>NC_133694.1:10480000-11742362 GCF_048934315.1 Petromyzon marinus | reverse complement strand
GGGGGTGGTGTTGGTGGTGGGGGTGATGGTGGTGGGGGTGATTGTGGTGGGGGTGATGGTGGGTGGGGGTGATGGTGGTGGGGGGTGGTGGTGGTGGGGGTGATGGTGGGGGTGGTGGTGGGGGTGATTGTGGTGGGGGTGATGGTGGTGGGGGTGATGGTGGTGGAGGTGGTGGTGGGGGGTGATGGTGGTGGGGGTGATGGTGGTGGGGGTGGTGGTGGTTGTGGGGGTGATGGTGGTGGGGGAGATTGTGGTGGGGGTGATGGTGGTGGGGGTGATGGTGGTGGGGGTTATGGTGGTGGGGGTGGTGGTGGTGGGGGTGATGGTGGTGGGGGTGATTGTGGTGGGGGTGATGGGGGTGATGGTGGTGGGGGTGGTGGTGGTGGTGGTGGGGGTGATGGTGGTGGGGGTGGTGGTGGTGGTGGGGGTGTGTGGGGGTGATGGTGGTGGGGTGATTGTGGTGGGGTGATGGTGGTGGGGGTGGTGGTGGTGGGGGTGATGGTGGTGGGGGGTGGTGGTGGGGGTGATGGTGGTGGGGGGTGATTGTGGTGGGGGTGATGGTGGTGGGGGTGATGGTGGTGGGGGTGGTGGTGGTGGGGGTGATTGTGGTGGGGGTGATTGTGGTGGGGGTGATGGTGGTGGGGGTGATGGTGGTGGGGGTGATTGTGGTGGGGGTGTTTGTGGTGGGGGTGATGGTTGTGGGGGTGATGGGGTGGTGGTGGTGGTGGGGGGTGGTGGTGGGGGTGATTGTGGTGGGGGGTGATGGTGGTGGGGGTGATGGTGGTGGGGGTGGTGGTGGTGGGGGTGATGGTGGTGGGGGTGGTGGTGGTGGTGGGGGTGATGGTGGTGGGGATGGTGGTGGTGGTGGGGGTGATGGTGGTGGTGGTGGTAGGGGTGATGGTGGGTGGTGGTGGTGGGGGTGATGGTGGTGGGGGGGTGATGGTGGTGGGGGTGATGGTGGTGGGGGTGGTGGTGGTGGGGGTGATGGTGGTGGGGGTGGTGGTGGTGGTGGGGGTGATGGTGGTGGGGGTGATGGTGGTGGGGGTGATGGTGGTGGGGGTGATGGTGGTGGGGGTGGTGGTGGTGGTGGTGAGGTGGTGGGGGTGATGGTGGTGGGTGGTGGTGGTGGTGGGGGGTGATGGTGGTGGGGGTGATGGTGGTGGGGGTGATGGTGGTGGGGGTGATGGTGGTGGGGGTGATGGTGGTGGGGGTGATGGTGGTGGGGGTGATGGTGGTGGGTGGTTTTGTATGTATTTTAGCATGATGGTGGTGGTGGTGATGGTGGTGGGGGTGATGGTGGTGGGGGTGATGGTGGTGGGGGTGGTGGTGGTGGTGGGGTGATGGTGGTGATGGTGATGGTGGTGGGGTGATGGTGGTGGGGGTGATGGTGGTGGGGGTGATGGTGGTGGGGGTGGTGGTGGTGGTGGGGGTGATGGTGGTGATGGTGATGGTGGTGGGGGTGATTGTGGTGGGGGTGATGGTGGTGGGGGCGATGGTGGTGGGGGTGATTGTGGTGGGGGTGATGGTGGTGGGGTGATGGTGGTGGGGGTGGTGGTGGTGGTGGTGGGGTGATGGTGGTGGGGGTGATGGTGGTGTGGGGTGGTGGTGGTGGGGGTGATGGTGGTGATGGTGATGGTGGGGGGGGTGATGGTGGTGGGGGTGATGGTGGTGGGGGTGATGGTGGTGGGGGTGGTGGTGGTGGTGGGGGTGATGGTGTGATGGTGATGGGGGGTGATGGTGGTGGGGGTGATGGTGGTGGGGGTGATGGTGGTGGGGTGATGGTGGTGGGGGTGATGGTGGTGGGGGTGATGGTGGGTGGGGTGATGGTGGTATTGTGTTGATGGTGGTGGGGGTGATGGTGGTGGGGTGATGGTGGTGGGGGTGATGGTGGTGGGGTGGTGGTGGTGGTGGGGGTGATGGTGGTGATGGTGATGGTGGTGGGGGTGATGTGGTGGGGGTGATGGTGGTGGGGTGATGGTGGTGGGGGTGATTGTGGTGGGGGTGAGGTGGTGGGGGTGATGGTGGGGGGTGGTGGTGGTGGTGGTGTGATGGTGGTGGTGGGGTGATGGTGGTGGGGGTGGTGGTTGTGGGGTGATGGTGTGATGGTGATGTGTGGTGGGGGTGATGGTGGTGGGGGTGGTGTGGTGGTGGGGTGATGGTGGTGGTGGTGGTGTGGTGGGTGTGATGGTGGGGGTGATGGTGGTGGTGATGGTGGTGGGGGTGATGGGGTGGTGGTGGGGGTGATGGTGGTGGTGGATGGTGGTGGGGGTGGTGGTGGGGGTGATGGTGGTGGTGGGGGTGATGGTGGTGGGGGTGGTGGTGGGGGTGATGGTGGTGGGGGTGATGTTGGTGGTGATGGTGGTGGTGGTGATGGTGGTGGGGGGGTGATGGTGGTGGGGGTGGTGTGGTGGTGGGGGTGATGGTGGTGGGGGTGATTGTGGGGGGGTGATGGTGGTGGGGGTGATGGTGGTGGGGTGGTGGGGGGTGATGGTGGTGGGGGGTGATTGTGGTGGGGTGATGGTGGTGGGGGTGTATGGTGGTGGGGTGGTGGTGGGTGATGGTGGTGGGGGGTGATGGTGGTGGGGGTGGTGGTGGTTGTGGGGGTGATGGTGGTGGGGGAGATTGTGGTGGGGGTGATGGTGGTGGGGGTGATGGTGGTGGGGGTTATGGTGGTGGGGGTGGTGGTGGTGGGGTGATGGTGGTGGGGGTGATTGTGGTGGGGGTGATGGGGGTGATGGTGGTGGGGGTGGTGGTGGTTGGTGGGTGATGGTGGTGGGGTGGTGGTGGTGGTGGGGGGTGTGGTGGTGGGGTGATTGTGGTGGGGGTGATGGTGGTGGGGGTGGTGGTGGTGGGGGTGATGGTGGTGGGGGTGGTGGTGGGGGTGATGGTGGTGGGGGTGATTGTGGTGGGGGTGATGGTGGTGGGGGTGGTGTGGTGGTGGTGGTGGTGGTGGGGTGATTGTGGTGGGGGTGATTGTGGTGGGGGTGATGGTGGTGGGGTGATGGTGGTGGGGGTGATTGTGGTGGGGGTGATTGTGGTGGGGGTGATGGTTTGTGGGGGTGATGGGGGTGGTGGTGGTGGGGGTGGTGGTGGGGGTGATTGTGGTGGGGGTGATGGTGGTGGGGGTGATGGTGGTGGGGGGTGGTGGTGGTGGGGGTGATGGTGGTGGGGGGTGGTGTGGTGGTGGGGGTGATGGTGGTGGTGGGGATGGTGGTGGTGGTGGGGGTGATGGTGGTGGTGGTGGTGGGGGTGATGGTGGTGGGGGTGATTGTGGTGGGGGTGATGGTGGTGGGGGGTGATGGTGGTGGGGGGTGGTGGTGGGGGTGATGGTGGTGGGGGTGGTGGTGGTGGTGGGGGTGATGGTGGTGGGGGTGATGGTGGTGGGGGTGATGGTGGTGGGGGTGATGGTGGTGGGGGTGGTGGTGGTGGGGTGATGGTGGTGGGGGTGGTGGTGGTGGTGGGGGTGATGGTGGTGGGGGTGATGGTGGTGGGGGTGGATGGTGGTGGGGGTGATTGTGGTGGGGGTGATGGTGGTGGGGGTGATGGTGGTGGGGGGTGATGGTGGTGGGGGTGGTGGTTGGTGGTTGGGGTGATGGTGGTGATGGTGATGGTGGTGGGGGTGATGGTGGTGGGGGGTGATGGTGGTGGGGGGGGTGATGGTGGTGGGGGTGGTGGTGGTGGTGGGGGTGATGGTGGTGATGGTGATGGTGGTGGGGGGTGATGGTGGTGGGGGGTGATGGTGGTGGGGGTGATGGTGGTGGGTGGGGTGGTGGTGGTGGGGGGTGATGGTGGTGATGGTGATGGTGGTGGGGGTGATTGTGGTGGGGGTGATGGTGGTGGGGGCGATGGTGGTGGGGGTGATTGTGGTGGGGTGATGGTGGTGGGGGTGATGGTGGTGGGGGGTGGTGGTGGTGGTGGTGGGGGTGATGGTGGTGGGGGTGATGGTGGTGGGGGTGGTGGTGGTGGGGGTGATGGTGGTGATGGTGATGGTGGTGGGGTGATGGTGGTGGGGTGATGGTGGTGGGGGTGATGGTGGTGGGGGGTGGTGGTGGTGGTGGGGGTGATGGTGGTGATGGTGATGGTGGTGGGGGTGATTGTGGTGGGGGTGATGGTGGTGGGGGTGAATGGTGGTGGGGGTGATTGTGGTGGGGGTGATGGTGGTGGGGGTGATGGTGGTGGGGGTGGTGGTGGTGGTGGTGGGGGTGATGGTGGTGGGGGTGATGGTGGTGGGGGTGGTGGTGGTGGTGGGGGTGATGGTGGTGATGGTGATGGTGGTGGGGGGGTGATGGTGGTCGGGGTGATGGTGGGTGGGGGTGATGGTGGTGGGGGTGTGGTGGTGGTGGGGGTGATGGTGGTGATGGTGATGGTGGTGGGGGTGATTGTGGTGGGGGTGATGGTGGTGGGGGTGATGGTGGTGGGGGTGATTGTGGTGGGGGTGATGGTGGTGGGGGTGATGGTGGTGGGGGTGGTGGTGGTGGTGGTGGGGGTGATGGTGGGTGGGGGTGATGGTGGTGGGGGTGGTGGTGGTGGTGGGGGTGATGGTGGTGATGGTGATGGTGGTGGGGGTGATGGTGGTGGGGGTGATGGTGGTGGGGGTGATGGTGGTGGGGGTGGTGGTGGGGTGATGGTGGTGATGGTGATGGTGGTGGGGGTGATTGTGGTGGGGGTGATGGTGGTGGGGGTGATGGTGGTGGGGGTGATTGTGGTGGGGGTGATGGTGGTGGGGGTGATGGTGGTGGGGGTGGTGGTGGTGGTGGTGGGGGTGATGGTGGTGGGGGGTGATGGTGGTGGGGGTGGTGGTGGTGGTGGGGTGATGGTGGTGATGGTGATGGTGGTGGGGGTGATGGTGGTGGGGGTGATGGTGGTGGGGGTGATGGTGGTGGGGGTGGTGGTGGTGGTGGGGGTGATGGTGGTGATGGTGATGGTGGTGGGGGTGATTGTGGTGATGGTGATGGTGGTGGGGGTGATTGTGGTGGGGGTGATGGTGGTGGGTGTGATGGTGGTGGGGGTGATTGTGGTGGGGGGTGATGGTGGTGGGGTGATGGTGGTGGGGGTGGTGGTGGTGGTGGTGGGGTGATGGTGGTGGGGGTGATGGTGGTGGGGGTGGTGGTGGTGGGGGTGATGGTGGTGGGGTGATGGTGGTGGGGTGATGGTGGTGGGGGTGATTGTGGTGGGGGTGATGGTGGTGGGGGTGATGGTGGTGGTGGTGGTGGGGGTGATGGTGGTGATGGTGATGGTGGTGGGGGTGATGGTGGTGGGGGTGATGGTGGTGGGGGGTGATGGTGGTGATGGTGATGGTGGTGGGGGTGATGGTGGTGGGGGTGATGGTGGTGGGGGTGGGGGTGATGGTGGTGGGGTGGGGATGGTGATGGGGTGTGATGGTGGTGGGTGATGGTGGTGGGGTGAGGTGGATGGTGGTGGGGGTGGTGATGGTGATGGTGGTGGGGGTGGGGGTGGTGATGGGGGTGATGGTGGTGGGGGTGGTGGTGGTGGGGGTGGTGGGGGTGGGGGTGGTGGTGGGGGTGATGGTGGTGGGGGTGATTGTGGTGGGGGTGATGGTGGTGGGGGTGATGGTGGTGGGGTGGTGGTGGTGGTGGGGGTGGATGGTGGTGATGGTGATGGTGGTGGGGGTGATGGTGGTGGGGGTGATGGTGGTGGGGGTGATGGTGGTGGGGTGGTGGTGGTGGTGGGGTGATGGTGGTGATGGTGTGGTGGTGGGGGTGATTGTGGTGATGGTGATGGTGGTGGGGGTGATTGTGGTGGGGGTGATGGTGGTGGGTGTGATGGTGGTGGGGGTGATTGTGGTGGGGGTGATGGTGGTGGGGGTGATGGTGGTGGTGGTGTGTGGTGGTGGTGGGGGTGATGGTGGTGGGGGTGGTGGTGGTGGGGGTGGGGTGGTGGTGGGTGGGGGTGTGATGGTGGTGGGGGTGATGGTGGTGGGGGTGATTGTGGTGGGTGGTGATGGTGGTGGGGGTGATGGTGGTGGTGGTGGTGGGCTGGGTGATGGTGGTGATGGTGATGGTGGTGGGGTGATGGTGGTGGGGGTGATGGTGGTGGGGGTGATGGTGGTGATGGTGATGGTGGTGGGGTGATGGTGGTGGGGGTGATGGTGGTGGGGGGTGGTGGTGATGGTGGTGGGGGTGGGGGTGATGGGGTGATGGTGGTGGGGGTGATGGTGGTGGGGGTGATGGTGGTGGGGGGTGGTGATGGTGATGGTGGTGGGGGTGGGGGTGATGGGGGTGATGGTGGTGGGGTGGTGGTGGTGGGGGTGGTGGGGGTGGGGGTGGTGGTGGGGGTGATGGTGGTGGGGGTGATTGTGGTGGGGGTGATGGTGGTGGGGGTGATGGTGGTGGGGGTGGTGGTGGTGGGGGTGGTGGGGTGGGGGGTGGTGGTGGGGGTGATGGTGGTGGGGGTGATTGTGGTGGGGGTGATGGTGGTGGGGGTGATGGTGGTGGGTGATGGTGGTGGGGGTGATTGTGGTGGGGGTGATGGTGGTGGTGGGTGATTGGGTGGTGGGGGTGATGGTGGTGGGGGTGATGGTGGTGGGGGTGGTGGGGTGGTGGTGGTGGGGGTGGTGGGGGTGGGGTTGGTGGTGGGGGTGATTGTGGTGGGGGTGTTGGTGGTGGGGGTGATGGTGGTGGTGGTGGGGTGATGGTGGTGGGGGTGATGGTGGGTGGGGGTGATGGTGGTGGGGGTGATTGTGGTGGGGGTGATGGTGGTGGGGGTGATTGTGGTGGGGGTGATGGTGGTGGGGTGATGATGGTGGTGGGGGTGGTGGGGGTGGTGGTGGTGGGGGTGGTGGTGGGGGTGATTGTGGTGGGGGTGATTGTGGTGGGGGTGATGGTGGTGGGGGTGATGGTGGTGGGGGTGGTGGTGGTGGGGGTGATGGGGGTGGGGGTGATGATGGTGGGGGTGATGGTGGTGGGGGTGATGGTGGTGGGGTGGTGATGGTGCGTGGGGGTGGGGGTGATGTTGGTGGGGGTGGGGTGATGGGGGTGATGGTGGTGGGGGTGATGGTGGTGGGGGTGATGGTGGTGGGGGTGGTGATGGTGATGGTGGTGGGGGTGGGGGTGATGGGGGTGATGATGGTGGTGGGGTGGGTGGTGGTGGGGGTGGTGGGGGTGGTGGTGGGGGTGATGGTGGTGGGGGTGATTGTGGTGGGGGTGATGGTGGTGGGGTGATGGTGGTGGGGGTGGTGGTGGTGGGGGTGGTGGGGGTGGGGGGTGGTGGTGGGGTGATGGTGGTGGGGGTGATTGTGGTGGGGGTGATGGTGGTGGGGGTGATGGTGGTGGGGGGTGATGTGGTGGGGGTGATGGTGGTGGGGGTGATTGTGGTGGGGGGTGATGGTGGTGGGGGTGATGGTGGTGGGGGTGGTGGTGGGGTGGTGGTGGTGGGGGTGGTGGGGGTGGGGGTGGTGGTGGGGGTGATTGTGGTGGGGGTGATGGTGGTGGGGGTGATGGTGGTGGTGGTGGGGGTGATGGTGGTGGGGGTGATGGTGGTGGGGGTGATGGTGGTGGGGGTGATTGTGGTGGGGGTGTGGTGGTGGGGTGATTGTGGTGGGGGTGATGGTGGTGGGGGTGATGGTGGTGGGGGTGGTGGGGGTGGTGGTGGTGGGGGTGGTGGTGGGGGGTGATTGTGGTGGGGGTGATTGTGGTGGGGGTGATGGTGGTGGGGGGTGATGGTGGTGGGGGGTGGTGGTGGTGGGGGTGATGGGGGGTGGGGGTGATGGTGGTGGGGGTGATGGTGGTGATGGTGGTGGGGGTGATGGTGGTGGGGGTGGTGGGGTGGTGGTGGTGGTGGGGGTGGGGGGTGATGGTGGTGGGGTGATGGTGGTGGGGGTGATGGTGGTGGGGGTGATGGTGATGGTGGTGGGGTTTGTCTCCTAAACTGCCACGGACGCGAGGAACCGTGCGTCTGCTCGCCGCAGGGACGATCCTTGCGGGTGCCGCCGCTTCGCCTCCCCCGTTTATTACCCCCGAGCCGCACTGCGTGGTGATGATTATGGGCACCGCGCACGTCAACACGCGCCCGTTATTCACTCGAGCGCGCACCCGAGCGAGTGAGCGAGCGAGCGAGGGCGTCTGTAGTTCCCCGAGTCTAATATCCCTTCTTTTGTTGCGATGGGGGTGGGGTTTTTTTGCCAACAACACACAAAAATGTGCCGAGAAGGAAAATGAACTTCTACACTGTCGATACGTGCGGCCTTATTCAACCCGAATGTCCGTCGTCTGCAGGGGAAGTTGTTTCACCTTTTGTACCACGCCGTGATAGACGCTGCTCACGTAACTGCACTTACACGGGGACTTTTTTTAAACCTCTCGGAGACCGGTGGCTTCAAACCGTGGCCCGGTTCAACGGTGACACAGGGTCCCAGGCAGTAATCACAGCCATTGATAAGACGTGAAGGTCGTTTGAACGATGATTATTTTTTTACGTCTCAATTGTATATATTTGTTATACGTTATTTCAATTGCGCATTCTTAAATATCTGTAATTGTCATTTATGGCGAGGGATCGAGACATTTCTGAGATCCGTCGCGCCGGGCGAGGGATCGGGAGCCGTCGTGGCGCTGTCGCCTGAGATCCACGTGGGGCTCGTGTCCCACGTGCCCCCACGTGCCCCACGTGTCCCCACGTGCCCCACGTGTCCCCACGTGTCCCACGTGTCCCCACGAGCCCCACGTGCCCCACGTGTCCCCACGAGCCCCACGTGTCCCCACGAGCCCCACGTGCCCCCACGTGCCCCACGTGCCCCCACGAGCCCCACGTGCCCCACGTGCCCCCCCTTTATTTCACTTAGCCAGGTAGTGAGCTCCAAACGAGTTCACGGCCCACCCCACCTCATCGCACTGTCTGGTCAGGGTTGAGAAAAACGAACACAGATTTTGTGGGACGTTTAACGGCGGTCGTTCCTCCAGAGAGGCTGCCTCTGGGTTCACTCTCCAACATACTAGTAACTGGCTGGCACGTTTTGTTTATGTGACAAACCTTACTAGTTGGCTATGTCGGGTGGTGGCGGGTTTAACGACACATTCATATTTACGCGATCTAACCTAAAAATAAACCTCTGATATGGACAATATTGGTCGCGAAAGCCTGACTCGTGCGTGTTAAACTGCCTCCCACCGCGGGAAAGTGGAATATCCACCACCGGTTCAGCGCGGTCTGGCAGAGGAAGGCACGACCACACCGCTTGTTCGAAAGTGGAGACGCGTCTCCATTTAACTCTTGATATATGGTGAATCCAAGGAGGCTGCATATCGATGAGAAACAAGTACATATTTAAAAAAAAATTAGCAGCGCGATATTGAAAATGGAGAACGTCAACACAGCACAGTATCCCGTTGTGAATTACGCTCATAATTTATTTTTGGCTGTCGGTTCGTGGCGTCGTCGCTAAATCGCTCCGGCTCGTTCGCCCGTGGCTTACGCCGCCCAGTGAATGAATGGCACGGCTTTGATGGGATTGCGTATCCCCCGATCTCCACCGTGCTGGAGAACACGGCCGCTGTGGTTGGTTTACTGCATCGTGACGCTGATGGGCCACTGACTAATATCTTTCCGATATTAGGAAGCCACTTGGAGCTATGCACTTTTAAATTGTCTAGATTGACAAACTATTTTTTTTAGAACTGCTTTTTGCGTTAAATTTGTTGTGCTTTTCCCGCACCTCCGATTAGCACGGTTGGCTACGTACAGTGCTAAATAAGTTCAACGTACAGTGAGGGAAACAAGTATTTGATCCCCTGCTGATTTTGTACGTTTGCCCACTGACAAAGAAATGATCAGTCTATAATTTTAATGGTAGATTTATTTGAACAGTGAGAGACAGAATAACAACAACAAAATCCAGAAAAACGCATGTCAAAAATGTTATAAATTGATTTGCATTTTAATGAGGGAAATAAGTATTTGATCCCTCTGCAAAACATGACTTAGTACTTGGTGGCAAAACCCTTGTTGGCAATCACAGAGGTCAGACGTTTCTTGTAGTTGGCCACCAGGTTTGCACACATCTCAGGAGGGATTTTGTCCCACTCCTCTTTGCAGATCTTCTCCAAGTCATTAAGGTTTCGAGGCTGACGTTTGGCAACTCGAACCTTCAGCTCCCTCCACAGATTTTCTATGGTATTAAGGTCTGGAGACTGACTAGGCCACTCCAGGTCATTAATGTGCTTCTTCTTGAGCCACTGCTTTGTTGCCTTGGCCGTGTGTTTTGGGCCATTGTCATGCTGGAATACCCATCCACGACCCATTTTCAATGCCCTGGCTGAGGGAAGGAGGTTCTCACCAACGATTTAACGGTACATGGCCCTGTCCATCGTCCCTTTGATGCGGTGAAGTTGTCCTGTCCCCTTAGCAGAAATACACCCCCAAAGCATGTTTCCACCTCCATGTTTGACGGTGGGGATGGTGTTCTTGGGGTCATAGGCAGCATTCCTCCTCCTCCAAACACGGCGAGTTGAGTTGATGCCAAAGAGCTCCATTTCGGTCTCATCTGACCACAACACTTTCACCCAGTTGTCCTCTGAATCATTCAGATGTTCATTGGCAAACTTCAGACGGGCATGTATATGTGCTTTCTTGAGCAGGGGGACCTTGCGGGCGCTGCAAGATTTCAGTCCTTCACGGCGTAGTGTGTTGCCAATTGTTTTCTTAGTGACTATGGTCCCAGCTGCCTTGAGATCATTGACAAGATCCTCCCGTGTAGTTCTGGGCTGATTCCTCACCGTTCTCATGATCATTGCAACTCCACGAGGTGAGATCTTGCATGGAGCCCCAGGCCGAGGGAGATTGTCAGTTATTTTGTGTTTCTTCCATTCGCGAATAATCGCACCAACTGTTGTCACCTTCTCACCAAGCTGCTTGGCAATGGTCTTGTAGCCCATTCCAGCCTTGTGTAGGTCTACAATCTTGTCCCTGACATCCTTGGAGAGCTCTTTGGTCTTGGCCATGGTGGAGAGTTTGGAATCTGATTGATTGATTGCTTCTGTAGACAGGTGTCTTTTATATAGGTAACGAGCTGAGATTAGGAGTACTCCCTTTAAGAGTGTGCTCCTAATCTCAGCTCGTTACCTGTATAAAAGACACCTGGGAGCCAGAAATCTTTCTGATTGAGAGGGGGTCAAATACTTATTTCCCTCATTAAAATGCAAATCAATTTATAACATTTTTGACATGCGTTTTTCTGGATTTTTGTTGTTATTCTGTCTCTCACTGTTCAAATAAACCTACCATTAAAATTATAGACTGATCATTTCTTTGTCAGTGGGCAAACGTACAAAATCAGCAGGGGAGTAAATACTTTTTCCCTCACTGTACATACATACGACATTTCATCTGTTAGATACAACATACAATACAAACGACATTTCATCCGTTGGATACAGCAATTCGAAATGTGCCCTCATATCTTCATTCACGATTATTTCATTTCGCGACAGCTTAAGTTTTAGAAAAAAAAATATTGATCTTCTTGATTCTTTCGGTAAAGTCACGTAGAAGGGAAATAATAAAATAATAATATTAAAAACATTATAAAATAAAATTCTCACGACGTTTCGGCCACAACACAAGCAGCCGTCCTCAGGTGAAGAAACAGAACTGTCGGAAAGACAGCGCTCCAAAAAAAATAGACTGCAGTATGAAGTTGTCAACTGGTTATTACACGATGCCCCGTGTTGGTGTACACGATTGGATATCAAATACGCAAAAACACTTTGCGGTGCATCTTTGTGAGCTCTCCGGTGCGTTTCTTAACCGCGTAATGTTCGGCACGACGTCCGACGTTTCGCTCCACCTGCATTTGTTGAGCCGAATAACTGCGAGTGCAACTGCGAGAAAAAATATAAACTCAACGCGGCCATCCACATTTTTATTTCCTTCAAATAAATTGCATCGTCGCATCTGTGAACGCACCAGGAGGAAGAGTGGCACACACGCTAGAGCGCTGGCTAGGGTAGACATTATATCTGGTTATGATGCCGCCCGCTGCTTGCTCTATAGGCAGTGGTGGTGCGCAAACACAAACAACAACAATCTTAACACATTTTTCAATAACAACACTGTGGCCTGAACAAATATATAACAATCACATAATAGGCGACGTTTTTGAGCAACGGCCCTTCATTATAGCACACCGATAGAGAGACAGAGACGATGCTAAGAGTTGGAGACTGCATCATGCGGCCTGATGATAATTTTGTTATTAATGTTTTCTGATGACCAGTTTTTAAATTGGCATCTGAATAGTTACACTGATATATGTGTTGTTAGACTTATTTCGCACCGTACGTAGCCAACCGTGCTAGTCGGACGTGCGGGGGGAAGGACAACAACCTAACATATAAAAAGCAACAACACAGAAAACAACAACAACAACAACGAGACACGACCAGGGACGTTACCAACTACACAACCCGGCGGGGAACACAAACGCGGGCAAATGTTGTGACGCGCATGCACACAAACACATACAGACAAAGATCCCCCCTATAGCCTTAACAGACTGTTGGGACCATAACTCAAACGGTCGTTTGAGTTATGGTCGAAACGTCGTGAGAATTTTTTATTGTTATATATATTATTATTTTGTTGTTTCTCTTCAACGTGACTTTACCGAAAAAACTAAGAATATGAATTACTGCAGTCACGAAAGCTTTAAATCAAAATTTAAAAGACAAATATTTGTTTTCATCATGAAGTACTGTATTGGTAGTCGCTCTTGTAGTTCTGCATATTCTACAAAGTCAATGCACAGTGAACGCGCCAGCCTGTTCAAACGAGCCTGGGTCCAGTCTCACATCCATTGGTGGCTTTGAGCCAGTGTGGGATACTCCACATTGCCAGAGCAGGGGCGAGTTTATCCACAACACCTGTTGCCTTCCTACACAACGGACACCATTCTATAAATCCTCGAGTGGGATAATTTGCCGAGTCATTCTCCCAACTGGGATTTGAACCCCGTGACCTTCTGAACCGCTGTCGTGGTTGGAGACTTGTGAACCGTGCGATGCACCCACCTGTGCATCATCGTTGTACGTACATACACGCTTACGTTGAACTTATTTTGTGCCGTACGTAGCCAACCGTGCTCATCGGAGGCACGGAGGAAGGACGACAAAAGTGAAAACCCAACCCCGGCGTCGCGCGACCACGGTTCGGCTGAAACGTACGAAAAAAGTTAAACATTTAAAGATTTTTGTAAAAATAATTTCTGCGGCGAGGCCAGCAGGGACCGCCGGGCCGGCGGGCGGGCAGGCGGGCGGGCGGGAGGCCATCGCGTTTCCATAGCACTAGGCCTCGGCAAGGTAAGGTAAAAGGTAAAAACAACGAGCCTACCTTTACCCTACCTATTACCTTACCACAATACAATCACTCTACCCTTACCTTTTACCCTTTAGCAAGGTAAGGTAAAAGGTCAAAATCAACGAGCCTACCTTTACCCTACATTTTACCCTTACCCCATACAAATTACCCGATTACAGGGTAATTACCAGGGTACTACACATGAAAAAGGTTTATAACAGGTAAATGCGAGGTAGAGCGCTTTATTCATATAGAATACTCTCGAATCGGGCGTTGAGGCTGTCGACGACACCGTTCTCCATAACCTCCTCGTCCCAGTCGTCTTGGTCGATGACGATCTCATCAACAACCTGATCAAGTTCGTCATTGCCATCGTCCTTGGACGAACGACGGGCAATAAGATCCTGCGCCGCTCTGGCCCAGTTAGACGGGGGGGACCTTCAGGCAGCCGGCCGCGATCCACGAGCGCAAGCACGTGGACTGGATGAAGAACGTCGGCGACAGCGACTGGCGAACGCGCGTGAACTCCCGCCCGGCTCCGCCATTCGCGTGTTCGCAGGGAGTTGACGTCGCCGGCGCTCCCAAGTAGTCGCAGGCCATCTTGTAGTGGGCAGCGAGCAGCTCTTTGCGGAGAAACCATCACTGCATTACGTCAACGAAGGCGCTGGCGGTCGTGACGCCCTTGCTCAGAAAACGATCGACTTCATCGCCGTCGTCGATGGAGCTGCCGACGTTGCTGAACAGGGTGCTGAACATGGTTCCGTTCACTCGATAGCGTTATATTCAATTTGCATCCCTAATAGATTAATCGCGTTATAGCCAATTCTCGTCCTGAAAACACGTGGCGTTATAGAAGAACATACTGTGCTGTATGTTGAACTTCTTAGCCAGCCGTTTTAATCGGACAGGTGTGGGGGAAGGACAACAAACTAAACACAAAAAGCAGTTCTAAAGAATTGAGTTTTCAATCTAGATGATTTAAAAGTGCACAGCTCCCAGCGGATTCATAATATCGGAAGGCTATTAGGAAGTGGCCCATCAGCGTCACGTGGAGACATGGACTACCTCCCAGCATCCCTAGGCGCTTAGACATCGATGCCCAAACGGACACAAGCCTCTTGTAGCCAATTGCTACCGTGGGTATACATTTACAGCCCCTTGTTTATTTTCTCTTTCGATCCACTACGTGCTGAATGGAAAAAATCCTCCTCGCGTGCCCTGCGGCTCGTCGTTAGGGGGGAGGCCGGGGGGGGGGGGGTTACCCGGCCATCCTTCAACACGCCGGTTCAGCCAAGTGCGGGTTGGTGAACGGGGCCGACCAGGACCGGTTCAGATATCACTCGCCGATTATTATTATTATTTGATGAATATTTCTTTGGTCGGGAATCGAACTCAAGGTTTGCCGATATTCATAGAGCAGAGCTCAAACCGCTGTGCCCCGCCGTTCGCCACGTCGGCACGTAAATTGCACATCGGTGGTACAGTCACTGCGATGTGCACTGCGCTATTGAAGTCGGCGACCCGGGTTCGATTACCCGCTCACTGCTGACACGGTTGGCCAGTAAAATGTTTGAACTGCCCGTAGGCGGCCCTCACCAAACCGCACCGAGCAAGACGTGGTGAAGTATGGTCAAATAACCCCCACGGATAAACAGTGTGAGGAGGCCTACGTCCACGAGTGGGTTGATAAAGGGCTCTAAATGATCATGATCACAATGACCGGCGCGGTAAAGTACGGGTCAGACGACCGCCACGGGCTGGCACGGGCACGGGGGAAGGCTTTCAGAGGGGTGGGTTGACGAACGGCAGCGCGGGATCAGACGACGCGTGGACGCGACCCTTCTCTGACCCCCACCCTAAGCGGTTCGCATTTGGGACCCGGCCGCTGTGACCCGCAGAGGCGTTGATTCCCTTCTCCGCGTGGTCTCTGGGCTCCCCCCCCCCCCCCGTCATACGCTTCCGATAAGCCTAAGGAAGGCTTTCTATGCCGGGAAATCTCCCACGCGGCGTACGACCCCGCGGGTGCTCGACCGTGCGTGCCGGCGGAGGAGGTCACACGAATGTCGCCGCCTGGTAATCCCCGTCCGTTGTGATCGCGCTGAAGAGGAAAGAAGCCCTGGCTAATCTCGCTCGGTGAGCCGCTCGCCACCCCTCGCTCACCCAGAACCCGCTCGTCGCCAGGTGTTGGGGCAAGTGCTGTTAGCGAGCACCTACACTGCATCATTTGAGGCTGAGTCGACGTAGGGGAGGCCCAGGACCGGTTCAGATAATCGTCACTGATGTTGGCCGTGAGCGGGAATCGAACTCGGGTCGCCAGGTTCGTAGCGCAGCGCTACACTACTGGCGCGGCACAAGCGCGTACACACGCACAGAGAGGCAGCAGACGTACGAAGACCTGGTGAGAGTACATTGAGTACAAACTATTTTTATTTTTAGCAGGTGAGGCCCACTGAGCTCTGTAGCTATTTTTCATAAGCGACCTAGCTATCACAAATAATAGCTCAACGAAGTGACTTACCATCATGTGGGAAATTTATGCAGCCAAATACTCTAAATGCATGTTGTTAATTCTAAATGTGGAGGGAAAGACCGAAGAACCTGAAGAAAAATCCATGCGACCACGGGGAGAGACACGCAGACTCTAAATATAGAGCAGGCATCATGGTCAGGATCGAATCCACGACCTCTTGTATACCAGGTGAGGTAGTTAATATCTTGCCACCGAGGCACCCGCTTACGTGGCGTCTCCCTTTAGCATTAGATGTGGATTACAGTCACATGACACAATAACAATACGGTAATGTGAAATGGTGTAATGTAACGCATAGCCCTTTTATCAAGCCACTGATTAATGAAAGCCTCCCCATGCCTTCCAGTCACATGTGTTTGTTTCACCATACTTCACCACCAGTGCCGGTTTGGCCAATGATGGTTTGTGAATGGAGGAACCAGGACCGGTTTAAATAGCACTCACGACTTTTATTAATATACATTGAACTTCTTTGGCACCGTACATAGCCAACCGTGCTAATGGGAGAGGTGCGGGGGATGGACAACAAACTAAACAGAAAATGAGTTATAAAGAAACGAGTTTTCAATCGAGATGGTTTAAAAGTGCATAGCTCCCAGTGGCTTCCTAATATCGGAAGGAAGAGCGTTCCAGACGGCCACAGAAGCGCATCTTAAAGCGCGCGATGCGGTAGCCATCTGTGTTCGATGGCTGAGCCAAGATCCGCTGCTGCGAGGATGACCGGAGTTTGCGTGATGGCTTCTGCTCTTGACTTGGGGTTAGCTGTGGCCGGGAGTTGAACTTGGGTCGCCGGGTTGATTAGTGCAGCGCCCAGAGACTGCCGCGTCATCGTGGATGAATGACCTTTGGCGGCTCCAGCCACCGGTGGAAATTCCACATCCCAAATCCAGCTTTAGGCTTCCGTGACGAAGAAGCCGGGTTCTCAAGCGTGGGGATGTTTACGATCTCAGTCTTCGGCGCAGTATTGAAGTTGGGTTTCCACACAATTTGACGGGTTTCCATGCAATTTGGCTGATTGCGGCTTTGAGATTTTTGACATTTTGGTTCGATTGACGCGCGACCCACGCTTGATTTCGGCCAGGCATGTCCCGGTCAGTGTCCTGGGAAATATTTCTGCAGCTGGTAGCTGGTACAACACCCGCATCCAGTATACAGTACCTCTCGCTGTGGCTTTCACGTTCCTGAAATAGTCGATCGGCGATCCGGAAAAACGCTCCTCTCCTGAGCGTGGCACAGCATGCGGCTCTGTGGATAAAATTCCCTTTTGAAGTGGCTTTAGAAGGAGGCGGTGCACGGTGATTCATTGCACGTTGCGGAGCCTCGAATTGAAATGTATTCATCTCATGACTTGACAGTGACCGTACAATTGGTAAAAAAACGATGGATTATTTTTTTTTTTACTGTGAGGACATTGTTACAAGACGTTACGGCATACTTCTATGAAAGCGTATTGGTCAGATGTAAACATATCTCTGCTTAAATGAGCACGAGGGCAGTGGCAGTGACGGTGGTGGAAATTCCGCGTTCCCATGACGAAGACCAGTCCAACCACAGAACAACCATTCTCAGTCTTCCACAGAGTGGCATTCATTTGGCAAGTTGAATCACTGATCGGCAAATAGGCCTGTAAATGTCTTAAGACAACCATCTGCATGGCCAAAGTTAGTGAGCCTAAATATCTTTGTGCAAAGTTAAAGCAGGTTTTCTTATGGGAGAACTTTTGCCCCCTTCCCATAGCAATGTGGAATTTCCACAGTCTGCTCAGGGTCACCAATGAATACGAGCCCTACCCCAGTACTTGACTGAGCAGGATGGGATGCTTTGACCGTTGACTGTAGATTCAGAGGCCAGGCAGGACTGCGGTCGGGTTTAGGCTCGACCGCTGGCTCACGTGGCCGATGGTCAGCGCAGCTCTCACCAATGCGCTTTCAGGGGTTAGTACCCGCGTGTTGTTCGGCACGATGTGCGACGTTTCGTTGCACGTGCCGGGCACTTCTTTAGGAACCGGCGTGTTCATTTTGAACAGACTCCTGAGCCGTGTACCGTTCCGCGTGGAGATTGTTTTCCCCCTCTTCTGCACGGCTTTCCTCCGGGTTCTCCAGTTTGATTCCGTAGCGAAAACAAAAAAACTCCCCCACACAAATGCAACTTGCATTTACCAAAACATCCCAGTGCTGAAAAATGCCACTGCAGATCGCTCGATTGAGATCAAACTCACAGCAGCAGCATCAGCAACATGCCCCCTATAAATGCTTTGATAGTAGCATTGTCTTTGTACTGTTCGCCTTTGGGCATTCTCTGGTCTGACACTGGAAGTGGGGACACTGGTAGTGAGACTAGGCCCGAAAGAAGGCTGTCGCTGGTGTCGGCCAATCAGTTTCAAAGACAATGTGTACATTATCAGACAATGCGTACACGTTGCGAACTACCCAGCGTGGTACACGTTGTGAACTACCGCGCGTGATACACGTTGTGAACTACCGCGCGTGGTACACGTTGTGAACTACCCAGCGTGATACACGTTGCGAACTACCCAGCGTGGTACACGTTGTGAACTACCGCGCGTGGTACACGTTGTGAACTACCCAGCGTCGTACACGTTGTGAACTACCGCGCGTGGTACACGTTGAAACGGGGTCATTTATTTTGTTTTTGCAAGCGACGGTTTCGTGACTGCCGTTTCCCGGTGTCGGCTGACATCTGCTGTTCTCAAGTGGTAGCTCACCATGTCCGCTAGGATTTGCGATTATTTTATTTTACACACCGACTATGATCCGCTTAATTTCAATTCACCCGTCCTTTACTAAACCGTGTTAGAGAGCCGTAGCAGCTTCACAGTCTCGTTTGCAAGAGACCTCGGTGGCCCTGTTGATCGAGCAACGCAATTAGCGAGTGCACCAATGACGTCTTCTTCACGCGCCCGGCTCTCCACAAAAGCAGCTCAGAGTATTTATTTCACAAGCCGCACGACCTTCTTCTGGGAGCTGCAGCATGTCAGCATTCCGAACGTCAGTTTAACACGTTCGGCTTTTCGCGACCAATATCATCCATAATACAGATTTCTTTTTTTGGGGTTAGATCGTGCAAATACATAAATGTGTCGTTCAACCCGCCACCACCCGACACAGCCAATTAGTAAGGTTTGTCACGTAAACAGAACGTGCCAATTCGTGACGAGTACAGCACTCCGGTGTGTTGGAGAGCAAATGCACAACGTATTTATTTCACAACGCGCGCAGCATCGCACCCTGGGCAGCACGGGCACGTCACTGCCATGGGACGAAACCTTCTTTATAAATCGGGGCCGTCTTCTTAGTCACGGCACTTTCAAAATCATCATTCGCGTCTTTGTGAAAAATGTAAAGACAGTAACTCAGCAATGTCTCTCCCACATCCAAAGTAAAGGCATTTCTTATTTACAGAAACCATCAGCCGCACGACACTCTGGGAGTGCGTTATCTCAGCAGCATCGATTCAAGACCAGGACAACCCTGGACCGGTTTCGACATGCAGTGTCTCGACACCAGTCGGGTTTGCTTGCATCAATGCCGTGGAACTGCACAGCTGTCAACCCATACGGCTCACTCCGTATTCTTGTGCAGGGAAATTGAGTTTTCAGGTCCATACGGTGAACAGCCGTTTCAATATGGGCACAAAAAAAATTGGATTTCTTTGTATTTCTCCCTTGTGATGGGACTTTGTCGGATGAAAGTTGATATTTATAAGGGCACACGGGGTGACCAATAAGGTATGAATTGGTCTGTAATAAGGTAGGGCACTGATAAGGGTTTGACAGGTATGTAACTGCCCATCCTATAGGCGAGGTCTCCGACCCTTTCTGACACTGCAAGCCGAAACCGGTCTAGACCTTTTGCTCGTCTTGAATCAATGCTGCTGAGCTTCCGCACTCCCAGAAGGCCGTGTAAGAAATACTTTCACTGTAATATTTAGTTTTTTTACGTGTAGATGGCTGATTAGGGACATTGATTGTTTATTTTCTTACTTATAGTCTCCACCACGAGACAAATTGTTATTTGGGGTTGTTTAGTGATCATTATTAATCGTGGGGGGTGGGTGGAGCGATAGTGGATTGGTTAGTGCACTGTGCTGTGAGCGTGGCTGTCCGAGTTTGCTTCTCAGCTACGGCTAACATCAGTGGCGAGTTAATATCAGAACCACCGTTCATGCCCCGTCCCCTCACCAACTCGCACTGACCACAGTGGTGAAGTATGGTTAAGCAACCCCCATGACTGACGGAGTGTGAGAGAGGCGTTTATCGACCAAGCTCTGTAAGTTGTCAGTGTCCGTGATTGTTTTAACGTAACTTTCTGGAAGAAATTACGGCGTTCACACGTGTGCTACGGTATGCAAACCCTTACTCTTGTCGAGATACATCGTGAAACAGCGATTGTTGTTGTTGAAATGTATTGCCAATTCAGACGTGACACCGATGACCTAATTATTCGGGAGCGCGCCCCCATCTCGTCAGACCTCGCAGGCTCAGCGGACGCTGAGCCTGGATAGTCCGCGGATGGGCGACCACCAAAGCGAATGAGAGGGGAGCAGTGGGCGACATGGGCACCAGAGGGCGGTGCAGAATACAAATCCATTGGCCATCTTCCTCCTGCTCGCCCCGCACCTTCACCACCCCCGCGCACTGACCAACACTGACCAGCGCGGTGAAGTATGGTCCAATGACCTTCGCTGCCAGCACGGCGCGCGACGCCCTTATCCAGCAATGATCCTGCACGCGTGCCCAATGATCCTGCACGCGTGCACAATGATTCTGCACGCGTGCACAATGATCCTGCACGCGTGCACGATGAACCTACACGCGTGCACGATGAACCTGCACGCGTGCACAATGAACCTGCACGCGTGCACGATGAACCTGCACACGTGCACAATGAACCTGCACGTGTGCACAATGAACCTACACGCGTGCACGATGAACCTACACGCGTGCACGATGATCCTGCACGCGTGCACGATGAACCTGCACGCGTGCACGATGAACCTGCACGCGTGCACAATGATCCTGCACGCGTGCACAATGATCCTGCACGCGTGCACAATGATCCTGCACGCGTGCACGATGAACCTACACGCGTGCACAATGAACCTGCACGCGTGCACAATGATCCTGCACGCGTGCACAATGATCCTACACGCGTGCACAATGAACCTGCACGCGTGCACAATGATCCTGCACACGAAATGGCACGCTGTTGGTAACAATTGACGACCAATTGTGTTGCATCTCCAATTTCTAGCACTGAAGGCCTGTGACGAGGTGAGTGATGCTCTGCTGGAGCCCGCCAGGGCATCTTAGCAAGTCAGGCAGTAACCTCGCGTCTCCATCAGGGTCTCATGATTCTTGTTCGTGAACACTTAACTCCTTCCCATTCCGATGACGCGCGTGTACGCAGTCAGTTCTTCCATTCCGTTCCGATGATGTACGTGTACTACGTGTGTATGCACGTGTACGTCATCGGAACGGAATCGGAAGTAAAAGGCCACGCGGGAGGGCGCGTGGCACAGTTTGGCATCAGCTATCTTAGAGTGCGGTCGTGTCGCTACAGTTCTCTGCGGCGAGTAGCAATGCCTTTAAATACAACGGCGCTGCTACGCCTCTCTAAATAAAATTAAAGCCGAGCCGCTCGCGCGTTCTGAGATTCAGCAGTGAACGGGACCCCACCCTGCAACTTGCAGGCGTCTCGCAACGGCAAAGGGTTAAGCGGTGTTCCCTCTGCGCTGCTGCTGATGCTGCTGCGGGTGATCCACTGCGTGCCAAGTTGTCTACCTTGCAGCGGCCATGATTTTTAGCTCTCAGCGCTGGAAGAGATCCCAATTACTGAAGTGAAAAACAACATTACATGAGAGGCAACGAGGCTGAAACCGTAAACTCGCCGCGGTGCACTCGAACACCTCTTTCAATCACGGGCGGCTGAAATTGCGAATTCGAGCCCCTCGTTCTCAAATTTGTCGACCCGGCGCTCTGAAGCCAACCGACTCATAGCCGCACGGCCGCCACTGCGCGGCAAAGTCATCGACAATTGGTGAACAACAACAGCCGCCGCTATTCACCACCAAGTGGCGGTGACGTCACCACGGCGCCTGTGCCAGGCCAGGTGCACTTTGAGGCCGCGTGAAGTGTCGAAGGCTCGCTGACCGGAGGTCACGGGACAGACCCAGGTGCCATGGGTTTACTGACTGAGATGTCTGGCAGACGTATCAGCTGATGCCCCCTACTCTGCCAAATTGCTGAATTTTAGCTGCCCGGCGTTCCGCTCGTTGTTGTGAGCGTTGTTGTGAGCATCGCTCCCCTGTCCTCCGTTGTTGCTGGAGGGCGACTGCCTCTTACTGCCAGTAACAGCGTCCTTCACGAGCCTCCTCCACAGAGGCAGATCTTGACACCGCTAGTACCATTCAATGCCAATGACATTGACATTCAGTGTACACCCTCTGTAGCACCTGCAGAGTATTGTGGAATGCTGTATACACAATATATGTTTCACATTAATGTGTCCATTCATCCAGGTCCCATCAGATATTAGAAGATAAGCAGGGTTGGGGCTGGATAGCGCTTGTATGGGAGACCACCGGATGTTGCGACGGTAGAGACCAATGACAGAATGGCAGCCAAAAGGGTGGAATTTCTACTGAGATCCGACGTTCACCGTGGAGATGGAGCGATGGCATCAGCTCGTGCGCAGGAGATGGTTTGATAGATTGTTGCATTGCAGGACAGTGCAGGCGTTAGGTGGATTACGAGAGATGCTGACGGCTTGCGCAGGCTTTCATCCAGCAGTGGCTTGATCGGGGCTGACGATGCTGACGAGTGGATTTGTTTGCCTTGCAGAGGAAACGCACTGATCAAGTTCAAGTGCACCCCCTCCCCAGTGCAGACAAACACGGGGGGAGGGGGGGGCACTGCGTGCCTGGGTTCAAAGGCAGGAAGCAGCCTGGAGGTGCAGGGATTTGATGGTCTCAGCTCGGACTGCACACAAATAAGTAATATTAAAAACAAACTTTTTTTTAAAACACGCTTTAATGAAATGTACCGTACTAGTAATGGAAGAACTCCACGACTCCAGGAAGTGGCCCCGACGCTTGCCATAACGTAAGAGGACCGTGGTGATTTACAGCCAACGTAAGTTGAGCGTGGACAATTAGACCAAGCCGAAACATAACATATAAAAGATGTTTTAAAATATACTGTATGTTTTTTCTATGATAGAATATAGTATTGTCATCAGTATGACATAAGTATACCAAGTTTGCAGTCGAGACCACATTGGGAAGTGGGTTACAATTGAGTTACAAGATTTGAGGATACAACAACAGAGTGAGTGAAATAAAAGTGTGTAATAAACATCATCACATTCAATTTGGTTCGTTCACTTAATTTGGCAATCGGTTTGACAGTTTCGCGAGAGACATTCCTCCCACGTGCGAGGCGAGTGAAAGTGATGCCCCCCACTGTGTGTGGACCAGAGGGGAGCGGTGGTGCAGCGGTTAGCGCTACGCTGCGCTACGAACCCGGCGACCCGAGTTCGATTCCCGCTCGCGGCCCACACCAGTGACGATTACTGGAACCCGTCCTGGGCCTCCCCTCGGTCGACTCAGCCTCAAACGAGTACCTGGTGCGGTGTGTAAACATCGCCACTAGAGAGACAAAGGCGGCCGGGTGTGGTGCTGGCCACCCACCCCCTCGTGTACCATTCCGGCCTTCATAGGTGCTCGCTAACAGCACTTGCCCCAACAGTCTGTTAAGGCTATACGGGGGATCTGTGTTTGTTTTTGTGGACCAGACGTGACCTGAAGGGATCTAAGAGGTAGCTCTATGATCTCCACTTCCTCCGTCGAGATCAAAACAGAGGAAGATGGCCACAAACATACCATCTCTGACGGACTATAAACTGTAAACTAGTTTTATTTTAACAGGTAAGGTCCGCTGAGCTATAGAGCAGAAGCCACCTGGCTATCACAGACGATAGCTCAACGAAAGTGGGTTATCACGTGGAAATTGACTGCAGCCAAATACTCTAAAACGCGTGGTGATGTTCATTCTAAATGTGGAGAGAAACCCTGGAGGACCCGGAGAAAAATCCACGCCACCACGGGGAGAGAGACACCGAAAACTCCAAATATACAATCGGCGTCAGGGTCTGCATCGAACCCACGACCTCCTGTATACTAGGCGAGGTAGCTAACATCTCGCCACGGAGATAGTGAGACAAGCAAACTCCAAATATACAGCAGGCGTCAGGGCCACATGACCTCCTGTGTAGCAGGCGAGGTAGCTAACATCTCGCCACGGAGATAGTGAGACAAGCAAACTCCGAATATACAGCAGGCGTCAGGGTCACACGACCTCCTGTGTAGCAGGCGAGGTAGCTAACATCTCACCACGGAGATAGTGAGACAAGCAAACTCCGAATATACAGCAGGCGTCAGGGTCACACGAGCTCCTGTGTCGCAGGCGAGGTAGCTAACATCTCGCCACGGAGATAGTGAGACAAGCAAACTCCGAATATACAGCAGGCGTCAGGGTCACACGAGCTCCTGTGTAGCAGGCGAGGTAACTAACATCTCGCCACGGAGATAATGAGACAAGCAAACTCCGAATATACAGCAGGCATCAGGGTCACACGACCTCCTGTGTAGCAGGCGAGGTAGCTAACATCTCGCCACGGAGATAGTGAGACAAGCAATCTCCGAATATACAGCAGGCGTCAGGGTCACACGACCTCCTGTGTAGCAGGCGAGGTAGCTAACATCTCGCCACCGCTGCGCTGTCTCCGCGTCTCAGGGGGAGCTGCACTGCGAGGGCGAGGGCCCCGTGCGGGTCCACGACTTCCTCTCGGCGTCGTCCGCTCACCACCACGCGGCGAGCGTCGTCGCGACCACGAGGCTGTGCGGCCACGGCGGAGCCGACTTCTTCCTCGTCGACGCCTTCATCTCCGCCGTCGCCGTGAGCGCCGCACTCCTCCAGGGGCCGTGGGCACAGCCGCTTCAGGGAACTGCATCCCAGGGGGCTTCGGATTTTTCAGACGGCCCCCCAATAAAATTAAATATGTACCATTTATTTTGTGTGTATATATTTACACCAGGCAAGGCCCACTGAGCTATGTAGAGCTCTTTTTCAGAGGCGACCCGGCCACAAATGATAGTTTAACGAAGTGGCTTATCACGTGGACATTTATAGCAGCCAAATACTCTAAACACGTTTCTAAATAGAAGGGGTTTTTTTGGGGTTAGATCGCGTAAGTATATAAATGTGTCGTTAAAAAGTATTTTCTATTTATTTTAACAGTTCAGATAACTCGCGACTTAGTGCTGCGTGGAAGCGAATCTTCAAATAATACATTGTTTAAATGCATGCCTATACAGTCCACCAAACTTCAATAGGGATTAACGTTGTACGGCTATTTTAATACACACAGTGGGCAGGAAGAACAAGTACAAAGGGCTCGCATAATGCACATGCATAATGTACGTTGACTCAGTAATCAGTAACGTCGTACTCATTGTAAATGTTGTGGCTTGGCTCTCCAACACACCGGTGTGGCTGTACTAGTGACGAATTGGCCACGTTCTGTTTACGTGACAACCCTTACTAGTTGGCTGTGTCGGGTGGTGGCGGGTTTAACGACACATTTATATATTTACGCGATCTAACCCAAAAATAAAACCTCTGTTATGGATGATATTGGTCGCGAAAGCCTACTACGTGTTAAACCGACATGTTTCTAAATGTGGAGGGGAAAACCGGAGGACCCACAGAAAGATCCACACGACTACGGGGAGAGAGACGCACAAACTCCAAATACACATGTGTCGGGGTCAGGATTGAACCCACGACCTCCTGTATACCAGGCGAGGTAGTTAACATCTCGCCACCGTCGTGCCCCGTACAGTATATAACTCACAATAATAAAATGCAATGAGGGGGCCCCCCAAAAAATATAACAACCCCGAGCCCCCCCTCAAATCTACAGTGTGGCCTTAAGCATGGGCCCTGGTTCAGGAATGGAAAGGCGCCCCTCGCCTCTGTCCAACTCCCCCTCCCACCTCTCTCGTAGCCCCTGCTCATGGGGGCCCCAGTGCAGCTGCGGTGACGCATTAGCAAGACGGATTTTGACACTGGAGAGTTATAGCAAGGAGAGGCGGGGTGGCGGTGGGGGGGGAGGGGAACACGTGGAGCCAAAGTGGAACACGTGGAGCCAAAGTGGAACACGTCCGAGAGTCCCTCCACACAGAGACGACGGGGGCAATGAAATCGGTTCGCGGCGCAGGAGCGAGCTGCATCGGCGACGTCGTGAGACGGCGGGAGATGGCGACGGCTTTCGCGAGGATGAATCACGGCTGACGACGATAACGACGACGCTGACGATTGATGCCGTCTGCTTCACAGAAGAAGGAGCCGTCGCTCATCCTGACGGGGCCCGGGGAGACGCTGAGGAGCCACCTGCTGGTGTTTGCGGCGGAGCGAGCGCGGCGTGAAAACCGCGTCGTCGTCCTGTGAGGGCTCGCTCACCCACTCGACCGCTCGCCCGCTCACCCGCTCACCCGCTCACCCGCTCACCCGCTCGCTCGCCCGCTCGCTCACCCGCCCGCTCACCCGCTCGCCCGCTCGCTCACCCGCTCGCTCGACCACTCGCCCGCTCGACCGCCCGCTCCTCCCGTACCAGCGCCACTGACGGAGCCGTCTCCCTGGCACTCTATAAACTCCAAAAGTATTTTTATTTAACCAGGTAAGGCCCAAGAGCTGTTTTCCAGGAGCGACCTGGCCGTCACCAACGCTGGCTCAACGAAGTGGCTGACCGTCACGTGGACATTTTATCGTAGCCGAATACTCTTAAGCGCGTGATTGTCGATTCGTTAACGTCGAGGGAAATAAACCGGAGGACCACCCGGAGAAAAATACACGCGACCACGGGGAGAGACAAAGACATGGAAACTCCAAATATACAACGGGCGTACAGGGTCGCGATCGAACCGACGACATCCTGTACCCACCAGGCGAGGTAGTTAGAATCTTGCCACCGTGGTGCCTCCTCACCAGCGGCAGGCTCAACGCAGGTACGCAGCACGATCGTCGCTCCACTTCAGGGAGCTGTGGAGAATTTTTGATTGCGACGCTCGCAACTCTTCCGAGATCGTCGAGCGTCGGCTACGGGGCACGCGCGAGGTGGGGAATCTTGTCCTTACTGAGGGCCGAACAAGATGTTTAAACACCGGTGGCTAGGAGATGTTAACTACCTCGCCTGGTCTGCAGCAGGTCGTCGGTTCGATCCCGACCCTGACACCTGCTGTCGATTTGGAGTTTGCGGTGTCTCTCTCCCTGTGGTCTCGTGGATTTTTCTCCGCGTCCTCCGGTTTTTCCCTCCACATTTGTAAACATGCATTGAGAGTATTTGTGCTGCAATACATTATTTCCACATGGCTAAGCAGCTTCATTGGGCTATCATTTGTGAGTCAGGTCACTTCTGAAAGAGAGCCTTACAGCTCAATGGGCCTTACCTTGTAAAATAAAAAAATAGTTTTTTTTTATTACCCCCATATACAGCTCGCCCAACTCCATCACTGCCGTCACTGCAAGAGGCGCTTGCAGCGACAGCAGTGGCTGAGCGCCCGCACGTTACAAGTGCAGCATTGTTGCCAGAATTGGAAATATTCTTCTTCCTCCTCGTCTTTCCTTCTGCTTCTTCTTCCTTGATTTGAAGCTTTCGTGACTGCAGGAGTTACTCTTTGGTTATTTCGGTAAAGTCACGTGTGGAAAGAAAACAAATTAAATTATAGAGTACGACGTTTCAATTGCAACACAAGCAACCGTCATCAGGTAGAACTACATTTGAGAGAGAGACAAAACACAGACACGGAGACACACAGACAGAGAGAGTGTCTCTCTCTGTCTGTGTTGTCTCTCTCTGTCTGTCTGTGTGTCTATGTTGTGTGTCTCTCTCTGTGGTTCTGTGTTGTCTCTCTCTGCTTGTGTGTCTGTCTATGTGTCTATGTTGTGTGTCTCTCTCTGTGTGTCTGTGTTGTCTCTCTCTGCTTGTGTATCTTCTGTGTGTCTATGTTGTGTGTCTCTCTCTCTGTGTGTCTTGTTGTCTCTCTCTGCTTGTGTGTCTGTCTGTGTGTCTGTGTTGTCTCTCTCTCTCTGCTTGTGTGTCTGTCTGTGTGTCTCCGTCTCTGTGTTTTGTCTCTCTCTCAAATTTAGTTCTACCTGATGACGGTTGCTTGTGTTGAAATCGAAACGTCGTACTCCATCATTTAATTTATTTTCTTCCTACGTGAACTTTACCGAAAGAACCAAAGAGCAATTCTTCTTCCTCCTCCCTCCTCCTCCCTCCTCCTCCCTCCTCCCACTTCTTCTTCCCGTACGGCTACTCATGTCGATGCAGAGGCAACGACTACAATTTCACATCCAGGTGGTCAAGCCAGCAGATAACCGCGTCAGGAGCAGCGGCGGCGGGGAGTGTCACCGATGTGACGATGTCTCCTCCTTCGTATTTGTGGATCGGGCAAATGATCCCCTTCTAGTACCCAACTGGTGCAACTGAGACGCTATCAGCGATGGACGTACGTGGCTTGCGGGCCGTGTCGACGCGTTCGGCCTCGTGTGGTCGCGGCCCGTGTGGAGCGAGGTGGTTTGGTTGTACTCCCCAGCCAGCCCTGTGGCACGAAGTGAGGTCAATATACGGGGGCGATTCTCGTTTCTCTCGGCGAATCCTCGTAGAGCCAGCGGAGGACGTTTCCCGCATTCCCATGGTAAAGACCTGTCTGTTCATGGTGTCGATCGCTTTTGACTTTCCAAAGGAGATGTACTCCCGTATAGTGGCAGTGAAGATTTGAATCTTCACTGCCATTATCTTGCTTCTGAAAGTGCTTTACTGTGCATAGACAGGGTGGTCCAGATGCCTTGTGACCCCAAATTAATTGACCCATAACATTTTTTTGCCTTCGCATATTAATTTCTATATTTCTGTTTTAAATAAACCTTACTTTTAAAAACATTAAGTTTTATAGAATTGGATTGGGGGGGGGGGGAGGGTGTCACAATACATCTGGACCACGCTGTAGCTAATCACTTGGTGTTCGACCAGGGAGATGTTTTTGTTGTGGTGTTCAGAATCGATGGCTTCAGATCAAGTCCAAGTATCTATCTCCACGCTCAACCGAGTATGACATCTCCATTCGTGGCGGAAATGCCCACGTTCCCATGGCAGGGGGCGAGTCGTGTCCACTGAACATCCACCTTTCATCTCTCCCACAAGTGGTGCAGAGTGGACCCGCGACTGACCTTTGAATTGATGACCTTTGAATTGATGACCTTCCAGTCGTGGGGCCGGCAGCACCGGTCAATAACGTGGGAGCGCGCCCCTTGAATGTGCTTCTAGTACCAAATGATGTCGAGTCTTTAAAAAAACAAACAACGGGGGGATGCTTTGGGTTCAATCGGAAATAAAACTTGCAATAAATATGGGGGGGGGGGGGGGTGGAGATTTTCTTGACGGTTAATTTTGATGTAGCCTTGATTCTACTGCCGTTCAAAACGTGGTCGTCAGGAACATGCGACGCGTTCACTATTTTCACAGGGGAATCTGGGTGGTGGTGGTGGCGGTGTTAATATTGAGATTGTCATTCACGTTTGTACGGTTTGTCTTGGGGGTGGGGATAAAGGTGGTTGTGGAAATTGTTTAGAGTTGGGTGTGTTTTATTTTTTTTTAAATCAATGTACGCTACCCACAATTGCTATTGTTTGCGCTATTTTACTGACAACGGCAACACTTTATTTCTCACACGTCATCGAATCCCATTACATCTCTCAAGGAAATGTCGCAGGGAATTGATCACGTATGAGTATTATTATTGATATTATTTCCACGGTGGTAATTAATTTTCCCCGATTCATTCGCTTCTGGATGATGGCTTCTCACGATCATGCCATCGCATCATCCATCTCGCTTCCGCACGTCAGCTGTGTCCTGGTCGCTCCATCTCCACGGTGGTTAACCTCTTCAGCTGTGTTCCCTCAAAGCAACAATCATTATTATTATTGCAACTTGGCCGCGACCCTCACCATGACAAGCGGATTGAGCAACGAGCGAACGAACGATTATTTCAAGCTGTAACGCACCACCACAGCATTTGCTCACGCTTGAGAGAGAGAGAACGACTCGGGAAGAATGAGGAAGCAGGCGGGGAGAGAGGCAGCCACGCGGTCAGCCGATGCCCAAGCTCTGCTGCCCTCGACATATGAAAGTGTTATTCATGAGCCCATATAACGTGGGAGGAAACTGGAGCAACCACCCGGAGGAAACCCACGCATGCAAGGGGGCAACACTGTATCCCATACAGACGGAACAGGCCAATACCCCGTTCCATCACGCTGTTGGCACCTAAGCGCTCACGGGAAGGGTTGTTTCACGGCATCCGTGCAATCCACCAACCCTCGCCCCCCACACAGTGCCAGATTAGAGGCATGCGCCGCCGCCACCACCGCCACCACCACCGCCACCACCACTGTCACCACCACTACCACCACTACCGCCGCCACCGTCACCACCGCCACCACCGCCACCTCCACCACTACCGCCGCCACCACCGCCACCACCACCGTCACTACCACCACCGTCATCGCCACCACCGCCGCCACCACCACTACCGCCACCATCACTGCTACCACCGCCACCACCACCGCCACCGCTGCCCGGCGTGATGACGGGAGACAGTGAGACCCGATCGCGAAGGCCGTGTGTCGGCTCTGTGTCAGCTGCGAGATCCGGCAGAAGGAAGGAGGCTCTGGTGGTGAGACCATCGGGGCAGCATCGGCAGATCTTCTCTGCGCTCTCGAGGTGCGTGCGGTGCCCGTGGGGGCGTTCACGCCGCTCGCCTGCAGGTGGCGCCGGTGCAGCGCTGCGAGTGCACCGATAGCAGCTGGGGCTGAACGATTAATCGATTTCTAATCGAAATCGCTATTTGAAACAATGCGAAATAGCAAATCGCAAAGGCTGCGATTTTTTTGCGATTTGAAAAGTCCTATTATTATTGGAATTGTAAATTTGTATTATAACTTTATTTATTTAACTTAACAATTGTTCTATGTTCGATAGTTCTATTTCAATGAAAACATTTTAATAAATGTATGTTGGAAGCAATGAATAACTTTTAAGGTCTCATCCTTGCATTAGAATATATAGAGCAGTTCATATTGTGATGGTATCACGTGGTAATGCTCCATCACATGTTGTAAATCTATTACACAGTCAATATTGAACTGACGCTTGACTTAAACATTTTTAATCGCAAATCAAAGCGCAATCGCAATATCTGTCTGAAAAATCGCAATTAGATATTGTCCCCAAATCGTTCAGCCCCTAATTATTCGCAGCTGCGCTTGGCTTCTCAACCTGGTCGGGAGGCTTCGACGACAGCGGTTGAAGCCAACATTCAAGAACAATTCTAGATTTCAAGAACAATTCTAGATTTCAAGAACAATTCTAGATTTCAAAAACAAGCCGCGCTAGTGCGGCCTGCGGGCCCATGCAACTCAAAGTACTGACCACATTGTGGGACCACTTTGTGGGCTGCGCTTCCTGCAACGGAGGAGGAGCGGAAAGACGAATAGGAACTCTGTCTCTCTCCTGAAGCCCTCTCGTCGTGGCCAGAAGCAGACCTTGACACTGGCTGGTTGCATCTCGCTCCTGAACATATTTCAGTTTCATGTATTAGGTATAACCCTGTGAGCCATGCGGCTCTTGACTCGGGTGCAACCGCAACAAAACACAAACATGAACAAAGAACATCTTAAAGTGACTACACGCAACAGAAAATCCAGGGAAAAAAACAGCAAAGTCTTCCAGAAAAAATACCGTATTTCAACGCTGTGTGCAAAAATCCCAGTGGGATGCAAGTCAAACAATAACAACCATAAGACAATTCAGATTAAAGTTATCAGGCTAACTCTGTACTACAACGAACAAACATGGCCAAACCAAAACGTTTTCAAAATCACCACAATAAAGCTATAAAAATAATGTAACAGTGATTATAGGAACTGTGATTCAAATTGGTCGTGCATGAGTCACTCCATAACAGCAGGAGTATCAATAGCAGAATCAAAAGAATTCAATACACCTTTAAAGATCAGCACACTAAAATCAAAACTCAAGCTCATACTTTGCAGCGGTCATCCTGAATGATACATTTGATTTCAGGCCATTCTGTAGAGCAGTGGCAGCTAGAACATATTGCTGCTGCCATCATACGCAGGGCATAGACTAGAACTACCGTGGTGCAAGCGAATACATAAGCAACTCTGCACGTAAAGAAAATAAAATGGCATTTCTTGCAGCAGCATTGTCTTGAAACAATCAGGACGAAAGTATTCACTCCCAGTGTGTACAGCTTATGGGATGTGTAAGGGGAAAAAATATAGAAATACTGTTTTTTTATGTGGAGAGACGGATACGGGAAGTTAGACGTTGTTTATATTCTCCACAGCGATACTGATGATTGTTGTGGGTTATGTACGATACAAGTTGGGTGCATATTGTGTAAATATGTACTTCCGGTAACATATCAAGGCGCTGAACGGAAACAGTGGCCACAAGTCAATGAGTCATTTGTTTTAAAAGCCGTATTTAAATGTATGTGCTATGTTGAACTTCATAATAAAGGTTTTTGGGTTAGATCGCGTTTATTTATAAATGTGTCGTAACCCTCCACCACCCGACACGGCCAATCAGCAAAAAAAGTGTCACGTTGACAAAAGACAAATAATTCACTACTTTAGCCCACCGGTGTGTTGAAGAGTGAATCAACACACAGGTGGGCTAAAGTAGTGAATTATTTGTCTTTTGTCAACGTGACACTTTTTTGCTGATTGGCCGTGTCGGGTGGTGGAGGGTTACGACACATTTATAAATAAACGCGATCTAACCCAAAAACCTTTATTATGAATAATATTGGTCGCGAAAGCCTACGTGTTAAACTATGTTGAACTTCTTTTGCACCGTACGTAGGCAGCCTCGTTAATCGGAGGTGCGGGGTAAGGAAAACAAACTAAACAAACAAAAAACTGTTCTAAAGAGATTCGTTCTCAATCAAGATGATTTAAAAGTGCATAGCTCCAGTGGCTTCGTAATATCGGAAGGAAGAGCGTTCCAGACGGCCGCAGAAGCGCATCTGACGTCCACACAAAGGGACGATGAATTGAGTCAACCCTCCGTCATCCGGGATTTGAACTCGCGAACCTTGCTACTGCGAGCCGCTCGCTCTGTGGCGTTGAGCTGCCTGTGGCTGGATGCCAAAACTTTCACGTTGCTATTGGAACAAATGATACGGTGGTGATGATGGTGGTGATGATGGTGTTGATGGTGATGGTGGTGATGATGGTGGTGATGATGCTGGTGATGATGGTGGTGATGATGGTGGTGATGATGGTGGTGATGGTGGTGGTGGTGATGATGGTGATGATGATGGTGATGATGGTGGTGATGATGGTGGTGATGATGGTGGTGATGATGGTGGTGATGATGGTGGTGATGGTGATGGTGGTGATGATGGTGGTGATGATGCTGGTGATGATGGTGGTGATGATGGTGGTGATGATGGTGGTGATGATGGTGGTGATGGTGGTGGTGATGATGGTGATGATGATGGTGATGATGGTGGTGATGATGGTGGTGATGATGGTGGTGATGATGGTGTTGATGGTGATGGTGGTGATGATGGTGGTGATGATGCTGGTGATGATGGTGGTGATGATGGTGGTGATGATGGTGGTGATGATGGTGGTGATGGTGATGGTGGTGATGATGGTGGTGATGATGCTGGTGATGATGGTGGTGATGATGGTGGTGATGATGGTGGTGATGATGGTGGTGATGATGGTGGTGATGGTGGTGGTGATGATGGTGATGATGATGATGGTGATGATGGTGGTGATGATGGTGGTGATGATGGTGGTGATGATGATGGTGGTGATGATGGTGTTGATGGTGATGGTGGTGATGATGGTGGTGATGATGCTGGTGATGATGGTGGTGATGATGGTGGTGATGATGGTGGTGATGATGGTGGTGGTGATGATTGTGATGATGGTGATGGTGGTGGTGATGATGGTGGTGGTGATGGTGGTGATGATGATGGTGATGATGGTGATGATGATGGTGATGATGGTGGTGATGATGGTGATGATGGTGGTGATGATGGTGGTGATGATGGTGATGATGGTGATGATGGTGGTGATGATGGTGATGATGATGGTGATGATGGTGGTGGTGATAGTGGTGATGATGGTGATCATGGTGGTGATGATGGTGGTGATGATGGTGATGATGGTGGTGATGATGGTGATGATGATGGTGATGATGGTGGTGATGATGGTGATGATGATGGTGGTGATGATGGTGGTGATGATGATGGTGATGATGATGGTGATGATGATGGTGATGATGATGGTGGTGATGATGGTGATGATGGTGATGATGATGGTGATGATGATGATGATGATGGTGATGATGGTGATGATGGTGATGATGATGGTGATGATGGTGGTGATGATGGTGATGGTGATGATGGTGATGATGATGATGGTGTTGATGGTGATGATGGTGATGATGATGGTGATGATGATGATGAAGGTGTTGATGGTGATGATGGTGGTGATGATGATGGTGATGATGGTGATGATGGTGGTGATGATGATGGTGGTGATGATGGTGATGATGCTGGTGATGATGGTGATGATGGTGGTGATGATGGTGGTGATGATGATGGTGATGATGGTGATGATGCCTATGATGGTGATGATGATGGTGGTGATGATGGTGATGATGGTGATGATGGTGTTGATGGTGATGATGATGGTGATGATGATGGTGTTGATGGTGATGATGGTGATGATGATGCTGGTGATGATGGTGATGATGGTGGTGATGATGGTGGTGATGATGATGGTGGTGATGATGGTGATGATGCCGGTGATGATGCTGGTGATGATGGTGATGATGGTGATGATGATGGTGATGATGATGGTGGTGATGATGATGGTGATGATGATGGTGTTGATGGTGATGATGGTGATGATGATGCTGGTGATGATGGTGATGATGGTGGTGATGATGGTGGTGATGATGATGGTGGTGATGATGGTGATGATGCCGGTGATGATGCTGGTGATGATGGTGATGATGGTGATGATGATGGTGATGATGATGGTGGTGATGATGATGGTGATGATGGTGATGATGCTGGTGATGATGGTGATGCTGCTGCTGGGTGGGCAATGATGCACAAGCACAACTCATTAACAAAAATATGTAACACCATTCGTCAATAATAAGTAACACCATTCGTCAATAACACAGTGGCCTTAAAATGAAAAAATATCTAACATTATACGTTTCGGGCAATGACCCTCACTTCAAATGACCTAAAAGAGAGCGTATACTCTTTGGTTATTTCGGTAAAGTTCACGTAGAACGGGAATAAATTAAATAATAGAATACGACGTTTCGACTGCAACACAAGCAACCCGTCATCAGGATGAACTAAATTTGAGAGAGAGACAAAACACAGACACGGAGACACACAGACAGACACACAAGCAGAGAGAGACACACACAGAGACACACAGAGACACACAACATAGACACACAGACACACAAGCAGAGAGACACAGAGACACAGACAACATAGACACACAGAGACAACACAGAGACACAGAGACATACAGAGAGAGACACACAGACAGACACACAAGCAGAGAGAGACAACACAGAGACACACAGAGACACACAACATAGACACACAGACACAAGCAGAGAGAGACAACACAGAGACACACAACATAGACACACAGACACACAAGCAGAGAGAGACACACAGAGACACACAGACAACAGACACACAGAGACAACACAGAGACACAGAGACATACAGAGAGAGACACACAACATAGACACACAGACAGACACACAAGCAGAGAGAGACAACACAGAGACACACAGAGACACACAACATAGACACACAGACAGACACACAAGCAGAGAGAGACAACACAGAGACACACAGAGACACACAACATAGACACAGAGACACACAAGCAGAGAGAGACAACACAGAGACACAGAGAGACACACAACATAGACACACAGACACACAAGCAGAGAGAGACACGCACAGAGACACACAGACAACATAGACACACAGAGACAACACAGAGACACAGAGACATACAGACAGAGACACACAACATAGACACAGACAGATACACAAGCAGAGAGAGACAACACAGAGACACACAGAGACACAACATAGACACAAAGCCACTGAAACACACAGAGTGTGTCTATGTTGTGTGTCTCTCTCTCTGTGTGTCTCTGTGTTGTCTCTCTCTGCTTTTGTGTCTGTCTGTGTGTCTATGTTGTGTCTCTCTCTGTGTGTCTTTGTGTTGTCTCTCTCTGCTTGTGTGTCTGTCTGTGTGTCTATGTTGTGTGTCTCTGTGTTCTCTCACTCTGCTTGTGTCTGTCTGTGTGTCTATGTTGTGTGTCTCTCTCTGTGTCTCTGTGTTGTCTCTCTCTGCATGTGTGTCTGTCTGTGTTTCTATGTTGTGTCTCTCTCTGTGTGTCTCTGTGTTGTCTCTCTCTGCTTGTGTGTCTGTCTGTGTGTCTATGTTGTGTGTCTCTCTCTGTGTCTCTGTGTTCTCTCTCTCTGCTTGTGTCTGTCTGTGTCTATGTTGTGTGTCTCTCTCTGTGTCTCTGTGTTGTCTCTCTCTGCATGTGTGTCTGTCTGTGTTTCTATGTTGTGTGTCTCTCTTTGTGTGTCTTTGTGTTGTCTCTCTCTGCTTGTGTGTCTGTCTGTGTGTCTATGTTGTGTCTCTGTGTTGTCTCTCTCTGCTTCTGTGTCTGCCTGTGTGTCTATGTTGTGTGTCTCCCTCTGTTGTCTCTCTCTGTGTGTCTGTCTGTGTGTCTATGTTGTGTGTCTCTCTCTGTGTGTCTTTGTGTTGTCTCTCTCTGCTTGTGTGTCTGTCTATGTGTCTATGTTGTGTGTCTCTCTCTGTGTGTCTTTGTGTTGTCTCTCTCTGCTTGTGTCTGTCTGTGTGTCTATGTTGTGTGTCTCTCTCTGTGTGTCTCTGTGTTGTCTCTCTCTGCTTGTGTGTCTGTCTGTGTGTCTATGTTGTGTGTCTGTCTGTGTGTCTGTCTGTGTGTCTCCGTGTCTGTGTTTTGTCTCTCTCTCAAATTTAGTGCTACCTGATGACGATTGCTTGTGTTGCAATCGAAACGTCGTATTCTATTATTTAATTTATTTTCTTTCTACGTGACGTTACCGAAAGAACCAAAGAGTAATTCCTGCAGTCACGAAAGCTTCAAATCAAGTTTCAACGATATACTGTAGAATGAATACGGCTTGGAGACTGCACTCAATTCGATGGGATCTGATGATAATTTTAATTCACGTTCCTTATTGGCCGAATCGATGACGACGTGAGTTTGCATTTAACAAGCGGACCGCGTGAGGTGTTGTCATCCTCACACCATCAAACTACCCATCAACTTAGACCTCAACAAGGAACATCGCCGCCGAGTCAAGTCGCGGATCTCACCCAGATCCGGAAGAACGCCGGCGATCAGTGGAACAACGTCGACCATCCAGAATGATCACCTCGCTCGGGACCCAAACATCGCACCTCCTGGCTTTGACATTCCTCCTCGAAGACACTGGTGAAGCCATCAACTCGCTCGCCCACTCGTTCACGCACCTAGCCACCCACTCACCACTGGTCGAATCATCAACTCACCCACCCATTCACGCACTCACCTACCCACCCACTCACCACTGGTGTAATCATCAACTCACCCACTCATTCATCCACCTACTCACCCACCCACTCACCTACCCACCCACTCACCTACCCACCCACTGACCACTGGTGTTATCATCAACTCACTCACCCACCCATTCACCCACCCACTCACCCACCCATTCACCCACCAACTCACCCACCCACTTACCATACATTCACCCAACCACTCACCCACCCATTCACCTACCCACTCACCTACCCACCCACTCACCACTAGTGTAACCATCAACTCACTCACCCACTCATTCACGCACCCACTCACTCATCACTGGTGTAACCATTAATTCGATCACCCACTCATTCACCCACCCATTCACCCACCCACTCACCCACCAGCTCACCAACCACCCACCCACTCACCATACATTCACCCAACCACTCACCTACCCACCTACTCACCACTGGTGCAACCATCAACCCCGTCAGAACATCGACAGGCCGACGCGCACATCTCCGTCACAGCGGCAAATTAAAGACAATCCACAGCCTTGCGATTGTTGGTCATGCAATTCAAATTATGGACCGTACAATAAACCCACTGTAGTCTGCGCTCCTTCAACGGAGGAGGAGGAGGAAACCCACAAGAACTCTCCATCGAAGCCCTCTCGTGGCTAGCAGCAGACCTCGACAAATTTGAATTTAGCTCCTGAACATATTTCCCATCGTACGCAAATAATGCAATCGTAGACGCTTTAACAGTACGAAGAAGAGTGCCGCCATTTGTCAATACACTGCTGGGATGAGAAGCCTCTCTGTGACATGGTTTGCCATGGGGGGAGGGGGCTATGCATTGTTGCTCCGTGTGTGTGTGTGGTGGAGGTTTTTAGAGAAGGGAGAGTTTCACGAGAACACGATAATGTCAGGCAGGTGGTCAAAGCGCTCCTTGGCTCGCAGCGCGCGCGGCGCATTCCACTACAGACGTTGCTATAGAAACACCACGTTCACGAATGTTTATTAAGAACGTTTAAATGTCAGACGAGTCGCCTTCAGTGGATCTCCAGAGCCTGCGGTCTGTCGAGAGAAGACCCCAAAAAAAACCCATTTTGCGAGCGGAATTATAAAGGGATCGACATTATTTTATAACGTGGAAAATAAATTGTTGAAATTATTTTCTGTACGTCAGTGACGTGCGGTGAGGTCAATGGCTGGGGAGGCACTGGCTAGTGTCAGAGCCAGATTCACACACTGAGGGGGGCGTGGCCTCACGGAGGGGGCGTCGCCTCATTGAGGGGGCGTGTCCTCACTTAGGGGGGCGTGTTAGACACGTCCCCCTAAGTGAGGCAGATGTGATAGCTGCCTCCCCTGGTGCTTGTTCATTGCAATTTCATGACGAGACCAGCGAGCCTAAATATGTTTATGCACGTACGTGAAATAAGTTACCTGGAGTATGGAAGGCGAGGACATGAAATGAAGGGGTCTGCAAACATTACATTGGTGACATACTGAGATATATTTTCTGTTTGCACAGTCACAAAATCACTTTAAGATGTTTTCTTGGTCATGTTTTTTGTTGTTGCGGTTGCACCCGATTCAAGAGCCGAATGGCTCACAGGGCTATACCAAATAAATGAACTATGAACTAACTATGAACGCGCTTATTGCCCGCGCTCCATCCAGTTACTGAGGGGTTGCGCAATCAGAGGGGAGGCTGAGCTCGTCGCTGCCTCACCTCTCTCGTCTCTTCCTGCATTTGCAGCGGAGCTCCGCAAATTTGGCGATTTTGACTATAAAAATGATTGGAATCGTACAGAAATGACATTAAAACACAGATCATTGGGAAAATCTTAATATTTATTTTATTTGATTATTCTTTTTTTTTACTTTTCGTAACAGCTATTTTCATTGGAGTATGACAGGTGAGGCTCTGCCTCCCCTGCCTCCCCTGACCGCACGTCACTGCTGTACGTTCATGTAATGTTCAGCCCCTTTCTCAATCCACTGCTAGACGAAGGCCTCCTCGCACGGCCGTGTCGCTCATGTGAGAGTTGAAGCGCCATACCTCACACCACACTGGGTAGCGCAGGGTAAGGAAGGCGAGGTGCCTCACACCGCTTCGGGTATCGCTCGCCACTGAGGTTTTAAACCTCGGCCAAGAATGGAACTCAGGTGGCCGGGGTTCACAGTGCAGCCCGCCCGAACCACTGCGCCACCGCTCCACCCCTCCCCGAACCCGTCGTGCACGCCTCTGCTGCACCGAACGGCAGAGCTGCGTGGGGTGTGCGCAATTCCGAGCAGCATGCAGCAGGGGTGACTTTCTCCGCTCCGTCATTCCACCGTCCACAGGAGGTCTCACTCCGACTGTTACTGCTGCTGCTGCTGAGCACTGTACGTGTGTGTGTGTACGTTGAACTTCTTTAGCGCCGTACGTAGCAAACCGTGATCATCGGAGGCGCGAATTCACCCCCCGCCTCCGTGTGGACTCAGTCAGTGCCGGATGAAGCGAGTGCGGGGCCTGTAGCATATGATGGTATAAGGGGGCCTTAAATTAAAAAAGAGAAATATTAAAACACAACTTTTTTACTTGCATAGTAAAGTAATTGTATTTTTTCATTTGCCATAGAGCCAGATAATACGACAAATCGCTAACCTTAAACACTCAGTCGCCTTTGGAGCAAAAGAAAGCTGTCTCTGGTGTGGACCAATCAGTTTCAAGGACTCTGCATATATTATCAGAGTATGTTTTTTGTTTACATTCTGACCACAAGCATTGTGGTGAATGCAGACATGATTCCTTGAAAAGGTTTCAGTTTGGTGTTTTAACATCTTAACACCTGTTTTGTTGCCAGAAAAAAACGGGAAAACCTATTCTCATGGGTAGGGACATTAACATGGGTAGGTACATTAACATGGGTAGGGACATTAACATGGGTAGGGTCATTAACATGGGTAGGGACATTAACATGGGTAGGGTCATTAACATGGGTAGGTACATTAACATGGGTAGGTACATTAACATGGGTAGGGACATTTACATGGGTAGGGTCATTAACATGGGTAGGGACATTAACATGGGTAGGGTCATTAACATGGGTAGGGACATTAACATGGGTAGGGACATTAACATGGTTAGGTACATTAACATGGGTAGGGACATTAACATGGGTAGGGTCGTTAACATGGGTAGGTACATTAACATGGGTAGGGACATTAACATGGGTAGGTATATTACCATGGGTAGGGACATTAACATGGGTAGGGTCATTAACATGGGTAGGTACATTAACATGGGTAGGGACATTAACATGTGTAGGGTCATTATCATTGGTAGGGACATTAACATGGGTAGGGTCATTAACATGGGTAGGGTCATTAACATGGGTAGGGACATTAACATGGGTAGGGACATTAACATGGGTAGGGTCATTGACATGGATAGGGTCATTAACATGGGTAGGGACATTAACATGGGTAGGTACATTAACATGGGTAGGGACATGAACATGGGTAGGGTCATTAACATGGGTAGGGTCATTAACATGGGTAGGTACATTAACATGGGTAGGTACATTAACATGGGTAGGGTCATTAACATGGGTAGGGACATTAACATGGGTAGGGACATTAACATGGGTAGGTACATTAACATGGGTGGGGTTATTAGCATGGTTAGGGTCATTAGCATGGTTAGGGTCATTAACATGGGTAGGGTCATTAGCATGGTTAGGGTCATTAACATGGGTAGGGTCATTAACATGGGTAGGGACATTAACATGGGTAGGTAAATTAACATGGGTAGGGTCATTAACATGGGTAGTGACATTAACATGGGTAGGTACATTAACATTGGTAGGTACATTAACATGGGTAGGGTCATTAGCATGGTTAGGGACATTAACATGGGTAGGTACATTAACATGGGTAGGTACATTAATATGGGTAGGTACATTAACATGGTTAGGGTCATTAGATTGGTTAGGGTCATTAGCATGGTTAGGGACATTAATATGGGTAGGTATATTAACATGGGTAGGGTCATTAACATGGGTAGGGACATTAACATGGGTAGGGTCATTAACATGGGTGAGAATGGACATGGACATGGGTAGGGTCATTAACATCTTGCACCGGCTAACAGCATTCACATGATGGACCCATATGTCCCGTCAAGTCCCCTAAGATGTGGGAGATGCACATCCTCTCTGCATTCCCAGGTCTAGGATTGTTTCGGTCTATGGGTGACCGAGATTTTTGACCATGCAGCTCCCAGACCATGGAACGCTCTGCCACGAGACATCAGGGATCTCTGAGTCAGTGGACATTGTTTAAAACCTATTTATATACGCTTTCGCTCGTTAAATGTTGAGTTAATCTAGTGAATGGATAATTATTAAAATGCATTTATAATATCATGATTTTTATGCTGAGTGTCTGCTGCTGCTGTGTCCTGTACAGCGCCTTGAGATCATTGATGAAAATCGCGAATTAAATGGAATATAGTGTTTTCAAACACCACAGAAACAAATTTTGATTTAAAGCTTTCGTGACTGCAAGGATTCATATTCTTGGTTCTTCGGTAAAGTCACGTAGAAGGGAAACAATAAAATAATACAAATATAAAAAATATTTAGAAATATATATTTTTTATTATTTTATTGTTTCCCTTCACGTGACTTTGCCGAAAGAACCAAGAATATCACAGAAACGGTTGCCCTGGTGGTAGCGATAAACGAGAGACGAGGAAGCGACTGCCCGCCAGTGAACGAGTGGCGGCTCTTGTGAACCAAGTTAATTTATTTACAGACAGACGTGGGGTTATGAATTATTTCTCTCTCTCTCCACCTGACACGGGCCTGAACCCAGCGGGGCCCTGCATCATCACCACCACCACCACATGCCACGGAAGCCAGAGAGACCCGTTCCATCCACGCATTCCACCACCACCCCGCCCGGCACGGCGCGATAGCATCTCATACTCCTCGGGGTGCACAGCCTGGAACCCGTGCCAGGTGTGCCCGCGTGCACGTGTGTGCGCGCGTGCACGTGTGTGCATGCGCGCGTGTGCGTCTCGCAACACATGTACATTTGTAAGTGCCAAAAAATAACACGGGCCAATCCGAAAGTCATTTTTTCACGATTCTTCAACGCACGTTTAAAATAGCACGGGCAGACTTGGCTCCGATAAACGAAAACCTTTTTAGCCGGTTGCCTGGGGTGTTTAAACATCAGCGCCGGGTAGACAAAGGCGTGCCGGCTTTAATAGGTGCTCGCTAACAGCACTTGCACCTTACCTACACTGCTTTAAAACCGACAAAATGAGTCTCATATCCTGGGCTTCTTTAGTTCACGCCTCATATGCGTTGGGTCTTTCGGTAAAGTCACGTAGATAGGTTCAAAGAATATAACTAAAAACTACGACCTTTCTATGGCAACACGCAAGCGTTCGTCATCAGGAAAAAATAAGTTACAGTCTGCACCTACAATCTGTTCGGTTATACGTGGGGGTTCTTTGTCAATCGTCTGCCCCTACAATCTGTTCGGTTATACGTGGGGGTTCTTTGTCAATCGTCTTTGTATCTGTCTGTGTGTGTGTGTGTGTTATCTGACACGGCCGTGGGACTCGCTTGGGTCGACTCAGCCTTAAACGAGTACCTGGTGCAGTGTGTAAGCATCGGCACTGGGAAAACACTGCCATCCGCACCACCCCCTCGGATTGGATAGGTGCTCGCGAGCAGCACTTGGGCCGCTAGCAGCCTCCACGGCTCCCCGTGCGTCCTTTGTTCTGTGGCGTTCAGCTGAGTCGATAACACCTGGTGGCTGTGGGGAGTGCAGGTGCGATTGTTACAACTTCACACCACGTGATCTGGATTATAAGACGCTTCGAAAAGTGAGACACGCCCCCAAACTTATAGCCACGCCCCCATGAACTTATACAGCCAAAGACAAAGATCCCCCATGTAGCCTCAACAGACTGCTGGGGCAAGTGACGTGAGCGAGCACCTACGAAGGTCGGCACGGCGCACGAGGGGGTGGGTGGGTGGCCAGCACCACTCCCGGCCCCCCCCCCTTTGTATCCCCAGTGGCGATGTTTACACACCGCATCAGGTACTCATTTGAGGCTGAGTCGACCTAGGGGAGGCCCACGACCGGATCAGATAATGGTCACCGGTGTTGACCGTGAGCGGGGATCGAACTCGGGTCGCCGGGTTCGTAGCGCAAGCGCGCTAACCCGCTCCCCAACCGCTCCCCCACACATCATTTAACTTAAAACAACTCTGGTCAGGCACATGCGCACACCTGCCAGATTATAAGTCGCACCCCCCCCCCCTCCCCCGGACTGTAAATGCAGAGGGACGGTGGTTAGTGCGTCTTATAATCCGGAGAACACGGTGCGTCTTATAATCCGGAGAACACGGTAAGCGGAGCAGTCGCAATCGGCTGTGCTTCTCCCCCCCCCGTAGTGAACAATAATCCCAGGGGCTGTGTCCCCAGACAGACGGTCGGCGTGGGGGGTGTGGGGGGGTGAGACAATTCGCGTCTCGCTTTGCGTGCTTTGGTTGTGACCGAAGGCCAGGTGGCCGGGGGAGTTGGCTCGTGGCCACGCGGCGCGCGGGTCACCGTGCTCACGGTGCTTCGAGGCTTCGCGCAATCGCAGCCGGGCACTCACGTCAACCCATCCCGCACCCGCCCGCAGTTTAATGAGTGCAGTAATCGAGTCGAGTCGTTTAGCCGCGCGTTTGCTCTCCACCCGGCATGAGTTGTGGAGAGGAACCCTCGGCACCGGCGGTGGTGTCGCAGGCGTTCATCCGGCGTCTCCCCCCCCCCCCATTCCTCCAGTAAGACGAAGAGCTGCAGGGATGATTTGCTGCACGGCGGATTGTTCCATTACGGGAGGGCGGAATGAAACAACTCAAGTGATTGTGACGTTAGGCGTTAATGCTGCAGTGTAATAGAATACATGCAATGCGTCTTTTTGTTGTTTTCAAAATGCTGAACTAGCAGCCGTGCCACGTGCGTTCGATGTGACCGTCCGTCTATGCATCCAGCCAGCCAGCAACACTTATTTTTGTCAACGTAATATAGCGTGCACACGACTTATATTGAAATAAAACGTTGTTCTTTAAGGCATTTCTTCATTGTACGGTTGTGAACTGGCTCTTTGTTTGCTCTGCGCTGTGTTTTGTTTAAATGGTCACACGCATGCAGGACGGCACCTAAATGGGTAACGTGTTTTTATGAATGGCTCAGAAGCTGCGTTGACGAATCCTTGATTAGTGTCGTCAGAACTCGCTGTCGTCAGGTCTAGGAAGCTAAGCAGCACTTGGCCCTGGACAGTTCGTGGATGGGTGACCGCCACGCACACGGGACTGTGCCACATGATCATCAGCACGGTGCGCTCCAGCAACATTCGTTGTACTGCACTGCTATGTTTCCTCGCCTACGCTTGCACCGCCCTTCACCAAGCGTCACCGCCCGGCGAGGTGAAGTATGGTCAAGTAGCCCCAGACTATGCCACACGGCGTGGGGAGGCCTTCGTCCAGCGGCGGAGTGACAAACGGGTCTGCCCGGACGACTCCTCGCACCGACGCGTGCGTGAACAACCACGAGGTGACACAAACTTGAGTCGTTCAAAAGCTTCCTTGCGATCCGCGGTGAGTTCATAGTTGACGTGGGGCTGTGAGGGGGGGACGCTCGATTAATAATTATTCATCACCGTTACTGCGAGCGGCGAATGGTCCGAGGCAATTGTGAGTGTGATGCAGTCTCTCTCTCTCGATCTCGAGACACAGGAGCCGAAAGTTTGCGGCCGGGTCTCTAGACGAGTTGGTTCTCAAAATTTTGTTGGCTCATAATGAAGTTGTTGTTTTTTGGAGGGGTTAGATCGCGTCAGTAGAAATTCGTCGTGACCCTCCACCGTACCCGACACAGCCAATTAGTAAGAGATTTGTCGCATAAACAAAACGCCAATTAGTTGCCGCTTCAGCCCACCGTACGACGTTTCGCTGGTCATTACATCCAGCAGCATCGGGCGATTTGCCAGAATACATCTAACCCCAAAACTTTTGTTATAAATAATATTGGTGGCGAAAGCCTCCTACGTGTTATGTTGGCTACTGTTACCCCCTCCCCCCAACCCTGCCTTGTTGCATTTAGTTTTAACCGAGTATCCCCCCTTTACCATCACCCAACACGGCACTGAGAAACCAATGTACGAAGAATGAACCTCGGATACTTTCAGCAATTGCCCATGTTTGTGAGGTATTCATAACTGTCGAGTAACTTGCAAGCGAATAAAAAGATATTGGACGGGCGCCTCTGCACGCGTGCCATAATTTGGGAGCGACTTTGTTTACCATCAAATGAGTTTAGAAAGGTATTTTATATCAATGTTCATTTGAAGCTTTCGTGACTGCAGGAATCCAAACTCTTTGGTTCTTTCGGTAAAGTCACGTAGGTAGAAATAAAATAGAATATTATTTTGTGTTTTTAATTTTTCTTTCCTACCTACGTGACTTTAACAAAAGAACCAAAGATTTTATATCGTTCTGGGTCACCATATGGAGTAACAATGTTATCGTAGTTATTTGATGTTGTCAAATTCAAACGTGATTATACTGTGTAACACATTTTTTCTTGTTCCTGGGTAGTAATTGTTATTTTCTAATTGCTTATGCCTCAAAAGTACAGAAAATGCCTATTATTCTCCAAAAACGTTGCTTTTGTGACCAGGACAGTGATATTTTGAAATTTGCCTATTTTCAATGAGAAAACTGGAGAATTTGTATTTTCGTTCACATAAAGTCAGAAAAAACCATATGAATCAAAATTAACATGTATTTATACTAAAGTAATATAAAAATGACTACAAAAGATTTAGACACCAAGGCGCACTACCACAGGCGGGACTAGCCACAGCGGACCGAGTTCTCTGTGGGGAGGAACAACGTCAAGTGGGAGCCACTGGTGGACCCCCGGAAGGTGCTAATGCCACCACTGCACATCAAATTGGGCCTTATAAAACAATTTGTCAGAGCTGTAGCTAACGAGTCGGCAGCCTTCAAGTACCTTCAAGACTTCTTCCCTAAGCTGTCTGAGGCAAAGTTCAAAACCGGTGTTTTTAGTATAAATACATGTACATTTTGATTCATGTTGTTTTCTTATTGACTTTATGTGAACGAAAAGACACAAATTCGCCCGTTTTCTCATTGAAACATGGGTAACTTTCAAAATATCACTCTCTTGGTCACAAAAGCAAAGTTTGTGGGGAATACTTTGACTTAAAACTTTCGTGACTACAGGAATTCATAGTCTATGGTTCTTTCGGTAAAGTCGCGTGACTTTACCCGGTGCTCATCGGAGTGGGAAAATCCTGCGTCGAACTGGGGACTCCATCTCGTAAAGAGAGGTGTCCTTGCCTGGAAGATCTGCACAGGCCACCGGCATTGCTTCGTTAATTCAAGCACTCCAGAGTTGTCCTGGTTTTGAATCGATGCTGCTGAGATTACGCACTCCCAGAGTGCCGTGCGGCTGATGGTTTCTGCAAAAAAGAAATGCCTTTACTTTGGATGTGGGGGAGACATTGCCGAGTTACTTTATTTACATTTTCACGAGGACGCGAATGATGATTTTGAAAGTGCCGTGACTAAGAATACGGCCCCTATTCTTGTTTTTTTTTGTTAAAATAATTTACGGTGTCGCAGAGGAGACGGGAGGGTTAGTCCCATGGCAGTGACGCGCCCGTGCTGCCCAGGGTGTGAGGCTGCACACGCCTGTGGCGGGCAGGTCACGCGCGTTTGAAAAAGGCGACTGGGGAGAGATTCATCTGTTGCCTGGCACTGACGGTGGGGGTCTCCTTACCTCGCATGCAGCGGATCCAGTGGCGGAGTTATCGAGTGTGCAGGCGGTGCAAACGCGCAGAGGCGCATGCGTCAGGCTACGAAGAGGGTAGGGGGTGGGCGAAATTTGACAGGGGCCCGAGAGTGATTTCCGACCTTCGCGATTAGCACGGTTGGCTAAGTACGGTGCGAAAGAAGTTCGACGTACATACACACGGACAGTGATCCACAGCAGCAGCAGCAGTCCTAGTGAGACCCTCTATGGAGGGTGGAATGACGGAGTGGAGCAAGTCACCCGTGCTGCTGCTGCTGCTGGGTGTTCTACACAACCCGTGCAGATCTGATGTTCTGTGCAGCACAGCTGTCCACACGGGGTTAGCGGAGGTGGAGTGGTTAGGGCGCGCTGCACTTGAACCGCGGCCACCTGAGTTCGATTCTCAGCCAAGGTTTAACATCAGTGGCGAACGATATACGAACCGGTGGCGAAGTATGGCCAAACAGGAGGGTCAAACAGAGGTATGGTCAAACAGAAGTATGGTCAAACAGAGGTATGGTCAAACAGAGATACGGTCAAACAGAGGTAAGGTCATACAGAGGTATGGTCAAACAGAGGTGTGGTCAAACAGAGGTATGGTCTAACAGAGGTGTGGTCAAACAGAGGTATGGTCAAACAGAGATATGGTCAAACAGAGGTAGTGTCAAACAGAGGTATGGTCAAACAGAAGTATGGTCAAACAGAGGTATGGTCAAACAGAGGTGTGGTCAAACAGAGATATGGTCAAACAGAGGTAGGGTCAAACAGAGGTATGGTCAAACAGTGGTGTGGTCTAACAGAGGTGTGGTCAAACAGAGGTATGGTCAAACAGAAGTATGGTAAAACAGAGGTATGGTCAAACAGAAGTATGGTCAAACAGAGGTAAGGTCATACAGAGGTATGGTCAAACAGAGGTGTGGTCAAACAGAGGTATGGTCTAACAGAGGTGTGGTCAAACAGAGGTATGGTCAAACAGAGATATGGTCAAACAGAGGTAGTGTCAAACAGAGGTATGGTCAAACAGAAGTATGGTCAAACAGAGGTATGGTCAAACAGAGGTGTGGTCAAACAGAGATATGGTCAAACAGAGGTAGGGTCAAACAGAGGTATGGTCAAACAGTGGTGTGGTCAAACAGAGGTATGGTCAAACAGAGGTATGGTCAAACAGAAATATGGTCAAACAGAGGTAGTGTCAAACAGAGGTATGGTCAAACAGAAGTATGGTCAAACAGAGGTAAGGTCATACAGAGGTATGGTCAAACAGAGGTGTGGTCAAACAGAGGTATGGTCAAACAGAGGTGTGGTCAAACAGAGGTATGGTCAAACAGAGATATGGTCAAACAGAGGTAGTGTCAAACAGAGGTATGGTCAAACAGAAGTATGGTCAAACAGAGGTATGGTCAAACAGAGGTGTGGTCAAACAGAGATATGGTCAAACAGAGGTAGGGTCAAACAGAGGTATGGTCAAACAGTGGTGTGGTCAAACAGAGGTATGGTCAAACAGAGGTATGGTCAAACAGAGGTGTGGTCAAAAAGAGGTGTGGTCAAACAGAGGTATGGTCAAACAGAGGTAGGGTCAAATAGAGATATGGTCAAACAGAGGTAGTGTCAAACAGAGGTATGGTCAAACAGAAGTATGGTCAAACAGAGGTATGGTCAAACAGAGGTGTGGTCAAACAGAGGTATGGTCAAACAGAGATATGGTCAAACAGAGGTATGGTCAAACAGAGATATGGTCAAACAGAGGTAGTGTCAAACAGAGGTATGGTCAAACAGAAGTATGGTCAAACAGAGGTATGGTCAAACAGAGGTGTGGTCAAACAGAGATATGGTCAAACAGAGGTAGGGTCAAACAGAGGTATGGTCAAACAGTGGTGTGGTCTAACAGAGGTGTGGTCAAACAGAGGTATGGTCAAACAGAAGTATGGTAAAACAGAGGTATGGTCAAACAGAAGTATGGTCAAACAGAGGTTAGGTCATACAGAGGTATGGTCAAACAGAGGTATGGTCTAACAGAGGTGTGGTCAAACAGAGGTATGGTCAAACAGAGATATGGTCAAACAGAGGTAGTGTCAAACAGGGGTATGGTCAAACAGAAGTATGGTCAAACAGAGGTATGGTCAAACAGAGGTGTGGTCAAACAGAGATATGGTCAAACAGAGGTAGGGTCAAACAGAGGTATGGTCAAACAGTGGTGTGGTCAAACAGAGGTATGGTCAAACAGAGGTATGGTCAAACAGAGGTGTGGTCAAACAGAGGTATGGTCAAACAGAAATATGGTCAAACAGAGGTGTGGTCAAACAGAGGTGTAGTCAAACAGAGGTATGGTCAAACAGAGGTAGGGTCAAATAGAGATATGGTCAAACAGAGGTAGTGTCAAACAGAGGTATGGTCAAACAGAAGTATGGTCAAACAGAGGTAAGGTCATACAGAGGTATGGTCAAACAGAGGTGTGGTCAAACAGAGGTATGGTCAAACAGAGGTGTGGTCAAACAGAGGTATGGTCAAACAGAGATATGGTCAAACAGAGGTAGTGTCAAACAGAGGTATGGTCAAACAGAAGTATGGTCAAACAGAGGTATGGTCAAACAGAGGTGTGGTCAAACAGAGATATGGTCAAACAGAGGTAGGGTCAAACAGAGGTATGGTCAAACAGTGGTGTGGTCAAACAGAGGTATGGTCAAACAGAGGTATGGTCAAACAGAGGTGTGGTCAAACAGAGGTATGGTCAAACAGAAATATGGTCAAACAGAGGTGTGGTCAAAAAGAGGTGTGGTCAAACAGAGGTATGGTCAAACAGAGGTAGGGTCAAATAGAGATATGGTCAAACAGAGGTAGTGTCAAACAGAGGTATGGTCAAACAGAAGTATGGTCAAACAGAGGTAAGGTCATACAGAGGTATGGTCAAACAGAGGTGTGGTCAAACAGAGGTATGGTCAAACAGAGGTGTGGTCAAACAGAGGTATGGTCAAACAGAGATATGGTCAAACAGAGGTAGTGTAAAACAGAGGTATGGTCAAACAGAAGTATGGTCAAACAGAGGTATGGTCAAACAGAGGTGTGGTCAAACAGAGATATGGTCAAACAGAGGTATGGTCAAACAGAGGTATGGTCAAACAGAGGTGTGGTCAAACAGAGGTATGGTCAAACAGAAATATGGTCAAACAGAGGTGTGGTCAAAAAGAGGTGTGGTCAAACAGAGGTATGGTCAAACAGAGGTAGGGTCAAATAGAGATATGGTCAAACAGAGGTAGTGTCAAACCGAGGTATGGTCAAACAGAAGTATGGTCAAACAGAGGTAAGGTCATACAGAGGTATGGTCAAACAGAGGTGTGGTTAAACAGAGGTATGGTCAAACAGAGGTGTGGTCAAACAGAGGTATGGTCAAACAGAGATATGGTCAAACAGAGGTAGTGTAAAACAGAGGTATGGTCAAACAGAAGTATGGTCAAACAGAGGTATGGTCAAACAGAGGTGTGGTCAAACAGAGATATGGTCAAACAGAGGTAGGGTCAAACAGAGGTATGGTCAAACAGAGGTATGGTCAAACAGAGGTGTGGTCAAACAGAGGTATGGTCAAACAGAGGTATGGTCAAACAGAGGTGTGGTCAAACAGAGGTATGGTCAAACAGAAATATGGTCAAACAGAGGTGTGGTCAAACAGAGGTGTGGTCAAACAGAGGTATGGTCAAACAGAGGTAGGGTCAAATAGAGGTATGGTCAAACAGAAGTATGGTCAAACACAGAAGTGTGGTCAAACAGAGGTATGGTCAAACAGAGGTATGGTCAAACAGAAGTCTGGTCAAACAGAGGTATGGTCAAACAGATTCTGGTCAAACAGAAGTATGGTCAAACACAGAAGTGTGGTCAAACAGAGGTATGGTCAAACAGAGGTAAGGTCAAACAGAGGTATGGTCAATCAGAAGTATGGTCAAACAGAGGTATGGTCAAACAGAAATATGGTACAACAGAAGTAGGGTCAAACAGAACTATGGTCAAACAGAGGTATGGTCAAACAGAGGTAGGGTCAAACAGAGGTATGGTCAAACAGAAGTATGGTCAAACAGAGGTATGGTCAAACAGAAGTATGGTCAAACAGAGGTATGGTCAAACAGAAGAAGGTCAAACAGAGGTATGGTCAACCAGAGGTATGGTCAAACAGAAGTATGGTCAAACAGAGGTATGGTCAAACAGAAGTATGGTCAAACAGAGGTATGGTCAAAGAGAGGTATTGTCAAACAGAAGTATGATCAAGCAGAGGTATGGTCAAACAGAAGTATGGTCAAACATAACTATGGTCAAACAGAGGTATGGTCAAACAGAGGTATGGTCAAACAGGTAGGGTCGAACAGAGGTAAGGTCAAACAGAGGTAGGGTCAAACAGAGGTATAGTCAAACAGAGGTATGGTCAAACAGAGGTAAGGTCATACAGAGGTAGGGTCAAACAGAGGTATGGTCAAACAGAAATATGGTACAACAGAAGTAGGGTCAAACAGAACTATGGTCAAACAGAGGTATGGTCAAACAGAGGTAGGGTCAAACAGAGGTATGGTCAAACAGAAGTATGGTCAAACAGAGGTATGGTCAAACAGAAGTATGGTCAAACAGAGGTATGGTCAAACAGAAGTATGGTCAAAAAGAGGTGTGGTCAAACAGAGGTATGGTCAAACAGAGGTAGGGTCAAATAGAGATATGGTCAAACAGAGGTAGTGTCAAACAGAGGTATGGTCAAACAGAAGTATGGTCAAACAGAGGTGTGGTCAAACAGAGGTATGGTCAAACAGAAATATGGTCAAACAGAGGTGTGGTCAAACAGAGGTGTGGTCAAACAGAGGTATGGTCAAACAGAGGTAGGGTCAAATAGAGATATGGTCAAACAGAGGTAGTGTCAAACAGAGGTATGGTCAAACAGAAGTATGGTCAAACAGAGGTAAGGTCATACAGAGGTATGGTCAAACAGAGGTGTGGTCAAACAGAGGTATGGTCAAACAGAGGTGTGGTCAAACAGAGGTATGGTCAAACAGAGATCTGGTCAAACAGAGGTAGTGTCAAACAGAGGTATGGTCAAACAGAAGTATGGTCAAACAGAGGTATGGTCAAACAGAGGTGTGGTCAAACAGAGATATGGTCAAACAGAGGTAGGGTCAAACAGAGGTATGGTCAAACAGTGGTGTGGTCAAACAGAGGTATGGTCAAACAGAGGTATGGTCAAACAGAGGTGTGGTCAAACAGAGGTATGGTCAAACAGAAATATGGTCAAACAGAGGTGTGGTCAAAAAGAGGTGTGGTCAAACAGAGGTATGGTCAAACAGAGGTAGGGTCAAATAGAGATATGGTCAAACAGAGGTAGTGTCAAACAGAGGTATGGTCAAACAGAAGTATGGTCAAACAGAGGTAAGGTCATACAGAGGTATGGTCAAACAGAGGTGTGGTCAAACAGAGGTATGGTCAAACAGAGGTGTGGTCAAACAGAGGTATGGTCAAACAGAGATATGGTCAAACAGAGGTAGTGTAAAACAGAGGTATGGTCAAACAGAAGTATGGTCAAACAGAGGTATGGTCAAACAGAGGTGTGGTCAAACAGAGATATGGTCAAACAGAGGTATGGTCAAACAGAGGTATGGTCAAACAGAGGTGTGGTCAAACAGAGGTATGGTCAAACAGAAATATGGTCAAACAGAGGTGTGGTCAAAAAGAGGTGTGGTCAAACAGAGGTATGGTCAAACAGAGGTAGGGTCAAATAGAGATATGGTCAAACAGAGGTAGTGTCAAACCGAGGTATGGTCAAACAGAAGTATGGTCAAACAGAGGTAAGGTCATACAGAGGTATGGTCAAACAGAGGTGTGGTTAAACAGAGGTATGGTCAAACAGAGGTGTGGTCAAACAGAGGTATGGTCAAACAGAGATATGGTCAAACAGAGGTAGTGTAAAACAGAGGTATGGTCAAACAGAAGTATGGTCAAACAGAGGTATGGTCAAACAGAGGTGTGGTCAAACAGAGATATGGTCAAACAGAGGTAGGGTCAAACAGAGGTATGGTCAAACAGAGGTATGGTCAAACAGAGGTGTGGTCAAACAGAGGTATGGTCAAACAGAGGTATGGTCAAACAGAGGTGTGGTCAAACAGAGGTATGGTCAAACAGAAATATGGTCAAACAGAGGTGTGGTCAAACAGAGGTGTGGTCAAACAGAGGTATGGTCAAACAGAGGTAGGGTCAAATAGAGGTATGGTCAAACAGAAGTATGGTCAAACACAGAAGTGTGGTCAAACAGAGGTATGGTCAAACAGAGGTATGGTCAAACAGAAGTCTGGTCAAACAGAGGTATGGTCAAACAGATTCTGGTCAAACAGAAGTATGGTCAAACACAGAAGTGTGGTCAAACAGAGGTATGGTCAAACAGAGGTAAGGTCAAACAGAGGTATGGTCAATCAGAAGTATGGTCAAACAGAGGTATGGTCAAACAGAAATATGGTACAACAGAAGTAGGGTCAAACAGAACTATGGTCAAACAGAGGTATGGTCAAACAGAGGTAGGGTCAAACAGAGGTATGGTCAAACAGAAGTATGGTCAAACAGAGGTATGGTCAAACAGAAGTATGGTCAAACAGAGGTATGGTCAAACAGAAGAAGGTCAAACAGAGGTATGGTCAACCAGAGGTATGGTCAAACAGAAGTATGGTCAAACAGAGGTATGGTCAAACAGAAGTATGGTCAAACAGAGGTATGGTCAAAGAGAGGTATTGTCAAACAGAAGTATGATCAAGCAGAGGTATGGTCAAACAGAAGTATGGTCAAACATAACTATGGTCAAACAGAGGTATGGTCAAACAGAGGTATGGTCAAACAGGTAGGGTCGAACAGAGGTAAGGTCAAACAGAGGTAGGGTCAAACAGAGGTATAGTCAAACAGAGGTATGGTCAAACAGAGGTAAGGTCATACAGAGGTAGGGTCAAACAGAGGTATGGTCAAACAGAAATATGGTACAACAGAAGTAGGGTCAAACAGAACTATGGTCAAACAGAGGTATGGTCAAACAGAGGTAGGGTCAAACAGAGGTATGGTCAAACAGAAGTATGGTCAAACAGAGGTATGGTCAAACAGAAGTATGGTCAAACAGAGGTATGGTCAAACAGAAGTATGGTCAAAAAGAGGTGTGGTCAAACAGAGGTATGGTCAAACAGAGGTAGGGTCAAATAGAGATATGGTCAAACAGAGGTAGTGTCAAACAGAGGTATGGTCAAACAGAAGTATGGTCAAACAGAGGTGTGGTCAAACAGAGGTATGGTCAAACAGAAATATGGTCAAACAGAGGTGTGGTCAAACAGAGGTGTGGTCAAACAGAGGTATGGTCAAACAGAGGTAGGGTCAAATAGAGATATGGTCAAACAGAGGTAGTGTCAAACAGAGGTATGGTCAAACAGAAGTATGGTCAAACAGAGGTAAGGTCATACAGAGGTATGGTCAAACAGAGGTGTGGTCAAACAGAGGTATGGTCAAACAGAGGTGTGGTCAAACAGAGGTATGGTCAAACAGAGATCTGGTCAAACAGAGGTAGTGTCAAACAGAGGTATGGTCAAACAGAAGTATGGTCAAACAGAGGTATGGTCAAACAGAGGTGTGGTCAAACAGAGATATGGTCAAACAGAGGTAGGGTCAAACAGAGGTATGGTCAAACAGTGGTGTGGTCAAACAGAGGTATGGTCAAACAGAGGTATGGTCAAACAGAGGTGTGGTCAAACAGAGGTATGGTCAAACAGAAATATGGTCAAACAGAGGTGTGGTCAAAAAGAGGTGTGGTCAAACAGAGGTATGGTCAAACAGAGGTAGGGTCAAATAGAGATATGGTCAAACAGAGGTAGTGTCAAACAGAGGTATGGTCAAACAGAAGTATGGTCAAACAGAGGTAAGGTCATACAGAGGTATGGTCAAACAGAGGTGTGGTCAAACAGAGGTATGGTCAAACAGAGGTGTGGTCAAACAGAGGTATGGTCAAACAGAGATATGGTCAAACAGAGGTAGTGTAAAACAGAGGTATGGTCAAACAGAAGTATGGTCAAACAGAGGTATGGTCAAACAGAGGTGTGGTCAAACAGAGATATGGTCAAACAGAGGTATGGTCAAACAGAGGTATGGTCAAACAGAGGTGTGGTCAAACAGAGGTATGGTCAAACAGAAATATGGTCAAACAGAGGTGTGGTCAAAAAGAGGTGTGGTCAAACAGAGGTATGGTCAAACAGAGGTAGGGTCAAATAGAGATATGGTCAAACAGAGGTAGTGTCAAACCGAGGTATGGTCAAACAGAAGTATGGTCAAACAGAGGTAAGGTCATACAGAGGTATGGTCAAACGGAGGTGTGGTCAAACAGAGGTATGGTCAAACAGAGGTGTGGTCAAACAGAGGTATGGTCAAACAGAGATATGGTCAAACAGAGGTAGTGTAAAACAGAGGTATGGTCAAACAGAAGTATGGTCAAACAGAGGTATGGTCAAACAGAGGTGTGGTCAAACAGAGATATGGTCAAACAGAGGTAGGGTCAAACAGAGGTATGGTCAAACAGTGGTGTGGTCAAACAGAGGTATGGTCAAACAGAGGTATGGTCAAACAGAGGTGTGGTCAAACAGAGGTATGGTCAAACAGAAATATGGTCAAACAGAGGTGTGGTCAAACAGAGGTGTGGTCAAACAGAGGTATGGTCAAACAGAGGTAGGGTCAAATAGAGGTATGGTCAAACAGAAGTATGGTCAAACACAGAAGTGTGGTCAAACAGAGGTATGGTCAAACAGAGGTATGGTCAAACAGAAGTCTGGTCAAACAGAGGTATGGTCAAACAGATTCTGGTCAAACAGAAGTATGGTCAAACACAGAAGTGTGGTCAAACAGAGGTATGGTCAAACAGAGGTAAGGTCAAACAGAGGTATGGTCAATCAGAAGTATGGTCAAACAGAGGTATGGTCAAACAGAAATATGGTACAACAGAAGTAGGGTCAAACAGAACTATGGTCAAACAGAGGTATGGTCAAACAGAGGTAGGGTCAAACAGAGGTATGGTCAAACAGAAGTATGGTCAAACAGAGGTATGGTCAAACAGAAGTATGGTCAAACAGAGGTATGGTCAAACAGAAGTATGGTCAAACAGAGGTATGGTCAACCAGAGGTATGGTCAAACAGAGGTATGGTCAAAGAGAGGTATTGTCAAACAGAAGTATGATCAAGCAGAGGTATGGTCAAACAGAAGTATGGTCAAACATAACTATGGTCAAACAGAGGTATGGTCAAACAGAGGTATGGTCAAACAGGTAGGGTCGAACAGAGGTAAGGTCAAACAGAGGTAGGGTCAAACAGAGGTATAGTCAAACAGAGGTATGGTCAAACAGAAGTATGGTCAAACAGAGGTATGGTCAAACAGAAATATGGTACAACAGAAGTAGGGTCAAACAGAACTATGGTCAAACAGAGGTATGGTCAAACAGAGGTAGGGTCAAACAGAGGTATGGTCAAACAGAAGTATGGTCAAACAGAGGTATGGTCAAACAGAAGCTGGTCAAACAGAAGTATGGTCAAACACAGAAGTGTGGTCAAACAGAGGTATGGTCAAACAGAGGTAAGGTCAAACAGAGGTATGGTCAATCAGAAGTATGGTCAAACAGAGGTATGGTCAAACAGAAATATGGTACAACAGAAGTAGGGTCAAACAGAACTATGGTCAAACAGAGGTATGGTCAAACAGAGGTAGGGTCAAACAGAGGTATGGTCAAACAGAAGTATGGTCAAACAGAGGTATGGTCAAACAGAAGTATGGTCAAACAGAGGTATGGTCAAACAGAAGTATGGTCAAACAGAGGTATGGTCAACCAGAGGTATGGTCAAACAGAAGTATGGTCAAACAGAGGTATGGTCAAACAGAAGTATGGTCAAACAGAGGTATGGTCAAAGAGAGGTATTGTCAAACAGAAGTATGATCAAGCAGAGGTATGGTCAAACAGAAGTATGGTCAAACATAACTATGGTCAAACAGAGGTATGGTCAAACAGAGGTATGGTCAAACAGGTAGGGTCGAACAGAGGTAAGGTCAAACAGAGGTAGGGTCAAACAGAGGTATAGTCAAACAGAGGTATGGTCAAACAGAGGTAAGGTCATACAGAGGTAGGGTCAAACAGAGGTATGGTCAAACAGAAATATGGTACAACAGAAGTAGGGTCAAACAGAACTATGGTCAAACAGAGGTATGGTCAAACAGAGGTAGGGTCAAACAGAGGTATGGTCAAACAGAAGTATGGTCAAACAGAGGTATGGTCAAACAGAAGTATGGTCAAACAGAGGTATGGTCAAACAGAAGTATGGTCAAACAGAAGTCTGGTCAAACAGAGGTATGGTCATACAGAGGTGTGGTCAAACAGAAGTATGGTCAAACAGAGGTATGGTCAAACAGATTCTGGTCAAACAGAAGTATGGTCAAACACAGAAGTGTGGTCAAACAGAGGTATGGTCAAACAGAGGTAAGGTCAAACAGAGGTATGGTCAATCAGAAGTATGGTCAAACAGAGGTATGGTCAAACAGAAATATGGTACAACAGAAGTAGGGTCAAACAGAACTATGGTCAAACAGAGGTATGGTCAAACAAAGGTAGGGTCAAACAGAGGTATGGTCAAACAGAAGTATGGTCAAACAGAGGTATGGTCAAACAGAAGTATGGTCAAACAGAGGTATGGTCAAACAGAAGTATGGTCAAACAGAGGTATGGTCAACCAGAGGTATGGTCAAACAGAAGTATGGTCAAACAGAGGTATGGTCAAACAGAAGTATGGTCAAACAGAGGTATGGTCAAAGAGAGGTATTGTCAAACAGAAGTATGATCAAACAGAGGTATGGTCAAACAGAAGTATGGTCAAACATAACTATGGTCAAACAGAGGTATGGTCAAACAGAGGTATGGTCAAACAGGTAGGGTCAAACAGAGGTAAGGTCAACAGAGGTAGGGTCAAACAGAGGTATAGTCAAACAGAGGTATGGTCAAACAGAGGTAAGGTCATACAGAGGTAGGGTCAAACAGAGGTATGGTCAAACAGAAATATGGTACAACAGAAGTAGGGTCAAACAGAACTATGGTCAAACAGAGGTATGGTCAAACAGAGGTAGGGTCAAACAGAGGTATGGTCAAACAGAAGTATGGTCAAACAGAGGTATGGTCAAACAGAAGTATGGTCAAACAGAGGTATGGTCAAACAGAACTATGGTCAAACAGAGGTATGGTCAACCAGAGGTATGGTCAAACAGAAGTATGGTCAAACAGAGGTATGGTCAAACAGAAGTATGGTCAAACAGAGGTATGGTCAAAGAGAGGTATTGTCAAACAGAAGTATGATCAAACAGAGGTATGGTCAAACAGAAGTATGGTCAAACATAACTATGGTCAAACAGAGGTATGGTCAAACAGAGGTATGGTCAAACAGGTAGGGTCAAACAGAGGTAAGGTCAAACAGAGGTAGGGTCAAACAGAGGTATAGTCAAACAGAGGTATGGTCAAACAGAGGTAAGGTCATACAGAGGTAGGGTCAAACAGAGGTATGGTCAAACAGAAATATGGTACAACAGAAGTAGGGTCAAACAGAACTATGGTCAAACAGAGGTATGGTCAAACAGAGGTAGGGTCAAATAGAGGTATGGTCAAACAGAAGTATGGTCAAACAGAGGTATGGTCAAACAGAAGTATGGTCAAACAGAGGTATGGTCAAACAGAAGTATGGTCAAACAGAAGTCTGGTCAAACAGAGGTATGGTCATACAGAGGTGTGGTCAAACAGAAGTATGGTCAAACAGAGGTATGGTCAAACAGATTCTGGTCAAACAGAAGTATGGTCAAACACAGAAGTGTGGTCAAACAGAGGTATGGTCAAACAGAGGTAAGGTCAAACAGAGGTATGGTCAATCAGAAGTATGGTCAAACAGAGGTATGGTCAAACAGAAATATGGTACAACAGAAGTAGGGTCAAACAGAACTATGGTCAAACAGAGGTATGGTCAAACAAAGGTAGGGTCAAACAGAGGTATGGTCAAACAGAAGTATGGTCAAACAGAGGTATGGTCAAACAGAAGTATGGTCAAACAGAGGTATGGTCAAACAGAAGTATGGTCAAACAGAGGTATGGTCAAACAGAAGTATGGTCAAACAGAGTTATGGTCAACCAGAGGTATGGTCAAACAGAAGTATGGTCAAACAGAGGTATGGTCAAACAGAAGTATGGTCAAACAGAGGTATGGTCAAACAGAAGTATGGTCAACAGAGGTATGGTCAACCAGAGGTATGGTCAAACAGAAGTATGGTCAAACAGAGGTATGGTCAAACAGAAGTATGGTCAAACAGAGTTATGGTCAAAGAGAGGTATTGTCAAACATAAGTATGATCAAACAGAGGTATGGTCAAACAGAAGTATGGTCAAACATAACTATGGTCAAACAGAGGTATGGTCAAACAGAGGTATGGTCAAACAGGTAGGGTCAAACAGAGGTAAGGTCAAACAGAGGTAGGGTCAAACAGAGGTATAGTAAAACAGAGGTATGGCCAAACAGAGGTAAGGTCATACAGAGGTAGGGTCAAACAGAGGTATGGTCAAACAGAAAAATGGTACAACAGAAGTAGGGCCAAACAGAACTATGGTCAAACAGAGGTATGGTCAAACAGAGGTAGGGTCAAACAGAGGTATGGTCAAACAGAAGTATGGTCAAACAGAGGTATGGTCAAACAGAAGTATGGTCAAACAGAGGTATGGTCAAACAGAAGTATGGTCAAACAGAGTTATGGTCAACCAGAGGTATGGTCAAACAGAAGTATGGTCAAACAGAGGTATGGTCAAACAGAAGTATGGTCAAACAGAGGTATGGTCAAAGAGAGGTGTGGTCAAACAGAGGTATGGTCTAACAGAGGTGTGGTCAAACAGAGGTATGGTCAAACAGAGATATGGTCAAACAGAGGTAGTGTCAAACAGAGGTATGGTCAAACAGAAGTATGGTCAAACAGAGGTATGGTCAAACAGAGGTGTGGTCAAACAGAGATATGGTCAAACAGAGGTAGGGTCAAACAGAGGTATGGTCAAACAGTGGTGTGGTCTAACAGAGGTGTGGTCAAACAGAGGTATGGTCAAACAGAAGTATGGTAAAACAGAGGTATGGTCAAACAGAAGTATGGTCAAACAGAGGTAAGGTCATACAGAGGTATGGTCAAACAGAGGTGTGGTCAAACAGAGGTATGGTCTAACAGAGGTGTGGTCAAACAGAGGTATGGTCAAACAGAGATATGGTCAAACAGAGGTAGTGTCAAACAGAGGTATGGTCAAACAGAAGTATGGTCAAACAGAGGTATGGTCAAACAGAGGTGTGGTCAAACAGAGATATGGTCAAACAGAGGTAGGGTCAAACAGAGGTATGGTCAAACAGTGGTGTGGTCAAACAGAGGTATGGTCAAACAGAGGTATGGTCAAACAGAAATATGGTCAAACAGAGGTAGTGTCAAACAGAGGTATGGTCAAACAGAAGTATGGTCAAACAGAGGTAAGGTCATACAGAGGTATGGTCAAACAGAGGTGTGGTCAAACAGAGGTATGGTCAAACAGAGGTGTGGTCAAACAGAGGTATGGTCAAACAGAGATATGGTCAAACAGAGGTAGTGTCAAACAGAGGTATGGTCAAACAGAAGTATGGTCAAACAGAGGTATGGTCAAACAGAGGTGTGGTCAAACAGAGATATGGTCAAACAGAGGTAGGGTCAAACAGAGGTATGGTCAAACAGTGGTGTGGTCAAACAGAGGTATGGTCAAACAGAGGTATGGTCAAACAGAGGTGTGGTCAAAAAGAGGTGTGGTCAAACAGAGGTATGGTCAAACAGAGGTAGGGTCAAATAGAGATATGGTCAAACAGAGGTAGTGTCAAACAGAGGTATGGTCAAACAGAAGTATGGTCAAACAGAGGTATGGTCAAACAGAGGTGTGGTCAAACAGAGGTATGGTCAAACAGAGATATGGTCAAACAGAGGTATGGTCAAACAGAGATATGGTCAAACAGAGGTAGTGTCAAACAGAGGTATGGTCAAACAGAAATATGGTACAACAGAAGTAGGGTCAAACAGAACTATGGTCAAACAGAGGTATGGTCAAACAAAGGTAGGGTCAAACAGAGGTATGGTCAAACAGAAGTATGGTCAAACAGAGGTATGGTCAAACAGAAGTATGGTCAAACAGAGGTATGGTCAAACAGAAGTATGGTCAAACAGAGGTATGGTCAACCAGAGGTATGGTCAAACAGAAGTATGGTCAAACAGAGGTATGGTCAAACAGAAGTATGGTCAAACAGAGGTATGGTCAAAGAGAGGTATTGTCAAACAGAAGTATGATCAAACAGAGGTATGGTCAAACAGAAGTATGGTCAAACATAACTATGGTCAAACAGAGGTATGGTCAAACAGAGGTATGGTCAAACAGGTAGGGTCAAACAGAGGTAAGGTCAACAGAGGTAGGGTCAAACAGAGGTATAGTCAAACAGAGGTATGGTCAAACAGAGGTAAGGTCATACAGAGGTAGGGTCAAACAGAGGTATGGTCAAACAGAAATATGGTACAACAGAAGTAGGGTCAAACAGAACTATGGTCAAACAGAGGTATGGTCAAACAGAGGTAGGGTCAAACAGAGGTATGGTCAAACAGAAGTATGGTCAAACAGAGGTATGGTCAAACAGAAGTATGGTCAAACAGAGGTATGGTCAAACAGAACTATGGTCAAACAGAGGTATGGTCAACCAGAGGTATGGTCAAACAGAAGTATGGTCAAACAGAGGTATGGTCAAACAGAAGTATGGTCAAACAGAGGTATGGTCAAAGAGAGGTATTGTCAAACAGAAGTATGATCAAACAGAGGTATGGTCAAACAGAAGTATGGTCAAACATAACTATGGTCAAACAGAGGTATGGTCAAACAGAGGTATGGTCAAACAGGTAGGGTCAAACAGAGGTAAGGTCAAACAGAGGTAGGGTCAAACAGAGGTATAGTCAAACAGAGGTATGGTCAAACAGAGGTAAGGTCATACAGAGGTAGGGTCAAACAGAGGTATGGTCAAACAGAAATATGGTACAACAGAAGTAGGGTCAAACAGAACTATGGTCAAACAGAGGTATGGTCAAACAGAGGTAGGGTCAAATAGAGGTATGGTCAAACAGAAGTATGGTCAAACAGAGGTATGGTCAAACAGAAGTATGGTCAAACAGGGGTATGGTCAAACAGAAGTATGGTCAAACAGAAGTCTGGTCAAACAGAGGTATGGTCATACAGAGGTGTGGTCAAACAGAAGTATGGTCAAACAGAGGTATGGTCAAACAGATTCTGGTCAAACAGAAGTATGGTCAAACACAGAAGTGTGGTCAAACAGAGGTATGGTCAAACAGAGGTAAGGTCAAACAGAGGTATGGTCAATCAGAAGTATGGTCAAACAGAGGTATGGTCAAACAGAAATATGGTACAACAGAAGTAGGGTCAAACAGAACTATGGTCAAACAGAGGTATGGTCAAACAAAGGTAGGGTCAAACAGAGGTATGGTCAAACAGAAGTATGGTCAAACAGAGGTATGGTCAAACAGAAGTATGGTCAAACAGAGGTATGGTCAAACAGAAGTATGGTCAAACAGAGGTATGGTCAAACAGAAGTATGGTCAAACAGAGTTATGGTCAACCAGAGGTATGGTCAAACAGAAGTATGGTCAAACAGAGGTATGGTCAAACAGAAGTATGGTCAAACAGAGGTATGGTCAAACAGAAGTATGGTCAACAGAGGTATGGTCAACCAGAGGTATGGTCAAACAGAAGTATGGTCAAACAGAGGTATGGTCAAACAGAAGTATGGTCAAACAGAGTTATGGTCAAAGAGAGGTATTGTCAAACATAAGTATGATCAAACAGAGGTATGGTCAAACAGAAGTATGGTCAAACATAACTATGGTCAAACAGAGGTATGGTCAAACAGAGGTATGGTCAAACAGGTAGGGTCAAACAGAGGTAAGGTCAAACAGAGGTAGGGTCAAACAGAGGTATAGTCAAACAGAGGTATGGCCAAACAGAGGTAAGGTCATACAGAGGTAGGGTCAAACAGAGGTATGGTCAAACAGAAAAATGGTACAACAGAAGTAGGGCCAAACAGAACTATGGTCAAACAGAGGTATGGTCAAACAGAGGTAGGGTCAAACAGAGGTATGGTCAAACAGAAGTATGGTCAAACAGAGGTATGGTCAAACAGAAGTATGGTCAAACAGAGGTATGGTCAAACAGAAGTATGGTCAAACAGAGTTATGGTCAACCAGAGGTATGGTCAAACAGAAGTATGGTCAAACAGAGGTATGGTCAAACAGAAGTATGGTCAAACAGAGGTATGGTCAAAGAGAGGTGTGGTCAAACAGAGGTATGGTCTAACAGAGGTGTGGTCAAACAGAGGTATGGTCAAACAGAGATATGGTCAAACAGAGGTAGTGTCAAACAGAGGTATGGTCAAACAGAAGTATGGTCAAACAGAGGTATGGTCAAACAGAGGTGTGGTCAAACAGAGATATGGTCAAACAGAGGTAGGGTCAAACAGAGGTATGGTCAAACAGTGGTGTGGTCTAACAGAGGTGTGGTCAAACAGAGGTATGGTCAAACAGAAGTATGGTAAAACAGAGGTATGGTCAAACAGAAGTATGGTCAAACAGAGGTAAGGTCATACAGAGGTATGGTCAAACAGAGGTGTGGTCAAACAGAGGTATGGTCTAACAGAGGTGTGGTCAAACAGAGGTATGGTCAAACAGAGATATGGTCAAACAGAGGTAGTGTCAAACAGAGGTATGGTCAAACAGAAGTATGGTCAAACAGAGGTATGGTCAAACAGAGGTGTGGTCAAACAGAGATATGGTCAAACAGAGGTAGGGTCAAACAGAGGTATGGTCAAACAGTGGTGTGGTCAAACAGAGGTATGGTCAAACAGAGGTATGGTCAAACAGAAATATGGTCAAACAGAGGTAGTGTCAAACAGAGGTATGGTCAAACAGAAGTATGGTCAAACAGAGGTAAGGTCATACAGAGGTATGGTCAAACAGAGGTGTGGTCAAACAGAGGTATGGTCAAACAGAGGTGTGGTCAAACAGAGGTATGGTCAAACAGAGATATGGTCAAACAGAGGTAGTGTCAAACAGAGGTATGGTCAAACAGAATTATGGTCAAACAGAGGTATGGTCAAACAGAGGTGTGGTCAAACAGAGATATGGTCAAACAGAGGTAGGGTCAAACAGAGGTATGGTCAAACAGTGGTGTGGTCAAACAGAGGTATGGTCAAACAGAGGTATGGTCAAACAGAGGTGTGGTCAAAAAGAGGTGTGGTCAAACAGAGGTATGGTCAAACAGAGGTAGGGTCAAATAGAGATATGGTCAAACAGAGGTAGTGTCAAACAGAGGTATGGTCAAACAGAAGTATGGTCAAACAGAGGTATGGTCAAACAGAGGTGTGGTCAAACAGAGGTATGGTCAAACAGAGATATGGTCAAACAGAGGTATGGTCAAACAGAGATATGGTCAAACAGAGGTAGTGTCAAACAGAGGTATGGTCAAACAGAAGTATGGTCAAACAGAGGTATGGTCAAACAGAGGTGTGGTCAAACAGAGATATGGTCAAACAGAGGTAGGGTCAAACAGAGGTATGGTCAAACAGTGGTGTGGTCTAACAGAGGTGTGGTCAAACAGAGGTATGGTCAAACAGAAGTATGGTAAAACAGAGGTATGGTCAAACAGAAGTATGGTCAAACAGAGGTTAGGTCATACAGAGGTATGGTCAAACAGAGGTATGGTCTAACAGAGGTGTGGTCAAACAGAGGTATGGTCAAACAGAGATATGGTCAAACAGAGGTAGTGTCAAACAGGGGTATGGTCAAACAGAAGTATGGTCAAACAGAGGTATGGTCAAACAGAGGTGTGGTCAAACAGAGATATGGTCAAACAGAGGTAGGGTCAAACAGAGGTATGGTCAAACAGTGGTGTGGTCAAACAGAGGTATGGTCAAACAGAGGTATGGTCAAACAGAGGTGTGGTCAAACAGAGGTATGGTCAAACAGAAATATGGTCAAACAGAGGTGTGGTCAAACAGAGGTGTAGTCAAACAGAGGTATGGTCAAACAGAGGTAGGGTCAAATAGAGATATGGTCAAACAGAGGTAGTGTCAAACAGAGGTATGGTCAAACAGAAGTATGGTCAAACAGAGGTAAGGTCATACAGAGGTATGGTCAAACAGAGGTGTGGTCAAACAGAGGTATGGTCAAACAGAGGTGTGGTCAAACAGAGGTATGGTCAAACAGAGATATGGTCAAACAGAGGTAGTGTCAAACAGAGGTATGGTCAAACAGAAGTATGGTCAAACAGAGGTATGGTCAAACAGAGGTGTGGTCAAACAGAGATATGGTCAAACAGAGGTAGGGTCAAACAGAGGTATGGTCAAACAGTGGTGTGGTCAAACAGAGGTATGGTCAAACAGAGGTATGGTCAAACAGAGGTGTGGTCAAACAGAGGTATGGTCAAACAGAAATATGGTCAAACAGAGGTGTGGTCAAAAAGAGGTGTGGTCAAACAGAGGTATGGTCAAACAGAGGTAGGGTCAAATAGAGATATGGTCAAACAGAGGTAGTGTCAAACAGAGGTATGGTCAAACAGAAGTATGGTCAAACAGAGGTAAGGTCATACAGAGGTATGGTCAAACAGAGGTGTGGTCAAACAGAGGTATGGTCAAACAGAGGTGTGGTCAAACAGAGGTATGGTCAAACAGAGATATGGTCAAACAGAGGTAGTGTAAAACAGAGGTATGGTCAAACAGAAGTATGGTCAAACAGAGGTATGGTCAAACAGAGGTGTGGTCAAACAGAGATATGGTCAAACAGAGGTATGGTCAAACAGAGGTATGGTCAAACAGAGGTGTGGTCAAACAGAGGTATGGTCAAACAGAAATATGGTCAAACAGAGGTGTGGTCAAAAAGAGGTGTGGTCAAACAGAGGTATGGTCAAACAGAGGTAGGGTCAAATAGAGATATGGTCAAACAGAGGTAGTGTCAAACCGAGGTATGGTCAAACAGAAGTATGGTCAAACAGAGGTAAGGTCATACAGAGGTATGGTCAAACAGAGGTGTGGTCAAACAGAGGTATGGTCAAACAGAGGTGTGGTCAAACAGAGGTATGGTCAAACAGAGATATGGTCAAACAGAGGTAGTGTAAAACAGAGGTATGGTCAAACAGAAGTATGGTCAAACAGAGGTATGGTCAAACAGAGGTGTGGTCAAACAGAGATATGGTCAAACAGAGGTAGGGTCAAACAGAGGTATGGTCAAACAGAGGTATGGTCAAACAGAGGTGTGGTCAAACAGAGGTATGGTCAAACAGAGGTATGGTCAAACAGAGGTGTGGTCAAACAGAGGTATGGTCAAACAGAAATATGGTCAAACAGAGGTGTGGTCAAACAGAGGTGTGGTCAAACAGAGGTATGGTCAAACAGAGGTAGGGTCAAATAGAGGTATGGTCAAACAGAAGTATGGTCAAACACAGAAGTGTGGTCAAACAGAGGTATGGTCAAACAGAGGTATGGTCAAACAGAAGTCTGGTCAAACAGAGGTATGGTCAAACAGATTCTGGTCAAACAGAAGTATGGTCAAACACAGAAGTGTGGTCAAACAGAGGTATGGTCAAACAGAGGTAAGGTCAAACAGAGGTATGGTCAATCAGAAGTATGGTCAAACAGAGGTATGGTCAAACAGAAATATGGTACAACAAAAGTAGGGTCAAACAGAACTATGGTCAAACAGAGGTATGGTCAAACAGAGGTAGGGTCAAACAGAGGTATGGTCAAACAGAAGTATGGTCAAACAGAGGTATGGTCAAACAGAAGTATGGTCAAACAGAGGTATGGTCAAACAGAAGAAGGTCAAACAGAGGTATGGTCAACCAGAGGTATGGTCAAACAGAAGTATGGTCAAACAGAGGTATGGTCAAACAGAAGTATGGTCAAACAGAGGTATGGTCAAAGAGAGGTATTGTCAAACAGAAGTATGATCAAGCAGAGGTATGGTCAAACAGAAGTATGGTCAAACATAACTATGGTCAAACAGAGGTATGGTCAAACAGAGGTATGGTCAAACAGGTAGGGTCGAACAGAGGTAAGGTCAAACAGAGGTAGGGTCAAACAGAGGTATAGTCAAACAGAGGTATGGTCAAACAGAGGTAAGGTCATACAGAGGTAGGGTCAAACAGAGGTATGGTCAAACAGAAATATGGTACAACAGAAGTAGGGTCAAACAGAACTATGGTCAAACAGAGGTATGGTCAAACAGAGGTAGGGTCAAACAGAGGTATGGTCAAACAGAAGTATGGTCAAACAGAGGTATGGTCAAACAGAAGTATGGTCAAACAGAGGTATCGTCAAACAGAAGTATGGTCAAAAAGAGGTGTGGTCAAACAGAGGTATGGTCAAACAGAGGTAGGGTCAAATAGAGATATGGTCAAACAGAGGTAGTGTCAAACAGAGGTATGGTCAAACAGAAGTATGGTCAAACAGAGGTGTGGTCAAACAGAGGTATGGTCAAACAGAAATATGGTCAAACAGAGGTGTGGTCAAACAGAGGTGTGGTCAAACAGAGGTATGGTCAAACAGAGGTAGGGTCAAATAGAGATATGGTCAAACAGAGGTAGTGTCAAACAGAGGTATGGTCAAACAGAAGTATGGTCAAACAGAGGTAAGGTCATACAGAGGTATGGTCAAACAGAGGTGTGGTCAAACAGAGGTATGGTCAAACAGAGGTGTGGTCATACAGAGGTATGGTCAAACAGAGATCTGGTCAAACAGAGGTAGTGTCAAACAGAGGTATGGTCAAACAGAAGTATGGTCAAACAGAGGTATGGTCAAACAGAGGTGTGGTCAAACAGAGATATGGTCAAACAGAGGTAGGGTCAAACAGAGGTATGGTCAAACAGTGGTGTGGTCAAACAGAGGTATGGTCAAACAGAGGTATGGTCAAACAGAGGTGTGGTCAAACAGAGGTATGGTCAAACAGAAATATGGTCAAACAGAGGTGTGGTCAAAAAGAGGTGTGGTCAAATAGAGGTATGGTCAAACAGAGGTAGGGTCAAATAGAGATATGGTCAAACAGAGGTAGTGTCAAACAGAGGTATGGTCAAACAGAAGTATGGTCAAACAGAGGTAAGGTCATACAGAGGTATGGTCAAACAGAGGTGTGGTCAAACAGAGGTATGGTCAAACAGAGGTGTGGTCAAACAGAGGTATGGTCAAACAGAGATATGGTCAAACAGAGGTAGTGTAAAACAGAGGTATGGTCAAACAGAAGTATGGTCAAACAGAGGTATGGTCAAACAGAGGTGTGGTCAAACAGAGATATGGTCAAACAGAGGTATGGTCAAACAGAGGTATGGTCAAACAGAGGTGTGGTCAAACAGAGGTATGGTCAAACAGAAATATGGTCAAACAGAGGTGTGGTCAAAAAGAGGTGTGGTCAAACAGAGGTATGGTCAAACAGAGGTAGGGTCAAATAGAGATATGGTCAAACAGAGGTAGTGTCAAACCGAGGTATGGTCAAACAGAAGTATGGTCAAACAGAGGTAAGGTCATACAGAGGTATGGTCAAACAGAGGTGTGGTCAAACAGAGGTATGGTCAAACAGAGGTGTGGTCAAACAGAGGTATGGTCAAACAGAGATATGGTCAAACAGAGGTAGTGTAAAACAGAGGTATGGTCAAACAGAAGTATGGTCAAACAGAGGTATGGTCAAACAGAGGTGTGGTCAAACAGAGATATGGTCAAACAGAGGTAGGGTCAAACAGAGGTATGGTCAAACAGTGGTGTGGTCAAACAGAGGTATGGTCAAACAGAGGTATGGTCAAACAGAGGTGTGGTCAAACAGAGGTATGGTCAAACAGAAATATGGTCAAACAGAGGTGTGGTCAAACAGAGGTGTGGTCAAACAGAGGTATGGTCAAACAGAGGTAGGGTCAAATAGAGGTATGGTCAAACAGAAGTATGGTCAAACACAGAAGTGTGGTCAAACAGAGGTATGGTCAAACAGAGGTATGGTCAAACAGAAGTCTGGTCAAACAGAGGTATGGTCAAACAGATTCTGGTCAAACAGAAGTATGGTCAAACACAGAAGTGTGGTCAAACAGAGGTATGGTCAAACAGAGGTAAGGTCAAACAGAGGTATGGTCAATCAGAAGTATGGTCAAACAGAGGTATGGTCAAACAGAAATATGGTACAACAGAAGTAGGGTCAAACAGAACTATGGTCAAACAGAGGTATGGTCAAACAGAGGTAGGGTCAAACAGAGGTATGGTCAAACAGAAGTATGGTCAAACAGAGGTATGGTCAAACAGAAGTATGGTCAAACAGAGGTATGGTCAAACAGAAGTATGGTCAAACAGAGGTATGGTCAACCAGAGGTATGGTCAAACAGAGGTATGGTCAAAGAGAGGTATTGTCAAACAGAAGTATGATCAAGCAGAGGTATGGTCAAACAGAAGTATGGTCAAACATAACTATGGTCAAACAGAGGTATGGTCAAACAGAGGTATGGTCAAACAGGTAGGGTCGAACAGAGGTAAGGTCAAACAGAGGTAGGGTCAAACAGAGGTATAGTCAAACAGAGGTATGGTCAAACAGAAGTATGGTCAAACAGAGGTATGGTCAAACAGAAATATGGTACAACAGAAGTAGGGTCAAACAGAACTATGGTCAAACAGAGGTATGGTCAAACAGAGGTAGGGTCAAACAGAGGTATGGTCAAACAGAAGTATGGTCAAACAGAGGTATGGTCAAACAGAAGCTGGTCAAACAGAAGTATGGTCAAACACAGAAGTGTGGTCAAACAGAGGTATGGTCAAACAGAGGTAAGGTCAAACAGAGGTATGGTCAATCAGAAGTATGGTCAAACAGAGGTATGGTCAAACAGAAATATGGTACAACAGAAGTAGGGTCAAACAGAACTATGGTCAAACAGAGGTATGGTCAAACAGAGGTAGGGTCAAACAGAGGTATGGTCAAACAGAGGTATGGTCAAACAGAGGTATGGTCATACAGAAGTATGGACAAACAGAGGTAAGGTAAAACAGAGGTAAGGTCAAACAGAAGTAAGGTCTAGCAGAGGTATCGTCAAACAGAAGTAAGGTCAAACAGAGGTAAGGTCAAACAGAGGTATGGTCAAACAGAGGTATGGTCAAACAGAGCTAAGGTCAAACAGAGGTATGGTCAAACAGACGAATGGTCAAACAGAGGTATGGTCAAACAGAGGTATGGTCAAACAGAGGTAAGGTCAAACAGAGGTATGGTCAAACAGAGGAATGGTCAAACAGAGGTATGGTCAAACAGAGGTAAGGTCATACAGAGGTAGGGTCAAACAGAGGTATGGTCAAACAGAAGAATGGTCAAACAGAGTTATGGTCAAAGAGAGGTATGGTCAAACAGAGGTAAGGTCATACATAGGTAAGGTCAAACAGAGGTATGGTCAAACAGAGGTATGGTCAAACAGAGGTAAGGTCATACATAGGTAAGGTCAAACAGAGGTATGGTCAAACAGAGGTATGGTCAAACAGAGGAATGGTCATACAGAAGTATGGTCAAACAGAGGTAAGGTCAAACAGAGGTAAGGTCAAACAGAAGTAAGGTCAAGCAGAGGTAAGGTCAAACAGAAGTAAGGTCAAACAGAGGTAAGGTCAAACAGAGGAATGGTCAAACAGAGGTATGGTCAAACAGAGGTAAGGTCAAACAGAGGTATGGTCAAACAGAGGAATGGTCAAACAGAGGTATGGTCAAACAGAGGTAAGGTCATACAGAGGTAGGGTCAAACAGAGGTATGGTCAAACAGAAGAATGGTCAAACACAGTTATGGTCAAAGAGAGGTATGGTCAAACAGAGGTATGGTCAAACAGAGGTAAGGTCATACAGAGGTATGGTTAAACAGAAGAATGTTCATTCAGAGGTATGGTCAAACAGAGGTATGGTCAAACAGAAGAATGGTCAAACAGAGTTATGGTCAAACAGAGGTAAGGTCAAACAGAGGTATGGTCAAACAGAGGTATGGTCAAACAGAAGAATGTTCAATCAGAGGTATGGTCAAACAGAGGTATGGTCAAACAGAGGTAAGGTCAGACAGAAGTAAGGTCAAACAGAGGTATGGTCAAACAGAGGTATGGTCAAACAGAGGTATGGTCAAACAGAGGAATGGTCAAACAGAGGTAAGGTCATACAGAGGTAGGGTCAAAAAGAGGTATGGTCAAACAGAAGAATGGTCAAACAGAGGTAAGGTCAGACAGAAGTAAAGTCAAACAGAGGTAGGGTCAAGCAGAGTTATGGTCAAACAGAAGAATGGTCAAACAGAGGTTTGGTCAAACAGAAGAATGGTCAAACAGAGCTATGGTCAAACAGAAGTATGGTCAAACAGAGGTATGGTCAAACAGAGGAATGTTCAATCAGAGGTATGGTCAAACAGAGGTATGGTCAAACAGAGGTAAGGTCAGACAGAAGTAAGGTCAAACAGAGGTAGGGTCAAACAGAAGTATGGTCAAACAGAGGTATGGTCAAACAGAGGTATGGTCAAACAGAGGTACGGTCATACAGAAGTATGGTCAAACAGAGGGAAGGTCAAACAGAGGTAAGGTCAAACAGAAGTAAGGTCAAGCAGATGTAAGGTCAAATAGAAGTAAGGTCAAACAGAGGTAAGGTCAAACAGAGGTATGGTCAAACAGAGGTATGGTCAAACAGAGGTAAGGTCAAACAGAGGTATGGTCAAACAGAGGAATGGTCAAACAGAGGTATGGTCAAACAGAGGTAAGGTCATACAGAGGTAGGGTCAAAAAGAGGTATGGTCAAACAGAAGAATGGTCAAACAGAGGTATGGTCAAAGAGAGGTATGGTCAAACAAAGGTAAGGTCATACAGAGGTAGGGTCAAACAGAGGTATGGTCAAACAGAAGAATGGTCAAACAGAGGTATGGTCAAACAGAGGTAAGGTCAAACAGGGGTATGGTCAAACAGAGGAATGGTCAAACAGAGGTAAGGTCAAACAGAGGTATGGTCAAACAGAGGAATGGTCAAACAGAGGTATGGTCAAACAGAAGTAAGGTCAAACAGAGGTACGGTCAAACAGAGGTATGGACAAACAGAGGTATGGTCATACAGAAGTAAGGTCTAGCAGAGGTAACGTCATACAGAAGTAAGGTCAAACAGAGGTAAGGTCAAACAGAGGTATGGTCAAACAGAGGTATGGTCAAACAGAGGTAAGGTCAAACAGAGGTATGGTCAAACAGAGGAATGGTCAAACAGAGGTATGGTCAAACAGAGGTAAGGTCATACAGAGGTAGGGTCAAACAGAGGTATGGTCAAACAGAAGAATGGTCAAACAGAGTTATGGTCAAAGAGAGGTATGGTCAAACAGAGGTATGGTCAAACAGAGGTAAGGTCATACAGAGGTAAGGTCAAACAGAGGTATGGTCAAACAGAGGTATGGTCAAACAGAAGAATGTTCAATCAGAGGTATGGTCAAACAGAGGTATGGTCAAACAGAGGTAAGGTCAGACAGAAGTAAGGTCAAACAGAGGTAGGGTCAAACAGAGGTATGGTCAAACAGAGGTATGGTCAAACATAGGTATGGTCAAACAGAAGTATGGTCAAACTGAGGTAAGGTCAAACAGAGGTATGGTCAAACAGAGGTAAGGTCAAACAGAGGTATGGTCAAACTGAGGTAAGGTCAAACAGAGGTATGGTCAAACAGAAGTATGGTCAAACTGAGGTTAGGTCAAACAGAGATATGGTCAAACTGAGGTAAGGTCAAACAGAGGTAAGGTCAAACAGCGGTAAGGTCAAACAGAGGTATGGTCATACAGAGGTATGGTCAAACAGAAGTATGGTCAAACAGAGGTTAGGTCAAACAGAGGTATGGTCAAACAGAAGTATGGTCAAACAGAGGTATAGTCAAACAGAAGTATGGTCAATCAGAGGTATGGTCAAACAGAGGTAAGGTCAAACAGAGGTATGGTCAAACAGAGGTATGGTCAAACAGAGGTATGGTCAAACAGAGGTAAGGTCAAACAGAGGTATGGTCAAACAGAGGAATGGTCAAACAGAGGTATGGTCAAACAGAGGTAAGGTCATACAGAGGTAGGGTCAAACAGAGGTATGGTCAAACAGAAGAATGGTCAAACAGAGTTATGGTCAAAGAGAGGTATGGTCAAACAGAGGTATGGTCAAACAGAGGTAAGGTCATACATAGGTAAGGTCAAACAGAGGTATGGTCAAACAGAAGTATGGTCAAATAGAAGAATGTTCAATCAGAGGTATGGTCAAACAGAGGTATGGTCAAACAGAGGTAAGGTCAGACAGAAGTAAGGTCAAACAGAGGTAGGGTCAAACAGAGGTATGGTCAAACAGAGGTATGGTCAAACATAGGTATGGTCAAACAGAAGTATGGTCAAACTGAGGTAAGGTCAAACAGAGGTATGGTCAAACAGAGGTAAGGTCAAACAAAGGTATGGTCAAACTGAGGTAAGGTCAAACAGAGGTATGGTCAAACAGAGGTATGGTCAAACAGAGGTACGATCATACAGAAGTATGGTCAAACAGAGGGAAGGTCAAACAGAGGTAAGGTCAAACAGAAGTAAGGTCAAGCAGATGTAAGGTCAAATAGAAGTAAGGTCAAACAGAGGTAAGGTCAAACAGAGGTATGGTCAAACAGAGGTATGGTCAAACAGAGGTAAGGTCAAACAGAGGTATGGTCAAACAGAGGAATGGTCAAACAGAGGTATGGTCAAACAGAGGTAAGGTCATACAGAGGTAGGGTCAAAAAGAGGTATGGTCAAACAGAAGAATGGTCAAACAGAGGTATGGTCAAAGAGAGGTATGGTCAAACAAAGGTAAGGTCATACAGAGGTAGGGTCAAACAGAGGTATGGTCAAACAGAAGAATGGTCAAACAGAGGTATGGTCAAACAGAGGTAAGGTCAAACAGAGGTATGGTCAAACAGAGGAATGGTCAAACAGAGGTAAGGTCAAACAGAGGTATGGTCAAACAGAGGAATGGTCAAACAGAGGTATGGTCAAACAGAAGTAAGGTCAAACAGAGGTATGGTCAAACAGAGGTATGGTCAAACAGAGGTATGGTCATACAGAAGTATGGACAAACAGAGGTAAGGTAAAACAGAGGTAAGGTCAAACAGAAGTAAGGTCTAGCAGAGGTATCGTCAAACAGAAGTAAGGTCAAACAGAGGTAAGGTCAAACAGAGGTATGGTCAAACAGAGGTATGGTCAAACAGAGCTAAGGTCAAACAGAGGTATGGTCAAACAGAGGTATGGTCAAACAGAGGTATGGTCAAACAGAGGTAAGGTCAAACAGAGGTATGGTCAAACAGAGGAATGGTCAAACAGAGGTATGGTCAAACAGAGGTAAGGTCATACAGAGGTAGGGTCAAACAGAGGTATGGTCAAACAGAAGAATGGTCAAACAGAGTTATGGTCAAAGAGAGGTATGGTCAAACAGAGGTATGGTCAAACAGAGGTAAGGTCATACAGAGGTAAGGTCAAACAGAGGTATGGTCAAACAGAAGTATGGTCAAATAGAAGAATGTTCAATCAGAGGTATGGTCAAACAGAGGTATGGTCAAACAGAGGTAAGGTCAGACAGAAGTAAGGTCAAACAGAGGTAGGGTCAAACAGAGGTATGGTCAAACAGAGGTATGGTCAAACATAGGTATGGTCAAACAGAAGTATGGTCAAACTGAGGTAAGGTCAAACAGAGGTATGGTCAAACAGAGGTAAGGTCAAACAAAGGTATGGTCAAACTGAGGTAAGGTCAAACAGAGGTATGGTCAAACAGAGGTATGGTCAAACAGAGGTACGATCATACAGAAGTATGGTCAAACAGAGGGAAGGTCAAACAGAGGTAAGGTCAAACAGAAGTAAGGTCAAGCAGATGTAAGGTCAAATAGAAGTAAGGTCAAACAGAGGTAAGGTCAAACAGAGGTATGGTCAAACAGAGGTATGGTCAAACAGAGGTAAGGTCAAACAGAGGTATGGTCAAACAGAGGAATGGTCAAACAGAGGTATGGTCAAACAGAGGTAAGGTCATACAGAGGTAGGGTCAAAAAGAGGTATGGTCAAACAGAAGAATGGTCAAACAGAGGTATGGTCAAAGAGAGGTATGGTCAAACAAAGGTAAGGTCATACAGAGGTAGGGTCAAACAGAGGTATGGTCAAACAGAAGAATGGTCAAACAGAGGTATGGTCAAACAGAGGTAAGGTCAAACAGAGGTATGGTCAAACAGAGGAATGGTCAAACAGAGGTAAGGTCAAACAGAGGTATGGTCAAACAGAGGAATGGTCAAACAGAGGTATGGTCAAACAGAAGTAAGGTCAAACAGAGGTATGGTCATTAGAGGTATGGTCAAACAGAGGTTTGGTCATACAGAAGTATGGACAAACAGAGGTAAGGTAAAACAGAGGTAAGGTCAAACAGAAGTAAGGTCTAGCAGAGGTAACGTCAAACAGAAGTAAGGTCAAACAGAGGTAAGGTCAAACAGAGGTATGGTCAAACAGAGGTATGGTCAAACAGAGCTAAGGTCAAACAGAGGTATGGTCAAACAGACGAATGGTCAAACAGAGGTATGGTCAAACAGAGGTAAGGTCATACAGAGGTAGGGTCAAACAGAGGTATAGTCAAACAGAAGAATGGTCAAACAGAGTTATGGTCAAAGAGAGGTATGGTCAAACAGAGGTATGGTCAAACAGAGGTAAGGTCATACAGAGGTAGGGTCAAACAGAGGTATGGTCAAACAGAAGAATGGTCAAACAGAGTTATGGTCAAAGGGAGGTATGGTCAAACAGAGGTATGGTCAAACAGAGGTAAGGTCATACAGAGGTAAGGTCAAACAGAGGTATGGTCAAACAGAAGTATGGTCAAATAGAAGAATGTTCAATCAGAGGTATGGTCAAACAGAGGTATGGTCAAACAGAGGTAAGGTCAGACAGAAGTAAGGTCAAACAGAGGTAGGGTCAAACAGAGGTATGGTCAAACAGAGGTATGGTCAAACATAGTTATGGTCAAACAGAAGTATGGTCAAACTGAGGTAAGGTCAAACAGAGGTATGGTCAAACAGAGGTAAGGTCAAACAAAGGTATGGTCAAACTGAGGTAAGGTCAAACAGAGGTATGGTCAAACAGAGGTATGGTCAAACAGAGGTACGATCATACAGAAGTATGGTCAAACAGAGGGAAGGTCAAACAGAGGTAAGGTCAAACAGAAGTAAGGTCAAGCAGATGTAAGGTCAAATAGAAGTAAGGTCAAACAGAGGTAAGGTCAAACAGAGGTATGGTCAAACAGAGGTATGGTCAAACAGAGGTAAGGTCAAACAGAGGTATGGTCAAACAGAGGAATGGTCAAACAGAGGTATGGTCAAACAGAGGTAAGGTCATACAGAGGTAGGGTCAAAAAGAGGTATGGTCAAACAGAAGAATGGTCAAACAGAGGTATGGTCAAAGAGAGGTATGGTCAAACAAAGGTAAGGTCATACAGAGGTAGGGTCAAACAGAGGTATGGTCAAACAGAAGAATGGTCAAACAGAGGTATGGTCAAACAGAGGTAAGGTCAAACAGAGGTATGGTCAAACAGAGGAATGGTCAAACAGAGGTAAGGTCAAACAGAGGTATGGTCAAACAGAGGAATGGTCAAACAGAGGTATGGTCAAACAGAAGTAAGGTCAAACAGAGGTATGGTCAAACAGAGGTATGGTCAAACAGAGGTATGGTCATACAGAAGTATGGACAAACAGAGGTAAGGTAAAACAGAGGTAAGGTCAAACAGAAGTAAGGTCTAGCAGAGGTAACGTCAAACAGAAGTAAGGTCAAACAGAGGTAAGGTCAAACAGAGGTATGGTCAAACAGAGGTATGGTCAAACAGAGCTAAGGTCAAACAGAGGTATGGTCAAACAGACGAATGGTCAAACAGAGGTATGGTCAAACAGAGGTAAGGTCATACAGAGGTAGGGTCAAACAGAGGTATGGTCAAACAGAAGAATGGTCAAACAGAGTTATGGTCAAAGAGAGGTATGGTCAAACAGAGGTATGGTCAAACAGAGGTAAGGTCATACAGAGGTAAGGTCAAACAGAGGTATGGTCAAATATAGGTATGGTCAAACAGAGGTATGGTCAAACAGAAGTATGGTCAAACTGAGGTAAGGTCAAACAGAGGTATGGTCAAACAGAGGTAAGGTCAAACAGAGGTATGGTCAAACTGAGGTAAGGTCAAACAGAGGTATGGTCAAACAGAAGTATGGTCAAACTGAGGTTAGGTCAAACAGAGGTATGGTCAAACTGAGGTAAGGTCAAACAGAGGTAAGGTCAAACAGAGGTAAGGTCAAACAGAGGTATGGTCATACAGAGGTATGGTCAAACAGAAGTATGGTCAAACAGAGGTAAGGTCAAACAGAGGTATGGTCAAACAGAAGTATGGTCAAACAGAGGTATAGTCAAACAGAAGTATGGTCAAACAGAGGTATGGTCAAACAGAGGTAAGGTCAACCAGAGGTATGGTCAAACAGAGGTATGGTCAAACAGAGGTAAGGTCAAACAGAGGTATGGTCATACAGCGGTATGGTCAAACAGAGGTATGGTCAAACAGAAGGATGGTCAAACAGAGGTAAGGTCAAAAAGAGGTATGGTCATACAGAAGTATGGTCAAACAGAGGTAAGGTCAAACAGAGGTAAGGTCAAACAGAAGTAAGGTCAAGCAGAGGTAAGGTCAAACAGAAGTAAGGTCAAACAAAGGTAAGGTCAAACAGAGGTATGGTCAAACAGAGGTAAGGTCAAACAGAGGTATGGTCAAACAGAGTTAAGGTCAAACAGAGGTAAGGTCAAACAGAGGTAAGGTCAAACAGAGGTATGGTCAAACAAAAGTCTGGTCAAACAGAGGTATGGTCAAACAGAGGTGTCGTCAAACAGAAGTATGGTCAAACAGAAGTATGGTCAAACAGAGGTAAGGTCAAACAGAGGTATGGTCATACAGAGGTATGGTCAAACAGAGGTATGGTCAAACAGAAGTATGGTCAACCAGAGGTAAGGTCAAACAGATGTAAGGTCAAACAGCACCCATGACCGCCTCACGGCGTGGGCAGGCCGCATTAATCCAGCGGTGATTTGGCACGTGGCTGGAATTCATTGTTGATGTCTATATATGTTTTCTGTTCTAAGGGATATTGCCCAATCCTTTTACCCCTCTTGTCCGCGTATGCAATGCCCTGCGGTGACTCGTGTGCACACGCTGGCCATTTAATACGAAGGAACCCGCGGTATTGTGATTGCTAAGCTCCTAATCGCCGCCGAAGTAACTCTAGACCGCCTCAGGTGTTTCCTGAGCGCCCGGCTGTAGGGGCAGAGGAGACGCATCACACAACAGCAGCAGAGCCAACACGTGCACAGCCCACAACGCATGGCCTCATAGGCATGCACTTGCGTGTGTGAGGAAGGAGGGGGGGGAGCGGTGGCGCAGTGGTTAGCGCACTGCGTGTTATATCCGGCCACCCGAGTTCGAATCACGCTCACGTCCAACATCGGTGACGAATATCTGGACCCTTGGTCCTGGGATTCCTCTAGGTCGATTCAGCCTCAAATTAGTACCTGCTGCGGTGTATAAACGTCAGCACTGGGGAGACAAAGGCGGCCTGGCATGGTTCCTATTACACAACTCTCTCGTGTTCAGTTACATAGGGGCTCACTAAACAACACTTGCCCCAAGTCTGTTCAAAGCTATCCTGAGGATCTTTGTCTTTTGCCCACACGTAGTGTTTGTGTGTAAGAGATTGTATGGCTCTGCATTTGTAAGAGCGTAGGAGTATATGCATGTGGGTGTTGTCGGAGAATGACTGTTTGTGTATGCATCGTGTGGGTGAATGCGTGTATATGTATGTGTGGCATGTGTGTAAACATCTCCACCGGGGAGACAAAGGCGGCCGGGTGTGGTACTGGCCACCAACCCCCTCGTGTGCCGTTCCGGTCTTCATAGGTGCTCGCTAACAGCTCCTGCCCCAAGTCTGTTAATGCTCCACGGAGGATGTTTATCGTGTCTACGTGTATGTCTGTGTGTCTACGTGTATGTCTGTGTGTATGTGTGTATGTCAGTGTGGGGAGCGATAGTGTAGCGGTTAGCACGCTGCGCTATGAACCCGGCGACACGGGTTCGATTCCCGCTCACGGCCAACACCAGTGACGATTATCTGAACCGGTCCCGGGCCTCCCCTAGGTCGACTCAGCCTCAAATGAGTACCTGGTTCGGTGTGTAAACATTGCCACTAGGAAGACAAAGGCGATCGGGCGTGGTGCTGGCCACCCACCCCTTGGTGTACCGTTACCGGCCTTCATAGGTGCTCGCTAACAGCACTTGCCCCTACAGTCTGTTAAGGTTATATATGGGGGAATCTTGTATGTCTGTGTGTCTACATGTACAGTGAGGGAAAAAGTATATGATCCGCTGCTGATTTTGTACGTTTGCCCACTGACAAAGAAATGATCAGTCTTTAATTTCAATGGTAGGATTATTTGAACAGTGAGAGACAGAATAACAACAAAAAAATCCAGAAAAACGCATGTCAAAAATGTTATAAGTTGATTTGCATTTTAATGAGGGAAATAAGTATTTGACGCCCTCTCAATCAGAAAGGGAGTGCTCCTAATCTCAGCTTGTTACCTGTATAAAAGACACCTGTCCACAGAAGCAATCAATCAATCAGATTCCAAACTCTCCACCATGGCCAAGACCAAAGAGCTCTCCATGGATGTCATGGACAAGATTGTAGACCTGCAGAAGGCTGGAATGGGCTACAAGACCATTGCCAAGCAGCTTGGTGAGAAGGCGACAACAGTTGGTGCGATTATTCGCAAATGGAAGATACACAAAAGAACTGTCAATCTCCCTCGGCCTGGGGCTCCATGCAAGATCTCACCTCGTGGAGTTGCAATGATCATGAGAACGGTGAGGAATCAGCCCAGAACTACACGGGAGGATCTTGTCAATGATCTCAAGGCAGCTGGGACCATAGTCACCAAGAAAACAATTGGTAACACACTATGCCGTGAAGGACTGAAATCCTGCAGCGCCCGCAAGGTCCCCCTGCTCAAGAAAGCACATTTACATGCCCGTCTGAAGTTTGCCAATGAACATCTGAATGATTCAGAGGACAACTGGGTGAAAATGTTGTGGTTAGATGAGACCAAAATAGAGCTCTTTGACATCAACTAAACTCGCCGTGTTTGGAGGAGGAGGAGGATTGCTGCCTATGACCCCAAGAACACCATCCCCACCGTCAAACATGGAGGTGGAAACATTATGCTTTGGGGGTGTTTTTCTGCAAAGGGGACAGGACAACTTCACCGCATCAAAGGGACGATGGACGGGGCCATGTACCGTCAAATCTTGGGTGAGAACCTCCTTCCCTCAGCCAGGGCATTGAAAATGGGTGGTGGATGGGTATTCCAGCATGACAATGACCCAAAACACACGGCCAAGGCAACAAAGGAGTGGCTCAAGAAGAAGCACATTAAGGTCCTGGAGTGGCCTAGCCAGTCTCCAGACCTTAATCCCATAGAAAATCTGTGGAGGGAGCTGAAGGGTCGAGTTGCCAAACGTCAGCCTCGAAACCTTAATGACTTGGAGAAGATCTGCAAAGAGGAGTGGGACAAAATCCCTCCTGAGATGTGTGCCAACCTGGTGGCCAACTGCAAGAAACGTCTGACCTCTGTGATTGCCAACAAGGGTTTTGCCACCAAGTACTAAGTCATGTTTTGCAGTGGGGTCAAATACTTATTTCCCTCATTAAAATGCAAATCAATTTATAACATTTTTGACATGCGTTTTTCTGGATTTTGTTGTTGTTATTCTGTCTCTCACTGTTCAAATAAACCTACGATTAAAATTAAAGACTGATAATTTCTTTGTCAGTGGGCAAACGTACAAAATCAGCAGGGGATCAAATACTTTTTTCTCTCACTGTATGTCTGTGTGTCTGCGTGTATGTCTGTGTGTCTGCGTGTATGTCTGTGTGTCTGTATGCCTGTGTGTCTACGTGTGTATCTGCGTGTATGTCTATGTGTCTACGTGTATGTCTGTCTGTCTACGTGTATGTCTGTGTGTCTACGTGTATGTCTGTGTGTCTGTGTGTATGTCTGTGTGTCTGTGTGTATGTCTGTGTGTCTGTGTCTTCTCGGCCACGGTCATTCCCTCCCTTCTCTACGCTTGCGAAACGTGGACCCCCCTAATGGAACATCTTCGCCGGTTAGAAACATTTAGGCTGGCCTGCCTACGATCCATCCTGGGTTTAACCAGACTGGATTGTGTGAGCTCACAAATCCTCGAAAGATCTGGATAAAGTCCCATCGGTGATCTCCTCCGGCGGGCAAGGCTGCGATGGCTGGGTCATGTAGCCCGCATGCCCAGCCACCGCATGCCGAAACAGCTTTTGTTCGGCCGGATCGAGGGGGCTAAACGGGCGCGGCACGGGCTAGAGAAGAGATGGAGTGATGTGGTACAGGAGGACGTGGAGCTGAGTGGACTTGCCGATGACTGGTACCAGCGGTGTCAAGATCGGCCTCTGTGGAGGAGGCTCGTGAAGGACGCTACTGTGGAGGAGCGACGCTCACAACAACGAGCGGAGCGCCGGGTGGCTAAAGCACAGCAGGTTGGCACAGTATGTATGTTGTGTGTATGTTGTGTGTGTTATGTGTATGTTGTGTGTGTTATGTGTGTGTTGTGTGTGTGTTGTGTGTGTTGTGTGTTGAGTGTATATTGTGTGTGTTGTGTGTATGTTGTGTGTGTTGTGTGTATGTTGTGTGTGTTGTGTGTATGTTGTGTGTGTTATGTGTGTTGTGTGTGTGTTGTGTGTGTTGTGTGTGTTGAGTGTATATTGTGTGTGTTGTGTGTATGTTGTGGGTGTTGTGTGTATATTGTGTGTGTTATGTGTGTGTTGTGTGTATGTTGTGTGTTGTGTGTATGTTGTGTGTGTTATGTGTGTTGTGTGTGTGTTGTGTGTGTTGTGTGTGTTGAGTGTATATTGTGTGTGTTGTGTGTATGTTGTGGGTGTTGTGTGTATATTGTGTGTGTTATGTGTGTGTTGTGTGTATGTTGTGTGTTGTGTGTGTTATGTGTGTGTTGTGGTTGTGTTGTGTGTATATTGTGTGTATATTGTGTGTATTGTGTGTATGTTGTGTGTATGTTGTGTGTATGTTATATGTGTGTCTGTGTGTGTTGTGTATGTTATGTGTGTGTTGTGTATGTTATGTGTGTTGTGTGTGTTATGTGTGTGTTATGTGTGTGTTGTGTGTGTGTTGTGTGTGTGTTGAGTGTATATTGTGTGTGTTGTGTGTATGTTATGTGTATGTTGTGTATGTTGTGTGTGTGTTGTGTGTGTGTGTGTATGTTATGTGTGTGTTGTGTGTGTGTATGTTATGTGTGTGTTGTGTGTGTTATGTGTGTGCCTGTGTGTGTGTGTGTTGTGTGTGTATGTGTGTGTGTTGTGTGTGTTATGTGTGTGTTGTGTGTATGTTATGTGTGTTATGCGTGTGTTATGTGTGTGTGTTATGTGTACGTTATGTGTATGTTATGTGTGTGTTGTGTGTGTATGTCATGTGTGTGTGTTGTGTGTGTGTGTATGTTATGTGTGTGTTGTGTGTGTATGTTATGTGTGTGTTGTGTGTGTTATGTGTGTGCCTGTGTGTGTGTATTGTGTGTGTGTTGTGTGTGTTATGTGTGTGTTGTGTGTATGTTATGTGTGTGTTATGTGTGTGTTATGTGTGTGTGTTATGTGTACGTTATGTGTATGTTATGTGTGTGTTGTGTGTGTATGTCATGTGTGTGTTGTGTGTGTTATGTGTGTGTCTGTGTGTGTGTGTTGTGTGTGTGTGTTATGTGTACGTTATGTGTATGTTATGTGTGTGTTGTGTGTGTATGTCATGTGTGTGTATGTCATGTGTGTGTTGTGTGTGTTATGTGTGTGTTGTGTGTGTGTTGTGTGTGTTGTGTGTTATGTGTATGTTGTGTGTGTGCCCGCGCCCTGCGTGCGTGAAGCACACATTCTCCTACAGGGAACAGCTGCGCGTGGTTATTGTGACTTTAGCCTCGCAGCGAGCACACGCGCGCACGCCCACACACACTCACACACACAGTCTCACACACACTCACACACACAGTCTCACACTCACACACTCACACACACAGTCTCACACTCACATACTCACACACACAGTCTCACACTCACACACACAGACTCACACACACAGTCTCACACACACAGTCTCACACACACACTCAAACACACACACTCACACGCACACAGTCTCACACACACAGTCTCACACACAGTCTCACACACACACTCACACACACAGTCTCACACTCACACACACACACACTCTCACACACACTATCACACACACACGCCCACACACACACACGCCCACACTCACTATCACACACACAGTCTCACACACACACACTCACACACAGACTCACACACACAGTCTCACACACACAGTCTCACACACACCCTCACACACACACTCACACGCACACAGTCTCACACACACAGTCTCACACACAGTCTCACACACACACTCACACACACAGTCTCACACTCACACACTCACACACACACAGTCTCACACTCACATACTCACACACACAGACTCACACACAGTCTCACACACACACTCACACACACAGACTCACACACACAGTCTCACACACACAGTCTCACACACACACACTCACACACACACACTCACACGCACACAGTCTCACACACACAGTCTCACACACAGTCTCACACACACACTCACACACACAGTCTCACACACAGTCTCACACACACTCACACACACACTCTCACACACACTATCACACACACACGCCCACACACACACACGCCCACACTCACTATCACACACACACAGTCTCACACACACTCACACACACTCACACACACAGTCTCACACACACAGTCTCACACACACACTCACACACACTCACACACACACAGTCTCACACACACAGTCTCACACACAGTCTCACACACACACTCACACACACAGTCTCACACACAGTCTCACACACACACTCACACACACACTCTCACACACACACACTATCACACACACACGCCCACACACACACACGCCCACACTCACTATCACACACACACACTCTCTCACACACACACACGCTCTCACACACGCACGCACTCCCACGTGGACACTCCACGCCGCTGTGGGCTGTCTGCAGGACTCTCGTCGTCGTCTCCACTGAGCCGCCAGCCACTCGCAAGGTGCGCGGTGTGGCGGACCCCGAGGAGGGACACCCACAGGTAACGACAGGCGAACGGTGCGTGCGAGTGTGCCTGTGTGTGTGTGTCCCTGTGTGTGTGTACCTGTGTGTGTACCTGTGTGTGTGTGTGTACGTGTGTGTGTGTACCTGTGTGTGTACGTGTGTGTGTGTGTACCTGTGTGTGTGTGTGTACGTGTGTGTGTGTACCTGTGTGTGTGTGTGAGAGTCTGTGTGTGTACCTGTGTGTGTGTATCTGTGTGTGTGTGTGAGAGTCTGTGTGTGTACCTGTGTGTGTGTATGTACCTGTGTGTGTGTGTGTGTACCTGTGTGTGTATGTACCTGTGTGTGTGTGTGTGTACCTGTGTGTGTGAGTCTGTGTGTGTACCTGTGGGTGTGTGTACCTGTGTGTGTGTGTACCTGTGTGTGTGTGTACCTGTGTGTGTGAGAGAGTCTGTGTGTGTACCTGTGTGTGTGATAGTCTGTGTATGTACCTGTGTGTGTGAGATAGACTGTGTATGTACCTGTGTGTCTGTGTGTACCTGTGTGTGTGAGAGAGTCTGTGTATGTACCTGTGTGTGATAGTCTGTGTATGTACCTGTGTGTGTGTGTGTGATAGTCTGTGTGTGTACCTGTGTGTGTGAGAGAGTCTGTGTGTGTACCTGTGTGTGTGTGTGATAGTCTGTGTACGTACCTGTGTGTGTGTGTGGGTCTGTGTATGTACCTGTGTGTGTGTGATAGTCTGTGTATGTACATGTGTGTGTGTGTGATAGTCTGTGTGTGTACCTGTGTGTGTGAGAGAGTCTATGTGTGTACCTGTGTGTGTGTGTGTGATAGTCTGTGTACGTACCTGTGTGTGTGTGTGGGTCTGTGTATGTACCTGTGTGTGTGTGATAGTCTGTGTATGTACCTGTGTGTGTGTGATAGTCTGTATGTACCTGTGTGTGTGAGATAGTCTGTGTATGTACCTGTGTGTGTGTGTGATAGTCTGTGTATGTACCTGTGTGTGTGTGAGAGGCTGTGTATGTACCTGTGTGTGTGTGATAGTCTGTGTATGTACCTGTGTGTGTGTGTGATAGTCTGTGTATGTACCTGTTGTGGGGAGCGGTAGTGTAGCGGTTAGCGCGCTGCGCTATGAACCTGGCGACCCGGGTTCGATTCCCGCTCACGGCCAACACCAGTGACGATTATCTGAACCGGTCCCGGGCCTCCTCTAGCTCGACTCAGCCTCAAATGAGTACCTGGTGCGGTGTGTAAACATTGCCACTGGGGAGACAAAGGCGGTCGGGCGTGGTGCTGGCCACCCACCCCCTCGTGTACCGTTCCGGCCTTCATAGGTGCTCGCTAACAGCACTTGCCCCTACAGTCTGTTAAGGCTATACGGGGGATCTTTATCTTTATGTACCTGTTGGGGAGCGGTAGTGTAGCGGTTAGCGCGCTGCGCTACGAACCCAGCGACCCGGGTTCGATTCCCGCTCACGGCCAACACCTGGGCCTCCCCTAGGTCGACTCAGCCTCAAATGAGTACCTGGTGCGGTGGATAAAAACATTGCCACTGGGGAGACAAAGGCGGTCGGGCGTGGTGCTGGCCACCCACCCCCTCGTGTATCGTTCCGGCCTTCATAGGTGCTCGCTAACAGCACTTGCCCCTACAGTCTGTTACAGGCTATACGGGGGATCTTTGTCTTTGTATGTACCTGTGTGTGTGATAGTCCGTGTATGTACCTGTGTGTGATAGTCTGTGTATGTACCTGTGTGTGTGAGATAGTCTGTGTATGTACATGTGTGTGTGTGTACCTGTGTGTGTGAGAGAGTCTGTGTGTGTACCTGTGTGTGTGTGATAGTCTGTGTACGTACCTGTGTGTGTGTGGGTCTGTGTATGTACCTGTGTGTGTGTGATAGTCTGTGTATGTACCTGTGTGTGTGAGAGAGTCTGTGTATGTACCTGTGTGTGTGAGATTGTCTGTGTATATACCTGTGTGTGTGAGATAGTCCGGCAAAACAACCCCCTACCTCCTCGCGGTGCCGGACGGACAACTCTGTCGTGGACAGTGCTGTGGGGGGAGGTCCAATTTCGATTGGCTCCTCCCCTCATGGCATCTGTGTCCACCACAGGGGCTAAACGGCGGGCTCTGGATGGGTGCGAGGGGCTGGTAACCCCTCCACCTTCAATTAATTACCACTAAACCGCGAATTAAGTATATAACTAATAAGCTTGTGCCGGAGGCTCCGGGGGGCCAGGTGTCTATGACGTCTCCTGGCCAAACCCCAATTGGCGGAGCCAAGAGATTTAATCTCTACCCTCGGGGCTCCTCCAGAAACAACGAAAAGCCACTTCTTTTGGCCACGTGGAATGTTCGAACGCTCACTGCGAAGGAGAGGCTGTCACTCCTCTGTCGGGAGCTGGACCAGTACCGCCTGGATCTCTGTGGCATTCAGGAGGTCCGGTGGACCGGTTCTGGCTCCTGCCACCATGAGGGGTGGATAGTCCTCTACTCGGGGCAGCAGACTGTCAAACAACAGGGAGTGGCTCTTCTTTTGAACAAAAGAATGAAAGGAGCGTGGGAGCGTGGCGATGAGGTGTGGGAAGCTGTAAGCCCCAGGCTACTTTGGGCTCGCCTTCCCATCAATCGGAGGCGAGGATTGGTGGTCGTGGTTACTTATGCCCCCACCGAAGACGAAAATCCGCGGAGAGATGCAGGCAAAGCCGATAAGTCAGATGCCTTCTATGACCTCCTGTCACAGGTGCTGGCTAAAGTGGCCCCTCGGGATAGAGTTATCTTGTTGGGTGACTTCAATGCCCGAATTGGTCATGATGGCATCGTCCCGCACTCCTCCTGATGTCGAGGGTAAATGGGCGAGGTTTAGGACTGTGACTCATGCAGCTGCAATGGCTGCTTTGGGTACGCGGTCCAGACCTCCCCAGAGACCCTGGCTGACAGAGGAGGTGTTCAGGATGGTTGAGAAAAAGTGACAGGCCCACTGTCATCGGCTACAGAATCCCACATCAGAGAATGAGGAGGCTTACCGCCTTCGCTCGGAGGTTCGGAGAGCCGTGAGGCACTGCAAGGATGGGTGGTGGTCGCGGGTTGCTGAGGAGATGGAGTCTGCCTCAATGGCCCACGATCACAAATCTCTATTTAACTCCATCAAAAAAGTAACCTGCAGCGCCACACCTATTACCATCATTAGGGAAAAAACGGTGATCCAATCTCCGACCCCCAGGAACAGGTTTGCAGATTTGCTGAGCATTTCTGTGAGGTCTTGGGGGAGGGAAAATCCCTCAGCCAGGAAAACATCGTGGCACAAAGTGAGGAAGACCCTGCTGAGGCTGCGGTGCCTCAAATATTGGAAGAAGTCACCGCCAGTGAGTGGCTGGCTGAAGTGCCATCTGTTGAGGAAGTACTGAAGGCGATCCGCAGTCTGAGACCAGGAAACGCAGCGGGCAGAGATGATCTCCCAAGCGAAATGCTGAGGGAGGGTGGAGTTTGTGCACAGACTGCCCTATATGACATCATAACAACAGTCTGGACCACTGGACGGGTTCCGCAGGGTTGGAAGGATGCCCTGGTGGTCCCCCTCTTTAAGAAGGGCGACCCCACAGACTGTAACAACTACAGGGGCATCTCACTCCTCAGTGTGCCGGGAAAGGTCCTGGCAAGGATTATTCAACATCGCCTTGCCAGGCACGCTGAGGAGAGGCTTGCGGAGCCCCAATGCGGTTTCAGGAAAGGGCGGTCCTGCCCAGATGCCATTTTTTCTGTCCGTCTGCTACAGCAGACGTGTAGGGAATTCCAGCAAGACCTACATCTCTGCTTTATTGACCTGGTCAAGGCCTATGATACCATCAGTAGGCCTGGGCTCTGGGTTGTTCTTCGTGCTTTTGGAGTACCTGACCCTCTGCTCACTATCATTAAGGACCTTCATGATGGTGAGCGGGCCCAGGTAAAACTACGTGGCCGGGAGTCCGAGCCATTCCCTGTACACCTTGGGGTGCGACAGGGATGTCCTCTGGCGCCCACATTATTTAACATCTAATTTGACCACGTAGTTCGTGAAGCCTTCAATAGCTGTACCGGGGGAATCTCCATATGGTACAGATATAATGGGAGGCTGATCGATGCCCGGGTGCGTTCAAGGGATGGCTCCCTATTGCTCAACCACTTTATGTATGCCGATGATTTGGTAACAGCTGTTCATTGAGAGGAGGAGTTGGAGACGCTGCTGCTGAACCTGGAGCTTGCAACTAAGAGCTGTGGCCTGACCATCAGCCCCACCAAAACTAAGCACCTGCCTGGGTATTTTGTACCATTGGACACTCCACCCCCACAACTCCTAATTGGTGATAGGGCAGTTGTGGAGAGTTTCCCATACCTTGGCAGTGTGCTCATGACTGGCTCCGGTTTGACAGCAGAGGTCTCACTCCGAATCAGTCGAGCGGCATTATCGTTTCATTGGTTGCGTAACGCTGTGTGAAAGCTACCTGGTCTGTTGCTCCGCACGAAGCTTCAGGTCTTCTCGGCCACAGTCATTCCCTCCCTTCTCTACGCTTGCGAAATGTGGACCCCCCCAATGGGACATCTTTGCCGGTTAGAAACATTTATGCTGGCCTACCTACGATCCATCCTGGGTTTAACCAGGCTGGATTGTGTGAGAAGCTCACAAATTCAAGAAAGATTTGGACAAAGTCCCATCGGTCAGCTCCTCCGCAGGCAAAGCTGCGTTGGCTGGGTCATGTAGCCCGCATGCCCAGCCACCGCATGCCTAAACAGCTTTTGTTCGGCCGGATCGAGGGGGCTAAACGGGCGCGGCACGGGCTAGAGAAGAGATGGAGTGATGTGGTACATGAGGACGTGGAGCTGAGTGGACTTGCCGATGACTGGTACCGGCGGTGTCAAGATCGGCCTCTGTGGAGGAGGCTCGTGAAGGACGCTACTGGGCAGTTGGAGGCAGTCGCCCTCCAACAACAACGGAGGGCGGAGGAGCGACGCTCACAACAACGAGCGGAGCGCCGGGTGGCTAAAGCACAGAAAGTTGTCAGTATCAGCCAGTCGTCTCAGGCAGGCGACCCGTGGCACCTGTGTCTGCCCCGTGGCCTCGTGCCAGTAGGCGTTCGACATTTGACGTGACCTCACCGTGCACGTAGCCTGGCACAAGCGTCGTGGTGACGTCATCGCAACTTAGTGGCGAATGGCGGTTGTTATGTGTGTGTATGTGAGTGTGTGTGAATATGAGTGTGCGTATGTGTGTGTGTAAATGTGAGTGTGTGTAAATGTGAGTATGTGTGTGTGTGTAAATGTGAGTGTGTGGGGAGCGATAGTGTAGTGGTTAGCGCGCTGCGCTATGAACCTAGCGACCCGGTTAGATTCTCGCTCACGCCCAACACCAGTAACGATTATCTGAACCGTTCCCGGGCCTCCCCTAGGTCGACTCAGCCTCAAATGAGTACCCGCTGCGGTGTGTAAACATTGCCACTAGGGAGACAAAGGCGGTCGGGCGTGGTGCTGACCACCCACCCCCTCGTGTACCGTTCCGGCCTTCATAGGTGCTCACTAACAGCACTTGCCCCTACAGTATGTTAAGGCTATATGGGGGATCTTTGTCTTTTGTGTAAATGTGAGTGTGTGTGTAAATGTGAGTGTGTGTGTGTAAATGTGAGTGTGTGTGTGTAAATGTGTGTGTTTGCTTGAGTCAAAGTGGTCAGACGCGTCTGTCTGGTCCCGAGGGAGCTGTTAGCTCAGCCTGGGGATCTCACTGGCAAGCGTTCAGCTGTATGTGTATGGCAAGTGTTCAGCTGTATGTGTATGGCAAGCGTTCAGCTGTATGTGTATGGCAAGTGTTCAGCTGTATGTGTATGGCAAGCGTTCAGCTGTATGTGTATGGCAAGCGTTCAGCTGTATGTGTATGGCAAACGTTCAGCTGTATGTGTATGGCAAGTGTTCAGCTGTATGTGTATGTCAAGCGTTCAGCTGTATGTGTATGGCAAGTGTTCACCTGTATGTGTATGGCAAGTGTTCAGCTGTATGTGTATGTCAAGCGTTCAGCTGTATGTGTATGGCAAGCGTTCAGCTGTATGTATATGGCAAGTGTTCAGCTGTATGTGTATGGCAACTGTTCAGCTGTATGTGTATGGCAAGTGTTCAGCTGTATGTGTATGGCAAGCGTTCAGCTGTATGTGTATGGCAAGCGTTCAGCTGTATGTGTATGGCAAGCGTTCGGCTGTATGTGTATGGCAAGCGGTCAGCTGTATGTGTATGGCAAGCGTTCAGCTGTATGTGTATGGCAAGTGTTCAGCTGTATGTGTATGGCAAGTGTTCAGCTGTATCTGTATAGCAAGCGTTCAGCTGTATGTGTATGGCAAGCGTTCAGCTGTATGTGTATGGCAAGTGTTCAGCTGTATGTGTATGGCAAGCGTTCAGCTGTATATGTATGGCAAACGTTCAGCTGTATGTGTATGGCAAGTGTTCAGCTGTATGTGTATGGCAAGTGTTCAGCTGTATGTGTATGGCAAGTGTTTCGTACCCGGCTCTGTGACTTTTGCCAGGCACTCTGTTGGGCAGGTAAAGCTGTGTGTCAGTGTGTGTGCTTTTACGTTATCTTATCCCTTTAATTCTTGTGAAATGTTTCTCAAATGTTCACATAGAGCCTATACACTACGGGTCCTATGAGTAATAACGCGAGAATGTGCACTCACTCGTCTTTGCATACACACTGCAAGTATTGTCTATGTACGTGTACTAAGTGTCTGTACTGTGTGTCTCATAAGTGGCACGTATGTATGTGTGTATGTTCTGTGTGTGAATGCAGTCAGCTATTGCTCTAGGGTTTGGTGTTACATGTTGTTTATGTAGTTTATTGTTAAAAATTCGGTCACAGTCCCTATGATCACTGTTACATTGCATTTATGGCTTTATTTTGTTGATTTCGAAAACGTTTTTTGGTTTGGCCATGTTTTTGTTTATTGTAGTACGGAGTTAGACTGATGGCCTTAATCTTAGTTGTCTTGTGGTGGTTGTTGTTTGACTTGCATCCCACTGGGATTTTTGCACACAGCGTTGGTGTACGGTGCTATTTCAGGAATATTTTGATATTTTTTTCCTGGGCTTTCTGTTTGCACAGTCACATAATCACTTTAAGATGTTTTCTTGTTCATGTTTTTGTTTTTTGTTTGTTGCGGTTGCACCCGATTCAAGAGCCGAATGGCTCACAGGGCTATACCAAATAAATGGAACTAGATGGAACTAAATTGAACTATGTTGTGTGTTTGTTGTGTGTGTTGTGTATGTGTGTGTATGTATGTATGTCTGTATGTGTGTGTATGTATGTCTGTATGTATGTGTCATCTCAGTCAGTCGACCCGTGGCACCTGGGTCTGCCCCGTGACCTCCTGCCAGCGGGCGTTCGACACTTCACGTGGCCTCAGGGTGCACATAGCCTGGCACAAGCGTCGTGGTGACGTCACCGCCACTTAGTGGCGAATGGCGGTTGTTGTTGTTGTTGTTGTGTGTATGTATGTGTGTATGTGTGTGTGTTTACACACCGCACCAGGTACTCATTTGAGGCTGTGTAGTGGGGAGCGATAATGTAGTGGTAAGCGCGCTGCGCTATGAACCTGGCAACCCGGGTTCGATTCCTGCTCACGGCCAACACCAGTGACGATTATCTGAACCGGTCCCGGGCCTCCCCTAGGTCGACTCAGCCTCAAATTAGTACCTGGTGCAGTGTGTAAACATTGCCACTAGGGAGACAAAGGCGGTCGGGCGTGGTGCTGGCCACCCACCCCCTCGTGTACGGTTCCGGCCTTCATAGGTGCTCGCTAACAACACTTGCCCCTACAGTCTGTTAAGGTTATATGGGGGATCTTTGTATGTGTGTGTGTATATTTGGTAAAACATTTTTTTAAGGTGGAGGGGTTACCAGCCCCTCGCACCCGTCCAGAGCCCCCGTTTAGCCACTGTGGTGGCAACAGACGCCATGAGGGGAGGGGCCAATCGGAATTGGCCCTCTCCCCACAGCAGTGTCCACGACAGAGTTGCCCGTCCGGCACTGCGAGGAGGTAGGGGGTTGTTTTGCCGGGATAGAGTCATCTTGTTGGGTAACTTCAATGCCCGAGTTGGTCATGATGCTGGCACCTGGTCTGGAGTGATTGGAGGGCATGGGCCAGATCAGCTCAATAACAACGGTAGGAGGCTGCTAGATTTTTGTGCAGCCCATGGGCTTGTAATTACCAACACGCTGTTCCGGCATCGGCGCATCCATACAACATCATGGATGCATGCCGGGTCCAAGCAAGAACATCTGCTGGACTACATAGTGACGGACCAGCGGATGCGAGCCCATGTCCTTGACACCAGGACCTACCGTGGAGCTGATCTGCCCTCTGACCATCGACTAGTCATCTGTAAGATGCCCCTGCCATTCTTCTACTCCGGTGGTGGGTGTACACCCATGACCCCATTCCAAACTAAAGTGGCCTGGTCTCAGTTATCTGATGAAATTTGCATGCGAGAATTTCATTATCGCGTGTGGCTGGGGTTGCCATCGTCCCCCACTCCTCCTGATGTCGAGGGTAAATGGGCGAGGTTTAGGACTGTGACTCATGTAGCTGCAATGGGTGCTTTGGGTACGCGGTCCAGACCTCCCCAGAGACCCTGGCTGATAGAGGAGGTGTTCAGGCTGGCAGAGAAAAAGCGACAGGCCCACTGTCATCGGCTACAGAATCCCACGCCAGAGAATGAGGAGGCTTACCGCAGCCTTTGCTCGGAGGTTCGGAGAGCCGTGAGGCACTGCAAGGATGGGTGGTGGTCGCGGGTTGCTGAGGAGATGGAGTCTGCCTCAGTGGCCCGCGATCACAAATCTATATTTAACTCCATCAAAAAAGTGACCTGCAGCACCACACCTATTACCATCATTAGGGGAAAAAACGGTGATCCAATCTCCGACCCCCAGGAACAGGTTTGCAGATTTGTTGAGCATTTCTGTGAGGTCCTGGGGGAAGGGAAATCCCTCAGCCAGGAAAACATCGTGGCACAAAGTGGGGATAACCCTGCTGAGGCTGCAGTGCCTCAAATATTGGAAGTCACCCCTTGTGAGTGGCTGGCTGAGGTGCCATCTGTTGAGGAAGTACTGAAGGCGATCCGGAGTCTGAGACCTGGAAAGGCACCGGGTAGAGATGATCTCCCAAGCGAAATGCTAAGGGAAGGTGGCGTTTGTGCACAGACTGCCCTATATGACATCATAACAACAGTCTGAACCACTGGACGGGTTCCGCAGGATTGGAAGGATGCCCTGGTGGTCCCCCTCTTTAAGAAGGGGGAAAGGTCCTGGCAAGGATTATTCAATATCGCCTTGCCAGGCACGCTGAGGAGAGGCTTGCGGAGCCCCAATGCGGTTTCAGGAAAGGGCGGTCCTGCCCAGATGCCATTTATTCTGTCCGTCTGCTACAGCAGAGGTGTAGGGAATTCCAGCAAGACCTACATCTCTGCTTTATTGACCTGGTCAAGGCCTACGATACCATCAGTAGGCCTGGGCTCTCGGTTGTTCTTAGTGCTTTTGGAGTACCTGACCCTCTGCTCACGATCATTAAGGACCTTCATGATGGTGAGCAGGCCCTGTCACACCTTGGGGTGCGACAGGGATGTCCTCTGGCTCCCACATTATTTAACATCTATTTTGACCACGCAGTTCGTGAAGCCTTCAATAGCTGTACCGGGGGAATCTCCATTTGGTACAGATATAATGGGAGGCTGATCGGCGCCCGGGTGCGGTCAAAGGATGGCTCCCTATTGCTCAACCACGTTATGTATGCCGATGATTTAGTAATAGCTGCTCATTCAGAGGAGGAGTTGGAGACGCTGCTTCTGAGACTGGATCGTGCCACTAAGAGATGGGGCCTTACCATCAGCCCCACCAAAACTAAGCACCTGCCTGGGTATTTTGTACCATCGGACACTCCACCCCCACAACTCCCAATCGGTGATGGGGCAGTTGTGGAGAGAGTGGAGAGTTTCTCATACCTGGGCAGTGTGCTTATGATCGGCTCCAGTTTAACAGCAGAGGTCTCACTCCGAATCAGTTGAGCGGCAATATCTTTTCATCGGTTGCGTAACGCTGTGTGGAAGCTACTTGGTCTGTCGCTCCACACTAAGCTTCAGGTCTTCTCGGCCACGGTCATTCCCTCCCTTCTCTACGCTTGCGAAACGTGGACCCCCCTAATGGAACATCTTCGCCGATTAGAAACATTTAGGCTAGCCTGCCTACGATCCATCCTGGGTTTAACCAGGCTGGATTGTGTGAGGAGCTCACAAATCTTTGAAAGATCTGGGCAAGGTCCCATCGGTGAGCTCCTCCGGCGGGCAAGGCTGCGTTGGCTGGGTCATGTAGCCCGCATGCCCAGCCACCACATGCCGAAACAGCTTTTGTTCGGCCGGATCGAGGGGGCTAAACGGGCGCGGCACGGGCTAGAGAAGAGATGGAGTGATGTGGTACATGAGGACGTGGAGCTGAGTGGACTTGCCGATGACTGGTACCAGCGGTGTCAAGATCGGCCTCTGTGGAGGAGGCTCGTGAAGGATGCTACTGGGCAGTTGGAGGCAGTCGCCCTCCAACAACAACGGAGGGCGGAGGAGCGACGCTCACAACAACGAGCGGAGCGCCGGGTGGCTAAAGCACAGCAGGTTGGCACAGTAGGAGGCACAGGTGGTGCATCAGTCAATCATCTCAGTCAGTCGACCCGTGGCACTTGGGTCTGCCCCGTGACCTCCTGCCAGCAGGCGTTCTGAGGGGGCTACCGTCCCCCGCCATCACCGAATTGTCGGGGCCGTTGGCTCCCGACTCCCCCGCTACATTTGTCCCACTACCCCCTGGCTGCTCTGTCGGGTCCGGGCTACTGGCCCCCACTTCCTTGCCCCCCTGTGCCCTTGACTGTGTTACTGATTTCGTAGGCATGGCTCAATTAGCAGGGCGGTGCGCTTGATGCTTGCGGCGCGCTACGCTGTTCAGTGGCGGCGTGTCGCAGGGAGCGCGCACGCAAGTAAAAACCCCGTCCCGCACGTAAACAAACAGGTGCGGCGCGCCGACGCGCGTTTCCCTCACACCCACGCTCTACGCGCTCCGGCAATAACCAACACGCCACCACCTCCTGCCCAGCCCCGTACACCAATCGCACGCGAGGGGGTTGCGGTCGAGGGGTGGGAGGGCAGGGCGTTTGCCGTGCGCGCGCTGCGGATTGGGGGGAGTCGCTCCGCTCCGATTTAAAGGGCCGTTTAAACAGCCGCGCGAATACGCGCACGTCAGGCGCTTAGCTCGCTACCTGGCTATAGGCAATCGCGCAGACATGCAACCGCAACACAGTCGCACAGTCGCACAGGCACGCGAGCGCTAAGCGCTACACTCCCGTATTCGCCGCAAACAGCCGCACGGGTACGCGAGCGCTAAGCACCACCGTAAACAACCGCGTAGGCACGCGCACGCTAAGCACTGCCGTAAACGGTCGTACGGGTACGCGAGCGCTAATTAATTATTCACCGTGCGGGACTCGCCACTACGTACGGTGCGAAAGAAGTCAAACATGCATGTTCTGCCTCCTCTGCAGAGGCATGGCTCCTCTTGTGTGCATCTCTAACTCGGTAAGAGACAAACGGATGTGGCTACCGTAAACTCCATATTACATACCGTACGACTGTACAATACCCGTACGTCCTGGGTATGGGGGCCTTCAGTGCCGGATTGTTCAAGGAGCAAAAGTAGCTCCGCGCTAAACACTTTCAAGCGATCAACTCCGGTTCAGTGAGTCTGCACTTGCTCTATTACTATAGTACTATACCGCCTTCAACTTGAACGACCGGGTGTTTAAGGTTAGCGATTTGTCGTATTATCTGGCTGTATAGCAAATGAAAAAATACAATTTACTTTACTATGCAAGTTAACAATGTATGTGTGTTTATTTTTTAAAAAATTTAGGGCCCCTTTATAATATCAAGCTACAGGCCCCGCACTCGCTTCATCCGGCACTGGGGGCCTTGCATGGTTTGCCTTGACGGTAGTGTCGTAACTCCTCTGGGAGGCGAATTACTCGGTCAACTGATCAAGGCGCCCCTATCTTCGTGAGTGTTTTGGGGTGTTCATCGCTGTTGGCGAACTTAAGCCAATGCCGGAAACTCCACATTGCCATGGTGGGGACAAGTTTCCACATTGGGTGCCTTGTGTTAACGTCAAACAAAGTGGTGCTATTTTTACCCACCGCAGCTGGCATTGTGAGTTGTGCACAAAGTAGTCCTGTATTTATTTTTTAATCAAGCTGGCAGGGATGGATGATTGGCCGAGATGTCACCTGACCAAGACTCGAACCCTCAACCTGAGGATTAGAGGCCGGGTGCTATAACCACAGTGCCACATGGCCTGGCTTCACATGCAATTCTGCGCATACCTCGGTGACCAAATCGCCTGGAGCCATAACAATAATAATGACGCACCCGGCGGACTCAGAAAGCTAAGCGGGGCTGGAGCCTGGAGAGTGCTTGCATGAGAAATTGCCACGGATGAAACGGTGGGGCTACACGGGGCAGTGCATCTGCCACCTGAGGACAACGCAGCAAAATCCATTGCACTATACTATGCTCCCACGTCTATGCTCCCCGCCTGCACGGACCCCAACTGACCAGTCCAGGGCAGTGAAGTACGGCCATTGGCCCGGCGCAATCCAACTCCGGTACGATGAGCGCCTCGTCCAGCAGCGGACCGAAAAGAGGGCTTCTCTGTGCGCGTGTGTGCATGGCGCAACAGAGAGGCACCCGCCAATGTCTTTCCGACCGACGGACTTTACTCGCTGACGGTGTCGTGTTCTGTGGGCCCTCTCTTCTCTCTCAGGCTCGCATCGGCCGTGCGCGGACGACGCCACCGCTGCGTGTGGAGCACCTCGGTCGGCGGGTATCCACCCACACCCACCCACACCTACCCACACCCACCCACACCCACCCACACCCACCCACACCCACCCCACCCACACCCACCCACACCCACCCCACCCTCTGCCCACGCAACCGCGGCAGGGGTAAGGGGCGGGCGAGGGACGGCGCGGTGAAGGTCCGGTCGCGGGGAACTTGGCGGCATGAAGTCCCTGGGACGGCTGCTCTCGCGACGCCTCTCCACGCGCGACGATGAGGAGGAGCTGTCGGAGCTCACGGTCAACGGCAGGGTAGGTTCTCTCTCCGCCGCCTCTTCAAAACGACTGCAACTTTCAACTATTTTAATTTTACACCGACAGTATGGAACGTGGCCATTGTAGACTGTTGGGTCAAGTGGCATGTTGTAAAGTCCCCATGAGGCCGGCACAGCATCTGACGAGGGGGTGTTGTGTACAGCACCACACCCCGTACAATGTCTCTTCAACGCTCATGTTCACATTCCATGATGGATACGCAATTAAGGCTGAGTGGACCTAGAGGAGGCCCACGACAGGTGTAGGTTTCCGCTTGTTCCTGGTTATTGAGCAAGGCTGGGAATCTAAACTTAAACTAAACTATTTTTTTTATTTTGCCAGGTAAAGTCTGCTGAGATATAGAGCTCTTTTTGCAGAAGCGACCTGGCCATCAGGAATGATAGCTCAACGAAGCGGCTTATCATTGTGTGGAAATGTATAGCAGCCAAATACTCTAAACGCCTGATGTTGATTCTAAATGCAGAGGGAAAAACTGGAGGACCCGGAGAAAAATCAAAATGACCACGGGGAGAGAGAGACACGCAAACTCAAAATATACAGCAGCAGGCATCAGGGTCGGGATTGAACCCACGACCTCCTGTATACCTCGCGAGGCAGTTAACATCTCCTAGCCATCGCTGTTCCTTCCCCTGTTCGTCCTCGCTGCTGGGTAGACACAGCCCTCAGCTGGTGTTCTCACTCGTCACGGGAGAGCCAGCTTGTGTCGACTTGTCCACTCGAGTCCACTGCTCCTTGAAAACGACCCGGTAAACATGCCACAACGTTGGGCCAACGTTAGCATGCGGGTGCAACCGTTGGACTAACAACGTGGGCCCAAAAACGTTGGCCCCAGCGTTCCATGTTTACTGGGTAGGTATTAATGTCCTGGCCATGATTCGGGCATTAATTTGTATTATCTCTTAAGAACATGTGCGTGTACGAATTGGTTTTTGATTCACATTAATTTATTATTATAATTCCATAAATGTACAATAATAAGTTTGCAAAGCTGCGCGGCGTTCCGACTTTCCGCGCGTTGCTCAGATCGATGTCCGACGTTCCGCCTATTCGGGAGCTGAACATTCGTTACGCTCCGTAGCCTTTCACCAAAGATGCCGACGCGACCATTTCGGCTTCGTGATAATCGTAACGTTTCAAACGCGACCGTGATTCCTAACAAAATCCCACGCGCAGTCGGCCAGGGTGATCACATTCGTTGCCGTTGGTGTCGTCATCGGCCATGATCTACCCACTGCAGGACGAGGCTTCCCCAGGCCGATCCACCTTGAGCCGATCTCGTCCCTAGGGTACAGGGCGAATCTGGGGGCGACCGCGCTTTGAGGCCCCCCCCGCCCGCCCGCCCTCGGACGTCACGGCGTCCACGTCAGATGCGATTCTTCCCGTTGAGTTTGAAGGCGTCGAGGGGGCACACGCGGCGGGGTTTGCCCCTGGCAGTTCTAAAGAAATGCGTTTTCAATCTAGATTGAAAAGTTCCATAGCTCCAGTGGCTTCCTAATTGGAGCTATGTACTTTAAGATCTGGATTGAAAACTCATTTCTTTGGAACTGCTTTTTTTGTATGCAGCGCTGGCAACGTGAATTCAGTGGGGGAGGTTGAAGCGAACAATTGTTAACGTGTTTGATTTAATGAATCATGGATCTGGAATTCAGTGACGTGTCCGTAAAACTTTGTTTAACGTATTAAACTGAAAATGAGGCCGCTTAATGAGCAAGACTCCATCACCGCGCTCTGGAATGTTTACTCACTCGGCCGTTTCGTTCCCTTTTCAACCTCGTCACAGCATCTCGCCCCGTGACCTCCGGGGGAAGCAAAAACAAACAAAAAAACGCGGCACCCTCCAAAAAACAATTCCCTGAAATATGCGTTTTAAACACGCGCGGTGTCTTTTTAGCACAACGGCGGCGAGCGGCGGTCCAAATGGCAAGATGACGCAAAGCGCTTGGGAGAGTCTCTGTGACCCACGCTTGCGCGTGCCGATTTTTCGCGCTCTGACGGTGTTCGCTCATCCCCGGGGCGTCTCGAGTCTCAAGCGCCTCGGTTGGAGAGCGCAGAAGTTAGCCACGTTTAGCGATCAGTGCAGTCGACCGATTTTAAAGTGCGGAATGTTGTTTTGTTCTTTTCCCGCCATTGTGCAACGCGGCTGTGTCATACGAAGACTCCTCGGATCGCTCTCGTGCCAACTGTCCGGAGGAATTCTAACGTCGTGTTCTTGCAGCGGCTGACGTGCGTGTTAGTCCCCAGCAGACGTGGCCTTGTAAGCAGGTCATCGCTACGTACTCGGGACAGTCCGGACATGTTCCAACACCGTTTGAGCGACGCCCACGCTCAGGAAGCTTGACCAATTCCCACGTGAATATCTTTTGCTCTGTGGGAGGAAACTGGAGTTCCCGGAGAATACACACGCTTGCGAAGAGAAAACTCCCAAACCCGGCACAGAAAGGTTTGAAACCTGCTCGCTGTACCGCATGCCACCTGCGTGCGATCCACCAACCCTGCCTGCGAGTCGCTGGAGTAGCAGGCATGCGTAACGCACGGGCATGCCCACGCCGTCCGGCCTGCACGTACGCACGCGCGATCGTGCCCTGCTCTCCCTCCCCCCACTCCCTCCCTCTCTCTCTCTCGCGGCGTTCCGCGTTTTCGTTTGCAGCACTTTTCACGTCTCCCAGCTAAGCGTGCGAGTCGCGTGGCTGTTGTTGATGCCACGCTTACTCCGCCGTTGCCGTGCGGTGCGAAGCGAGAGCCCCGCCTGGTGAGAAGTCAGCGGTTGACTGTCCTGTGGACGCAGCCCATGAGTGTCCGGACTTCCCAGACATTTTTTACGTGACTTTGATGCGACGAAACGGTACGTCGATTCTAAATGTGGACGGAAAAAACTGGAGGACCTGGAGAAAAATCCATGCGACCACGGGGAGAACATGCAAACTCCAAAAATACAGCAGGTCTCAGGGTTGGGATTGAACCCACGACCTCTTGTAAAGCAAGCGAGGTAGTTAACGTCTCACCACTGCTCTTCCTTCCCCTGCTTCTACTGATGTAGATGCAGAGCAGCAACTACAATTTCACATCCAGCAGGTAACCGCGTCAGGAGAAGCGCGAAGTGCACCGCTGTGATGATGTCTCCTTCACTATTTGTGAATCGGGACATTGCGTCGTTATACGTTGTACGTGGTCTGTTCTGGATGACCACAGTGGCACTACTGCCGCCGGAGAGTTTTTAATTTACCATTTGTGCATCGGGTGTCCGCATCTGTCATGGTTTATGCAGTGGTTGCGATTTAGGGTGGACCGTGAGCAGCTTCATGGAAGATCAAACTCCAGGGATCTTCTGCGTTGGCTCTTGTGACTGATAGACTCCCTCCCACCACCACCACCGCCACATTTTGGCAACAAAAACAATCGTGGCACTTTTTCATTAGTCATCAAGGTCGACGTAAATGCTGATTAAGCCGATGACGCAACCTTTAAGTGTACAGCTCGAGCGGGTTTGACACTCTTGACATCTTGAATACCTTTGATTTAAAGCTTTCGTGACTGCAGTAATTCATATTCTTAGTTTTTTCGGTAAAGTCACGTTGAAGAGAAACAACAAAATAACAAAATATATATAAAACAATAAAAAATTCTCACGACGTTTCGACCATAACTCAAACGGTCATCATCAGGTGTGTTGGTTTGCATAAATTTATTTTTAAACGGCACATTTATTTATAATAAAAAAAACGTTGGCGTCACGCGCAGCCATTGGCAGTTTGCCCAGGACTAGTCTATCTATTTTTTGAAAAGTTGAGGGGGGAGACGAAATTTTTTATAATGTATGCTGTCTGAAAGCCACTGTAAGCGTGAACAATCAATCAAGAACTGAAATGATTTATCAAATCTTTCCAATGATTGCTAAGATAGAATCCATCTTCTCGGTTGAAATTGTCTCTGTGCTTGTATATGTGGATAGCCTCATGAACGAATCTCTCATGGAAGCCAGATGGCTTACAAAGAACCTCCGTCTTGGAAAAGTCAATGGCATGTGAGCCTACTGAATTAGAACAATGATCTGCTACGGCCGAGGTGTTGGTCCTACCGTGTTTAAGGTCTGCTTTATGTTCACGAATGCGGTCCGATACATGGCGTTTGGTTTCTCCAATGTAACTACTACCACAGAGGCAACTTAGTTTATAGACACCAGGGTATTGTATGTCCGGAATCACATCTTTTACAGACGGAACCAGATCACGGATTTTATGTAATGTGTTGAAACGGATCTGGATCTTGTGTTTATTCAAGATTTTGGAGATCACCAAGCTCTTAGGGCTAATGGTTACTCCGACTATACAATCCGCAAAGCTATCACTCAAACCATGAAGAAGAACCCTCTTGAGGAGCCTTTCAAAACCATCACTTTACCCTACATTGCTGGGATCACAAAAAAGATCTCCAAAATCTTGAATAAACACAAGATCCAGGTCCGTTTCAACACATTACATAAAATCCGTGATCTGGTTCCGTCTGTAAAAGATGTGATTCCGGACATACAATACCCTGGTGTCTACAAACTAAGTTGCCTCTGTGGTAGTAGTTACATTGGAGAAACCAAACGCCATGTATCGGACCGCATTCGTGAACATAAAGCAGACCTTAAACACGATAGGACCAACACCTCGGCCGTAGCAGATCATTGTTCTAATTCAGTAGGCTCACATGCCATTGACTTTTCCAAGACGGAGGTTCTTTGTAAGCCATCTGGCTTCCATGAGAGATTCGTTCATGAGGCTATCCACATATACAAGCACAGAGACAATTTCAACCGAGAAGATGGATTCTATCTTAGCAATCATTGGAAAGATTTGATAAATCATTTCAGTTCTTGATTGATTGTTCACGCTTACAGTGGCTTTCAGACAGCATACATTATAAAAAATTTCGTCTCCCCCCTCCTCTTTTAAAAAAATAGATGGACTAGTCCTGGGCAAACTGCCAATCGCTGCGCGTGACGCCAACGTTTTTTTAAATAAATAAATGTGCCGTTTAAAAATAAATTTATGCAAACCAACACACCTGATGATGACCGTTTGAGTTATGGTCGAAACGTCGTGAGAATTTTTTATTGTTTTATATATATTTTGTTATTTTGTTGTTTCTCTTCAACGTGACTTTACCGAAAAAACTAAGAATATATCTTGAATACCTGTTGCGTGAGCGACTGTGTTTTGCTACGGTCCGTGGGATCCCATAGTGCCCCACGGACTCTCAAAACGTCAATTCTTTACAGGTGCCTTTACAGGTGCCTTCTTTACGTAAGTTATCCTAAAACTTTCAACTACAAAAAAACGACTACTTTTATTTTTACCAGGTCAGGCCCACTGAGCTACGTAGCTCTTTTTCAGAAGCGACCTGGCCACAAATGATAGCTCAACGAAGCGGATTATCACGTGGACATCTACAGCAGCAGCCAAATACTCTAGACGCGTGATGTTGATTCTAAATGTGGAGGGAAAACCCAGAGGGCCCGGAGACAAATCCACGCGACCACGGGGAGAGAGACACCGCAAACTCCAAATATACAGCAGCAGGCGTCGGGGTCGGGATGGAACCCACGTCCTCCTGTAGACCAGACGAGGTAGTTTCATGTCGCCACCGTGGCAATTATAATAATTAGATTAACCTAAAACCATATATTTGGTGACACTATGCTAATCTTCATCTGTAAATGCCAGGCTGAATGGGTACATTTCAAATTTTCGTTTCAACTTTTGTCAGCAGCTCAAGGGAAGATTTGGGGTTTTGTTTTCCATTCTTCACCGAGTAAGCCATGACCTATGACCCAGGGTCCCCCTGGGCTTGGGAGTGGCCTCTCACAAGCGCCGTGCCGGAGGAAAGATTCCAGCCACCAGGGGCCAATCAAGACGTATCAGGGTGCTGACTCTGAGAGAACGCTTTTCAGATACAAGGTGAGGATGATGATGATCACAATGAACACTGTGAGTTGGGGGACTCAGTATACGGCATTGGTAGCTAAACCGGTGCTAAGGGGCTTGTATCAGTTCTGTAGCATGGGGTGCGGTAGTGTAGCAGTTCGCGATCTGTGCTACGAAACCAGCGACCCACGATCAACGCCAGTGACAGTTATCTGAACCAATCCTGGGCCTCCCTTAGGTCGACTCAGCCTCATGAGTACATGGCGTGATGTGTGACCATCGCTTCTAGGGAGACAAAGGCGAGCAGGCGTGGTGCTGGTCACCCACAACATGGTGTGCTGTGCCTGCCTTCATAAATGCTCGCTAGCAGCACTCACGCAACAGTCCGTTGAGGCAATACAGGGGCTCTTGCTTCAGTGAATTGTCTCACGACACTGTCGACGACTTCAGAAGGCCGATCGGCATCTCGGGATCCCGTGAGGCTCGTTTGGTGACTCTCGACATTGAGGGGCACAGCGGTGGCTATGGGATGTTATCTACCTCGTCTGGTCTACAGGAGATCGTGGGTTTGATCCCGACCCTGACGCCTGCTGCTGTATATTTGGAGTTTGCGTGTCTCTCTCTCATCATCATCACGGTGGCTATGAGATGTTAACTACCTCGCCTGGTCCACAGGAGGTCGTGGGTTTGACCCCGACCCTGACGCCTGCTGCTGTATATTTGGAGTTTGCGTGTCTCTCTCTCATCATCATCACGGTGGCTATGAGATGTTAACTACCTCGCCTGGTCCACAGGAGGTCGTGGGTTTGACCTCGACCCTGACGCCTGCTGCTGTATATTCGGAGTTTGCGTGTCTCTCTCTCCCCGTAGTCGCGTGGATTTTTCTCCGGATCCTCCCATTCTTTCCTCCACCACATTTAGAAACGCGCGTTTAGAGTATTTGGCTCCTGCTGTAGAGTTCCACGTGATAAGCCACTTCGACGAGCTATGAATTGTGGCCAGGTTGCTTCTTAAAAAACACAGCAACACAGCTCAGTGGGGCCTTATCTGGTCAAATAAAAAAAATATAGTAGAAGAGTTTTTGTTCAGAGCACCCATCCGTTTACACTCGGGCCACCAGCCAGATGGCGGACAGGGACGCCTCTGCGCCCTCGGTGACCTCTCGCACGGCTGCACGTACCAAGGCCGTGGTGCATTCCCAGCGACGTGGACCGGCAGCGTAATAAGTTACACGTGCAGTCGTAAGCGGCCCTGAGAATCGTTAATTCGGTCAAATGTATATGTGGCTTGCGGTCCCGGGTGCCGAGCAGGCGGGCGTGCTTGTGTGTGTGGGGGGTGGGGGGGTTTGTACAGCCTCCTAAGATGCCCGTGCTGTGGAGGCAGCAGCGGCGAGGATTGGTGGATCACCGCACACACAGATGTTGCTCAACTACTACCTCCCTGTGGGTGTCGCTGAGGTGCTGTGCCCTGGGTTCGCAAGAAAGCCCTACAGCAAATGTTGACTCTGCCTGTTCCGCCTGTATGGGATAGCGTGTTGTTCCCCCCCCCCCCCCCACATGCGTTTTCTCCGGGCGGCTTCCTCCCACACGTAAACGTCATTAACTGGCTGGTAACAACCTTAATGTGCAGGGGACTGCAGAGCTTGGGGGACATCAGGCGCCGGCGTGGCTGCTGCCTTCCCGCTCGTCCGTGGTTCCTGGTCACGCCTCAGAGTCGTTTCTGTCTCTCTCTATTCGAGGGCGAGGTGCGAATTCCACGCGGCGCGTTCCAAGCCGACATCGTCGTCGTCGTCATCGTCGTTATCTTTCGTCGGGCCTCAACGCTAATGCCCCTGTCACGTTGTCGTTCGATGCGTCACGACGGGAGACCGGCCGGCAGGGGCTTTAAAGAGCGGAATGTGGACACCACGTGGGTTGTTAGGGCCAGTGACCCCGCGCGCGCGCGCGTGCCAGTAAAACGCGTAGCGGCGCCTTCGGGCCGCGTTACCACGCTGCTACTCGCCCCCCCCCTCCCCCAGCACGACTGCACAGGGAAGCGACGATAGCCAATGGGGAGGGATGTGGAGGCCACGCGCGTGCACGTTTCTTTAAAAACAAAAATCACGTGCAGCGCGCTGGGCGAATTGGTGATCTGGACTCTACTGTACGCGCTGCAGATAGGGAGCTGCGCCTCGAATCACACGCGCGGGTCGCTGCGGAGTGTCTCATGAATGCGATACCCCGGTACGGCGGGGAAGAAGCAAGAGAGGTTTTTATTTTTCTGGAAATTTGTCGTTGCCTCGAATCCATCGAACGCTGCGAAGGCTGCGAACGCCAGATTCGATCGGCGTTGTTTTTTGCACGGCGGCCGATCTGGTCCGGTTTCGCGCTCTTAGCACTCACCAGCAAGCCAGCAGTGGCAGAGTGTGCACGGGCGCTAGCGTGACCGTTATCGGATCGGTTGAGGCGCTGGAGTCAATACTGTGGCATTATTGAAACTTGGGAACTAACTACTAAGGGGCCGTCCGTAAATGACGTCACGTACGGGGGGGGGTCAGACATTTGTGACGATGTGTGACGATGTGTGACGAGGGGGGGGGGCGGTCAAAAATCGTAAAAAAAAATCGCATGACGTCATTTATGGACGGCCCCTAAACTAAACTAAATTAACGTTTTATTTTATTTAACCAGGTAAGGCCCCACTGAGCTATGTGGCTCTTTTTCAGAAGCGCCCTGGCCACAAATGAGAGCTTGAACGAAGCGGCTTATCACGTGGACATCTACAGCAGCAGCCAAATACTCTAAACGCGTGGTGATGTTGACTCTAGCTGTGGAGGGGAAAACCGGAGGACCCGGAGAAAAATCCACACAACCACAAGGAGAACATGCAAACTCCAACTATACAGGGGTCAGGGTCAGGATGGAACCCGGGACCTCCTGTATACCAGGCAAGGTAGTTAACATCTCACCACCGTGACGCCCAATAGTAATACCACAGTGAGACTTGTGGTGTTCCTGTGGCATTACTATTGGTTGACGTCAACCTAACAGTGTCACCCAAAAAACGCCAAAACTCAACACGGAGGGCCTCCCGTCCTGCAATGAGCACGGTGCGACGATGAGCTGTTTTTGAGCTCTCGAGCCAGTGGTGTGTACATTCCACATTTCAGTGACGGGGACAAATCTTCTTTCGTGTGGTGGTGGGGAGTTGGTTGGTGGGTCGGTGAGCCAGTGGACGGGGCTCTAGGAGTGGCCATGCCGAACACGCTGCCGGCGAATGATCTCAGCAGGAAAATACCTCCATAGGACAACCACCGTTCACTTTATTGACCGTGTAGACATGTGGCGACGATGTATTTGAACTTGCGACCCTCCGATGGCGAGATGGAGGGATGGGTGTCGCCTGTGGCGGAGGCTTCGGCCGTCCTGGGAAGCCGCACAGTCACCGTTACTGGAACTGCAGCGGTGGCCACAGCGGCAGCAGCAGCGCTAGGAACCCTGGCCTACCGCTGCTGCTGTCTGGCTTGTTATAGCAGGGAGAGACTGGTGGTAGAGAGGGGGGAGGCTGGTACAGAGGGGGTAGGCTGGCAGAGAGGGGGAGGCTGGCAGGAGGAGGCTGGCAGAGAGGAGGAGGCTGGCAGAGAGGAGGAGGCTGGCAGAGAGGAGGAGGCTGGCAGAGAGGGGGAGGCTGGCAGAGAGGGGGAGGCTGGCAGAGAGGGGGAGGCTGGTTCGAAGTTGGAGTTGGGGGGAGTCTGGCACACTTGATAGGGCAGGGCAGCAGTTCTCAACCCGTGGGGCAAGAAGGGACGGCCGGTACAACCTTTCAGGGAGACGCGGCTATGACAATGGATACCGTGCAGGAGGAGAGCGTGCGCGCGAGGGAACGTCAGCGCCCCCTGGCGGCGACAAGCGACACGACGGTGCAGGGTGGAATGCGCCTCGCCAGCGCCGCGCCGACACGAAAGGCGTCGACGCACGTGATCGCACACTCTGTTTTGTGACCCGAGTTGTCTTAGCTGTGCCTTTGCAGTGTGGGCGACCGCTGGTCTTGATTGGGGGTTGGGGGGTGGGTGGCACAATATCAGAAGGGTTGAGCACAGCGGCGGTGGTGGGTGGAGAGGGCGCTGCTATTGCCGGGGAGGCTGCTGACACCGCGTTTGCGTTGAGCGCCGCTTGAGAGCGCAGAGGCCCACGCTCTCCGCCGCCGTCAGCTTGGCGGGCCCAGGGGCGCAATTGCAAGGTCGTCTTCATCATCTCCCTGGAGCTTGTCCTCTCTCTGGCGCCCCCCGCCCCCCGGGTTGCGCTGATGGCATTGGCCGTGGATCGGAGCGGCCGTTTGGCCACCGCTGTTCCGTTCGTTCTCCCCGCAGACGTCAGCCCGCTCGTCCGCAACGTCCCTGCGGTTGGACGCCTTCTCGGGAAACGTGCAACGTTGGCCCAAAATTGGGACGTTCACTGGGTTGGTGTCGCATTGTTTTGTATTTATTCAAGCCCACATGCCTGTTTAGTTAAATATACATATATATCTTTACGTGTAAAAAATATACTTGTGGCCCTCCTATCCATATTTATCTTTTGTAATGACTTTGTTTTCACTGGCCACTTTATTTTTCCCAGCCAGGTTTAATTGACTGGCCACTTAATTTTTTAAGAGGCCACTTTTTTTTCACTGGCCACTTTATTATGACTGGCCACGTTATTTGGTGGACCATATAATTATTTATAGCCCACATTTTTTTGACTGGCCAATTTATTTTGACTGGCCATATTTATTTACGGGCCAGATATTTTTCACTGGCCACTTTATTTTGACCGGCCACTTTATTTATTCTATATTTTATTAGTTTATTCCAATTTCACAGATTTATAGGCGCAAGTGGACAGGCACTAAAACCATTTTAATGTCCACAACGCCTGCAGGTAACGTTCCCCCGGAACAAGTTTCTTTGTTTTCGAGATTCCCCGAGAAGCTGTCTGTGTAAGCCCCCCAGCGCCGGCTTCGCTATCCGTGGAGCAAATGACACGGATAGCAGAGGGAGGAGGACCGTCCGTTTAGCTCAGATACGAGGAGTTGCGTGACGCCTCGTGATGCCCCCGCAGCACCGGCTTCGCAATCCACGGGATACCTGGCTCGGCGATGCTGGGCGACGGTGCGCAAGCACCAATAACAAGCGCAGTCAACGGTAACAAACTCGACAACATTCGTCAACAGGCACGCTGTCTGGTCTTAAAATAAAAGCCGTATACAGAATGGGCAACGTCTAGAACAATGGCCCTTCATTGCACGTAATATCCATGGGAAAGTCGCGTGCAGGTGACACAGCAGAGAGGAGCGTGCCTTTGTCTGTTTTGCATGAGGCAATATACGTGGTGCGTAATGGGATCAATTGCAGCAGGATAAAAAATGTTGCATTTATATGGCGCCTTAGCTCAAGACACTAAGCAAAATGCATCGTTATCCACCGCGGCATAGCAAACAAATCTGGAAAACGTCAGAGGCGGACAACATTAAGGGAAACATAGAAAGGATACACTGTTTAATTCCCGCATGCTGGAAATTAAACGTCCCATTGAGCGTCCACTCCTCCCACGGAGTGAATGCTCCCCGTTATGCTCCTCTTGGAATATTTTCCTCGCGGTTGCCGATCGCAGGGCCCAAACACCCAAAATGCCAAGCGTCCGGCGACAATTAACGGCACAATGAAAGTTGTAATCGACAAGAGTTAATGCGTTTTAAAAAAAATATTTGAACAAATGTTATTCTTGTTATCCTTTTTCTTGTCATAATAAATGGGGAAAGAGGCGATGGGAGGGAATTCCAAATTGGAGCGGTGCTGGGGCAATCGTCCGGAGCGAGAAGCGGGGTGACCTGCGGTGGTAGCGGCGGTGGTGGTGGCGGTGGTGGCGGTGGTGGTGGTGGCGGTGGTGGTGGTGGCGGTGGCGGTGGTGATTGTGGTGGTGGTGGTGGTGGCGGTGGTGGCGGTGGTGGTGGTGGCGGTGGTGGTGGTGGTGGCGGTGGCGGTGGTGATTGTGGTGGTGGTGGTGGCGGTGGTGGCGGTGGTAGCGGCGGTGGTGGTGGTGGGAGCGGTGGTGGTGGGAGCGGTGGTGGTGGTGGTGGGAGCGGTGGTGGTGGTGATTGTGGTGGTGGTGATGGCGGTGGTGGTGGTAGCGGCGGTGGTGGTTGTGGTGGTGGTGGTGGTGGCGGTGGTGGCGGTGGTGGCGGTGGTGGTAGCGGCGGTGGTGGTGGCGGTGGTAGCGGCGGTGGTGGTGGTGGCGGTGGTAGCGGCGGTGGTGGTGGTGGCGGTGGTGGTGGTGGCGGTGGCGGTGGTAGCGGCGGTGGTGGTGGTGGTGGTGGTGGCGGTGGTGGCGGTGGTGGCGGTGGCGGCGGTGGTGGTAGCGGTGGTGGTGGTAGCGGCGGTGGTGGCGGTGGTGGCGGTGGTGGCGGCGGTGGTGGGAGCGGTGGTGGTGGTGGTGGGAGCGGTGGTGGTGGTGATTGTGGTGGTGGTGGGAGCGGTGGTGGTGATGGTGGCGGTGGCGGCGGTGGTGGTAGCGGTGGTGGTTGTGGTGCCGCTGGCGGTAGTTGCTGGGCAGTGCTAGCTGGGGGACCTGCATGGCAGTGACGCACATTGGGAAGCCTTCGCACACTGATCGCGTGACTGCGGTCGGCCCGTACGAGCCCCTATAGGGGCGGCCTGATGAGGGACGAGACAGCCTTGCTGGGAGGGCTTCATTACCCCGTGGCTTCTTCTCATCTCTCCCGCTTATTCGTAGCCGGGCGGTGGTGGCTGTGCACGGGCTGTAATCCATCACTGCGGAGGCGAGGGTTGGTGAATCGCACAAATGTTGCGAAACTCCCTTCCCGCGGATGTTAAGGAGGAGGGTGTCGTACCCTGGCTCGCGTGGAGAAGGCGGTAGAGCAAAAATGCGGACTTGGCACGTTCGTTTGTTTGCATGTTCACCACGAGTACGTGTGGTTAATGCAGACATGATTCCTTTGATGTTTGAACATCTTAACACCCGTTTTATTGCCAGAAAGGCTAAACCTTAGTCTTATTTTTTTCATTCCAAATGTCCTGTCTCGATGGGAATAGCGCGTTTCCCCCTCGCTCGCGTGGGATTTCTCCGCGTGCTCCGAGAGTGTAAAACTCTCACAAAGTTAACCACTGACGAAAAAAAGGACGGCAGAGCTTGGCCAATTGTTGGCGTCAGCTCACCACGTGACCGCCTTCCTGCTCATCCGTGGTCCCGTGCCCCTCCGAGTCGCACCTCCGTCCGCGAGAGAGACGAGCGAAAAGCGGCGGCGCGACGTCACAATTTGTAAAGGGTCAATCCGTTCATCATATCCGTTAGCTCTAAACAAAAAGATGGCACTTTATTTATTTCTTTTACAAACGTTACTTTCATCTGCGCACGACGCCAACGCGACTCTGCCGGGAACGCGTTCCGAGAGGTCTGGCGGCCGTGAGCGGTCACGCCGTCGTCTCTGTCGCTTCGCCGTGGGGGCGACGTCTCCCCCCCCCCGCGTGGTAAACGTGCTCAAATGTGCCGCGGTGAGCCTCGCGCAAACGCGCCCAGAACCGCGGCTCCGAGCGCTTTGTGCCTTTTACTTCCTTGCGGAGCAGCACAAAGAAGCCGTTTGTGCGTGGAGCATTCAGCGCGGCTTTCATCTCCGTTTATCCGCTCGGTGAGGGCACGCGTTGCCGAATGACGTCGGCAACGCCCCGTGCAGTCGGCGCACCGGCAAGATTCGTCGCCACCCGACTCCCGAGCAGTGGGAAAGCGCTCTGAACACTCACGCTCATCCTCTTGGTTCTTTCGGTAAAGTCACCTAGAAGGGAAATAATACAATAGTAAAAATAAAACAATAAAATAAAATTCTCACGACGTTTCGGCCACAACGCAAGCAGCCGTCCTCAGGTGAAGAACAGAGCTGTCGGAAAGACAGCGTCCATTAGGACGTCCATTAGGACGCTGTCGTGGCCGAAACGTCGTGAGAATTTTATTTTATTATGTTTTATTTTTATTATTTTATTATTTCCCTTCTACGTGACTTTACCGAAAGAACCAAGAATATGAATCACTGCAGTCTCGAAAGCTTTAAATCGAAACTCACACTCATGTTCACATTCCATGATGGATACTCAATTAAGGCTGAGTGGACCTAGAGGAGGCCCAGGACAGGTCCAGGTTTCCGCTTGTTTCCCGGTTATTGAGCAAGGCTGGGAATCTAAACTTAAACTAAACTATTTTTTTATTTTACCAGGTAAGGCCCCACTGAGCTGCGTGGATCTCTTTCGGAAGCGACCTGCCTATCACAATTGAGAGCCCGACGAAGTGGCTTGTTATCAAGTGGAAATGTCTAGCAGCACAAATACTCTGAACGCGTGATGTTGATTCTAAATGTGGAGGGAAAAACCGTGAAAAATCCACGCGACCACAGTCGGAGAGAGAGAGCGAGAGAGACATGCAAGCTCCAAACATACACTCACCTCCATTGGCAGCCACGAACCAGTGGTGACATTCCCACAATCCCACGGCTGGGCCCAGTCTACTTCGCAGGACAAGCACCGTTCCATTCCAGCAGTGTTACTCGTTTTATTGATACCCCCCCCCCCCCCCCCAACAGTGCTGTCAACCAATGGGAGCCCCGACCTGAGATCTGAGCTAACAGTCTTCCCATGGCGATCCACGAGCCTCGTGGCCATGCAGGGCCAACCGTTTCTGTCGAGAATTGGGGATAGGAAGGGGGGGGGGGGGCTCACTTGGGGGTTTTTGCTAGGAGAGACCACGAGGAAGGGGGCTCATTTGGGGGTCTTGGCTAAGGGAGACCCTGGGCAGGGGGATGGTTTGGGGGGGGGCTTTGCCAGGAGAGATCCCTGGGCAGGGGGATGGTTTGGGGGGGGGGCTTTGCTAGGAGAGATCCCATTGCTCATTTTGGGGAATTTTCTCCAGGTTGCCACCTGTGGGTGGATGCTGCTCCGCATTGTCTCGACTCCCACGCGTCCCGACACCTGGGCTCTGTGACATTGCCATGCCATTTGCATGCCACCTGCATTCCCATTTGCATGCAATTAAAACACATTGATTGTCACACACGTGGTTAGATGCATGCATCGTGAACTTTTGTGATTCGATGTTGACTCACGGACGGATGCGTCGTCACACCCCTGCAACGCGCCACACCAGATATCGGCTGTTGACTCTCTTTTTGAAACGAACTTCGCACTTCCGGTGCGTTGAACTTCTTTCGCACCGTACGTAGCCAACAGCGCTAATCGGAGGTGCGGGGGAACGACAGCAAACACAGCCCCTTGAGCCAGTGGTGGAAATTCCACATTTCTGTGACAAGTGCCAGTACGGCCTATGTATTAAATTCTGTGTACCCGTTCCCTTCTAGACCCGATCCAGTACAGTGATGGAGTGGGACTCTCTGGCACAGAGCTCATTGTCCGGGGTCGATTCAATAGTCCCCTTTTATCCGGCGCGAGATGAACGCTGCTTTTGTCTCCGGCGAAAGCAGCGTGTTGCGTCAAAATCCGGCCAAGACGTTTATCCCCTCTGGCGCCAGACTGGGCCAAGTGAAATGAAAGAACGGATCACCGTGTAGCACCAGCAGCCCGTCCACTGGCTCACTCGCCAGCCTCCACGCCAACGCCTAGACGGCGTCGATCGACCCACCACCGAACGAGAGAAGAAGGACGAATGAAAGAATGAATGAAAGAATGAATGAAAGAATGCAAAGGCGGACTAAATTGTGTACCTGGCTGGGTTGGCACCGCTCAAAGCTGGAATAGTCCAAAATGATTGACTGGTCGAGTGAATCATTTAGCAGCCTAAATGATTCACTCGACAGTTCAGCCCAACTTTGAATCCAGGATCTTGACGTTGTCAGCCCAGTGTATTGACGCAGACATGACGAATCGCTCCGCGATGAGCCACCGCGTCCAAGCGGAGGCCTCCGTTGTGGAGTTTTGGGTCTTTCCTCGCAATTCAATTTCCGATGGCAGATTTACGAAGTGAGCCGGGCAGGACATCTCGGTAGGGTTGTCAGGTGGCAGCCGGCTGTGAGATTGGCAACAGACCGGCAGCCGATGAAGCGGAGGAGGAGGATGAGGAAGGGAGGTCGAGGGAAAATGAGAATGTAGGACGAGAGGGGTCGGAGCAGCACGCCGGGTGGCAGTGGCGAGAGTTGGCGACGAGTGACAGACAGTGGGCGAGGCGTGGGGGCAGTGGTGGCACGGTCATGGCTCGTGGAGAGGGAGTGACACGACAACTGCGGTATTTCTTGTTTTAACTATTTTTTTTTATTGCGACCAGCTAAGGCTCACTGAGCTATATGTGTAGCTCTTTCGGCAGACGCGACCTGGCGATCACAGATGATAGCACGGCTAAGTGGCTTATCACGTGGACATTTATAGCAGACAAAGCACGTTGATTCTAAAGGTGGAGGGGAAAACCGGAGGTCACCGGGTTCGTAGTTCGTGGCGGCGTGCCAAGCTATACAACTCTGCTCCGTGCAAAGACAAATATTCCCCGTGTACCCACAGAGACTGCAGGGCCAGGTGCTGTGAGCAAGTGCCAATTTAAACCCCACAGGTAAACACTCACCCTCGTCCACGTATCCACGTACCCACACACAAAAGGCACCGCAGATTCCCACGTTCATAAACTGACGCATAGACAAAGACAAAGCTTCCCCAACCCCCGATAGACTCCAACACACTGCCGGGCTTCTGTTCGCGTGGACATTTTGAGGCGTCCAAACGCTCCAAAGGCACCTGGATTGTGAACGCTGGAGACGGAGGGAGGCACGGCCGTCAACGCTGAGCGCCGCGTTGTCTCGTGCCGTCCCCAGCTGGGAGCTGTCTCGAGCCTCGTGGACGACGGCGCTTTCAGAGGCGATCCCTTCAAGGGGGGCCCCATCGACGTACAGGTACCACCACCCCCCTTTCTCCACCCATGCCCCCCACCCACCCGCTCCCCCCCCCCCCATGTGTCACCCTCATTGCGTCAGCGTGTCGGCCGTGCGCACGCTGTTTCCCCTACCCTTGTGTCGCCTATTTGTCGGCGTGTTATTCACTTCACTGTGTCTGTGTGTATGTGGTTACGTGTGTGTGTGTAGGGTTACGTGTGTGTATGTGTGTGTGCAAGTGGGCAGCGGTCGTGTAGAGGTTGCCGTGCTGCGCTACAAACCCGGCGACCCAGGTTCGATTCCCGCTCATGGCCAAAACCAGCGACGATTACTTGAACCGGTCCTGGGCCTCTCCTAGGTCGACTAGGCTTCAAATGAGTACCTGGTGCGCCGTGTAAACATCGCCACTTGGGAAGACAAAAGTGGTCGGGCGTGGTGCTGGCCACACAAACCCCTCGTGCACAGTGCCGGATTATCCTCGTAGCAAAAGTAGCTACTACATACAGTGAAGGAAAAAGTATTTGATCCCCTGCTGATTTTGTACGTTTGCCCACTGACAAAGAAACGATCAGTCTATAATTTTAATGGTAGGTTTATTTGAACAGTTAGAGACATAATAACTACAAAAAAATCCAGAAAAACGCATGTCAAAAATGTTATAAATTGATTTGCATTTTAATGAGGGAAATAAGTATTTGACCCCCTCTCAATCAGAAAGAGTTCTGGCTCCCAGGTGTATTTTATACAGGTAACGAGCTGAGATTAGGAGCACACTCTTGAAGGGAGTGCTCCTAATCTCAGCTTGTTACCTGTATAAAAGACACCTGTCCACAGAAGCAATCAATCAATCAGATTCCAAACTCTCCACCATGGCCAAGACCAAAGAGCTCTCCAAGGATGTCAGGGACAAGATTGTAGACCTACACAAGGCTGGAATGGGCCACAAAACCATTGCCAAGCAGCTTGGTGAGAAGGTGACAACAGTTGGTGCGATTATTCGCAAATGGAAGAAACACAAAGAACTGTCAATTTCCCTTGGCCTGGGGCTCCATGCAAGATCTCACCTCGTGGAGTTGCAGTGATCATGAGAACGGTGAGGAATCAGCCCAGAACTACACGGGAGGATCTTGTCAATGATCTCAAGGCAGCTGGGACCATAGTCACCAAGAAAACAATTGGTAACACACTACGCCGTGAAGGACTGAAATCCTGCAGCGCCCGCAAGGTCCCCCTGCTCAAGAAAGCACATTTAGATGCCCGTCTGAAGCTTGCCAATGAACATCTGAATGATTCAGAGGACAACTGGGTGAAAGTGTTGTGGTCAGATGAGACCAAAATGGAGCTCTTTGGCATCAACTCAACTCGCCGTGTTTGGAGGAGGAGGAATGCTGCCTATGACCCCAAGAACACCATCCCCACCGTCAAACATGGAGGTGGAAACATTATGCTTTGGGGGTGTTTTTCTGCTAAGGGGACAGGACAACTTCACCGCATCAAAGGGACGATGGACGGGGCCATGTACCGTCAAATCTTAGGTGAGAACCTCCTTCTCTCAGCCAGGGCATTGAAAATGGGTCGTGGATGGGTATTCCAGTATGACAATGACCCAAAACACACGGCCAAGGCAACAAAGGAGTGGCTCAAGAAGAAGCACATTAAGGTCCTGGAGTGGCCTAGCCAGTCTCCAGACTTTAATCCCATAGAAAATCTGTGGAGGGAGCTGAAGGGTCGAGTTGCCAAACGTCAGCCTCGAAATCTTAATGACTTGGAGAAGATCTGCAAAAAGGAGTGGGACAAAATCCCTCCTGAGATGTGTGCAAACCTGGTGGCCAACTACAAGAAACGTCTGACCTCTGTGATTGCCAACAAGGGTTTTGCCACCAAGTACTAAGTCATGTTTTGCAGAGGGGTCAAATACTTATTTCCCTCATTAAAATGCAAATCAATTTTTTACATTTTTGACATGCGTTTTTCTGGATTTTGTTGTTGTTATTCTGTCTCTCACTGTTCAAATAAACCTACCATTAAAATTATAGACTGATCATTTCTTTGTCAGTGGGTAAACGTACAAAATCAGCAGGGGATCAAATTATTTTTTCCCTCACTGTATGTAGTAGCTACGGGCCCCGCACTTTCAAGGGCCCCGCGCTAAATGCTTTCACACTATCAATTCCGGTTGAGTGATTCTGCACTTGCTCTATTACTCTAGTACTATATTGCCTTCACCTTTTATGTTTAAAGTCAGCGATTTGTTGTATTATCTGGTTGTATAGCAAATGAAAAAATACAATTGCTTTACTATGCAAGTAAAAAATATATGTTTTCATTATTACGTGTTTGTTTTATTTAGGGCTGCTTTATAACATACAGTATTACATACAGTATAACATACAGTATGCTACAGGCCCCGCACTAGAACTGCTCTTGCGGCGTTCTGGCATCCATAGGTGCCACTCGCTAACAGCACTTGCCCCAACAGCCTGTTAAAGTCTATTGGGGGTTGAGGAACCTTTATCTTTGTTTACGTGTTAGTTTATGAACGTGGGAATCTGCAGTGCCTTTTGTGTGTGGGTACGTGGACGAGGGTGAGTGTTTACCTGTGGGGTGTAAATTGGCACTTGCTCACAGCACCTGGCCCTGCGGTCTCTGTGGGTACACGGGGAATATTTGTCTTTGCACGGAGCAGAGTTGTATAGCTTGGCACGCCGCCGCAAACTACGAACCCGGTGACCTCCGGTTTTTCCCCCCCCACATTTAGAATCAACACGCGTTTAGAGTATTTGGCTGCTCTACATTTCCACGTGGTGATGATAAGCTACTTGGTTGAGCTGTCACTTGTGGCCACGTGGCTTCTGACACAGAACTACACAGCTCAGCGGGGCCTTACCTGGTAAAATAGAAAATAGTTGAGTTTAAGTTTAGACTCCCAGCCTTGCTCAATAACCGGGAAACAAGCGGAAACCTGGACCTGTCCTGGGCCTCCTCTAGGTCCACTCAGCCTTAATTGCGTATTCATCATGGAATGTGAACATGAGCGTTGAAGAGACATTGTACGGGGTGTGGTGCTGTACACACCACCCCCTCGTCAGGTGCTGTGCCGGCCTTATGGGTACTTTACAACAGGCCACTTGACCCAACAGTCTACAATGGCCACGTTCGTTACTTTGTGCGAGTGTGTGACTTTGAGGGGTAGTAACGCAGTGCCCAGCACACTGCGTTACGAACCCAGCGAACCTGAGTTCGGTTCTCGCTCATGGCCAACTATGGTGACGAACCGGTTCTGGTGCCTCACCTCGTTCGACTTTGCCTTCACTGAGTACCTCGAGCGGTTTGTAAAACATTAGCTCAGGGGAGACAAAGGTGGCTGGGTGTGGTGTTGGTCCAGCCACCTCCCAATATGTCGTGCCCGCCTTAATAGATGCTCGCTTACAGCACTTGCCCCAACGGTCTGTTAAGGCTATGTGTGTGTGGGGGGGTCTTTGTCTGTGTGAGGACCAATTTAAAATGTACAGAGGTGAGTTCGTGCTGCGCTATCTGGTGGTCATCGACTCACGATGTTGGCAGTGCAAGGCTAAGCGTAAAGCGAACACTCCGGGCAGCTGAGTGCAAGGCAGAGTCCGCATTGCCGAGTGTAGCGATTGTTATTGAACGTTTCTTGACACTTTTGAAGAAATTTCACATACCGAGCTTCGAAGGGAGGGCAATGGATAAGTCACGTGCCGCTGGTTTTGATGTTGCTTTGTTGATTGGTTTCGTGAGGTTGGTGGTGGCGGTGGTGATGGTAGGGGAGATGATTCCTGTTGAACTTCTTTTGCACCGTACGTAGCCAACCGTGCTAATCGGAGCCGCCGTGCCTTCACACCCCACCCCGCCCATCCGAGCGAGCGTGTTCCCTAACGGCGCACGGAAAAGAACCACGCACAATGTCTCATTCTTTGCACGGATCCAGTGTGTTCAATGGCAGGAAGAGGGGAGAGACAAGTGAGGGTGGAGGCAGAGGCGGAGGTTGGGTCGGGATAGGGAGCTGTGGGTGTTGCGTGCGTGCGTGTGCGGGGAGCGGTAGTCGAGCGGTCAGCGCCACGCTGCGCCGACAACCCAGCGGCCACCCGGGTTCGATTCCGGCTCACGGCAAGCAACTCCAGTGACGATTATCTGAACCGGTTCTGGGCCTCCCCTAGGTCGACTCGACCTTAAATAATTACCTGGTGCGGTGTGTAAACATCGTCACTGGAGAGACAAAGGCGGCGGGGCGTGGTGCTGGCCACCCACCCCGTCGTGTGCCGTGCCGGCCTTCATAGGCGCTCGCTAACGGCACTTGCCCCAGAAGTATGTTAAGGCTACGCGGGGGATCTTTATCATTGTTAGTGCGTGTGAAAAGAAGGGTTTTGCACACTGCACTTTGACCCTGGCCACCTAGATTACATTCCCAGCCGTGAACAACATCGGTGCCCAGTAAACCACAGTAAACCTCGTCTCGTGGAGGAGTACTACCAGAAAACTCGACGAACTCTCTCCGGAATCCATCTCGCCGTGGCCAGCAGACCTCGGACACTGCTGCCATCTCGCCCCTGAACGGACCGCTGCCACGCGCAAGGGCAGAAACATCGCTGCCAAAGTGCTGCCTGCACATGTTCTGGCACCTCTCCATAGAGAATTGATTGCCGTATCCGCTAGGCACGTTGTTATCTTTTTTTTATGTGGGCCAATTAATTACGGGAGACGATGGTGGCGTCGGCACGGCTCGCCCACAGCCTATACGAGGGCATCATTTATTTATTTTGCATTGCTTGTCGAGCAGTTGAGATGACTGCATCTGCCAGTCATCTCAGTCTGTCAAAACCCATGGCGCTACCTGGGTCTGTTCCGTGACCTCCTTCCTGCCAGCGAGCCTTCGACACTTCACGTGGCCGCAAAGTGCACCGAGCAATGGGGGGGGGGGGGGAGTTGCTCTGCACCGGTTAGCGCACTGCGCTTAGAACCTGGCGACCCGAGTTCGATTCCCGCTCGCTACCGATGACAGTGGCCAATACGGTAATCACCCCGCTTTAACGTCGTTTCGCGAGCACGTCGTCACTTTATAATGAACACCGCTAGCTACCTGGCGGTGTTCATAATAAACTCAACGTCGCTGACAGCGTCGTCCGTCCGCTCTCGTTATCCGTCGCCTCTCACCCTTCGCCTCCTGCACCACCACCAGCACCACCACTAGCACCACCAGCACCACCACTACCAGCACCACCACCACTACCACCACCAGCACCACCACCACCACCAGCACCACCACCACCACCAGCACCACCACCAGCACCACCACCACCAGCACCACCACCACCACCAGCATCACCACCACCCACCACCACCAGCACCACCACCACCACCAGCACCACCACCAGCACCACCACCACCAGCACCACCACCCACCACCACCAGCACCACCAGCACCACCACCAGCACCACCAGCACCAACACCACCACCACCAGCACCACCACCACCAGCACCACCACCACCAGCACCACCACCACCAGCACCACCACCACCAGCACCACCACCAGCACCACCACCACCCACCAGCACCACCACCACCACCACCCACCGCCCTGTACGTCGCTCTGATTGACGCGGTTTCGATATTCGTCGCCGCCGCATCTTTCAGGAACGCATCTACGACGTAAAACGGGGTATTAGCTGCATTTGGATCGGTCCAGGGCCTCCCGTAGGTAGACTTCAGCCTTAAACGAGTACTGTGTACCTGGTGAGGTGTCAAACAAAACCCATCGGTACTGGGGAGACAAAGGCGGCCGGGGGTGTGCTGTTCCGACCTCCAGCTAAACATCATTTCATAATGTTTTCAGTCAATAGCTGGGATCTTTATCTGTGTGTGCAGCTGCCTGTGTGTGTGTGTAGCCGCCTGTGTGTGTGTGTAGCTGCCTGTGTGTGTAGCTGCCTGTGTGTGTGTGTAGCTGCCTGGGTGTGTGTAGCTGCCTGTGTGTGTTGCTGCCTGTGTGTGTGTGTTGCTGCCTGTGTGTTTGTGTAGCTGCCTGTGTGTGTGTGTAGCTGCCTGTGTGTGTGTAGCTGCCTGTGTGTGTGTGCAGCTGCCTGTGTGTATGTAGCTGCCTGTGTGTGTGTAGCTGCCTGTGTGTGTGTGTAGCTGCCTGTGTGTATGTAGCTGCCTGTGTGTGTAGCTGCCTGTGTGTGTAGCTGCCTGTGTGTGTGTGTAGCTGCCTGTGTGTGTGTAGCTTCCTGTGTGTGTGTGTAGCTGCTTGTGTGTGTGTAGCTGCATGTGTGTGTGTAGCTGCCTGTGTGTGTGTGTGTAGCTGCTTTTGTGTGTGTGTGTAGCTGCCTGTGTGTGTAGCTGCCTGTGTGTGTGTGTGTGTAGCTGCCTGTGTGTAGCTGCCTGTGTGTGTGTGTGTAGCTGCCTGTGTGTGTAGCTGCCTGTGTGTGTAGCTGCCTGTGTGTGTGTGTAACTGCCTGTGTGTGTTGCCTGTGTGTGTGTAGTAGCTGCCTGTGTGTGTAGTAGCTGCCTGTGTGTGTGTGTTGCTGCCTGTGTGTGTGTAGCTGACTGTGTGTGTGTTGCCTGTGCGTGTGTAGTAGCTGCCTGTGTGTGTAGTAGCTGCCTGTGTGTGTGTAGCTGCCTGTGTGTGAAGGCGATCCGGAGTCTGAGACCAGGAAAGGCAGCGGGCAGAGATGATCTCCCAAGCGAAATGCTGAGGGAGGGTGGCGTTTGTGCACAGACTGCCTTATATGACATCATAACAACAGTCTGGACCACTGGACGGGTTCCGCAGGATTGGAAGGATGCCCTGGTGGTCCCCCTTTTTAAGAAGGGGAACCGCACAGACTGTAACAACTACAGGGGCATCTCACTCCTCAGTGTGCCGGGAAAGGTCCTGGCAAGGATTATTCAACATCGCCTTGCCAGGCACGCTGAGGAGAGGCTTGCGGAGCACCAATGCGGTTTCAGGAAAGGGCGGTCCTGCACAGATGCCATATTTTCTGTCCGTCTGCTACAGCAGAGGTGTAGGGAATTCCAACAAGACCTACATCTCTGCTTTATTGACCTGGTCAAGGCCTATGATACCATCAGTAGGCCTGGGCTCTGGGTTGTTCTTCGTGCTTTTGGAGTACCTGACCCTCTGCTCACGATCATTAAGGACCTTCATGATGGTGAGCGGGCCCGGGTAAAACTACGTGGCCTGGAGTCAGAGCCATTCCCTGTTAACCTTGGCGTGCGACAGGGATGTCCTCTGGCTCCCACATTATTTAACATCTATTTTGACCACGTACTTCGTGAAGCCTTCAATAGCTGTACCGGGGGAATCTCCATATGGTACAGATATAATGGGAGGCTGATCGACGCCCGGGTGCGGTCAAGGGATGGCTCCCTATTGCTCAACCACGTTATGTATGCCGATGATTTGGTAATAGCTGCACTTTCGGAGGAGGAGTTGGAGACGATGCTGCTGAGACTGGAGCGTGCCACTAAGAGGTGGGGCCTTACCATCAGCCCGACCAAAACTAAGCACCTGCCTGGGTATTTTGTACCATCGGACACTCCACCCCCACAACTCCACAATCGGTGATGGGGCAGTTGTGGAGAGAGTGGAGAGTTTCCCATACCTGGGCAGTGTGCTTATGACGGGCTCCAGTTTAACAGCAGAGGTCTCACTCCTAATCAGTCGAATGGCAATATCTTTTCATCGGTTGCGTAACGCTGTGTGGAAGCTACCTGGTCTGTCGCTCCGCACTAAGCTTCAGGTCTTCCCGGCCACGGTCATTCCCTCCCTTCTCTACGCTTGCTAAACGTGGACCCCCCTAATGGAACATCTTCGCCGGTTAGAAACATTTAGGCTGGCCTGCCTACGATCCATCCTGGGTTTAACCAGACTGGATTGTGTGAGGAGCTCACAAATCCTTGATAGATCTGGGCAAGGTCCAATCGGTGAGCTCCTCCGGCGGGCAAGGCTGCGATGGCTGGGTCATGTAGCCGCATGCCCAGCCACCGCATGCCGAAACAGCTTTTGTTCGGCCGGATTGAGGGGGCTAAGCGGGCGCGGAACGGGCTAGAGAAGAGATGGAGTGATGTGGTACAGGAGGACGTGGAGCTGAGTGGACTTGCCGATGACTGGTACCAGCGGTGTCAAGATCGGCCTCTGTGGAGGAGGCTCGTGAAGGATGCTACTGGGCAGTTGGAGGTAGTCGCCCTCCAACAACAACGGAGGGCGGAGGTGCGATGCTCAGAACAACGAGCGGAGCGCCGGGTGGCTAAAGCACAGCAGATTGGCACAGTAGGGGGCACAGGTGGTGCATCAGCCAGTCATCTCAGTCAGTTGACCCGTGGCACCTGGGTCTGCCCCGTGACCTCCTGCCAGCGGGCGTTCAACACTTCACGTGGCCTCAGGGTGCACATAGCCTGGCACAAGCGTCGTGGTGACGTCACCGCCACTTAGTGGCGAATGGCGGTTGTTGTTGTTGTTGTGTGTGTGTGTAGCTGCCTGTGTGTGTGTTGCATGTGTGTGTGTGTAGCTGCCTGTGTGTGTAGTAGCTGCCTGTGTGTGTAGCTGCCTGTGTGTGTGTGTAGCTGCCTGTGCGTGTGTAGCTGTCCGTGTGTGTGTGTAGCTGCCTGTGTCTGAAGGCGATCCGGAGTCTGAGACCAGGAAAGGCAGCGGGCAGAGATGATCTCCCAAGCGAAATGCTGAGGGAGGGTGGCGTTTGTGCCCAGACTGCCCTATATGACATCATAACAACAGTCTCCACCACTGGACGGGTTCCGCAGGATTGGAAGGATGCCCTGGTGGTCCCTCTTTTTAAGAAGGGGGACCGCACAGACTGTAACAACTACAGGGGCATCTCACTCCTCAGTGTGCCGGGAAAGGTCCTGGCAAGGATTATTCAACATCGCCTTGCCAGGCACGCTGAGGAGAGGCTTGCGGAGCCCCCATGCGGTTTCAGGAAAGGACGACCCTGCACAGATGTCATATTTTCTGTCTGTCTGCTACAGCAGAGGTGTAGGGAATTACAACAAGACCTACATCTCTGCTTTATTGACCTGGTCAAGGCCTATGATACCATCAGTAGGCCTGGGCTCTGGGTTGTTCTTCGTGCATTTGGAGTACCTGACCCTTTACTCACGATCATTAAGGACCTTCATGATGGTGAGCGGGTCCGGGTAAAACTACGTGGCCGGGAGTCAGAGCCATTCACTGTACACCTTGGGGTGTGACAGGGATGTCCTCTGGTTCCCACATTATTTAACATCTATTTTGACAACGTAGTTCGTGAAGCCTTCAATAGCTGTACCGGGGGAATCTCCATATGGTACAGATATAATGGGAGGCTGATCGATGCCCGGGTGCGGTCAAGGGATGGCTCCCTATTGCTCAACTACGTTATGTATGCTGATGATTTGGTAATAGCTGCTCATTCAAAGGAGGAGATGGAGACGCTGCTGCTGAGACTGGAGCGTGCCACTAAGAGGTGGGGCCTTACCATCAGCCCCACCAAAACTAAGCACCTGCCTGGGTATTTTGTACCATCGGACACTCCACCCCCACAACTCCACAATCGGTGATGGGGCAGTTGTGGAGAGAGTGGAGAGTTTCCCATACCTGGGCAGTGTGCTTATGACGGGCTCCAGTTTAACAGCAGAGGTCTCACTCCGAATCAGTCGAACGGCAATATCTTTTCATCGGTTGCGTAACGCTGTGTGGAAGCTACCTGGTCTGTCGCTCCGCACTAAGCTTCAGGTCTTCCCGGCCACGGTCATTCCCTCCCTTCTCTACGCTTGCGAAACGTGGACCCCCCTAATGGAACATCTTCGCCGGTTAGAAACATTTAGGCTGGCCTGCCTACGATCCATCCTGGGTTTAACCAGACTGGATTGTGTGAGGAGCTCACAAATCCTTGAAAGATCTGGGCAAGGTCCAATCGGTGAGCTCCTCCGGCGGGCAAGGCTGCGATGGCTGGGTTATGTAGCCCGCATGCCCAGCCACCGTATGCCGAAACAGCTTTTGTTCGGCCGGATTGAGGGGGCTAAGTGGGCGCGGAACGGGCTAGAGAAGAGATGGAGTGATGTGGTACAGGAGGACGTGGAGCTGAGTGGACTTGCCGATGACTGGTACCAGCGGTGTCAAGATCGGCCTCTGTGGAGGAGGCTCGTGAAGGATGCTACTGGGCAGTTGGAGGTAGTCGCCCTCCAACAACAACGGAGGGCGGAGGAGCGACGCTCAGAACAACGAGCGGAGCGCCGGGTGGCTAAAGCACTGCAGATTGGCACAGTAGGGGGCACAGGTGGTGCATCAGCCAGTCATCTCAGTCAGTTGACCCGTGGCACCTGGGTCTGCCCCGTGACCTCCTGCCAGCGGGCGTTCAACACTTCACGTGGCCTCAGGGTGCACATAGCCTGGCACAAGCGTCGTGGTGACGTCACCGCCACTTAGTGGCGAATGGCGGTTGTTGTTGTTGTTGTTGTTGTGTGTGTGTAGCTGCCTGTGTGTGTGTTGCATGTGTGTGTGTGTAGCTGCCTGTGTGTGTAGTAGCTGCCTGTGTGTGTAGCTGCCTGTGTGTGTGTAGCTGCCTGTGCGTGTGTAGCTGCCCGTGTGTGTGTGTAGCTGCCTGTGAGTGAAGGCGATCCGGAGTCTGAGACCAGGAAAGGCAGCGGGCAGAGATGATCTCCCAAGCGAAATGCTGAGGGAGGGTGGCGTTTGTGCCCAGACTGCCCTATATGACATCATAACAAGAGTCTGGACCACTGGACGGGTTCCGCAGGATTGGAAGGATGCCCTGGTGGTCCCCCTTTTTAAGAAGGGGGACCTTTTTAAGAAGGGGGACCGCACAGACTGTAACAACTACAGGGGCATCTCACTCCTCAGTGTGCCGGGAAAGGTCCTGGCAAGGATTATTCAACATCGCCTTGCCAGGCACGCTGAGGAGAGGCTTGCGGAGCCCCCATGCGGTTTCAGGAAAGGACGACCCTGCACAGATGCCATATTTTCTGTCCGTCTGCTACAGCAGAGGTGTAGGGAATTACAACAAGACCTACATCTCTGCTTTATTGACCTGGTCAAGGCCTATGATACCATCAGTAGGCCTGGGCTCTGGGTTGTTCTTCGTGCTTTTGGAGTACCTGACCCTTTGCTCACGATCATTAAGGACCTTCATGATGGTGAGCGGGTCCGGGTAAAACTACGTGGCCGGGAGTCAGAGCCATTCACTGTACACCTTGGGGTGTGACAGGGATGTCCTCTGGTTCCCACATTATTTAACATCGATTTTGACAACGTAGTTCGTGAAACCTGCAATAGCTGTACCAGGGGAATCTCCATATGGTACAGATATAATGGGAGGCTGATCGACGCCCGGGTGCGGTCAAGGGATGGCTCCCTATTGCTCAACCACGTTATGTATGCTGATGATTTGGTAATAGCTGCTCATTCAAAGAAGGAGATGGAGACGCTGCTGTTGAGACTGGAGCATGCCACTAAGAGGTGGGGCCTTACCATCAGCCCCACCAAAACTAAGCACCTGCCTGGGTATTTTGTACCATCGGACACTCCACCCCCACAACTCCCAATCGGTGATGGGGCAGTTGTGGAAAGAGTGGAGAGTTTCCCATACTTGTGCAGTGTGCTTATGACCGGCTCCAGTTTAACAGCAGAGGTCTCACTCCGAATCAGTCGAACGGCAATATATTTTCATCGGTTGCGTAACGCTGTGTGGAAGCTACCTGGTCTGTCACTCCGCACTCAGCTTCAGGTCTGCTCGGCCACGGTCATTCCCTCCCTTCTATACGCTTGCGAAACGTGGACCCCCTAATGGAACATCTTCGCCGGTTAGAAACATTTAGGCTGGCCAGCCTACGATCCATCTTGGGTTGAACCAGAATGGATTGTGTGAGGAGCTCACAAATCCTTGAAAGATCTGGGGAAGGTCCCATCGGTGAGCTCCTCCGGCGGGCAAGGCTGCGATGGCTGGGCCATGTAGCCCGCATGCCCAGCCACAGCATGCCGAAACAGCTTTTTTTTGGCCGGATTGAGGGGGCTAAGCGGGCGCGGAAGGGGCTAGAGAAGAGATGGAGTGATGTGGTACAGGAGGACGTGGAGCTGAGTGGACTTGCCGATGACTGGTACCAGCGGTGTCAAGATCGGCCTCTGTGGAGGAGGCTCGTGAAGGATGCTACTGGGCAGTTGGAGGTAGTCGCCCTGCAACAACAACGGAGGGCGGAGGAGCGACGCTCAGAACAACGAGCGGAGCGCCGGGTGGCTAAAGCACAGCAGATTGGCACAGTAGGGGGCACAGGTGGTGCATCAGCCAGTCATCTCAGTCAGTCGACCCGTGGCACCTGGGTCTGCCCCGTGACCTCCTGCCAGCGGGCGTTCGACACTTCACGTGGCCTCAGGGTGCACATAGCCTGGCACAAGCGTCGTGGTGACGTCACCGCCACTTAGTGGCGAATGGCGGTTGTTGTTGTGTGTGTAGCTGCCTGTGTGGGTGTTGCTGCCTGTGTGTGTGTAGCTGCCTGTGTGTGTGTAGCTGCCTGTGTGTGTGTAGTAGCTGCCTGTGTGTGTAGTAGCTGCCTGTGTGTGTGTTGCTGCCTGTGTGTGTGTAGCTGCCCGTGTGTGTGTAGCTGCCCGTGTGTGTAGCTGCCTGTGTGTGTGTAGCTGCCTGTGTGTGTAGCTGCCTGTGTGTGTGTGTAGCTGCCTGTGTGTGTAGCTGCCTGTGTGTGTGTAGCTGCCTGTGTGTGTGTGTAGCTGCCTGTGTGTTTGTAGCTGCCTGTGTGTTTGTAGCTGCCTGTGTGTGTGTGTGTAGCTGCCTGAGTGTGTGTTGCTGCCTGTGTGTGTGTAGCTGCCTGTGTGTGTAGCTGCCTGTGTGTGTGTAGCTGCCTGTGTGTGTCTGTAGCTGCCTGTGTGTGTTTGTAGCTGCCTGTGTGTGTGTAGCTGCCCGTGTGTGTGTAGCTGCCCGTGTGTGTTTTTGTAGCTGACTTTATTGACCTGGTCAAGGCCTATGATACCATCAGTAGGCCTGGGCTCTGGGTCGTTCTTCGTGCTTTTGGAGTACCTGACCCTCTGCTCAGGATCATTAAGGTCCTTCATGATGGTGAGCGGGCCCGGGTAAAACTACGTGGCCGGGAGTCAGAGCCATTCCCTGTACACCTTGGGGTGCGACAGGAATGTCCTCTGGCTCCCACATTATTTAACATCTATTTTGACCACGTAGTTCGTGAAGCCTTCAATAGCTGTACCGGGGGAATCTCCATATGGTACAGATATAATTGGAGGCTGATCGATGCCTGGGTGCGGTCAAGGGATGGCTCCCTATTGCTCAACCACGTTATGTATGCTGATGATTTGGTAATAGCTGCTCAGTCAGAAGAGGAGTTGGAGACGCTGCTGCTGAGACTGGAGCGTGCCACTAAGAGGTGGGGCCTTACCATCAGCCCCACCAAAACTAAGCACCTGCCTGGGTATTTTGTACCATCGGACACTCCACCCCCACATCTCCCAATCGGTGATGGGGCAGTTGTGGAGAGAGTGGAGAGTTTCCCATACCTGGGCAGTGTGCTTATGACTGGCTCCAGTTTAACAGCAGAGGTCTCACTCCGAATCAGTCGAGCGGCAATATCTTTTCATCGGTTGCGTAACGCTGTGTGGAAGCTACCTGGTCTGTCGCTCCGCACTAAGCTTCAGGTCTTCTCGGCCACGGTCATTCCCTCACTTCTCTACGCTTCCGAAACGTGGACCCCCCTAAGGGAACATCTTCGCCGGTTAGAAACATTTAGGCTGGCCTGCCTACGATCCATCCTGGGTTTAACCAGACTGGATTGTGTGAGGAGCTCACAAATCCTTGAAAGATCTGGGCAAGGTCCCATCGGTGAGCTCCTCCGGCGGGCAAGGCTGCGATGGCTGGGCCATGTAGCCTGCATGCCCAGCCACCGCATGCCGAAACAGCTTTTGTTCGGCCGGATTGAGGGGGCTGAGCGGGCGTGGCACGAGCTAGAAAAGACATGGTGATGTGGTACAGGAGGGCGTGGAGCTGAGTGGACTTGCCGATGACTGGTACCAGCGGTGTCAAGATCGGCCTCTGTGGAGGAGGCTCGTGAGGGACGCTACTGGGCAGTTGGAGGTAGTCGCCCTCCAACAACAACGGAGGGCGGAGGAGCGACGCTCACAACAACGAGCGGAGCGCCGAGTGGCTGAAGCACAGCGGGTTGGCACAGTAGGGGGCACAGGTGGTGCATCAGCCAGTCATCTCAGTTGACCCGTGGCACCTGGGTCTGCCCCGTGACCTCCTGCCAGCGGGCGTTCGACACTTCACGTGGCCTCAGGGTGCACATAGCCTGGCACAAGCGTCATGGTGACGTCACCGCCACTTAGTGGCGAATGGCGGTTGTTGTTGTGTGTGTAGCTGCCTGTGTGGGTGTTGCTGCCTGTTTGTGTGTGTAGCTGCCTGTGTGTGTGTAGCTGCCTGTGTGTGTGTAGTAGCTGCCTGTGTGTGTAGTAGCTGCCTGTGTGTTTGTTGCTGCCTGTGTGTGTGTGTAGCTGCCCGTGTGTGTGTAGCTGCCCGTGTGTGTAGCTGCCTGTGTGTGTGTGTAGCTGCCTGTGTGTGTGTAGCTGCCTGTGTGTGTAGCTGCCTGTGTGTGTGTAGCTGCCTGTGTGTGTGTAGCTGCCTGTGTGTTTGTAGCTGCCTGTGTGTGTAGTAGCTGCCTGTGTGTGTGTGTAGCTGCCTGAGTGTGTGTTGCTGCCTGTGTGTGTGTAGCTGCCTGTGTGTGTAGCTGCCTGTGTGTGTGTAGCTGCCTGTGTGTGTCTGTAGCTGCCTGTGTGTGTCTGTAGCTGCCTGTGTGTGTGTAGCTGCCCGTGTGTGTGTAGCTGCCCGTGTGTGTGTGTAGCTGACTTTATTGACCTGGTCAAGGCCTATGATACCATCAGTAGGCCTGGGCTCTGGGTCGTTCTTCGTGCTTTTGGAGTACCTGACCCTCTGCTCAGGATCATTAAGGACCTTCATGATGGTGAGCGGGCCCAGGTAAAACTACGTGGCCGGGAGTCAGAGCCATTCCCTGTACACCTTGGGGTGCGACAGGAATGTCCTCTGGCTCCCACATTATTTAACATCTATTTTGACCACGTAGTTCGTGAAGCCTTCAATAGCTGTACCGGGGGAATCTCCATATGGTACAGATATAATGGGAGGCTGATCGATGCCTGGGTGCGGTCAAGGGATGGCTCCCTATTGCTCAACCACGTTATGTATGCTGATGATTTGGTAATAGCTGCTCAGTCACAGGAGGAGTTGGAGATGCCGCTGCTGAGACTGGAGCGTGCCACTAAGAGGTGGGGCCTTACCATCAGCCCCACCAAAACTAAGCACCTGCCTGGGTATTTTGTACCATCGGACACTCCACCCCCACATCTCCCAATCGGTGATGGGGCAGTTGTGGAGAGAGTGGAGAGTTTCCCATACCTGGGCAGTGTGCTTATGACTGGCTCCAGTTTAACAGCAGAGGTCTCACTCCGAATCAGTCGAGCGGCAATATCTTTTCATCAGTTGCGTAACGCTGTGTGGAAGCTACCTGGTCTGTCGCTCCGCACTAAGCTTCCGGTCTTCTCGGCCACGGTCATTCCCTCACTTCTCTACGCTTGCGAAACTGGACCCCCCTAAGGGAACATCTTCGCCGGTTAGAAACATTTAGGCTGGCCTGCCTACGATCCATCCTGGGTTTAACCAGACTGGATTGTGTGAGGAGCTCACAAATCCTTGAAAGATCTGGGCAAGGTCCCATCGGTGAGCTCCTCCGGTGGGCAAGGCTGCGATGGCTGGGCCATGTAGCCTGCATGCCCAGCCACCGCATGCCGAAACACCTTTTGTTCGGCCGGATTGAGGGGGCTAAGCGGGCGTGGCACGAGCTAGAAAAGACATGGTGATGTGGTACAGGAGGGCGTGGAGCTGAGTGGACTTGCCGATGACTGGTACCAGCGGTGTCAAGATCGGCCTCTGTGGAGGAGGCTCGTGAGGGACGCTACTGGGCAGTTGGAGGTAGTCGCCCTCCAACAACAACGGAGGGCGGAGGAGCGACGCTCACAACAACGAGCGGAGCGCCGGGTGGCTGAAGCACAGCGGGTTGGCACAGTAGGGGGCACAGGTGGTGCATCAGCCAGTCATCTCAGTCAGTCGACCCGTGGCACCTGGGTATGCCCCGTGACCTCCTGCCAGCGGGCGTTCGACACTTCACGTGGCCTCAGGGTGCACATAGCCTGGCACAAGCGTCATGGTGACATCACCGCCACTTAGTGGCGAATGGCGGTTGTTGTTGTGTGTGTAGCTGCCTGTGTGGGTGTTGCTGCCTGTTTGTGTGTGTAGCTGCCTGTATGTGTGTAGTAGCTGCCTGTGTGTGTAGTAGCTGCCGGTGTGTGTAGTAGCTGCCTGTGTGTGTGTTGCTGCCTGTGTGTGTGTAGCTGCCCGTGTGTGTGTAGCTGCCCGTGTGTGTAGCTGCCTGTGTGTGTGTGTAGCTGCCTGTGTGTGTGTGCAGCTGCCTGTGTGTGTAGCTGCCTGTGTGTGTGTAGCTGCCTGTGTGTGTAGCTGCCTGTGTGTGTGTAGCTGTCTGTGTGTGTGTGTGTGTGTAGCTGCCTGTGTGTTTGTAGCTGCCTGTGTGTGTAGTAGCTGCCTGTGTGTGTGTGTGTAGCTGCCTGAGTGTGTGTTGCTGCCTGTGTGTGTGTAGCTGCCTGTGTGTGTAGCTACCTGTGTGTGTGTAGCTGCCTGTGTGTGTCTGTTGCTGCCTGTGTGTGTCTGTAGCTGCCTGTGTGTGTGTAGCTGCCCGTGTGTGTGTAGCTGCCCGTGTGTGTGTGTAGCTGACTTTATTGACCTGGTCAAGGCCTTTGATACCATCAGTAGGCCTGGGCTCTGGGTCGTTCTTCGTGCTTTTGGAGTACCTGACCCTCTGCTCATGATCATTAAGGACCTTCATGATGGTGAGCGGGCCCGGGTAAAACTACGTGGCCGGGAGTCAGAGCAATTCCCTGTAGACCTTGCGGTGCGACAGGAATGTCCTCTGGCTCCCACATTATTTAACATCTATTTTGACCACGTAGTTCGTGAAGCCTTCAATAGCTGTACCGGGGGAATCTCCATATGGTACAGATATAATGGGAGGCTGATCGATGCCTGGGTGCGGTCAAGGGATGGCTCCCTATTGCTCAACCACGTTATGTATGCTGATGATTTGGTAATAGCTGCTCAGTCAGAGGAGGAGTTGGAGACGCTGCTGCTGAGACTGGAGCGTGCCACTAAGAGGTGGGGCCTTACCATCAGCCCCACCAAAACTAAGCACCTGCCTGGGTATTTTGTACCATCGGACACTCCACCCCCACATCTCCCAATCGGTGATGGGGCAGTTGTGGAGAGAGTGGAGAGTTTCCCATACCTGGGCAGTGTGCTTATGACTGGCTCCAGTTTAACAGCAGAGGTCTCACTCCGAATCAGTCGAGCGGCAATATCTTTTCATCGGTTGCGTAACGCTGTGTGGAAGCTACCTGGTCTGTCGCTCCGCACTAAGCTTCAGGTCTTCTCGGCCACGGTCATTCCCTCACTTCTCTACGCTTGCGAAACGTGGACCCCCCTAAGGGAACATCTTCGCCAGTTAGAAACATTTAGGCTGGCCTGCCTACGATCCATCCTGGGTTTAACCAGACTGGATTGTGTGAGGTGCTCACAAATCCTTGAAAGATCTGGGCAAGGTCCCATCGGTGAGCTCCTCCGGCGGGCAAGGCTGCGATGGCTGGGTCATGTAGCCCGCATGCCCAGCCACCGCATGCCGAAACAGCTTTTGTTCGGCCGGATTGAGGGGGCTAAGCGGGCGCGGCACGGGCTAGAGAAGAGATGGAGTGATGTGGTACAGGAGGACGTGGAGCAGAGTGGACTTGCCGATGACTGGTACCAGCGGTGTCAAGATCGGCCTCTGTGGAGGAGGCTCGGGAAGAATTCTACTGGGCAGTTGGAGGTAGTCGCCCTCCAACAACTGAGGGCAGAGGAGCGACGCTCAGAACAACGAGCGGAGCGCCGGGTGGCTAAAGCACAGCAGGTTGGCACAGTAGGGGGCACAGGTGGTGCATCAGCCAGTCATCTCAGTCAGTCGACCCGTGGCACCTGGGTCTGCCCCGTGACCTCCTGCCAGCGGGCGTTCGACACTTCACGTGGCCTCAGGGTGCACATAGCCTGGAACAAGCGTCGTGGTGACGTCACCGCCACTTAGTGGCGAATGGCGGTTGTTGTTGTGTGTGTGTAGCTGCCTGTGTGTGTGTTGCTGCCTGTGTGTGTGTAGCTGCCTGTGTGTGTAGCTTCCTGTGTGTGTGTAGCTGCCTATGTGTGTGTGTAGCTGCCTGTGTCTGTGTAGTAGCTGCCTGTGTGTGTAGTAGCTGCCTGTGTGTGTGTAGCTGCCTGTGTGTGTGAGTAGCTGCCTGTGTGTGTGTAGCTGCCTGCTGTGTAGTAGCTGCCTGTGTTTGTGTAGCTGCGCGTGTGCGTGTAGCTGCCCGTGTGTGTGTAGCTGCCTGTGTGTGTGTAGCTGCCCGTGTGTGTGTAGCTGCCTGTGTGTGTAGCTGCCCGTGTGTGTGTAGCTGCCTGTGTGTGTGTGTACCTGCCTGTGTGTGCGTGTGTAGCTGCCTGTGTGTGTGTGTAGCTGTCTGTGTGTGTAGCTGCCTGTGTGTATAGCTGCCTGTGTGTGTAGCTGCCTGTGTGTGTGTAGCTGCCTGTGTTTGTGTTGCCTGTGTGTGTGTGTAGTAGCTGCCTCTGTGTGTGTAGCTGCCTGTGTGTGTGTAGCTGCCTGTGTGTGTGTTGCTGCCTGTGTGTGTGTGTAGCTGCCTGTGTGTGTGTGTAGCTGCCTGTGTGTTTGTAGCTGCCTGTGTGTGTAGCTGCCTGTGTGTGTGTAGCTGCTTGTGTGTGTGTGTAGCTGCCTGTGTGTATGTGTAGCTGCCTGTGTGTGTGTAGCTGCCTGTGTGTGTCGCTGCCTGTGTGTGTGTGCAGCTGCCTGTGTGTGTGTGTAGCTGCCTGTGTGTGTGTAGCTGCCTGTGTGTGTGCAGTAGCTTCCTGTGTGTGTAGCAGCTGCCCGTGTGTGTGTGTTGCCTGTGTGTGTGTGTAGCTGCCTGTGTGTGTGTGTAGCAGCCCGTGTGTATGTAGCTGCCTGTATGTGTGTAGCTGCCTGTGTGTGTAGTAGCTGCCTGTGTGTGTAGCAGCTGCCCGTGTGTGTGTGTTGCCTGTGTGTGTGTGTAGCTGCCTGTGTGTGTGTAGCAGCCCGTGTGTACGTAGCTGCCTGTATGTCTGTAAGCTTGTGCCTCCGGCACAAGCTTATTTTTAAAAAAAGTAACAAATAAGCTTGTTCCGGAGGCCCCGGGGGGCCAGGCGTCTATGACGTCTCCTGGCCAAACCCTAATTGGCGGAGCCAGGAGATTGAATACCTACCCTCGGGGCTACTCCAGAAACAACGAAAAGCCACTACGGGTGGCCACGTGGAATGTTCGAACGCTCACTGCAGAGGAGAGGCTGCCACTCCTCTGTCGGGAGCTGGACCGGTACCGCCTGGATCTATGCGGCATTCAGGAGGTCCGGTGGACCGGCTCTGGCTCCTGCCACCATGAGGGGTGGACAGTCCTCTACTCGGGGCAGCAGACTGCCAAACAACAGGGTGTGGGTCTTCTTTTGAACAAAAGAATGAAGGGGGCGTGGGAGCGTGGTGGTGAGGTGTGGGAAGCTGTAAGCCCCAGGCTACTTTGGGCTCGCCTTCCCATCAACCGGAGGCGAGGAATGGTGGTCGTGGTTACTTATGCCCCCACTGAAGATGAACATCCGTGGAGGGATGCAGGCAAAGCCGATGAGTCAGATGCCTTCTATGACCTCCTGTCACAGGTGCTGGCTAAAGTGGCCCCTCGGGATAGAGTCATCATGTTGGGTGACTTCAATGCCCGAGTTGGTCATGATACTGGCACCTGGTCTGGAGTGATTGGAGGGCATGGGCCAGATCAGCTCAATAACAACGGTAGGAGGCTGCTAGATTTTTGTGCAGCCCATGGGGTTGTAATTACCAACACGCTGTTCCGGCATCGGTGCATCCACACAACATCATGGATGCATGCCGGGTCCAAGCAAGAACATCTGCTGGACTACATAGTGACGGACCAGCGAATGCGAGCCCATGTCCTTGACACCAGGACCTACCGTGGAGCTGATCTGCCCTCTGACCATTGACTAGTCATCTGTAAGATGTGCCTGCCATTCTTCCACTCCGGTGGTGGGTGTACACCCAGGACCCATTCCAACATAAAGTGTCCTGGTCTCAATTATCTGATGAAAGTTGCAAGCGAGAATTTCATCATCGCTTGCGGCTGGGATTGGCATCGTCCCCGACTCCCCCTGATGTCGAGGGTAAATGGGCGAGGTTTAGAACTGTGAATCATGCAGCTGCAATGGCTGCTTTGGGTACGCGGTCCAGACCTCCCCAGAGACCCTGGCTGACAGAGGAGGTGTTCAGGATGGTTGAGAAAAAGCGACAGGCCCACTGTCATCGGCTACAGAATCCCACGTCAGAGAATGAGGAGGCTTACCGCAGCCTTCGCTCGGAGGTTCGGAGAGCCGTAAGGCGTTCAAGGATGGGTGGTGGTCGCGGGTTGCTGAGGAGATGGAGTCTGCCTCACGGGCCCGTGATCACAAATCTCTATTTAACTCCATCAAAAAAGTAACCTGCAGCACCACACCTATTACCATCATTAGGGGAAAAACGGTGATCCAATCTCCGACCCCCCAGGAACAGATTCGCAGATTTGCTGAGCATTTCTGTGAGGTCCTGGGGGAAGGAAAATCCCACAGCCAGGAAAACATCGTGGCACAAGGTGAGGATGACCCTGTTGAGGCTGCGGTGCCTCAAATATTGGAAGAAGTCACTCCCTGTGAGTGGCTGGCTGAGGTGCCATCTGCTGAGGAAGTATTGAAGGCGATCCGGAGTCTGAGACCAGGAAAGGCAGCGGGCAGAGATGATCTCCCAAGCGAAATGCTGATGGAGGGTGGTGTTTGTGCACAGACTGCCCTATATGACATCATAACAACAGTCTGGACCACTGGACGGGTTCCGCAGGATTGGAAGGATGCCCTGGTGGTCCCCCTTTTTAAGAAGGGGGATCGCACAGACTGTAACAACTACAGGGGCATCTCACTCCTCAGTGTGCCGGGAAAGGTCCTGGCAAGGATTATTCAACATCGCCTTGCCAGGCACGCTGAGGAGAGGCTTGCGGAGCCCCCATGCGGTTTCAGGAAAGGGCGGTCCTGCCGGGTGGCTGAAGCACAGCGGGTTGGCACAGTAGGGGGCACATGTGGTGCATCAGCCAGTCATCTCAGTCAGTCGACCCGTGGCACCTGGTTCTGCCCCGTGACCTCCTGCCAGCGGGCGTTCGACACTTCACGTGGCCTCAGGGTGCACATAGCCTGGCACAAGCGTCATGGTGACGTCACCGCCACTTAGTGGCGAATGGCGGTTGTTGTTGTGTGTGTAGCTGCCTGTGTGGGTGTTGCTGCCTGTGTGTGTGTAGCTGCCTGTGTGTGTGTAGCTGCCTGTGTGTGTGTAGTAGCTGCCTGTGTGTGTGTTGCTGCCTGTGTGTGTGTGTAGCTGCCCGTGTGTGTGTAGCTGCCCGTGTGTGTAGCTGCCTGTGTGTGTAGCTGCCTGTGTGTGTGTAGCTGCCTGTGTGTGTGTAGCTGCCTGTGTGTGTAGTAGCTGCCTGTGTGTGTGTGTAGCTGCCTGTGTGTGTGTTGCTGCCTGTGTGTGTAGCTGCCTGTGTGTGTAGCTGCCTGTGTGTGTCTGTAGCTGCCTGTGTGTGTCTGTAGCTGCCTGTGTGTGTCTGTAGCTGCCTGTGTGTGTGTAGCTGCCCGTGTGTGTGTAGCTGCCCGTGTGTGTAGCTGCCTGTGTGTGTGTAGCTGACTTTATTGACCTGGTCAAGGCCTATGATACCATCAGTAGGCCTGGGCTGTGGGTCGTTCTTCGTGGTTTTGGAGTACCTGACCCTCTGCTCAGGATTATTAAGGACCTTCATGATGGTGAGCGGGCCCGGGTAAAACTACGTGGCCGGGAGTTAGAGCCATTCCCTGTACACCTTGGGGTGCGACAGGAATGTCCTCTGGCTCCCACATTATTTAACATCTATTTTGACCAGGTAGTTCGTGAAGCCTTCAATAGCTGTACCGGGGGAATCTCCATATGGTACAGATATAATGGGAGGCTGATCGATGCCTGGGTGCGGTCAAAGGATGGCTTCCTATTGCTCAACCACGTTATGTATGCTGATGATTTGGTAATAGCTGCTCAGTCAGAGGAGGAGTTGGAGACGCTGCTGCTGAGACTGGAGCGTGCCACTAAGAGGTGGGGCCTTACCATCAGCCCCACCAAAACTAAGCACCTGCCTGGGTATTTTGTACCATCGGACACTCCACCCCCACATCTCCCAATCGGTGATGGGGCAGTTGTGGAAAGAGTGGAGAGTTTCCCATACCTGGGCAGTGTGCTTATGACTGGCTCCAGTTTAACAGCAGAGGTCTCACTCCGAATCAGTCGAGCGGCAATATCTTTTCATCGGTTGCGTAACGCTGTGTGGAAGCTACCTGGTCTGTCGCTCCGCACTAAGCTTCAGGTCTTCTCGGCCACGGTCATTCCCTCACTTCTCTACGCTTGCGAAACGTGGACCCCCCTAAGGGAACATCTTCGCCGGTTAGAAACATTTAGGCTGGCCTGCCTACGATCCATCCTGGGTTTAACCAGACTGGATTGTGTGAGGAGCTCACAAATCCTTGAAAGATCTGGGCAAGGTCCCATCGGTGAGCTCCTCCGGCGGGCAAGGCTGCGATGGCTGTGTCATGTAGCCCGCATGCCCAGCCACCGCATGCCGAAACAGCTTTTGTTCGGCCGGATTGAGGGGGCTAAGCGGGCGCGGTACGGGCTAGAGAGGAGATGGAGTGATGTGGTACAGGAGGACGTGGAGCTGAGTGGACTTGCCGATGACTGGTACCAGCGGTGTCAAGATCGGCCTCTGTGGAGGAGGCTCGTGAAGGATTCTACTGGGCAGTTGGAGGTAGTCGCCCTCCAACAACAACGGAGGGCGGAGGAGCGACGCTCACAACAACGAGCGGAGCGCCGGGTGGCTAAAGCACAGCAGGTTGGCACAGTAGGGGGCACAGGTGGTGCATCAACCAGTCATCTCAGTCAGTCGACCCGTGGCACCTGGGTCTGCCCCGTGACCTCCTGCCAGCGGGCGTTCGACACTTCACGTGGCCTCAGGGTGCACATAGCCTGGCACAAGCGTCGTGGTGACGTCACCGCCACTTAGTGGCGAATGGCGGTTGTTGTTGTGGCTTCCTGTGTGTGTGTAGCTGCCCGTGTGTGTAGCTGCCTGTGTGTGTGTAGCTGCCTGTGTGTGTGTAGCTGCCTGTGTTTGTAGCTGCCTGTGTATGTAGCTGCCCGTGTGTGTGTAGCTTCCTGTGTGTGTAGCTGCCTGTGTATGTGTGGCTGCCCGTGTGTGTGTGTGTTGCCTGTGTGTGTGCAGCTGCCTGTGTGTGTGTAGCTGCACGTGTGTATGTAGCTGCCTGTGTATGTGTAGCTGCCCGTGTGTGTGTGTTGCCTGTGTGTGTGTAGCTGCCTGTGTGTGTAGCTGCCTGTGTGTTTGTAGCTGCCTGTGTGTGTGTTGCTGCCTGTGTGTGTAACTGCCTGTGTGTGTAGGTGCCCGTGTGTGTGTCGCTGCCTGTGTGTGTGTAGCCGCCTGTGTTTGTGTTTCCTTTGTGTGTGTAGTAGCTGCCGGTGTATGTGTAGCTGCCTTTGTGTGTGTTGCCTGTGTGTGTAGCTGCCTGTGTGTGTGTAGTAGCTGTCTGTGTGTGTGTGTAGCTGTCTGTGTGTAGCTGCCTGTGTGTATGTGTAGCTGCCTGTGTGTGTAGCTGCTTGTGTGTGTGTGTGTAGCTGCCTGTGTATGTAGCTGCATGTGTGTGTCGCTGCCTGTGTGTGTGTGTAGCTGCCTGTGTATGTAGCTGCTTGTGTGTGTGTAGCTGCTTGTGTGTGTAGCTGCCTGTGTGTATGTAGCTGCCTGTGTGTATGTAGCTGCTTGTGTGTGTGTGTGTAGCTGCCTGTGTGTATGTAGCTGCCTGTGTGTGTGTAGCTGCTTGTGTGTGTGTGTGTAGTAGCTGCCTGTGTGTGTGTAGCTGCCTGTGTGTGTGTGTGTGTAGCTGCCTGTGTGTATGTAGCTGCCTGTGTAGCTGCCTGTGTGTGTGTGTAGCTGCCTGTGTGTGTGTAGCTGCCTGTGTGTGTGTAGCTGCCTGTGTGTGTGTGTGTAGCTGCCTGTGTGTGTGTGTGGCTGCCTGTGTGTGTGTAGCTGCCTGTGTGTAGCTGCCTGCGTGTATGTGTAGCTGCCTGTGTATGTAGCTGCCTGTGTGTGTAGCTGCCTGTGTGTGTGTGTAGCTGCTTGTGTGTGTGTGTAGCTGCCTGTGTGTGTGTGTAGCTGCCTGTGTGTAGCTGCCTGTGTGTGTGTGTAGCTGCCTGTGTATGTAGCTGCTTGTGTGTGTGTAGCTGCTTGTGTGTGTGTGTGTAGCTGCCTGTGTGTGTGTGTAGCTGCTTGTGTGTGTGTGTAGCTGCTTGTGTGTTGCTGTCTGTTTGTGTAGCTGCCTGTGTGTAGCTGCTTGTGTGTGTGTAGCTGCCTGTGTGTGTGTGTGTAGCTGCCTGTGTGTGTGTTGCTGCCTGTGTGTGTGTGTGTGGCTGCATGTGTGTGTCTGTAGCTGCCTGTGTGTGTAGCTGCCTGTGTGTGTGTGGCTGCCTGTGTGTGTGTGTAGCTGCCTGTGTGTGTGTGTAGCTGCCTGTGTGTGTGTGTAGCTGTCTGTGTGTGTAGCGCCTGTGTTTGTGTTGCCTGTGTGTGTGTAGTAGCTGCCTGTGTGTGTAGCTGCCTGTGTTTGTGTTGCCTGTGTGTGTAGTAGCTGCCTGTGTGTGTGTGTAGTAGCTGCCTGTGTGTGTGTAGCTGCCCGTGTGTGTGTAGCTGCCCGTGTGTGTGTTGCTGCCTGTGTGTGTGTAGCTGCCTGTGTGTTGAGGGAAGGGGGTGGATTGTTGTCGGCAGAGGTGGAGGAATGAGGAAGTGGGTGGCGGCTCACTCCGCAGTGTCGAGTGACAGCGAGGGGGGTGGCAGTGGTGGCGCTGTTGGTGGGGGTGTTGGTGGGGGTGGTGTTTGGGGGTGGGGGTGTTGGTGGGGGTGGTGTTTGGGGGTGGCGGTGGTGTTGGGGGTGGAGGCTTTAACTGTGCTCACTGCAGTTCGCGTGCTGTAAGCCGCTTGCACCAGGCGCACACACAGCGCGTGTGCCCTGCACCACCACCACCGTGGTTCCTGCTCTCCGCTCCTCCTGTGCCGAAGCACGTGTAGCCAGAGTCACCCACACACCCACGGCTCCCATTCACAAGAGACGCCTCGTTTTTAGTAGCGACTTGATCTTTGAAGACACCGGGGGGAGGAGGAGGAGGAGCAGGAGGAGGAGGTTTCTCTGCGTCTATCTCCTCTCTCTCTCTCGCCGTTTCCGCAGTAGCAGCAAACCCTGTCGGCAATGGCCAAGAAAGTCCTCTACGTCCATTTGACCGGGGTGAGTTTTCTTTATTTTTTGTTAAAGCAGCGGTCGGGGTGGGGTGGGGGGCGCTCCCCCTGCTGCTGAGAGTCGATTGAGTTGAGCCTTTCCCGTGGGGGGGCTCACTCTGACTCATGGGGTTGGTGTGTTCGTGTGTCTCGGCGGTAGGGAGACAAAGGCGGCCGGGCGTGGTGCTGGCCACCTACCCCACCTCGTGTGCTGTGCCGGCCCTTCATAGGTCGCTACTCGCTAACAGCTCTTAGCGCAAGTGAAGGCCCCGACGTTGATGTCTGTGTGGTGGTGGTGGGTGGTGATCTTCGTCTCCGAGACCAGTCGGTGACGGCGGTAGTTAGCGGCGCTGTGATGATGTCCGCGAGCCAGTGTTGGTGTTGCCCTTGGCGCTGCCTCCGCTCTCCGAGCCAGATGCACCACGTTGGGTGGTCAACCTCAGCCCTGGGGGGAGGGCAGAGGCGAGCGGGCATTGCCGCTTTGCCCACCCGTCCCAATATGCCCCATGCTCTCGCATGCCCGTGTCAACCCATCGGGTTTAACTCCGTAATTACTGTGAAGGTGAATTGAGGTCCGTACGGCGTACAGCCGTTTCAGTACGGTCAAACAAAACAATGTTTTGTCTATTTTGTGTTCTCCGTTGTATTGGGGCTTTGTTTGGATGAACGTTGACATTTATATGCGGCACGTGGTGACCAATAAGATCTGAATTTTTTCTGTAATAAGGTGACGAGGGGTGAACAGGTGTGTGTGCTCTCGAACTCACGCGGGGTCCTCGTGGTGGTGGTAGTGGTGGTGGTGTTTTAAATTGGGCGCGCTCGCTGGGACAGCGCTCGCCCACAGCAGCCTTGACAGGCATGGAGGAGGAGAGGGGGGGCGGTGATCTTTGTGTTCTTTGCGTTCCGTTGCGTTGTGCGATTGTGTGACGGCTCCCATCGCTCTGCTGCTGTGGGTTGTGAACACGTGGCTGGCGGTCTACCATTTCGGCCACGATTTTCTGAACCCGTCATGGGCCTCGACGAGTAACCCGGTGCTGTGTGTGAAACATCGCCCGCTGGGGAGACAAAGGCGGCCGGGCGTGACGCTGGCCACCCTACCCCCTCGTGTTGCCGTGCCGGCCTTCATAGGGTACTCGCTAACAGCACCTTTTCCCACGAGTCTATGAAGGCTACACGGGGGGGGGGGTTCTTTGTCTGTGACGTGCAAGAGTGCAGCCGCCCTTTTGTCAACCCGTTACTGGGTTGGGGGGACATCCCGCCACGTCGTTGTTGACCGCGGGGGTTATTTGACCATATTTCGCCACGCTGCTCCGTGTGGGGGTTGGCCAAGGCGGGGAGCATAGATGACGGGGCCGCAGTGCGATACAACGCTGGATTTTACTACAACTGCCCTTGGTCGAGAGAACGGTGCACGGTGAAATTAAGCAAGGTCATTTTACGAATGGGCGACTTAAGGCATCAAGGTTTAACGACTCAAAGGAAATGTAGTGATGTTTCAGCTTCCCAAACAATCCCCTCGTTTCAACGAGGCAGTCGCGGGTCACTACACACCGTCACCCGTTCTCATCAGCAGGGCTGCAGCCGCTTAATGCCGATGCCACACGACGTACCCGGTAGGCGATGTGGGCATGTGCCATGGTGAATTAGACGTGGGGCACAGCCCTGAAGATTTGGGACATTCCCGGTCGTGATCGGAAAGAGGGAATTTGCGTCTGTAAACATCACAGCTGTCAACCCACACGGTTTACCCCGTATTCTTGTGCAGGGGAATAGAGTATTCAGGTCCATACGGCGTACAGCCGTTTCAATACGGGCAACATATTTGTCTATTTGTTTGTGTTTCTTCCTTGTGTTGGGACTTTGTAGGATGAACGTTGCGATTTATAGGGGGCACGGGATGACCAATAAGGTCAAAATTGGTCTGTAATAAATTAGGGCACTGATAAGGGGTTGACGGGTTTGCATTTTGTTGCAGCTGTAATTCAACTTAGAGCCATCCACTTTATCACTAAACCCCCTGGGTGATGATAGCCTTCCCCATGCCGTGTCAGGTCAGGGGGGGGCTGGTTTGACCGTACTTCACCACGCCAGTCAATGCGGGGTTGTTGAAGGATATCGAGAGGGCCCAGGACCGGTTCGGACAACTTCACCTTCTCCGTGATTGTTGGCCACGGCAGGGAGTTGAAGTCGGGGCTTCGAGTTCGTAACACGGTGCGCCAACCACTGCCCCACCGATTCGCCCACACTTGAATTAATATAAAACGAAGGTAACGGCGGCGGTTAATGGTTTAGTTAACGTTTATTTTGAGCGGAACAGGGTTACATTAATCCCTCTGCAAGTCTCTCAGGTTAACTTGGACCCCGGTAGCTTTTGCTTAAAGCAATTTCACGCCGGTAAAAAGAAAAATCACGCGAGTTTCCACCGCTATGCCAGACCAGCCGGCGCATATGATTGCAGCAACGACGAATGATTGAGCAGGGGGGGCTTCTTGGCTTGGCTGAGCAGTATCTCCTGGTGTGTGGGTTGTTTTTCTCGGCATCGTATTGAATAGGATGACGGGATGCGCGCGTGCCTGCTGAGTGTCTCTGTACGTATGGATAAGTGACGATTGTCTGAACCGGTCCTGCGTCCTTCCTTAGGTCGACTCGACCTCAAATGACTACCCGGTGCGGTGTGTAGTAAAAGTCGCCATTTGGGGAGACAAAGGCGGCCGGGAGTGGTGTGTGCCGTGCCGGCCTTCGTAGGTGCTACTCACTAACAGCACTTGCCCTAACAGTCTGTTACAGGCTACACGGGGGATCTTTGTCCTTTTTGCGTGGATAAGACAACAGTGGTGAACGTTTAAACTGGCCTAGGTTGACTTGGCCGTAAATGAGTGTCTGGTGCGGTGTATAAACATCGGTGCTGGGGAGACGAAGGCGGACGGGCGTGGTGATGGCCACCCACCCCATCCCTCGTGTGCGGTGCCAGGTGGTCATCTAGCAGAACTTGCCCCAAAGAGACTGTTAAAGGCTATACGGGGGACCTTTGTCTGTATACGAGCCAGTTCATTCAGCCGAGCCGTGGTGGGATTTGTGTTCAATCCCCGTGGTTTCTCGTGACACAGCGGGGTGGGATATTCGTCTCGGTCTTGATGACTCCATAGGAAGGGGAGGTGATTGAACTAAATAAATAAATAATGCACCTGGAACAACAACAACCACGGGGGTGAGGTTGGGCATGTTGTATCCATGTGCTCTGTCGCATTAGTCCCGCACCCAGTAGACGTTGGGCCAACGTTGGAGTTTGGTTAGAACTGTTTGGCGCGACATTGGCCTGACGCTCCACGTTTACTGTGGTTCCTCCATCGCTCTCCGTGTGCCGCGCGTTCCATCACCGCGCAGGTGGCTGAGAGCGGGTTCATGTTTTATTTTTTACCTACGTGACTTTACCGAATAGAACCAAAGAGTATGGATCCTTGCAGTCACGAAAGCTTCAAATCTAGAACAGTTGTAGATTGTTTGCAATTGCAATTTAAATAATTACAACAACAAAAAGCATTATCTCAGCTGACCTGTGCAACTGGCATTGTTTGTGATGGTTTCGCCTTTGGTAATTCACGATAATAACCTCCCGCACTGTTCCGATGTTAACTGTTGAGTTTGATTCTGCCTCAAGGCCAATAACAGTGGAGAATATTTGAACTGGTTTTGGGCCTCCCCTCGGTCAACTCTTAAACGAGCACATGATGCAATGTGTAAACATCAGCACTGGGGAGACAAAGGCGGCCTTCCTCAGTGTTTGCTTACGGCACTTGCCCCCTACAGGCTGTTCACTATTTCCCGCTCCGAGACGTCTGCAAGTTGCAGGGTGGGTGTCCCGTTCACCGCCGAGCCTCGGAATGCACAAGCGGCTCGGCGTTCATTTTATTCAAGGAGGTGTAGCGCCGCTGTTTTTAAAGACGTCGCGTTCACTGGAGAGAACCGTAGCGACACGACCGCAGTCTACAATAGCTGGCGCCAAACTGTGCCGCACGCCATCCCGCGTGGCCTTGTGGGAGCCTCGGTACGTCATCGGGACGGGTTAAAGGAAGGCCTTACACGCTGGATCTGCGTCTTTTTTTGCGCCTCTGCGTTGTGTTCACAGCCCGGCTACGGTGGGCTGGAGTCGAGTCCGCGAGTCGCGGCACGCTCCCCTCCGTCCCCCGCGGCTCCGAGCGCCGCGACGCGGCCGGGCGCGCCGGCAGGACGGCCGAGCCGGCGCGAGCGCTCGCTGCTGCTGCTGCTGGCGCTCGCACTGCTGGGCCTCGCCATCGCCGGCCTGGGCTGGGGCCTCAGCGAGCGACGAGCAAGACACACAGGTGCAGGGTGAACACCACACACAGGTGCCAGGTGAACACCACACACAGGTGCAGGGTGAACACCACACACAGGTGCAGGGTGAACACCACACACAGGTGCAGGGTGAACACCACACACAGGTGCAGGGTGAACACCACACACAGGTGCCAGGTGAACACCACACACAGGTGCAGGGTGAACACCACACACAGGTGCAGGGTGAACACCACACACAGGTGCAGGGTGAACACCACACACAGGTGCCAGGTGAACACCACACACAGGTGCCAGGTGAACACCACACACAGGTGCAGGGTGAACACCACACACAGGTGCAGGGTGAACACCACACACAGGTGCCGGGTGAACACCACACACAGGTGCAGGGTGAACACCACACACAGGTGCAGGGCGAACACCACACACAGGTGCCAGGTGAACACCACACACAGGTGCAGGGTGAACACCACACACAGGTGCCAGGTGAACACCACACACGGGTGCCAGGTGAACACCACACACGGGTGCCAGGTGAACACCACACACAGGTGCGGGGTGAACACCACCACACAGGTGCCAGGTGAACACCACACACAGGTGCCGGGTGAACACCACACACAGGTGCCAGGTGAACACCACACACAGGTGCCGGGTGAACACCACACACAGGTGCCAGGTGAACACCACACACAGGTGCCGGGTGAACACCACACACAGGTGCCAGGTGAACACCACACACAGGTGCCGGGTGAACGGGCGCCCCGCCGGCCCAAGCGCGTGGCCGCGCCGTTTGGGCGATGCGGCGGCAGCGACGGCGGTCGACACACGCAGCGGCCCGGAAGCTGCGGCCCATGGGCCCCTGCTAAATCTCGTAACGGCACGTGCGGTTTCACGCTACTCGGCTCGTGGTTCTCTTTTTCACACGGCCCGCGGCCGCGTGAGGCTACGGTGGCCGCCTCTAGGTGCCGCAGTGGCTATGAGATGTAAACTACCTCTAGGTGCCGCAGTGGCTATGAGATGTAAACTACCTCTAGGTGCCGCAGTGGCTATGAGATGTAAACTACCTCGCCTGGTATGCAGGATGTTGTGGTTTCAATCCCGACCCCGACGCTTACTGCATATTTTAAGTTTGCGTGTCTCTCTCCCCGTGGTCGCAGGGATTCTTCTCCGAGTCCTCTGGTTTTCCCTCCACGTTTTGAATCGACATCACGTGTTTAGAGTATTTGGCTGCTATAAATGTCCACGTGATAAGCCACTTCGTTGAACTATCATTTGTGGCCAGGTCGTTTCTGAAAAAGAGCTCTACATATCTCAGTGGGCCCTTATCTGGCTAAATAAAAAGTTTAGTTAGAGATAGAGATTTTATCAAAATACACGAAGAGGGGAGATTTTTGCCTCATCTTGAGTGGTCTTTTCTAACCACAAGAAGTGGTTACCCCCAGCCTGTGTAGACATAGGTCACAAAGCATAGATGGGTAGTCACAACAGGTGGCCACCCTCTGTACAGGAGGCCTCATTGGATTATTTCCGGGTCGTCGGTTGGACTGGAGTTGGTATGACTGGTAGTAGCCACATTGAGAGGAATACTGGATGTTGTATGCCAGGTGTGGAATTATTTTCCGGGTCACTGGGCCCGGACTGACCTGGCAGAAACGAAGCCTTGGGCCTAACACTGCGATATTTATCACCCAAATCACTACATTTTCTCTTCGTGGAAAAGAGTGGGGATTTGTGAAGGAAAACTACAGCTCTGAAGAATTAATCCGATATTTCGAGAACACTCTTTGTAGCAAAGTGGCCGACTGAGAAATCCGACAAACGAGCTGAAGGGAAACGCCACAACAACCGATGTTGTTGTTATTGTCACCGCTTGGGTCCGCCCCAAAATGCCGAGGTTCTTTCCACCACCGTTCCCAAACGGCTCCAGAAATAAGTGAGCGATGGCACCGCACGCGAGGATGAGGGGGTGGCGGCCTTGGCATCCGACTGCGAGCAAGACTCCTCTGACAGAGACGCCGCTGTGTGCGAGATGTCATGGGGGTTTGGTACGGTCATGCGGGGCCCGCGTAAACATTCTGTCGTTTGCTCTCGTAACGGCTCGGGTAAAAGTGCGCGCGTGCGTGCGTGAGCGGTGGTCTGCGCGAGTCCCCCCTTTGCCCTGCGTGTGAACTGTCAGCTCTGGGGAGACAAAGGCGGCTGGGCATAGTGCTGGATACGCCAGCCTGCTATCAGGACTCTTCACCCCGTGATGGTCCTTGGCAGCACTTGATTCTAGCGCTTGTGCCTACGGTGTGAGAGGGCAGAATGGAGGGTTTTGTCTGCTGTAAGACAGCACCGCGTTTTGGATGCTGCAATATTTCCGCCGCTGATGTCAGCGGCGATTGATAATCTGAACTGATCCCGGGCCCCCCTTGCACCGTTCCGCACTAATCAACATGAGGAAGTCTTTGTCCAACAACCCTGATGACTGATACGGTGTAGCGATGCCGTCATCCAGCAGTGGACTGATAAAGAGCCGGCGTTATTCTCGACACGTTATTCCATTCGATCTCTGGTTCACTTTCTGGCAACAGTGCTCTCAACCAGTGCCAATATGTGTCTGAACTCGGCCTGCGGCTCTCGTAGAGATAGACTGAGCCTAAGCAGAGATCTGATTTGGTTTCACAGAGATCAGCCATGGGGAGACAAAGGTGGCCGTTCCAGTGTGCTGCTGGAGAAGTTTCTTTCATCGGCCACTGACTCAGCCTCATCAAGATATTCTGTCCGCTTGTTTAGACATTGTCTGCTTATTTATTCAGCCTTATCAGATCAGTTGCTCACTAACAGCACTTTTGCCCCTGTGTTTGAGCACATGAGCTGGGGAGAAGGGTTATTTTCTTTGGCTTATGAAAAATTGGATTTGAGTGACATGTGATGAATTATTTTGCTGCGTGATGGGTAAACAACTTGTTGCAGTTCCCCGCAGACTGAGATAAAATTGGGCCCAAAACTCTCATCCGTGGGATTTGAGATGTTCCCATAATGCAAACCAATTGTCACGGCAGTTTCTTACGTTTTTTGCCTGGTAGAGCCGTATCTTTGAGATGCTTTCTTAATTTCTGCTTTTACTAAATCTTGTTGTTTCCAAGATTCTCGTGCTGTGTGTGCCCCCCCCCGCCCCCGTCTGTATCGATGACGCCACAGTGGCGAGATGTTAACAGCTTCGCCTGGTCTACAGGAGGTCGTGGGTTCGATCCCGACCCTTGACGCCCACTGCTGCTGCTGCTGTATATTTGGAGGCTGCATGTCTCTCACCGTGGTGGCGTGGATTTGTATCCGCATCCTCCAGTTTTTTCCCTCGACATTTAGAATCGACGTGCATATTTTTGGCTGCTATACATTTCCGCACCATCAGCCACTTCGTTGAGCTATCGTTTGTGGGTAGCCGTGTCACTTCTGGAGAAGATCTACGTAGCTCAGCGGGGAGCCAGCAGAGTGGCGGACGTACGCGGCGAAAGGCGTCGTCTCTCGCCGGACGCGGCGTTCTCATTCCGAGAGCCGTGGAAAATGCCACAAGTTAGAGGGCAATTTTACGGCGTTGATCGATTTATTGTGTCGGAGAGCGGATTTATAACATCGCAGGATCGCGATATGTGGCAGCGGCTTGGGGAGGAGGTCCTTATCCAGCAGCGGATTGACCATGGCTGATGATGATCCATTTGTAGATACCCCACTGTTTTCTCACGACCCTCTTGCTCCGTTATCAACAGGTGAATGCACACTGGGAAAGCAAGAGCGGCCGCGCATGGTTCCGGCCACACCCACCTCCTCGCGCGTGGTGCTGGCCACACCCACCCCCTCGTGCGTGGTGCTGGCCACACCCACCCCCTCGCGCGTGGTGCTGGCCACACCCACCCCCTCGCGCGTGGTGGCGGCCACAACCACCCCCTCGTGTGCCGCCGCGGCCTTAATCACAGTGGGAATAATCTGAGTCAGAATTTGTGTTTCTCCTGCAGGAGGAATCCCGTGAGCTATTAAGCTCTTTTTCACAGACGTCCAGGAGGGACGGGTCAGAACGTTACAACAACAGTACAAAAAAACACGATAGGAGTGCAAAGTATGGGAGAGGTAAACTTATCACTTGACAAAATAAAACTAAGCAATTTCTTTTATGTTATCAGACAAGGCCCACTGAGCTGTGTATCTCTTTCTCAGAAGCGACCTGGCTACGATTGGTAGCTCAGTGAAGCGGCTTGTCACGTGGTAATGTCACGTGGTAATGTACAAATAATCTAACAGGTGCATGCTAACAGCACTTGCCCCAACAGCATAGTGAAGGCTACACGGTGCGGAGGTGGTATCGTTGTCTCTCTGTGCGTGCGTGTGTATGCGTGTGTATGTTTGGGGAGCGATAGTGTAGCGGTAAGCGCGCTGCGCTATGAACCCGGCGACACGGGTTCGATTCCCGCTCACGGCCAACACCTCCCCTAGGTCGACTCGGCCTCAAATGAGTACCTGGTGCGGTGTGTAGTAAACATCGCCACTAGGGAGACAAAGGCGGTCGGGTGTGGTGCTGGCCACCCACCCCCTCGTGTACCGTTCCGGCCTTCATAGCTGCTCGCTAACAGCGCTTGCCCCTACAGCCTGTTAAGGCTACACGGGGGATCTTTGTCTTTTATCCTTGTGCGTGCGCACGTCAGGCGTGTGTTTGTCGGAGAGGTGCGTGCGCGTGGCCGCCGGCGTCCTCGCCTCCATGGACCGCACCGTCGAGCCGTGCCAGGACTTCTACGGCTTCGCGTGCGGCAGGTGGGAGCGCCTCAACCCCCTCCCCGACGGCCACTCGCGCTGGACCACCTTCAGCTCCGTGTGGAGGCAGAACCAGGCGACGCTCAAGCACCTCCTCGGTACCCACGTCCGCCCGCTCGCTCGGTCGTTCACTCGCCCATTTCTCGCTCGATCGTCCGCTCGCTCCGTGGGTGGTTCAGTTCTACGCTCGCTCCGTTGAGTCGACCGTTCTTTCGGTCATTGACGCTTGCGCCACGGGTTGCGTCGCCGGGGGCGATCAAGGGGAACGCTTCTCGCAACCGGGGGCCGGGAGGAACGAGCGCGGCGTTCGTGACGTGTTCAGCGGTGTGGCGCTCGCGGGATTATTTGAATAAGGGTGACGCCAGGTGGGGTTCTACGCGATTATAATCCCCGCGGGCACAACCTGCTCCGCGTGCTTACAGCCGCAAAACTCTCCTGCCGAGTTATTTCCTGAACTTCCAACTTGACTTGACTTTTGGCCCCCTACCTTCTGGGATTCCGGTCGCCCTCCCGCATCCACCTGGGTAGTCGAATCGAACGCGACTGCGACCAGCCCGCGGCTCGTGCTGCAGGCCCAGGCCGCCGCCAGCGCTGCCACTCGCTGAAGGCGCTCCAGCCGGGCCGCTCCGTGTTTGCCCGGCTAGCGGGCAAAACCGCGAACGTGGCGACCCTGCCAACGGCGCCGGCGCCTCGTTGCCTCGCCCGCTCGGTGACTGCGGTACCGAGAGGAGGATGGATGGGGAGGGGGTAGTGGGTGGGGGGGGGTGGGCGGTGGTGGGGGGAGGGGCTGGGTGCGGACGCTTGTGGGTTCAAGGTTTCGGCTGTACCGCGCCCCTGCGGCCGCAGGAATGCGCTGCGCGAGACTCCTTAGCGCGGTTGGCAGTGGCGCGGCGCTTGCGCTGCTCCATGCGAGGGAGCATCTGGCGTCGTGGCTCGCCGAGTGTGCAGGCGGTGCAGCTGCACCCGGGGCCCACGAGGCCGCAGAGAACCAGGCGCCGGGGCTGCGACGAGCGGGGGGATTGAACCGGATGATTTCTTGCACCAGGGCCCACCGTGCCACCCATGCCACACCACTGACAGTCGTGCAACATCGTAATCAAATCGCCCAGGGGCGGGCACCAGCAATGTGGAGTAACTGCTCCTTTAGCGGCGAGTAATCGTGTTGCCGTTACCAAGCGTGACCGATTCAGCACGGTACATTCCTGTGGCTTTTGTCGAGGTTATTTTTGTTTGCCGTGTAACGTGTGACGTTTTAAAATCAGTGGAAACGTGGGGAAACGAGAGGACGGAGCAGCAAGTGAACAAAAATCACTACCCGGCGATTAAACTAATATAGTAATTATATTACACGTGCTCTCCCCGGCATAACGTAAGCCGATCTAGCAGATCTTAAATGAAGATTCACGCTTTTTTTAACTTATATTTTGTAATTAAAGATTGTCTAACGATAGGTAGAAGATGGTTAGACGATATAGATAGAAGATATAGATGGATTATAAAAAAATATATAAAGATGATATAAAATAAAAGATCGATAAAAGGTAAGATCAAATTTCACTTTTAAATCAACACGCCATGGATATTGCCTCCATATAGTGTCTTTCGTAAAAATGAAATCTGAAAAGATTCAAACCCTTGACAATTCCACCGAAGGAGGCTACTCGACCGCTGTTCAGCTAAAAGTTCACGATTCACAAAATATATCGTGGATATTTCCTCCATCGCGTCTCGTCTTCGGAGACGAAGCAGACGATCCAGGAACCGGACGCCAGCTGAGTCGTTGCAGACATCATGAGCCATTTATATACAGACTAGCTGTACGATCCGGCTTCGCCCGGGACTTGGATCCACCACGCCCGGCCGCCTTTGTCTCCCCAGTGGCGATGTTCACACACCACAGCAGTTACTCGTTTGAGGCTGAGTCGACCTAGGGGAGGCCCAGAAGCGGTTGAAATAATCGTCACCGGTGGTGGCCGTGAGCGGGAATCGAACTCGGGTCGCCAGGTTCGTAGCGCGGTGCGCTAACCGCTACACTACAATGCGTTACGCTTCCACATGCGCGGGTCACGTGACAGATTTGACGTCACAGCTCACTTTCCGTGCAAAAAATAAATGCATTATTGAGCTCCCCCCCCCCCCCAAAAAGTGTATTTTTATCATTTTTGCATGGTGTACAGTCTGGAAAGTACCCACATGGCAAATGTTAAGTTTGTTGCATGTGGGTAATGTGAGAGATTAGCATGATGTTAATGTGAAATCTAAGAGTGGTGCAATCCAAAGGCATGAGTGCAGCCCAATGGGTGAAATTCAAAGGGAATGTGAGTATGAGAGTGCAATCCAAAGGCATGAGAGTCCAATGCAAACATGTGAGCATGAGAGATCTAAGAGAGAGGCATAGAGAGTCGGAAATAACAGCTGACATAGGCAGGTAGCATGGAAACATCACAGTCAGTTAAGTCTCTACCTAGTTCATAACGTCCTTCCAATGATTGCTCAGTTTGTACCCATCAAGTTGTGCCTGTGTTTATATATCTGGATGGCTTCATGAACAAATCTCTGAAGGTAACCGGTAGGTTTGCAGAGTTCCTCCGTCTTGGAAAAATCAATTTCGTGTGAGCCCACAGCGTTAAAACAACGATGCAGTTGCACATTCAAGGTGGTCAAGCCCAGATAACCGCGTCTGGAGTAGCGGCAGAGTGTAATCGCCGTGATGTCTCCGTCGTATTTTTGGATTGTGCAACAGTAAATGGTGTAACAAAAGATAGAAACATTTTTTTTTACTGTCGTTCTGGCCACATCATCACCTCGTGTGCCGTGCCATCCTTAACCCTTCCCCGTTCCGAGATGCCCGCAAGCTGCAGCGTGGTCGGTGTCCCGTTCACCGCTGAATCTCGGAATGTGCAAGCGGCTCGGCGTAAATTTTAATGATGGAGGCCTAGTAGCGCCGCTGGATTTAAAGACTTTGTGCTCACCGCAGATAATCGCAGTGACACGACCGCTCTCTACGATAGCTGGCACCAAACTGTGCCACGTGCCCTCCCGCGTGGACGATCGCTAGCAGCGTTGGCCTCCACAGCAAACTAGCTTAGGTTGGGGATCTCTGCTTTGGTTCCAGTGTGTGTGTGTGTGTCATTGCATTATCTTGTGTGCATGTGTGTGCCTCTGCATGCCTGCCTAGGTGCATGCTGGTGCCTACTTGCGTGTGCTTTTGTGAGCGTTTGTGGGCGTTTGTGTGTGCACGCCGGTAGTGTAGTGGTCCGCGCATTGCGCTACCAACCTGGCGACCCGCGTACGATTCACGCTCCCGGACAATAATGGGGGAGCGGATATTTTAATCCGGTCCCTGGCCTCCCCGAGGTCGACTCGGCCTTAAATGAGTACCTGGCGCGGTGTCTATTTAGCATTGGCACTGGGCGTGGCGTTGGCAATGTTTAAAACGGTTTCGACGGTGGTCGCGTGGTGCTGTTTTGGAAACGTAATAATAATTTGCTTCCTGACTTTGGGAGCCAAAGGAAAAAAGTTACGAAAGCATCGACGACGGATGCGCTCCCTCGTTTTGCGGCGTTCGCCGGCAGCGCAAGATTTCCGCCAAACCAGTTTTGGCGCGAGACAGAATTTCGGTTTGGAAGGAACGGACAAACATCAGTAACGAGAAAAGGTCACAATTTAGCCACTGAGCTTTGTAAGTCTTTTCAGATGCGCCCTGGCCACAAATGATAGCTCAACAAAGTGGCTTAACGCGTGGAAATTTATTGCAGCCGAATAATCTAAACGCACGTTGATTCTAAATGTGGAGGGAAGAATCGGGGGGACCCAGAGAAAATGGATGCAACCATATACAGGCGGTAGTGTTGGGATCAAACCCACAACCTTCTGTATACCAGGCGAGGTAGTAAACAACTCGCCACCGTGGCACCCATTCGTTCTTTATTCAAGGTCCACAAATGGCTTGTCAGTTAATTAATGAATCAACTGGTTATTGGCCCATTTATTTACTGAATAAATAATAATTATGCGTAATAATATCCACTTGTGGCATGCAGAGTATCTGCAGAGAGAGAGGGTGACTCGTGTGTTGTAAGTTGTTGAACTAATCGGAGGTGCGGGGGAACGATAATAAAACTAAACACAAAAAAACTGTTCTAAAGAAATTCGTTTTCAATCTACATTTAAAAGTGCATAGCTCTAGTGGCTTCCGAAGATCAGAAGAAAGAGCGTTCTAGACGGCCGTCTGGAACGTGCAATGCAGTCACTCAGAGGTGTGAGCAATCGCAGACAAGCAGAAAGGCAACCAGACGGTGAAATGGTGCCAACAATTACCCAAGCTTTGTGGTCTGCTATATACGAAGGTGTTATTGGCCGAAAAAATGAAAGTTTTTAGATGTCGGAGGAAACGGTAGCACCCAGAGAAAACCCACGCATCCGAGTGGAGAAACACTTTATCCCATATGGACAGAACAGGTCCAGTCAACATTTTTTGCTGTACCACTATGACCCACTCGGTGCGTCCACATTGCTGGATCACAGGCCGCGCGCATCGCCACCTCTGCGACATTCTGTGCGTGTACACGGCCTGCAGTGATATTGAGAGTTTTTGGAGGGGGGGGGGGGTGTGGAGGAGGGAGTGCTGATGTCTAGTCGGAACAATATCGTCACGACGCAAAGTCGTCACGTGTACAGTGAGCCTGCGCACTTTGCACTTCGCACAGTGGCTGTGTCGAACGGAGATCGCTCTCCCCGCTTGGTCGAGAGAGATTCTAGTCAGGGTGAGAAGCCCCGCTGGATGGCAGACAATGCCTCTTTCCCCCGCTTTGTGGTTTTATCTCAAATTCAAGATAGCGCCGAGTCCGCTCGGGCGAGGGAACGGCCGCCGCTTTGCGTGGGAGACGGCACCGCGTGGCGTCGAGCCGTGCTGCACGTTGTCGCGCTGGCATGGCTCTCTCTCCGCGGCACGCGTCCTTTGGCACGACTTTCGACATTTCCCTTCCGCACGCTGGGAGCTTCTCCAGGAGCGTCGGAGCGACGCAAGGCACAACTCGAAAAAGCGTCGGAGAGCTATGCAGTACGAACCTACGTATAAGTACCGTATGGCCGCTTGCAGCGCGAAGCGTTTTGTGTAGATACAAGTCCCTGGGTTTCAAATACAGGTGACAGCTGCCGGTGATTAAACCCGGTTCTCGTGTGATGCGAGTTGATGGTCTCAGCCCTGTCACCAATGGGTGCGCTACAAATTCTCACATCAAAATTGGTTCTTCATTTAATTTGGATAAATTCCAGCTCTGTAAAATACCAGTTTGACTTATATAGTGAACGTGACTGTCAGTGCCAGGGTCGGTGGGAACGCAGTGCCCTTATTAGAATGATTTAGGCTGAAGGAATCCGATGAGACGGTCCAGTAGTACTGTGGGTACCAGCAGCTACTCGAAGAAGGGATCTTTAGAGTTAGCTCTGTGTTATCCGCTTCTGCGGGATGTTCTCTGACTACAAAGGGTTGCACTGCACCTGTGAGAAACACGAACAAATTATTTTCCATCTCGTGACGCCAACGTGCGCAATCGCGGTGGAATTGGGGGGGGGAGGGGAAAGTCGTCCACAAAATCCTTGAACCCGCAGCGCCACTCGGCCTGTCTTGACATCGGCACACCGAGGAACCCGAATCCGGTGGAGCTTTGAGAGCGACGGAAGATCGAGACGATGGTTGATGAGCCCACCACGACGCGTTTGTTTGGACTCGATCTCTGGCCGTGCTGCGAGCCAGGGCTGGAGGAGGGGGTCTGGGGGGAGGTGGAAGGTGGTGCAGCAAACTTCAGAGAAAAAATAAGTAATATTAAAAAAACTTTTTTTTTAAACACACTTTCATGAAATGTACCGTACTAGTAATGGCAGAACTCCACGACTCCAGGAAGTGGCCCCGAAGTTTGCCACAACGTAAGGGGACCGTGGCCAATTACAGCCAACGTCAGTTGAGCGTGTACAATTAGACCCAAGCCGAAACATAACATTTAAAAAATAATGTTACATTTTTTTATATATTTTATATTTTATGATATAATATGGTATTGTCATCAGTATGACATAAGTATACCAAGTTTGCAGTCGAGACCACATTGGGAAGTGGGTTAAATTTGAGTTACAAAATTTGAGGATACAACAACAACGACAACAACAACAACAGACAGAGCGAGTTAAAAGAAAGTGTGTAATAAAAACGCAGAACTCACCGGAGGCCCAGTGGCGCTACGTGCCGCGGGCAGAGGGGCTGCGGGATTGGAGAGGGGGGCGATCGTTTGTTTGGCTTCGTCAGTAACGGCTCTGGGTAGAGATCAAAGGAGCGGGCCCTGCTTGGAGAGGCCGTCTAGTGTCACCTTGTTTGTAAAAATATGGCATTCCTGAGATGCCCTTGGGCTTGCATGTGTTACGTACGTGTTTTGAACTTCGTTCGCGCCGTACGTACGTAGACGACCGAGCTAATCGGAGGTGCGGGGGATGGACGACAAACTAAACACAAATAGGCAGTTCTAAAGAAATGAGTTTTCAATATAGACTTAAAAGTGCATAGCTCCAGTGCTTATTTAAATAAACATAACCCCCCCCCCCCACACACACAAACCCTAGATTGTGTTTGCTATCTGGCCCACGCGGTGCCTGGAGCTTTATTGGATATAACGGAGCCTTACTGAAAGCACAATCCTAGTCTGCCGGGCGAAGCCGCGTAGGCAGTAGGGGATGTAGAATGAAAATCGTGAAGCAAAAAGAACGAAATCTGTGAAGATGGACCCATTCCTCAAAATGTCACCTCATGAATGCATTTTCCTCTTTAGGGTGGCATTGTTGATGAATGTGGTGCCTTGTTGACGTTGTAGGCCTCAGTGTTATGGATGAATGTGGTGCCTTGTTGGCGTTGTAGGCCTCAGTGTTATGGATGAATGTGGTGCATTGTTGACGTTGTAGGCCCACAGTGTTATGGATGAATGTGGTGCATTGTTGACGTTGTAGGCCTCTGTTATGGATGAATGTGGTGTGTTGTTGACGTTGTAGGCCTCAGTGTTATGGATGAATGTGGTGCGTTGTTGGCGTTGTAGGCCTCAGTGTTATGGATGAATGTGGTGCGTTGTTGACGTTGTAGGCCTCAGTGTTATGGATGAATGTGGTGCCTTATTGACGTTGTAGGCCCACAGTGTTATAGATGAATGTGGTGCGTTGTTGACGTTGTAGGCCCACAGTGTTATGGATGAATGTGGTGCGATTTTGACGTATTGTACATGGGCAGGGATCACACTGCTGTGCCTTTTGTAAAACTCACTCCTCTTCCTCAGATGACACATGTACGCAGTATGTGCATGTGTACGTGAAGCCGCACGTACAGGCGGCACGTGCAGCGTTGGGGAGCAGCGCACTGCCAGCAACACAAATCGCGATTCCCTGTTGCGGGCAGCGGTAATGTTAAACTTTGAAGCGTTTAACAGGCACAGCTTGCGAGTCTCCGCTCCGTCGCTGCTACCGCAGCTGCTGCTGCTTCACTGCCACAACTTTCCACGCGACAGCTACTTCGTTGAGCTATCATTTGTGGCCAGGTCGCTTCCGAAAAAATAAGCTAATAGCTCGGTGGGATTTAGCTGGTAAAATAAATAGAAATATATTTTTAGTGATTTTCTTACCCCTCCTATACTCCGGTCCTTATTCTTTTTCTTGTTCGTTATAAATTTTTGACTCCGTGCCCCCCGAATGGACGTCCGTGCAAAAGGGCTTCATAGCTCATCGGATTCCTCCTCCAGTGTAAATAAACATTTTGATTCTGAGTGTCGTCCGTACCGACTGGAAACGGCACAGTGGGGGGGGGGGGGTGCTGTTGGGGGTGGGGGCAGGCTGGCGTCTGTCCTCGCACCATTGTGGAGCGTCGCTTCCTCTGCAGGAAGTGGGGGGCGACCACAACAGGAAAGCGTCCGGACATTGATTATCGCCCATTGAAAACGTAGACCGTATATTATGTATATTTGTTTAAACGAATCTGGCGAATGTAAGTTTGGTTGGGTGTAGTTGGGGCACGCCTGGAATCATCAGTGCTCTGGATGTGGGAGGGCCTGGTGTTGAGGGACCGTCCAGCACCGCTGGGTGGCGAGGTGGCGGTCGAGAGATGCCGCTACGGCAGGTAGGCGTGTGGTCGCTCGAGCATCGAGCCGTGGTCTCCGCGCATTGCGTGGGTTTTCACTGGGCATTTAACTTTTTTGAAACGGCTCGTCTAGGAAGGGTGCTGCGCCATGTGGCAGTGATGTTTCCTCGAAGGTTTAGAGTTTGTGCGCGTGGGTCTGTATTTGTGTGTCTATGCATTGCACTCTTTGGTGTTTTTGTCTGTGTAACGGTTAGCGCGCTGCGCTATGATGGCAACGTTGGCAACGTTGGCGGTGCGTCATTGATGGTGGTGATGTAGTTGATGGTGGTGATGTAGTTGATGGTGGTGATGTAGTTGATGGTGGTGATGTAGTTGATGGTGGTGATGTAGTTGATGGTGGTGATGTAGTTGATGGTGGTGATGTAGTTGATGGTGGTGATGTAGTTGATGGTGGTGATGGTATTCTGGATGATGACGGTGGTGGTCGTGGTCGTTGAACAGAGCTGCCGGAGGATGCTGCGGGCCGGGAGCTGGGCGACGCGCAGGGGAAAGCGCGGCGCTACTTCCGCTCGTGCATGGACGAGCAAAGCATCGAGCAGCGGGGAGCCGCGCCACTGCAGCAGCTGCTGACACAGGTGACACGAGGGGCAGGGGCACGCGGGGCAGGGGCACGCGGGGCAGGGGCATGCGGGGCAGGGGCATGCGCATCCACAGTGGTGACCGGTGGCACAGTGTTTTGTGCATGGTGTTACGATCCTGCCAACCCAAGTTCGATTCTCGCTCGGCCAGTATCACTTGATGAATAATTGATCTGGTCCTGGGCCTCCCCTAGGTCGACTCGGCCTCAAATTAGTACCTGGTGCCATGCGTGGACATTGCAACCGGGGAGACAAAGGCGGCTGGGTGTGGTACCAGGACGGCACATGAGGGGGTGTGTGGCCAGCCCTCGCCCCTGTTCGGGCTATACCGGGGGGATCCTTATCTCCGTGTTTGCAGCTGGGAGGCTGGAGCATGCTGGGCACGTGGAACGAGACCGGCCACTCGCTGCAGGACCTGCTGGAGGTCGTCATGGGCTCCTACCGCGCCTCTCCCTTCTTCGCCATCTACGTGGGGCAGGACGCGAAGCACTCCAACAGCAACGTCGTCCAGGTGGGCGCCGCCTCGCCCGCGCTGCCACTCGCGGGGAGGGGAGGGGTGGCAGAGGGGGCGGCGCCGCCGGCGGGGCAGCGCCCCTGCCGCTGGTCGTGGAGGTTCGCGGTTCAGGTCCGACGGGCCGCCCCGGTCACGGAGGATGGTGAACATCCCCCGACTGTCATTTCAAAGCGAGCAGGTCACCGTGTGCCGGCGACACGCTCCATATTGGCCAAGTCGAGCATCATCCCTGACTGATGAACTTGTGCGGTCTGCGTCTCTGCTACGCGGCATCTTCGTGATAGCCGTGCCACTGTAAACAGTGGCACGGATACCAAGCCGACAGCGTGATCAATGTTGCTGAGGAGTTGTCGATTGCAGCAAACCGAGAAATGCTTAAACACTGCCCAGTAAACGCGGAATTGTTGGAGCAACGTTGGAGCAACGTTGCGTGTTTCCTGAGGCATTTCTGCGACTTTATCACGAGCGACTCCGAACCATCGCGCGTTGTTTTCTCGCCTCTGTTTCAACAGATTGACCAGTCGGGTCTCGGATTGCCGTCACGTGACTATTACATCAACCTGACGGCCAATGAGAAGGTAGGAGTTTGTCCTTCATCTCGCGTTCCCTCTTGAAAGCGACACACGCATGCGATAAAACAGCTAAGAGGCAGATGGGATGTGTCAAAACAACAGTTCTTCTTTACGCGGAGAGACAGATATGTGAAGGAGGTGTGTGTGCTGTCTGCTCAAGTCTCACCTTTCTTCTCCGCGCATCCTCCGTCTCCTTCATCACTCCGTAGCCACTCACTCCCCTCCCGGTGTCGGTGTTCTGCAGGGGTCGGTCCTCTGGGCCCCTGATTTCTCTCTCTCTCGAGATATTTCGCCTCTTGAATCCATTCCCCCCCTTCCTCACTCTACTTTCCTCATCGTTTCCCTGCAGACGACACCCAAGTAGTATGTTCCTCCTTGCCCTCGTTAATCCCCCGTGACATTTCCTCTCGTATCTCCTCCTGCCTGGCTACCGTCCAATCCTGGATGGCGTTTCACTTTCTCTCTCAAGCGTTTTGAGTGCTGGTGGCTGTAGGTTCTCTGTGCCGTGTGGAGCTGGTGGCTGTAGGTTCTCTGTGCCGTGTGGAGCTGGTGGCTGTAGGTTCCCTGTGCCGTGTGGCGCTGTTGGCTGTAGGTTCCCTGTGCCGCGTGGTGCCGGTGGCTGTAGGTTACCTGTGCCATGTGGAGCCGGTGGCTGTAGGTTCTCTGTGCCGTGTGTTGCCGGTGGCTGTAGGTTACCTGTGCCGTGTGGTGCCGGTGGCTGTAGGTTCCCTGTGCCGTGTGTTGCCGGTGGCTGTAGGTGTTGGCGGCCTACGAGGGCTACATGGTGCGCGTGGCCGTGCTGCTGGGGGCGGAGGAGGCGGCGGCCAGTGACGCGGCTCGCTCCGTGCTGCGCCTGGAGGAGGAGCTGGCGCTCATCACGGTGCCCATGGAGGAGCGGCGCGACGACGAGAAGATCTACCACCGCATGCCGCTCACCGAGCTGCAGGTGGGAAGTCGGCACGACCCGCCCCCCACCCCTTCCATCCCCCCGCCCCCCACCCCTTCCATCCCCCCGTCCCTTCCATCCCTCCGCCCCCCGCGCCGCCGATTCGGCCCCCCGCGGGATTTCCTGCGTGCGGCACGTTGCGGTGCGTGTGTCGTGTGTAACATGTCGTGTGTAACATGTCGTGTGTAACATGTCGTGTGTAACATGTCGTGTGTAACATGTCGTGTGTAACATGTCGTGTGTGTGTGTGTGGCGTGTGTGTGTGTCGTGTGTGTGTGTGGCGTGTGTAACATGTCGTGTGTGTGTGGCGTGTGTAACATGTCGTGTGTGTGTGTGTGTGTCGTGTGTGACATGTCGTGTGTGTGTGTGTGTCGTGTGTAACATGTCGTGTGTGTGTGTGGCATGTGACGTGTAGTGTTTGCGGTCTTCCCAGCAACAGTTATGCCCTCCCTTAACTGGGCTTGCGAACCCTGGCCCCCTCTGAAGGAGCATCTGGGCTGATTAGAACACATTCAGGCTGGCCTGGCTGTGATCCATCCCGGAGTTTTACCATATTGGATGGTGTGAGGTCACAGATCCTGGAAAGATCTGGGTACAGGCCCATCTGTGTGAGTCATGTAGGCCACATGCCCAGCCACTAAAACACAGCAAGTTGGCACAGTAGGGGGCAAAAGTGGTGCATCTACCGGTCATCGCATTCACCCGAGCCTGTTCCGTGACCTTCCAGCGAGCCTTCCACATTTCACTTGGCTTCGAGGTGCACCTAGCTTGGCACAAGCAATAAGTGGTGGATGGCGGCTGTTGCCATCGTTGTTGCCTCCGTGTTGTTGTACGTCTTGCGTGTCACATGTTGTAGGTGACCGTTGAATTGTAACACAATGTAATGAACTACGTCTAACGTGTTGTGCGAGACGTATGCATTGCAGTGCGATAGCACACGTGTTGTGCGCGATGCGTGGGGTCTATGCAGTGTGTGCATTGTGTGTAATCTGTTGTGTGTAATGCAGCGTGCTGCTCGCAACGCGCCTCATGTGACGCGCCTACGTGCGCCGCGCTGCGCGTGACGCGCGTACAGCGCCGCGTGCAAGTCGCGTCACGTGACGCTCCGCGTGCAAGTCGCGTCACGTAACGCTCCGCGTGCAAGTCGCGTCACGTGACGCTCCGCGTGCAAGTCGCGTCACGTGACGCTCCGCGTGCAAGTCGCGTCACGTACCGCTCCACGTGCAAGTCGCGTCACGTGACGCTCCGCGCGCAAGTCGCGTCACGTGACGCTCCGCGTGCAAGTCGCGTCACGTGACGCTCCGCGTGCAAGTCGCGTCACGTAACGCTCCGCGTGCAAGTCGCGTCACGTGACGCTCCGCGTGCAAGTCGCGTCACGTGACGCTCCGCGTGCAAGTCGCGTCACGTAACGCTCCGCGTGCAAGTCGCGTCACGTGACGCTCCGTGTGCAAGTCGCGTCACGTGACGCTCCGCGTGCAAGTCGCGTCACGTGACGCTCCGTGTGCAAGTCGCGTCACGTAACGCGTCGCGTGCAAGTCGCGTCACGTAACGCGTCGCGTGCAAGTCGCGTCACGTGACGCTCCTCGTGCAAGTCGCGTCACGTGACGCTCCGCGTGCAAGTCGCGTCACGTAACGCTCCGTGTGCAAGTCGCGTCACGTAACGCGTCGCGTGCAAGTCGCGTCACGTAACGCGTCGCGTGCAAGTCGCGTCACGTGACGCTCCTCGTGCAAGTCGCGTCACGTGACGCTCCGCGTGCAAGTCGCGTCACGTAACGCTCCGTGTGCAAGTCGCGTCACGTACCGCTCCGTGTGCAAGTCGCGTCACGTGACGCTCCGCGTGCGTGGCGCCGCAGGAGCTGGCGCCGACGCTGCGCTGGGACCGCCTCGTTGGCCGCGTGCTGGAGCCCGTGGCGCTGGTGGAGGCGGAGCCGCTCGTCGTGTACGCGCCCACGTACCTGCGGAACGCCGCGGCGCTCATCAACCGCACCGACACCAGGTGACGACGACGACGACGACGACGAGCCGGTCAGGGTGGAGTCTGATTCCAAGTCAAAAGCCAAAGCGTACCGCTGCTCACGCGAGCAGCGGGCCGGTGCTCAACTTCTGGCGATGGCCCGGCGCCAGCGGTGGAAATTCCACATTCCCGTGGTGGGAGCCAGTCTCTCCGATGGTCCGATGGACGTCCTGCAAAGTGGCATTTATTTTTATCGATTCCCCGTGGATGATGGGCTGAGAAGGATACCGACCCCAGAGGATTGTTTGTGTCGGCCATCTTAGTAGCGGTGTCCTTGTTCCATTAAGTCGGCGTGTAGGGACGTTACCCTTGCGGAGGGCCATCACAGGGGACTTTTGTCTCCCCTTGTAGCGATGTTTAAACACCGCACCAGGTACTCGTTTGAGGCCGAGTCGACCAAGGAGAGGCCGAGTACCGGTTCAGATTATCATCACTGGCGTTGGTGGCCGTGAGCGGGAATCGAACTCGGGCTGCCGGGTTCGTCGGGCAGTGCGCTAACCACCGCACTACCACTCCCCGCTCACTCGCTCGGTCTCTCGCCGCACCAGGCCCTGGCAGGAACAGAAGCAGAAGTGACGTGAGCGAGCTAAAACGATACAAATCGCGTTGCCAGATGAAATGCGTTTCCCCTCCAGTACCCGATCAGTGCGACCTAAGATGACCGCGGTGACTGATAGATATAATTAGGGGGCCGTTGTGCAGTGGGCAGGCTTCGCGTGAGCACGGGCCGTGTGAAGTGGAGTTCACTGCTGCCCCTCTCTCACTCTTCCCCGTGCTGTCTGAGCTCCGCTTGTCTTCACTTGTCCCTGTGTGCATCCACGTGCCTCTGTTTGTCTCCACGCGTCTCAATATGTTTCCACGTCTCGGTGTGCTCAAAGCGTGTCCCAGTATGCCCGCCACATGTTTTCTCAATGTGTCTACGCGTGTCTTTGCATGTCCCTGAGCATCTCAATGTGTCTCCGCGTGTCTCTGTGTCTTTGTGTGTCCCTGAGCATCTCAATGTGTCTCCGCGTGTCTCTGTGTCTTTGTGTGTCCCTGAGCATCTCAATGTGTCTCCACGTGTCTCTGTGTCTTTGTGTGTCCCTGAGCATCTCAATGTGTCTCCGCGTGTCTCTGTGTCTTTGTGTGTCCCTGAGCATCTCAATGTGTCTCCACGTGTCTCTGTGTCTTTGTGTGTCCCTGAGCATCTCAATGTGTCTCCACTTGTCTCTGTGTGTTTGTGTGTCCCTGAGCATCTCAATGTGTCTCCGCGTGTCTCTGTGTCTTTGTGTGTCCCTGAGCATCTCAATGTGTCTCCGCGTGTCTCTGTGTCTTTGCGTGTCCCTGAGCATCTCAATGTGTCTCCGCGTGTCTCTGTGTCTTTGTGTGTCCCTGAGCATCTCAATGTGTCTCCGCGTGTCTCTGTGTCTTTGTGTGTCCCTGAGCATCTCAATGTGTCTCCGCGTGTCTCTGTGTCTTTGTGTGTCCCTGAGCATCTCAATGTTTCTCCGCGTGTCTCTGTGTCTTTGTGTGTCCCTGAGCATCTCAATGTGTCTCCGCGTGTCTCTGTGTCTTTGTGTGTCCCTGAGCATCTCAATGTGTCTCCGCGTGTCTCTGTGTCTTTGTGTGTCCCTGAGCATCTCAATGTGTCTCCGCGTGTCTCTGTGTCTTTGTGTGTCCCTGAGCATCTCAATGTGTCTCCGCGTGTCTGTGTGTCTTTGTGTGTCCCTGAGCATCTCAATGTGTCTCCGCGTGGCTGTGTCTCCGCGTGTCGTCTCAATGTATTTCTGCGCGTCTCTCACTGTGTCTTTGTGTGTCTCATTGTGTCTCCGTGTGTCTCATTGTGTCTCTGAGTCGTCTCATTGTGTCTGTGTTGTCTCATTGTGTCTGTGTGTTGTCTCATTGTGTCTCTGTGTGTCGTGTCTCATTGTGTCTCTGTGTGTCGTGTCTCATTGTGTCTATGTGTGTCGTGTCTCTGTGTCGTGTCACATTGTGTCTCTGTGTGTCTCATTGTGTCTCTGTGTGTCGTCTCATTGTGTCTCTGTGTGTCGTCTCATTGTGTCTCTGTGTCGTCTCATTGTGTCTCTGTGTGTCGTCTCATTGTGTCTCTGTGTGTTGTCTCATTGTGTGTCTGTGTGTCGTCTCGTTGTGTCTGTGTTGTCTCATTGTGTCTGTGTATGTCGTCTCATTGTGTCTCTGTGTGTCACATTGTGTCTCTGTGTGTCTCATTGTGTCTCTATGTGTCGTCTCGTGTCTCTGTGTGTCGTCTCATTGTGTCTCTGTGTGTTGTCTCATTGTGTCTCTGTGTGTCTCATTGTGTCTCTGTCGTCTCATCGTGTCTCTCTGTGTCGTCTCATTGTGTCTCTGTGTATCATCTCATTGTGTCTCTGTGTCTCGTCTCATTGTGTCTGTGCGTCGTCTCATCGTGTCTCTGCGTGTCTCTGCGTGTCTCAGCGTGCTCAACGCGTACGTGCTGTGGAGCCTCGTGAGCAAGCTCACGCTCAGCCTCGGCCGCTCCTTCCGCCAGGCGAGGGAGGAGCTCTTGGAGGCCCTGCTCGGAGCGAAGGTAACGAGCGCCGGGAGCCGCCTGCATGTTCACACGGAGCGGACGGGGTCCCCGGGACGACTGGAGCTGTGCGACGTTTCCTGTGCCCGTTGCACTTTGCGCTGCTGTCGGCTTTCGCGGTTGTGCACTGTAGACTCCCCAGCAGTGTAGACTCTCATCAGTGTAGACTCTCAGCAGTGTAGACTCTCAGTAGTGTAGACTCTCAGCAGTGTAGACTCCCAGCAGTGTAGACTCTCAGCAGTGTAGACTCTCAGCAGTGTAGACTCTCAGCAGTGTAGACTCTCAGCAGTGTAGACTCTCAGCAGTGTAGACACTCATCAGTGTAAACTCTCAGCAGTGTAGACTCTCAGCAGTGTAGACTCTCAGCAGTGTAGACTCTCATCAGTGTAGACTCTCAGCAGTGTAGACTCTCAGCAGTGTAGACTCTCATCAGTGTAGACTCCCAGCAGTGTAGACTCTCAGCAGTGTAGACTCTCAGCAGTGTAGACTCTCAGCAGTGTAGACTCTCAGCAGTGCAGACTCTCAGCAGTGTAGACTCTCATCAGTGTAGACTCTCAGCAGTGTAGACTCTCAGCAGTGTAGACTCTCAGCAGTGTAGACTCCCAGCAGTGTAGACTCTCAGCAGTGTAGACTCTCAGCAGTGTAGACTCTCAGTAGTGTAGACACCCAGTAGTGTAGACTCTCATCAGTGTAGACACTCAGTGTAGACTCTCAGCAGTGTAGACTCTCAGCAGTGTAGACTCTCATCAGTGTAGACACTCAGTGTAGACTCTCAGCAGTGTAGACTCTCATCAGTGTAGACACTCAGTGTAGACTCTCAGCAGTGTAGACTCTCATCAGTGTAGACTCTCAGCAGTGTAGACTCCCAGCAGTGTAGACTCTCAGCAGTGTAGACTCTCAGCAGTGTAGACTCTCAGCAGTGTAGACACTCAGCAGTGTAGACTCCCAGCAGTGTAGACTCCCAGCAGTGTAGACTCTCAGCAGTGTAGACTCCCAGCAGTGTAAACTCTCAGCAGTGTAGACTCTCAGCAGTGTAGACTCTCAGCAGTGTAGACTCTCAGCAGTGTAGACTCTCATCAGTGTAGACTCTCATCAGTGTAAACTCTCAGCAGTGTAGACACTCATCAGTGTAGACACTCATCAGTGTAGACTCTCATCAGTGTAGACTCCCAGCAGTGTAGACTCTCAGCAGTGTAGACTCTCAGCAGTGTAGACTCTCAGCAGTGTAGACTCTCAGCAGTGTAGACTCTCAGCAGTGTAGACTCTCAGCAGTGTAGACTCTCAGCAGTGTAGACTCTCAGCAGTGTAGACTCTCAGCAGTGTAGACTCTCAGCAGTGTAGACTCTCAGCAGTGTAGACTCCCAGCAGTGTAGACTCTCAGCAGTGTAGACTCTCAGCAGTGTAGACTCTCAGCAGTGTAGACTCTCAGCAGTGTAGACTCTCAGCAGTGTAGACTCTCAGCAGTGTAGACTCCCAGCAGTGTAGACTCTCAGCAGTGTAGACTCTCAGCAGTGTAGACTCTCAGTAGTGTAGACACCCAGTAGTGTAGACTCTCATCAGTGTAGACACTCAGTGTAGACTCTCAGCAGTGTAGACTCTCAGCAGTGTAGACTCTCAGCAGTGTAGACTCTCAGCAGTGTAGACTCTCATCAGTGTAGACACTCAGTGTAGACTCTCATCAGTGTAGACTCTCAGCAGTGTAGACTCCCAGCAGTGTAGACTCTCAGCAGTGTAAACTCTCAGCAGTGTAGACTCTCAGCAGTGTAGACTCTCAGCAGTGTAGACTCTCAGCAGTGTAGACTCTCAGCAGTGTAGACTCTCAGCAGTGTAGACTCTCAGCAGTGTAGACTCTCAGCAGTGTAGACTCCCAGCAGTGTAGACTCCCAGCAGTGTAGACTCTCATCAGTGTAGACTCTCAGCAGTGTAGACTCTCAGCAGTGTAGACTCCCAGCAGTGTAGACTCTCAGCAGTGTAGACTCTCAGCAGTGTAGACTCTCAGTAGTGTAGACTCTCAGTAGTGTAGACACCCAGTAGTGTAGACTCTCAGCAGTGTAGACTCTCAGCAGTGTAGACTCCCAGCAGTGTAGACTCTCAGCAGTGTAGACTCTCAGCAGTGTAGACTCTCATCAGTGTAGACTCTCATCAGTGTAGACTCTCATCAGTGTAGACTCTCAGCAGTGTAGACTCCCAGCAGTGTAGACTCCCAGCAGTGTAGACTCTCAGCAGTGTAGACTCTCAGCAGTGTAGACTCTCAGCAGTGTAGACTCTCAGCAGTGTAGACTCTCATCAGTGTAGACTCTCAGCAGTGTAGACTCCCAGCAGTGTAGACTCTCAGCAGTGTAGACTCCCAGCAGTGTAGACTCTCATCAGTGTAGACACTCAGTGTATACTCTCAGCAGTGTAGACTCTCAGCAGTGTAGACTCTCAGCAGTGTAGACTCTCAGCAGTGTAGACTCTCGGCAGTGTAGACTCTCGGCAGTGTAGACTCTCGGCAGTGTAGACTCCCGGCAGTGTAGACTCTCGGCAATGTAGACTCTCGGCAGTGTAGACTCTCAGCAGTGTAGACTCTCAGCAGTGTAGACTCTCAGCAGTGTAGACTCTCAGCAGTGTAGACACTCAGTGTAGACTCTCAGCAGTGTAGACTCTCATCAGTGTAGACTCTCAGCAGTGTAGACTCCCAGCAGTGTAGACTCTCAGCAGTGTAGACTCTCAGCAGTGTAGACTCTCAGCAGTGTAGACTCTCAGCAGTGTAGACACTCAGTGTAGACTCTCAGCAGTGTAGACTCTCATCAGTGTAGACTCTCAGCAGTGTAGACTCCCAGCAGTGTAGACTCTCAGCAGTGTAGACTCTCAGCAGTGTAGACTCCCAGCAGTGTAGACTCTCATCAGTGTAGACACTCAGTGTAGACTCTCAGCAGTGTAGACTCTCATCAGTGTAGACTCTCAGCAGTGTAGACTCTCAGCAGTGTAGACTCTCAGCAGTGTAGACTCTCATCAGTGTAGACACTCAGTGTAGACTCTCAGCAGTGTAGACTCTCAGCAGTGTAGACTCTCAGCAGTGTAGACTCTCAGCAGTGTAGACTCTCAGCAGTGTAGACTCTCAGCAGTGTAGACTCTCAGCAGTGTAGACTCTCAGCAGTGTAGACTCTCAGCAGTGTAGACTCTCAGCAGTGTAGACTCTCAGCAGTGTAGACTCTCAGCAGTGTAGACTCTCAGTAGTGTAGACTCTCAGCAGTGTAGACTCCCAGCAGTGTAGACTCTCATCAGTGTAGACTCTCATCAGTGTAGACTCTCAGCAGTGTAGACTCTCAGCAGTGTAGACTCTCAGCAGTGTAGACTCTCAGCAGTGTAGACTCTCAGCAGTGTAGACTCTCAGCAGTGTAGACTCTCAGCAGTGCAGCGGCAGGCGTTTTGTGGACGTCGCGCCAAACAATGCACAGCACGACGGCCCGAGAACACAGCCTAGAGCGGTCTTCTCAATGCGTTCGTAAACGCAGCTGTGTGTGTCGCGTGCCACGCGTGTCGCATGTCGTGTGTCACGTGTCGCATGTCGTGTGTCACGTGTGTCACGTGTGTCGCGTGTTGCATGTCGTGTGTCACGTGTGTCGCGTGTTGCATGTGGCGGCGAGCAGGCGTCGTGCACCCCGCGCTGGCAGACGTGCGTGGAGGACACGGACAGCACGCTGGGCTTCGCACTCGGAGCCATGTTCATCCACAGCAGCTTCGACAACTCCAGCAAGAGCAACGTAACGCAGCCCCCCCCCCCCGCCCACGACCTCCGTCTCCGGCCCCCTCCTCGTCATCGGAAACATTCCACGCTCGCACGCTCGCTCGCACGCTCGCACGCTTGCAAGCACGCTCGCTCACACGCTCGCACGCACGCTCGTTACCGTTAAAGAGAAATCGTCAACACGTCCGAATAACACGAATTGCATATTGTATACATTGAGCATTACGCGTTGCTGGTGTTAAACGCACGACGCACGAACAGAACTCGTTTACCGTGTCTTTACGTATATGGGAGGGTGCTTAAAAAAAATGTTACCAGTTTATAAGGGACTATCGGTGTTGTTGCAAATTCTCAGAAGTCTTAACATTTTTTGAAGCACCCTGTATATGGGAATGTTTTAGTCCATCGGCCTATTGGGGAGGGGGACCAGCAGCTTTGCACGATGCGGGATCTTTCCGCATCGTTCGCACCGTACGTGACCAACGCTGCTAATTGGAGCCAACTGTGACAACCGTCCAAACATTGGACCCCCCCCCCTTCACCGCCCCCCCCCTCACCGCCCCCCCCCCCTCACCGCCCCCCCCACCGCCCCCCCCCCACCGCCCTCCCCCTTCCGCCCCTCCCCAGGCCCAAGAGATGATCGCGCAGATCCGAGAGGCGTTCACGCACAACTTGGACTCGCTCCAGTGGATGGATCCGGAGACCAGAGTGGCCGCCAAGCAGAAGGTGAGTGAGGAGGGGGGAGGGCCTCTCTAGTGCCCACAGTGGGCAGGACCACGTTGCGTGTGAGTGCGAGCGTCCGTGCGCATGTGGGGGGAGCGGCGGCGCAGCGGTTAGCGCTACGCCGTGCTGCGAGCCCGGCGACCCGGGTTCGATTCCCGCTCACGGGCCAACACCGCTGACGATTATCTGAACCGGTCCTGGGCCCTCCCCTAGGTCGACTCTGCCTCAAATGAGCACCCGGTGCGATGTGTAAACGTCGCCACTGGGGAGACAAAGGCGGCCGGGCGTGGTGATGGCCACCCACCCTCTCGTGTGCCGTGCCGGCCTTCATAGGTGCTCGCTAACGGCACTTGCCCCTACAGTCTGTTAAGGCTATGCGGGGGATCTTTGTCTCGTGTCCACTCCACGCCGGGTTCTTCTGCCGCCGCAGGCGAACGCGATCCACGACATGATCGGCTTCCCCGATTTCCTCAACAACCAGACGGAGCTGGACGGCGTCTACGCCGGGGTGAGTGGCGACTCCGCTCCGTTACGCTCCGTTACGCTCCGTTACAATCCGTTTTGCTCCGTTACGCTCCGTTACGCTCCGTTACACTCCACTGTGCACCGCTCCGTTACACTCCGTTACACTCCGTTACGCTCCGTTACGCTCCGTTACACTCCACTGTGCACCGCTCCGTCCCGTGCCCGGCTGACGGGCGGGGCGCTTCTTAACTCGAGGGGTGGGGGTCGAGGGTGGTGGGGGGGGTAGAGGAGGAGGGGGGGGTAGAGGAGGAGGGGGGGTAGAGGAGGGGGGGTAGAGGAGGAGAGGGGGGGGGTAGATGAGGGGGGGCAGAGCAGGGGGGGAGGGTTCAACGTACGTATACAACTGGCCATGGAGAATAATATGTGAATCAGTCCTGGGCCTCAACTAGGTAAGCCCATCCTTGAACGAGCAGCTGGTACAGTGTAAACATGAGCACAGGGGACAGAAAGGCAGGTGCGAGTGTAGAGCCGGCGGCTCCCTCGTGCGCCGTGCCGGCCTTCATCGACGCTCGCTTTGCAGCGCTTGCCCCGGCGGTCTGTGTGGCTACACGGGGGGGGGCCTTTGTCTCTGCTGTGCCGCGTGTAGTACACAGTGAGCGAAGACGACTACTTCGCAAACGTCCTCAGCTTCTTCAACTTCTCGGCACGAACGATGGCCAAGCAGCTGCGGAAAACTCCCGAGAGAGACACGTACGCACACGCACGCGCATGCACACGCACGCGCACGCACGCGCAGGGATGTACGTGCGTGCACACATAACAAACTTATTTAAGGCGCCACTGAGCTGCGTAGCTCTCTTTCAGAAGCGACCTGGCCACAAACGATAGCCCAGCGAAGTGGCTTATCGCGTGGACATTTATTGCAGGAAAATGCTCTAAACGCGTGATGTTTTTAAATGTGGAGGGGAAAATTGGAGAAGCTGGAGAAATAGAAACATGACCACGGAGAGAGAGACGGGCAAGCTCCAAATATACAGCAGCAGGCGTCAGGGTTGGAATTGAACCCACGACCTCCTGCATACCGGGCGAAGACGTTAACATCTCGCCACCGCGGCACCCAACATGATGCACGCACGCGCAGGATAAAGGTCAGGGTTGGGGTCGCGAGAGGGAGTGATGGACGACGCTGGGGCGTGTGGAGGAGTGAGCTCCAAGGAATGAGTGGGTATGTGGAACCAGGATTGTGGCCTTGGGTTCTCAAGAGGGAATTGGGATCACCCACACACAAAGACAAGTAGCAACGTCGTCCCCTACTGCGACAACTTGGCAGGACCCTCCTGAAAGATAGTCATGATGCTCAGTGAGGATTCCCTGGGTGAAATAGTGTAATTATGAAGGCTCGACAAGGGATTGATGTTTGTGTGTGTGCGCGTGTTCCCGGGGAGCGGTAGTGCAGTGATTAGCGCCCTTGGCTAGCAACCCGGCAACGCGAGTTTGAGTCCCACTCACGGCCAACACCAACAGTGACGATTAACTGAACCGGTCCTGGGCATCCCCGAGGTCGACTCGGCTTCAATTGAGTGCCTGGTGCCCCACTAAGGAGACAAAGGCGGCTGGGTGTGGTGCTGGCCACCCGCTCCCTTCATAGGCGCTGCTCGCGAACAGCACTTTCCCCAACAGTTCGTTGAGGCTCTGTGGGGGATCTTTGTCTTTGTTCCCACGTCGCCCCCCACCCCCCAGCTGGAGCATGACCCCCCCCACGGTGAACGCGTACTACGGGCTGAGCCGCAACGTGATCGTATTCCCCGCGGGCATCCTGCAGCCCCCCTTCTACAGCAGCGACTTCCCCAAGTGAGTGCATCGTTCGTACGACTCGGCGGCCTGTGCGCGTAGCTGTACAACGCACGTGCCGCTGTGCCCTCGGTGTCCGTTTTGTAGTTGTCCGTGTGCGTGTTTTGTTTTGTACTTATCCGTGTGTGTGTGTGTCTGTGCGCGCGTTCTCGTGTCCCCCGTTTCGGTGCAGAGCGCTGAACTTCGGTGGGATCGGAATGGTGATGGGTCACGAGCTGACGCACGCGTTCGACGATCAGGGTAGGGCCACGCTCGTGCCACGACACCCCCTGCCAGGCCGAGCCACGCGCCTCGCGCACCCCGGCCGTGTCCCCACGACCAGCGCAGCGCAGCAGCCCGCACCCAGGCTTGGTTCACCTAAACCTGGATTGGCGGCCCAGTCTAATGCACACGCAGCCTCGCCTAACCTCGCGTAGCTTCAGACAGCCTTGGCCGGTGGCCGGCCAAAAGCCGCTGCGAGGATGACCGGAGTCGGTGTGATGGTTTGCGCTCGTTGACGAGATCGGCGAAGGTGTTGCGGGGAGACCGAGACGGGCATCTCCGCCGCGTTGCCCGCCTGCCCGCCCCGCAGGCCGTGAGTACGACGCGGAGGGGAACCTGCGGTCGTGGTGGGGGAACGAGAGCCTCACGGCGTTCCACAGCCACACAGCGTGCATGGAGCGCCAGTACAGCTCCTTCACCGTGGCCGGGGAGCACGTGGACGGCCGCCGCACGCTGGGAGAGAACATCGCCGACAACGGCGGCCTCAAGTCGGCCTACCACGTGCGTGGGGCTCGCGCGCGGGCCGAGCGCAGCGGCGGTTAGAACGACGTGGAGGGGACGACGGGCGGTGGACGGGCGTGCCATCTGCGATTAACGAACCGGGGGGGAATCTGCCGCAGTGGCGAGATGTTAGCCAGCTCGCCTGGTACGCAGGAGGTCGTGGGTTTGATCCCGACCCCGGTGACGCCTGCCGCTTTATATTTGGAGAGTTTGCGTGTCTCTCTGTCTCCCCGTGGTCACGTGGTGTTTTTCTCCGCGTCCTTCGGATTTTCCCTCCACATTTACAACCGACGTGCGTTTACAGTGTTTGGCTGCTGTACATTTCCACGTGATAAGCCGCTTTGTTGAGCTATCATTTGTGGCCAGGTCGCTTCTGAAAAAGAACTGTGTAGCTCAGTGGGGCCTTACCTGCTAAAATAAATAAAAGTTTAGTCGTTTTTATAATCGGTTCGGTAACTTTCCAAAGACAGCATGTACGAATAAGTGCAGTGCCTCTGTGTCTGTGTGTGTCTCTATCTGTGTGTCTCTGTGTGTCTGTGTGTGCTTGTTTCTCTTTGCCTGTATCTGTCTCTCTGTCTCTTGTCTTTTTGTGTCTGTGTGCATGCCTTTCTCTGTGGGGAGCTGGAGCGTCGTGGTTAACGCACTGTGCAACAATCCCAGGGACCCGAGTTTGATTCCCACTCATGGTCAACATTGCCGATACATTTCTGAACCGGGTTCTGGGCTTCTCCCAGGGCGACTCAGCCTTAATTGAATACCTGGTGCGGTCGTGTAAACATCAGCACTGGGGAGACAAAGGAGGCCGGGCATTGTGTTGAAGAACCTATCCCCTTGTGTGCCATGCCGGCCTGCATAGGTGCTACTTGCTAACAGCACTTGCCCCAACAGTATGTTAAGGCTATACGGGGGGGTCTTTGTTTATGCCAGACCCACGAGAGCTGTGAGTGTGCGCGTGCATTGGCCACCCACCCCCCTCGTGTGGCGTTCCAGCCTTCATAGGGTGCTCCTCGCGAACAACACTTTTCTGTCTCTGTGCTTGTGCGCGTGAGCCAGGCTTACGAGAGCTGGGTGAGTTCGCACGGGGAGGAGGATTTGCTGCCTGGCGTGGGACTCACCAACTCCCAGCTCTTCTTCGTGGGATTCGCGCAGGTGACACGAGGCTGCCCGGCGTGCGTGTCCACAGCGGGCCCGGGAACGGCGTCACGAGGCAGAGGCCGCCAGACATCGTGGACCGCGACGCTGTCGTAGTGGTAGTCGTGGGCTGTTCGTGACAAATATTTGATCCACTATAGAGTTGAGATTTTCTTTTTGTTTTGGGGTTCGGTCGCGTAAATAAAAGATGCGTCGTTAAACCCCGCCACCACCCGACACGGCCAAATCGTAGGGTTTGTCACGTAAACAAAACGTGGCAATGCGTTACTCGTACAGCACACGGGTGTGTTGGAGAGCGAACCCACAACATTTACAATTCGGGTACGACGTTTCGCCGGTGATCACAACGACCGGCATCGTCAGTCGATTAGCCAGAATATTTAAGGCCAAAAACGGGAAGAAATCCTTCACAAGTGGGAATCGAGGTGATGTCGTCTCTGTGGGCCTATCACGTGCGAAGACCAGAGGGGCGAGGGTTAATGTCGTCATATAAATGACAATGGATCATGTTGATCTGAGAATATGTAGCACCTATTATTGGTTGGGTTGTCCACGGTTGAACAACATACAATGGAAAGGTTGACTATTTATTTTGTTGTCCCATCCTACGCCTCCGACTAGTATGGTCGGCCACGTGCAGGGCGCGACAGAAGCTCAACATACACACACATCATGTTGATCTGAGGGTATGCAGGCTATATATGCGGTCCCTATTATTGGCTCCTCACGGTTAATCAACGTGCTTGTTACGCAGCTGCCAATGTTCCTCGTCCCAGAAAAGTCGCCAGATTTTGTCACGTTGAAATGTTTGTCTTTTTAGTATTTGACTCCTGCTGTACATTTCCACGCGATAAGCCACTTGGATGAGCTATCATTTGTGGCCGGGTAGCTTCTGAAAAAGAGCTCCGTGTGGTGCCTCACCTGGTCAAATACAAATAGTTCTTGGTTATTTTAAAGGTTTTGTCGCCAGGGAAACTCGCCGCTCGATCTGGCGGCAAAACCCCTTGAGTTGGTGACGCTGACGGTGACCTTCCCTTCCCCCTCCCGCCTCCCACCCGTCACCACCTCCTCCCTCTTCCCTTCCTCCTGCTCTCCCCTGGTGCCATCGCCACCCGCTTGCCGCTGGCGCCGTCGCCTGGCAGATGTGGTGCGCGGTGCGGACGGCGGAGAGCGCTCACGAGGGGCTGCTGGCCGACCCGCACAGCCCGTCGCACCTCCGCGTCGCCGGCTCCGTCTCCAACTCGGAGGAGTTTGCGCGCCACTTCTCCTGCGCTCCCGGCACTCCCATGAACCCCACCGACAGGTGCTCCGTGTGGTGACCACGAGACCACGATGGTGGCGGCAGCGGCGGCGATGACCGCGGCGGTGGTGGTGGTGGTGTTATTGTTCGTGATGGTGGTGTTGTGTTGTGTGTGTATGTTGAACTTCTTTTGCACTGTACGTAGCCAACCATGCAAACGGAGGTGCGGGTGAAGGACAACAAACTAAACACACAAAGCAGTTCTCAAGAAATGAGTTTGTCCGTCTAGATGATTAAAAAATGCGTAGCTCCCTGTGGCCTTCCTAATGTCGAACGGAAGAGCGTTCCAGACGGCTGCAAAAGGGTGTCTAAAAGCGCGTGATGGAGTGACCGTCTTTGTTCGATGGATAGCCAAACAGAAAGTTGGTACATGATAATGGCATCTTTGTCTCAATGTCATCACCGCCGCCGCCGCCAGCAACAGCTGCCCCAACCACCGACAGCAGCGGCAGCATCACTGTTGTCACCTCTGTAAACCGACCGCGGTAAAGTTCAAGCATTGCCAAACCCACCGTCGCCAACGGTGAATGACTCTACCGGTGTCATGTTCAAGCGTCATTGTTAACTTGCCACAGCAACCTGCACCACGACTTCCACTGGAATTCACTTTCACTGCCACCGTCAAATTTACAAAAAGCGACTGGGTCACAACCTGCAGCAGCACCACCACCACGGTAAACTCCCTCCACCAACCTCGCCATCAACGCCGTCACCGCCCCCAACAACCCTTAACGATCGACAGCATTGTCCTCATCATCATCATCATCAAATCCACCATCACAACAATAGACCACGTGCATCGGCACCACAAAGACCATGACGTTAAATGATTTGCTTAAGCACGACCACGAACCTTCGTGCCCTTGACGAGTCTGGCTGAGCAGAATGACGCGTTTTGTCGTACGTTTGTATATTGCGCCTATATTAAAACTGAATTGGAGGTAAATTCAGAAAGTTTACCAAGGGGGCCCTGGGTTATTAAACGACAAGGATTTGCGGTGAAGTCGCCTTGGTGTTACGGGTACCACGGTGGCTATGAGATGTTAAATACCTCGCCTGGTATACAGGAGGTCGTGGGTTCGATCCCGACCCTGACGCCTGCTGCTGTATATTTGGAGTTTGCGGTGTCTCTCTCCCCTTGGTGGTGTGGATTTGTCTTCGGATCCTCCGGTTTTTCCCTCCACATTTAGAATCAAGGTGCGTTCCGAGTATTTGGCTGCTATAAATTTGCACGTGATAAGCCACTTCTCGTTGGGCTATCATTTGTGGCAGCCAGGTCGCTTCTGAAAAGCAGCTACATAGCTCAGTGGGGCCTTTCCTGGTAAAGTAAAAAGTTTAGCAAGAGTTTAGACATCTTTTCACTTATTGGTACCACCGGAGATGGCATCGTGTTCCCCGTTCTCATTTCTTTATATGGGGCCAACAGCGGGGAAGTCTGTGATACCCATTTCAAATGAGTGGGGGTTAACCTTCATAATTCACCCTAACCAGCCATATTAATGAATCGCTAAGAATAATGTGATATGCCACCTGGGCCTGATGCCAGTTTCTGCCCTGGTCTACATGGGCTCCTGTGTGCACTTTGCATTAGCCCCGAGCTGCGTGCTCCGTCGTTCCTTTCATTGGTGTTTGGGAATCAAAGGCGATGCTAAAGTTAAAGGACGGGAGTCAAACCCCTCTTAACGACGGTAATTGGTTCCACCAAACGGGTCATTCAGTGCTTTTAGCGAGTAGAGGAATTGCATGTTAAAGACTGGATTAGTTCCGGTAGCATCGAAAGTTACCCCTTTTCACCCAAAAAACGTGCTTTATAATATTTAAACAATTGATATTCATACATAAAGATAGTAACAACATACACACAATATTAAAATAAATATGGTTAGTCAATGCATTAATTTATAATTACCGTACCTACAACAGCCCGTCGTGAACGGGGCAATGGTCGGTAAGCGGACACATTGGGCTCTATGGAGACACTACACTACACTATATACTACACTATTATACACTACACTTATACACTACAATACTATACACTACACCATTATACACTACAATACTATACACTATATTATACACTACACTATTATACACTACACTATTATACACTACACTACTATACACTACACTATTATACACTACACTACTATACACTACACTATTATACATTACACTACTATACATTACACTATTATACACTACAATACTATACACTACACTACTGTACACTACACTATTATACACTACACTATTATACACTACACTACTATACACTACACTACTATACACTACACTACTATACACTACGCTACACTATTATACACCACTATTATACACTACACTATTATACACTACAATACTATACACTACAATACTATACATTATACACTACACTATCATACACTACACTACTATACACTACACTATTATACACTACACTATTATACACTACTATACACTACAATACTATACACTATACACTACACTATTATACACCACTATTATACACTACTATACACTACACTACTATACACTACACTATTATACACTACAATACTATACACTACACTATACGCTACACTACACTATACACTACACTACACTATACACTACACTATACACTACACTACACTATACACTACACTATACACTACACTATACACGACACATTGGGCTCTCTGCAAGTCCGTCGTTAAGCGATTAGTCGTTAAGAGGGGCTCCACTCTCCACGGCTGCATTGCCGCTAATCGCCTTTGTTCATCCGATGTGAGCGCAGTGACGCCCCAACGCGTGGGGGTCTCGTGCGCGTTGACTCCCCAACACGAAATCCGCGCCGATGCAAAATGCCATTCGTGCCTTGGTGTGCGCGCGCACAAATTGCTGTATGTTGGGCGAGGTGGGGGTGGGGGGGTCGACTTGTGAGCGCGTTCATTTTGGTCGACGTGTACATAAAGGCGTGCAACGTGATGCAGTGAGGTCCCCGCGTGTGTTCATTCGGTTCTCGCGTGGGGTCCCGCGCGTTGAGAGGAACCGACCGCCGCACGATTGGTGACGAGTCGTCGTTCCTTTGCGCCCGTTCGCTCGTCGTGCTCGCTCGTCGTGCGTGCACGTGTGTAACGCCGTAGCCGCGTGTCCCGCGTGTCCCGCGTGTGTTTGCAAAGTCGTCACGCAGTCATCGTCACCGGCCGTGATTGATCCACTGCTGGATGAAGACCTCCGACCAACCCCAGGGGTCTCGCCGTCTCTCGCAGTATCGCAATCTTGCTATGCTCTCGGCGGTGTTCCATGGCTGCCGCGGTATCGCTGTTCTTCGCCATCGGTCATGAACCCTTCCAAGCGAACGCGTCCAGCACAAGCGGCCCACTGGCTCTCAATTTTAACCCTCTCCCATCCCGAGACGTCCGCGAGTTGCAGGCTGGCTGCCCCCGTTCGCCGCAGAATTTCGGAGCACGCAAGCGGCTCAACGTTCATTTTAATGATAGGAGGCGTAGCAGCGCCGCCGGTTTTAAAGACATCGTTACTCACCGCAGAGAAGCGTAGCGACGCGACCACCGCACTCTGCGATAGCTGGCGTCAAACTGTGCCACACGCCCTCCCGCGTGGTTCTTGTGGGAGCCTCGGTGCGGATAAAGTTATTTTATTTTCGCTTTTCTTCCAGTTTCGTTTTGGTGATGTGCACGTACGTCATTGGAACGGGAATGGGTTAAGTTTGAAATGACGTCTTTAAACCTGCGCTCGTTCTCCAATCCACGTGTACCGCTCCATCTCCCGTTGGGATCGAGAAGATGTCCCTCCATGTCCTATTGCAGCTTGACAGCAAATACAGTCTTGCGCTGGGGGCTGCATTGTCAGCAGCGGGCGGTGCACAAACCTCCATTGTTGTGAGGTGCTTTGCTCCAGCGTCTATGCTCCTCGTTTTTGCCAACCAGCACCGGCCAACGTGGTGAAGTATGGTCGAATACACCCAACGTGTGTCCCACAGGGGGTGGGGGAGGCTCCTCTAATCCAGCAGTGGATCGACCGTGTGCATCGGAATTGAAAGCAAATCTCGCGTCCAGTCCCCGAGCGTGTTACGAACCCGTGCAGCTGAGAGGCAACAACAGCAAGCGGCGGTGACGTCTCCACGGTGATTGTGCCAGACACGGTGCACTGTTGAGGCGGCAGCCACGTTCACCCATACCCCACGATTTCATCTAAAATACCTAAACAATGCGGTGAATGTAGTGGCCTGTAGCGGCTGCAGGTGCCGTTATAAATAACTTGAAACAGATATCGATGGCAAACACGGATGAGACGGTGACTGATCGTGTGTGTGTCAGAGGGCGCCACGGTGGCTAGGAGCTGTTAACTCCCTCGCCTGGTATACAGGAGGTCGTGAGTTCCATCCCGACCCTGACGCCTGCTGCTGCTGCTGTATATTTGGCGTTTGCGATGTCTCTCTCCCCGGGGTCACGTGGCATTTGTCTTTGAGTCCTCCGGTTCTTTCCCTCCATATTTATAATCAACATCACGCGTTTTAGAGTATTTGGCTGCTTGAAATTTCCACTTGATAAGCCACTTCGTTGAGCTATCACTTGTGGTCAGTTCGCTTCTGACAACAGCTATGAAGCTCAATGGGCCTTACCTCGTCTAATGAAATGAAATGTTTAATCGTTTAGTAGCTAAAGGAGGCTTCAGGTCACTTGTGCAATGTGTTTTTTAAAGTGGTCGTGGCTTGGCCGTCCCTCGGACGTGGCCACTGACTTGTATGTAGATCTTACATTACTGCAGTGCAATGCATATGATGTTGTAGTGGGTAAATAACTGGAGGAGAGTTTATTTGAGGCAACACTGTTTATTAACAGCAACTGCTAACACTAAGGGGTAACGGCCCCTTACACCCGATACGCTACGGAGTCAGCCCCTCCGGACAATTACGCCTCCCACTGACTAATATCCATCTTCTTGAGTGAGGCTTAAGTCTTCAGTGGTAGAAGCTGGAGCCGAGCCCCCCCGTGCTGCCAGGGATTCGGCTCTGCCCCTTGGGCTCTTCTCTTCAGGAGGCCCTCTTCAGTCTTCAGGCGAACGACGACTGCCGAACATTCCAGCAGGACCTGGGGGTGATGTCATCCCCCAGCCCCCGTCCTGGGCTCTGGGGTCAGCATGCCGCTCCACAGAGGTTACCGTTGGGCCCTGTGGGCCATAGTCCCTTAGCCCTGGGGCTCAGGCCCTCTTCTGCCCCCTATTGGCATGTCGCCGGTACTCACCGGCTAACTGCATGGAGGTGGCGGCATCTTGGCCCAATGCCTTCACAACATGAGCGTAGCGTCGGTTGTGTGTTGCGAGAGAGAACTCTGTTTTGTCTGCCAACGTACAACTCGCTCTGTGCTCGTGTGCAATGCAGACGTTAACACCGTTTTGATGCTCAAGTTCACACAGCACAGGTTCGAGCCCCAGTTAAGCCACGAGCGAGTTGAGATCCCCAGTAGCATCTGAGATTCAAAAAAATAGACAAACTCCGGCACAGCCACCCACGACTCGGGGAGCCGAGTGGGGAGTGCCGAGGCTTCTGAGTTTGTGAACATAGGTTCAAACCAAACCTCTGTTTTTAATATGTTAACACTCGTTGGTTATTTCGGTAAAGTTCACGTAGGAAGAAAATAAATTAAATGAGTACGACGTTTCGATTGCAACACAATCAACCGTCATCAGGTGGAACTAAATTTGAGAGAGAGACAAAACACAGACACGGAGACACACAGACAGACACACAAGCAGAGAGAGACAACACAGAGACACAGACAGACAGAGACACACAGACAGACACACAAGCAGAGAGAGACAACAGAGACACAGAGAGACACAGAGAGAGACACACAACATAGACACACAGAGACCCAATGCCTCTGTGTCGAGGCCTTAAATAGAGAGGGGGGGTTGGGCAGAGAGAGAGAGGTGGGTCTCGACACAGAGGCATTGGGTGGCTGTGTCTCTCTCTGTGTCTGTGTTGTCTCTCTGCTTGTGTGTCTGTCTGTGTGTCTATGTTGTGTCTCTCTCTGTGTGTCTGTGTTGTCTCTCCCTGTCTGTCTGTGTGTCTATGTTGTGTGTCTCTCTCTGTGTCTGTGTTGTCTCTCTCTGCTTGTGTGTCTGTCTGTGTGTCTATGTTGTGTCTCTCTCTCTCTGTCTGTGTTGTCTCTCTCTGCTTGTGTGTCTGTCTGTGTGTCTCCGTGTCTGTGTTTTGTCTCTCTCTCACATTGAGTTCTACCTGATGACGGTTGCTTGTGTTGCAATCGAAACATCGTACTCTATCATTTAATTTGTTTTCTGCCTACGTGAACTTTACCGAAAGAACCAAAGAGTAATTTATGCAGTCACGAAAGCTTCAAATCTACTTTAAGTATGTAAAGAGTTTTAATTCAAATGTTTAATATTTAACATTCACAGACTTCACACTCCGTCCCACAACCCCCCTTTCTCCCCCTTTCTCCCCTCACGCCATCATCACTCCTCTCGCTACCTGTGAGTTAAATCAATGGAGCCTATTGTGGGTATGAATCTGTAGAATCGCCGAGGGGAAGGATTCTCACCGTTAATCAAAGTCGTCGGTGATCATTGATGAGGCTGCTGCTGCTGCGTTGGCAGTCGTGCACAAATGACACAAAAACATTCAACAAATTCGTCAATTACACTGTGGCTTTAAAAGGTCAAAAATATATATACACGAGGCGACGGTTCTGGCAGTTCATAGCACAAATAGAGAACCCAGAGATGACGTGGATATTAAGAATTAGAGACGTCAAATCATGGGGTCTGATTAGAATAATATTAATTCTGATGGCCAGTTATTCAATCTGCATATGAATAGTTGCTATTGAGTAGCAGACACGTTTCATTTTCAAAACTAACGACTAAATTAGCTCATTAAACGTACAATTATAAAATATTATCAACAATGCATTATGGGAAGATTTGTTCTTTGTGAGGTCAGCAATGATTTCCTTGGCCCAGTCACCATCAGTGCTCAATGAAAGGAGTGTTTATCCCTGCCGAGGCGGAGACATTCTGAGATTATAAAACGTGACGTACAACACACTTGAAGCTAGAATAAATTGACGCTCGTTGGGCATAAGGTTAGTCTGTAGGTGGGCAAGGTTGGTCTGTAGGTGGGCATGGCTGGTCTGTAGGTGGGCATAAGGTTGGTCTGTAGGTGGGCATGGTTGGTCTGTAGGTGGGCATGATTGGTCTGTAGGTGGGCATGATTGGTCTGTAGGTGGGCAAGGTTGGTCTGTAGGTGGGCATGGTTGGTCTGTAGGTGGGCATGGTTGGTCTGTAGGTGGGCATGGTTGGTCTGTAGGTGGGCATGGTTGGTCTGTAGGTGGGCATGGTTGGTCTGTAGGTGGGCAAGGTTGGTCTGTAGGTGGGCATGGTTGGTCTGTAGGTGGGCAAGGTTGGTCTGTAGGTGGGCAAGGTTGGTCTGTAGGTGGGCAAGGTTGGTCTGTAGGTGGGCAAGGTTGGTCTGTAGGTGGGCAAGGTTGGTCTGTAGGTGGGCATGGTTGGTCTGTAGGTGGGCAAGGTTGGTCTGTAGGTGGGCAAGGTTGGTCTGTAGGTGGGCATGGTTGGTCTGTAGGTGGGCATGGTTGGTCTGTAGGTGGGCAAGGTTGGTCTGTAGGTGGGCAAGGTTGCTCTGTAGGTGGGCATTCGGGTTTGTCTGACACAGAAATACCGCTACTGTGTATTGAAGGTGAAGAGTCGGGTCAGTCCAGGCAGCTGAACGGTTTTCGGGAATCGATTTACTCAAAGCCACCGTGAAACCTTCCAAGCACTGAAAATATTGAAGGGCGCCACAAGAGGTGTCAATGTGCTTTGGTATTTTCCTCGCCACAGAGGGGGGGGGGTGGGGGGGGCATTTTGTGTAATTACTCTTTTGCGAGAAATTCGCATTGAAACCGCTGGCTTGAGGCAACAATATAATCAAAGTGTTCAGAGCAATTACAAAAAGTGAAAAAACTAATTCACGATTTTTTTTTACAAAAAAACATCTCAGTGTTTGAGTTTCACAGTCATCTTGTTGCACAATGCCACGGCTTACAGCTGAAATGTCTGTAATTAAACGATACATGTTTAAAATGATCGTCTTGCCGTACCCTTTGTAAACTCACTCAGGTGGTGACACAGCGCTCCCTCGTGGACACAAGTTATGTTTATTTCAACGCTCTAAAAAACATTTCTTTTAAAAAAATAAGATCCTTATGAAAAAATAAGAATAGGTTTTACCATTTCTTGAGCAAGGAATCAAGTCTGCATTAACCATACACGGTACTTGTGGTGAACACGCAAACACAAATATACTCTGATAATATAATACATGCATTGTCTTTGAAACTGATTTTGGGCCCTTCCTTAAATGACGTCACGTGATTTTGGACGATTTTTGACCCCCCCCCTCGTCACACGGCGCCACAAAAAATTCAGAGCCCCCCTCAAATATGACGTCACAAAGCTCTTCCCCCCCCCCGCCCCCCCCCCCCCAAAATATATAAAACATGCTTCAAAAGCGCTTTAAACTATTGTCATTGTAGTGCGTATTTAATGTGGCGCTTCACTCTGATGTTGTAGGAGAAAACATTTATCAAAAAGTCTAACTCATTAAGTAGAACGTGTTGTCTATATTTATTTAAAGTTGCGCATTTTGATGTGACGTCACATTTCTCACCCCCCCCTCGTGATACACCGTTACAAATGTCTGAACACCCTAGGTGCGTGACGTCATTTATGGACGGCCCCTTGGGCTACACCAAACATCCTTCTTCGGGGCCTAGTCTCACGCGTGTCAAAAGGCGAACAGCACAAAGACCATGCACTATCAGGGCATTCATTGCTCGGAATGAGCAGCTACAAGACGAGGCCTTTTTTGGGGTCCTTTTAAAGATCCTTTTTATCGCATTCTCAAAGAATGAAAACGCATTGCGTGGATGAACACAACCATCCATTTACGGGAAGAAAAAAATACTGCAAAGTGGCGACTCCGACTCCTCGCCAAGAAGCAAACATCGCGGCCCAGTCGACGGCGAGCCACGGACGCACGGTGGCAGGAGGAAGCCCCCTTGCTGGGAGTCACGCCACCCCTCCCCGTCCTGAACGTGGCTCACCAACCCCAGCCTCGTGGCCCAGACGTCCAGAGTGGAGACACGCGCCGCCTGCTGCTGCTGCTCTGTCACAGACTACACGCACAGGGGGAGTTGCAGACAAATCGCTAACCCCCGATCCGTATCCCCGAACCTTATCGCCAAATCTGTAACTCAAGCAAACCTCTAACACCAAAGCTATGTCTAACACCAACCATATCCCTAACACCAACCCTACCCCCAACCCAAGGCATCCTGTCTAAATGTTGTCCTTCTATAAGCCTGTAAATTGCGATTTGTATCCCATGCGAAGCCTCACTCTTTGTTGTTGCGTCCAGTGAGTACCATCCGGTGTTCCACGTGTCATTGGTTTTCCCCTCCACGTCCCGTCCTTAACTCCTGCTCTTTTGATGTATAATTTCTGCTCCCATTGTTACACTGCGATCTCGGAAAAGCAACGGACTCCCTTAGACGAGAATGATTCTTGCTGGCGATTGTCGTATTTTTTTCGCATGTTTGTGTCATAGCCGCCGCTAGCGGCAGCTGTGGCGACGCAAAAACTAAAAAGTACACATTTAATAAATAATTAAAGCTTTCGTGACTGCATAAATTACTCATTGTTTTTTTTCGGTAAAGTCACGTATGTAGAAATACCATAAAATTATGTTAAAATAAATCACGACGTTTCGTGGTCCGCCAGGCAAGTGTCTAACTGTGTTGTTGGCCGACTGGTTTTGCATCACGTAATTTTTTGAATTCTCGTCTCTCATCTTCTTGTTGTATTTACCTCCGTGCAGTTTAACGCTCTCTATGTGTTGCGTTGGTGTCGCCCTATGTGCTATTTGTTTTTTTACACCTGATGAAGATCGCTTGTGTTGCGGTCGAAACGTCGTGATTTATTTTAATATAATGTTATGGTATTTCTACATACGTGACTTTACCGAAAAAAACAATGAGTAAGTACACATTTATTAATTATTATTAACAGGTAAGGTCCACCGAGCTGTACAGCTCTTTTTCAGAAGCGACCTGGCCACAAATGAAAGGCCAACGAAGCTGCTTATCATCATCATCATGTGGAAATGTTGAGCAGCCGCATATTCTGAGCGCGTCATGTTAATTCTAAATGTGGAGGGGAAAACCGGAGCACCCGGATAAAAATCCCCGCGGCCACGGGGAAAGAGACAGAGAGAGAGACGCAAACTCTAAATATACAGCAGCAGGCGTCGGGATCGAACCCGCGACCTTCTGTGTACCAGGAGAGGTAGTTAACATCTCGCTACCTCCGATTGACCGCTTCCACCGCCCAACCCAACATTGATCCACAGGGGCTGCTCATAAAACCCAGAATGTTGAGACCGGCCCAGGGTCCATCTGTTTAAACGGATGCTGCCTTGATACTGGTTGGTTCGCAAGGCCTAACAGGGAGGGTGCAGGATGAGGTCATGTTTCAGAATCAGAATATCTATTTATCCCTGAGAAATCCGATGAGCTATAAAGCTCTTTTGCAGTAGGGGCGGGTCGGAAAGTAACAATAACAATATAAACAAACGATATGAGTGCAAAGCATATGAAAGGTAAGCAATAAGTGCATATAAAGCAAGAGTCGTTGATTTATCCCTGATATAGCAAGGCCCGAAGGTTCTAAAATATGCCATTGCTTTATAGGCACTTATTGTTTACCTTTCATATGCTTTTAATATGCCATTTAAAAAAAACATTGGCTTGTTTCACAAACTCATTAACCTAATTATCCATCTACACGTAGACTTCACCGCCGACTGAAATGCATGTCTGGGAATCGATACCAAATGGAGTTGGACTGAACTTAAGATGAACATTCAACAGCCGTCTCACAGCAGCAGACTGGAGCATGATAACTAAATTATTTTCTAAAACACGTGATTTGTGATGCAGGAGAAGACAGCTTTTCTGAATCGTACAGCCCAAGATTGGAATGAGCCCCTCCCACCCACCTCCGTGATGACGAGGCCGATGATATTCCAACCAACATCAACGTTTTAAAAAAATCACATTTGTGATTTAGAATAAGCTTGAGCCGCGATAATTTTCGCTCGCTTTTAATTTGTGATACAATTCGTACAATGTGCATTTTTGTTTCCCACCGGGCAGTTGTGTCCCATCGTAGAAGGAATCAATGGACTGGACATAACAACTATTCGCGCTTGAGCCGCGGAGCTCCAAGTGTTGGGTTTTATTCCACGTGCGGGTCTCGGGCTCCGAGTACTGAGTCCCCCACAGGTCCTCTTAAAGGTCGCGCCCCCAGCTCCACGTGGCGGGTTCGACTCCAGTTAGGCGACTTGGGTTTGGAACCCCAGGTCAGAACTCCGTCTTCGCGGAGGAGAACCGAGCCCCTGGGGAGGTACGGGGGCCAGCCCGCGTACCTCTGCTCACCTGAGCGGCCCTCCATCGTCACCGTGGCCACAGGTGTGAGAGCTGCTGCTTTAATGTGGTGCCCGTGAGCCTATCCTTTTTTCTTACATTAATATGAATTCACATGGGAAATAACAGCACTGCTGAATGTCAAACCATGTATGAAACCAATTCTGCTGAAATTATACACTCCCAAAAGGCCGTGTGGCTGATGGTTTGGGTAGGATACACCCCGTGTATTTATCACGTGAAAAGCCAGATGTGTGGAGGAGGCGACTCGTCAGCTTCTATTATTTTTGTTTACTATGATTTAGGGTTGGCAGTCGCTTCTGGTTTGCTGGGCTCCGGCAGTGGAACGTTCCAGCTCCGGATACTGCATATTTAAACCGTGACACGTCATTAATAATTCTACCTCGTTAAAGCAAGAATAGACGAGGCTGATGTTTCTTTTCTTCCAGCGGTGACCCCGTGGGGGCCCACAGCGGTGATCTCTAACTGCAGATGCTGCGAATGGTTGGCACGGCTCGCTTACGCACCTTCGATTAGCACGGTTGGCTACGTACGGTGCGAACGAAGTTCCAACATCCATGCACGTGGTGCTGGTGATAATGGCACAGGACTGACAAATAGTCCGTGGGCCAGAGAAGATAATGGGCACCACCCCAAAGGTAACACAACTTTAGTCGTGCCCTTTGTAAAAAAAGAATAATATTTTCTTTATTTAATTTTACAAGGTAAGTCCCACTGAGCTATATGGCTCTTTTTCAGAATCGACCTGGCCACAATTGATGGCTCAACGAAGTGGCTCATCACGCGGACATTTATAGCAGCCAAATAACTTTAAACGTGGAGGGTAAACCGGAGGACCCGGAGAAAAATCCACGCGACCGAGGGGAAAATATGCAAACTCCAAATATACAGGCGTCAGGGTCGGGTTCGAACCCACACCCTCCTGTATACCGAGCGATGTAGCGAACATCTCACCACCAATAAGAGTGGAGTTTTGGATAATGGTTTATCACATAATTCGTTGTTATTGGCCACAACGAAATTGGAACCATGAAAGCTATGCAACCTCAGGCGGTACTGGTAAATTATTCCTCCAGTATAAATAAATATTCTGATTCTGATTTGGTCTCGGCATGTGAACTCAAGGGCCACTTACCAAAATATCAGCCTCTTACAGTGTAGTGTACATGTTTCTAATGTTGGTAGAGCAGTAGTCATCCCATTAAGCAATGTTGTTAGTTGTAACCAAGTCGTCATTTCAGAAAGATCAGAAAATGTATGTACCCGGTACACCACATTCAGTATACCTAGTCATATGGATTTAACGGCTATCCACGTGCCGACTTTGTTCTACCATACTGCGACCCGGAAATAGTGCGAAAACGAGCCCCCAGCTGTTACACATTCCTTAAGATCAGAGGGTAAATTCCGGTTCTGTGTTTAGAGTGCGGGTTTTTAATATATACATTACCGAGGATCATTTATTAGCACTTTGGAGAAGTGAGATTAATCGGAGTGGAGGGTGGGGTGGGAGTCAGGAGTGATGCATGGATGAGAGGTCGCATTCATTACACACAAAATGCTTGCCACAAATGTACCACAATGCCTTGCTAATCTCAAGGGGCATAAACCAGCACGCGAACTCCGGTCATCCTCGCAGTGGCTTTTGGCTAACCCTGTTCCTTCCGATATTAGGAAGCCACTAAAGCGACGCACTTTTAAATAATCTAGAATGAAAAAAATATATTTAGAACTGCTTCTTGTTTTGTTTGTCATTTCCCCACACATCCCATTATCACGGTTGGCTACGTATGGTACGAATGAAATTAAAGATGCTTGTACGTACATATATCCAAAACATAAATTCCTGCGGAGGGAGCTGGTAGGAACGTTGGGTTGCTCGGTCAATGGCCAGGGTCAACGGCGGCACCATGTGATGTATTCCGTAAAAATGCCCGACTGTGAGGGCGGGCACAAGCCGGCGTGAGTTGGTTAAACGTTGAGTTTTATAAGGGCACCACGGGGTGACCAGCCCCTCCCCACCCAGCCCCACCCCTCTCCAACCAGCCCCACCCCTCCCCACCCAGCCCCTCCCCACCCTCCCCTCCCCACCCAGCCCCTCCCTCCCTCCCCACCCTCCCCTCTCCACCCAGCCCCACCCCTCCCATTTTTGGATCCCCTGTGGGCTGGTGTTAACAGGAGGTTCCGACCAGTATAATAAAAACATTTGTAGCATTTGAGCACAGGCGTCCCAGATGAATGCTCGGAATTTCGTGGCAGGACGGGATACGCAATGCAGACACCTGGAAGAGAACGTGTCAAAAACGGTTGTGCTGCGTGAGACATGTGAACTTCTTTCGCACCGTACGTAGCCAACCTTGCTAATCGGTGGTGCAGGAGGGAGGGGCGGTCGATTGCCAAGGATCGGGCGTGGCCTCGACAAGTCCGATAACCCAAGGGGGAAGTCCAGGCGATGGGACACTGCTCGGGAAAAAAAACTTTGGAGGTTGCAGGGTCGATTGTAGCAGCTGCGGGGCCTGGCAAGAGGTCAGCGGGCGTTGGCGCGGTGGCACCTCCGGCTTCCGTCATGATTACACCGCCTTCATCTTGAGTATAATTTGTTGGCAATGTATTTTTAGCCGATTGACAAGGCAAGTGGGTCATGCTTGTCCTGTACCGGTGCAAGAAAGTTTGGCCGAGACGAGATAACCGGCACCACGTGATTTATTACAGCATGTTCCATGGCTCTCTACCTCTACTAAATTCCATGCTTCGCTCGTAGTCCTCTTGACACAGGCCTACTCGTTCACAAGCACCCAGCTGTTATGGTCTCACGGGAGAATAAAAAAGCAATCAATGCTTACAGGGCTGGACAGGGGCAAACTCTTACTCCGTGCAACGCAGTAGAATGGAACAAACTGACTTTTTACTATCTAGGTTAAACTTGATCTATCTCGACTCTTTGGTTCTTTCGGTAAAGTCAGTGGAATTGCTGGATTATATTTTTTTTCCGTTTGAGGACGACCGCTTGTGTTGCGATCGAAACGTCGTGATTTATTTTATTTTATACCTACGTGATTTTACCGAAAGAACCAAAGAGTATGGATTCTTGCAGTCACGAAAGCTTCAAAAAAAGATGAATCTCTTTACCCAAACAAACCATGTTTATATGTAACATGTATAAAACATGATTTACCCATTGCAATAAGATTAACCTTTCCTCAGATAGCAGACCTCCCCCCAGTTTGGACACATCACGTCACGTGACTCAATCCTCCTGTATTTCGGTAGTTCTAGCTGCGGCGCATTCAATTGGATTCGCCTCCACCCCACACACGATCGGCACGTTGTTAATGCGTGGCCGCGGAGCCCAAGTGCCCTGTGGAGGGGCTCAAAATGCAGCATCAGAGATTCAATGTATTATAAAAAGCCAAAAATAAAAAGGCATTTTTTATTTTACCAGGTAAGGCGCCACTGAGCTATGTAGCTCTTTTTCAGAAGCGATCTGGCCACAAACGATAGCCCAACGATAGTGGCTTATCACGTAGGAAATGTATAGCAGCCAAATACTCTAAACGCATGTTAATTCGAAATGTGGAGGGAAAACCGAAGGACCTGGAGAAAAATCCTCGCGACCACGGGGAGACACGCAAACTCCAAATATACAGCAGGCGTCAGGATCGGGATCGAACTCACGACGACCTCCTGTATACCGGGCGAGGTAGTTAACATCTCGCCAGTGTGGCACCCTAACCATGATAGAATATAGATTTAGCACGATACAATAAATAACAGGATTTCTTTCAGTTTTAAAACTTTTATTGTTAATCAGCATTAATTAAAGACTTTGCAAAATAGGGGCGTCAGTAGTGACCAACTTTGTTCAGCCCTACCTCATAATACCTTAAGGGCATCTACCAAAACCATGGTCCGTGTATGCGAGTGAAATACGATCCTCCAATAAAATGTTAGCGAGCACCTATTAAGGCTTGCATGGTTAACACAAGGGACTAGTCATGTCACCAGCAATATAATAAAAAGACCATGTTATTATATAACGAAAAGTCTCGAGAGCTTCTCCCGGAGGCTTCTGCGGGAGATGTTTGGTCACTCCCAATTATGGGCGTCTTGCAGGGTGGGACGAAATCACAAGACCCATGGCATACGCGGGGATACAACACAACCCTCGCTGCTGCACCGTCGCACCGCATGGTCGCCCCGCGCAATCCTCGCAATGGTTTCTCAAAGCACCAATTTGCAGGCACGTGGCAATACACCAGGTCCTGGCAGCCTTTGTCTTTCCCAGTCCTGAAAATAACACTGTGGCACCGGCCATTCATTTGTGCTGAACTGGCCCAGGAATGCTCACGCCGAGCTTATATATCTGTCAACCCTCAACGGGCGTGTATATTGTGGAGCAGTGGTTTGCATGACAGTGCACGCGGTGCTGTGCAAAGGTCAGAACTGATGAGACAAAGGTGGGTGGATGAGGTCCTTGCCATAAAACCCCTGATGGCCCTTCATAGGCACTCACTAACAATGTGCCTGCATGATGATATGTAAGGCTAAATTGGGGATAAAGTAATATTATGCTTCCATGTCTTGCTTGGCAACATTCAATATTCCCATCGAACATTCTGTAACTTTCGGCACTTTTTAATTCACTTTATTATATATATTTTAAAAAGCCAATGCAGGAACAGCAGCGCTACGTTTGGGACTTTGTAGATTTATAAACGTCCCATCTCATGATCTGCTGCGTACGGTTTTGTGGACACAAGCAACATGAATCGTGTAGATAAAAACCATAGAGTCAAGCTTGCCACCTCATTTAGAAAATGTGATCCTCTTGACTTTCCCGGCACTAATCCGCGACAAACACCGAGTTTGATATCTCGGTGAGCGGGGCCGCAACAATGCGCACAGGAACAAAAAGCTCGCTGGCAAAAAACACGTACCCACCCCAGCTCCGCGGTTTGCAAAAATAATAGGCACGTGTGCACCTCTCACCCCGTACCCAATCACCCACCCCCCCTTACTCACCCTGCCTCTGCACTTTAAAAACAGACAAGAGAGCAATAACACAGAGTTATTAAAAACTAAAATACACAATGCACTCCTGTACATCCATTCGAACAATGAAAGGGCCTGAGAATGTGTGGTATTTTATTGAGTCGGTGAGGATTTTCAAGCAGCCGTCGGCGCTACTCCCACTCCGTGGTGCCAGGAGGTTTGGCCGTCAGGTCGTACATCACTCGAGAGATCCCGGGAATCTTGCGAATCTCCTCGTCCATTTTGTACACCACCTGCCGGACGGACGTCCCACGTTAACTGTTATATTAATGCTGCTAAAATGGCAAAGCGTACACACAGCTGTTCACGCAATTTAGCGTCTAAATGCAATCGCATCTCTCAAGATGCTTCACAGACACAGTGGGTGTGTTTGATTTAGAGAGACGGTCGGTCATAGGCAGAGGTAAAGATGTAGGTCTTGAGCCTGGACTTCGACAAAGGGCAGTGGAGTCGACAGCATGGATGGCTGGAGGAAGGGAGACGATATTGGCAGCAGAGGAGGATGAGCAACCTTCCAATGATTGGCCACTGTGGCAGAACGATTAACTCACAATTGGAAAGTCACAAGTTCAAATTTGTGAGGGACTACTCTGGCAGAGATGATGGAGTGCTTTTTCCTCTATTGCAGCCAATGGGCAGCTGCCTCCAACTGCCCAGAAGAGTTTTATATGAGCCTCTTCCATAGAAGCTGACCTTGAAACAGCTGGTACCAGTCATAGGCAAAGTCTGCTCAGCTGCAAGTCCTGCACTACTATCAGCCCATCTCCTCTGTTGTCCTTCTGCCGCACCTCTGTTTCACAGTTGACTACATACGGTGTGAAAGAAGTTCAACAACATACATATTTTATATTAAGATAATTGATGAAAAAAATGGTAGGGGAATGGGTCACGATGGAATGTCTTGGTGACTATAACATGTACAACAGTCAAACTGTTATTGGCAAAGAATAAATCAGGGGAAAAAAACGAAATAGACGCAGTTTATTCCATCACCAAATATATTTAAGTCATAATTTGTTGGGTCATCTTGCTGTTCACCTGCTGCTGTGTTTGTGTACACGTAGCTCTGCGTGCAATGCGGCTCCAAAACTATTTTGATCAAAGACAAATCATTATTTTTATCTTCTTCTTTGAAAGGTTGCCGACCCCTGCTCTAGCCATGCCACACCCGTTTATCCCCCCCCCCTCTATCCCGCCACACAGAAGCTGCTCGGACACGCGGTGTTACTGGGCGTGCGAGTCGCACGACTTGGTCCAACAACAACAACAACAATGCATCCTCTCGCCTGCCGGGAGCAGCCCCGGGCGCACTCTTCACAATCCCACAAAGGGCGCACCTCCTCAGGCAGGTGCTTTCCGGGCAGGGCGGGCGTTCCTGTCATGAAGTCGTTGGTGATGAAGGTGCGGACGACCACCGAGTGCTGGCACGAGGGCAGCTTGAGCAGCGGCTCGCGGTCAAAGTGCAGCGGCACCAAGATCACCGGCATTTGGCTCAGCTTGCTCGTGTAGCCTGCGTGGAGGCACAAAGACAAAGATCCACACCCACCCCCCCGTGTAGCCTTAACAGACTGTTGGGGCAAGTGCTCTTTGCAAGCACCCACAAAGGTCGGCACTGTGGCACACGAGGGGGTGGGGTGGGTGGCCAGCACCGTGGCCGGCCGCCTTTGGCTTCCCAGTGGCAATGTTTACACACTACATCAGGTACTCGTTTGAGGCCGAGTCGACCTGGGGGAGGCCCAGGTCCAGTTAAAATATTCGCCACCGTTAATGATCGGAGGCACGGCGCACACACACAAGCACACACATTGAAAAACAAACACCCATATAAACACGCACAAATACATGTCAATAATCTCACAAATACTCTTTGGTTCTATTGGGTAAAGTTACGTAGGTGAAAATAAAATAACAAAAAATCACGACGTTTCGGCCACAACACAAGCGGCCTTCATCAGGTGAAGGGACGAGACTGTCTGGAGGACAGCGCTGGAGTGGAAGAAGCCACGCTTAGATCACGACCTTTAAGCTGTGTGAGAAGAAAAAGACCAAGCGCCTTGACAAAGGAATTAGCATATAATTTAGCATTGAAATGGCTCATTGAAATAGCTAAGTTAAAGTATACACATCCGCAGAGGTACCCCCTAATTCCTTTGTCAAGGGGTACCTCTGCGGATGTGTATACTTTAACTTAGCTATTTCAATGAGCCATTTCAATGCTAAATTATATGCTAATTCCTTTGTCAAGGCGCTTGGTCTTTTTCTTCTCACACAGCTTAAAGGTCGTGATCTAAGCGTGGCTTCTTCCACTCCAGCGCTGTCCTCCAGACAGTCTCGTCCCTTCACCTGATGAAGGCCGCTTGTGTTGTGGCCGAAACGTCGTGATTTTTTGTTATTTTATTTTCACCTACGTGACTTTACCCAATAGAACCAAAGAGTATGGATCCTAGCAGTCACGAAAGCTTTAAATCTAGAATCTCACAAATGCCCACTTTCTCTCCTGTTTCTTCCTGCATTATGATTTGGCTGCCCACCACTCATTACAGCTGCTACTGTTGTATGATGAACTTCTTTTGCACCGTACATAGCCACCCATGCTCATCGGAGGTGCTGTTATTGGACCCATCTACTTCTGTTCTTCCCTATATATATATATTTAGTATGAACTATTTTTTATTTTTTTTACCAGGTAAGGCCCACTGAGCTACACAGCTTTTTAGGAAATAGCCTGGCCCACAAACGATAGCTCAACAAAATGGCTCATCATCATGTGGAAATGTATAGCACCAAATAATCTAAACACACATACTCCAGCCCGTATATCGGCTGTTGCGCGTCCAGCAAGATTCCCCCCGCCTGCACACAACCCGGCTCCACGCTCACCCGACTCCCTCAGGATGGTGTGCGCCGTGTGGTCAGCCTGCCGCAGCGTGCCGAGCACCCCCGAGGTGAGGTAGGTGGGCGTCACATCCGTGGGTGGCTCCCTCACCTGATCCCCCATCACACACACCACCCTGCCCACGGGGACACGACGATGCGCAGCGAGCAACATTGGTCAGCGGCGGAGGGGTGGGTGGGGGGGGGGGGTGGGGGGGGGAAATGGGTGCCGAAGGAAATCGTGGCAAAACTCACGGCCTGTCCAGTCGGGGAGGACTGGTCAAGGACTGGTCAAGGACTGGTCAAGGACTGGTCAAGGACTGGTCAAGGACTGGTCAAGGGGCGCCACAGTGCCGAGACATTAACCACCTCGCCTGGTATACAGGAGGCCGTGGGTTCGATCCCGACCCTGACGCCTGCTGTATATTTAGAGTTTGCGGTGTCTCTCTCCCCATTGTCGCGTGGATTTTTCTCCGGGTCCTCCGGTTTTTCCCTCCACATTTAGAATCAACATGCGTTTAAGAGTATTCGCCTGCCATACATTTCCACATAATGATAAGCCACTTCGTTGAGCAATCATTTGTCATAGCCAGGTCGCTTCTGAAAAAGAGCTATATAGCGCAGTGGGCCTTAGTAAAATAAAATAAAAAATTGTATTTGCTTGCTATAAATTTCCACATGATAAGCCACTTCGTTGAGCTATCATTTGTGGCCAGGTTGCTTCTGAAAAATAGCTATGTAGCTCAGTGGGCCTTACCAGGTAAAATAAAAATAGATAAGTCGTGGGTCAAGAGGTCATTACTACGGCCAATCTCGCTGATGCCACCACACGACACAATCGCCTTTTTGTCTTTCTGCCAGACCTAGTAGTTGTTGCGCTGTTAACACACCCAGTACCTCGTAGTTGTCCACTCTTGCAGACTCATCGGCACGACCATCTGGCTTCAGGCGACTTTGCCACAAAGCATTGGGCCCTGAGCGTGACCTCAATTGGCAGGGTTCATACCACAGTACGCTAACCACTGCGTCACAGCTCACACCTATTTCATAGATAAGAATCAGAATCTTTATACTGGAGCAATCCGATGAGCTATAAAGCTCGTTTGCACAAATGTGCAGGAGGAGTAGGTTTATATAAAAGTTAAAAACAAACTTATATATATAGGCTCAGTGAAACCCAACTGCCACTATATTCTCAATGGAGCACGGGGACAAAAAACAAAATAGGATCTTATTTTTTAAACAAATCGTGACCGTGAATCGCGACAATTTATCCAATCACAGCTGGGGGGAGAGAGGTATTATTTATAAGATTCATAGAAACAGATATGCACATGTATGCATGTTGAATTTTTTTCGCACCGCACGTAACCAACCATGCTAATCGGAGGTGCAGAGATATCCCCTATCCACTCCTGAGCCTCACGCAGTCTGCCTAGCAGCCAACGGCACGCACGGGAATTCATGATGAAATGGTGCTAGTGTGGAGGGGCCCGTGTTCCTCACCGGTTTATGTTGTGGCATATCCTGGGGATGAGCTTGGCAAGGTATAAGAGCGACTCCCAGTGCACGGGGCTTTTGGAGGAGAGGCCGCACACGTAGCTGTAGGTGCGGCAGTCTCCCTGCATGTGCGAGCACACACGCCACAACCAGTTAAGGCTGAAGAGCGCACCTATGAAGCAGGTATTCATCTGTCAGCATGTGTAGATGCAGTGAACCCATCGATGGCTCATCTGTCTTGAGCAATGCCATTATTTATCCAGGGTGCCACTACCCTCTTGTGGTGGCAAAGGCAACTGTAGGCTTAACTACCATCGGTAGTCGTAGAAGACTCGCTCCCACTAAGCTACACCAGAGCCCCAAAAGCCACCAGTCTCAAGATTATAAAGATTCATGACGTTGCCCATCATGTTGTTCCATGCGCCAGTGCCCACGTCAACCGCACAATACCGCCGATGCCCAATCTAAATCTAAGTTTAGGAAAAGGCTCCTGTGTTGAACCGCATCAGAACATCACACGTCAGATGCGGCCACCTCTTACACCGATGGCATATTAAGACTAGCCAACAATGCGTCTCCGGAGTGACTAATCTCCAACCATGGACCACAAAGTACCGCCAACTGCCCCATTTGGTCATTTGCCAGCAGCGTTTCAGATATTTACCAGGCTACTCCTTAAACCGTCCTCTACTGGCTCACTCACCAACCTCGCCATGAACACATAATACAGGTAGTCCTCTACTTACGATGGAAATGCGTTACGACGACCCCATCGTAAGTGAAAAATATCGTAAGTCGAAAATGGCCTAGCCTACCCAGGAGTCTTAAAGAATGGCGATAATTTAGCAAAACAGAGAAATTTACAGTACCGTACTGTATAAACTATATACTGTATGTATTTATTTATTACAATACTGTATTGCACAGTAAAATGTAAAGTAAAAACACAAGGTAAATTCTTAGCCTACCTATATGAACTGCAATTTAATAGAAAGTTTTTTTCAGGAAACAATCCTATCTGCTATAAAAACTTTTAACATGCATTGAACGTAACGTATCGTGGTAACCCTAAACTGTAATCGTTAAATCTACGTATCTTACATGCATTGAACGTATCGTTCGCTGCTGCGTTTGCCTGCCGCGCGAAATTTAAAATATTTTACAATTTTGTCGTATCGCCATCGTAAGATCGAAATATCTTAAGTCGGACCATGGAGTTTGCATCATTCTCCCCGTGGTCGTGTGGATTTTTCTGAATTAACGTGCGTTTAGAGTGTTTGGCTGCTATAAATGTCCACAATTAGGCACTTCGATGAGCGATCATTTGTGGCCAGTTCGCTTCTGAAAAAAAGCAAAAAAAGCTCAGCGGGCTGTTGTATATGTAGGTTATGAAAATTTGATGAAAATAATGAAAGTTAAATGAAATTTGCTAAATATTGTAATTATGCGCATAAATTATGCTAATTCGAGAGATAATCGGATACATTTTCTCAACCTACATATACAACAGGGCCTTAGCTGGTAAATTAAAAAATAGTTCATACTTTTTATAGTTCAGCATCTGAAACCCAGCACTCACCCCAGAGTGAGTGTGTCTCCCAAAGCAAGATTTTTCAAATGTCATGCTGCTGATTAACACCCCATCACTCAAATGAACAAACGGCTGTGGGCCTCTTTCGTGTGTGCAGACCTGCACGCCCACGGACTTGACAGGGAGCAGGAAGGCGTGCAGCGAGTTTCGTCCTGTGATTTCCGTCAACCTCTCCTGCTCGTCATCTGTCGTGCAGTCCTTCACCTTCTGCTGCAACGCGTGAGGCTGTGGGAGGAGGTAGAACGAGGGCACACGCAAGAGGGCAAGGGAAGGGACGGCAGGGGCGAGTGAGAATGTGAGCGCTAACAGGATAGGTGTACGGAGAGCAGGGGGACCACTGGCAACGCTTCAACTACTATTAACTATATTCGTTTTTGAATTTCGATTTAAAGCTTAAGTGACTGCAGGGATTCATCTTCTTGGTTCTTTCGGCAAAGTCACGTAGAATGGAAATAAAATAATAAAAATAAAACATAATAAAATAAAATTCTCACGACGTTTTGGCCACAACACAAGTAGCCTTCTTCAGGTGAAGGAACAGAACTTTCGGGACGACAGCGCTTCATTGAACGCTGCTAAGCTTCGCAGGGTCTTTTAAGCTGGGTGGGAGGAGCAGAGCGCCTTGACAAAGGAGTTTACATATCAACAGGAGAATTTAGCATTGAAATAGCTGTGTTAAAGTGTTGGATTAGCAGGGTGTTAAAGTCAGAAATGAGCATGTAACTGGGAGATTAGCATGATGTTAATGTGAGGGATTAGCATGTAACTGGTCAAGGAAATAGCTATGTTAAAGTCAGAGTTTACATATCAACAGATGCAACTACCAAACTATCATACGTTATAAACCATTTCGGTTTTTAATTGATTGTATTTTACGTTGACTTTCAGACCACAGTCCATTCGCTGGCACTGCCTCTTAATACCTTTCACACGACGGTCAATGGTATGGTTTATAGCATGTTGTAAAATAATAAATAGTATAACATTGTAATGTTTAACATAATTCATAAGGCAATATATAGTATCATAATTGTATAGTGAATATACAGCAGTGTGGTATACAGTAGGGTTGGTAGAATAATACATAGTGTAATATTACAAGTCTAATATTTCACAGTCTAAAGTATAGGGTAGTGTATAGTAACGCATTGTATAATTCAAGGGTGGGTTTGTCTATGGCAGTGTATATTACGGTGTATAGTCGTATAATGTAGAAAAAAGTTTAGTTAGAGACATATCAATATAATGCATAATGTTAGAGCTTACATTGGGCTGTGTATTATACAATGTAGTTTAGATTGGAAGGTATAACATTGTAATGTATAGTAGTCTAGTTTATAACATAGTTGTAACGCAACACAGGACAGAGCAGCGCATCGTGGCTGTTTCTCCCCCCCCCCTCCGTTCCGAGCATAGATGGACTCGTCCGTCTGGACAAAGCTCGTCGCTTTCCATGGTGCTAACATTGAAAAGAAAAAACCGCCACCCTTTTTTCGACATAGAATTGAAATGTATAACGACTTATTGTTAGTAGCTCAGCTGATTGGAGAGTATATTGAGTTTATTGATAACATTGATGCAGTTATATTTTAGTTTTTTATCAGTTTACTATATGGTATTCATTATATAGCGTAGTGTATACCCAGTTACTTTATGTTAATAGCTCAACTTATTGAAGAATATATTGAGTACATTTATTATATTGAAGTAGTTTATACTTAGTTTTTTTCCACATCGGTTTATTGTATGATAGTTGGGTAGTTGCAGTCCTTTAGCATCAATACTAAATGTATCTGTTGATATGTAAACTCTGACTTTAACATAGCTATTTCCGTGACCAGTTACATGCTAATCCCTCACATTCACATCATGCTAATCTCACAGTTACATGCTAATTTCTGACTTTAACAGCCTGCTAATCCAACACTTTAACACAGCTATTTCAATGCTAAATTCTCCTGTTGATATGTAAACTCCTTTGTCAAGGCGCTCTGCTCCTCCCACCCAGCTTAAAAGACGCTGCGAAGCTTAGCAGCGTTCAATGAAGCGCTGTCGTCCCAACAGTTCTGTTCCTTCACCTGAAGAAGGCTACTTGTGTTGTGGCCGAAACGTCGTGAGAATTTTATTTTATTATGTTTTATTTTTACTATTTTATTTCCATTCGACGTGACTTTACCAAAAGAACCAAGAAGATATATTCTTGGTTCTTTCGGTAAAGTCACGTAGAAGGGAAACAATAAAATAATACAAAAATATAAAACAAGAAAATTATCAATGAGAATTGGCTTACGATGTGGAAAATTATAGCAGCGAAATACTCTAAATGCGTGTTTCTAATTTTGGAGGGAAAAACCGGAGAACTGGGAGAAAAATCCATGCGACCACAGGGAGAAGTGCACACTCCAAATATACAGGTATCAGGGTCGGGATGGAACCCACAACCTTCTGTATACCAGGCGAGATAATCAACATCTCATCACCACAGCACAAACATACGGAAAGCACATGGGAATTCATGAGCTAACACCGACTGTGGTATCCGGTTGGGTAGGACTTAACCAACCTTTACCGACCAGTGCGTTGAAGTATGGCAAAAAAAAAACGTCTTACACCCAACACAGTATGGGGAAGCCTTAATCCCGCAGTCGAATACTTGTTTACAAAGGACTGTAAACAAGTATAATTATTAATTTATATTCGCATGCAGCATCTTTCAAATACAACTTCCTATCGAGGAAAGAGTTGTTAGTGAGCACCGATACATTTTACCGACAACTCCGAATGAGGACAGAAACAAAATTGGGGTAAACTTAGGCTAGGCCAATTTTTTTTATTTTACCAGGTGAGGCCCACTGAGCTAATAAGCTCTTTTTCAGTAGCGACCTGGCCACAAATGAAAGCTCAACAAAGTGGCTTATCATCATGTGGAAATTTATTGCAGACGAATACTCTTAAACGCGTGTTTCTTAATGTGGAAGAAAAAACCAGAGGGCCCAGAGAAAAATCCACGCTACCACGGGGCGAGAGACATGCAAACCCCAAATAAACAGCAGGCGTCAGGGTCAGGATCGAACCCACGATCTCCTGCATACCGGGCGAGGTCATTAACATCTCGCCACCACGGCGCCCTATGGGGGGGACCATGGCCAAATGCCACAGCTGTTGCATGACCAGGAGTCGACATCCGTGCCTGCACCACGCCACAGACTTAGCGCGCGAGTGGGAAGGGCGCGCTGCGCAGTCCCAACGGCAGGGCTCGGGGCCGCACCTTTTTTATGCTGGCGGCAAAGTCCGTGATGATTTTTAAGAGGAGATTCGTCTCGGGGAAATCCTTGCAGATGTACGCCTCGTCCGTACAGATCACTCTGATCGCCAGCCCGGGTCCTGCGCACAAGCAGATCATGAGCAAATGGACCACGGGATGCAGCACACTTTCCCACTCGCCGTGCAACTTGAGGGCAACATTCATCGCACGGCAGTAAAAGCAAGCTCACCGCAGAGAAAGGAACCAAGGGCCACCCAGTCCCCCACGACATAAATCCCGGACCATCGCTCCAATCTACGAGCCATTCAGTCCTCCACGGCATAAATCCCTCATTTTCTGACCGACGCACGCGGGCACCCCGGATGTTGGTGGCCATAGTTGCGCGGACCTGGGAAGGGATGTCGCGACACGATCTCCTCGGGCAGGCCCAGCTCCCGGCCCAGCGACCGCACCTCGTCCTTGTGGAAATCCCTCAGAGGCTCCACCACCCGGCCCTGGGTGGCAGCACAGGGAACGAGCGTGAGCAACGGCGACACACATCCGCGGCAACAACAACGCTGCCACGGCGCAACAGGTGAGATCGAAGCTCCGTTTCTCTACGGTGAAGTAAACAATGGAACGGCACTTGGCTGTTTGAGACTAGGCTCTAAAGAAAGCTGGTGTGGACCAATCAGTTTAAGACAATGCATGTTCACCACAAGTATATGTGGTTTATGCAGACATAATTCCTTGCAAAAGGTTTCAGATTGGTGTTTTAACGTCTTAACACCTGTTTTATTGCCAGAAAGGGTAAAACCTAATCTTAAAACACTGCCTTAAAATAAAGTATGGTTCAAGCGACAGTTTCGGCAATGCCGCTTATTCACAGCACAGAGATAGACCAGAGAGGTACCTCTGTGGCCTCTCTATGTGCTCTCTAAAATAAAGGTTTTTGGGTTAGATCATTCAACCTGCCACCACCCGACACAGCCACTGAGTACGGTTTAACACGTAAATAAAACGTGCCAATTAAGTACGACTTCAGCACACCGGTGTGTTGGGAGAGTAAACCCACAACATTAACAATTGTGCTCTCTGGCCGCTCGATTATACCCTCTTTTATAAGGCAGTGTTCTTGACGAATACGTTCAGTTTTTCGTTACTCAACAGACACCATCATGTCTCTTAACTTTTGTCATTCTCCAATGAATGTTTTTCCTTTTGCTGTCTCTCGGTGCAATCCCAAGCACGGCTCCCCTCCCTCTCCGCGCATCTCTGCGCACTTGTTGCAGCTTCAGCTCCGTTTTACTTGTCGACGTGCGTGTTTCCCAATCGACGTGCGATGGCAGGTAACAAGCAACGAACGATTGTGCCGGCATAAGCCGGGCGCCCCCCTCCCCCCCCCTCTAACACCACCACCCGGAGCCGTGCCTTGTCTCGCAGCTGCCGGATGAGTTCCGTGTCGTTGTGGTGCGTCTTTATGAGGTCAGCCTTGCCGCTGGCCAGCAGGGAGGCGCTCTCGATGAGGTCGGGCCGCAGCGTGCCCTGCGCCAGGAACACCTCCTCCGGTTTGAGGTTCATCTCCTCCAGAACGTCGTTGGCGACCTGCACGGTGGACACGCGGGACGGACGCGCCATGACGTCTGGTATGGAATCCGCGATCGTAGAGTCGGACGCGTGCACAGCCGCGGGGGGTAGGTAACCAGATAGGCGCACGGCCACACTGCTGCATGCAAGCCACAACAAATCAACACATCACACCTGTGTCACAAATGCTTAAGAATATTTTGTACAACACACCATGTGCACTTGACAATAGTGCTGCCATACAAACACTCAGCCACAAAGGCATTCATGCACACAGAGACAAAGAACCCCCGTATAGCCTTAACACACTGTTGGGGGAAGTGCTGCGAGTGAGCACCTTTGAAGGCCGGCACGGTGTTCGAGGGGGTCGAGGTGGCCAGCACCAAGCCCGGCCACTTTTGTCTACATAGTGACAATGCTTACACATTGCACCAGGTAATAATTTGAGGCTGAGTCGACCTAGGTGGAGGACCAGGACTGGTTCAGATAATCGTCACTGGTGTTGGCCGTGACAGGAAATCGAACTCGGGACTCCGGGTTCAGGGCATGGCTTGCTAAACGCTACACTACCGCTCCTCATACTCACACACACACATATATTCCGATTTGCACCTCCGATTAGCACAGTTGGCTATGTACGGTGCGAAAAAAAGTTCAACATGCATACACACATATACATCCACACACAAACTCATTAACACAGGCACTCATCCACACGCGGACTCTCAGCCACCTAGTCGTAGAGACACACATCCACAGACGTACTCATCCACAAAGGCAGCTACAGCGACAAAGATACTCAATCTCAAGGATTTGAAAACACCCTGCCGGAGGGTCCCCCCCCCACTCGCCCCCCGCCCCCCACTTTATCGTTCGGCAAGGCTGCGAGCGCTCTGCCGTCGGACCTTGACGAAGGTGTCGCCAATGATCTTGCGCTTCTCCTCCGGGCAGCTCGTGGTGTTGAGCGTCTTGCTGATGCGCTTGCGGGACGTGCGGTCCTCCTCCGAGATGGGCAACGTTGTAGTGCCGTTGTAAAACGTGTGCATGGCGCGCACCACTGCAACGGACGCCACGGCGCAATGACACAGCACACCACCCGTCAGCCTGGGTACACGGAGCCGGCGGCGCCATCGGTGCCAGCAAGCGCCCGTTAACGCCGGCGTAGCACACGAGGGGTCAGCACCACGCACGCCCACCAGCTGCCTTTGTTTCCCCCAAAGTTGATGTTGATCACGGAGAAGGTCCAACAAGGGATGGACGCCATGTGCAGGTCCCCGGTGGATAATTCATTACACTGCGTGTATGTATGCTGAACTTCTTTCGTACCGTACGTAGCCAACCGTGCTAATCGGAGGCACGGGGAACAGAGGAGTGAATTTCAGTCGATTACCCTTCAATTAATCTCCACTCATGCTGTGTGTGTATAGCGGAGAAAAACAGTACAATACAATTTCAGAGTACAATTACAAATTTAAGGGAAGCTGACGTCGCGATAATCTTCATGTCGCAAACTTTGACATTGCGTCGCATCGTATGATGAAAAATTACATAGCAGCAACCCTGCTTGCCCGCCAGCTGGACTGCCTGCCCACCTGCCTGCCCGCCCACCCACCTGCCCACAAGCCTGCCCACCCGCCTGCCTGCCCACCCGCCTGCCCGCCCGCCTGCCCGCCCGCCTGCCTGCCCACCCGCCTGCCCGCCCACCCGCCTGCCCGCCCGCCTGCCCGCCCACCCGCCTGCCCACCCACCCGCCTGCCCACCTGCCCGCCCACCCGCCTGCCCACCCGCCTGCCCGCCTGCCCGCCCGCCTGCCCGCCTGCCCGCCCACCCCACTGACCTGTAACCTTAAGGCCGAGCTTCTTGAGTGCCTCCTCCACGGCGCTGCTCTCGCGCCGCCGCATGAAGCCGTTGTCGATGTGCACGGCGATGAGCTGCTCCTCGGGCAGCGCGCGGCTCAACAGAGCCGCACACACCGTCGAGTCCACGCCGCCGCTCAGTAGCACCTGCAAGGCCCCCCCACACAAACACCCGGTGCGGCCTTAAAGTGGCGGCGGCGGCGGTCGTGGTGATAGAACCGTGTCGGTGCTCGTGGCGGTGGCAGCAGTGGCGGTGGCAGTCATGGCCACGGTGTAGGTGGTAGAGGTTGTGGTTGCAGGCATGGGCGGTAGCTGTGTTGATGATAATGGCGCTGTGGAGTGGTGTTGATGTTAGTGGTACCGCTGGTGGTGGTAGAGGTGGTAGTGCTTGTAGTAGAGGTGCAGGGGGTGATGGTATTCGTGGCAGTGATGGTTGTATGAATGGTAGGATGGGTGGGGGTTGGGGGGTGACCGCCTATGAATGCCTACTCACAGGGGTGGCTGAAAAATACAGGTTTTTCACTTAATTCAGCCAATTCCAGGTCTGCGAGTTCTAAACATTTGGCTTCATTGCCATGCGCCGAACAATCTTTGCATGTAAGGGTTATGAATTGTATGCTCCTAGTCTGGACAAAAAGTGAATTCAGTAGTTCCGTGACTCTATCTTCCAGGACCATTCTCCCACACAAAGTGGTGGACTGCTAGCAATTCATTTCTCATTGCATAATATCTACAATTGTGATCAAATTTACCTTTAAAAATAAGCCAGTTTAATTTGGGAGGGGGGGGGGGGGGAGGGGCGATGCTCTCTCGGTGCTCGCACGCGTCCCTCTACGAGCCACCCCGAACGGTCGCCTCACATCACGGAACCTCAGAAGCCACGCATCCATCAAGGGGCCAGGTCACCATCAGCGCAGCGGCACTCTCACCAGAACCAGGCCCGAGACTGCTCCCTCTGACCTCCTCCCCCACACACACACACCTCTGTGCACGTGAGTCACTCACCAGCACCTTGGAGCTGCCTACTCGCTGCTGGATGGTGTGGATGCACTCGGCCTGCCGGCTCTGCACAGTGTAGAGGCCGCTGCAGCCCGCCACCTCGTAGAGGAAGCTGCGCAGCATTTTCTTGCCTTTCGGCGTCAGGTCCACCTCCGGGTGGAACTGCACGCCGTACAGCTTCTTGCCCTCGTTGGCGATTCCTGGCGGAGGGGGGGGGGGAAGCGGAGCGTAAACGCAGGACACCAGCACCCAAGTCGGGGGCAACTCTGCATGCGAATGGGAGTGGACCAGGGGTGGTTATATAAAAAGGGGAGAGTCATGGACGCTAAATGGCATTTACTCATTCCGCAAATTCTTACGAATGCGCTTGGCGATGGCAGCTGTAGGCCACGTGACCTCGTGGCTTGATGGCCAGTGGCTGCATTTCCTGGGATGTAGGTTGTCAAAACTGTCGCAACTATCTGCGTGTGAAATACACTGTAAAATGCTTGTGCCGACACAGTATTAAATTAGCAGCGCACGCTGTTAAATAACGACTCTGTTGAAGAACATTGTCGGCACAGGTATTTAAAACAATAAATTGTACATCAATAGAATGTGTTGGCATCCGTGCTTTCCTAACGGTGAGTTACAATAGCCTGCCCGCACATTTATTTTTATGACCGAGTGCTGCTTATTCCAATAATAGTCTTGTAAATGTATGGTTCACAGTAGCAATACAGCCTTCGTCACTGTGCACGATAGGCGAGTAGTTAGTGGCTTTAGAACCACACGCCGATTTAGGTGAATTGTAGCCGCCGACAACAAAACAACGGGGTCAGAGTTTATGACTAACACATGGATCAGAGAATATATGCAAATTAAGAGTCATGTCGACGAAGAAAAGTGGGTTCGGGAAGGACACATCACTGGCAAACATGAAGGCGGGTGGTTGAGATAAATGACGGACTGGCATTCAAATGAGGAAACACCCTCGAGAGTACGTCTACCATACAGATGGAGTGATGAGACCAGTCAGTAGGAGTGCCATAGCTTTGTATGTATGTAAAATTTCTTTCGCATCGTACAAAGCCAACCATGCTAATTGAAGGGCAACAAACTTAATGCAAAAAGCAGTTTTAAAAGGAATTAGTTTTCATTTTAGGTTTAAAAGTGCATAGCTCCAGTAGCTTCCTAATATCAGAGGGAAGAGCATTCCAGACAGCCGCAGAAGCACATCTGAAAGCAAGCGATGCGGTGGCCGTCTTTGTTCGATGGTTAACCAAAATCCGCTGCGAGAATGACCGGGGTTCGCGTGATGATTTATGCCCCTTGAGGAGCTCAGGGAGGTTCATTTATGGCAAGCACTTGTATTGTTGCATCGCGAGGCCATGAGGAAAGGTAACAGCGTGGGGAGGTCTTCAGCCACCAGTGAATAGATCAAGGCTGATGGTAATGAGACAAAAGGAAGTCTGGTTGATTATTTCTCCGACTAAACAAACACAAGATAAAGATATGAATTTTCAATTGTTACGCAATAGGCCCCACTACGTGGCGTCATGCACACACACACACTTCCTTTGGCTAGCCTTTGACCTTGAGCGCACAGTCGGCGAAGTGCGCGGTCAAAAACGCGGAGGAGGGCGACGGCGTCACGGATTCTCACCGGCCACGAGGTTCCCGGACTGTGCCACGACCTTGAAGCCTTCGGCCACCTTGTCCACGCTGTCCCCATGCGTGAGGAGCACTTCCTCCTCCTTCTGCAGGCCCCTACACGAGGACAAACAGCACGGAACGCGCGCACACAGCAGCCCCGTCAGCCTGAAGTGGGCGGCAGAAGGCCGTCATCGAGCTCCTCTTTGAGGCGGATGCAATCTGCTTTCGTGTGAACGTCCCGTGCTGTCTGACGTCTTTATAATAAGGTTTTTTTTTTTAATCCGCGGTAACGTCATTTTCACACGCACCGCCAAATTTCGCTATCCAGTGACAACGGCACTGCGCCACCACTCCCCTCAACTAACACTGGGTAACAACCAAGAAATTACTAGTATGCAAATGGTACGGACGATGATCCTTCTACATAAGGATAGAAGATTTACTGGCTTAATAGTTTCAGAATATCAAGTCTCGGTTACGCGACCGACCGCAATGGCGTGCACCGACGTCGGTAACAAATAAAACGGTGCCAGATTGCATATTCAGGTTGCGCTTTCCAGTAAGCACGGCCACGGATTTTCCAGAAGCCGCTGTGTGTGGGCGGCGCGTGTGCCCGTGGGGGCCACGTTACCGGAAGATGGAGCAGCTGTTGTCGATGCTGATGGCGAACTGCCCGTCCTCCCGCGTCGGGGTCCGGTGCACCGTGCCACCAAACACCTTGTTCAGCATCTGAACAGGGTGCCATGGTGGCGAGATGTTAACTACCTCGCCTGGTATGCAGGAGGTCAGGGGTTCGATCCCGACCCAACGCCTACTGAATAAAGCTCAGTGGACCTTACCTGGTAAAAATAAAAAAATGGCTCCTAATTTTGTTTTTTTATAGTTTATAGCATCTGAAACAGATGTCCAAGTTGGGTGGCGAGTCAAAAAGGTACAACAACAGTTTCCCGAACGGTAAAATACAGCCGACAACGCACCTGCATGCCGTAGCAGATGCCGAGCACGGGGACACCAAGCGTAAAGATGGCAGGGTCAAACCGTGGCGCGTCCTCCGCGTACACAGAGTTGGGCCCCCCGGAGATGATGATCGCCCTGCATCACAAACAACGTACAGAGATGCCAGCGTTCAATTCGTAAGTTCGGCAGGCACTTGGGGTATCACCCCTCCCCCCCCTTTAGGTGGTCGCCACGGTGGCGAGATGTTAACTACCTCGCATGGTATGCAGGAGGTCGTGGGTTCGAACCCATCTCTGACGCCTGCTGTATATTTCGAGTTTGCGTGTCTCTGTGGCCGCGTGGATTACTCTCCGGGTCCTCCGGTTTGCCCTCCACATTTAGAATCAATGCGCGTTAAGAGTATTTGGCTACTATACATTTCCACATGATAAGCCAATATGTTGAGCTTTCATTTGTGGCCAGGTCACTTCTGAAAAAGAGCTATATAGCTCAGTGGGCCTTACCTGGCCACCCACCCCCTCGTGTGCCTTTGTTCAGGCTATATGGGGGATTTTGATTTAAAGCTTTCGTGACTGCAGGGATTCATATTCTTGGTTCTTTCGGTAAAGTCACGTAGAAGGGAAACAATAAAATAATAAATAATAAAAATATAAAACAAAATTATTGTTTTACATTTTTATTATTTTATTGTTTCCCTTCTACGTGACTTTACCGAAAGAACCAAGAATATATATATGGGGGATCTTGATCTTTGTATGTCTATGTAAGTGCACCTCCGATTAGCACGGTTGGACACGTACGGTGCGAAAGAATGTATGTGTTTATGCGAGTGTGGGTCTAGCAGCGCGAGTGCATGTGCGTGTTGCCAGCGAGCACCTGAAGCCCTGCTCCTTGAGCACGAAGGCCGGCGTGTCCAGCGGCCGGATCTCGGACTGCACGAGCAGCTCACGCACACGCCTGTCGATCACCTTGCCGTACTGCGCGCCTGCGTCAAGGATCACCACCGCCTCCTCATACCGCGGCACACCCGCAGCCGCCATTCTGTCTACTGCGCCACCTCCCTCCGCCTGCGTGTGTATGTGTGCATAGTGGGGAGCGGTGGTGCAACCGTTAGCGCGCTGCGCTACGAACCCGGCAACCCGAGTTTGATTCCCACTCACGAATAACAGCAGTCACGAATATCTGAATCGGTCCTGTGCCTCCCCTAGGTCGACTCATCCTCAAATGAGTACCTGGTGCGGTGTGTAGTAAACATCACAACTGGGAAGACAAAGGAAGTCGGGCGTGTTGCTGGCCCACCACCCCCTCGTGTGCCGTGCCGGGCTTCATAGGTGGTCGCTTACAGCACTTCCCCCATCAATCTGTTAAGGCTATACCGGGGATCTGTCTTTTTTTGGTGAGGGCAAAGGGGGGAATGGTGAGAACACAAAGAGAGAATGACATGAGAAAGACAGTAACCTTCTAAGGACCGCTCTGATATACTTGAAGAAACGTGGGCTTGAGCAGGACAGGTTGCTCAATGGTTGGTGGCCGTGAAGACCTAATGACCAAAGTCTGGGTGCCTTTAATAGATGTGGATTACCTACAAAATGATCAATTCTATGCTTGGATATACTGACATTAACTGTGTGTGTATTACCTGACTATGACATACGGATCAGAAACATGGACACACCAACAAGAGAATGGAACAAAAGCTGAAAAGTGCACAAATAAGCACAGGAGGTACATGCTTGCAATTGTACTTAAGACAAACAGGGAACGCGCGGAATAGCAAACACAAAAACAATCGGAGACACCATATTTACGGTCAAGTAAGTGGGCTTGGGCAGGCCTCAAGTCATGTCAAATGATGATGGCCGGTGCTTAAGACTAACGACGGAGTGGCAGCCGAAAGATGGCACATGCCCAAGAGGTGTAATGCTGCTGAAGACGGGAGCTCGTGTGGAGGAACCCAATGGATTGTTGAGTAGCAGGATCGTGAGAGATGGCTTTGGCTCGGGGAAGCCTTCATCCAGCAGGGGTTGAGGGTGGCTTTTGATAAAGATTATGAATCCTAATCGCGTTTAATGATCCATGAAAGCCTCACCAAGTCTTAAGACGCCACACTCGTTGCGCTATTGCTGTGCGTGCGTAACTAAATTAAAACCTACTTAGATCGCCTTACGCTAAATGTCAAAGGAAGAAAGTGATCAGTACTACAGACGCACATGCTTCAACACCAGTGGCAACTCTTGTGAAGGGTTATATGTGATATCACCCAAGGGGCAACCTGTCGCTATAAACAGAAATGTGGTAATGCTCACAACGTTGCCAATACACTTACGACATTTATGCCCAGAACCTGTGATTGGCCGGACGTAGCCAGCAAGCCAATAATCTGAAACTCCCAACACCTGTGACTCTCACACAGGATTCCGATGTGAGCAAGTTGCAGGGAAACGTATGAAAAGCAAAGAGCAAGGGTCCACTCGTCTATCTGCACAAAACCCACCTGCAGGCAAACGGAGCCATGCTGCAAATACACATTTGGTTATGGTTGCTGAAAGCGGATCCGCTGCGAGATACAAGCCGATAATGTGTTGCTTGTAAGGCAGCCGCTCTGAAGGTTTCCCTGCCCTACACTCGACTTGATCTCACTTCTCAAATGATCAAGACCACGGCGTGGTGCTCGCCTCGACTGGTGATCCTCAGCCAATGGTGGAAATTCCACTGACCCATGCCACCCCCAAGTTCTGTAATCTTCTATATGTTAAGGTGTTATTGGCCAATTCATGAGCGTTTATAAAAATGGGAGGAAACTGGAACTCCTAGAAAAAAACTATTTGTGCAAGGGGGGCAATACTCTTTCCCATACTGATGGAACAGGTGGGGGGGGTCCACATATGCTGTACCACCAGGGTATGGCACCTCGGTGCCCAAGGGAAGGGAATTTCATGACATTTGTGCGATCCACCAACCCTGATGTCCTCCACAGTGCTGCAATAAGGGCATGTGGCATTATTGCCGGCCACAGGTATAGGCAGATATCTTGTCTCCGAGGCATTCATTGTCTGGGACCCCCTCGAGCAGGAGCCCTTACAACTTAAGGATATACCTGGTAATGTAAACAAAAACACATTGTCATGCATGACACACATTAGTACCCTATTAAACCACGAGCGCCAGCCGGACTCTCAATGGGAGAAAAATCAATGCGAGCAAACGCTGCTCGATGAAGAAATAGGCGGTGGCAAAACAGGAAAACGAAGGGTACAAAAGCGTGAACAGAGATAGTCACAAGGTAATGCAAATCTCCCAATAGGGACGAGGCTCAAGTTCGAGCTCAGGATGTATTTACAAGGTCACTGAAGCGCTTCTGCGGCCGTCGGCAATGCTCTTCCTTCTGATATTAGAAACCCACTGGAGCTGCACACTTTTAAATCTGTATTGAAAACTAATTTCTTAAGAACAGTGCGTAAGAAGTTCAATATACATACGTATTAAGACCTGAGAACTAGCCTTTGATTTTGGGTTAGAGCTTAACGGTTAGGACTCAGGCTATACACGGCTGGCTCTGTATGACGATTACGGCATTTTTCGCAGGTCATACTCTACCCTTCCCGCTGCTGCCACTCGCGTTGTAACTTAAGCACACCGGCCACATACGAAGGCTCCGATGGCCAACGCAGCAACGATGCTTTCCTGGCTGCACAAAAACACAACACTGGGCGAAGACCCCGGGGGCCGGCCCAGGAACATGCTGGCGAGACTATGTCGCTCAGCTGGCCTTGGGACGCCAGGGAAAAGGAGATCTGGACCGCCCTACTCAACACGCTGCTGCCGCGACCCTCACCATGACAAGCGGACTGAGAAACGAACGAACGAACACAACAGCAGATGAAATGGAGGTCATCGAAACAAAAACGAACTGCAGAGCTGCGTTACACAATCCTTTCACGATAAATCACGTCGCGATTCTTCTTTTTCCCGAATTACTTTAATTGTCCACGTTGGCGTGAGTAATGCAGGTCGACAATAATTGGGTTTGTAAAATTCACGCTATTTCCACTCGTGTGAATATACAGCATTTCCTCATTATTCACGAACTTGGCTATTCGCGATATTGGCTATCTGTGAATCGCATTTGGAACTACATGACTGCATCGTGAGAGAGAGAAAGTGATGAGATAAAGTGATGAGATAAAGTGATGAAAATGTGATGAGAGAGAATGTGATGAGACAGAATGATGAGATAAGACAGCTTAATTACGTCATTATTTTAGGTAATTCATGAAAATATCGTTATCCCCGACATTTGCTATTCATGAGCCTGTCTGGAATGTATCCCTCGCGAACAACGAGAGAATATACTGTGATTCCTACTCGTGTGGTATCATCCTTCCCGCCACTATTCCTCCTCCTTTTCCACTCATTCCACGAGAGACACTTCCAGACAGATACTTCTAAAAGTCTCCTTGAATAAACGAGCATTATTGGTTGTTCATCCCCTATGAGCAGCACTTATCAGGTGGTTGAAGATCCACCTTGCCATGGAAAGGATGAGTCTCTCCATAAAAACAGTGCTGTCAACTTCCCGCGGATGTGTGAGAGCTCGGACTCAGCATTGGACAGCTCCAAGTGAATTAATTTAATTACAGAGCACGAGTAAGATAACTTAATATACTATAAACAAAAAATATACAAGAATTGTATTGAATTGAGGACTTAAACAAGTAACAAAATTAAACTAAGGGAAGAGGTTAATCAGGGATCAATGACGTTCATCCCACCACACCTCACGAACGTTTCCTTCCTTCTGCTAAGATCATGGGGTCGGCAACCAAAACAAGAGCAGCCATTTCTCTCAAATTCGGTAAAAAAACCCAACATTTTAAAAGCCGCAGCGCACGTGAATGAGACGGTGATCATAATAAATAAATAACGCCACGAAGCAGTCCTTAAAGAGCCGCATGGGGCTCCGTAGCTGCAGGTTGCTGACCCCTGGTCTAGATCCTTTAGCTGTTCCAATGTCGACACCGAATCTCCAAGGGCCGCTCTTCCGGTCTCACCACCACTACCGCCGCTATGTGGCTTTAGGTCTTCCCCTTGGTCGCCGACTTCTTGGTGTCCCTTCAATGCCCGTCTCAGTAACTTGCCCTCCTCTTCTATCCTGCACACATAGCCCAACAAGCAAAACCTTCTCCCGTCGTGAAAATATTTACACAGTTTCTTGACCCACATTCTATGACTATTCCATCGCTATTCTATACCACGCCTCCCACGTTTTGCTTACCCTACGCCAAAACAGCTGCCGTTGAGTGAACACTGTCACCCCCCACCCGAACCCCGGGCTCGTGGTGAAACGATAAACTGAGCGGGGCTCCTCGTCGAGTGCCCGCTGCGCTCTCCTGGCCGCCGTATTAAGAGATGCCGCAGTGGAGGCGGATCAACGCAGCCCTACGCCAACCCCACTCCCATCGGGGTTGGCGGTGGGTGAAGCGCGCGCCTGTTTTCTCCAAACAACTACACGAGTGTCCACAAGAGACGCAAATACCGACCCGCGCCGAATCAGTAAGCGGAGGCGCATGACTGCCGTTGGCCGGCGTCCACGCTCTCTTCTCTCTCTTTTGCCACGAAAAGTGCATCCCGATCGTCAGGGGACTGACTCAGGATTTCGTCTGCTCGAGAGATCTCGAGGCACATGCGTTTTGTTGGCGAAGCAAAGTGGCACGCTGTGGTTGGAGTGCTCAAACTGGTAGGTTGGAGGGTCCCGGGTTCTTGTCTCAATTGGTGGGGGGGTAGGGGTAGAAGGGGGTGGTAGGGGTAGGAGAAGGGGGGGGTTGACTCGGAAAATATCATCCCCGGGTTGTGAAGATGATGAAATGTGAAGCGCTTTGTGGGAAGTCAATGGTGTGGTGGTAATATGGAGGGAATGGCTCCTGCTACAGTAATTTGGAATTTATGGCACTTGCTAGGGCCGTCAATGAATATGAGCGGCCCAGTGCAAGACTGAGCCGGGAGACGCTCCGACTTTACTTTGCACATAATCAAGAGCGGTTGTTCGAGAGGAACCACCCACTGCCGAGGGAATGTGGAATATCCACAACTGGCTCTGTACACCTCGATGATGCAAAAATGAATCAGATAAAATGTTTCATTTATCTAATTCCTCCAAAGGAGCTGCAGCCAAGAAATGTAGCATTTATAGTTTTATATACATTATTTTCATTTCACTAAGTAATTAGTACATTTTTTCCTGCGCAGTTTTGCCACTTTCTCACACAATGGCTGCATTGTGGTGTACAGCGATTAGCCTGACCAGCTTTCCAATAACTCCCAATAATCAATGAGTTAATTTACGTGAAAGACGTGATGGGGGAACTATTTATATGAGGCTAAAATTCATTAAAAGATAACCTGGAAACAATTACCTACAAGCACGGCTCTCCAATCTTCATTAAAAAAAATTAATGTTTCTTTTTTTATATACAGTAGCCATAAAATAGGTGTCGGTGTGTGAATCAACCAAAAATTTCCATGGACAATTTTAGACTGGTCCCCACCACAGAAATGTTGACTTTCAACCACTGGAACATAACCGTGAAGAGACGAATACTGGCCCATGCACGGTTAAGCAGAGAAACTCTGCGACTCTTGTAAGAAGTTGACAGTGGTTGGTCAAAGAATCACTGGTTCCTGCCAAAGTAATAAGGAATTGTCATAAGCTGGCTCAGGGCTGTGAGTGGACTAATCTATCTATATATATAAAAAAGTCGAAAATTGTCTGTGGGTTTGTTTGTGGGTTTGTGTGTGTTCGCGCATTTGCGAACAATTTGCCTCTCCAACGGTGAGGTTTAAGTTAAAAAAAATAGCCAAGTACCACGCCGTAAGCCCCGCGGTGAGCAAGCGCTATTCCTTTTTCACATCCGTCAACCATTCATTTGTTTAATTAGCAATTTAGTGCGATTTTTGTGCGCTTCCCTTTTATTTATTTATTGTGCGTGCATGGCCATACCAACTCACCCGCCTTTGGTGGGGGGGATGGCCCATACCAAGTCGCACGCCTTCAGTGGGAGTAAGGGGGACATTTTCTTTCGCGCTAAAAATGCTATAAAAATACACTAAACGCTGACGTTAATTCTTCAATGTGTGATGTCCCCCCCACCCCGATGCGTGCAGTTATTACTACTGTAGCGTCGGTGTCAAGCATTGTATAAAACATTGTTATGCACACTTACCTGTAGTAGCACACATGTGTCCATAGAGGGTGGTAACCCGGGATTGGCAGGATGAGCCGGGCCGTTGGGACGCTAGGCTCTCCCAACCCCAAGAGAGGGGTTGGGGGAGATATTCCTGAGCCCCCTAGAGAGTTCCAGAAGGGAAGCGTGGCCAGGGGCGGAGAGACCCGGCCACGGGTATAAAAGCCGGACCTCTGGAGTCCGGTAGTCTTCGTTAAGCTGAAGAAAGAAGACCAGCTAGGCTAGGACCCTGGGTACCCCCAGACCCGCCGTCCTTCTAAGGGCTGGGGCCTTAGTGGGCCAGGGGTCGACCCTGGGAACCCCCGGGACCTGACGTCCTTCTAAGTGCCGGGACCGAGTGGGCCAGTGGTCGGGACCCGAGGACCTTGGCTGGGTCGGGTCAGATAGCCTCCCCCTAGGTCCCCTTTAGCCGGAGGAATGTGAGAGTAGTCCCAGTGATTAGGACACGCTAGCTCATAGCTATACCTCTGTTGGTATCGGGTAGAGGGGCCGCCACCCCTCTGTGTTAGGGATCTGTATATCCCGCAGCTATATTGAATAAACACGTTGCCTCAAGCGCTACGTCTCCGATCTCCCTGGAACCCACTACACTACTATACAGTCGCTAGATGCTACCACTATAGGCTGTAGATATTACTGGAGAGCGGCCGGGGAGATCGTGGCTGGGGGGGTGGTCAGGGGTAGCAGCCAAGCCCCAGCCTAAGGTGCCACCTCGGCCGGCTGGACAATCTAGGCGAGGCCAGAGGCTCTGCGCGGGACTGGGCCTCACCACGCCACTCTGTCAGGTGAGTACTTTGTGCTATACAGTCGATAAATACTGCTATAAAGTCAGCATGTACTACTGTAGTGATAGCAGGTACCACCTCAGTCGGTTCGCACTGCTGTAATCATAGCAGGCACCACCACAGTCGGTATGCACTGCTGTAATCATAGCAGGCACCACCAGTCAGTACCCACTGCTGTTAGATTTTTAAGAGTAGTTTTGAAATATTTTAAGAACCGGGCAATGCCAGGTACTTCCCACTAGTATTATATATAAAAAGGCCCTTCCAGATTAATATTTTTTTGTCATTTGTTGAAAATTTATCACAACTTGTATCAGTCTCTCTCTTCTTAAAACAGGGGAATGGGTCAATTCCATCACCACTGGTGACACTGGGATATCAGTGTAAATTGCACATTCCCATGCCAGGGGCCAGTCTCTCTTTAGGATGACCACTGCCGACAGAACTGGACTGGCTAAATTGTTCAAACAAGTTTTCACCGCATTATAAAGCAATTTACACACAATAGTCTCCTGTGGCAAACATCAATCTCCAATATCAACTGTTTACACGGGCGGAGCATACTGTGACAGTGAGTTCCAACACAATTTATCTACAAGTGATCTTTGCCTTCTGTATAAACCGGCGTTGATCGGCTGTGGGCAGCGAAGAGCATGACGTGAGATGTGCAGTGCAGCAGTTCAGCATTGCGCAATATTTACAGCAGGCCGCACGACTAACAATGAGAGAAAATGTAATTATCCCGGTGGCATGAGCTTCATCGTTACTCCCAATCATATGGACATGGCTGCTGGTGGAGCTGTGAGAGTGCTTGTCCCACAATCGGAAGGTTGCATCATGTTCAAATATAGGACAAGAGTCGAGTGAACCATGTGTTCTCCACAGTTAATAAAAAAATAACTTCCACTGAATCACATGATTGCGTGAAGTCAGCAGTGGTTGATAGATGTACAAAACTGATCCCTATGATAGGAATGTCAAATTGTGACCGTTGGCCATCAACAAAAATTAGCACTGCCCCTTTGCTTGTTGGGGCAAGGGACCCATCTTTCCTTAAATTGGACTATCGAGATAACTGATCCCAACCCCTCATCTGGCGCATGGCTTTGAGGTTGCATCGCAGTCGTGCAGAAGGCTGTAGGGGCAGACTTCCACCGACCGTAAGCATCAAAGTGCTGCCCATTTGCGTGCTTAATGTCAAGCTCCACTGCGGAAGGCGGTGGCTCTCAGACCCACAGAGTTGCGAGACAGCGCCACACAGCAGCGCACCCAAAGGCACCATTGGGCGTGTACTTTTGATGGTCTATTAAAGGAAGGCCTGTTATCAATTCGCCCGGAATGTGTCCAATCTCGTCAGATTTCGCCAGCTAAGCGGGGTTGAGCATGGATTGCGCTTGATGGCTGACCACTATGCACAACAGGTGCTATAGGCTGCAAGGCTACGTGGTGGGCAGTGCAGCAAAATTAATTGTTGTAACGCACCTCTCCGCTTCCTTGAGTAACCCGCACTGACAAGCATGGTGAAGTATGGTAAATGACTGCATGGTGTGTGCGAAAACCTAATCCACCAGGGTGGTGGAGGAGAGCTGATGATGTGCAACCCAGAAAGCTTCACAAACCGGGTCCTCACGACTCCTCTTTGACATGTAAAAGTCAAAATGTCTCCGTTCTCAAGCTTAAGTGTCGGGTGGTGATTATCTTTACTAGTGGCCCTGTGACGGTGATGGAAACTCCACATTCCTATGGTGGGAGCCAGTCACATACATCAATGGATTTGGCAATATTCCACTGACGCCTATAATTCGTGTAGCCGGAATTCAACTAGTCATAACGGACGTAAACGCTGTTTACAAAAACTGTGCAAGTGCTGTAAATCTGGTTGAGCATTTTAAGATGACAGGTCAGAAAGATTAGTCATTCAAAAGTTTTTGAGTGTGGTTTAAATACTGCCACCCCAGAGACGTACACCTGGCAGGAATGGGCCTGGTGCTTGCTCGAGTTGCTAAAAAGGATTGGCAATACACTCCAGATACAAGATTGATCAATTAAGATTAAGTAGTCGTGTTCACTATTTTAGTCCGGAGAGCATCACAGTTCTCTAGACTCTATCACGGGACAGTCACACTTTGAGATGTTTCCCTCTGTTACACATACACAAAAAAACTAACTCTGTAAAGATATATGTAACCTATTTGCTGGACTGACTGTTGCAAGGCACATCACTATGTGCAGCCCTGTGGTTAACCTACTACTCAATCCACAATCAGAAGGGTACAAGTTTACTAACCCGGTTGGGGGTTGACTTAACCCATCACTCCTTCGGGGGTTGTAAAACAGAGGACTACCTTGTGGAAAACGAATAGCGGGGTTGTCTTGTCCGACAGAGAGACTGCCTCCGGCATGTTAATGTGGAATTTCCCACCCCCCCCCCCAGTTGCAAGCTCGAGGTGTCTGACAAGAGTACCGCCCGACATTCGTTCGAGCAAGTAGTCGTTTTTTACTTCCTAGCTGGAGATTAAGCGAAGCCGTGACCCAGCAGTGTGCTGTGTTGAGCACAATCCAGTCTTGTTCCCCCACCTCCCCCCTCTTAAGTGCCCAGGGCTGCCTGGTGCCACGAATAAAGCAGACGCCTTGGACGCTTCTACACGCACAATTTAACGCACTCCAAAGTGGCTGCAGAAATCCTGGGCGGGTGCGGCAGTGAAAAGCGCACTGTATGTGCCCGAGTTGCGGGGCGTACTAATGAGAACCCCTCCCCAGTTGTGCTCCATTTAAAATCAATCTCACCTCCCCATTCATTAAGCAGTGCCTTATAACAGAAGAAACACTGCATATAATATGATACAATTTCAGACAAAGGACACCACTTCAGAGCAGGGGGGTACAGCCAGATTGAGTGACTAGCAGTTGGTGATCACACTTTAGATATACAATGTGGTGCCCGCCTGACATTGGGCCCTTAACGATTCACAGATTCATAAATTCAGTCGGATGATTATGTTCACATATACATGTGTAGTAGTCGTAGATGGAGACGGAGTCGTAGTAGGAAGCAATACTTTTATTTATGTCTTTAACAACGACTCACTGGGTCCGTAACACGAAGGGGTAATGGCCCCCTCTACCCACAACCTGTGGAGGTACAGCCTAGCCGTTGGCCTGACTACTGCTATAGCCCTCCGGCTAGCTGGACCTAGGGGAGGCTGACCCACCGCTGGCACCGGTGGGTCTCTGACCACTGGCCCGTCGAGACCCGGCCCTGAGAAGGACGTCGGGCTGAGGGAACCTCAGGGTCCGAGCCTCCCGACAACTGGCACCGCACTGAGCCCCGGCCCTTATAAGGACGTCGGGGCTTGGGGTCCAGGGTCTCTTCTTCAGGTGGCTCCTCGACTTGGGCTTGAGGCGAACTGAACTCTGCTCTCAGGAGCCCGCCTTTTATACGATTCCCCCACCGAGGGGCGGGGTTCCGAGGGATCACAGATCCCCCACAGCCCCCTCCCCTCAGGAGGGGTTCTGGTCACAGGAAGCCCAACCAATCTGTGTTTGTTTGATCCCGCTTTCTGCCTAGGGCCAGGGTTCCGGGGGATCCCACACACACACACAACACACACAACACACACACTCACTTCACAACCTCTACCCCTCAGCCGGGGTCTTGGTCAGGGTTATCAATGACCCCGCTCTGGTAGGTACTGTGTAGCGTGTGCGTGTTTACAGAGTGACCACAACACATGCACTGAATTGCGCGAGAAGCAATTAGCAGGAATGACAAACTGTTTTGTCACATATGGGACAGCTGTGAATCAATTTAAAAAAGTGTTTTCGATTGGTTCAGAATGGATAACCAACAAACCTCGAGAGCAGCGGTGGCCAACCGGTGTCTCCTGAGCCACACGAGGGTCTTTAATCCACCACGTGTGGCTCTATCGAAGGGGCACGTCAAACGTACTATCCCAGTAGTAGCAAAGAATGAACGTCTCCCGTACGATGCCAAAAACTGTCAATATATACACACTTTTACCTATATACACTTGGCTCTTTGCAGAACTCACGGGTACTTTTTGGCTCTTGGTCTGTTACAGGTCGGCCACCCCTGGCCTAGTGAAAATCCGTTATACATGTGTAGTGACATCGGGGATATCACTGTATGGTGCCGGCCCAGGAGGGCCGTGACGTGCTCTGTTCTTACGTCGCGGACAGCACCGGGTGGGTTGCTGTGTGATGGCGGCTCTAGCACAGCACGGCGTGCAATGCACCGTCATCGCGTACACGCCGTAGATGGGTGTAGTACCAGCCCTAGCGGGGCTTGGTGAGCGCTGGGATAGCATGGGCACCACGCACGGCGCGCAGTGCGGGCTCCCACAAAGGGGAGCAGCAGAGTGTCAGCCCAGGGACAGGGTTGCCCCGGGCCATGGCACTCTGGTTGACCCCGTGCCCACAGAGAAGGCCCCACGTAGGGGGGCTAAGGGGTGATCACGTGTCCAGGGAGAGCACTCAAGGGGGATCGAGAGGGAGCTAGAACGCTCGAGAAGGCGGATGGGGCTGAGGGCAGAGCCGGCCCCGACCCGGGAGGATATAAGGTGGGTCCCTGAGAGGGACCGGGGTCGCTTCGTTCTACAAGCTGGAAGCTCTACGTCCTACGAGGCATCAACACATGGCTGGGGACCCGAGTGAGGGTCCGACCCTTCGTAGCTGTAACTCCTCCGTATAGTGTAGTTAGCTGGGTGGTCACCACTCCAGGCTGTATCTGGTAAAGGGGCAGTTACCCCTTAGTATATACGTGTTACAATAAATCTGTTGCCTCTGAAGAATAACGTCTGCGACTCAGTTGGACTCACTACACGTTCCAACTTGAGGCTCAAGACCGTCTCATCTTCTCTCATCTTCTCCTCTATACACGTTTGTGTATACAGGTTTCCCTCACTTTTTTCGGTAGATGCATTCGAAAGAAAAGAGCGCACAAAGCGAAAATACGTAGCAGAGACCAGTCGCCCAACTCTGAAGACAAAGCGAAACCGCACGAGACATCTGTCTGCCGAGTAACGCATACCGTACGCACAACGTTGTCTCGCGTCCGACCACACACAGCGAACTATGGTTACATATAGGTTAGCTACATTTACGTGAAATAGCACCAACCGAACTCACAAAGCGCAGGAAGCCTGTATATATACATATATAGACATATTTTATCTATATTCCACTGTTATGTACAACATACTAATGAAGTAGCAATTGCACACTCAAAATAAAAGTTGTATTGTATAAATTATACACTTAATTCCATGTTATAAAAGCCAAACATTCATCACCACAATCAGCCACGATCAATCCACTGCTGGATAGAGGCATAACTGGACAAATATTGGCAGATCTAAAACGTATCCATTTGAGACTCCGTATCATCGTTGCAGGAGTTAACAGGCAACACGTGTTGTGTAGAAGCAGCCGCTGACTGCCCCGCTCCCATCAGTGCACACGAGTGGATTCTCAAGCTTGTGAAGCGCTGGAACAAGAGGTCACGCGTTTCCCCAGAATAACGTAACGCGACGTTACAAAGCAGTTGATTCGATGCGTTTCTGATTGGAAATCGTTTTCACCACACCGCCACCACATTCTAAGTAGCGTCCCGAGGCGGTTTGGCTTGCTGAGATCAGCATTGTGGGAATTTAGCTAACAGTGGGCATTTGGAACCGAGGCAGTTAGTATAGTAGTCGAGTAAGGGTCGAGCCAGCATGATCCCACCCCTCCCCGCCCTGCTCAATCGAGCAATAACCGTAGCTTAGGCGAGATGTCAAACAAGCATGGATTTGTGCCTCACAAATAAATAGACCGAGGGTCCTCCGAGCTGCAGTGCCGGTTACACGATGATGACGCCACACTCACTCATCTGTGAGCCCGCTGTAGTGTTGCATAAGTGTAAATGTAGTATTAAACCAACATCATCATCATAAGCCGTGGTCTTACACTGCTGGATGTACATCTTCCCCAAACTGTCAGTATTCCTAATGGTCTATTGACGCAAAAAATCTACCTAACTCCTTGATAAGAGCTGATCACTCTATTTCTGCAGTTGATGTCCCCTCGAACATGTTCCCTCCTTTGGCTGTCACTCTGTCATTATTCTCAACCATGGACCATCATTCCTTCAAGAAACATTGCCCACCTAAGCCCGCTTTCAATGTCTTACCAGCCAATATATTGTCTCAAGTCAGACATTACTACCGCCTCAAATATCTGTCTATTCACACTAAAGTTGCTCTCTCTGCCAAAGTATTTCCCGCAGTACATATAAATATCCCTCCCTTCACAATGTGTCACAATTTCCTGCATTATTCCCATTGCTACATTGACACGCTAAGTCCTTCACCACTCCCATTCTCACTCCACCAAATTTGACAGGCGCCTCTGGATTCCAGAGGTTCTCAAGAGTACACTGCCGCCTTACAGCAGTGGTTATTGGCCCACTATCAAACCTTGAATGCTTCCAAATCCAAAGCCATCCTCGTCAACCCCAGGCAGTCTCACCATGTCCACACTCCCTTCTAGTATGTTGATCGCCGGCTCCGCTATCCATTTCTCCAACTGCATCCAAAGTTCCTTGGCATCACTCTCAAATCAGAATTATAATTTTGACAGCTATACCAACCACATCATCAGATGTTGGATCCATCACCTGAGGGCCCTTCGTCATTGATATCCACTCATCACCACTGAATTCGCAATACCATTTCTTGCAGCAGTCAGGTCTCACCTTTCAACTCCATCCTTATTGAATCTTCATCAAGTAACCTCAATAAACTCCAATGGTTGTAAAACCATGCTCGCCTGCGTCATGCACAGCACCTCTCAATCTCGGCTAGATTGCGTCACTTTCCCTTCACTCCTTCCACTGGTTTCCCATCGCCGGCAGGGTCAGTTACAAGATATGCTGCTTGTGCCACCATGCCTCTACTTTTCAGTCGTCCACCGTATGGGTCTTCGCTCCCTTCACCCTATTACAGCTAATGGAAGAACTCTCCGCAGACACTCACAACCTCCTCTCTATACCAAGGCGTCGTTTCTCCAGGGTAGCTCTGCCATTTGTAACCTCATCCAACTTCACATTTGCAGCATTAAATCTATATCTACTCTTAAGAGACACTTAAAGGCACACTTCCTTCGCCGGTCTTTCGAGTGACACGGAATTAGGCTCTGCACCTCAGGGTTAAGTTCATTTATCACCGTGAAATGATGTGCTTGTTACAAATGGCATTATTATTATTCCTATCGACGGCACATACTACATTTTGCAGCACTTACCTATTAAACAACCAGCAACAATTTAAGCCAGGGATCAAAAGCGTTTTACAATGTGTGGCAGAAATTGAACTGACATTTAAAGGCAATCCACATTAATAGAACTGTGGCCGATTGCAGGGAGCTAAACTCTGTTCAACCACAAGCCAGACATTACTTATGCAAGATATATTTACTGTGCAAAAGCAATGCCATAATGAGCAACTATGTATGGGTCTGAAGTAAAATGGAAGTGCAATATAAAAACGTGCTATTTTGCTGGATTATTATTACAAGCCAAAGACTCTGAAAATAATGTTGGGCGGAGTTCATCTGCATTGTTCAGATAGCGATGGAAATTCCACATTTCTATGACAGGAGCCAGTTAAACCAAATAAACACAGACTTCTTACAAAGTGGTACTTATAAGAATTGTAATATAATTTATGTATTCATGAAAGCGACATTGGGTGTCAAGACTAATTTTCAGGAGGAACCTGCATTTGAAAGTTTGGTCAATATCTTTTAAATAATTATTTTGCATGGGGAAGGAATCCAGAATACCATAGAAAAGCAATCGCATATGAGGGGATCGCCTTTCAAAAGGTCCACTGACAGGTTAAATAACACACTATAATCTCATAGATAACCAACAGCCTCGAGCGTTTTACATTTCTGCGTGACCCACCAACTGCTGCCTCCAAAGCATTGGAAGGCATCAACACGCCATCACAACCAGGCTCCACTTCGGTCCCGCATGAGAATGACGATGACCTGTGCCTGGTATTTCAACTCGTGACCTTGTGATTGTGAGTTGAGCAGCAAGATTAGCATTACAATAGATCACCATCCTTCGGCTTTTGTACTGGAGGTGACGTACACCTACTTGCTGTGTCCCCTTCACAATAAAGGCATTTTCTCAGATGCAGGTCATAACCCCTTAGGGGGCCAGAGAAAATCCTCGAACTAAAATATAATTAGCATCATAAAACATAAAATTAGGGGAGAAGGAAGGGAGTTGTCTAAGAGGGGCTAGAAGTAATAGTTTTTCAAGTATAAAAATATTTAAGCTTGAATGTGTTTATTTTGTTTAAATGGAATTAGTTGTTCGGTCCAAAAAAATGAGCAGTAATTTAAACAAGCGCTGCGAACTCAGAATAAAAAAATATATCTGGCTTTTTTTTCTTCAAAATCCGTATTTTGAAAAACAAATGACAAAATGAATAACACTTACCACCCAATGGCGGAGCCAGAATTTTCAGGTCGTGGGGGCAACCCCTCCAGCAACCCCTCCAGCAATGAAAAATGATAGGAGTTGTTAGTAAGGACTTGTCCCTTGCTTTTTATTCGACGCGTGTGCAGCGATGGCGCAGCCATCGATCGAGGGTCGAATTCGAACAGTGTGTGATCGGCATCGCGCTCGCTGAAGGTGTTTGCCTTCAGAGAAGTCGTGTACTGTATACGCAACTCGCACAATTCTGTGAGTCACTGCTTTGCCGTTACTTATTGCCAATTATGGGCTCGCTATTGTCCTATCATCTCATAGAGTCCCTCACACATAATAATATGCTACACAGTGGCAGTGGGGGTCGCAAAATGCCGATTTATTACGAATAAACCCCAATGATCCGATCGAAATTAGGGATTTCGATCGGATCATTTGGGGGGGGGGGTACGTGCCACCCCACCCCCCAATGGCTCTGCCAGTGTTACCACAACTACCCTAATGTGCGTATCATACTGGGTGTAGGACAATGGAACTCCCAACCGAGTAATTTTCATGTCACGTATTTATTATTAATTAATTCCCCGCTAAAACAAGTGATGATGGATAGCGCTCGCCCGCATTGGTGGTGGAAATTCAACATTTTCACTGGATGAACCAGTCTCTCCATACAAGAACCATAACTGACTTCGCACACGACGGTTAGGCATTTGATTTGCAATCAGAAGGTTTACCAGTTTGAATCCAGCTCAGGCCACAATTATAACTCTTTTACATAAGTCCACAAATTTTGTATGACTTGCCCTCACCAAGGAAATATGGAGTTAGCACCACAGGCTCAGGGGCTTTCAATGGAGATGAGCACCACCCCAATGCTTCTTTGAGACGCTTGGACTTTATTACTACTTGAAGGATAACACAGCAACACAAAACTTTCAGAAATACATTTGTGGTCTTCTGTAACATGGCGGGAGTTGTTGCGTTCCTGAAGAACTCCGCGTTATGGAAAAAATCACGTTATAATAAATAATATAGGTAAAGCACAGTCCGCGATAACACGTGAGGTGCGTAACGCAGGCTAAACAAAGACTGAGGCGCGTGGGTAGCATCTAGAAGCATCCAGCAGCATCCCAATGACTCGTGCAATGCTACTCCGAGACAGCCGTACAGCCGCTTATTCCTACTCGCGCTGCCATGTAGTTCCGTTTACTCGATCGCGTTATATCGAAATTCGAATCCGCGTCATTAAAAAATGTTCTCTCATATATTAATCGTGCTATATCCATTCGCGTTATGAAAACACGTGGTGTTACAGAACATACTGTACTCAAAACATGCCCTCTTGATTTAGCACATGGGTGACCTTTAATCCTTACGCAAAAGCACACACACCAAACCATCTGAGACGGTTACACAGCACACACATCGTTTGAGACAGGCAAGGAGTACACAGCACACCAATGTGTCTCATATATACACGCGGCATGCACACAAAATCGTCTGAGATGGGCTCAGAGCAAACCATAAGTAATCTGAGACAGACACAGACCACATCCAAAAGTCGGAGATAGGCACACACAACAGACACACACTGCCGAGTTCAGACAAATAGTAAATCATTTGAGATACAAAGCACTTAACACAGGTCACCCGATACCATCACGATAAGCACTAAACGTCCATTCCTTCACAATAGAAAGACAATTTATCCTGCGAGCGTGTGCGCCCGGCTGCTGCTCGAGGGCTGACGGCAGCCGTATAATCGCTGCTGTAATTTAAGCGATCGCTTAAAAATAAACACGAAGCGAAAACGATTTCACGCAGCTCCATCACGCGCTGCATACACCCGCAACCCTTAAACAGCACACGAGACTGACTCTCTTGCGACCGCATGTACAGGCTCCCAAGTTCAACTCTGAAACAGACAGTTTGCATTCGTCACAAGTGCGAGGTTAGGGTGAGATGTTAACTACCTCGCCTGGTATACAGGATGTTGTGGGTTCCATCCCGACGCTGCATGTCTCTCTCCCCGTGGTCGCGTGGATTTTTCTCCGGGTCCTCCGGATTTTCCCTCCATATTTAGAAACATGCATATTGAGTATTTGGCTGCTATACATTTCCACATAAGCCACTTCGTTGAGCTATTATTTGTGACCAAGTTAATTCTGAAGAACTATATGGCTCAGTGGGGCCTTACCTGGTAAAAAAATGTTTGTACATTTTCTTTGTTATTTAAGTAAAAATTCTGGACCATTTGAGAGTGATTAGGCCGCTGTCACCAAAACAAAACGGCTTCAGCGGATGTTTATTTTATTTTGTTGTGAAATATATCAGGAGAGCGAAAGATATCGGTGTTATCCTCGTTAAGATTTGAAGGCTTCACAACGTACGTCATTATCGTAACGAGTAACTATCCATATGCTAAGTATTGCTCTGCAGGCAAACTTATCCAGCAGAAAGGTTCGGCTCACCCATATAAATCGGGACGTTTTCGGCATCATTGTCAACAATGCAACTGCATGTAAAATCTAACTTTAAAACCAAGATACTACACTGTACTAGGCTGTAGTTAAGTCCAATACTGTGGTCAATAATGTTTGATCAGTCGCACTACGGCAGGAATTCAACATCAGTCAGTGGTTAAGAATATCTCCACAATTGTTGTCAGTCCACCGCTGGATCGAAGGCTTTGACACCATCCCGTGTCGTACATTGGTGTTTTTTTTTTACCAAACGCCACCAACATTGTCAGTGCGTCTTGGTGGAAGGGGATCTCAACCATCAGTTCAAGATATCGGGAATCGAACCGATGGTTGGGCTGAGGTCGCAGCGCAGCGAAGTAACCATATCGCCACGGATCCCACCACCTCCAATCCCGCCCTAGTAATGTGTAATTTCCCACTCCTGGCTCTGCACTGAAGGCGGAAGGGGCACCTCTCGCCAGGTTCGAGTGGTCAGAGGCCGCCGACGCACCTTGGCTTCGTGAGAACCCCCAAGAAAAACACGACGCGAATGTTCTAATGGTTATCGCGTGTACACAATAATAATAATTACATTTACATAGCGGATTTTCATCAAGGATCTCAAAGCGCTTTGCCGGATAGCAGCAGCAGCAGACACTCGGCATAAAAATGATAGTATAAATACATTGAAAAATGCATTTACTAAAAAAAAACTTTAATAAGCGGAAGCGTATAAGTAAGATTTAAGGCGCATTTTTTTTTAAAAAATTGTCCACAGGCTCAAGAGATCCCTCCCGATATCTCGTGCAAGAGCTTTAAAACTTGCACCGCGTGCATAGGCAGTCCACTGCAGGACGAAGGCCCCTTCTCCTCCCCACGCCGTGTCGGTCGTGGGGGTAGGGGTGCTGGAGGTTTGACCATACTTCACCAAGCGGGTCATTGCCGGTTGAAGTGGAGATCTTTTCACATGTACCTCTCGCACAGGCGAATAACCCCGTCGTCGATCCGATTCCTTAGAGAAAAAAAAAGATGCAAACTCTCGCACCTTAAGATTCTCGAATCGACGTATAGATAATTGGGCCGTCGTGTTGCGAACGAGGGTCCCTTCGCCGGGCGTTCTCAACGCAGAGCAGCAGCACGCGTCAACTCAACGAGACGAACACACACACACACGCGCGCGCACGCTAGGAATCGGCCTCGCGCTGTTCGACACAAACGCGATTCCTCTCCGCCCCCCCCACCACCACCGTAGACATCAAGAATCGATTCCGCACCATGCACACACACGTGGAATCGACGCACCGCCGCGAGCCTCCGCCAGCAGGCCGCGGCTAGCGCCCGCTCGCTTCAGCACCTTCGTCTCGCCATTGCAGAGCGCCATGGAGGTCGTCGCCTCGCCTCCGCCGCCGTCTCCGCCGCCGCCGCCGCCTCCGCCGCCGCTTACCGCCGCGCTCACCGACTCGGCCGCTCGCGCCTCAGCAGGGCGCCTTCGCTTTGGCGCCCAAAGTCCAAACGCGGAGGTGGGGGGGGGCACGGGCAACCGGAAGTGGTGGTCCGCCGGGCGGATGTGACGTCGGAGACAAGCGCGGGGGGGGACCGGGATCCCCCTCTCCCTCGGCTAGGGGTTCTTAGGGTTCTACACAGCACGTGGACTTGATCGAGGTAACTTATTATGATGGGTGAATTGTTACGAGCAGAACTCTGTGATGTCTCTTAACATTTAAGTATATATATGATTCAGCCTATTGGCAAGGTCAGACTTGTGTAAACAAATTCTGCTGGATTACACCACATTATTGGTTGTATATGATGGGTGTATTGAGATACCGTACAGTAAATGTACACGTGTTCTTTGATAAGGGTTATACGGTAAAGTATATGGGGTTAATTTGAGGACAAAACGGTTATCGTGCTGTCTTTGATTGAGAAGAGCTATTGTAATGCAACGTTTATATGTGGAGTTAATACTAGGAATGCCTTTATTTTTACAATCCAGTGTTTTTTTGGAAAGCATACATGAACCGGAGAACATGTGCAAATCGGACACATGGCAGTTGACTGTTCAGAAAAATTTACTTGCGTAGGACACACTTCTGCACGACTCAGCAAAATATAACACTGCCTTAAAAAATAAAAAGCTAGGCGACGTTTCAGGCAATGGTCCTTCATAGCACACGCGTCAGAGTACGTAGTGTCCTATGAAGAAGGTCCATTGCCATAAACGTCGCCTCGTATATAATTTTATTTTAGGACAGTGTTATTGATTAATGTATTAACTTTTTGTACTGTGTTTATGCCCCACTGCCAACGCAACCAGCAGCATCACCATTTGTATACTTCCGAATGGTGTTGGTTATTGGACGAGACTGGTAACAGAATGGGCAGCAATGTTACATAAGGATCATCCCCCGAGAGGGCGACCAGCGTGGACTGATGAGATTGGCATATGTGCAGACGCGAGTTGGATTGTCCCATTGGCGGACGATGGATGGGGAGTGGTGACAACGTGGGGTCACCCAATTTTAGAAGACAATGTCAATTGATCCCTTTGCAAGAAATAGAAATGAACGACATTGCGTGTAAAATCACAGCAGTACGGCAGCGCGTTCTCCGCTTGCTGTAGAGGCGGTACGAATCCAGCGACGGGTCTGATTATTTGTGCGGGTTTAATAACCATTTTTTTCTACTTAATTATTTTATTTTACTAGGTAAGGCCCACTGAGCTAAATAGCACATTTTCAGAAGCGACCTGGCTATCACAAATTATAGCTCAACAAAGTGGCTTTTGTGGAAATTTATAGCAGCTAAATACTCCTAAATGCGTGTTTCTAAATGCGGAGAGAAAGTCTGGAGGGCCCAGAGAAAAGTCCACGCGACCACGGAGAGAGAGAGACACCGCAAACTCCAAATATAAAACAGGCGTCGGGGTCAGGATCGAACCCACTACCACCTGTATACCCGGCGAGGTAGTTAACATCTCGCTACCGCCGCGCGCATCTGCTTACAACTACCCACGCGTCGTCTGCATCACTCAGAGTGAATTTTAAGGATCCCCTGACGTTATTGGCAAGAGTAGGCCACGTAGTGTCCCAGCGCCAGGGTCTAAACATGCCAAATTAAATGACACCACACATTACTCAGTTGGGATTATACACAGGATTATGCATCGGCAGAATAATGCCCCCGGTCACTCTTGCAAATGAGACTCACTTGGTCTGTTGCGTTCTGATCTCGTTAAAATGTTACGTGTGATACAAACTGTTCAATAAAAATGTATCTAATAAAGAGATCGAGCAACGTGTAATTCATTTTATGTAATGATCTACTTACTATAACTTCAAACTGTAGTCTGTCCAAAAAAATGACAACTACAAACAAACGTGTGAAGCGTAATTGAAACAATCTTGTATTCAGTGTATACATTTTATTAAAAAAGATTTTATTCAAATACTGTCTGTAGCTCTTAACCTCCCTATAATTCACAGCGTCCGTATCTACCTCTGTGTCCTTTTAAACACACAATTCCTTTTGGTCGCTTCCCGAGAGGCACGCGTGCACTCCTGACATCATGAACGTATCACTACTTTGTCTTATCTCAACTTGTGCGAAGTGGCCTCCCGACCTTGAGGCATCAAAGGCGCTTTAAACATTGAAGATTGTTATCATTGTTAACTTGTCTTGATGGCCCGGCACGCGCTTAACGTCCAACCAGCCTCGATACATGCGCATAAACCACCGACAGTGATGTACCGTATTAATCTCCATATATATAAAAGGCAAAGTTGTGAATATGTGTGTCTGTTCAAAATGTTTAGCGTACTTCCCGACATGCAACAAACTGGAAATTTGCCACGTGGGTACTTTCCAGACTGTACACCATGCAAAAATTATAAAAATACACTTTTGGGTTTTTTTAAGGTGGGGGGGGAGCTCAATAATGCATTTATTTTTTGCACGGCAAGTGAGCTGTGACGTCAAATCTGTCACGTGACCCTCGCACGTGGAAGCGTAACGCATTGTAGTGTAGCGGTTAGCGCTACGCCGCGCTACGAACCCGGCGATCCGAGTTCGATTCCCGCTCACGGCCACCAACGGTGACGATTATTTTAACCGCTCCTGGGTCTCCCCTAGGTCGATTCAGCCTCAAACGAGTAACTGGTGTGTGTGAACATCGCCACTGGGGAGACAAAGGCGGCCGGGCGTGGTGGATCCAAGTCCCAGGCGAAGCCCGGTCGTACAGCTCGTACAGTATATGTATCTCCCATCCTTTCCCCTTGCTAGGGGAACAATATCTCCTTCGTACATCCGTCTCTTGATGCAAACAAATAATTCGCGTATTTTAACACAGTCAGTCTCATGACCTTCAGGTTGTGCATAATTTTAGCAGCAATTATTCAAGTACTGCGGACCGATTTTGACATACAGTGTCCCATCGCAAAAGAGGTTTTTAACCTCAAGGGGTTTTTTTAACTTGGTTAAATAAAGGTGAAATAAAGAAATCATCAGAGCCAGGTTTTCATGAATAAATGCCGATTAACTGCCTATCTTAGAGGCAAGGACCCGGTCTTTAAACGGGTCCAAGTACGACACAAATTTATATCCTAATACTTAACTCAAAACAATCATTCGCATCAATGTGCTAATCAGAGGCGCGGATTTTTTTTCACGGTGAATCAGTCAACTGCTGTTGCAACATCTCCATATATCCGTCTCTCCACTAAGAAACATAAAATGAATGCCTATTTTGAAAGGGTCAGAAAGAGACAACTCAACACCTTGAGGCATTCTGGAGTGGTATTCAATGAAGCATTTTGACCACAGAAATAAAAGTCATAGGGTAACGAATAAAATAGCGTGGGGCTCCCAACCAGTGGTCCGCGGATCACTGATGGTCCACAAGGCCGTGGGAAGTGGTCAATGGAACTGTTATAGATAACGACATTTTTCGTTTCCACAAAACGCCATATTCTATCGTGCATTGTTACCCGTGGGAATGTTTGCACGTTGGTAACCACTGATCTGAATAATGGATAGACTTAATGAATGGCTAATTATGTACACAGCTCACCTTGATTTATTTTCAGTGCAAAGGTATTATTATTATTGCGCATGTTATTTAGACTTTAGCAGTGTGGTTATAGACTGCGTTTAAGTTAATGCTGGGCCAGCTTTACATCAAAACATGGCCTTTGGCAACTTGCCCCATGTTTAGTAATGGAGACATTACACTTTTTTCCAACAATCAAATTAAAAAAAAAGTCGGGCCTATAGAATTTCAGTCTTTCATATATGTTAAGCACACGGCGAATCAATTGACTACTATGTGTTCTGTAAATTACAACCCTAGTGTTACAAGAGTGAACGTGTTAAGGGTATATTCAGTGAACTGCCCCATAATCATGAATAAATTATGTGATGAATCTCACGTTTAATTATGAAACGGAGTCAACAAGACTATTCCTGGTAAGGGAGCTTTATTGTTTAAGCCACAAAACACAAACTCGGAGGAAGATTCTCCACCGAAAAACTTCGTGTTCACACCCACCCACACTCCCTTTTTATAGCCCCCTATACTGGATAGGGGGCTATAAAACCTTCCAGGTTTTCCAAGGTCCCCTCCCTCTCACCAATCGCGTCGCACGCTCCATCTCCGCTCCTCCGAACCAACCTCCTTGCCCATTTTCCAGCTCTTTACCTTTCCTGAATCCCTCAACAAATCCTCTGCGTCCCCACTCTGAGCTATCACGGCTTCGCGCCGATTATTTTTTTATTAAGGGGACTTCAGAGATCCTTAGAATTGTGTACGAACCAGCATTTTGCAGCCAGAGTAACGCAATAGCGACTCGGGGATTTGGACCCCAAAGCCACACGCGCACATTAGGGCAGCTGTAAAAAGGTTCGTGCTTTGGAGCTTTCTTAAGAGCTGGCAAAACTAAAGACGGAGGGGATTGAGCAAGCAGTGTTTTGCGGCGTGTGGGCTGGTGTGGTGTCTCTTGGTTCCTTGCAGAGATACGAAAGCAACCCAGAAGAGCACTTTTGAATAAAGTGTTCCCATTACAAGAGCCACTCGTGGTCCCTCTTTGTGACGGTGTCCCAGCCATCTCAGCCAGCCGCGTGATATGGTAGGGGACAAGGAAACAGCGTAACACAATCGTCCCCGATTGTTTTTGTAATGCTAGCCGGTCTTCTTGTTACGATTACAGCGGCAGACAAGGCAGGACGGGCCTGCTACACCAGCAGTGGATTTATCATGTCAGGTGATGGTGAATTGTTTCTAGAATCTGATATCCACCTATTGTATTGTTTCGTATTTTTTCACACCCAAGACGCCAAGCGGTCTGCAAAAAATATCAACTATTAATGCAAATAAAGAGTAATTCATACGCTTCTTGAATTGAGTATTGTTACAATAACTTGGGAATAGAGACCTTGAGCAGGAATTCCGAAGTCGAATAATGCTAGGAACGAAGCAGAACAAGAAATGTGCGGTATGGGGCCATCCATTTAGTACGTACGCATGGAGAGAGGAAGGGGGGTTAACCCAAATGTGTTCGCTTGCGTATGGGGGAGTCTACTGACAATGTACGCATAGGAAACGGGGGGGGGGGGTGAAGCCTCGATAATAATTTATCTACATTGGCCTTCAAATAAGTTAGTCCGGCGGTGGACTATCTGTTTGCTTAAACACGTCAATATTATTAATCCTTGATCGTTTCTGCGTGGATTAAACATCGGCCGTGCTATAGGATTCGGGGGGGGGGGGGTGCGTCAGGTGTACGTACGCAGGTTGGGGGGGGTGGGTGTAAAAAGTCCACGTGCGTACAGGGAGGGGGGGAGGGGTCAGGTTCTGACAGATTTTTGCGTCCCTACTAAATGGATGGCCCCCATTGTAGTTGAACACAGGCAGTATGGATATCATGGTTGAGATAGTACACAGAATGGATGAGACGAACCAGTCAGTATGGTAGATCGGTGGCCTGTTGCAGATAAGCAAGTGATTTATTTGTTATTAAACAAACTATGTAGTAATACTGCATTAGCAGTGGTGCACAAGTAATTGATGTGCTCTGAAGGGCCATTTCCCCAAAAGTAGCATTTTATTTATTTATTTTAAGGTCAGCGTTATGGACTGAAGTGTTTTTTGGAAGAGCAGATATACATTAAAAAAATATATATCATTCGCCTATAACAATGTAGTCTTACAATAAAACATATACGACGTTTCGGGCAATGACCCTTCTGTATAGCACATAGAGAGGCCAGAGAGATAGTGGAAAATAATAAGTCGGAGGAGACAACACGTTCCACCATGGAGTCTAAAGATAAAATGTAAATATGTTTGCTGAAAAACCAGTTATTTTAATAGCCATATGAATAGTTACACTAATAGCGGCTATTGAGTAACAGACACACCCTTAAAACGATTAAGGAGTATTACTCTTAAATAAACTACGTTTAAATTAAAAGTTTAATTATTATAACAGATGTTACAAGTCCATGATGCACTGATAAGGCAGATAGAGACTGTCTGGCCGGGACAGCCCACGTGTTGTCCCGGCCAGGGTGGAGGTTAAAGGTCGGTAGTGTAGCGGTCACGAACCACGGCCACACAAGTTGTTCGATTCCAGCTCACGGCCAACATCAGTGACGAAGATCTGAACCGCTGCTCGGTCGAGTAGCTGGCGCGCGCGTGTCTGAAACATCGGACACGAGGAATTGCAAGAAGCGGCCCGCCGTGGCGTTTCTGGCCAAACCCCCAACCCTGTCGCGCGCCGTGCCGGCCTTCGTAGGTGCTCGCTAACAGCACTTGACACTAAGGTTTAAGGCTACACGGGGGATCTTTGTCTTGGGGGGAGGGGGGGGTAGAGGGGGGCTGGGGGTAGAGGGGGGTGGCGGGGGCTGGCGAAGGAGGGGGATGTGAGGAGGGGGCTGGAGGGGGTGGAGTTTGGAGGGGGTGGGGGTAGAAGGGGGTGGAGTTTGGAGGGGGTGGGGGTAGAGGGGGTGGAGTTTGGAGGGGGTGGAGTTTGGAGGGGGTGGGGGCTAGAGGTGGGGGGGGGGACTCTTACTGTGAAGGGGCGCGCGCGCCCGGCCACGTCCGCGCGCGCCTCGCGGCACCGCTCCCTCTGCGCCCATTGGATCGTTCCGTCTGGCCTGCTCCAGGGGACCGCGGCAAATCCGCTCCGCTCTCACCTATCCCCCAACGTTAACGTCCAACAACGATAAATAAATAAAAGACTCGGCACGCATCCGTAGTAGTTCGGGAACACTCAACACGTTCGACAATAGCACCGCGTGTGTGTGGTGTGGGCTTGAAAGTGACTATAGGCGACGTTTCGGGGCAATGGCCTTACTTCACATCGCATAGAGAGGTGGGAGTGGGTAATGGTTTTGTGGCTGCACTTGTACACCAGCCACTCTCCATTCATAGCTCTCTGGCCTCTATGTGCCGTGAAGAAGGGCCATTGGCCGAAACGTCGCCTATTAAGGAATGTATATTTTTAAAGCCACAATGTTATTGGCGAAGGAATTCCGGGTTTTGTTGTTTGTGCATCGCCAACAAATCAACAGCAACGCTGCCTGACCCAGCATCAGGAGCAGCAGCAGCGGTCCATTATATTTTTTATTGTTCCACGGAAATTCGCGGCTAGTTTGAGATCCGTGGTGCATCGGTCCTAAACACCAACATCGAAGTAATAGGGAGGATCAGGGTAACATCGGGAACAGAACGCGTCGGAGTTCCAGGCAAAAAAGAATGCGTAAAGAACCAAACATCTATAAAATAAAGTGTTTATTATATCTTCTTCAGAGCTGCATACCTGTCAACCCCTTATCAGTGCCTACCAAATTACAGACCAATTCAGACCTTATTGGTCACCCCGTGCCCTTATAAATTTCAATGTTCATCCTACAAAGTCCCATTACAACGGAGAAACACAACAAAAATCTACAATTTTTCTTTTTTAAACGGCTGTACGCCGTATGGACCTGAAAACTAAATTTCCCTGCACAAGAATACGGGATATACCGTATGGGTTGAGAGGGATGGAACAGGCTTAACCACGTGGGAACTTTTTTAGGAGCCAAATAATCTGAACGCATTTTCTCAAGGTGGAGGGCGACATCGGAGGAACCGGAGAGGAAAAAAGAAATCCACGCTGGGTTGAAGGGAAGAGGAGGGAGAGGAATCGAGAAAGAGACGAAAAGAGAAACGAGACAAAAGCGAGGCAGACGATGTGGAGAGCTGAGCTGAAAGAGGTGGCAGTGGAGAGGCAGCGTCCGCCCTGTGGCAGCAACATATGGGGTCGCGGACGGCGGAGACCCACGCAGTGGGGACCACACATTGTCCCCTCGCACGTGACGGGGTGCGGGGCGAGAGAAGAGGGCCCCGGTGGCCGTGCCAGCAGCAGCCACCCCCGCCGGCTGGGTGCCGATGGCGCCGGAGATGAGCTTGTGACAGCACAGGAGGAGGCAGAGCTCGCAAGTAGCGCATTGGGGGACAAGCGCCACGACGACGGCTGTGGTGGCGAGGACGGCTGCGGGAGTAGCGGCCATCGTCGGGCAGAGGGCAGGCGCCCCGACAGCGCTTCATATCTATGTTGAGCTTTTGCACCGTACGTAGCCGACCGTGCCAATCGGAGGTGTGGGGGGGGGGAAGGACAACAAATTAAACACCAAAAGCAGTTTAAAAAAAAATAGTTTTCAATCTAGATTTAAAAGTGCAAAGCTCCAGTGGCTTCCTAATATCGGAAGGAAGAGCGTTCCAGACGGCCGCAGAAGCGCATCTGAAAGCGCGCGATGCGGTGACCACCCTGTTTTTTCAATGGCCAGCCAAAAGCCGCTTCGAGGATGATCGGAACTCGCGTGGTGGTTTATGCTCCTTGATGGGATCAGCAAGCTTCCTTGATCTCACCGGAGGTGGCCGTGCACACTACGCCCAGGATGTAGCCGTTGTTCATGGCTCTGTTTGATATTCGGTATAAAACGCGATCACACACACACACTTGGTCTTATGCACTCACACACGCATGCGTAGTCTCTCGCACGGGTGTGAATGGCCGTTTTATTAAATATGTCCTGTCCTCTGCAATGTAAGATGCACCCCAAAGTGCTGCCCGGTGTCAGCAAGGTTATACAAATATGTTCGCACACACCCCAACTGGATTATAAGACGCACCCCCAACTGCAATGGCACGTCTGGAACCCTGTCCGATGGAGTTTCACAGGCACTGAGCGACATTATTGGGGTGTATTGTTCACATCTCACACTGGGCAATGAGAACACCAATTCAAGTTTTGTAATGCTATGTCCATTTTTATTTCAGCAGAAGTCCTTGAAAGATGTTGACGGCATTGGGAGACCTTAATCCAGCAGTGGATAGACAACGGCTCGTGATGATGAGCAAACTCTTTGTTTTTTTTCGGTAAAGTCACGTAGGTAAAAAAAATCAATACAATAAAAATAAATGAAAACAACTAAATTATTTTATTGATTTTTTTACCTACGTGACTTTACCGAAAAAAAAACAAAGTATGAATCCTTGCAGTCACGAAAGCTTCAAATCTAGAAATGACGAGCAAAGTTTAATTTGAATCCGCTTTGGAGGTGGGTTGAAAGTTCAGATTTCGTTTCAAAATGAGCATGCTTATAGAAACACCTCCGTAGCGTCTCTGTGTGCCATGAAGAAGGGCCATTGCCCGAAACGTCTTCTATTATATATTTCCTTTGACGATGTGTTGAGTTGTTTTTACGTGTGCTCAGAAGCGATGTAAAATGTAATACTTTGCTAGTAAGAAGCCACGTGTTAATATAGACAGTACAATGCACGTGCAGTCCATCATTATGCACAAGCCAATTCAACTCAACCATATGCATATCAATACACCTTCATACATACGCCCTTATAAATTATCGTTATACCTAATTTAACATGGTATGGTATGGTGAGAGATAAATTCCCCACACAACTGGCTTGACCTACACATTACTCTACCGTGGCCGGTCACACAGAGCTACTTAAAGTGAACGCGTAGAGTCCTGCTCTAAAATCCCGGTTGGTTTGCTGAGAACCACCCTGCCGCTCGTCTTTCTGGCTTCGAGCTGCCACGCTAAGTCATGGGCCCTGCTGCTCGACAGGTCCCGTACCGACCAGGCTCCGTATGCAGCCACCCTTGACCTCAATACCTCCGAAGTGTCCAACTGGATACCACTGACACAGTAGAACGTGGGGGCAGGGGGTCCCTTACCCCCCCACCTCCCACTCACTGGTGGCCAGAGCTACGAGCTTGACAACCACCATGAGAGACAAATAAAATATTGGGGCCTCGCCTGACCGATTGCCGCACCCCTGAGCTGACAATGTAGTTACGCACTGACCAGACCACCCTGATAACCACAGACCTCCACACGCGGCGCCAAAGTGAACACAACAACACACTCTGTGGATAAGGTCAGTGACAGACCACATGGTCACACATGGTCAACGAGTGCCCTCTGATCGGACTCGATGGTGGCCTCAGGACTATCCATCCACGCTGCCGATGAAGCAACTGTCGTGTGGCTTGGCGAGACAAGCATATGGTAATCGTAATAAACTAAAACACACTTTTTTATTTGACCAGGTAAGGCCCATTGAGCTATGTAACTCTTTTTCAGAAGGGACCTGGCCACAAATGATTGCTCAACGAAGTGGTTTATCACGTGGAAATGTATAAGCAGCCAAATACTCTAAACGCACGTTGATTCTAAATGTGGAGGGAAATACTGGAGGACCCGGAGACATCCATCTGACCACGGGGAGAGAGACATGGAAACCCCAAATGTACAGGCGTTGTCAGGGTCGGGATCGCCCACAACCTCCTGTAGACCTGGCGAGGTAGTTAACATCTCGCCAACCTGGCGCTCACTTATTAAATCAGTGCAAGTCGTTAACACGTTCAAGTTCCCTTTTTGTTCTGCTCTGACGAAGGCTCCATGCCTGAAATGTTTGCCGATTGTTTTAATGCTAATGAGGATTTGTCAGTGTGTGTTCGTGCAATATGGACTGCGTAAAAAAACAGAACTGCTCCTCACAGCTCTCTTGGGCCGTTGTATTTTGAAGAGAAAATAACCTTGTTACTTGTGTAATGACAATGGAGGCTGCATGCGGTGCGAGGGGACTAGTGGCCACGGGAGGTAATGACAGGGGAATCAGCTGTGAGTGTGAAGGAACTAGTGGCTCAGGGAATGTTCGAGAAGGGAGCGGGGTCAGGCGAGGGATGAGGATGGTGGAGTCTGCCGGTAGAGGGAGCGTCCAGAGTCAGCGAGAATGATCGAGAAGGGGGGCGTGGCCTCGGTCGGTATTTAAGGGAGAGTTGCGCGTAGGACTCGGGGCTGTTGCGGTGGGGTGTCTGCTTGATGGCAAGTCAACGCGTCTTCAATAAAGTTCCATCTCAAGAGAAGTTTGTCAAGTCGTCATTACACCTTGATAAAATTTTCATTAAGTCGTGATTATATATGTAGTGGGTTCAAACGGAGACTCAGACGTTCTCTTCGGAGGCAAGACATTTATGAACACCAACACACACTAACACGAAGGGGTAACTGCCCCTTCACCAGATAGCAACCTATGGTGGTGGACCCCCAGGCTAACTACACTAATTACACTCGGGAGTAGCTACGAATGAACAGGACCCCAGCTTGGGTCCAGGTCCACGTGTTGGTGACTCTTCTCCGACGTCGAACGTGGAACGTCGATTCTTCAGGATGACAACAGCAGCCGGTCCCACTGGGGGCCCGGCTAATATCCTGTGTGGCGGGGCTCGCTCCACCCCTAGCCACGACCCCCCTTCTGGAATCCGCGAGGAGGATCTCCAACTCGATACGTGGTCATCCCAGCCCGACCTTTGGGGGTCCCCGGGTAGACACCTCCGGGCACGTGTCCTCCGGGGTCAACCAGAGTGCCATGGCCACTTGAAACCCCGTTCCGAGGCCGGCACCCTCGCACCCTATCCTGTAGGGGCTGGCACTGCACGCAGCACGTGGTGCCATCTATGACTGTCAGTAGTCAGTGCCCCCTGAGCCCCGCTCGGGCCGGTAATGCATCCACCTTCGGTGGGGTCTGGGATGTTGATCCATCGCGCGCCGTGCCTCTACCAGGACGGCTTCACATAGTGACATGCAACGATGTCACGACATGCATAATAACGTGTCAAATTGAATATCAACATTACAATTAAAGTAGCGAAATAACTCAAGAACATTGCATGAATTACTTCACACATTTTGACTCTTGGTTGTGAAATAAATACATTTTTGTACAAATTATTCGGATGATGCTGCATTGACAGTGCACAAGCACAATTACACAAACATTCATAATTAACTCTGGCCCTAAAATAAAAAAAAAATACGTAATCGATGATTCAGGAAATGGCATAGCATATACTGTATATAACATACATATGTATACACGTGTGTATACAGTATATGTCCTATGAAGGTCCATTTCCCAAAACGTCACCTGTAATGTTGCATATTTATTTAAGTTGAAGGCCACGGAGTCATTGATAAATATGTTGCATTATTAATTGTGTACAGGTCAGTTGAGATTAAACTGATCCACATTTGTACTGGAAGTGTGCAGGGAAGAACAATTTCTCATTAATTTCCCTATCGGCTCTCCTTATTGATAAATCGAACATATAATTAACGTATTTATATTGAGTGGCTTGCCTATCATTTCCTCTATTTTACACTTTTATAGTTTATATATATTTTTTTTTTATTTTGTGCTGTTGTAACTTGCTGACCCGGTGCCCCTAACTGGACATCTGGTGGGAAAGAGCTTCATAGCTCATCGGATTCCCACCTGCAGTCTCAATAAAGATTCCGATTGAACCCACATCCAGGCCATCCATCCACCCAGTCTGTACTTACACCCAAACTTCCCTTTCACGTCTCGCTGCATAGAAACAACGAAAACACCGAAAATTAAATATCACCCAAATAAAATCACGGTAAAACAACTCGTCTCTCGCACGGGTGTGAAATCAGAGATGGGCACCTGCTAAATCACACGCAATAATATTTTTTTTTACTTTAATACATTCGTAAATGCCTTATCTAAAACTCAGAGTAATTGGCGAGTTGCATTTCACTACATTCAATATATTTATCCCCCCCCACCACCCCCGCTCCGCCGCACCTCCGATGAGCACACTTGGCTACGTACGGTGCGAAAGAAGTTCAACGCGTACATACACAACACACGTAAGCAGTACAACATACAGGAGCACATCACAAACATCAGTCAATGTATGTTTCCCAGGCTCGGCAGTACCGCAACATCTACGTGGGGACTTTGTGTGTCTGTGTGCTACGACCTGGGACTCTCACACCGGTGACCGTTATCTCAACCCGGTATCCCCGGGCCTCCCCTAGGTCGACTCAGCCTAAAACGAGTACCTGGTGGGGTGTGTAGTAAACATCGCCACCGGGGGGGGGGAGAGAGAGAGACAAAGACGGCCGGGCGTGGTGTTTGCCCCCTCCCTGTTGTGTGCCGTGCCGGCCTTCATAGACGCTACGCCAACAACAACACTTGCCATCAACGGTCCGATAAGGCGAAGACGACGACGGGGATCTATCATCTTTGTCTTTGGCGTGACCTTGACCCAGATTCTAACGAAGGGGTGCTTCAGGACCCGCGCTACCCCCACCCACCCACCCCACCCACCCCCACCGCCGCTGTTCGCCGCCGCTGTTCGCCGCGGTCCCCAGATTTCGGCGCCAAATTCCAGAAACTGTAAAATCGAATCGCGGGCAAAGAGCGGCAAAAAAAAAGAAACCCCGGGGCCCCCCCATCAAAGGCAGCGGCCGCAGCACTCCCGGCTCTTCCCCAGCCGCCAGGCAGGGGCCCCCCACGCCTCACTCGAGGCTCTGAGGGCCCCCCCCCTCCCGCCTCATTTCCAGGTAAGTTGAGTGAGCGTCGCGTGTGGGGGGGGGGGTGGAGAGGCTGGCTGATGCCGCAGCTGGATTGGGGGGGGTTAAGAGTTGGTCAGTTCCCTGATGATGATGATGTTTGGTGGGGTTAAGAGCAAGACGTTTTGGATTATGTAAGTTGGTTATTAATTGTTGTAATATAGACCGTGGTGTTGTGTGTGGGGGGGGGTTGTCCTCGGGCCCCCCTTGAGCCATCAACAAACCCCGTGCGAGACCGACCCCCGCCTTGTGTCAAGTTCACGGGCACAGTTTCGCTCGGGCTTTATACGCGCGCTGCAGTCTATAACTGCACGGAGTATTATACTGTTATCTAAGTTGCATAGTTGTTACGGTTATTAACAAACAAAGACACACACACACGAAAAAAGACACCCGCCCGTTAAAATGTTATTCAAAGTTGCTAACAAAAAATCTCTAGCAAAAGGACGTTTTGCACTATTGGAATGATGTATGCAATTGTCGGGTATGATGTATAACAAGCAAAAACATTAGTTGTGGTTTATTTGATAGTCCCAGACACGTCGACGAATATTTGTATACATTGATGCACGATGGATGTGTGTCATGGTTGCAAGAATATAGACTTTGCTTTGGTCTATATGTTCTATAATAAGCTAAAACAAAAAGAGTTGCTTGCCTTCAACGAGCTGCTCAAGAGCCGCTGGGATAATCGCAATGACCAGCGGCGAACGCAAATTACGTTTGTAAAGTGCGAGCGTGTAAGAATATATATTATTGTTCTCCTCCTAGAGTCGCTTATACAATCGTTGAATGTTGGTAACTTAAGCAGCGCATCCACAATTCGAACGTTTGATTAACGAGCAAAAAGGAAGCACTTTCAAAATGTCGAGGTTGCACCCGCAATTTGGTTGGTGATAGTTCAAGACTCAAGTTCATCTCTCTCATTACAGACTTAACAATTCACACACGAAACTTAGCTGAAGCTAACCGTAGGGGTTTAAACCCTCCAAAAAATGTGCTACTTCTGACGGTCAGTAATTAACAACAAAATACAACCGACGCAATCATTTAAATCTTGCTCGCCGAATTAATAAAGTTACGGCCCACACCAAATCTAAAATAACTCAACCTTGTGTGGGACCGTAAAGCTATCCCGTTCAAAAAGTCGGCCTCCAGCCAGCTTGCTCGCCCACTGGCCAAGTGCTTAATGTTTGCCAGTCCGGGTTTTCCAGCGAGCCAAGGGGGTGCGGGATGACATTTGCATTGAGTTGGGCTTGGCGAGGCCTCCTTATCATTCAGCAGTGGATTGATCACGGCGGTCGATTGAAGTCGCCAATTCTTTCGTCTTAACACTGCGAGGACGCGAACGGGGGAAAAAAAACAAAAAATCCAGTACCGGATCTAACACGTGGCTGGAATGGAGTTGTGCATTTTTGTTAAAATCGACGTGTTAATTAACTGTTCGTGTAAATCACGTTAAATATAAAAAATGACTTTCGGACACATTCAATATACTACAGTATATGATAACTGTTTTTATATCAATGAGTTTTCCCAGGTCGTCTTTGCCAAAGTATAAACGACGAATATTCTCAACGCCGCAGAGATCGATAGCGGGGAAGTACACTTATTCGATAGGCTGACGCGTTCAGTCGCAATGATTATAAAGTTGAATTGCCCAGTATGTAAATCCAGTTAAGTTGTACCGCGAGGAGCGGTGGCGCAGGGGTTAGCGCGCTGAGCTATGAACCCGGTCGTCTGAGTTTAATTAACATGAAGTGGCGGGAGATGCCAGACCCGGATTCTGGGAGATTGTCACCTATCACCGGACCCGTACGTTCGAACCCCCGGCGTGGTGAAGTAATTGTGAAACAACTCACATTTTTTACCGAACTTATTTACCGAAACGACGCACCTCCGATTATCACGGTTGGCTACGTACGGTGAGAAAGAAGTTCCAACTTACATGCCTTCGTCCAGCAGTAGACTGTTACAAGGGTCGATACGCATTACTGTATTTACTGTGATTTACACACGCTGACTACAGACCGCTATTAAGAAAAAGTAAGTTTTAATGTAGAAATCGCAACGCACTATTATATTAACTTGTATCCACAAATACTGTACTGTAATCCCAAGATTGTTTCCTTGCATAATTCTCGCAAGCGATCATTTGCAAGTACTGTTGCTACTTACTGAGTGCTATATTTGTTAAATTAAGAAGTGCATTTAGAATTACATTGGCAGTCTAAACAGGCTACAATACCCCCCCCCCCTGTATTAAACACGCGCACGTTGTGTTTCTTCCATTAACCTTGCGTTACATTATTCCCATCAGATGACTGATCCAGAGAGACGCGATTTCAGTCTAAATGAATCGTTTAAAATCTTTAATCGATAAGCGCATACGGGGTTAGTGTGTGCTCCAATTACACAGTGCTCTGTTCACGCTTGCGCCACACGTGGTGTTGAGTGCAGAGCATTTGAAATGTAGGCACAACACAATAATAATAAGTATGGTCAAATACACGGGGTGTATTTAAATACACGGGGTGTATTTAAAGACACGGGGTGTATTTGACCATACTTCACCACGGTGGTGAAGGGGGGGGGGGGGTGTTCCAGTCGGAACTGTTCAGATATCACTCGCCACTGATGATGAGCCGTGGTCCAGGAGTCAAACATAGGTGGCCGAGTTAATTTGGCGGTGTGCGGGCCCATTGCACCACAGCACCTCCCCCAAACACCATGTATCCAGTGCAGTTATAGAATTGGCACATTAAATGCCGTATATCGAGCAAGTATACAGAGAAAGTATATCTACACTCAAAACGCGTGTATAATTTGTATACACAGCTGAATAAATACGCATGTAGTACGTGCACACATCACCTTTCCGCACTAAAAAATATCATGAGCGTTGTTAAATCTTGATTTAAAGCTTTCGTGACTGCAGGGATTCATATTCTTGGTTCTTTCGGCAAAGTCACGTACAAGGGGAACAATAAAATAATAAAAAATATAAAACAATAAAATTCTCACGACGTTTCGACTGCAACACAAGCAATCATCATCATGTGTTTCGACTGCAACACAAGCAATCATCAAGTGTGACACCTGATGATGATGTCTTGTGTTGCAGTCGAAACGTCGTGAGAATTTTGTTTTATATTTTTATTATTTTATTGTTTCCCTTCTACGTGACTTTACCGAAAGAACCAAGAATATGAGCGTCGTTATGAATATAGCAATGGATATTTTATTTATATTCTTTCAAACTACTTGAATAATTATTTGAGTTACATATAATGTTGTGTCGAACTAGGAACAATAGCGTGAAGGGAGGGTCGTTGACTGTCAAATCGGCAGTTCACCAGCATTGATTACAAGAATTCCAACTGCTGATGAGACCACAACATTTTGAAACCGGTCCAGAGTTGTGCTTGTTTTGACCCAATACTTCTGAAATCATGCGCTCCCAGAAAACTCCGTGTGGCTGGTGGTTTGTGAAATAAATGTATTAATTTCATATTTCCTTTGCATGTAGAGAGACGCGTACGTTAAGAGAAACATCGTCTGCGGTACAAATCCACGACCCTGTTTGCGAAGTTGAACCCGCATTTGGTAAATGCTGCAAAGTGATATTCGAATTCATTCAGGTATACAAATAAAAAAGCTGTCACAGGTAACATCTCAACCCAGCAATAAGTAGTCTGCAATTTGAAAACAGAACTTCTTCTGCGGTTTAAATTCAACTCGATGTTTGTTAAACAGAAAACCCGGGTCGCCACTAAACCCGGCTTAGCTTCGGTGGCAACGGCCCGCAGTTATTGTTGGGGTCGAGAGAAGCCCAGCCAGCAGCCAGCCAGGAAACTCAAGGCATATATTATTTTGTAATATCATGATAGGCTATATTGCACCTCTTGTATATGCATGCACAAATGCACAGTGAACTGTGCAGAGAGGGTAGCAGTGGGTGGTTGAATTTGTGAATAACTGAATTTGTGCATAAATGAATGGCTGTTGCCTTCTAAAAAAAATCATATAGCAATTACGGTACATCTTGTGCGAATATACATCGAGATGATTCACATTACATTTGTCAAACCGCTCTCGACGAAGACCTTCCTTCCCACGCACGCCTTGCTCGGTCATTGATGTTGTTTCAGCATACTTCACCACGCTGGTCGGTGCGGGTCGTTTAAGTGGGCTGCGATGCCACAGGACCTGGTTCTGGTATCATTCATCACGTACGCGAGCCGTGGCCTGGAATCAAACGGAGGTCGCCAGGTTGAGCGTGTTGACCACATCGCCACTGCTCCCCCGTACCGTCGGACACTTTTTAATCATACCGCGCCTCCCATGCAGTACATCTGGAGGCGCCCTGTGGCAGTCCGGCTAAATGGCGGGGGGGGGGGTGACCCGGCAGCTGTCCCTGTGTGGCAAAATGTGAATACAGCACCGGCCTGCAAGTGGGCATTGGTCTGCCAGTAGTGGGGTCAATGTTGCTCTGTGGCCGTTCCCAAATGATCTACTGCTGGACGATGATGTGAGCGCTCGGTTGCGTATGATGGTAGACACTTGGCCACGCACTGTTAGAAGACAGGTCAGGTGGTGGGCGACCTCGCGGTGGACGTTATTTAAAAGCCTCCTCCTAGTCCACACCGTGCACACAGGCACGGTGCACGAGTAGCACGTAGACGCGTGTTTACGTATGTACGTTGAACTTCTTTCGCACCGTACCTAGCCAACCGTGCCAGTTGCAGGTAGACGCAAGCAAGTGGTGACGGTAACTGGGCGTTGAGTGCGGGAGACCCGGTTGACGGGGGCTATTTCAACAGCTTAAACCTCCGGGTTAACGAGACCGAGGTGACGACTTAACTCAGCAACTAAGGCTTATTGTTAAAGACCCCTCGGCAGTCAAAGCCTCGCTTAGTGGAAGCCGCTTAACCCACAGTCTGGAACCGCCGGCCGTCCGTGCTGTCGACTCCTTGTTCTGTTCATGTCCAGGTTCAAGTCCTTATCCCTGAATCACCTCTGCCTATGACTTGACCGCCTCTGTCTCTCTCCGCAGTAGTCCCCTCTCACTGGTTTCTGCAAAGCTTATTGGAGAAGCGGTCGCAGTGAGTCGCTCCACGAATCCGCCGCGTTGAATCGCAATTTCAGGATGGCAGAAAATTAATCCGGAAAAAACGTCGACGCGACCGATTCCACGAAAGGGTTCTCTGTGAGCTCGTGTTAAACGCGTTTGTTCGTTCCCTTCATTCGCTCGGGGGAGCCCCTCGGTAGACTACGAAGTGCCTTTTTGAAAGGAGATCTGCGTGTGTGTACAGTGGCAAGACGAATTGAAAACAATATCGTCGCAATATTTTCAAATAATTCAAACGGAAACCACTTACCAAACAGTTCATTTATCCGACAGTTTGTATAGGCCGCCCCAAATGGGAGGTAGCTTATATTCTAAAGCTTTATTTTTGGTACCTAAAACGTGTTTGATTAATAAATGTTACTTCGCCAAACGATGGAGATTAATGGTCAAATCTGCGTCGATGAGTGTCGGCGGAATCGTTGGCGCTAAACCCGGTGCATTTGGCATGGGGGGGGAGATTACCGTCTGCAATAGTAAACCCACTTAGGGTGCAGCTGTTTACCCTAAGTCGTATTCAAGTAACTACCGTGCCTGTCGTAGCCGTGTTATGAAACGGCAACGTTTAAAACGAAACGATGTTGCGTTTTAAACCGCGGGTTTGCATGGACAGTCCAAACAGTCAATTAAAATGTGCACCAGAGTTGTACTCAACCCGTTCGTCTTCCACGCCAGAGTTCTCACCGATGTAAAAGGTTAGCGGCAGCTACTACTGTCGAGTGTGCAGGCGGTACAACTGCAGCGTTAACCGCACGTGTCGCAGGGGCCCCAGGCGTGAGACTAACGAAGCAGTGTGTGGGGGGGTGGGCGTAGGGGTGGGGGGCTCGTTGAATTACTTGCACCAGGGGCCCGTGCCCACAGCACGCTACACCACTGGGGCTTAGCCGTGTGCTGCGAGCTTGCGTGCGTGCGTGAGCCACCACCACGTGTTTGACTAAGCGAGTTCACCCCCTCCTCCTCCCATCCCGTTTCAAGGTTAACCGAGCCCACGCTGCTGCTGCTGCTTGTTGCTATCAAGAGCTCGTATCTGCAGGGCGCGCTATGCCGCCGCACACGTGGGCAACGTGTTCCGCTCGCCCAGCGTTATTATGGCGATGAACGGCTCGCCCCCCCTGTGCCCTGGTCTCCCCCTCACACACACACGTGCACTAAAAAGTGCGCGCGCGTGTGTTGTGTGGGGAGCGGTAGTGTAGCGGTTAGCGCTACGCTGCGCTACGAAATTGGCGACCCGAGTTTCGATTTCCGATCACGGCCAACACCGGTGACGATTATCTGAACCGGTCCTGCCCCTCCCCCAGGTCGACTCAGCCTCATATGAGTACCTGGTGCGTAACAGGTCCCTGCAGGGTGGGCTGGTAGGAACATTGGAATTTTTCACTTCGTTAAAGTATTGAGAGGGGACGGACGGACGGACTGACACATTAATCTATTGCAGGCTGGTACACTCAGTTTACAACTTCGTTCCTACCAGTAAAAATATCGCCACTAGGGAGACAAAGGCGGCTGGGCGTGGTGCTTGCCACCCCAACCCCCTCGTGTGCCGTACCGGCCTTCGTAGGTGCTCTTTCACAGCTCTTGCCCCAACAGTCTGTTAAGGCTATACGGGGGATCTTTGTGTGTGTGTGAGCGTCTCGGGGTTAGTCGATGAGAATTGGGGGCTCTCTTACGCTCACCGGAATGAATCTAAATTTTTGATTGCGTAAAAGGAGCGATTATTTTTGTTTCATGCCTGGATGTATTTATTTCCCTCGTGTATTTGTTTGCACTTGAAAACGGTGTACACGATACGGCGGAACACACGGGAAACAGTGCACGCGTAGCAATATACGGTCCTAATATGAGTACAAACTATAAAGACGTGAAAGTACAGGCGAGACAAAACAGGGCTGACACTACAAAGAAGGCAAAACAGGATTTACTAGTTCCGTGTATCAGTAATTTTCCTCCGAGCTGCAAATTCGTGTGTATTTATGGGAGTGGTAGTGGAGCGGTGAGCGCGCTGCGCTACGAACCCGGTGACCCGCTCACGGCCAACACTAGTGACAATTATCTGAACCGGTCATGGGCCTCCCCTAGGTCGACTCAGACTCAAATGAGTACCTGGTGCGGTGTGTAAACATCGTCACCGCGGAGACAAAGGCGGCCGGGCGTGGTGCTGGCCACCTACCCCCTCGTGTGCCGTGCCGGCCTTCATAGGTGCTCGCTAACAGCACCTACTCCTCCAGTCTGTTAAGACCATACGGGTGATCTTTGTGTATACCTTGTGTAATGCATAAACTATGTAAACATGTTTATTATTTCGGGCGAGCAGGGTTAATCATTACCCAGGATAATCAGCCCACGGATAAAATCAATGGGAGAGCTGACTAGGAGGGCACATTGCAAAGCGTTACAATAGTTTGGCGCACACTGAGCCAAACTCCCACTGGGTGGCAGAACTGGCATACACAATCGCGCACAACCACGATTCGGATGCACTTGTGTGTGACTACCCCTCTTCATAGGCGAATGAAGAGAGGTAGTCATTGTCTCTGAGGTGTTTCCAGCGTGCCATATTTTGTCATGGCTCATGGCAGACGTAAAAAAAAATTAGAATCCCGTGAATTGGAGAACAATCCAAAATCTCGGTTACAATAGCCAGGTGATCAGCTTCGCCGACGTCATTAAGGCCACCACACCCTGCCCATCAATTCCTTACTTTTGCGTCACGTGAGACCATCATCTCACTACCCCTTGAAATCATGTTTCATTCATGGGCAGCAGAAACTTAGATAATAAAACACGTAGGCTTTTGCGACCAATGTTATTGATAATTACGTTTTTGTTGGGGTTTGATCGCGTCAATATAAATGTGTCGTTAACCAACCACCACCTGACAAAATGTTTTTTAAACCTTACCAATTGGCTCTGGTGGCGGCTTAACAGCAAATTTTATATTTACGTGATCTAACCCAACACAACCTTTATTATGAAGAAACTTAGATTTTAACTCTGGCTTTCAGCAGTGTCAGTTTAGGGCTCTGGCATGGTTTGAGTCTTATTACTGCCCCCATCGCCATTCATTGGCAGGAGACTGTGGTCCTGAAAATGTTTGTGGGAGGATCAGGTGTGGCAGTCGCAGACTCCAAGATTCAGTTTTTTACTCATCCTAAAGAGCCTTGGAACCATATTTGACCATAATATGTCGTTTGATCACCACGTGCAAAGTATAGTCAGGTCTTGCAATTTTCATATCAGGGCTCTACGAGACATTTGACCACTATTGAGTCGTGGCATGCCGCGTAGTATTTACAAGACTCGATTATTACAACTCACTACTCTACGGAACGTCTGGCAAAAATGTTACCAAGCTGCAGCGCGTACAACATTTTTTGGCACGTGTCGTGACGGGTACGGCAAGATCCGACCATGTCCGTCCAGTGCTCACCGAGCTGCATTGGCTTCTGGTTGCCGAACGAACACATTATGAGGTCACAGTCATTACACACAAATTCCTTGCCACAAATATACAACGCTCCCTTGCTGATCTCATCAAGGAGCATAAACCATCACGCAAACTCCGGTCATCCTCGCAGCGGCTCTTGGCTAACCATCGAACAAAGACGGTTACTGCATCACGCGCTTTCAGGTGCGCTTCTGCAGCAGTCTAGAACGCTCTTCCTTCTGACATTAGGAAGCCACTGAAGCTATGACCTTTTACATCTAGATTGAAAGCTAATTTCTTTTTAACTAATTTTTGAGTTTAGGTTCTTGTCCTTCCCCTGCACCTCCGATTAGCACGGTTGGCTACGTACGGTGCGAAAAAAAATTCAACATACATACATACAAAGGCTTTCATGTTTAAAACAGCGATTTTCTTAGAAAGTGGCATTTGTTAATTGTGACAAAGGTAAGGTATTTAATTCAGTCTATCAGCCTATATCAACCTCGTTCTAATATACATGACCTTGGCTGGAGAAATTACATCTTAACACAACCAAAGTTAAATGACTCAATTCTGTGACATTGAGTCCCATGACAGGGTAGTGCAGGAGCTGGCAATCTGCGGCTTCGGAGCCGCATGAGGCTCTTTAAGGACCGATTCGTGACATAATTTCCTAATGACCACCACCGTCTCGAATTCACAAGCATTGCGGCTCTTGAAACATTGAGTTTTTTTACCGAATTCGAAAAAAATGTCTTGTTATTTTGATTGCCGACCCCTAGGGCAGTCAGTCACTAGGTACTCGCAGCATCACCAAAGGCAGATGGGCCTCCAGTAGTGACAATGGGAAATAGAGTGGCCATCGCAAAGCACTTCAGCCAACAACCACCACACAATTACATGGACTCCTTTAAAAATTCCCCATGATGGCTTGGAAGTTGCCCGGATTAAGAAGGTCTCTGCAGACCGCTCAGGTACCATGGTGGCTGTGATAATTTGGATACTTGTAAGAGCAGAACTTGGGTACCATGGTGGCTGTGATAATTGGGATACTTGTAAGAGCAGAACTTGGGTACCATGGTGGCTGTGATAATTGGGATACTTGTAAGAGCAGAACTTGGGTACCATGGTGGCTGTGATAATTGGGATACTTGTAAGAGCAGAACTTGGGTACCATGGTGGCTGTGATAATTTGGATACTTGTAAGAGCAGAACTTGGGTACCATGGTGGCTGTGATAATTGGGATACTTGTAAGAGCAGAACTTGGGTACCATGGTGGCTGTGATAATTGGGATACTTGTAAGAGCAGAACTTGGGTACCATGGTGGCTGTGATAATTGGGATACTTGTAAGAGCAGAACTTGGGTACCATGGTGGCTGTGATAATTGGGATACTTGTAAGAGCAGAACTTGGGTACCATGGTGGCTGTGATAATTGGGATACTTGTAAGAGCAGAACTTGGGTACCATGGTGGCTGTGATAATTGGGATACTTGTAAGAGCAGAACTTGGGTACCATGGTGGCTGTGATAATTGGGATACTTGTAAGAGCAGAACTTGGGTACCATGGTGGCTGTGATAATTGGGATACTTGTAAGAGCAGAACTTGGGTACCATGGTGGCTGTGATAATTGGGATACTTGTAAGAGCAGAACTTGGGTACCACGGTGGCTGTGATAATTGGGATACTTGTAAGAGCAGAACTTGGGTACCACGGTGGCTGTGATAATTGGGATACTTGTAAGAGCAGAACTTGGGTACCATGGTGGCTGTGATAATTGGGATACTTGTAAGAGCAGAACTTGGGAGGTAAGTTGCCAGCTCTGCAACAGTTGAGGGATCTGGAAGAAGGAAGCAATGGCGTGGCAGAGTGGCATCAAGAGCATTATCCATCGTGGTTTCTTGAACATGAACCTTCCGTATGAGAAAGCTGGGCAGCCCAAAACAAGCACAGGTCTCTCGTAAGGGCTCTTAATGCAAGAGTAGACCATTGAGTGCTGGCGTCATCGGCAAATGAATGCCCCGCTCACTTTAAGCTAATAATGTATATTCCTCGCCGTAATAAAACAAAATATGGCATTTGCAGCCCATTATAACCAGCTGCGTGCATCCAAACAGAGCCATGCTGTGTGGTAAATATTTATAATAAAACAAACTAGGCCTCCTTGTAAACAAGCTGCATGTGGCATAAAAGAGCAGCCACTGTGTAAAAATACAGCCCCTGTTAAAATAACAAAAACAGAGAGCCCTAATGAAAATACAGGTGCACAGGCTGCGGGTCCGGCAAGCCGCTTACACTCACGCAAATATCGTGTCGGCACTCGGTGGACAGAGAGAAAGTTGTGCGCCGTTATAGGCCGAGCGATTTTATAAGCGACGGTTTGTTTTAGCGGGAGAGAGAATTTAAAAATGCGTCGCAGCTTGGAGGAGTTTTAAAATCGCGTGCCCGTGTCACCCCACGTTCCCATCTCACCCTGAGTCCTCCCCGAATTTCGTCTGCGCGGGCGTGCGGCAGTGCTGCGGGGGGTTGTGGCTCGGACCTACTGATAAGGGGGTTAACGGGAAGCGTATCTCTGCTCGCGACTCGCACGGACAGCGTGCCGGACAGTGATAACCGTTCCCACTCGCGGGAAAGAGAAACAGAAAATGCAGCGTGCATTTAAATAAAAACGTGAAAAAAGCCCACGCGGTGCTGTGGTTAGAGCTCGTGACCCACAATCAAATGATTGCAAGTTCAGATCGTGTTTGGCTATGGACTCCAGGTTTCAAAAAAATTGTACCGCTTTGTGGGAGGTCAATATTGGTTATATTCACTGGAGGGACTGACCCCCACTGTAGGAATACTAAATGTCCACTCTTGGCTTAAAGCTACCATGGGTGATGAGCACCACCAAAACTTTGACTTATTTAATATAAAGCATGCAAGCTAAACACATCTGCTTAACAATATGAGCATATTTGAAGGTAAATCGGTAATTGAAAGTTCCACAGTATAGAGCACAATACAATTTGGATTAATGTAGCATCTAATTTCAGCCGCATCTGAAGATCCAGTAACATTTTTAGGGAAAATACTATATACCTTGTCAAAATAGTGTTCTTTATTGAGGACACAGCCTCATTGAATCCCAATTGTCTTTATAGTGGGTCCTGTCCTAGTTTGTTTGGCCATTTTATAATTGACAACTCAGTTACATGTGGGAGGACACCAGGGTGCCCAAAGAAGCATACACAGGAAAAAAACTGACTAGGATAGCGACAGATGCAGAGACAAAGATCCCCTATGTAGACTTAACATGCTTTTGGGGCAAGTGCTCTTAGCGAGCACCTATGAAAGCCAGCACGGCACACGAGGGGGTGGGTGGCTAGCACCACACCCGGCCGCCTTTGTCTTTGCAGTATCAATGTTTACACACCATACCAGGTACTCATTTGAGGCTGAGTCGACTTAGGGGAAGCAAATTCATGAACAGACGCACCAACAGACAAAACGCCTATGGCCTGCCAATTAAATAACATTTATACACATTTTTCAATTAATGGATTGATTGTAACTTTAACTAGAACACAATCATTAAACATTAAAGTGAATTTGATAAATGCTGTGCAATCTTCATGTCTTGGTTTTAATGTTTATTTTATTGCTTGTGGTGTGGGCATTATTTTACTTGCTGTAATTTCACGCTTGCATGAATGCGTGCACCATGAGAGCTGTGAAGCAAAACAATAAACGTCGCACGGTATTTGTTTAAATTACATGAATTCATGCTCTAATTATTACGTTAAGCATAACGCTACGATGTTTATTTATTGCACATTAGCTTAAAAACAGCAAAACAAAGACCCCCCGTTTAGCCCACATTGGAGACTACACGAGAGGTATTTTATCAATGTGCCGATTTTATCAACGGCTAAGAGTAACTGAATCTTTTGATTTAAACCCATTGAACCCTGACTGGTTGAAATGGTCTTGGGTTAAACCGAACCATACCCGAAAGTCAACCAGTTCGATTCCCTGACAGAGACTGGTCCTTACCGAATTTCCATCACTGGATTAAGAACACCAAGATAGATGAGCATCATCGCACATTTGTTTGAAGATGCTTTCGCTTTATTTTATCCTAAGTGAGATGGATACATCTGTTTGCCTCTCATTGAATACGTCCAGAATTCAATGGTTACATTTGTTTCAAAATATATTGTGGTTTACAAAATGCACAGCTCAACAATTATGCTGAATACAACTGCACGTACATGCATACATGCATGCATGCATAGCATCACAGGGATATAAAATCAATATTAGGTGTCACGTTCCATACTGCTGTTAATTTGTTGCTTATACCTCTGGCTGTAGGCCCTGGCAACGCATTGACACCGAGTTCATTGGCAATTATTGCCCAAGTAAAATGTTGGTCTTGGAGAGGCCTGCATTGAAAATTGTTCACAAATATCACGGGGAAATGTGCAGGCAGGTTTCAGCCAGTCAGTAATGTGAATTCATGTTTAGGATTACTTTAAAACGACAATTTAAGTCATCAAACGACCCCCATGACCTGGATGGCACTGGGAGGACCTCATCCAGCAGTGGATTTTACTAAGGCTGTTCACGTCTGCATGTCAATGCGTCGACAGCCTGCCAGGTTAACCCACTCATTAATTAAATTATTGAAAGGAAACCCAGTTTTGTTATTGGTTTAATGTCATTTTAGTTAATGGAACCCCCCCCCCCCCCCAAATATGCTGAACACTTTTAATTAAAAAAAAATTCTCAAAATTGTGATCATTGTTCATTACATTGGACACGAAGCCTCCGCCAGCTGCTAACCCTCTTGACTGCCAAGCTATACGCTTTACCCGGTGTTCCTGCCGCCCACCACCAGGTTGCCACACGAGATAGATGGCGTCCCATGGGGAAGACTGAACGCACCGAGAGTTTTGGTGCCCGTGGGCACTGGCGGCTGAAATTTGCCGCGAATAATCACGGTCCACCGCAGTGGACGGTGCTGAAGACTATGATTTTGTTAGCGGTCAGGGAGAATGTGAACGCGAATGCATTTTGTGAAATCTTGGAAAATGGCAAATTAAAAAAAAACGCTTCATGTCAGTCACTTCCTGTATTGGGGGGTTGGCGGATCACGCAAATGTTCTTAAACCTCCATTCCCGTGGGCGTCGTGCATCGCCCTTGCTTGCCAGAAGAAGGCAGTGCAGAGAGTGGACTCATCTCGATCTGTTTTCATTTTCATGGGGATACAGTGTCACTCCCTCGGACATGTCGGTTTTCTCCAGGTACTCCGGTTTCCTCCTACGTGTGTAAACACTCAAATAAGCTAATCATATCTTAAATAAAAACCCAAATCAGGATCCCTTTTTAAAAAGAGTACTTGGATTCAGCGTGCCTTTCATGGACAAATAAGTAATGATTGTTATTATTTCCTTAACAAAAATTGCCCCACCCTGTTGCATGACATTTCCACAAATCAATGTTTGAGTGGCACACCTCTCCTGTGAATTTCACTGAAGGTTATGGTGACAAAATCGTAGCATTTAGACTCGCTGCTCGAGAGGGTTTATCAGGCATGCGGGTGGGGGCATCTCTCGTCTTCCTTTGTGATGAGAGCAGCCTCGCTTCTGCTGCCGCCCCACGGTCTCCACGGTGCGCGCGGACGGACAGACGCACGGGCCCAATGGCAGCCCCACCGTCCGGCGCCACGACCTGTGCCCTGCACGATGAGCAGAGCGGCCAGGACTGCGTGGACGGCGTCCAGCTGGGATACCTGGTGATCAAAGACGTGCAGATGTTCGCCCTCTCACAGGTAGGTGCCTGCAGAGCCTGTTTAGATGAGGGGCGGGGGAATTGTGTCCGTACCGAGGGCCCAATAAGACCTTCCACTGCCTTGCTTCTGTCACTGAGCACAGCGATGCAATTAAAAGTGTTGTTAGGTCAAACATATTCCCCTCTCGTGCCTGATTAGTGTCGCTAAGATGCTTGCAGTGATGATTTAATTAAATTTGCAGGCTCTTTCGAAGCGGTAGTCCTTAGGTGACCACATGCCGGATTCGACCAATGGGTTGTAGGTTCCGCAATCAATCTTTATTTTACGTGCCAATATAATCTTGTAGGTGCGTAGGAACTATTTTGAAGTTGGGGGGAAGTTACTCGCAACAGTGGGGGGCTCATGTGGAGTAGCCAAGAGGGCCTGTGAACATTATTGAGGGACACACAGCACATGGCTGTCCATAAGTTGCCACCCCACGCTCTGTCCCCCATGAACGCGGCCACCCAATTGAAATGAGCAGAGCAAGGGATGCTGACCAGGATGTCCCCCTCACAGGTATTCACGGACCTGCTGCAGAACATCCCGCGCACGACTGTGCACAAGCGCATGGACCACCTGCACGTGCAGAAGCACCAGTGCGACCTGGAAGAGCTGCGCAAGCTCAAGGCCATGAAGTCCATCGCATTCCATTCGGCCAAGTGCACGCTTATCTCGCGCTCCGACATGCTCGCACTCTACACGTCCTGCAAGCTCGAGCCTGTGCTCAAGACCAAGAAGAGGCGCAGGAAGATGGTGCCCCAGCCGCAGGCGCCTAACGCCAGCGCTCCCGCGCCACACAAGGCCACCGCCGTCCCCGGACCCACCGACGCCAAGAAGAGGAAACTGGCCGGGATGGAGTCGCAGCAGCTTTTAAACGGCAGTGGAGGTGGTAGCAGTGGGGGAGACTGCGGGACGTTTGAGGCATACGGCTCTGATGTAATTTTTCCGGGAAGTAACGGCTGTGGTGGTGGTGGTGGTGGTGGCGTGCATTTGGACCCCACACTGTTAGAGGCATCGGAACGGCGCGGGGTCCATGAGGTGCCAAGGGGCGGCATCAAGGGAGACCACAGCACAGACGGACGTCAGGCGGGGATGGCCTGTTGGAGCAGCGTGTCCAAGGAGGTGACTGGTCAACCGTGGGCCTACGAGCGGCTGTTCCTGAAGAAGAACGTGTACGCTGGCAGCGGCGGCACAAAACAAGTCAGCCATACCGGGAGAGCGACAGGAATTGGCAGCGGCGGTGGCAGCGGTGGTGGGGCCGCTATGTCCACCTACAAACAGGCGACGCTGCCGAATCAGCCATTCTTGGAGAGGCACTCGCTCAAGGGGTTTCAGAATGGCTACGTCAACGGGAAGGCGGCACTGGCGTACGACACGTGCGAGCGGGCCCACACAGGCTGTTGCGCCCCCACGTGCAGCTCCTCCTCCGCGGCCCGTGCCGCCGACGACCGGCCGGAAACAGTGATAGCAGCGGCAGCTGCGGGGCACGAGGCCACCGTGGACCCCTACGACTCCTGCTCCGACGACGACGAAGACGACGACAACGAAAGCCTGACGAGCCCGAACTCGGCCTGCAGCTCCGGCACGTCCGAGTCCGGCTCGGTGTCCAGCGTTTCAATGTCGCCGTCGCCGATGCCACCGCCGCCATCCGTGCCCAGCACGCCGATTGTGCTGAGAAAGCAGGATGAGAGCTGGACGCTGAAGCATTATACAAGCGGCACGCCGTCCAACAGGCTGACGCCGCAGTCCTCCACCGGCGTGGGCTTCTCGGCGTTCACCCGGTTGGGTGTTGGCAATGAAATGGCCGGCGGCGGCGGGAAAGTCTCTTCTGCCATGAAGGAGAAGGCGGGATTCGGTCACAGCAACATCAACGGGTATTCCGACCGCCCTGACGTGGTCAACAAGGGCAGTGCCGTCGGCTCTGAAAGCGCCACTTTTCAGCCAATAGTGACGTTTGAGGAGCAGCAGAAGGAGGTTCCGGAAGGGGTTTTTTTTGGAAATGCGAGGCAGCCCCCTGCCGCGCCTGTCGCCGCTGCTGCCGCTGTTACCGAAGCTTCGCTCAGACACCTCTCTAAAGACAGAGCGCGACGAGACGCACGTCCCTCGGTGAGCCGTCGGAAGGTGAAGAGGAGGCAGAGCGACAAGAGAGCTCACGGTGAGAATTCAGACCGGCGACGAGCCAGGAGCTCCAGTTACGCGAGGAGGAGAATAAGAAGAGATACAGTCGGGGCCAGCACCAGCTCAACCATCAACATCGGCGGCGGAGTCACTGTCGAAAGGTCGGCCAGGGGCCGACCACCTCTGGCACGATCGGCCAAGCAGGGTGAGCTGCCCCAGCATTGCCCATCACCGGCGCAGATGGCCTCGGGGCAACGGCCGCCTGTACAGCCACGCCGTAGGGCGACCGCCCCGAGGAGGAGAAGGAGGTCTGAGCGCGACAGGAAGACTCTGCGGGCAAGCGTGGCCGCGCAGAGGAGACGGGGGACGGCGGCGCCAGCAACGGGAGTCGGCGCCGGCACGCGCCGGTCGACGGACGCCGACGTTCCGACGGCACCGCTAGGAGTGAGGGGCGCCGCCCATAAGCATCCGGGTGGCGCCGCTGCCGGAGCGGCCGCGGCCGCCGCCGCCGCCGCCTCTTCCTCCTCCTCCGGCCTGCGTTCCTTCAGCTTCCTATCCAACTTCCCACCTCCGCCGTCGCTCGTGCTGGGCGACGACGGGGACCTGAGTCCCGCGTACTCGGTCAGCGCCGGCCGCTTTGGCGTGCCGCCGCAGAAGCCGGTGGCGCCCTGGGGCTGGCAGGTGGGGATCCTGCTGCCGCCGAGCCACAAGTTCCGTCGCTTCGTTCCGTGACGGCGTTTGGTTTTTCCCCACGTAGCCGTGTCTGCATGGGCCGCTCTTTTACCATCTCTGTTGTACCACCATGCGGCTTTTTCTTGTTGCTGACGGCTCGCATTCCTCGCTTTCTCAAAAAGTGCTTCAAGAAACGAGGATGGGTTGAGGTATTGGTGGGCTCTGGGTTCTCTCTCCTTACAACCATGGGAACATTTTTGGGTGCCCTTGATGTAAACGATCACAGATGGCAGTTCTGACAATTTTGGTGGCGTATACTTTAAACCATCAGTATGATGTGATACAAAGATTGTATCAAATTTTGTGTCACATTAACAAAAGTTGTCTCCCTGCTGAAATGAGCAATGGGGCATGAAGCTAATCCCTATCGCCAGCCCTAAGCCAGCAGTGGGAATTCCACATTCTCATGGTGGCAGCTTTTCTCTCCATAGAATGCCCACTGTTGACCTACCAAAAAGTGGTACTTATTTTAAATGCCTTGGAAAGACAATGTGCCGAGTCGACCCCTGACTTGGATTTCAAATTGTGTCTTTATAGTCTTTGCCGAGACCCCTAAGGGTTTTTGAAAGTCCGCTTGTCGCCTCTGATATTTGGAGCAACTAATTCTCTCATTCCTCAACAGAGTTGTTACAAAGTGTCCCTTTAAAGTTGTATTGGTCTTTTAGTGGGCCAAAGATTCGATAGGAAAAAAAAATGTCCCACTAAAATCTGTACTTCGAGTCGATCGGTCTTCTCTGAATGATGTGCTAATTTTTTTTTGTACTTGTGATCATGTAACTTAAAATGCGCGTGCGCTCTCCTGCGCGTGGCGGTGACGAAGTAGTCGACAGAACCGTCCACGTTTAGCGACGGACACCCCGTTAGGCACGACGTCGCATCTGCGCGTAATTCACCTGAAGCGGGTTTGCATATCTAGGGGACACGAGCATCATTAGGAGAAGGGGGGGGGGGGTGGTCCATATGTTTCAAGCTTGACGACTGCACAAAAGCAACAGTGTTAAATGCGCCGCAGCTGTAAAGGGTCCAAAGTACTCGAGTCTGACGTGATAGAGTTAGGATGAGGCACTCTTCTTGTGGTGTCACATACACTAAACAGTATGTGCATATACATGTGTGTATTATACTGTGGGCATGCATATACAATGTGTTTATGTATGTGTGTGTGTATGTGTGTGTGCATTGTATATACTATACTGTATATATGAATATGCTGTATATGTATATTCCAGTAAGAGGAACTCAGCTTTTATTCGTTGATTACCAACGCTCACGGTCGTGAGTGTGCGAGTTGAATCCCCAGCCAGGGTTGACCCGACCCCATCATCATCATCACCAACTCCTCTCCAGGGTCGATAAAATATCTAAATAAGCACCGCTTGCAACAACGAATGGGAAGTCAAAAGTGGTTGTTCTCTGTTAAACTGAACTCTGTCATGGGAATGTGGAATTTCTACCACACGCTTAGCACCAACACTGCAGACACTTTGAGCTACGGTAATGAATATGCAGTTGTCTTCCGTCTGTTTCGGATGCGTGTGTAGTGTACATAATACTGTAGTGTAGAGTCATGTGTGGATCTAAATTTTTTTACCCGCGACCTGACCTGAGTCGTGACTTCCTGACCCGGCCCCCGAACCGCAAGCCGTAAAGACGACTTCGTTCCGACCCCGAAAACAAGCTGGTACCCAAACCGATGCAGGACTCTACTGTAGTGTACTGTATTAGAGTATAGAATATAACGTTTTATGTACTTACGTATGTTGAACTTCTTTCGCACCGTACGCAGCCAAACACGCTCATCGGAGGTGCGGGGGAAAGGACAACAGACTAAACACAAAAAGCGGTTCTAATGAAATACATTTTCAATTTAGATTGAAAAGTGCATAGCTCCAGTGGCTTCCTAATGTTGGAAGAGCGTTCCAGATGTTTGCAGAAGCGCATCTGAAAGCGCACGATGCGGTGACCGTCTTTGTTCGATGGTTAGCCAAAAAATGTAAGCAGTATACAAACTGCAAAAGCACCCATTTAATATACTGTGTTGTATACTGTTCTGTATGTTACATATATACACTTACATTCTGCATTTACAAGTATTTTCCTTTGACCAAATCACCAGGAAGACTCCCTGATCTTGTCAGATGTTGGAACATAAGCAAGGTTTGAGCCTGGATAGTGTTTGGATGGGTCATCACCATTCAAAGCAGGTTTTTTTTTAATTGGCCACATCAGCCCCCTCCTTCACCAACCCGCACTAGCCAGCTTGGTGAACTATGACTCAAAATAACTCGTGGATCATGTGACATGACATGAGGAGGCCCTCATCCACCAATAGACTAACAAAAGGGCATGTGTCACGGCTGACAGTCCCCTAATTCTCGGTTAAGAAGTAGTGTGTTGGATTGCGTTGGCCACTAACACAACAATCACGGCGATGTGCTTATGCTGGGGGGACAATTACATTACGTGTTCGGTGGAGCCCTGTACATGGTTTGAACTCGCGTATCCTGAGGTTATGAGCCTTCCGCTCTACCGAGTGAGTGAGCTGTCTCGGCTGTTGTATATAAGTATGTAAAGTAAGTGTGCATATTACTACACATTCTATACTGTTTGTATATTTATAGTTTACGTTAATATACTTTACGCTGAATATACTTGTAATGTGTAGTATATACATGCATCATATACTGTATATTGCAAACAGTTTAAGATGTCCCCCTGCTCAAATGGGCAGTGATGTGGCGCTGATCTCCATTGGTGTCTTGAGCCAATGGTGAAAATTCCACATTCTCAGTCTCGCTGTAGGATGACTGCTGTTGACTTCCCACAAAGTAGTATTATTTAATCGACCCCAAAGGCATAATGAGATGGGTCAACCTCTGACCAGGATTTGAACTCGCAACTATCCGATTATGAGTTGATTGCTCTGACCACTGTAACCACCTGGCCAGATTATCTCGTAAGTAATTGTTCGATCACCATCTCTACTACTATAGATATGCATGATGTCACATCTGTAGCCTTAAATTTCTTCCAATATTATAAATCCATGGTCAAGTTTTTGATTGACGCATGTACTGAGGTTTGCATATACTACAATGCCAATATACAATAGGCTACTGACAGCAGTCCCCTGGTCAAAAACACAGACTGGCTTCGGTGGGATCGGTGCATAACAAGTGTTTCAAAGTTATCGGCAGTGTTATACTATTTCTCCATGCTACAGCCACAGCTAGTAGTGAAGTGTTGCAAAGCGCAAGGTCAGAATTATGGACGGGGCATTGGTGCTGGCAATCCCTGCCCACCTGCCTGTGTGAGTGCTCAGAGAGGGCCTTGATTATTCGACCCCAGTGTTGAGATTCCCCAGCCCAAGCTCCGGCTTTCCACGTCTACCAATCTTATCCATCGACGTGTTTATTATTATTATTGCTAAAGTACACTGTGATGCGTACAGCTGAGAAAAGTTCATAACCGATATTGCTATCTGACACCAGTAATAATAGTGGTGCGCTGGTTTTTTATCCCTGGGATTTTTTTAATATGGACAGCATAATCAAGGTATTTTTTTAAGTCAGTGTCTCCCTGCTCAAATGAACAATGGGACAGAGGTTGTATCTGTTTGATGCCTGGAGCCAGTGGTGGAAATTCCACATTTTTATGGTGGGGGCCAGTGTCTCAATGCAGCCACTGTTGACTTCCCACAAAGTGGTCCTCGTTCATTATCACACTGCTAATCGCGGCATTAGACCCAAGTGGTGGCAATCACTTAGTCTGATTTGACCACAAGATCACCCCATGCGATATGAACCCACAGACTCAACACCAGCCATCTCCAATGGAAAAAATCCAATGAGCTCGACAAGCCGTTAATATCGGGGGCTGGAGATAGTCACGATAAGGAGACGACACGTGGGTTGAAAGGAATAAGCAAGAATAAAATTGAAAAAAATAAGGATATGTTTTACCCTTCCTGCCAATAAAACAGGACGCGTTTAAGATGTTGGATGCTGATTGGTCTACACCAGAGACAGCCTTCTTTAGGGCCTAGTCTCATCAGTGTTTTGTTGCATGCTCACCACGAGTACGTGTGGTTAATGCAGACATGATTCATTTGGTGTTTGGACATCTTAACACCCGTTTTATTGCCAGAAAGGGTAAAAACCTATTCCTATTTTTTCATACTTTGATACTGACAAACAAGGTCCCAAGAATAAGATATTAAAACAAATGTTTACTCCAAAAGCCAATTAAGACATGTTCTTTGCATTGTGTGATCGGGCCCATTGAGATGCCACGTCTTTTTTGTCTAAAATTGAAAGTGACGCTTCAAATGAGCAAAGCGCGGCACGCACATCGACTGCTGCTGTTGGAAATTCCACATTGCAGAGGCGGCGACTAGTGTTAGGCAGGCAGTGATGGCACGCCTATAATCCAGCACTGTGAAGGCGAGCGTTGGTGGATCACACAAATGTTGCTTCATTTCCGTGGGTGTCGAGGTGCCATCCCATGGCTTACCAACATGAGGCGGTGCATCAAAGTGCAGACTAAATATTATCTGTCCTTTTTGTGTGGGAAATCGTGTTGCAAGCTTGGGGTTTCTCCGGGTGCTCCGGTTTTCATCCTGTATGTATAAACACTTATTAATTGGCTGAAAACATCGTAATCTACAAAGGACTGCAGATCTTGGGCAATTGATGGCACTGGGTCACTACTTGAAAGATGCTTTATTAAACTAAATCACAATAATTTTATCCAAAGAATGGCCACTGTTATAACTTTACACAATAATAGTATTTATTTTATAGATACCCACAGGGATGATGGACTGAGATGACTCATGAGTGGGATATTGCGGAATACCCAGTGTCTTGCCATCGTCCCTTCGGTTGTGGATAAAATAAGTAGCACTACTTAAATGGTACTTTGTAATACGTATAGACAGCCTTACCGTCATGGGAACGTCGAATTTCCACCAACCGGCTAAAGGCCATTGGAGAAGAGCACCGACGCACGCTTGTATGCGCGTGGAGATGCTCTGACTTCCGGATTCTGCTTGGTTAACACAAAAAGCGGAGCCATGGCTCGATCACAATAGCCAGAGAGCGGGAAGCGCTGGCTTAAGGTGGTTGCCTCTCCTACCTCTTTTCCACTGCACAACCGAGCCACACCAGAGTCGTGCCAAGCCAGCCCGGCACATCTAAAGTTGTTTTTCTATTCCAAAAACCGAACCGTTGCTGCTGACGTCGCATGCAATAAACGAGCTGAGCAGGACGTAGATTATGCAGCGAAATTAACTGATGTCTGCCCCTACTTGGCCCCGAGCCAGATTAAATGTCTTGTAAGGCCAGCGTGCCACGGTTTGGTTCGGGCTCGGCATGGCAAATAGCCCAGTAGAAAAAAAAAACACCAATACTCGTGAGGGCCCCTTGCTGGCACAGCTCGGATGTGCCAATGGAGAAAGGTATCTTCGTGGTTAACTCTTGGCTCCAGAAACCAACTTTGGCTAAGTCGGCCCCTATACCAGCCCTAGTGATTATGATCCATCTCAAAGGTACACAATGAGTAAAACGCGCCGTCCTCGGAGGGGACGTTAAGCCAGCCATCCCGTCTGCTCCATCGCGGACGCAAAAGATCCCACAACGGTGGGAGCACGGGGGAGGGCCGCCCGTGTTCCTGCGCGTCGCGGTCGTCGTGTTAAAACAAAAAAAATTGCAAAGGAAAATGTTACTCGCGGGGCCCAAGCCATTGCTGCCAGATCAGAGGTTAAGCCTGGAGCTCACACCGTCGAACATTTAGCATTGGCAAAGTTTACACACGGGTTTACGTATCTGTGCTGGATACGTGCATGCATCATTACGGTAGCTGTCTTTAAAAAAAAAAGTCCAGATATATTTTGCTAAATCTATAACTTTTAGGCCATTTGTGTTGAGGATTTATTTCGAAAGATCTGGTAACAGTGGCCCAAGGCCTCCCGCTAGAGGGTGTGAGACAGGGCTTACTTGGCTGTTCGTGACCAAGTGATGTGCAGCCGAATGGAGTGACCCTGTATAAAGCTATTTAATGACTGATAAACACAAGTTGGCTTTCCCCACTCGTTGTACAGTGATACATGGGCACAGATAGCCGAGTGCTCTGCGTTTAGAACGGATGACGCTAAAATCTATGGAAACGTGAGGTTGTGTATTTTGTTTAGGATCGGTGGTGTTGGATAAACTTATTGGAGGCCAGAAGGCTGGCATATACGAGGCTGATGATTTTTTGGGTTAAAATTAAGTTTGATCTTTTTCGAGTGATGTAGCATCACCGCATCCGTGTTTCCTTCATGGCTTCCACCAGCCCTCTGGTCTCCATCAGGACAGGCAAGGGTGGCACCGGTGTCCCGTACCCAAACGTTCACCCGCTCTCGTGACGAAGCAACGGTTTATTTTTGTTGTCGACACGCGTTACATTGTTATTGGGGCGCGTGTCAACACGCTGTCGGAACGGGTGTGGATGACTCCGAAAACAGGGTCGAGAGTTTGATTAGGGACGGATTGAGGTCGGATTGCTTTGGGCCCCTGCTTCATTGAGTAGTGTATCCACACAAGAAACGTGTTACTTGAAATGAGCTTCTATGGGGGAAGTTGAGATGGTGGGGTTATTTTTTATTGAATCTAAATAGCTTATAGTATATGCGTGCGTGTGATTGTGTGTAGCAAAACCCGCTTTTAAACCTTAGGATGCACATTTACAAGTGGATTAATGGTTAGCGGAATTGACATGTAATCTGGAGTTAAACATTCTGTACGTTGTATATCAACAGTTACAGCAATTTATTTGCAATAGCTATGTTTTGGAATGAAGATTTAATATAGAACTTGTGATTTGCAATTTAAGCCACTTAAAGCTTCACATGTGTAGTCTCAACATTCATAAAACAAACAACAGTTCAGTACAATAACTACAGTATAATGCTTCACCGATAGTCAAATAATTATTTTAAACCTTCATAGTACGTGATTGTATTAATCAACTGCTTATGGAAAAAGCACAGAGACGTGAGTGCAGCAGAAAGCGCATTGTGTGGAGACGTAGAGGAGAGAGAAGCGTGAATGGGCCATTGCATAAAAACTGCAGCAGTGTTATCATAATGCACGTGTTTAGTAGCTACAAACTGATGAAACGAATTGAGCCCTTTGTGTGCAGTGTACAGCACTTATCTCCAATTCCTTGCGAGAATACTTGGAGAGGCCAATTGATGGATCGAGTATTATTTGTTCTCTTTGATGACACAATGTAATTGTTTACACAAGTCCTGGTTAAAGGCCAATTCCATTGTATTGTAAATAGAGTACAGTCGCCTTGACACCACAGCAAAGAGGCCTTGATCTGAGTGGCTTTGAATTCACTCACAGACTTAGGTGCGTGTGTGTGCACAATGGAGAGGGATACGGCCCCACTGTAGGGACACGGTGTTATTCGCATTTCTCTCATCACTCCTGCCCGGTGTAGATAAGAGTCCAGATAGCATACGTCCTATTTTTCATTTCATCAGCTGCCATCGATCCACTGCTGGTTGAAGGCCTCCCCAACCCATCACCGTCTTCCGTGATCCTACAATACAGAGGACTACAGCACCTGCACACGACCTGATTTTATCGACGTATGCTGAAGTTCTTTTGCACCGTACGTAGCCGAACGTTGCTAATCGGAGGTGAAAAATAGTGGACATCCTCTCTGGTGCGTTCCCTTCTTTTTTTGTCTCGACCACCGGGCCATCGTCCCTTCCCTGCAGCTCTGTTATCTCAACTTGGCTGGGGTGGCGAATGAAACGCGAAGCGGACAGTATTGTCTCCCTACACCCAGCTCGGGCCTCATCCATGACCGGATGATGCTGGGACTGACGGTGCTCTGCGTGTGAGCAAACATTTTCTCCTGACGGTGCATATCGCTTTGTGTTCAGAGGCGACAGCAGCGTGTGTTTTTTTATTGTTTCATTTATCCAAGTGTGGGCCACTCCACCAAGAGCCAAGAGTCAACGTCGCAGTGTCTCCCTCCTCCAGTGAACAGTGAGGCAGCACTCATCTGTTGGCGGCCTTGAACCAGCGGTGGAAATTCCATGTTCCTATGGCGGAGCCACTCTCTCCAGAGGACAACCACTGGTGACTTCCCAAGGTGGTACCCATTTTATCAACCCCAGAGGAATGATGGGTAAGTTGACCCCCGACTGGGATTTGAATTTGTGACCTTCTGATTCTGAGTCTTGGCGCACTAACCAGTGCCACTCGGCCTACAAATTAATTGATTACTTTTATTGAGGTGAGAGTCCATTGAGACAATGAGTAAAAGTGTGAATTAAATTACGTCGTCGCACTTACCTAGGAATGGGTGAGATTGCCCAGTGTGGCGGATCCAGACGGCTGTAGACGACCTTGGAAGAAAACTGCATTGTGCAAAGATACAGAAACCCCGTCTCCCCGCTATAAAGTTGGTGGCACGGACGACTTTTGATTCAATTAGCCCTTTTGTAAGGTTAATAAAGCTTTCATCTCATGCGCACGTTTGCACATGAGCGCATGGTGCACCATGTGCATGTCATCTAGGGATACCCACCGAGCATGGGGCCACTTTGCCAAGAACACGAGAATGCTGATGGTAAAAAAAACGGCTGCGTGCTCTCTCGCTGCAGTACAGATATTGTTTGACCTGTAAAACAAATGGGGACTGCAGGTTGTCAGTGGCCTCCAGTTGCAATACGCCTGACCACAAAAGACTATCACGTCTATTTAAAAGACCTCTCAATGAGCTAAGCATGTTGCATATCCCCAGGTAAAAGCACGAAACAAAACTGGCTTGTGTGGGCTACCAGTGAAATTGGCTTTAGTCCGAGGGTGGTCTTAAACAACCGTGAGGCTGTTGCCATGAGTCACTCTTATCTCTCCATAATAGGGGTTTTTGGAGTTAGATCGCATAAATATGTCGTTAAACCCACCACCACCCGACAGCCAATTAGTAAGGTTTGTCACGTGAACCCACAATGTTACGACTCGTTTATATTTACACGATCGAATCCAAAAGACCTATGGATAATATTGGTCAATTTCTATTTTCTTGTGTTGCACCGTGGGTTCCTTTAACCACTGCCTTCCACCTCGTGGGGCATTTGCATCCTGGTGTTCTGATGCCCTCACCTTATTTAAGGCAGCAGGAAGGTCACTGCCAGGTTGTGGTCACCGCCAGTTTATTGTTTCTTTTGAGTACAAGTATAGCGTCACGGTATGCACTTAAGTTCCTGGAGCTTAATAGAATTAGGAGAGCTGTGGAACGGTCAAATCAAGACACTGTGATCTTTTATTTTATCAGATGAAATTTAAAATATCGAAGAAAGAATGTGAGAGAAAGATGAACTTTTCTATTCCTGTTTTTTTAAAGCAAATCTTAGCTATTTATAGTCAGCACATCATAAACCTAGCTTGCAGCAGTTAACTTTGCTTTCACAGTCACATATATATCAGTCTCGCTTCGGATGTGTTTTTATTGTTTGATGCGCGATGGGCATTGTCAAGGAACTTGAAGCTTATTATTATTATTGTATGGATGTAACCGGTGGCACAGCTTTGCATTACATGTTTCAGAAAAGAGTCAAATGTATTTGCACAGGAGAGCTTTGTAGAGCTTTTTTTGCCAGCTTGTCCTTATTAAGCACACTTATGAGCTGTGTCTATGAAGGAATGTAGAACGGAGTGAGCACTTAACCTGCGGAGTGCGGCTACTTGTTGCTTGAAAAGGTACCTTTTTTGGCAAAAAAATGTTTAATGAAAAAATTACAAGTAAATGCTTCTGCAATTAAAAAAATGAAAAAATAAAGTGCAATGCAAAATGTTTGCAGTAATGTTACTTATTGTTGCGGTTTGATTTTTAAATGTTGGCAGGAAAATGGGCTCTACTGGTTTTGACAAAAAAAAAACCCGAGTTAGACGAAATGTGCTGATGCCTTTATACCCTCTTGTCACATTTTGAAGATTCATAATTTATCATTCAGAATGGTGTCAAAGCACTGCAGGACCATGAGAGATGGCCCCTGTTTGTGGAGGCCTTTAACCAGCAGTGGATTGATCATGGCTGGTAATTAAACGAGCATCATTTTGTGGGAAGTCAACAATGGCCACCCTATGGATAGTTCCCCCCCCCCCCCTGCCATAAACATGGAATTTCCAATACTGGTTCTAACGAAACGAAACTTTTTATTTAGCCAGGTAACATCCACTGAGCTATAAAGTATAGCTCTTTTTTCAGAAGCGACCTGGGCACACAATTGATCGCTCATTGAAGTGGTTTATCATGAAATGTATGGCAGCCAAATATTCTCAACGCATGTTTCTAAACGTGGAGGGAAAAAGCGGAGAGAAATCCACGGGGTCAACATACAAACACCAAATTTACAAGCATCAGGGTCGGGATAGAACGCACGGCCTCCTGTATACCATCTAGATGAGAACTCTTCCTACAACTATTTGTGGCAGCAGGACACTGACGACGTGTCTCCATGAACCTCATCCATTTGAACGACGTTCCGTTACCAAAACTTCTGGGATGCTCAAATGGACGCGGTGACCCGATCGCCCCTCCCTCTCGCCTAATTATAATAGTCACGCCCACTCAATACTAACCACGCCCACTCTACCTTCCACACCCGCCCCCTGTCCAAAGAGGAGTGGCGCATTTTAAGTTGGGCTGAATCTTTAATTGAACAAAACAAATCCCTTTAGGTTTGGGGGGGGGGGGGGTTGGATGGCCACCGGGAACATAGCTTTAGTAGAACCAACGGGACGTAGTAGCCTCACCGACGAGCAACATCCAGAATTACAATATTTCATTTTACAGGAAGAATCCGATGAGCTATCAAGCTCTTTTTCACACATGTCCAGTAGGGGCAGGTGAGAATGTTAGAACGATTGCCTTACGACTCTTGAGGCCCCACATTCTTCTTAGTTACGGCTCTGCTCAGCTCTGGCTTGAGTGAACTGGCTCAGCCATGCCTAACGTGAGCCAGCTCTCGATGGGATCCCAGCACCAATGGGCCACAGTGCATCGCTTCCTTACCTTTGTGTCGCCTCTCGCCCTTCTCCGCTCTCAATCTCTCCTACTCCTGACCCTTCCACCCTCCACTTGTGCACAATCCACCGCTTCCGCTCCTTTTTTCCCTGCTTGCCCCCATGCACTGGTACAAACTTCCACTCCGCATTAAGGGGCCGTCCATAAATGACGTCACGCACCTGGGGGGGTGGGGTCAGACATTTGTGACGATGTGTGACGAGGGGGGTGGTCTTCTTTGGTTCTTTCGGTAAAGTCACGTTGAATGAGAATAAAATAATAAACTAAAAATAAGACAATCAAATTCTCACGACGTTTCGGCCACAACACAAGCGGAATCATCAAGAAGATGATTGCCTGCAGTCACGAAAGCTTTAAATCGAGGGGGGTGGTGTTTGAGAAATGTGACGTCACATCAAAAAATGACAATAGTTTAAAGCGATTTAAAGCATGTTTTATTTGGGGGGGGGGGGGAGGCAGAGCTTTGTGACGTCATATTTGAGGGGGGGGGTTGACTTTTTGTGATGCCGTGTGACGAGGGGGGGGGGGAGTCAAAAATCGGCCAAAATCGCGTGACGTCATTTATGGACGGCCCCAAAGCGAACACCCTCCCCGTCTCGTTTCCACTCCTCCCTCAAGACCCCCACCTCTTCTCCCTGACCCTATATCATTGCCTCCATCCCTAGGTACCCCCCGTAATTACCGTACCCACTAAACCTCCCTCCACATACCCCCCGTCCCTTTAGCTACCCTCAGCGTACCACTCACAAACCTTGTGAAGGGCCCTGGATAAAGGCGCTGTAAAAATATAAGAGAACGTTTGGCTCTGGGTCAAGGTTTTGTTTCATTCGTTGACGGGAGTGAGCTACATTCATCCAGAAACTGATTAACACGAATGACCCAACGAGTGTCTTGATGGGTGGGGGGGGGGAACCCCATTTCAACATATAAATTATAACGTTGCAGGCACTGCGTAGCCAACACATTCGAGGAAAACAGCATCCGAGTCGTGCACCATTCCAGTAACACCCGGCAGGTGATGCGCGCATCGACACTGAAGCACCAAGTCGCACGAAATTCCCGTTCACCACATGTGCGGGGATATCCTGTTAACGCGTATCAGAAACGTTGCACAAAATTGCGCCTGGGGGTTGTGCGTGTGCTAACCACGTGTGCGAGGGATATCTTAAAATCAAGGAAATTGCAGCAACAAAACAAATATAACAGGGGTGGTGAGGGATTTAAGGCGAAACCACAAAGCGAGACTCGTCTCAAACAAAATGATTTTCCCCACCGTAAGGGAGCCGGGGACTCAAAGCAACGAGTTGACTCGAGCTCCGGTGCCAGACACGGCGGCTCAGGATTCTAAGAGAAGCTATAATGCAGCAAAGTTGGCACGGTTTAGAGGGGGGTAGCCAGCTGGTGCATCTCATTCATCTCATCTGGGTCTGTCCCGTGACCTCCTTGTCAGCAGCCAGCCTTCGACGCTTCACGTGACGGGCCTCAAGGTTGCACCGTGGCCTGGCACAGACGCCGCGGTTGACGTTACCGCCACTTAGTGGCGAATGTTGGGGTGTTGGTATGCATGGATTTGTGTCCATATGCACCTATGGGGAGCGGTGGCGCAGCGGTTAGCGCTACGCTGCGCTACGAACCCGTCGCCCCGGGTTTAATTCCCGCTCACGGCCAACACCGGTGACCGTTATCTGAACCGGTCCTGGACCTCCCCTAGGTCGACTCAGCCTCAAATGAGTACCCGGTGCGGTGTGTAAACATCGTCACTGGGGAGACAAAGGCGGCCGGGCGTGGTGCTGGCCACCCAGCACCAACCCCAGCCGCCTTGCCGTGCCGGCCGTCATAGGTGCTCGCTAACAGCACTTGCCCCAACAGGCTATATACGGGGATCTTTGTCATATGCACCCAGCATGGCACAAGCTGCTGAGCAGCTCGTGAATAAGACCTTCAGTCTCTCAAAACTATTCATTATTTGGTGATGCTGATGCTGCGTTGGCAGTGTTGCACAGCAATACAAATACTAGGCGACGCTTCGGACATGGCCCTTATTCAAAACATATCTAATGTTTGTTTTATGATCTTGTTCCCGAACTTCAGCAAGTGGGTAGGTGAGTGAGAGAGTGGGTGACTGGGTTGGTGGGTGAGTGGGTAGATGAGTTATTGAGTGTGTAGTTGAGAGAATGAGTGGGTGGGTGAGAGTGGATGGCTGGGTGAGTGGGTTGGTGGGTGAGTGGTAGGCGAGTTATAGAGAGGGTGAGTGTGTGGGTGATTTATAGAATGCGTGTGGGTGAGAAGTGGGTGGGTGACAGAGTTGGTGGATGAGTGGGTAGGGGAGTTATAGAGTGCTTGAGTGAGAGAGTGGGATGGTGGGTGAGAGAGTGGGTGGATGAGAGGGTGGGTAAGTTATAGAGTGTATGGGTAAGTGAGAATGGATGGGAAAGAGTTGGTGGGTAGGTGAGTTATGGAGTGCGTGAGTGTGTGGGTGGGTAGGTGGGTGAGAGAGTGGCTGGATGGGTCTCAGTTTTCAGTTGATTTATTTTGGTATAGCCCTGTGAGCCATTCGGCTCTTGAATCGGGTGCAACCACAACAAACAAAAACACGAACAAGAAAACATCTTAAAGTGACTATGTGACTGTGCAAACAGAAAATCCATGAAAAAAACAGCAAAATATTCCTGAAAAAATCACCGTACACCAACGCTGTGTGCAAAAAATCCCAATTGGGTGAGAGAGTGGCTGAGTGGGTGAGAGGGTGGCTGGGTGGGTGAGAGTGGCCGGGTGGGTGAGAGGGTGGCCGGGTGGGTGAGAGAGTGGCTGGGTGGGTGAGTGGCTGGGTGGGTGAGAGTGGCTGGGTGGGTGAGAGAGTCGCTGGGTGGGTGATAGAGTGGCTGGGTGGGTGAGAGAGTGGCTGGGTGGGTGAGAGAGGGGCCGGGTGGGTGAGAGTGGCTGGGAGGGTGAGAGAGTGGCTGGGTGGGTGGGAGAGTGGCTGGGAGGGTGAGAGAGTGGCTGGGTGGGTGAGAGAGTGGCTGGGTGGGTGAGAGAGTCGCTGGGTGGGTGAGAGAGTGGCTGGGTGGGTGAGAGAGTAGCTGGGTGGGTGAGAGAGTGGCTGGGTGGGTGAGAGAGTCGCTGGGTGGGTGAGAGAGTGGCTGGGTGGGTGAGTGGCTGGGTGGGTGAGAGTGGCTGGGTGGGTGAGAGAGTGGCTGGGTGGGTGAGAGAGTGGCTGGGTGGGTGAGAGAGTGGCTGGCTGGGTGAGAGAGTGGCTGGCTGGGTGAGAGAGTGGCTTGGTGGGTGAGAGAGGGGCTGGGTGGGTGAGAGAGTGGCTGGGTGGGTGGGAGAGTGGCTGGGAGGGTGAGAGAGTCGCTGGGTGGGTGAGAGAGTGGCTGGGTGGGTGAGAGAGTGGCTGGGAGGGTGAGAGAGTCGCTGGGTGGGTGAGAGAGTGGCTGTGTGGGTGAGAGAGTGGCTGGGTGGGTGAGAGAGTGGCTGGGTGGGTGAGAGAGTGGCTGGGTGGGTGAGAGTGTGGCTGGGTGGGTGAGAGTGTGGCTGGGAGGGAGAGAGTGTGGCTGGGTGGGTGAGAGTGTGGCTGGGTGGGTGAGAGAGTGGCTGTGTGGGTGAGAGAGTGGCTGTGTGGGTGAGAGAGTGGTTGGGTGGGTGAGAGAGCAGCTGGGTGGGTGAGAGAGTGGCTGGGAGGGTGAGTGAGTGGCTGGGTGGGTGAGAGAGTCGCTGGGTGGGTGAGAGAGTAGCTGGGTGGGTGAGAGAGTGGCTGGGTGGGTGAGAGTGGCTGGGTGGGTGAGAGAGTGGTTGGGTGGGTGAGAGTGTGGCTGGGTGGGTGAGACAGTGGCTGGGTGGGTGAGAGAGTGGCTGGGTGGGTGAGAGTGGCTGGGTGGGTGAGAGAGTGGCTGGGTGGGTGAGAGTGTGGCTGGGTGGGTGAGAGGGTGGCTGGGTGGGTGAGAGAGTGGCTGGGTGGGTGAGAGTGGCTGGGTGGGTGAAAGAGTGGCTGGGTGGGTGAGAGTGTGGCTGGGTGGGTGAGAGAGTGTCTAGGTGGGTGAGAGTGTGGCTGGGTGAGTGAGAGAGTGGCTGTGTGGGTGAGAGAGTGGCTGTGTGGGTGAGAGAGTCGCTGGGTGGGTGAGAGAGTGGCTGGGTGGGTGAGAGAGTGGCTGTGTGGGTGAGAGAGTGGCTGGGTGGGTGAGAGAGTGGCTGGGTGGGTGAGAGAGTGGTTGTGTGGGTGAGAGAGTGTCTGGGTCGGTGAGAGAGTGGCCGGGTGGATAAGAGTGTGGTTGGGTGGGTGTGAGTGTGGCTGGGTGGGTGAGAATGTGGTTGGGTGGGTGAGAGTGTGGTTGGGTGGGTGAGAGAGCGGCTGGGTAGGTGAGAGAGTGGCTGGGTGTGTGAGTGTGTGGGTGAGAGAGTGGCTGGGTGGGTGAGAGAGTGGCTGGGTGGGTGAGAGAGTGTCTGGGTGGGTGAGAGTGTGGCTGGGAGGGTGAGTGGCTGGGTGGGTGAGAGAGTGGTTGGGAGGGTGAGAGAGTGGCTGGGTGGGTGAGAGAGTGGCTGGCTGGGTGAGAGAGTGGCTGGGTGGGTGAGAGAGTGGCTGGGTGGGTGAGAGAGTGGCTGGGTGGGTGAGAGTGTGGCTGGGTGGGTGAGAGAGCGGCTGGGTGGGTGAGAGAGTGGCTGGGAGGGTGAGAGAGTGGCTGGGTGGGTGAGAGAGTGGCTGGGAGGGTGAGAGAGTGGCTGGGTGGGTGAGAGTGTGGCTGGGAGGGTGAGTGGCTGGGTGGGTGAGAGAGTGGCTGGGTGGGTGAGAGGGTGGCTGGGTGGGTGAGAGGGCGCCTGGGTGGGTGAGAGTGCGGCTGGGAGGGTGAGAGTGTGGCTGGGTGGGTGAGAGAGTGGCTGGGTGGGTGAGAGAGTGGCTGGGTGGGTGAGAGTGTGGCTGGGTGGGTGAGAGTGTGGCTGGGAGGGAGAGAGTGGGGCTGGGTGGGTGAGAGTGTGGCTGGGTGGGTGAGAGAGTGGCTGTGTGGGTGAGATAGTGGCTGGGTGGGTGAGAGAGCAGCTGGGTGGGTGAGAGAGTGGCTGGGAGGGTGAGAGAGTGGCTGGGAGGGTGAGAGAGTGGCTGGGTGGGTGAGAGAGTGGCTGGCTGGGTGAGAGAGTGGCTGGGTGGGTGAGAGAGTGGCTGGGTGGGTGAGAGAGTGGCTGGCTGGGTGAGAGAGTGGCTGGGTGGGTGAGAGAGTGGCTGGGTGGGTGAGAGAGTGGCTGGGAGGGTGAGAGAGTCGCTGGGTGGGTGAGAGAGTGGCTGTGTGGGTGAGAGAGTGGCTGGGTGGGTGAGAGAGTGGTTGGGTGGGTGAGAGAGTGGCTGGGAGGGTGAGAGAGTGGCTGGGAGGGTGAGAGAGTGGCTGGGTGGGTGAGAGAGTGGCTGGGTGGGTGAGAGAGTGGCTGGCTGGGTGAGAGAGTGGCTGGGTGGGTGAGAGAGTGGCTGGGTGGGTGAGAGAGTGGCTGGGAGGGTGAGAGAGTCGCTGGGTGGGTGAGAGAGTGGCTGTGTGGGTGAGAGAGTGGCTGGGTGGGTGAGAGAGTGGCTGGGTGGGTGAGAGAGTGGCTGGGTGGGTGAGAGTGTGGCTGGGTGGGTGAGAGTGTGGCTGGGAGGGAGAGAGTGTGGCTGGGTGGGTGAGAGTGTGGCTGGGTGGGTGAGAGAGTGGCTGTGTGGGTGAGAGAGTGGCTGTGTGGGTGAGAGAGTGGTTGGGTGGGTGAGAGAGCAGCTGGGTGGGTGAGAGAGTGGCTGGGAGGGTGAGTGAGTGGCTGGGTGGGTGAGAGAGTCGCTGGGTGGGTGAGAGAGTAGCTGGGTGGGTGAGAGAGTGGCTGGGTGGGTGAGAGTGGCTGGGTGGGTGAGAGAGTGGTTGGGTGGGTGAGAGTGTGGCTGGGTGGGTGAGAGAGTGGCTGGGTGGGTGAGAGAGTGGCTGGGTGGGTGAGAGTGGCTGGGTGGGTGAGAGAGTGGCTGGGTGGGTGAGAGTGTGGCTGGGTGGGTGAGAGGGTGGCTGGGTCGGTGAGAGAGTGGCTGGGTGGGTGAGAGTGGCTGGGTGGGTGAAAGAGTGGCTGGGTGGGTGAGAGTGTGGCTGGGTGGGTGAGAGAGTGTCTAGGTGGGTGAGAGTGTGGCTGGGTGAGTGAGAGAGTGGCTGTGTGGGTGAGAGAGTGGCTGTGTGGGTGAGAGAGTCGCTGGGTGGGTGAGAGAGTGGCTGGGTGGGTGAGAGAGTGGCTGTGTGGGTGAGAGAGTGGCTGGGTGGGTGAGAGAGTGGCTGGGTGGGTGAGAGAGTGGCTGTGTGGGTGAGAGAGTGTCTGGGTCGGTGAGAGAGTGGCCGGGTGGATAAGAGTGTGGTTGGGTGGGTGTGAGTGTGGCTGGGTGGGTGAGAATGTGGTTGGGTGGGTGAGAGTGTGGTTGGGTGGGTGAGAGAGCGGCTGGGTAGGTGAGAGAGTGGCTGGGTGGGTGAGTGTGTGGGTGAGAGAGTGGCTGGGTGGGTGAGAGAGTGGCTGGGTGGGTGAGAGAGTGTCTGGGTGGGTGAGAGTGTGGCTGGGAGGGTGAGTGGCTGGGTGGGTGAGAGAGTGGTTGGGAGGGTGAGAGAGTGGCTGGGTGGGTGAGAGAGTGGCTGGCTGGGTGAGAGAGTGGCTGGGTGGGTGAGAGTGTGGCTGGGTGGGTGAGAGTGTGGCTGGGAGGGAGAGAGTGGGGCTGGGTGGGTGAGAGTGTGGGTGGGTGGGTGAGAGAGTGGCTGTGTGGGTGAGATAGTGGCTGGGTGGGTGAGAGAGCAGCTGGGTGGGTGAGAGAGTGGCTGGGAGGGTGAGAGAGTGGCTGGGAGGGTGAGAGAGTGGCTGGGTGGGTGAGAGAGTGGCTGGCTGTGTGAGAGAGTGGCTGGGTGGGTGAGAGAGTTGCTGGGTGGGTGAGAGAGTGGCTGGGAGGGTGAGAGAGTGGCTGGGAGGGTGAGAGAGTGGCTGGGTGGGTGAGAGAGTGGCTGGGAGGGTGAGAGAGTGGCTGGGAGGGTGAGAGAGTGGCTGGGTGGGTGAGAGAGTGGCTGGCTGTGTGAGAGAGTGGCTGGGTGGGTGAGAGAGTTGCTGGGTGGGTGAGAGAGTGGCTGGCTGGGTGAGAGAGTGGCTGTGTGGGTGAGAGAGTGGCTGGGTGGGTGAGAGAGTGGCTGGGTGGGTGAGAGAGTGGCTGGGAGGGTGAGAGAGTGGCTGGGAGGGTGAGAGAGTGGCTGGGTGGGTGAGAGAGTGGCTGGGTGGGTGAGAGAGTGGCTGGCTGGGTGAGAGAGTGGCTGGGTGGGTGAGAGAGTGGCTGGGTGGGTGAGAGAGTGGCTGGGAGGGTGAGAGAGTCGCTGGGTGGGTGAGAGAGTGGCTGTGTGGGTGAGAGAGTGGCTGGGTGGGTGAGAGAGTGGCTGGGTGGGTGAGAGAGTGGCTGGGTGGGTGAGAGTGTGGCTGGGTGGGTGAGAGTGTGGCTGGGAGGGAGAGAGTGTGGCTGGGTGGGTGAGAGTGTGGCTGGGTGGGTGAGAGAGTGGCTGTGTGGGTGAGAGAGTGGCTGTGTGGGTGAGAGAGTGGTTGGGTGGGTGAGAGAGCAGCTGGGTGGGTGAGAGAGTGGCTGGGAGGGTGAGTGAGTGGCTGGGTGGGTGAGAGAGTCGCTGGGTGGGTGAGAGAGTAGCTGGGTGGGTGAGAGAGTGGCTGGGTGGGTGAGAGTGGCTGGGTGGGTGAGAGAGTGGTTGGGTGGGTGAGAGTGTGGCTGGGTGGGTGAGAGAGTGGCTGGGTGGGTGAGAGAGTGGCTGGGTGGGTGAGAGTGGCTGGGTGGGTGAGAGAGTGGCTGGGTGGGTGAGAGTGTGGCTGGGTGGGTGAGAGGGTGGCTGGGTCGGTGAGAGAGTGGCTGGGTGGGTGAGAGTGGCTGGGTGGGTGAAAGAGTGGCTGGGTGGGTGAGAGTGTGGCTGGGTGGGTGAGAGAGTGTCTAGGTGGGTGAGAGTGTGGCTGGGTGAGTGAGAGAGTGGCTGTGTGGGTGAGAGAGTGGCTGTGTGGGTGAGAGAGTCGCTGGGTGGGTGAGAGAGTGGCTGGGTGGGTGAGAGAGTGGCTGTGTGGGTGAGAGAGTGGCTGGGTGGGTGAGAGAGTGGCTGGGTGGGTGAGAGAGTGGCTGTGTGGGTGAGAGAGTGTCTGGGTCGGTGAGAGAGTGGCCGGGTGGATAAGAGTGTGGTTGGGTGGGTGTGAGTGTGGCTGGGTGGGTGAGAATGTGGTTGGGTGGGTGAGAGTGTGGTTGGGTGGGTGAGAGAGCGGCTGGGTAGGTGAGAGAGTGGCTGGGTGGGTGAGTGTGTGGGTGAGAGAGTGGCTGGGTGGGTGAGAGAGTGGCTGGGTGGGTGAGAGAATGTCTGGGTGGGTGAGAGTGTGGCTGGGAGGGTGAGTGGCTGGGTGGGTGAGAGAGTGGTTGGGAGGGTGAGAGAGTGGCTGGGTGGGTGAGAGAGTGGCTGGCTGGGTGAGAGAGTGGCTGGGTGGGTGAGAGAGTGGCTGGGTGGGTGAGAGAGTCGCTGGGTGGGTGAGAGTGTGGCTGGGTGGGTGAGAGAGCGGCTGGGTGGGTGAGAGAGTGGCTGGGAGGGTGAGAGAGTGGCTGGGTGGGTGAGAGAGTGGCTGGGAGGGTGAGAGAGTGGCTGGGTGGGTGAGAGTGTGGCTGGGAGGGTGAGTGGCTGGGTGGGTGAGAGAGTGGCTGGGTGGGTGAGAGGGTGGCTGGGTGGGTGAGAGGGCGCCTGGGTGGGTGAGAGGGCGGCTGGGAGGGTGAGAGTGTGGCTGGGTGGGTGAGAGAGTGGCTGGGTGGGTGAGAGAGTGGCTGGGTGGGTGAGAGTGTGGCTGGGTGGGTGAGAGTGTGGCTGGGAGGGAGAGAGTGGGGCTGGGTGGGTGAGAGTGTGGCTGGGTGGGTGAGAGAGTGGCTGTGTGGGTGAGATAGTGGCTGGGTGGGTGAGAGAGCGGCTGGGTGGGTGAGAGAGTGGCTGGGAGGGTGAGAGAGTGGCTGGGAGGGTGAGAGAGTGGCTGGGTGGGTGAGAGAGTGGCTGGCTGGGTGAGAGAGTGGCTGGGTGGGTGAGAGAGTGGCTGGGTGGGTGAGAGTGTGGCTGGGTGGGTGAGAGGGCGGCTGGGTGGGTGAGAGAGTGGCTGGGAGGGTGAGAGAGTGGCTGGGTGGGTAAGAGAGTGGCTGGGAGGGTGAGAGAGTGGCTGGGTGGGTGAGAGAGCACCTGGGTGTGTGTGAGAGGGCGGCTGGGAGGGTGGGAGAGTGGCTGGGTGGGTGAGAGAGTGGCTGGGTGGGTGAGAGAGTGGCTGGGAGGGTGAGAGAGTGGCTGGGTGGGTGAGAGTGTGGCTGGGAGGGTGAGTGGCTGGGTGGGTGAGAGAGTGGCTGGGAGGGTGAGAGAGTGGCTGGGTGGGTGACAGTGTGGCTGGGTGGGTGAGAGAGTGGCTGGGTGGGTGAGAGAGTGGCTGGCTGGGAGGGTGAGTGGCTGGGTGGGTGAGAGAGTGGCTGAGTGGGTGAGAGAGTGGCTGGGAGGGTGAGTGGCTGGGTGGGTGAGAGAGTGGCTGGGTGGGTGAGAGGGTGGCTGGGTGGGTGAGAGAGCGCCTGGGTGGGTGAGAGGGCGGCTGGGAGGGTGAGAGTGTGGCTGGGTGGGTGAGAGAGTGGCTGGGTGGGTGAGAGAGTGGCTGGGTGGGTGAGAGTGTGGCTGGGTGGGTGAGAGAGTGGCTGTGTGGGTGAGATAGTGGCTGGGTGGGTGAGAGAGCAGCTGGGTGGGTGAGAGGGTGGCTGGGAGGGTGAGAGAGTCGGGCTGGGTGGGTGAGAGAGTCGCTGGGTGGGTGAGAGAGTGGCTGGCTGGGTGAGAGAGTGGCTGGGTGGGTGAGAGAGTGGCTGGGTGGGTGAGAGAGTGGCTGGGTGGGTGAGCGTGTGGCTGGGTGTGTGAGAGAGTGGCTGGGTGGGTGAGAGAGTGGCTGGGAGGGTGAGAGAGTGGCTGGGTGGGTGAGAGAGTGGCTGGCTGGGTGAGAGAGTGGCTGGGTGGGTGAGAGAGTGGCTGGGTGGGTGAGAGTGTGGCTGGGTGGGTGAGAGAGCGGCTGGGTGGGTGAGAGAGTGGCTGGGAGGGTGAGAGAGTGGCTGGGTGGGTGAGGAGTGGCTGGGAGGGTGAGAGAGTGGCTGGGTGGGTGAGAGAGCACCTGGGTGGGTGAGAGGGCGGCTGGGAGGGTGAGAGAGTGGCTGGGTGGGTGAGAGAGTGGCTGTGTGGGTGAGAGAGTGGCTGGGAGGGTGAGAGAGTGGCTGGGTGGGTGAGAGTGTGGCTGGGAGGGTGAGTGGCTGGGTGGGTGAGAGAGTGGCTGGGAGGGTGAGAGAGTGGCTGGGTGGGTGACAGTGTGGCTGGGTGGGTGAGAGCGTGGCTGGGTGGGTGAGAGAGTGGCTGGCTGGGAGGGTGAGTGGCTGGGTGGGTGAGAGAGTGGCTGGTTGGGTGAGAGAGTGGCTGGGTGGGTGAGAGTGGCTGGGTGGGTGAGAGAGTGGCTGGGTGGGTGAGAGTGTGGCTGGGTGGGTGAGAGAGTGTCTAGGTGGGTGAGAGTGTGGCTGGGTGAGTGAGAGAGTAGCTGTGTGGGTGAGAGGGTGGCTGTGTGGGTGAGAGAGTCGCTGGGTGGGTGAGAGATTGGCTGGGAGGGTGAGTGGCTGGGTGGGTGAGAGAGTGGCTGGGAGGGTGAGAGAGTGGCTGGGTGGGTGACAGTGTGGCTGGGTGGGTGAGAGAGTGACTGGGTGGGTGAGAGAGTGGCTGGCTGGGAGGGTGAGTGGCTGGGTGGGTGAGAGAGTGGCTGGGTGGGTGAGAGAGTGGCTGGGAGGGTGAGTGGCTGGGTGGGTGAGAGAGTGGCTGGGTGGGTGAGAGGGTGGCTGGGTGGGTGAGAGAGCGCCTGGGTGGGTGAGAGGGCGGCTGGGAGGGTGAGAGTGTGGCTGTGTGGGTGAGAGAGTGGCTGGGTGGGTGAGAGAGTGGCTGGGTGGGTGAGAGTGTGGCTGGGTGGGTGAGAGAGTGGCTGTGTGGGTGAGATAGTGGCTGGGTGGGTGAGAGAGCAGCTGGGTGGGTGAGAGGGTGGCTGGGAGGGTGAGAGAGTGGCTGGGTGGGTGAGAGAGTCGCTGGGTGGGTGAGAGAGTGGCTGGCTGGGTGAGAGAGTGGCTGGGTGGGTGAGAGAGTGGCTGGGTGGGTGAGAGAGTGGCTGGGTGGGTGAGCGTGTGGCTGGGTGTGTGAGAGAGTGGCTGGGTGGGTGAGAGAGTGGCTGGGAGGGTGAGAGAGTGGTTGGGTGGGTGAGAGAGTGGCTGGCTGGGTGAGAGAGTGGCTGGGTGGGTGAGAGAGTGGCTGGGTGGGTGAGAGAGTGGCTGGGTGGGTGACAGTGTGGCTGGGTGGGTGAGAGAGCGGCTGGGTGGGTGAGAGAGTGGCTGGAAGGGTGAGAGAGTGGCTGGGTGGGTGAGAGAGTGGCTGGGAGGGTGAGAGAGTGGCTGGGTGGGTGAGAGAGCACCTGGGTGGGTGAGAGGGCGGCTGGGAGGGTGAGAGAGTGGCTGGGTGGGTGAGAGAGTGGCTGGGTGGGTGAGAGAGTGGCTGGGAGGGTGAGAGAGTGGCTGGGTGGGTGAGAGTGTGGCTGGGAGGGTGAGTGGCTGGGTGGGTGAGAGAGTGGCTGGGAGGGTGAGAGAGTGGCTGGGTGGGTGACAGTGTGGCTGGGTGGGTGAGAGAGTGGCTGGGTGGGTGAGAGAGTGGCTGGCTGGGAGGGTGAGTGGCTGGGTGGGTGAGAGAGTGGCTGGTTGGGTGAGAGAGTGGCTGGGTGGGTGAGAGTGGCTGGGTGGGTGAGAGAGTGGCTGGGTGGGTGAGAGTGTGGCTGGGTGGGTGAGAGAGTGTCTAGGTGGGTGAGAGTGTGGCTGGGTGAGTGAGAGAGTAGCTGTGTGGGTGAGAGGGTGGCTGTGTGGGTGAGAGAGTCGCTGGGTGGGTGAGAGATTGGCTGGGTGGGTGAGAGAGTGGCTGTGTGGGTGAGAGAGTGGCTGGGTGGGTGAGAGAGTGGCTGGGTGGGTGAGAGAGTGGCTGGGTGGGTGAGAGTGGCTGGGTGGGTGAGAGAGTGGCTGGGTGGGTGAGAGTGTGGCTGGGTGGGTGAGAGAGTGTCTAGGTGGGTGAGAGTGTGGCTGGGTGAGTGAGAGAGTGGCTGGGTGGGTGAGAGAGTGGCTGGGTGGGTGAGAGAGTGGCTGTCTGGGTGAGAGAGTGTCTGGGTCGGTGAGAGAGTGGCCGGGTGGATGAGAGTGTGGTTGGGTGGGTGTGAGTGTGGCTGGGTGGGTGAGAATGTGGTTGGATGGGTGAGAGTGTGGTTGGGTGGGTGAGAGAGTGGCTGGGTGGGTGAGAGTGTGGCTGGGTGGGTGAGAGAGCGGCTGGGTAGGTGAGAGAGTGGCTGGGTGGGTGAGAGTGTGGCTGTGTGGGTGAGAGAGTGGCTGGGTGGGTGAGCGATAGTGTAGCGGTTAGCGCGCTGCGCTATAAACCTGGCGACCCGGGTTCGATTCCCCGTCACGGCCAACACCAGTGACGATTATCTGAACCGGTCCCGGGCCTCCCCTAGGTCGACTCAGCCTCAAATGAGTACCTGGTGCGGTGTGTAAACATTGCCACTAGGGAGACAAAGGCGGTCGGGCGTGGTGCTGGCCACCCACCCCCTCGTGTACCGTTCCGGCCTTCAGAGGTGCTCGCTAACAGCACTTGCCCCTACAGTCTGTTAAGGCTATATGGGGGATCTTTGTCTTTGTCTGTGGGTGAGAGAGCGCCTGGGTGGGTGAGAGGGCGGCTGGGAGGGTGAGAGTGTGGCTGGGTGGGTGAGAGTGGCTGGGTGGGTGAGAGAGGCTGGGTGGGTGAGAGAGTGGTTGGGTGGGTGAGAGAGTGGTTGGGTGGGTGAGAGTGTGGCTGGGTGGGTGAGAGAGTGGCTGGGTGGGTGAGAGAGTGGCTGGGAGGGTGAGTGTCTGGGTGGGTGAGAGAGTGGCTGGGTGAGAGAGTGGCTGGGTGGGTGAGAGAGTGGCTGGGTGGGTGACAGTGTGGCTGGGTGGGTGAGAGAGTGGCTGGGTGGGTGAGAGAGTGGCTGGCTGGGAGGGTGAGTGGCTGGGTGGGTGAGAGAGTGGCTGGGAGGGTGAGTGGCTGGGTGGGTGAGAGAGTGGCTGGGTGGGTGAGAGGGTGGCTGGGTGGGTGAGAGAGCGCCTGGGTGGGTGAGAGGGCGGCTGGGAGGGTGAGAGTGTGGCTGGGTGGGTGAGAGAGTGGCTGGGTGGGTGAGAGAGTGGCTGGGTGGGTGAGAGTGTGGCTGGGTGGGTGAGAGTGTGGCTGGGAGGGAGAGAGTGTGGCTGGGTGGGTGAGAGTGTGGCTGGGTGGGTGAGAGAGTGGCTGTGTGGGTGAGATAGTGGCTGGGTGGGTGAGAGAGCAGCTGGGTGGGTGAGAGAGTGGCTGGGAGGGTGAGAGAGTGGCTGGGTGGGTGAGAGAGTGGCTGGGTGGGTGAGAGAGTGGCTGGGAGGGTGAGAGAGTGGCTGGGTGGGTGAGAGTGTGGCTGGGTGGGTGAGAGAGTGGCTGTGGGTGAGAGAGTGGCTGGGAGGGTGAGAGAGTGGCTGGGTGGGTGACAGTGTGGCTGGGTGGGTGAGAGAGTGGCTGGGTGGGTGAGAGGGTGGCTGGCTGGGAGGGTGAGTGGCTGGGTGGGTGAGAGAGTGGCTGGTTGGGTGAGAGGGTGGCTGGGTGGGTGAGAGTGTGGCTGGCTGGGAGGGTGAGTGGCTGGGTGGGTGAGAGAGTGGCTGGTTGGGTGAGAGAGTGGCTGGGTGGGTGAGAGTGTGGCTGGGTGGGTGAGAGTGTGGCTGGGTGGGTGAGAGTGTGGCTGGGTGGGTGAGAGAGTGTCTAGGTGGGTGAGAGTGTGGCTGGGTGAGTGAGAGAGTAGCTGTGTGGGTGAGAGAGTGGCTGTGTGGGTGAGAGAGTCGCTGGGTGGGTGAGAGATTGGCTGGGTGGGTGAGAGAGTGGCTGTGTGGGTGAGAGAGTGGCTGTCTGGGTGAGAGAGTGTCTGGGTCGGTGAGAGCGTGGCCGGGTGGATGAGAGTGTGGTTGGGTGGGTGTGAGTGTGGCTGGGTGGGTGAGAATGTGGTTGGATGGGTGAGAGTGTGGTTGGGTGGGTGAGAGAGTGGCTGGGTGGGTGAGAGTGTGGCTGGGTGGGTGAGAGAGTGTCTAGGTGGGTGAGAGTGTGGCTGGGTGAGTGAGAGAGTAGCTGTGTGGGTGAGAGAGTGGCTGTGTGGGTGAGAGAGTCGCTGGGTGGGTGAGAGAGCGGCTGGGTAGGTGAGAGAGTGGCTGGGTGGGTGAGAGTGTGGCTGTGTGGGTGAGAGAGTGGCTGGGTGGGTGAGCGATAGTGTAGCGGTTAGCGCGCTGCGCTATGAACCTGGCGACCCGGGTTCGATTCCCGGTCACGGCCAACACCAGTGACGATTATCTGAACCGGTCCCGGGCCTCCCCTAGGTCGACTCAGCCTCAAATGAGTACCTGGTGCGGTGTGTAAACATTGCCACTAGGGAGACAAAGGCGGTCGGGCGTGGTGCTGGCCACCCACCCCCTCGTGTACCGTTCCGGCCTTCAGAGGTGCTCGCTAACAGCACTTGCCCCTACAGTCTGTTAAGGCTATATGGGGGATCTTTGTCTTTGTCTGTGGGTGAGAGAGTGGCTGGGTGGGTGAGAGAGTGTCTGGGTGGGTGAGAGAGTGGCTGGGAGGGTGAGAGAGTGGCTGGGTGGGTGAGAGTGGCTGGGTGGGTGAGAGAGGCTGGGTGGGTGAGAGAGTGGTTGGGTGGGTGAGGGTGTGGCTGGGTGGGTGAGAGAGTGGCTGGGTGGGTGAGAGAGTGGCTGGGTGGGTGAGAGTGGCTGGGTGGGTGAGAGAGTGGCTGGGTGGGTGAGATAGTGGCTGGGTGGGTGAGAGTGTGGCTGGGAGGGTGAGTGGCTGGGTGCGTGAGAGAGTGGCTGGGAGGGTGAGAGAGTGGCTGGGTGGGTGACAGTGTGGCTAGGTGGGTGAGAGAGTGGCTGGGTGGGTGAGAGGGTGGCTGGCTGGGAGGGTGAGTGGCTGGGTGGGTGAGAGAGTGGCTGGGAGGGTGAGTGGCTGGGTGGGTGAGAGAGTGGCTGGGTGGGTGAGAGGGTGGCTGGGTGGGTGAGAGAGCGCCTGGGTGGGTGAGAGGGCGGCTGGGAGGGTGAGAGTGTGGCTGGGTGGGTGAGAGAGTGGCTGGGTGGGTGAGAGAGTGGCTGGGTGGGTGAGAGTGTGGCTGGGTGGGTGAGAGTGTGGCTGGGAGGGAGAGAGTGTGGCTGGGTGGGTGAGAGTGTGGCTGGGTGGGTGAGAGAGTGGCTGTGTGGGTGAGATAGTGGCTGGGTGGGTGAGAGAGCAGCTGGGAGGGTGAGAGAGTGGCTGGGTGGGTGAGAGTGGCTGGGTGGGTGAGAGAGGCTGGGTGGGTGAGAGAGTGGTTGGGTGGGTGAGAGTGTGGCTGGGTGGGTGAGAGAGTGGCTGGGTGGGTGAGAGAGTCGCTGGGTGGGTGAGAGAGCGGCTGGGTAGGTGAGAGAGTGGCTGGGTGGGTGAGAGTGTGGCTGTGTGGGTGAGAGAGTGGCTGGGTGGGTGAGCGATAGTGTAGCGGTTAGCGCGCTGCGCTATGAACCTGGCGACCCGGGTTCGATTCCCGGTCACGGCCAACACCAGTGACGATTATCTGAACCGGTCCCGGGCCTCCCCTAGGTCGACTCAGCCTCAAATGAGTACCTGGTGCGGTGTGTAAACATTGCCACTAGGGAGACAAAGGCGGTCGGGCGTGGTGCTGGCCACCCACCCCCTCGTGTACCGTTCCGGCCTTCAGAGGTGCTCGCTAACAGCACTTGCCCCTACAGTCTGTTAAGGCTATATGGGGGATCTTTGTCTTTGTCTGTGGGTGAGAGAGTGGCTGGGTGGGTGAGAGAGTGTCTGGGTGGGTGAGAGAGTGGCTGGGAGGGTGAGAGAGTGGCTGGGTGGGTGAGAGTGGCTGGGTGGGTGAGAGAGGCTGGGTGGGTGAGAGAGTGGTTGGGTGGGTGAGGGTGTGGCTGGGTGGGTGAGAGAGTGGCTGGGTGGGTGAGAGAGTGGCTGGGTGGGTGAGAGTGGCTGGGTGGGTGAGAGAGTGGCTGGGTGGGTGAGATAGTGGCTGGGTGGGTGAGAGTGTGGCTGGGAGGGTGAGTGGCTGGGTGCGTGAGAGAGTGGCTGGGAGGGTGAGAGAGTGGCTGGGTGGGTGACAGTGTGGCTAGGTGGGTGAGAGAGTGGCTGGGTGGGTGAGAGGGTGGCTGGCTGGGAGGGTGAGTGGCTGGGTGGGTGAGAGAGTGGCTGGGAGGGTGAGTGGCTGGGTGGGTGAGAGAGTGGCTGGGTGGGTGAGAGGGTGGCTGGGTGGGTGAGAGAGCGCCTGGGTGGGTGAGAGGGCGGCTGGGAGGGTGAGAGTGTGGCTGGGTGGGTGAGAGAGTGGCTGGGTGGGTGAGAGAGTGGCTGGGTGGGTGAGAGTGTGGCTGGGTGGGTGAGAGTGTGGCTGGGAGGGAGAGAGTGTGGCTGGGTGGGTGAGAGTGTGGCTGGGTGGGTGAGAGAGTGGCTGTGTGGGTGAGATAGTGGCTGGGTGGGTGAGAGAGCAGCTGGGAGGGTGAGAGAGTGGCTGGGTGGGTGAGAGTGGCTGGGTGGGTGAGAGAGGCTGGGTGGGTGAGAGAGTGGTTGGGTGGGTGAGAGTGTGGCTGGGTGGGTGAGAGAGTGGCTGGGTGGGTGAGAGAGTGGCTGGGTGGGTGAGAGTGGCTGGGTGGGTGAGGGAGTGGCTGGGTGGGTGAGAGAGTGGCTGGGTGGGTGAGTGGCTGGGTGGGTGAGAGAGTGGCTGGGTGGGTGAGAGAGTGGCTGGGTGGGTGAGAGGGTGGCTGGGTGGGTGAGAGAGCGCCTGGGTGGGTGAGAGAGTGGCTGGGTGGGTGAGAGAGTGGCTGGGTGGGTGACAGTGTGGCTGGGTGGGTGAGAGAGTGGTTGGGTGGGTGAGAGGGTGGCTGGCTGGGAGGGTGAGTGGCTGGGTGGGTGAGAGAGTGGCTGGGAGGGTGAGTGGCTGGGTGGGTGAGAGAGTGGCTGGGTGGGTGAGAGGGTGGCTGGGTGGGTGAGAGAGCGCCTGGGTGGGTGAGAGGGCGGCTGGGAGGGTGAGAGTGTGGCTGGGTGGGTGAGAGAGTGGCTGGGTGGGTGAGAGAGTGGCTGGGTGGGTGAGAGTGTGGCTGGGTGGGTGAGAGTGTGGCTGGGAGGGAGAGAGTGTGGCTGGGTGGGTGAGAGTGTGGCTGGGTGGGTGAGAGAGTGGCTGTGTGGGTGAGATAGTGGCTGGGTGAGAGAGCAGCTGGGTGGGTGAGAGAGTGGCTGGGAGGGTGAGACAGTGGCTGGGTGGGTGAGAGAGTCGCTGGGTGGGTGAGAGAGTGGCTGGCTGGGTGAGAGAGTGGCTGGCTGGGTGAGAGAGTGGCTGGGTGGGTGAGAGAGTGGCTGGGTGGGTGAGCGTGTGGCTGGGTGGGTGAGAGAGTGGCTGGGTGGGTCAGAGAGTGGCTGGGTGGGTGAGAGAGTGGCTGGGTGGGTGAGAGTGTGGCTGGGTGGGTGAGAGGGCGGCTGGGTGGGTGAGAGAGTGGCTGGGAGGGTGAGAGAGTGGCTGGGTGGGTGAGAGAGTGGCTGGGAGGGTGAGAGAGTGGCTGGGTGGGTGAGAGGGCGGCTGGGAGGGTGAGAGAGTGGCTGCGTGGGTGAGAGAGTGGCTGGGTGGGTGAGAGAGTGGCTGGGAGGGTGAGAGTGTGGCTGGGAGGGTGAGTGGCTGGGAGGGTGAGAGAGTGGCTGGGTGGGTGAGAGAGTGGCTGGGTGGGTGACAGTGTGGCTGGGTGGGTGAGAGAGTGGCTGGCTGGGAGGGTGAGTGGCTGGGTGGGTGAGAGAGTGGCTGGGTGGGTGAGAGAGTGGCTGGGTGGGTGAGAGAGTGGCTGGGTGGGTGAGAGTGTGGCTGGGTGGGTGACAGTGTGGCTGGGTGGGTGAGAAAGTGGCTGGGTGGGTGAGAGAGTGGCTGGCTGGGTGAGAGAGTGGCTGGGTGGGTGAGAGAGTGGCTGGGAGGGTGAGTGGCTGGGTGGGTGAGAGAGTGGCTGGGTGGGTGAGAGGGTGGCTGGGTGGGTGAGAGAGCGCCTGGGTGGGTGAGAGGGCGGCTGGGAGGGTGAGAGTGTGGCTGGGTGGGTGAGAGAGTGGCTGGGTGGGTGAGAGAGTGGCTGGGTGGGTGAGAGTGTGGCTGGGTGGGTGAGAGTGTGGCTGGGAGGGAGAGAGTGTGGCTGGGTGGGTGAGAGAGTGGCTGTGTGGGTGAGATAGTGGCTGGGTGGGTGAGAGAGCAGCTGGGTGGGTGAGAGAGTGGCTGGGAGGGTGAGAGAGTGGCTGGGTGGGTGAGAGAGTCGCTGGGTGGGTGAGAGAGTGGCTGGCTGGGTGAGAGAGTGGCTGGGTGGGTGACAGTGTGGCTGGGTGGGTGAGAGAGTGGCTGGGTGGGTGAGAGAGTGGCTGGCTGGGAGGGTGAGTGGCTGGGTGGGTGAAAGAGTGGCTGGGAGGTTGAGTGGCTGGGTGGGTGAGAGAGTGGCTGGGTGGGTGAGAGGGTGGCTGGGTGGGTGAGAGAGCGCCTGGGTGGGTGAGAGGGCGGCTGGGAGGGTGAGAGTGTGGCTGGGTGGGTGAGAGAGTGGCTGGGTGGGTGAGAGAGTGGCTGGGTGGGTGAGAGTGTGGCTGGGTGGGTGAGAGTGTGGCTGGGAGGGAGAGAGTGTGGCTGGGTGGGTGAGAGTGTGGCTGGGTGGGTGAGAGAGTGGCTGTGTGGGTGAGATAGTGGCTGGGTGGGTGAGAGAGCAGCTGGGTGGGTGCGAGAGTGGCTGGGAGGGTGAGAGAGTGGCTGGGTGGGTGAGAGAGTCGCTGGGTGGGTGAGAGAGTGGCTGGCTGGGTGAGAGAGTGGCTGGGTGGGTGAGAGAGTGGCTGGGTGGGTGAGAGAGTGGCTGGGTGGGTGAGCGTGTGGCTGGGTGGGTGAGAGAGTGGCTGGGAGGGTGAGAGAGTGGCTGGCTGGGTGAGAGAGTGGCTGGCTGGGTGAGAGTGTGGCTGGGTGGGTGAGAGAGCGGCTGGGTGGGTGAGAGAGTGGCTGGGAGGGTGAGAGAGTGGCTGGCTGGGTGAGAGAGTGGCTGGCTGGGTGAGAGTGTGGCTGGGTGGGTGAGAGAGCGGCTGGGTGGGTGAGAGAGTGGCTGGGAGGGTGAGAGAGTGGCTGGGTGGGTGAGAGAGTGGCTGGGAGGGTGAGAGAGTGGCTGGGTGGGTGAGAGAGCACCTGGGTGGGTGAGAGGGCGGCTGGGAGGGTGAGAGAGTGGCTGCGTGGGTGAGTGAGTGGCTGGGTGGGTGAGAGAGTGGCTGGGAGGGTGAGAGAGTGGCTGGGTGGGTGAGAGTGTGGCTGGGAGGGTGAGTGGCTGGGTGGGTGAGAGGGTGGCTGGGAGGGTGAGAGAGTGGCTGGGTGGGTGACAGTGTGGCTGGGTGGGTGAGAGAGTGGCTGGGTGGGTGAGAGAGTGGCTGGCTGGGAGGGTGAGTGGCTGGGTGGGTGAGAGAGTGGCTGGGTGGGTGAGAGAGTGGCTGGGTGGGTGAGAGAGTGGCTGGGTGGGTGAGAGTGTGGCTGGGTGGGTGAGAGAGTGGCTGGGTGGGTGAGAGAGTGGCTGGGTGGGTGAGAGTGGCTGGGTGGGTGAGAGAGTGGCTGGGTGGGTGAGAGTGTGGCTGGGTGGGTGAGAGAGTGTCTAGGTGGGTGAGAGTGTGGCTGGGTGAGTGAGAGAGTGGCTGGGTGGGTGAGAGAGTGGCTGGGTGGGTGAGAGAGTGGCTGGGAGGGTGAGAGAGTGGCTGGGTGGGTGAGAGAGTGGCTGGGTGGGTGAGAGTGTGGCTGGCTGGGTGGGTGAGAGAGTGGCTGGGTGGGTGAGAGAGTGGCTGGCTGGGAGGGTGAGTGGCTGGGTGGGTGAGAGAGTAGCTGGGTGGGTGAGAGAGTGGCTGGGTGGGTGAGAGTGGCTGGGTGGGTGAGAGAGGCTGGGTGGGTGAGAGAGTGGTTGGGTGGGTGAGAGTGTGGCTGGGTGGGTGAGAGAGTGGCTGGGTGAGAGAGTGGCTGGGTGGGTGAGAGAGTGGCTGGGTGGGTGAGAGAGTGGCTGGGTGGGTGAGAGTGTGGCTGGGTGGGTGAGAGAGCGGCTGGGTGGGTGAGAGAGTGGCTGGGAGGGTGAGAGAGTGGCTGGGTGGGTGAGAGGGCGGCTGGGAGGGTGAGAGAGTGGCTGGGTGGGTGAGAGAGTGGCTGGGTGGGTGAGAGTGTGGCTGGAAGGGTGAGTGGCTGGGTGGGTGAGAGAGTGGCTGGGAGGGTGAGAGAGTGGCTGGGTGGGTGACAGTGTGGCTGGGTGGGTGAGAGAGTGGCTGGGTGGGTGAGAGAGTGGCTGGGTGGGTGAGAGAGTGGCTGGGTGGGTGAGAGAGTGGCTGGGTGGGTGAGAGAGTGGCTGGGTGGGTGAGAGAGTGGCTGGGTGGGTGAGAGTGTGGCTGGGTGGGTGAGAGTGTGTCTAGGTGGGTGAGAGTGTGGCTGGGTGAGTGAGAGAGTGGCTGTGTGGGTGAGAGAGTGGCTGTGTGGGTGAGAGAGTCGCTGGGTGGGTGAGAGAGTGGCTGTGTGGGTGAGAGAGTGTCTGGGTCGGTGAGAGAGTGGCCGGGTGGATGAGAATGTGGTTGGGTGGGTGTGAGTGTGGCTGGGTGGGTGAGAATGTGGTTGGGTGGGTGAGAGTGTGGTTGGGTGGGTGAGAGAGCGGCTGGGTAGGTGAGAGAGTGGCTGGGTGGGTGAGAGTGTGGCTGTGTGGGTGAGAGAGTGTGGCTGGGTGGGTGAGAGAGCGGCTGGGTAGGTGAGAGAGTGGCTGGGTGGGTGAGAGTGTGGCTGTGTGTGTGAGAGAGTGGCTGGGTGGGTGAGCGATAGTGTAGCGGTTAGCGCGCTGCGCTATGAACCTGGCGACCCGGGTTCGATTCCCGCTCACGGCCAACACCAGTGACGATTATCTGAACCGGTCCCGGGCCTCCCCTAGGTCGACTCAGCCTCAAATGAGTACCTGGTGCGGTGTGTAAACATTGCCACTAGGGAGACAAAGGCGGTCGGGCGTGGTGCTGGCCACCCACCCCCTCGTTTACCGTTCCGGCCTTCATAGGTGCTCGGTAACAGCACTTGCCCCTACAGTCTGTTAAGGCTATATGGGGGATCTTTGTCTTTGTCTGTGAGTGAGAGAGTGGCTGGGTGGGTGAGAGAGTGTCTGGGTGGGTGAGAGAGTGTCTGGGTGGGTGAGAGAGTGGCTGGGTGGGTGAGAGTGGTTGGGTGGGTGAGAGTGTGGCTGGGTGGGTGAGAGTGTGGCTGGGTGGGTGAGAGTGTGGCTGGGTGGGTGAGAGAGTGGCTGGGTGGGTGAGAGAGTGTCTAGGTGGTTGAGAGTGTGGCTGGGTGAGTGAGAGAGTGGCTGGGTGGGTGAGAGAGTGGCTGGGTGGGTGAGAGAGTGGCTGTGTGGGTGAGAGTGTGGCTGTGTGGGTGAGAGAGTGGCTGGGTGGGTGAGAGAGTGTCTGGGTGGGTGAGAGTGTGGCTGGGAGGGTGAGTGGCTGGGTGGGTGAGGGAGTGGCTTGGTGGGTGAGAGAGTGGCTGGGTGGGTGAGAATGGCTGGGTGGGTGAGAGAGTGGCTGGGTGGGTGAGAGAGTGGCTGGGTGGGTGAGAGAGTGTCTAGGTGGTTGAGAGTGTGGCTGGGTGAGTGAGAGAGTGGCTGTGTGGGTGAGAGAGTGGCTGTGTGGGTGAGGCAGTCGCTGGGTGGGTGAGAGAGTGGCTGGGTGGGTGAGAGAGTGGCTGGGTGGGTGAGAGAGTGGCTGTGTGGGTGAGAGAGTGTCTGGGTCGATGAGAGAGTGGCCGGGTGGATGAGAGTGTGGTTGGGTGGGTGTGAGTGTGGCTGGGTGGGTGAGAATGTGGTTGGGTGGGTGAGAGTGTGGTTGGGTGGGTGAGAGAGTGGCTGGGTGGGTGAGAGTGTGGCTGGGTGGGTGAGAGAGCGGCTGGGTAGGTGGGTGAGAGTGTGGCTGGGTGGGTGAGAGGGTGGCTGGGTGGGTGAGAGTGTGGCTGGGTGGGTGAGAGTGTGGCTGGATGGGTGAGAGAGTGTCTAGGTGGGTGAGAGTGTGGCTGGGTGGGTGAGAGAGTGGCTGGGTGGGTGAGAGTGTGGCTGGGTGGGTGAGAGAGTGGCTGGGTGGGTGAGAGTGTGGCTGGGTGGGTGAGAGAGTTGCTGGGTGGGTGAGAGTGTGGCTGGGTGGGTGAGAGTGTCGCTGGGTGGGAGAGAGGGTGGCTGGGTGGGTGAGAGGGTGGCTGGGTGGGTGAGAGAGTGGCTGGGTGGGTAAGTGGCTGGGTGGGTAAGTGGCTGGGAGGGTGAGAGAGTGGCTGGGAGGGTGAGAGAGTGGCTGGGTGGGTGAGAGAGTGGCTGGATGGGTGAGAGAGTGGCTGCGTGAGAGGGTGGCTGGGTGAGAGGGTGGCTGGGTGGGTGAGAGAGTGGCCGGGTGGGTGAGAGGGTGGCTGGGTGGGTGAGCAAGTGGCTGGGTGGGTGAGCAAGTGGCTGGGTGGGTGAGAGAGTGGCTGGGAGGGTGAGAGAGTGGCTGGGAGGGTGAGAGAGTGGCTGGGTGGGTGAGTGGCTGGGAGGGTGAGAGAGTGGCTGGGTGGGTGAGAGAGTGGCTGGGTGAGAGAGTGGCTGGGTGAGAGAGTGGCTGGGTGAGAGAGTGGCTGGGTGGGTGAGAGTGTGGTTGGGTGGGTGTGTGGCTGGGTGGGTGAGAGGGTGGCTGGGTGGGTGAGAGAGTGGCTGGGTGGGTGAGGGAGTGGCTGGGAGGGTGAGAGAGTGGCTGGGTGGGTGAGTGGCTGGGTGGGTGAGTGGCTGGGAGGGTGAGTGGCTGGGAGGGTGAGTGGCTGGGTGGGTGAGAGAGTGGCTGGGTGGGTGAGTGGCTGGGTGAGAGAGTGGCTGGGTGATAGAGTGGCTGGGTGAGAGAGTGGCCGGGTGGGTGAGAGCGTGGCCGAGTGGGTGAGAGAGTGGCTGGGTTGGTGGTGTGTTGCCGGGTGGGTGAGAGAGTGGCTGGGTGGGTGAGAGAGTGGCCGGGTGGGTGAGAGTGGCTGGGTGGGTGAGAGAGTGGCTGGGTGGGTGAGAGAGTGGCTGGGTGGGTGAGAGAGTGGCTGGGTGGGTGAGAGAGTGGCTGGGTTGGTGGTGTGTGGGTTTGGGAGGCGATGTCACGGCGTGAAGGGACCAGGGACTAAGCAGGCGCAGCAGCAGCCGCCACAGCGGGGCACGCGTCCGGGCGGCCGTCAACACGGGGCGACGGAGCGGTGTCTACGTCAACTCGTGCAGAGGACAGGGGTGGTGGTGGTGAGGGGGGTGGTGAGGGGGGTGGGTCGTGGTGAGGGTGGTGGTGAGGGGGGGTAGCGGCGAGGCCTTCATCCAGCAGCGGATCGACCCTGAGCCGACGGCAAACGCCGGGTGACCTACGGGACGTGGCCGCGCCCCATTGGCCGGCGGCGAGCACGTGACCGCTTCCGCTTCCGCGCGCTGATTGGCCACTTTAACCAACCGGCAAAGCGTCGAGCGATGAATGAATGAGTGAATGAAAGCGTTTATCCCCTCCCCGTGCACCTCATCGCGAACAAGTTCAAACGGCCGCACTTAAACATCATCCTCGCGAATTCGCGACCCGAACGTCGATCGAGGCCTCACCGTCACCACCCCCCTAATTGACGTAAACTCATTCGCAGTTTGTGAACCTTCGTTGGCATGGCGGGGGGGGGTGGACGGGCGCCGATTGGTTCGTCGGCCCGGAGCACCGTCAGCGAATCGTGAGACGTCTCGGCGGATCACGTGTGGGCAAGGCGACCAATTGGGAGGGGGGATAGGGGGGGGGGCTGAGTGGTGGTGGTGTGGGGGTGCATCGCGCGAGGCTTCTGCGGGGTCAGAGGTCACGGTGAGGCCCGGGCTCAGCTGGACGGTCACGCGCGCACCGGGGAACCTAGCCTGGCACCAAGCCTGGCACCCGAGCTGGGCACCCCCTCACAACGCGAAGCTCGCCGGGTTTCGCGCGCCTCCATTGCCGAGCGGAGCTCAGCGTCGAACTCCGTTTACAGACGAGCACGTGTGAGTATCACTCGCGACCGCGGCGTAGCTGTGTTACAGGGCCCCTGCATGGCTTGTCTTGCGGTGTCTCACAGTGGGCATGGCTTGTCTTGCGGTGTCTCAGAGGGGCATGGCTCTCTCGGTGTCTCACAGGGGCATGGCTTGTCTTGCGGTGTCTCACAGGGGGCATGGCTTGTCTCTCGGTGTCTCACAGGGGGCATGGCTTGTCTCTCGGTGTCTCACAGGGGGCATGGCTATCTCAGTGTCTCACAGGGGCATGGTTATCTCAGTGTCTCACAGGGGGCATGGCTCTCTCAGTGTCTCACAGGGGGCATGGTTATCTCAGTGTCTCACAGGGGCATGGCTCTCTCGGTGTCTCACAGGGGGCATGGCTCTCTCGGTGTTTCACAGGGGGCATGGCTCTTTCAGTGTCTCACGGGGCATGGCTCTCTCAGTGTCTCACAGGGGGCATGGCTCTCTCAGTGTCTCACAGGGGGCATGGCTCTCTCAGTGTCTCACGGGGGCATGGCTATCTCAGTGTCTCACAGGGGCATGGTTATCTCAGTGTCTCACAGGGGCATGGCTCTCTCAGTGTCTCACAGGGGGCATGGTTATCTCAGTGTCTCACAGGGGGCATGGCTATCCCAGTGTCTCACAGGGGGCATGGCTCTCTCAGTGTCTCACAGGGGCATGGCTCTCTCAGTGTCTCACTGGGGCATGGTCATCTCAGCGTCTCACAGGGGCATGGCTATCTCAGTGTCTCACAGGGGCATGGCTATCTCACTGTCTCACTGGGGCATGGTCATCTCAGTGTCTCACAGGGGCATGGCTCTCTCAGTGTCTCACAGGGGGCATGGTTATCTCAGTGTCTCACAGGGGGCATGGCTATCCCAGTGTCACACAGGGGGCATGGCTCTCTCAGTGTCTCACAGGGGGCATGGTTATCTCAGTGTCTCACAGGGGCATGGCTCTCTCGGTGTCTCACAGGGGGCATGGCTCTCTCAGTGTCTCACAGGGGCATGGCTCTCTCAGTGTCTCACGGGGGCATGGCTATCTCAGTGTCTCACAGGGGCATGGTTATCTCAGTGTCTCACAGGGGCATGGCTCTCTCAGTGTCTCACAGGGGGCATGGTTATCTCAGTGTCTCACAGGGGGCATGGCTATCCCAGTGTCTCACAGGGGGCATGGCTCTCTCAGTGTCTCACAGGGGCATGGCTCTCTCAGTGTCTCACTGGGGCATGGTCATCTCAGCGTCTCACAGGGGCATGGCTATCTCAGTGTCTCACAGGGGCATGGCTATCTCACTGTCTCACTGGGGCATGGTCATCTCAGTGTCTCACAGGGGCATGGCTCTCTCAGTGTCTCACAGGGGGCATGGTTATCTCAGTGTCTCACAGGGGGCATGGCTATCCCAGTGTCACACAGGGGGCATGGCTCTCTCAGTGTCTCACAGGGGGCATGGTTATCTCAGTGTCTCACAGGGGCATGGCTCTCTCGGTGTCTCACAGGGGGCATGGCTCTCTCAGTGTCTCACAGGGGCATGGCTCTCAGTGTCTCACAGGGGCATGGTTATCTCAGTGTCTCACGGGGGGCATGGCTCTCTCAGTGTCTCACAGGGGGCATGGCTTGTCTCTCAGTGTCTACAGGGGGCATGGCTCATTGTCTCACAGGGGGCATGGCTCTCTCAGTGTCTCACAGGGGCATGGCTCTCTCAGTGTCTTACGGGGGCATGGCTATCTCAGTGTCTCACAGGGGCATGGTTATCTCAGTGTCTCACAGGGGCATGGCTCTCTCCGTGTCTCACAGGGGGCATGGCTCTCTCAGTGTCTCACAGGGGCATGGCTCTCTCAGTGTCTCACGGGGGCATGGCTATCTCAGTGTCTCACAGGGGCATGGTTATCTCAGTGTCTCACAGGGGCATGGCTCTCTCAGTGTCTCACAGGGGGCATGGTTATCTCAGTGTCTCACAGGGGGCATGGCTATCCCAGTGTCTCACAGGGGGCATGGCTCTCTCAGTGTCTCACAGGGGCATGGCTCTCTCAGTGTCTCACTGGGGCATGGTCATCTCAGTGTCTCACAGGGGCATGGCTATCTCAGTGTCTCACAGGGGCATGGCTATCTCACTGTCTCACTGGGGCATGGTCATCTCAGTGTCTCACAGGGGCATGGCTCTCTCAGTGTCTCACAGGGGGCATGGTTATCTCAGTGTCTCACAGGGGGCATGGCTATCCCAGTGTCACACAGGGGGCATGGCTCTCTCAGTGTCTCACAGGGGGCATGGTTATCTCAGTGTCTCACAGGGGCATGGCTCTCTCGGTGTCTCACAGGGGGCATGGCTCTCTCAGTGTCTCACAGGGGCATGGCTCAGTGTCTTACAGGGGCATGGTTATCTCAGTGTCTCACGGGGGGCATGGCTCTCTCAGTGTCTCACAGGGGGCATGGCTTGTCTCTCAGTGTCTACAGGGGGCATGGCTCATTGTCTCACAAGGGGCATGGCTCTCTCAGTGTCTCACAGGGGGCATGGCTCTCTCAGTGTCTCACAGGGGGCATGACTGTCCCAGTGTCTACAGGGGGCATGGCTCGGTGTCTCACAGGGGCATGGCTCTCTCAGTGTCTCACAGGGGGCATGGCTCTCTCAGTGTCTCACAGGGGGCATGGCTCTCTCAGTGTCTCACAGGGGGCATGGCTGGCCCAGTGTCTACAGGGGGCATGGCTCGGTGTCTCACAGGGGCATGGCTCTCTCAGTGTCTCACAGGGGCATGGCTCTCTCAGTGTCTCACAGGGGGCATGGCTCTCTCAGTGTCTCACAGGGGGCATGGCTATCTCAGTGTCTCACAGGGGGCATGGCTGTCCCAGTGTCTCACAGGGGCATGGCTCTCTCAGTGTCTCACAGAGGCATGGCTCTCTCAGTGTCTCACAGGGGCATGGTTATCTCAGTGTCTCACAGAGGCATGGCTCTCTCAGTGTCTCACAGGGGGGATGGCTCTCTCAGTGTCTCACAGGGGGCATGGTTATCTCAGTGTCTCACAGAGGCATGGCTCTCTCAGTGTCTCACAGGGGGGATGGCTCTCTCAGTGTCTCACAGAGCCATGGCTATCTCAGTGTCTCACAAGGGGCATGGCTCTCAGTGTCTCACAGGGGTCATGGCTCTCTCAGTGTCTCACAGGGGCATGGCTCTCTCAGTGTCTCACAGGGGCATGGCTCAGTGTCTCACAGGGGCATGGCTCTCTCAGTGTCTCACAGGGGGCATGGCTGTCCCAGTGTCTCACAGGGGCATGGCTCTCTCAGTGTCTCACAGGGGCATGGCTCTCTCAGTGTCTCACAGGGGGCATGGCTCTCTCAGTGTCTCACAGGGGCATGGCTCAGTGTCTCACAGGGGGCATGGCTCTCTCAGTGTCTCACAGGGGCATGGCTCTCTCAGTGTCTCACAGGGGGCATGGCTCTCTCAGTGTCTCACAGGGGGCATGGCTCAGTGTCTCACAGGGGGCATGGCTCTCTCAGTGTCTCACAGGGGCATGGCTCTCAGTGTCTCACAGGGGCATGGCTCTTTCAGTGTCTCACAGGGGGCATGGCTCTCTCAGTGTCTCACAGGGGCATGGCTATCTCAGTGTCTACAGGGGGCATGGCTATCTCAGTGTCTCACAGGGGCATGGCTCTCTCAGTGTCTCACAGGGGGCATGGCTCTCTCAGTGTCTCACAGGGGCATGGCTCTCTCAGTGTCTCACAGGGGGCATGGCTGTCCCAGTGTCTCACAGGGGGCATGGCTGTCTCAGTGTCTCACAGGGGGCATGGCTGTCCCAGTGTCTCACAGGGGGCTATCTCAGTGTCTCACAGGGGCATGGCTCTCTCAGTGTCTCACAGGGGCATGGCTCTCTCAGTGTCTCACAGGGGCATGGCTCTCTCAGTGTCTCATGGGGGGCACGGCTGTCTCGCAATGTTTCATGGCAGAGGTGATGAACACGTGTCTCACAATGGGTGTGCGGGCACAGTCGTGTGGCGTGCGAGGCAGTGGTTAGGGACATAGATTGAAAGAAGTTGCTAGAAAGTGTTACGTAAAGAGTACATGCCTGGTAAAACCCGTTGGAAGTAAATTAATAAATTACCAAAAATACCTGCATATTTCTTCGCGTTTATTCGTCGACTATGCACACACCCTGAGTACACAGTTTAATATTCAGGTGACGTGCCCTGTGCCTAGTTCACGTTTTGCATTCAGCTTTAACGGAAAAACAAGTTAAAATCGTGTCCTCTCTCAATTAGGCTTTGGGTGTGTACATCTTCCCTGGCAATCTGCCGCCAGTGCTGGAAATTCCACATTGATATGGCAGGGGCCAGCAGATCTATATCATGAGCACTGTTGACTTCAGACATAGTTGTACTTATTTTATCGCCCATGGAAGGATAATGGACCGAGTCAACCTGCTGATCCCGGATGTGAACTCTTAACTTTTTGTGGATAAGTTGAACACTGACCACAGCGCCACCTTGGCAGATAATTACACTCACGACGCACATGCGAGTCCAGCCTTCGTCATGTACATTCTCGATATAGCGAACACGGATTGCATTGTTACATTCAGCTGGCTGGGTTACTTGTGCATGTTTACTGATGGCTGCTGATGCCTGTCGCTTTTGCTCTGCGCTCTACAGCAGGAGCTGTTCACTTTTCTGCTCTCACAACACCCTCTATGCTTCAGCTCCCCACATCAAAACATAACCTGCAGACCAAGGTATCCAAAGAAATCAGCATCACTTTATCACTTGTGCCAGTTAAAGTAGACACATTATAAAATACAAATAGCTCTCACATTGTAGTTACACACCGAGGCTGTGCGTTCTGGACTGTTCCATGTTAATTATGAGCTTCGTTAATGAGAAAATTATATTTTACATTGAGTGAAGTGCTTTTTATGGCTCTTTAGTACACACTAGTGCCAACTCTGTGGTGTCATTATATATTTAAATACAACATTAACAGGATGTAATTCTGTCCATGAATGGATGAATAGATCCTGTGCTTCTCTGTCCCCCATGTCTCTGCACTGACCATGTCTCAATCCATCTGTGTCATTGTCATCTGATTATCTCCATCTCCGCCGTGTCCCTGTTCCGTTTGTGTCCTCATCCACCCTGTGTCTCCACTCCCTCTGTTGTCTCCCCTCCTCTGTATCATTATCTCATCCGTGTCTCTGTCCCACCCGTGTATCTCTGTGTCTCAGGAGACGGTGGTGTCGGTGCCACCGGAGGACCCTTCCCGTGACGCGAGTCTCGTGTCTCCACTCCACCTGGCCATGTCTGCGGCGGCATCGAATCGCAAGCGCGGCCACCGGCGCACGCTTTCGTGGACGCCTGACACGCGGCTCGACGGTCTGGACGAGGGCAGCGCCAGGCTCCCGCTCATACAGGTGTCCGGTGTTCTCGGTCTTGTTTTAGCTTCCCCCCCCCCCCCAACGACAAGTATACGCACATGGATGGGTGGGGTTGTGTCGTGGTGTAACAAAGTAAACTTGAGTGGTTTAGCTCTCTCCGGACTTGCAAGGCAGAGGCCGCTGGTCTTTGGTTTGATCCGTGCGGGCAGCAGCTTTAACAGAAAAACAACAACAACAAAAACACGATCGGAGTGCACTGGAAGGCGAATTGCCCGATGATGCTGGATGTAATTGCCAGCGAAACGTCGTATTCAAACTGTAAACGTTGTGGATTCACTCTTCAACACACCGGTGGGCTAAAGTAGTGAACTATTTGTCTTTTGTCAACGTGACACTTTTTTTGCTGATTGGCCGTGTCGGGTGGTGGAGGGTTACGACACATTTATAAATAATGCGATGTAACCCAAAAACCTTTATTATGAATCCCAGAAAAAGTTCTGCTAAATTGGCCTCCGGCCTCCACTGATTTTAGATTTGATGGGTTTTCGCGTCACTTACAGATTTTAATTCTGCCTCTGCTGGATTTTTTATATCACGGATTGATGCAGTGGTGTGCGAGGGTTTTGAATCGACACTTCGTCTCATGACATGAAATTGATAGCACAATTGGAATGCAATTTTGAAGTAAGTAGATAAAATAGACTTGTTCTTCTTGTTTACCCAAGGTCATTTTATCAATGGAATCAAGCGTTGCCTCTTTACATACAAGCAGCGGCTCACAGCGAACTCAAAATATCTCAAAACGGCCGCGGCTCTGTGCCCACCCCTTTCTCACCAGCACGATGGAGCCGTGAGCGGCAGTGATGGTTTCTCAGGGAGTGCCAGGATGGACGGGGCGCAAGAGCGGCCATCGGGGTCGCCTAGCGGCGACGCGATGGACGTTGGCTTGGCCTCGCGCGGACGGGGCAGCGTGCGCGGCGAGGGCCGCACCATCGCGCTGCTCTTCTTCCTCTACGTCCTGCAGGTGCGGGCCCCGTGGCACGCCGCGCGAGCAAGCGGGCGTGCGTGCGTTTGTGTGCGTGCGTTTGTGTGCGTGCGTTTGTGTGCGAGTGAGCGGGCATAAGCTCGCCCTGCGAGTACGCGATTGCACGCGCAAGTGAGTGTTTGCGTTTGCGCGCGAATGCACGTGTGAGCGGACGTGCGCCCAAGTGGCGGCGCGCGAGCGCGACGGTGCGCGAGCCCTTGCCGACCGCTCGGCCGCTCGGCCGCTCCCTCCGGCAGGGCATCCCGCTGGGGCTGGCGGGCAGCGTGCCGATGGTGCTGCAGAGCCGCGGCATCAGCTACAAGGACCAGGCGCTGTTCAGCTTCGTCTTCTGGCCGTTCAGCCTCAAGCTGCTGTGGGCGCCGCTGGTCGACGCCGTCTACAGCCGCCGCTTCGGCCGCCGCAAGTCGTGGCTGGTGCCCACGCAGTACCTGCTGGGCGGTTTCATGCTGCTGCTGGCGCGGCACGTAGACCACCTGCTGGAGGGGCCCCACATCATGATGCTCACCGCCACCTTCTTCCTCTTCGAGTTCCTGGCGGCGACCCAGGACATCGCCGTGGACGGCTGGGCACTCACCATGCTCTCTAAGGTGCCGGCGCTTCGTGAGCGCGAGCGAGCAGAAGGCGGCAGCGGCGCAGGCGGGGGGAAAGTGATGCCGGTTTTAAGCAGACGTGTGGTCGCGGCTCGGTGGGGAGTTGGGGGGGTGGTGGCTAGTACCCTGTCACGGCACCGAAATCCCAAATCTGAATCTGAGATGCAGGTACATTTAGGTAGAGGCACAGCCCTGCAATTGCTTGCTCACGCCACCGCTGGCAGAATGTTGGACTTCTTTCGCACTGTACGTAGCCATCCGTGCTCATCGGAGATGCATGGGAAGGACAGCAAACTAACAAATGGCCTCCACTCGAGGGAACTCCCTCTTTAGAGGGTGTTTGGACTTTGTCTCAGCTACCCACGATGAGATCATTGTTCTCAAGTTTAGGGAGGGGATGCTCTCAGCACAGTCACCAATGACTGCACAAGAAAACCAGCGTATTAAATATTAATGTTTTACTTCCTTCTGCGTATTCTGGCGGTGGGGACTATATATGTTGATATTTGCAGGGCACATAAAAAGGTGCGTAACCTTGCGTGGATAGGAATTACTGCAACACGGTTACCCATAATGCAATGTGCCAGGAACATTTTACAATTTTACTTTCAATACAAATTAGTTAATTTAGTTATTACTTTTCGATTTCATGTAGGGTTTGTCTTACTCGTTATCTACTTATTGGTAGCTTCATTTGCCAATTTATAAATGCTCCCTCAGAAACATTTTAACAATTTTATTTCTCATCAGGCCTCATGTTGTCCACAAGTGTCGCCTCTTTTTACATTTTTCTATGAAGGCCACGACGAACGTGTTGATTTTTTTGTTCAAATGGATAAGAGCTCAATTAAAGTAACATGGAATGGGGATAAAATAATAATAAAAATAAAAATTCTCACGACGTTTCGGAGGCAACACAAGCTTCCGTCTTCAGGTGGGACAGTCACAGCAAGATCGCTGATCAAGTGGGGAGGCTCTGAGAGCCCCGAGCTTGAATACAGGTTAAGGGGGGGGGGAAGGAGGGCAGGGCCAAGTGGGGGACATTGATGGGGTGTGGGGCTAAGTTAATCATTCTTTTGTTCTGTTGATGGTGCGGTACGTCCAGTGGGCCACTGCACGGGGGTAGTGGGAATTTTTTTAAGTGGTTTTCTTATTCACCAAAGTTCCGATACCTGACACCATCGCAATCATTGAAGACTTGGTTCACCAAGGACTGCATACTGATGTACCCCCCCTGGTGAGACACTGCTTAACCAACACATACTTCACCTGGAATGGAACTTTCTACAAACAAACTGAGGGCACCCCAATGGGCTCCCCCCTATCTCCGGTTGTAGCCGACGTGTTCATGGAAAAATTCTAAACTGACGCCATCCAGACTGCCACTCTACGCCCGACCGTATGGAAGAGGTAGGTGGATGACACCTTTGTCATCTGGCCACATGGCCTTCATGCTCTAGACCAATTCCTCGACCACATCAATTCCATACACCCAGCCATCAGATTCACCATGGAGGTCGAAAAAGATGGCAAGCTACCCTTTTTTGATGTCTTAATTAAAAGGAGACCTGATGGTTCAATGAGCCACTCTGTCTATAGGAAAGCTACCCATACGGATGCTTACTTAAAACCGGATTCACACCACCATCCTTCCCAGAAGAATTCCCTCATCAAGACTCTATACCATAGAGCCCAGTGCATTTCCGACCAGGATCACATTGCCAGTGAACTCAAACACGTACACCAAGCTCTCAAGGCTAATGGTTACTCCGACTACACAATCCGCAAAGCCATCACTCCAGTGACGAAGAAGGTTCCTCTTGAGGAGCCATTCAAAACCATCACCTTACCCTACATTGCTGAGGTCACAAAAAAGATTTCCAAAATCCTGAATAAACACAAGATCCAGGTCTGATTCAACACAGTACATAAAATCCGTGATCTGGTTCCGTCTGTAAAAGATGCTCTTCCAAATATACAGCACCCGGGTGTTTACAAATTAAGTTGCCTCTGTGGTAGCAGCTACATTGGAGAAACCAAACGACATATCTCGGACCGCATCCGCGAACATAAAGCAGACTTGAAACACGGTAGGACTAACTCCTCGGCCTTGGCAGATCACTGTTATAATTCAGTGGGCTCACATGACATTGACTTCTCCAAGACGGAGGTTCTTTGCAAGCCATCCGGCTACCATGAGAGATTCGTTCATGAGGCCATCCACATATACAAACACAGAGACAATTTAAACCGAGAAGATGGATTCTGGCTTAGTAACCATTGGAAAGATGTTATAAATCATTTCAGTTCTTAATTTATTGTATTTTACGGTGACATTCAGACCGCAGTCCATTTTCTAGCACTGCCTCTTGATATCTTTCACACCACAGTCAATGGTATGGTTTATAACATGTATAATAAATAGTACAGCATCGTAATGTTTAACATAATTCATAAGGCAATATATAGTATCGTAATTGCATAATGAATATACAGCAGTGTGTCATACATTAAGGTTGACAGAATAAGACATAGTGTAATATTACAAGTCTAATATTTTTTTATAGTCTAAAGTATAGGGTAGTACACAGTAACGCATTGTATAACCAAAAAAATGTTCCCACTGCCCCCGTGCAGTGGCCCACCGGACGTACCGCACCATCAACAGAACAAAAGAATGATTAACTTAGCCCCCCACCCCATCAATATCCCCCACTTGGCCCCGCCCTCCTTCCCCCCCCCCTTTAACCTGTATTTAAGCTCGAGGCTCTCAGAGCCCTCCCCACTTGATGCAGCGATCTTGCTGTGACTGTCCCACCTGAAGACGGAAGCTTGTATTGCTTCCGAAACGTCGTGAGAATTTTTATTATTATTATTTTATCCCCATTCTACGTGACTTTACCGAAAGAACCAAGAAGATGAATCCTTGCAGTCACGAAAGCTTTAAATCGAAATTTAAAGTAACTTGCTAAGTTCCGTGACATCCTCCGGGGCCGTTCTCTGACAAGACGCGACATTACACCCCTCGCCGAGAGAGTCCTGGCAGCGAATCCTGTCCGCTCGTGACACGACATTAATAGCACGATATCAGTATCATGGAGATAAAAAAAAGCCAATCGACATGCACATTATTCCTACAGCGCACTTCACGTCAACAAACCAGTTTCAGAACCATTTACACAACATTTACCTGAATGCCAAATACTCAGAATGTATCATTTACAAGCCATTTAGTGAAACATACCAAGTGTACCCCAGGCAGTGTAATATAAAACTAATAAACGCTTGTTGGTCTCCACGCGATCATTGGATAATTCGTTGATCACTTCACGTCGCTGCAGGAGAACGTTGGCCACGCGTCCACGTGCAACTCGGTGGGTCAGACGGCCGGCTACTTCCTGGGCAACGTGCTCTTCCTGGCGCTCGAGTCGCCCGAGTTCTGCAACACGTACCTGCGCTTCTCGCCGCAGCCCACCGGCATCGTCACGCTCGCGGGTGAGGGCTCCGCCTGTGCGCGCGCTGGGGAGGCTCCCGTGCAGATCCGCTGCTGGATGAAGACCTCCCCCGCACCTCTTTGGCCACCCTTCGCCACGCTGGGGCAGTGCGGACCGGTGAAGGGGATCGGCAGAATCGGTTGTCGCATCGCTCGCCACTGACGTCAAGCGAGTTCATGATGCTGCGCGCTTAATACCTCGGCGTATCCGCTCCACTTCATCATCATCATCACCATCCGTCGGCAGATAGCCCGTGGGTGTCCACTGTAAATTTCATCATTTGTTTCCACTTTCCTGTATTGTGCCAATATGCTCACGTAGTAGCCAGATCTTTCTGGCACCAATCTCCTATGTCGTCGTCAAGCCATCCTCTGTTAGCTCTTCCTCTCTTTCCGGTTCGTTCCATTTTTCCGAACAACGCAGTTTTAATGTTGCTGTTGTTGTCCATCCTACACATGTGTCCGAGTAACGCCCGTTTCCTTCTCACCGCTGCCAGCATCAGGTATTCTTCTACGTGCAACCTCTCTTACTTCTAGGTTAGTCACTCTTTGGGTCCACTCTACTTACAAAGTTTAAAACAACTGTGCTCTTTTTTTTATTTACTTTGTTTTTAGCGCATGCGTTAGACAAATTGGGCACTCATTTTTTTCATGTATGGGCACGTGTCTTAAGTGGTATACTTTTTAAAGGACGTGCACACATTTTTATTTCCGTCCTCGTAATTGTCCAAACAACCTTTACCCGAACGCACGCCGACTCGCGGCAGTTGACCGCTCCACGGCGGACGACGCGGCGGTCCCCGGCGGAAACCAAAACGGACGAGCGTCTCGCTCCCCCCGCAGACTTCCTGCACTTCTGGGGCCTGGTGTTCCTGGTGAGCACCACGCTCGTGGCGCTGCTCAAGAGCGAGCGGCCCGACGGCCACGACGAGCAGACGCACGCGGAGGGCGTGGGCGTGCTGGCCACCTACCGCCAGCTGCTCTCCATCGTGAAGCTGCCCAGCGTTCGCACCTTCGCCATCTTGCTGCTCACCTGCAAGGTGCCGCCGTCCAGCCCCGACCTCGTGGGGGCCCATGCATGACTGGTTAAAATCCTTGCCGCTTATTGGTTGCGAGCGGAAATCGAACCCGGGTTGCCGGGATCCCAGCGCAGCGCTAACCACTGCGCCGCTGCTCCCCATCACTGATAGACAATTACGGACAATCACTTAACGCACAGACACACTCTTGTTTACACGCACGCTCACTATGACACGCATGCCCTTGTTATATATATACAGCGATCCCTCGCCAACCACGAGGGTTAGGTTCCTGAAAACCCTCGCAGTTGGTAAATTCGCGTTTGGTAAAGTACAGGGGCTTATGGGAAATAGCAGGTGAGGGGAGCCACGGCAGCGGTCAGACTCGTTGGTAGCTTCACTAAGTTGCCTCTTTAGTCAATAAACACCGAATAAAATACAGTGCATTACACGAGAACATGATAAAACATAAATAAACATTACGTTAACTTTGCACACCTTTTAATATTAACGACGACGATGACAATGAGGCGATGGGGGAAGGGCTGGTTAGGAGGAGGAGGGATCTTAGCCCAGCCTCCCCCTCTTCCTCCCGGCCACAAGTGCAACTCACTCTCATCACTCACTGCACGCTTTGGGTCCACGATTCAGAGCACAATTCATACGTACTGTACAGTATGTACAACAAGACAGATGGGCGGCTGATCAGCTTAGCAGCGCCACGGCCCCGCAAAATTTGTAACAATGACGTCATGCAATGATGTCATGCTGTAATGCAATGACGTAATAACGACGTCGTGTGATTTCCTTAGCACTTTTGTTACCCGTGGTTACAGACCCAGAGGTGCCTCGAGTCTCGCGAGAGTCTGCGAGACAACATGCCGGATGCGTCAGCGCTAATTTTGATTTGACGACTCGGCGCGACTAACGATTCGCGGATCGCTCAAACCGAGATGCTCGCCGTTGGTAAACAGGCATACAGAAATAATAAAATGTATATAAAACAAAAAAAATTCTCACGACGTTTCGACCTTAACACAAACGGTCGTCATCAGGTGTGTCGGTTTGCATAAATTTGTTATGGGCGAAACGTCGTGAGACTTTTTATTGTTTTATATGTATATTATTATTTTATTGTTTCCCTTCAACGTGACTTTACCGAAAGAACTAAGAATATGAATTACTGCAGTCACGAAAGCTTTAAATCAAAATGTAGGCATACAGAAGTTCATCTGCGTATACTCAAATCTCACGGTTGGTAAACAGGTATACAGAAGTAAATATGCGTGTACTCAAGTCTCGCGCTTAGTAAACAGGCATACAGAAGTTCATCTGCGTACACTCAAATCTCGCGGTTGTTAAATTCGCAGTAGGGCAAGGCATTATTGTATATACACACACACATACGCAAAATTGCCGACACGCAAGCACACGATTGCGACACGCACGTCACCGTACGGAGCGCGCTCGGCCGTTGCCGCGGCAAGCGAGGCGACGGCGTTGCCGAGTTAAGCGAGGGTGTCGCTGTGGCGTCGCTGTCGCCTCCGACGCCTCCGGCGCCCAGGTGGGGTTCTCCGCGGCGGACGCCGTCACGGGGCTCAAGCTCATCGAGGAGGGCGTCCCCAAGGCGCAGCTGGCCCTCCTCGCCTTGCCCATGGTGCCCCTGCAGATCGTGCTGCCCCTGCTCATCAGCAAGTACACGGCAGGGCCTCGCCCGCTCGACATCATGCTCAAGGCCATGCCCTACAGGTAGGCACTCCGCCAGCCACCGCGACCGCTCCCCGAATCTCTCCGCGTTTTGCCACCGCGACCGCTCCCCGAATCTCTCCGCGTTTTGCCACCGCGACCGCTCCCCGAATCTCTCCGCGTTTTGCCACCGCGACCGCTCCCCGAATCTCTCCGCGTTTTGCCACCGCGACCGATCCCCGAATCTCTCCGCGTTTTGCCACCGCGACCGCTCCCCGAATCTCTCCGCGTTTTGCCACCGCGACCGCTCCCCGAATCTCTCCGCGTTTTGCCACCGCGACCGCTCCCCGAATCTCTCCGCGTTTTGCCGCCGCTCCGGAATGGCTGCTCCGAGATAGATGATGGTGTTAAAACCTAAACGGGGTGGAGGCGATGTCGGCAATTTGCTTCGTCGATTTTGAAAATCATATTGTCGAAGGAGCTATGAGTAGAAAGGGATTTCAAAAGCCTTGCCCATTTCACGAATAAGCCACCGCCAGAGCGAGTTTTATCTGCTACTGTGAATCGTTTGAGCAGCGTTAAGTCCTGGGCGTTTGAGCCGGTTATGCGCTGGCTCAGTCACTGCAGATCAAGTCCCTCAAAGTGGAGTCAAAGCATCTCTCTGCTCAAATGAGCCCAGGGCTCCTCTCACCGTTGATGGTGGTGGAAATTCCATATTTCCTGTGGCCATTCCAACTCTAATTGACTTAAGAATTGACGCTTAACTTATTGATGCTGACACGATGATGATGATGATGCCGTTGGGCCAAATTGGTTCCGAGCCGAGCGTCCTGTATGTATGTTGAACTTATTTCGCGCTGTACGTAGCCAACCGTGCTGTTCTGAAGAGACTGCTATTCAATCTAGATTATTTAAAAGTGCATTGCTCCAGTGGCTTCCTAATATAGGAAAGAAGAGCGTTCCAGACGGCCGCAGAAGCGCACTTGAAAGCGCGTCTTTATTGGTAACGCAGACCCCGAACTGCCTGCCAAGTCTGAGCGCTAGCATGGCCAACAGTGCCCCCGCGAGCCCTAACGCAAACGCCCTTGCCGGACGCAGGCTGCTCATGGGGCTGGGCTTCGCGCTGCTCGTGTGGTGGACGCCCAGCGTGAAGTCCGAGTCCGGATTCCCGTCGTACTACTATGGCATCATTCTGCTGGCGTATGCCCTGCACCAGGTGAGAGCTCACGCCGCGACCCCTGCACCGCGACCCCTGCACCGCGACCCCTCCGCCGCGACCCCTGCACCACGACCCCCGCGCCGCGACCCCCGCACCGCGACCCCCACGCCGCGACCCCTGCACCGCGACCCCTCTCCCCAACCCTGTGGCCCCCTCCCCGTGACCCCGTGACCCCCTCCCTGCACTGCCCCGGCACAGGTGGCCGTGTACAGCATGTTCGTGGCCGTGATGGCGTTCAACGCCAAGGTGAGCGACCCGATGATCGGCGGCACCTACATGACGCTGCTCAACACGCTGTCCAACCTGGGCGGGAACTGGCCGGCCACGCTGGCGCTGTGGATGGTGGAGCCGCTCACGAGCAGGGCGTGCGCTGGCGCCACGGGGCTCGCGTGCGACTCGCCCGGCGACGTGCAGGTGCGTGCGTGCGAGCGTGTGACTTTGTGTTTTGGCGTGTCTTCGGTGCGTCTGTGTCCGAGGCGTGGTGCTGGCCACCCATCCCCTCGCGTGCTGTGCCAGCCTTCATAGGTGCTCGCTAACAGCGCTTGCCCCGGCAGTCTGTGCAGGCTATACGGGGGGATTTTTGTCTTTGTGGGCATGTCTCAATGTATGTGCAAATGTGTGTTGGTGTGCATAAATTGACTTCAGAAGTATTTCTGCAATATCAACTTCTGAGGCCATTCTCTGGCACAATGATGTGTTGCTGTAATTCTCAAATTAAAATGTCTTCATTTCCGACGCCGACTTCACAATTGTAATCATCGGCATAGCGCGGTTGGAACAGGCGGCCCCGGTGCTAGGCAGGGGCGGAGACAGGATTTTGAGTTTGGGGGGGGCTGACTTCACTATTCTGAGATATCCAGTTTATGTTTTCCAATGAGCCACAAATGTATAAAACAAACTTTATTGGATTTGAACACGGAGTTTATTAATAGGTCGGAGTCGCTAATGCGGCTAATAAGTTCGATAAGTTCGAAAGGCTGCCGCTCAAGCAGCCTGCAGGGCAGCACAAGGTGGCAGCCTGCATTTTGCAGCAGCCGGATATCCGGTTATTCCGATTACCGACTTTCCCAGAATTTCAGGGGGGGCTCAGCCCTCCCAGCCTCCCCTGTGGCTCTGCCCCTGGTGCTAGGGCTCCTTCATCAATTCCCCCCCCCCTCTTTGCAGCCCCGTGCCTTGGGCCCCCTTTTGGCCCCATGGGCCCCGGTGCAGGTGCACCGCCTGCACATTCGACAGCTACCCGCACACATACAGGCTTTACAATTGTAAAGATAGGTGACGATAGTTTTGCCAAAACCACGAGGTTGTTGTAGTATGGTTTTATCCACAATAGAGGTTTTTTTTGGGGGGTTAGATCGCTTAAATATAAATGCGCCGTTCAACCCATCACCACACGACACAGCCGATTGGTAAAGTAATGTTTGTCACGTAAACAAAGCTTGTCAAGTAGTTACTAGTTCAGCACACCGGTGTGTTGGAGAGTAAACCCACAACTTTTACGCGATCTAACCTCTTCTATAGATCATATTGGTCGCGGAAGTCTACGTGTTAAACTGTCTCGTCTCGATTAAAAAATAATTTTGCGTTGCACCGTGGGTTCGTGAATCATACCGTGGGTTCCTGTAACACTGCCTTCCACCTCGTGGGGCATTTGCATCCTGGTGTTCTGATGCCCTCGCCTTATTTAAGGCAGCGGGCAGGTCCACTGCCAGGTTGTGCTCACTGCCAGTATGGTTGTTGAACTGTATTTTAAAACCGGCGACAAAATATATTCCCGGGCCCATCTTGAGTCGCGGGGCCCTGGTGCAGTTGCACCGCCTGCACACTCGACAGCCACGCCACTGATTATAGTTTTAACAACAACAAAAAAACCCTCCCCCCATTCGCCCCCCTGGAGTTTGCCCCGATCTAACAAAATCGCGCGCGCGTGTCTCTCCACAGCTCTGCGTGGAGGCGGGCGGCTCCTGCGTGACGACACGGGACGGCTACTACGTGGAGTCGGCTCTCTGCGTGCTGCTCGGCGTCCTCTGGTGGCTGCTGCTGGGGCCACGCATGAGGAGGCTGCAGCAGCTGGGTCCCTCCGCCTGGCAGTGCAGTCGCCAGAGACCTTGACAGAGACGGCGGGGGGGTGGGGGGGGGGGGAGCCGGGAGAGATGGGAAGAGAGGAGGAGCCGAGACCGTGGACTTGGGCTGGCACGGGAGGCGAATAGAAGCTCGTGTAACGCGGATCCACAGACCGACCCCGCGGGTGGCCTAAGGCCCTGCACTTTGACACCATGGCCCTGGTGGTGAGCTTCGTTCGCACCTGGATTCTTGCTTTGTAACTTGGCAGCGACAACCCCTGTCTGAGACCGTGCGGAGAATCTTGCAGAAGCAGCTCCTGTCTGTACCAGTAAATCTGGCAGCAGGAGCTTCTGTCCAATGGCTTCATCTACAATACCTGATAGAAGCAACGTACGAAGTGTGAAACCCGGCGACAGCAAATTCTGTCCGAACTTTGACGGAGAAATTGTGCAGAAGTAACTTCAGTCTTCACGTGGTTGTCACATGAAATCTATCGGCAGCAACAGCTTGGTGTTTGAACCTGGAACTCACTATGTCACGCGGAGGCAATACGTTCTGTCTGCACGAGGATTCACTCTCGCCAGATTTATGAACCTCCTGCCATCATGCCCCGCCTCGGTGATCTCTCTGCACTTACCACTCTTTTCGCAGAAGTATAAAGGAAGCCGTTACATGTCGCATGCACGTAAGCAAAAAGATTCTCCGTGGTGGGTCATGAGAACTGTGGGCTGAGAATGCCTGGTGTTAACTACTCGATGTAAGCCCCACGGTAAGTCTCATCCCTTTCACACCTGCATTAACTGCAGTGGGGTAACCTGGCGGAAATTCATCTCTATGCGTGGGATAAAGCAATGCACTTGATTACGAATGGATTCTACACCTAAAATGTAAATGCCACGTTGGGCAAATAATTTTTCATTTATTAAAGTAGATGGTTATTTTCATGGTACAAGATTTGAATCGTCCCGTTAACAATTCTGTTTGGTCCATGTTACATGAAAGTGTTACTTGTTTATGCTCGCGTGCCGAACGAGGCGGAACAGACGAGAGACTAGACGGGTGAGAAAGACGACACAAATGTGAGATGGCACAGCCGAGACAACGAATAATCTCTTCTTGAGTCGAAGTATGAACCTGGTTGGTGAGGGTTCCTCAAACCGTGGGGGGGGTGAAGGAGAATGGCTCGTGTTACGTAAACCCCCAGGACAGGAAGGTGCCCATCATCCTTCCAAGGTCTATAAAATAAGTACCACAGTGGTGGTGGTGTGTAGTCTCCCAGCAAAAAATACAATTTACAGTCGTAGAAAGTTTCTTGTTCTGACCTCAAGGATTCTCCGTTGTGAGTTTACTGGACTACGGTGATGATCTTCTTTGGTTCTTTCGGTAAAGTCACGTAGAATGAGGATCAAGTAATAAATTAATCAAATAAAATAACACAATAAAATTATCACGGCGTTTCGGCCGCAACACAAGTGGCCTTCTTGATGATGCCACGGAATGTCTCATAAACATCTATAAACTTTTGATCGTAACCTATTCACAATAGATCAACAAAATGGCTTATGTGGAAATATACAGTTACGCTAAACGCATGTTGATGCTAAGTGTGGAGGGAAAAACCGGAGAACCTGGAGAAAAGTCCACGCGACCACAAGGAGAACATGCAAACTCCAAATATATTTAGGCGTCAGGGTCGGGATCGAACCCGCAACTTCCTGCATACCAGGTGATGGAGTTAACATCTCCCCACGGCGGCATGGACAGTCTACAGCCAGCAAAAATATATCCCAGCAAGTGACAAAAACTAAACTCAAGCAGCAAAAGACTTGTGTTTGGGAAGCTTGTAAATTTTGGTGATTCACTAATTCGCATTGTCTGATTCACGCGCGTACACGCACACATCTTGCAGCAAAGCGGCAGCGGGATAGTGTGGGCTGCTCAATGTTCGGTGAAGGCCGTGGGTTCGATCCCAACCCTGACGTCTTAATATTTGGAGTTTGCGCTGTCTCTCTCCCCGTGGTCGGGTGGATTTTTCTGCGGGTCCTCCGGTTTTTCCCTCCGCATTTAGAATGAGCTCTTGTTCAGAGTATTTGGCGCCTATACATTAACACGTGATAAGCCGCTTAATTGAGCTATCATTTGTGGCCAGGTCGCTTCTGCAAAAAAAGAGCTGTCTAGCTCAGTGGGCCTTAGCTGCTAAAGTAATCAAGATAGTTTTAAGTTTGTCGAAACATCCGACGCTTGTTTCCCACGCCCACCGCAGCCCACTTCCTGATTGCATGCGCACCGCGTTCCTGCAGCGCTCTCCAATCCTCACTGCCGTGAGATCACCGGCAATCGTCCACGTGCGCCCGTGTTCAGAGGCTCGAAGCTGCTCCACGTGATCGCTATGGGACCGAAAGAGAGCAAGTGAAGCAGAAGTTACAAAGTGTCGTCATTAAAGCTGTTCTCAAGGGGTCAACACATGGGCAATATTAGTGTCGCTTTTTTTTTAAATCGTGTTTTAATCAAAGGTGGTGTGCTGGCTGGTTAAATTCAATTTCTTCTTTCGTATGGCTACTGATGTAAATGCAGAGACAACAAATACAATTTCACATCCAGGCGGCCAAGCCAGCAGATAACTGCATCAGGAGCAGCGCGGAGTGTATCACCATCTCCTTCGCATTTGTAGATCGGGCATTGTCGTCGTATGTTGTACGGTCTGTTCTATACTACCACAGTCGCTAAAGTTCATGACTCGCCATGAGAAAATTGCAATTCAAATCGTGTTCGGGGAGGTCGACTCAGCCCATCATCCTTCCAAGAGCTATAAATTAAGTACCATCTTGTTAAAAAGTTAATTATGCTTATCCCATGGAGATGTCCACCTCTTGCCAGGTGATTGTGGAATTTCTGCCACTTGGCTCAAGGTCACCAGTGGAGAGATGTTTACCACTTTCACTATAACTAAATGTTAAACAAGTAGTTCCTAAGTGTTACCAACTGGCAGGCATTTGGCCATCATTTATTTAAGGCTTCCAGGGCTACGTTGTTCACACACCCCAGTAGCTTGTAACGAGCAAAATACATTGTACTGTACTATTCATTGAAATGCATTCATTAATCTCCCCCCCACTTTGCACAAGAAGTGCTTACAAGTGATGTCATCACATCGACGCCTCTGTTTCAGGAACGAAACAGGAGGATTTCTCCACAAATCTGCCTGTCGCCTAAAGAAGCTAGTTGTAATTACTGGCGAAACGTCGTACTCGGATTGTAAATGTTGTGGCTTTGCTCTCCAACACACCGGTGTGCTGTACTAGTGACGAATTGGCACGTTCTGTTTACGTGACAACCCTTATTAGATGGCTGTGTCGGGTGGTGGCGGGTTTAACAACATTTTCGCGATCAGACCCAAAAAAAACCTGTATTGTGGACAGGCTAGCATGGTGAAGTATGGTCAAATAACCCCCCCCCACGGCCTACACGGTGTGTCGGGGGGCCCTCATCCATCAGCGGATCGGCAGGGGCTGTGCGTGCACGTATGTGTGGCTTGTAGGTGTCATCGGAAACTCGGTGAGGCTGCTCAGCAGACTCGGTCGAGTGCCGTGCCAGCTGCTGCAATGCAGCTGCTGAGTTCTGCCGGTCGACTCTTGCCGCCGCCAGCCATGCTGCACGTGGTTCATGCTGCACGTGGTCCATGTTGCACGTGGTCCGTGCTGCACGTGGTCCATGCTGCACGTGGCCCATGCTGCACGTGGTTCATGCTGCACGTGGTCCATGTCGCACGTGGCCCATGCTGCACCTGGCCCACGCTGCACGTGGCCCATGTTGCACGTGGTCCATGTTGCACGTGGTCCACGCTGCACGTGGCCCATGCTGCACCTGGCCCACGCTGCACGTGGCCCACGCTGCACATGGCCCATGCTGCACGTGGCCCGTGCTGCACGTGGTCCATGCTGCACGTGGTCCGTGCTGCACTTGGCCCATGTTGCACTTGGTCCATATGCTGCACATGGTCCACACACCGATCCTTGACGTCGCACTGTTCCGAAACCACCTTGAGTGTGGCACCGCGGGCAGAGTGAGGCAGCCTGTGGAAGCCAAGGTGCCGGTTCCGCGTGGCGGCCACGTTTCTCGATTGGCGGCGTTGCTGACAAGTAAATACACCAACGGCGTGCGGTTGATGGCGGCGTGGAACTCGCCGCCCGCTCGTTCGGGAACTCGCACCCTTGCGGCTGGAGGGGAGGAGCGGTTGGGGCAGTGGTTAGCGCACTGCGGTACAAACCCGGCAACCCCGAGTTAGATTCCCGGCCAAAGCTAACGTCAGTGGTGACTGTCATCGGAATCGGTCATGGATGCACGCCCCCTTCACCAGCTCGCACTGACGAGCGCATTGAAGTCCGGTCAAACGCCCCCCCCCTCCCCCCCCCCGTGTACGACATAGAATTAGAATATGTATTTACACTGGAGGAATCTGATGGGCTATAAATATACTTTTCTCAGATCTCAGTAGTATGTCCAGAAAGACACCACAGTGTGGGGGAAAGCCTTCATGCAGCAGTGGACTGACAGTGCGTTGTAGAGGTCGCGACAATCCCCAGTGTGGGACCTTAAGCATTGCTGATGCGCAGAGAGGGCACGGCTATCCCCAGTGTGACTTCAGCCCGTGGGGTTCAACCGATGGCATTTAATTTCCCCACGTTTAATTTTACTTTTCTTCCGTTTACTGCTATGGTTTTACAGTTTCAAAATCATTCCATACACCGATGGCGTTTGATGTTTATAAACTAAAGATATTGTCTTTTTTGGGAATCTTACATGTAAACGGTTCTGTTTTATGCTCACGTATGGCAATGTGTGTCAGGGGTTGAGGCCAATGATTGTGTGCCCGCCACGAGAAGACTTCAGGAGAGTTGGGTTTGTTTTGTTTTTTGCTCTTCCCAAAATCTATGTAATGGATTATTGTTAGGAATGCCTTACTACTAAAGGCATTGATAACTATAACAATGCTTGCCTATGCGTAAGGTGGCAGTGGTTCTCAACCGGGGGGACGCGGACCCCTGGCGGTACGTGGCAATGTTCCAAGGGGTTTTGTGGGGTGATTTATAAATGTTTTAAATTATATCATACATGAGAGTGATTGGTGAATAATCATGTATGATGAATCTACCAATATGAAATAACTACGATAACATTTTAATCCATATGGTAACCTCTAACGATATAAAAGACCTTTATAAACTCATTGATCGTACACAATGCCGTTTTCCAAGAGTAGCCAGCGAGTGCGAACAGATTACTTCACGCATGAAGAGCGTCCGTTGACTTTTGTTTTTAATTCGCTTGCAGTTCCTAGCTAGTTTCGGATACCTCAAAATACATTGACAATCGGTTAAAATATTGACGTTCATTATTCCTACGTTTGTTTCTCAGAACCACGTTGGGGGCCAGGCAAGGGGGGCTGCTTGTGGTTGAAACAATTCAACAAGGGGGGGGGGGGGAGGAGAGTGGGTACAGTCGCCAACAAAAGGTTGAGAACCACTGCTGTGAGCGACAGACTATCGCGGCCAGAGCCACTTTGCAAGTCTCCCCCACTTGGCAGTCGATTTCGGTCGAGTCTCTTGGAGGGGGGGGGTGGGGGGCGGCGGGGAGGGGGTCGCAGCGCCGCCGTGACACTTGGGCGGCCGTCGTCACGATCCGACCGTCGTCGTCACGATCCGACCGTCGTCGTCACGATCCGACCGTCGTCTCGCGCCTTTCCACGAGCGGCCGAGCGTGGCGGCGTCCGGGCCGCGCCTTCGCCGTTCCCGTGGCGTCGTCGAAAGTTCTCGATCAAAGCGCGCTGCCGGATTCGGGACAGGAGGGCGACCCCTTGGGCACCCGGCGGGGCGAAGACAGTGTGACCAACTTTGTTAAATCAACATTTGCAAAAGGTTTACACGGGTGAGGAATGTTATTTAATGTTTTATATGTAATGTATACACGATGCATATGCTAGATAGATTATGAAGCGATGCATTGTAGAAAAGTTGTAGATTATTTAATAATTTGAAACAGCCTCTCTCGCGTCGTGGCTATGGACGTCTATAACGCAATAATGGCTCGAGACCAATCGATTAATGGTGATTTGCTTATCGAGTTAACTGCGTCACATTGGTTACTATGTAGTTAATAGCTTAAAAAAACCAATCCAATGCCAAATTGGCAGAGCAGTTAAAACAACGGTTAAGTTTTTTGCCAGCTGCAGGCTGTTCGTTCGCGACGAAAAAACAAAAAACAACATTGTCTTTGGTCCTCCTCTCCAAGGGCTGATGTGTGAGCGTCAGAATATTGACGGTTCTCACATTCTCCAGCAATATCACAGCCACGGGCCACCCTGGCTGCTACTTAATTGAACTTTCCATTCATTCTTGGCAGGCAGAGGGGGGAAAAGGTCTTGCGGGCCATCACCAGGCACCCCTCCTCCCCACCTGTAAAGGTTTTCAGAAAAGCCGGGGGACGTTTTGTCTCTTTAAAGGACCCCCCCCCCCCCCGTGTGCCACCGTCTCAGGATGCGTGGAGTTTTGCTGAGATGGGCCCGGCCGCGTGTCTCCCGTGTTTCAACTCGGCCCGGCTCAGGGACACATTCCTTCTATTGCAAGTCTTGATCGGTTACCCACTTTAGGTTTATTGGAAGCAACAAACAACAAATCTGAACTTTCCGTGTGCTCTTTGAGCGCCGCCTTTCTTATTGCGTAACAAATTTGGTTGCTGTTGCAGTTCTGCATTTTAATTTTGCAGTCGCGTTTCGTGTTGAAGTGTCGCGTCTCCGTCGTTTACGGCTGCCGTGTGTAGCCCCGCATCGGTCTTGAGAACGAATACCGCAAAGGGGATCGACTCTCTTTCGTCAACTTTAATCGCGCATTGCGAAATTATTGCCGTGGTGGTTTTTTTTTGCTGCTGCTGCTGTGAGAAACACAAAGCCCCTCCGCGCCTTACCGGCGTTGTGTTGCAGCTGAAATTCTACTTTATTTTTTGATCCGCCACCTCCGAATCTCACGGTTGGCTACGTACGGTGCGAACGAAGTTCAACATACATACACACGTACGAAACCCCCCCCCTCCCCTATTTCATTTCTGCACCTATTTTTACTCTGTTGACGAAAACCCGATTCGCGCCAACGGGACGCTCCCCTTCCCCACGACGAACTCTCACGGCGAGCGGCGAATGTCCACTCATTGTGCGAGATGGCGTCACGGGACTACTCGCGAAGACATATATCGATCGGCAAGCTCCTGTCACCCCACCACGTCCTGCACCTTGCCCATACGCCCAGCAAGGACAATTTTGTCCTTTGTGGAAAGCAATGCCGTTTCGTCGTTAAGTGCTGGAATACGCCGATGTGAAGCGATGAGCTAAATTATTTATATTTTGTGCTATTCCTCGGTGACTTGAGGTTGAGACCCTCGCCCGGCTACACGTCGTTCCGTGGTCTATTCACGGGTGGCTCAAATTTGGATTCGGAACCCAGGATCCTCAGCAGTGCCCTCCGTGGAGTGCGAGCCACTCGGCTACCACCCACCTCTACCCCGTGTTGCTTTTTAATGTTTAAAAGGGTGACGGAAAAAAGAAATCGTCGATGCACGCACACGTGTGCATCGCAGTGGCCTTTGAGACGTTTTGTCAAAAATAATCACAATAATCATAACTTTTTTTAAAGTCGATTGCTTACCCATGTAAGCGTTGCTGGGTGAGTTTACTCTCAGTACCGTCAATGTCATGTAGGAATTGGAAATGTAAAGTGTAGGGTTGGAATAATAATGATGCGTGCTGCTTTTGAGAATACTGTTCAGCTTCGTGCTTATTTTAATATAGCATAGCAGGCTTGTAGAGGGAACACTACCTTTTGAAGTGCCCTGCAGTAGCAAAGCAGTTAATTGTCATGTTCGAGTTCCTGTATTCGTGTAAACCAGCAGCAATGAAACCACAAGATAATTTATTTAAAGGGGTTGTATTGGCCTAAAAGGTGGTTGATATGAAGAAACCCCCCCCCCGACCCCCTTCGCAAATCAAATTGATGTACGTCTGCTCGTAACGACCCTTTCGTGAACACTTGAAAACTCGATCGAGTTTGTACGCAAGTTGAAGGAAGCTACAGTATTTGAATAAATGTTTTGTAAAACGTGATTAAAACATCGGCTCTGAAGTGGTGAATCCGATTGCCGTGTGTGTTGATGTTCGTGCTCTCGGGGGAGCCCTGCCGCTGTACCTGCCTGCTGATACTCCGGCCGCCGAAGGATGTCTCTGGAGGAGGAATCCAATGAGCTTTGAAGCTTTTTTTGAATTCACAGATGTCCCAGTCGGGGTTGGTCAGCGAGCTTACAACAGCAAACGATACAAACAAAACCGATAGGAGTGCCAAAGTAAAGAAAATGGTAAACAAGTCAATACATAGAAACAAATAATGAAGTTAATTATGGCATGCGTCAGATTTATCAAGCTTGGGCAAGGCAGCTAAAATGACAAAACAGTCCCAGACCACCAAGATAAGACACAACAGCCCCTCAATAAATTACACGAACATTGAACTATCGATACACAGGTAAGGAATCAAAGTTACCAATTACATTTGCAAATCCCAGTGGCCCGGTTAAACTCTGGGCGGCGGTCATGCATTGGTGGCAAGCAGCGTGAGAGCTTCTTCACGCGCCTCCCCATCGGTGACTCGGCTTTAAACGAGAACTCTCGTGCTGTGTGCAAATCGCCAGCACGAGAGGGACAGGCAGCCAAGATTGGGGCTGGGTGCAACCCATTTTTTACTTTCACGTGCCATGCCAGCCTTAATAGGTGCTCGCTAACAGCACTTGCCCCTAGTGGTTGTGTGTGTATGTGTATATGTGAGTGTGTATGTATGTATATGTGTGTATGTATGTGTATGTGCGTGTGTATGTATGTGGGTATTTGTGTCCGGCAAAACAACCACCTACCTCCTCGCGGTGCCGGACGGGCAACTCTGTCGTGGACAGTGCTGTGGGGAGAGGGCCAATTCCAATTGGCTCCTCCCCTCATGGCGTCTGTGATCACCACAGTGGCTAAACGGGGGCTCTGAACGGGTGCGAGGGGCTGGTAACCCCTCCACCTTCAAAAATGTACCACTAAACCACGACTGAAATATGTAACTAATAAGCTTGTGCCGGAGGCCCCGGGAGGACAGGCGTCTATGACGTCTCCTGGCCAAACCCCAATTGGCGGAGCCAGGAGATTGAATCTCTACCCTCGGGGCTCCTCCAGAAACAACGAAAAGCCACTTCGTGTGGCCACGTGGAATGTTCGAACGCTCACTGCGGAGGAGAGGCTGCCACTCCTCTGTCGGGAGCTGGACCGGTACCGCCTGGATCTCTGTGGCATTCAGGAGGTCCGGTGGACCGGTTCTGGCTCCTGCCACCATGAGGGATGGACAGTCCTCTACTCGGGGCAGCAGACTGCCAAACAACAGGGTGTGGCTCTTCTTTTGAACAAAAGAATGAAGGGGGCGTGGGAGCGTGGCGGTGAGGTGTGGGAAGCTGTAAGCCCCAGGCTACTTTGGGCTCGCCTTCCCATCAACCGGAGGCGAGGAGTGGTGGTCGTGGTTACTTATGCCCCCACCGAAGACGAACATCCGTGGAGGGATGCAGGCAAAGCCGATGAGTCAGATGCCTTCTATGACCTGTCACAGGTACTGGCTAAAGTAGCCCCTCGGGATAGAGTCATCTTGTTGGGTGACTTCAATGCCCGAGTTGGTCATGATGCTGGCACCTGGTCTGGAGTGATTGGAGGGCATGGGCCAGATCAGCTCAATAACAACGGTAGGAGGCTGCTAGATTTTTGTGCAGCCCATGGGTTTGTAATTATCAACACGCTGTTCCGGCATCGGCGCATCCACAAAACATCATGGATGCATGCTGGGTCCAAGCAAGAACATCTGCTGGACTACATAGTGACGGACCAGCAGATGCGAGCCCATGTCCTTTACACCAGGACCTACCGTGGAGCTGATCTGCCCTCTGACCATGGACTAGTCATCTGTAAAATGCGCCTGCCATTCTTCAACTCCGGTGGTGGGTGTACACCCAGGACCCCATTTCAACCTAAAGTGGCCTGGTCTCAGTTATCTGATGAAAGTTGCAAGCGCGCATTTCATCATCGCTTGCGGCTGGGGTTGGCATCGTTCCCCACTCCTCCTGATGTCGAGGGTAAATGGGCGAGGTTTAGGACTGTGACTCATGCAGCTGCAATGGCTGCTTTGGGTACACGGTCCAGACCTCTCCAGAGACCCTGGCTGACAGAGGAGGTGTTCAAGATGGTTGAGAAAAAGAGACAGGCCCACTGTCATCGGCTACAGAATCCCACGTCAGAGAATGATGAGGCTTACCGCAGCCTTCGCTCGGAGGTTCGGAGAGCCGTGAGGCGCTGCAAGGATGGGTGGTGGTCACGGGTTGCTGAGGAGATTGAGTCTGCCTCAGTGGCCCGCGATCACAAATCTCTATTTAACTCCATCAAAAAAGTAACCTACAGCGCCACACGTATTACCATCATTAGGGGAAAAAACGGTGATCCAATCTCCGACCCCCAGGAACAGGTTTGCAGATTTGCTGAGCATTTCTGTGAGGTCCTGGGGGAGGGGAAATTCCTCAGCCAGGAAAACATCGTGGCACAAAGTGGGGATGACCCTGCTGAGGCTGCAGTGCCTCAAATATTGGAAGAAGTCACCCCCTGTGAGTGGCTGGCTGAGGTGCCATCTGTTGAGGAAGTACTGAAGGCAATCCGGAGTCTGAGACCAGGAAAGGCACCGGGTAGAGATGATCTCCCAAGCGAAATACTGAGGGAGGGTGGCGTTTGTGCACAGACTGCCCTATATGACATCATAACAGTCTGGACCACTGGACGGGTTCCGCAGGATTGGAAGGATGCCCTGGTGGTCCGCCTCTTTAAGAAGGGGGACAGCACAGACTGTAACAACTACAGGGGCATCTCACTCCTCAGTGTGCCGGGAAAGGTCCTGGCAAGGATTATTCAACATCGCCTTGCCAGGCACGCTGAGGAGAGGCTTGCGGAGCCCCAATGCGGTTTCAGGAAAGGGCGGTCCTGCACAGATGCCACATTTTCTGTCCGCCTGCTACAGCAGAGGTGTAGGGAATTCCAACAAGACCTACATCTCTGCTTTATTGATCTGGTCAAGGCCTATGATACCATCAGTAGGCCTGGGCTATGGGTTGTTTTTTGTGCTTTTGGAGTCCCTGACCCTCTGCTCACGATCATGAAGGACCTTTATGATGGTGTGCGGGCCCGGGTAAAACTACGTGGCCGGGAGTCAGAGCCATTCCCTGTACACCTTGGGGTGCGACAGGGATGTCCTCTGGCTCCCACATTAGTTAACATCTATTTTTACCACGTAGTCCATGAAGCCTTCAATAGCTGTACCGGGAGAATCTCCATTTAGTACAGATATAATGAGAGGCTGATCGATGCCCGGGTGTGGTCAAGGGATTGCTCCCTATTGCTCAACCACGTTATGTATGCCGATGATTTGGTAATAGCTGCTCATTCAGAGGAGGAGTTGGAGACGCTGCTGCTGAGACTGGAGCGTGCCACTAAGAGATGGGGCCTTACCATCAGCCCCACCAAAACTAAGCACCTGCCTGGGTATTTTGTACCATCGGACACTCCACCCCCACAGCTCCCAATCGGTGATGGGGCAGTTGTGGAGAGAGTGGAGAGTTTCCCATACCTGTACAGTGTGCTTATGACCGGCTCCAGTTTAACAGCAGAGATCTCACTCCGAATCAGTCGAGCAGCAATATCTTTTCATCGGTTGCATAACGCTTTGTGGAAGCTACATGGTCTGTCGCTCCGCACTAAGCTTCAGGTCTTCTCGGCCACGATCATTCCCTCCCTTCTCTATGCTTGCGAAACGTGGACCCCCCCTAATGGAACATCTTCGCCAGTTAGAAACATTTAGGCTAGCCTGCCTACGATCCATCCTGGGTTTAACCAGGCTGGATTGTGTGAGGAGCTCACAAATCTTTGAACGATCTGGACAAGGTCCCATCGGTGAGCTCCTCCGGCAGGCAAGGCTGCGTTGGCTGGGCCATGTAGCCCGCATTCCCAGCCACTGCATGCCGAAACAGCTTTTGTTCGGCCGGATCGAGGGGGCTAAACGGGCGCGGCACGGGCTAGAGAAGAGATGGAGTGATGTGGTACAGGAGGATGTGGAGCTGAGTGGACTTGCCGATGACGGTACCAGCGGTGTCAAGATCGGCCTCTGTGGAGGAGGCTCGTGAAGGACGCTACTGGGCAGTTGGAGGCAGTCGCCCTCCAACAACAACGGAGGGCGGAGGAGCGACGCTCACAACAACGAGTGGAGCGCCGGGTGGCTAAAGCACAGCAGGTTGGCACAGTAGGGGGCACAGGTGGTGCATCAGCCAGTCAACTCAGTCATCTTAGTCAGTCGACCCGTGGCACTTGGGTCTGCCCCGTGACCTCCTGCCAGCGGGCGTTCGACACTTCACGTGGCCTCAAGGTGCACATGGCATGGCACAAGCGTCGTGGTGACGTCACCACCACTTAGTGGCGAATGGCGGTTGTTGTTGTGTATGTGTGTATGTGGGGAGCGAGAGTGTAGCGGTTAGCGCGCTGCGCTATGAACTTGGCGACCCGGGTTCGATTCCTGCTTACGGCCAACACCAGTGACGTTTATCTGAACCGGTCCCGGGCCTCCCCTCGGTCGACTCAGCCTCAAATGAGTACCTGGTGCGGTGTGTAAACATTGCCACTGGGGAGACAAAGGCGGTCGGGCGTGGTGCTGGCCACCCACCCCCTCGTGTACCGTTCCGGCCTTCATAGGGTGCTACTCGGGAACAGCGCTAAAAGTCTCTTTGTCTTCGGTGCTCAAATGAGCTGTGAGGTGGTGTAGCAGCCAAGAGTTTTCGTTCCATCACGAGCCCTGGGGTGAACGCCTACAGATCGTGTAGGCTGGACCCGCAGCTGTACCATTGCAAGGTGGTATAAAGGTCGCCGCTCCGCAGCTATCGTAACAAATAGTTTTTTTTTCCGGGGGTCATGGTGAGACGACCTCGCGACTACGCACAACGTTCTAACGTCCTGTCAATAGAATTGTTGTGAAACATCCCTCTTTTTTTCTTTAAACAAAAAAATACTCAAGCAGGATAATGGGCACGGATCCTCCATCCACAGCGGGGAGACTTGGCGACTCGACGTTTGGCTGTCGGCAAGATTTAAAGGATGAAATAAAATATTTTTGCGATTGGAAAATAAAAATAGTTGTTTGTACAAATGCTGTACGTACGGTGCGAAAAATGTTTCACATATATACGTCATATAGGGGTTTTCTTTTTTCTGGGTTAGATCGCGTAAATGTCAATGTGTCGTTATCGCCGCCACCACCCGACACAGCCAATCACAACAGGTTTGTCACGTCAACAAAACATGCGAAGTAGTTACTAGTATAGTGTAGTTACTAGTTCAGCACACCGGTGTGCTGGAGAGTAAACCCACAATAATCCACAATTCGAGTACGACGTTTCGCCGGCAATCACAATCACCCTCATCAGGCGACAGCCAGAATTCTTCACGGGACAAACCTTACTAATTGGCTGTGTCGGGTGGTGGCGGGTTTAACGACACATTGATACTTACGCGATCGAACCTAAAATAAACGACGTCTTGCGTGGGCTTCTATTGCGTTTGCGTTGTCATTTCTCTCGCGGGTCACTTCACGGAAAGGGCAGGCGTCGTCACGGCCGAGACTGTGACACCCACGGACCCCCACCTCGCGTTGTCGCCCCACACCTCCAAGCCTCCGCCCTGCAATTAAAACTCCACAAAAGAAGCCGCAACGGAGCTCTGGGTGCCAGGCTGAGCTGAGTCGCCACCGCCGCCACCACCAACACCGCCACCACCACCAACACCGCCACCACCACCAACACCGCCACCACCACCAACACCGCCACCACCACTGTCACCAACACCGCCACCACCAACACCGCTACCGCCACCACCACCACCGCCACCACCAACACCGCCACCACCAACACCACCAACACCGCCACCACCACCACCGCACGCAGCTTCTCCATCACACAATCACCGAGACGACTCCCACCACCCACCCAACTCTGCACAACCGACAGCTCCCATCGGCGTGCAGGGCTGCTGCTGCTGCTGCCACATCAACAACAACAGCTGCAGCAACAACAACAACAACAACGACGACAATGTCCTTCAGCGTCTCGAGGCTCGCGTGCGACTTTCTGGACCGTCGGAGCACCCTGGCGTGGGCTGTCCTCGCCTCGGCCCTCTCGATCGTCGGCGAAGTGCTGTACGGCGAGCTCGCCTTCGTGTGCCCCTGCAGACCCGGGGGGCGCAACACCACGGCGGCGGCCGTGTCCGTGGCCGTGCCGTGCGCGCTGCTGTTCCTCGGCGGCTGCTTCCTGCAGGCGGACACGTGGAGGGCGATCCGAGGCTCGTGCCGCTCGTGCTGCGGCAGGAACAATGCCAAGGGCGACGCCGAGGGCGGTGAGAGGGATTCAGGAGCGCGAGTGAGCGAAGCCCTTCTCGTCGTCTTCGCCCGAGCTCTGGTGGCCCCGATGTCGTGGGCCGTGGCGGCGTTGCTGAGCGGGGTGTACTACGCGTGCGGCCAGAGTACCGGCGGCTTCGACTGGTGGAAGTACTCCAGCATGGCTGACCTCAACTACCAGGTGGTCGCTGAGCTGCTGCACAAAATTCCGTGCGAGAAAATCCTCCTGTCGGACGCCATCGACGTGTTGCGGCAAGCGAGCATCCGCAAAGAGGTCCTCGCCTCGCTACGATCAGAGTCGCAGGTAAAACAAGACACTGAGCGGCGGCTGGTGGCGGGGAGGGGGGGGAAGCCGAGCGCGAAGATGTCCTGTGGTGGACGCTGACCATGGGGATAGATCATTCGGGAAGGTCACTTGAGTCGCTTCAGTCTTCGTGCTCGGTGTAAACCAATTGCTGGACGAAAAATAATGCGTGCAAGTGATGAGCGCGCATGCGAGTAAGCGGGCGATTGGTGCAGATTATTTTTTTTTTCAATCTCCGTAGCCGATTAAGAAATTAATATAGAGGGTGCTTCGACATTTTTTGTAACACTTATATGGGACTATCGTTTTTAATGGGAAACAAAAACGGATAATACACTGTAACGTGATAACAAAAAATGTGACGTTAATAGCTTTAAAAAGTCAAAGAGTCTCCCACGTGTTCGCCATCGTTGTCAACGCGTGGCCTGGAGTCTTCTCCAGGTGATCTCCAGAGCCTGGAGGCGGCAGCACATTTCTTATGGTGTTGTTGCAAATTCTCAGAAGTGTTGAAAACAATTTGAAGCGGGGACCGACTGATTTAGAGCGACCGACTTGTCCGCGAAATCGCGCACGAAAAAATATAAAACATCCTTATGCAGGCGTGGATTTACATTTAACTCGCTGTTCTGCTGTCGAGGCAAAGGGAAAGTCAAAAGCGGCCCACGAATTGATTCGCCGAATAAATTGCGAGGGAGGCACGCGGGGTGAGTAGACTCAACATCTATCTGATGAAACGATCAGAATAGGTTTTTTTAAACCTTTCTGGCAATCCAACAGGAGGTGTTGAGGATGTTCGAACACCGAATATATAAACCTTTCGCAAGGCATCAAGACTGCATTAACCACACGGACTTGGGGTGCCACGGTGGCGAGATGTTAACTACCTCGCCTGGTATACAGGAGGTCGTGAGTTCGATCGATATTGGAAAGGAGGTCAAAGTCTTCAGTTTCTGGAACAAATTCCGGCCGAGTTGTTTAACAAATTGAACTCCCAAAGCAACGAGTTAAAGAGTAGCCAACACGCACATACCTCGTTCTGCCCGAACCATAAAGCACTGCGGTGTAGAGAACTGCCAGGTGCTGATAACGGCGTTCTTTGGTATTTATGGCTCTGCTCCACTGATTGTGCATTGTATCTGGATTCGAATTGACGGCGTCCATTTCGCCCGGAGTGCCGCGGCGTGCGTCGTGTTTGAGGCAACACGGCAACACGCAGCAGCCGCGCGGCCTCCTCTTGTCGTCTCCCACCTCATTCGAGACCCAAATGTCGCACCTCCTGGCTTTGACATTCCTCCTCGCAGACACTGGTGGAGCCATCAACTCGCTCGCCCACTCGTCCTGGCACCCACTCACCACTGGTTTCACCATCAACTCACTCGCACACACTCATTCCCGCACCCACTCACCAAACCACCCACGCACTCACCACTGGTTTCACCATCAACTCACGCACCCATCCACTCACCCAACCACTCACCCACCCATCCACTCACCCTCCCACTCACCACTGGTGCAACCATTAACCGCATCAGAACATCGACATGCGGTAGCGTACATCTTCTTCATACATCTAAATATCGAGGCTGTACGGGGAAATCTGTGAAAGATGCGAGTGTGATTGTGCTTGTGAGCCGTGCGTGCGCATGAGTCGTGTGTGTGTGCATGGGTAGTGTGTGTGTGTGTCTGTGTGTGTGCGTGTCGCAACTGTCTGTCGCGCGAGTTTTTTTTCTTGGGGCGCAACGCCCGACGTTTCGCGCCGACGGGCGCCACCGCCGCGAAACCTAACACGGAATCCGTCACCGTCGCGGGCACCCCCCCCCCCCCCCCCCATCAGCTCGTGGGTCTGGGCCTCCTCGCCGGGCTCATCGTGGCGACGGCGCTCACCGTCTGCGTCCTCCGGTGCAAGTCGCCGACGAGCGAGTGCGAGGCGAGCTTCGTGGCGCGCTACCGCGCCGTGGAGCGCCGCGTGTTCGCCGACGAGGCGGACTCGCTGGCGCGCGACCTCGCCGAGCAGCAGAGCCGCGCCGTGCTCCACCACGTGCGCGCCGCCTTCGAGGGGACGGCGGACGAGAAGGGCCGACGCCAGGTGGAGGCGTGCTGGCGGGAGCTGTCCGCAGTGCAGGGGGTGCTGAGCCGGGACGGCGCGCTCAGCGCGCTGCACAGATGCACGAGCAAGGACATCGAGTTGACGGAGTACGATGACGCCGAGAACGTCTACGCCAATTAGGAAAGGGTGGACGCGGATGGACGGAGAGATCGCCCCTTCCTTCCCTTCACAAGAGGAAGGTGGAACCACCCCGCCCCAAGCAATAAGTTACACGAGCTCATGTGTGGCGGGAACGTGACGATGCTGCGCGTCGCCAATCCAGGCCTTCGCTTCTCACCGAGTATTGTCCGGGTCGCTCGCAGACGGCAGTCGGCATCGTGACTCGTAGCCACAGCCATGCTGGGTGGATGCGGTGGTGTGCAAGGCATGAACATGGGCAATTTTTATTTTTTATTTTTCATCCGATAGATATATCACTCTCTACGACGTACGCATGAGACACACGGAAACTCGTAAATAATTCAGAAAACCTGGGGATTTACATTGAGATGACGGGAAGAAGAATGTGTAGGTTAGATAACACACGTAAGTTCAAGACATCGTGCTGACTACGGATGCGAGTAACTGGGATGGGGGACGGTATGGGCTCGTATGCAGGAGCGTACCGGATTGTGGCAACGCAAGAGATAGGCAACGGCGTGGGGAGTCATTCATCCAGCAGTGAATAGACCATGGCTGATTATTAACAAGTTATGTGGTTCAGGGGTACGGCACTCTCACCGCAGTGATATTAGCCGAGTGTGCTTTTGTTGATGCTACTGGTAGGTGATTTTAAATGCCTTGTTTTCACTGTGTAGGGCAGCCCAGGATACACAGAACAGACACAGATCCACCTAAGCTGTCTATTTTATTGTGTTGTATCTTCATTTAAATGTGCGAAAGGTGGTTCCTTTCGAGCCCAAGATTTGTACGATTATTTTTCTCTGCGTTATATTCAATTGTGCTATCAGCGTCATGTTATGAGACAAATTAATTTCCATTCTGAACTCTAGCGGACAGTAGTGCATCACCCTGTGTGATTTAGCAGCCTCTGTAAACTACTCCTGAGATCCCTTCAACCGCCTCAACCACAAGAGGGGAACTGCACTTTCTCACGTGCTCATCTTCCCTCCTGGGCTGATCGAATGACTACCAATTTGTGAAAGGTCAAAAGTGGCTGTTGTTTAGAAATGACCCCTGCCTTAACAATGTCGAATAAGCACAATTTACTCTGGCCTTTAACAGGAATAAGCACCACACCACAGTAATTTGATCTTAAAGGCAACATTTTTTAAAAGACAAAATAATTGTAAATTACATTGAGGTGTCCTGTGGCATTTACCCTTGCATATGGTAGCTGTCTCGTGCCCGATTATGTCTGTGTTGGGCATCTCTGATGATAAAATATAAATTAATGTTGGTCCATAATTAATGTCGGTGGCATAACTCACAAAAATAAAGAATATGATACAAATTTTAATAAAATATATTCATGAATGGACCAAAGATATTTTCCTGCTTCGAAAAGTGGTGTGTACTGCATTTCTTTGCTCAAACATGTGATGAGTGGGACTCATCTCCACCGACAGGACTCAGCCAGTGGTGGGAATTCCATATTCCCATGACAGGGGCGACTGTTGTTTCCCCACATAATAGTATTTATTTTATCGGGTCCCCAGGGATGATGGGCCGAGTTGATTCCTCGCTGAAACTTGAACTTTCTTCCCTGAGATTGTGAGTGACGCACCCGAAACACGGAGCCAATCGTCAATATGTACATAACGTGTGGCTTAATTGAAATCATTACTGATGTTCTTCGACCCAGCGAATCGACATCTTAAGTTCAAGAGGCAACAGAGTGCTAACAACAGCCACTTTGACAGTGATCATTACGTCTATGCCCACATGCACCAGCATGAAGCAAAACCCGGACTGGATAAAGCTTTGTTATGGATTTGCCGACGAACTAACAATAATGAGTACATATTTGAAAAACAAAAACAGACCACGGATTCAACATTTCAGGAGGGGAATTGTTGCACTTATGGTGTCACTAGACCATGTGCTGTCAGCTCACGTTACATGACTTGAGATTCTGTTTCACACAGCAGGTGTGGCCACAACAGGTAAATGGAGAATACCGTTTTTTTTACCAGGAATGGCCCACTGAAGCACCCTGGTCACAACTGATAGCCGCTCAACGAAGTGGCTTATCACGTGGAAATATATAGCAGCCAAATACTCTAAACGCATGCAATGACAAGCAAAAGCTGGCGAGATGCCAGCTACACATTAACGGACATTTTATTCAAACTGGAAGAACCCCCATGAGTTATGAAGAGCAAAACGACATAATATAGAACAATAAAATAGCAGCAATATTTTAGAATACAAACCTACAACGGGTTAAATCACACTCACACACATACAGTTGTCACATCATAATTGCAATCACAGTTGCAACTCACCGTTACAAATGGGGCTGCAGTTGACATCAACGGTGAGTTTAAGAGCGTTTACTGTTTGGTAAATTCAGCAAATTGAGAGAAGGGATGGAAGGAGATTCCAAAGTGGGGTGTCACAACGGAAAACGCTTTGGCACCAAGTCCGTCATGGCTGCACCTTCGTGTTTTTGCGTATGTATGCTAAACTTCTTTCGCACCGTACGTAGCCAACCGCAGTGATCGGACGTGCGGGGAAGGACAAGAAAATAAATACAAAAAGGAGTATTTAGTTTTGTTTATTCACTTCATGAATAATATACAATTAGATATATTAACTCGGGCCCATGCCAACTACGCTACAGCTGTGTGTTTATGGGTCACTACGGTGATCCTTTCAAGTGAGTCTTGTTATTAGGATCATAAAGTTGTGGGATTATGCCATTCCCATTATTGGGATCTTAATACAGAGATGGAAGGGTTTTTGACAAGCGAGCGACCCCAATTAGCGTCGATCCTCTCTCAACACTTCACATTGCGAAATTAAAAGCGGGCCAGTGGTTAGAAGCAACACTGCACATACTGAAGCTGCTTGTACTGTGACTGCTGGGGAATGGTGTCATTGAAAACAAAGCACTTTAATGTGATGAAATATCTCTCCTGGGCAATTAATACCGTCACAGCGTCTCGCAGCGATAGCGAGAAATGGGTGGTGCTCAAGTCCATTAAATCCGCGCTCTCTGAGCCAGTGGTGTGGAAATTCCAGTGGTTTAGTACGACAGTAAAACATTTGTATTCTTCTAACCACGTCGCGTCAGTCATGGGGAATTGTTTGACAATGCCTCTCCACTCTGGTCAGTGCGAGTCGGTGAAAGGGGCGGTTAGAGGTAGGACTGCTTCTGATATCACTCACCACTGATGTTAGCCGTGGCCCGAAAACCAAACACAACGCTGCGGTGGCGAGACGTTAACTCCCTCGCCTGGTATACAGGAGGTCGTGGGTTTGATCCCGACCCTGACGCCTGTTGTATATTTGGAGTTTGCAGTGTCTCTCTCCCCGTGTTCGCGTGGATTTTTTTCCGGGTCCTCCGGTTTTTCCCCTCCACATTTAAAAACGTGCGTTTAAGAGTATTTGGCTCCTATACATTTCCACGTGGTAAGTCACTTATCGTTTAGATATCATTTGTGATAGCCAGGTCGCTTCTGAAAAAGAACTATATAGCTCAGTGGGCCTTACCTGGCAAAATACAAAAATAGTAAAAGGTAAACTTAACCTTTGTGCTCAAACTTAACGTTTTATTGTGTGGGTTCATGGGACAGTGCGCTAATCACTGCGCTCCCCCCCCACCGCCCGAACTGCGAACTTAATAGGCAGTAAAAAACGAAGCGGACAGCTCAGTGAACCAAACTGGCCGCAGCCCTTCACGCGGTGACACTGAACAACGTTGCAGAGAGCCACAAAAGCCCCCAAGGTTGAAGAATGCAGTTGCACACAGTTGCACACGGGTGCTAAAGGTTGACGAGATAAAAAAAAACATGCCGAGCTGGGAACGGGGCTAACAAACACAGCGTTCTGACGAAAGCGTTATTTGTGCACATGGGAACTTTCCTCCGTGCTCTTAAAATGAACAGCCATAAATATAAACTTTTTTTTTTTGCACCAGCAAGGCTGGTGGTGTTTTGTTTGTTAAGCGAACATGACGACACTTCTGCTCGGCGCGCACACTTGTTGGACATTATTCATAATAAAGGTTTTTGGGTTAGATCGCGTTATTTATAAATGTGTCGTAACCCTCCACCACCCGACACGACCAATCAGCAAAAAAAGTGTCACGTTGACAAAAGACAATTAGTTCACTACTTTAGCCCACCGGTGTGTTGAAGAGTGAATCCACAACATTTACAGTTTGAGTACGACGTTTCGCTGGTAAATGCGGTTTTTAAAATTTTATTCAGTATCTCAGCGGAGACAACAAAAACAAAACAAAGCAAAGACCGAGGGGCCGCCCCTCGCTCGCGCCATCAAGGCCCCGCTCGGCCACCGACCCATCCTCTGGACCGGAGTCACCCCTGCCACAGCACTGGAGGGGCAGCCTCCCCTTCCAGTCACACACACCTTCACCCCCGGACGCCGGCGAGGCCCCCCATCCAGGCCGCCCTAGCCCACCCTGGGCAGCGGCCACTTCCATCGTTCCCTTGCGGCATCGCGCCCCATTTTCATCCGGTCCACCTCCACCACCCTTTCCAACAATCTCCTCGCAACATAACATGTCTCCAACGGGGACATCAGAGACCCCTCCAGCTCCTTCTTTCGCGCTTTCCACAGCGCCTCCTTCGTCGCTCCTCTCACAGCCCACACCTGGTCCCTGTCCTCCCTCCCCACCCCCGCAGCTCTCCCCACATGACGTCCCGTGCCGTCACCCTCGACAGCGCGAAACGGGCCAGCAACGGCTTGCTCCGCCTCCAGACCTCCTGGGCACAAAGGGCACGCCACCATCACGTGCGATGCAGTTTCGTCCGCGTTGCAGCCCCTCGGACACTTGGGGGTGTGCGCCATTTGGCGGCTGTACAAGAAACCCAGCGTCTCCAACTTGTCCCGGACAGCCAGCCATGACAGGTCCCTCTGCTCCTTCGTGAGCGCTGCCGACAGCACATTCCTCCAAATCTTCCCGTGCGTCTCCCTCCTCGCACCGGCCACCTCGTCACAGGCCTCCTCCTTCTCCGCCGCAGCCCGCACCTCCCTGGGAGCCCACCGGCCCCCCCACCGGTTCAGGCCGTGCTGCCCGACGTAGCTCCCCACCACGTCGCTGACCCAGCCCCCCGGCCAGTCCAAAGGAGAGCTCCTTCCTATCTCAGTCATCCCGAGCCCCCGCAACCGCCACGTCAGCCGATACATCATATAGCACGCTGCCTTGCCCCGCGGCTCCGCAGAGAAAAACAGCCGCAGCGCGTTGCAGACAAAAGTCGATTGAAGGGTAGACCCCACATTTGGGGCACCCCTCCCCCCATTCCCGACCTGCAGACACACCGCAGCCCTCCTCACCCTCTCCATCCCTCCCCCCCAGATAAACCTGAAAATCGCCGAGGTCAAGGCCTTCCTCCCACCTGGCGGGAAAACCTGCGCCAAGTAGTTTAGGGATGGTAATATTTCTGTCTTTAGAACCATAATCCTACCGGCCATCGTGAGCCGCCTCCCAGCACACTTACCCAGACAGCCCTTTGCCTTCCTCACCCCCTTCTCCCAGTTATTTTCCCCCATCCTATCCCCACAGAAGAACACCCCCAGTGCCTTTATCCCCTCTGTTTGTAGACTCAATTCCGGCGGCCGACCCTCGAAAAGCCTCGAGTCTCCATAAACCATCAGCTCACTTTTCCCCACACTAACCTTCAATCCGGAGGCCGCGCAGAACCTCCCCATCCCCTCCATTGCCCTCCATACCGATGCTACGTCCCTGCATAGCACGGCCACATCGTCCATGTACAGGGTCACCTTTCCTTGCTCCTTGCTCCCCGGTATTACCACCCCCCTAATCCTCTGGTCATTCCTTATCATCTGCGCCAGAGGCTCCATGCACATGACAAATAGTACTGGGGACATCGGGCATCCCTGCCGCACCCCGGAACCCACTGGAATGATCCCGGAGCGTTCCCCATTTATCAGGAGCCTGGCTCTGAGCCCCCCATAAAATCGCTCCACCCACTCCACCAGGGGCCCACACACCCCCATCCTCTCCATCACCGCCAGCATGAATTCATGAGAGAGGCGGTCGAAGGCCTTGTCCAGGTCCAGATTTAGGATCCCCAACGGGCACCCCCTCTCTCTCTCGCCTTCAATTGCCTCCCTCAAAACCACCAAAGTGTCCGCGATCCTCCTCCCCGGGACCGCACACGTCTGGTCCGGCCCCACCACCTCACCCACCACCTTCCCCAGTCGCCCCGCGATTACCCTTGCCAAGAACTTGTAGTCCGCATTCAGGAGGGTTATTGGCCTCCAACTTCCCAGGTCCCTACGGTCTCCCTTCCCTTTATAAATTAATGTGACCAGGCCCTCCCGCATGTCGTCCGGCACCCGCCCCTCCTCCAGAGTTTCCCTACAAATTTGCATAATATCCTCTTTCAGGAGTTCCCAGAATTTTATATAGAAGTCCGCTGGGATCCCGTCCGGGCCTGGGGTCCTGTTCTTGTTCAGCCCCTTCACCGCCCCTTCCACTTCTTCCCATCGAATTCTTTCCTCTAGGGCCTCCGGGTTCTCAACCCTCTTCCCCAATGCCCCCAGCAGCTCCTCTCGCCGCCCCCCATCTATCCCTTTCCTCTTATACAAATCCCCATAAAAGTCTTCCGCTACACTAATCATCCCTTCCGTCGTCACCTGTCTACCCCTAGTAGGACTAACCAGCTCCCTCATTTCATTGTCTCCCTCCCTACCCGCCTTAAAGAAAAATCTCGTACACTGTTCCCTATCCTCTGTTGCCCTGACCCTCGCCCTATACACTAATTGCCTAGTCCTCCTTTCCAGGACTGAGGCTACCCTCCCTTTCAACTCCTCTATCCTTTCTCCCACCGGGAACCCTAGCTCTAGCAGTCTATACAGCCTTTCTAACCTAGCGTTCCACTGTCTCAATTCCCTACCCACCCCCTTCCTCCTACTATAACGCTGAAAGAACGTTCTTATCCTACCCTTTATCTGCCCCCACCACTCCACCCTCGTGGGGAAGCACACCTGCAGCGTCCTCCAGCTGGTATACGCTCGCGTGAAATCCTCCGCCACCTCCTGATCCACCAGCAAGCCCACATTCATCTTCCACACACCCTTCCCCCTCTTCACCCCACCTGGGATCACAAGCCCCGCCACCACCATTCTGTGATCCGAGAGGGGAAAAGGTTCCACCCCCGCACTTCCCACATTCACCTTGTCGGAGACGAAAATAAAGTCGATACGTGACTGTGTGCCCCCACTCTTATCTGCCCACGTGAACCCTGGCCGCGTGCCATGCACCCTCCTGAATGTATCCACCATCCCAAAGTCCTCCATCAACTCCCTCAGTTTCCTGGAAGAGGAATCTAACTTCCTCCTCCCCTTTACCGACACCAGATCCGCCAGACACAACGGGCAGTTAAAATCGCCCCCCACAATGACCTGCCTCCTGGTGGCCAATAGGCCCGCCAGGCTCTCCCACACCTCCGTCCTTTAATGTGTATACGCAAATTATCAACAGAAGGTGTATATCGGATTAATTGTTTATGTGGCATATGCTATATTGGACAGACGGGACGTAACATCAGCATAAGACTAAAAGAACACCAAATAAATATTAAATTATCTCAAACGCAACCGTCGGCAGTGGCAGAACATGCTTGTCAACAAGGACACTCAATTGATTTTGATAACGTTGAAGTGTTGTGTAAAACTAATTATTACTGGCAAAGACTAATTAGAGAATCCATTGAAATTGAGAGAAATAACTTTAATCGCTCTAACAGCTACAGGCTTAGTGTGGCTTGGAAGCATATTATTAAATAATACATATTACAATTCCTTATAGGGGAAACACATTAATTAACGGATTACTAATGTAGCATATAATCACAATAACACACATTAAAACAAATTTATAATCCACAACTCATTACTAATCATAACCATTGACTGATTACCAATCGATTATATAATTACAATACCCCCCCCGCCTCAAATCACTGCACCTGAATGAGTTAAATGATGACGTCACCCTGCTGCTCTATTTAAGACCGAGAGCAAGTGAGGACTTTACCATTCTGGCAAATTGCCCGATGATGCTGGATGTAATTACCAGCGAAACGTCATATTCAAACTGTAAACGTTGTGGATTCACTCTTCAACACACCGGTGGGCTAAAGTAGTGAACTAATTTCTTTTGTCAACGTGACACTTTTTTTGCTGATTGGCCGTGTCGGGTGGTGGAGGGTTACGACGAATTTATAAATAACGCGATCTAACCCAACAACCTTTATTATGAATGGACATTAGGTGTTTATTAAGCCAAGTTCTGTATCGAGAAGCGGAAGATATTCTTTGCATATGTTCATTCCATATGCACGGGGATAGAGTGTTGCCCCCTTGCAGGCGCGGGGTTTCTCCAGGTGCTCCCCCCCCCCCCCACATGTATATAAACACTCGTTATAAATTGTCTGCAAATATTTTAAAATAAATTCCCAATGTAGGACCCTCCTAAAAAATGTCCTTGGGACAGTGTGGCATTCCTGCATAAGTAATTTTAAATTTGTATTATTATCAGTGACGGGGGAATTCGAATACCATCAGTTCAACACGAACATTGTACAAACATGGACGCATAGTGGCTTAAATAATGTGTCTCCACCTGTGGACAAGTGCCAATCCCACATCCACATCTTGCGCCTTATTCCGTTGTGCCTTGTTCAAATGTTGGGATTCCATCCATTCAACATTTGAGTTTCCTGCTTCCAGTCCCAGAACAGTCTCATGATACTTTACTGCAGCGGAATAACATCTCTAATGGGACACGCAATATCGGGTTTCCCGCATCACCGCCGATGGGTCCTGTGGAGGAGATAATTCGGTAATTGCGTCATCCATCGGCGTGTGCACAGGGCATTCATTTTTTCTGCAACATCTATCCATTAACACAGGGGTCACCAAACTTTTTTCACAGCGAGCCGGATAACTGATAGAATGACGATCGCGGGCCGCATAGTCATTCTGTTCAATACTTGGGGGCGGGAAAGATGCGTGTTTGTGTGTGTTGCCATGGAAACCATGGTAACGTGTTGCCATGACGTTGCCATGGAAACCATGGTAACGTCAGAGCGTAGGCGGAGCTACCACGAACCAGGGAAGTACTTGGGATGGCGCGAAATAAGCAAACATTACAATAAACAAGAAAATCTAGATACAATAATTTAAAATAGTACATTTAAGGCACATAGCAGTAAGGAGGTCTCCGCACGTGTGAAGATCTCCTAGTATTCTAAACATAATATTGAAATTTAAATTGTATCACAACGTCTCGTGTTCCATACGTTTTATCAACCAAATTCAAGTACCGTCGGCGGGCCTGATGGACTGACGTTGCGGGCCGAATCCGGCCCGCGGGCCGTAGTTTGGTGACCCCTCCATTAACACATCATCGTCTCAGTCTTTATTGCAAAAAGGGGTTTCTCGATTCAGTCATGATGATGATGCTAAAGTCAATCACGAAGGTCTTATTTTACCAGGTAAGGCCCACGTAGCTCTTTTTCAGAAGTGACCTGGCCACAAATGATAGCTCAACGAAGTGGCTTATCACGTGGGAATTTATAGCAAACACTCCGAAGGCACGATTCTAAAGGTGGAGGGAAAAACCGGAGGATCCGGAGAAAAATCCACGCCACCAAGGGGAAAGAGAGACACGCAAACTCCAAATATACAGGCGTCAGGGTCGGGATCGAACTTCTTTCGTACTGGGCGTAGCCAACCGCTAATCGGAGGTGTGGGGGAAGGACAACAAACTAAACACAAAAAGGAGTTCTAAAGAAATTAGTTTTCAATCTAGATGGAAAAGTGTATAGCTCCCTGTGGCTTACCTGTCAACCCCTTATCAGTGCCCTACCATATTACAAACCAATTCAGACCTTATTGGTCACCCCGTGCCCTTATAAATCTCAACGTTCATCCTACAAAGTCGCATCACAACGGGGAAACACAGCGACTTTTGTTGCCCGTATTGAAACGGCTGTGCGCCGTATAGACCTGAAAACTCCATGTCCCTGCACAAGAATACAGAGTAAGCCGTGCGGGTTGACAAGTATGAAAACCCCACGTTTTAAGTGAAGGTGTTGCGAGTTGCCACACATCGTACCTGCGCAGAACACATTCCTGCGGAGGGAGCTGGTAGGAACGTTGGGTTGCTCGGTCAATGGCCAGGGTCAAAGGCGGCGTGGTGTATTCCGCAAATATGCCCGACTGTGAGGGCGGGCACAAGCCGGCGTGAGTAGGTTAAACGTTGAGTTTTATAAGGGCACCACGGGGTGACCAGCCCGTCTTCACCCAGCCCCACCCCTCCCACCCCCCACCCAGCCCCACCCTCCCCACCCAGCCCCTCCCCACCCTCCCCACCCAGCCCCTCCTCACCCTCCCCACCCAGCGCCACCCTCCCCACCCAGCCCCTCCCCACCCTCCCCACCCAGCCCCTCCCTCCCCACCCAGCCCCTCCCCACCCTCCCCTCTCCACCCAGCCCCTCCCATCCCATTTTTGGATGCACGACGGACGGACGGACACAATAATCCCCTGTGGGCTGGTGTAACCAGGAGGTTCCTGCCAGTATAATGGATTTCTACTCTACAATGAATGTCTACAATAAGTCAACGCGAGTAATACAACACATAATGAATCACTCATGAAAAAAATTGCCTTTCTACAGGGAATACAATAGCTACCATACCTGCACAGTTAACTCAACACATTCATCATTGACAGTGGCACACTGTTGGCCTTCAACGGAAGAAACAAGAAGCGACTTCTCGGGCAATTGTCATTCTTCATAGCGCATTACATGATTTACTTATGCGCTATACGTGTGCTAAATTGCCAGCGTGGAAAATAATGCGTGTGTATGCATGTGAATAAAGAAATACATTGCGTGCTCCGAGGCAGGGCCATCGTCCGAAACGTCCCCTGTTGTTTCCTTTTAAGGCCCACAGTGTTAGGTTTGTTGTTGTTGTTGTAAACTTGACATTGTTTGTTTCGTTATTATGTGACGCATGTGGTGAATTGGAGAACGCATTGTTGAAATTAATATAAAGCGTAATAATATTGAGCGTAATATTAATATTGAGTGTAATATTCATCAGCATATTAATATTCTTGGTTCTTTCGGTAAAGTCACGTGAAGGGAAACAATACAAATATAAAACAATATAATTCTCACGACGTTTCGACTGCAACACAAACAATCATCATCAGGTGTGAAAACCACAGTAAGAAAATTTGAAAAAAGTGGCGTTTTTTGAACGTTAGCACCACGGAGAGCGATTTGGCAGTTATTCAGATGGACGAGTCCATCTATGTTCGGAATAGAGGAGGGGGGAGACAAAAATAATGGATGCGGTCTGAAAGCAACCGTAAGCGTGAACAATCAATTAAGACCCGAAATGGTTTATCAAATCCTTCCAATGATGGCTAAGCCAGAATCCATCTTCTCGGTTGAAATTGTCTCTGTGTTTGTATATGTGGATAGCCTCATGAACGAATCTCTCATGGTAGCCAGATGGCTTGCAGATAACCTCTGTCTTGGAGAAGTCAATGTCATGTGAGCCTACTGAATTATAACAGTGATCTTCCACGGCCGAGGTGTTGGTCCTACCGTGTTTTAGGTCTGCTTTGTGTTCAGGTCTTAATTGATTGTTGACGCTTATGGTGGCTTTCAGACCGCATCCATAATTTTCGTCTCCCCCCTCCTCTTTTCCGAACATAGATGGACTCGTCCATCTGAACTGTCAAATCGCTCTCCGTGGTGCTAACGTTAAAAATAACCGCCACTTTTTTCAAATTTTCTTACTGTGGTTTTCACACCTGATGATGATTGCTTGTGTTGCAGTCGAAACGTCGTGATAATTTTATTGTTTTATATTTTTATTATTTTATTGTTTCCCTTCTACGTGACTTTACCGAAAGAACCAAGAATATGAATCCCTGCAGTCATGAAAGCTTTAAATCAAAAACGTAATATTAATATTGAGTGTAATATTAATATTGAATGTAATATTAATTGTAATATTAATATTGAGTGTAATATTAATATTCAATGTAATGTTAATTGTAATATTAATATTGAGTGTAATATTAATCATAATATTAATATTGAGTGTAATATTAATTGTAATATTGAGTGTAATATTAATATTGAGTGTAATATTAATCATAATATTACATTGAGTGTAATATTAATATTGAGTGTAATATTAAGTGTAATATTAATATTGAGTGTAATATTAATACTGAGTGTAATATTAATATTGAGTTTAAAATTAATCATAACATTAACATTGAGTGTAATATTAATGTTGAGTTTTATATTAAAATTGAGTGTAATATTAATCATATTAATATTAATAGTAATTAATATTGAGCGTAATTTTGGACTTCAAACTTTCGTGACTGCAGGAATTCATATTCTTGGTTCTTTCGGTAAAGTCACGTAGATAGAAAAGAAAAGATAATAAAATTGAAATAAAAAATATTATTTTAAATGTATTATTTAAATTTGTAATTTTTTATTTTTTTATTTTTTGATACTAGTTAATATTAGTCTCTTGATATTACGCTCAAAATTAATATTACGCTCAAAATTAATATTACGCTCAATATTATTGGTTCTTTCGGTAAAGTCACGTAGAAATAAAATAAAATATAATAAAATACAAATTTAAAATACAATTATTTTCAATGTCTTCTTTTAAATTTGTATTCAATTTAATTATCTTGAGCGTAATATTAATTTATTTTGAGCGCAATATTAAGAGACTAATATTAACTAGTATCAAAATTTATATCAAAATAATATTAATAACAAAATAGCGACAAATATCGCCACCAGAGCGATGTAAACACAGAAGCCCAAGACACTCCCCCCCCACCACTTAAACAACGCGATCCAGGAATTGGCACGTGCATCGATTGCCCCAACGTGCCACAACCGCATTGTTTAGTAATCGAGGAATCGACACGTGAGCATTGAGCGAAAGTGTAATTTGACGACGCGATTCGGCGCGGGCACAGACACTGAAAGGAAGTCGAATCGAGGCGCCCGTGCACCGGAAGCGGAAGTCTAGCGAAGCCGGGTTCACGCCGTGAGGGTGAGGACGGATCCCGCGAGGTCCCCGCGTTAGAGGATTGGGGACCCCCTCACGGGCAGCAGCAGCGGGGGATAGAGAGAGGGGGACCCCTCACGGGCAGCAGCAGCGGGGGATAGAGAGAGGGGTAGAGAGAGGGGGACCCCTCACGGGCAGCAGCAGCGAGGGGTAGAGAGAGGGGTAGAGAGAGGGGGACCCCTCACGGGCAGCAGCAGCGAGGGGTAGAGAGAGGGGGACCCCTCACGGGCAGCAGCAGCGGGGGATAGAGAGAGGGGTAGAGAGAGGGGGACCCCTCACGGGCAGCAGCAGCGAGGGATAGAGAGAGGGGGACCCCTCACGGGCAGCAGCAGCGAGGGATAGAGAGAGGGGGACCCCTCACGGGCAGCAGCAGCGAGGGGTAGAGAGAGGGGTAGAGAGAGGGGGACCCCTCACGGGCAGCAGCAGCGGGGGATAGAGAGAGGGGTAGAGAGAGGGGGACCCCTCACGGGCAGCAGCGAGGGATAGAGAGAGGGGGACCCCTCACGGGCAGCAGCAGCGAGGGATAGAGAGAGGGGACCCCTCACGGGCAGCAGCAGCAGCGAGGGGTAGAGAGAGGGGGACCCCTCACGGGCAGCAGCAGCAGCGAGGGGTAGAGAGCGGGGGACCCCTCACGGGCAGCAGCAGCGGGGGATAGAGAGAGGGGGACCCCTCACGGGCAGCAGCGAGGGATAGAGAGAAAGGGGGGGGAGACCCCTCAGGTGCAGTAGAGGGGAGAAGACAGAGAGAGGGGGGCCCCTCACGGGCAGTAGAGGGGGGGAGACAGAGAGGGAGACCCCTCAGGGGCAGCAGCATACATCAGTGAGCGGGAGATCCCTCGCTGACATCAGCGGGTAGAGGAAACACGTAGCAACTGTGGGTAAGCACACGACCGCGGTGATAACGCGCTACGAGACAGGCGTGGGGAGACCGAGACACGGGGACACTGAGGGAGATACGGCGAGACTGGCACGGGAAGACCGAACAAGGCACGGGCAGACTGAGACACGGGGATACCGAGACAGAAGGAGACTCTGGAGCAAGGCACGGGGAGATTGAGAGACACTGCGTATTTAAGGAGATACGGGGAGACTGGGACAGTGGGAGACAACCGGGGATTGAACGAGACACAGGGAGACACAGGGGATTGAACGAGAGACAGGGAGACAGGGGATTGACTGAGACACAGGGAGACACAGGGGATTGAACGAGACAGGGACAGGGGATTGAACTAGACACAGGGAGACACAGGGGATTGACTGAGACACAGAAAGACACAGGGGATTGAACGAGACACAGGGGATTGAACGAGACACAGGGAATTGAACGAGACACAGGGAGACAGGGGATTGACTGAGACACAGGGAGACAGGGGATTGAACGAGACAGGGGTTTGAACAAGACACAGGGAGACAGGGGATTGAACGAGACACAGGGAGACAGGGAATTGAACGAGACACAGGGAGACAGGGGATTGAACGAGACATAGGGAGACAGGGGATTGAACGATACAGGGATTGAACGAGACAGGGGATTGAACGAGACACAGGGAGACAGGGGATTGAACGAGACACAGGGGATTGAACGAGACACAGGGAGACAGGGGATTGAACGAGACACAGGGAGACAGGGGATTGAACGAGACACAGGGGATTGAACGAGACACAGGGAGACAGGGGATTGACCGAGACACAGGGAGACAGGGGATTGAACGAGACAGTTAGACACAGGGGATTGAACGAGACACAGGGGATTGAACGAGACAGGGAGACAGGGGATTGAACGAGACAGGGAGACAGGGGATTGAACGAGACACAGGGAGACAGGGGATTGAACGAGACACAGGGGATTGAACGAGACACAGGGAGACAGGGGATTGACCGAGACACAGGGAGACAGGGGATTGAACGAGACAGTTAGACACAGGGGATTGAACGAGACACAGGGGATTGAACGAGACACAGGGGATTGAACGAGACAGGGAGACAGGGGATTGAACGAGACAGGGAGACAGGGGATTGAACGAGACACAGGGAGGCGTCTCCCAACTTGTAATTCAGCGCCACGCCACCGCCGGCGCCCCCTGGATCGGTCGATTTCAGAGTCGCCGCCAGCTGCGGATCGAATCGAGATTACCTCTAAATCCGGATTAATCCACTCGCTGCCGTCCAGCATTCACGGAGCGGGGTGGTGCCGAAACGTCGTCTCGTTACGGTCCGTTGCATCGTCGCTCATCAGCGGGCTCTGGGCGGAGCGGCGTCCGAGCCCCAAGCGTGCCCAGTTGTGTGGTGGTGGGGAGGGTTTTGGTGAAATATGATGGCTTTTGTCCGCTGTGGCGGTGTTTTGGATTTCATCTCAGACTGAGAGGGGGGGGGGTGGTGGTGGTGGCTGCTGCTGCCTTTGGACCGGACCCGTGGCCTGCCACGCTGCGGCCTTTGTCCTCGTGTCGCAGCAGAACGCAGCCCTTAACGCGATTTTGTTTTAACACATTTACAAAAAAAACGTGGAATAATCACCCAAAGGGGGTTATCGGCACGAATTATTAATCCTACGTGTATAGATTTCATAACGCCTTATTGCAAAGCGCTTTACGGCAACTGTAACATTGTACATAAGGTGATTGTGGTTGAGATAAAGTGACGTTAAAAGTGGCGATATAAGTCACGGTTTTTGTGTTCAACACCGGACCGCTGCCTTGGGTCAAATCCACTTCACGCTAAACTGCATGTGCCGAAGTAAGTTGGGGCAGCGTTGTCCGTGTCATTGTATTTTTAGAGTCCACGCTCCAGTCGCCGCATTCTCTTTTGCGAGCTGCGCTTAAAGCGTCAGATCCCTCGTGGGTAATCCAGCACAGTGTAGTTCGCGCCTGCCTGCGGGAATAAGTCCGCCGCGTTCCGTGGCTGTGGAGGTGAACGCCAGCGGTTGCCGATCGATGTATCGTCGGCACGGGTGAATTATTTCACGAAGGTAACTCGCGCGACGAAGGCACAGGAAGAAGAGGAGGAGCCGACGTTCCGGGGCCGTGGCTGGGCGACACTTTCCTCACGCCCTGAATTATTTAATGTCCCCCCCTTTTGCATGGCAGTGTCTGGTGTCACGGTCTCACAGACTCGTTCACACTGTAGCGAGGGAGAGGTGCGGATAGGGTTATAGGAGTCTTAACATTTGGACTGCTATTGAGACGCCTGGGAGGTGTGGGTGTGAGGCTGTGTAGCTTTGTTGTGCATTACATGAGGTTTTTTTTTTACTTTAGGCTGACCGGTTTTACAACACAGGACCTGTGACTTTACAAGAACAACGTGCTGTAGGAATACTCTACGGCAGAGTGCTGCAGTGTTACGTGCGGAGAGCCGTATTAGAAGCCAGATGCAACATGGTGAGTAGTGACCGGTGTCTGGTAGGATGGTTCATTATCAAATGTAACTACGGCTGTGAAAAAAGTGAACACACAAATTTAGGACGTCTCATCACTGGAAGCCGGGTTAAACCAAGAGAAAGGACCCACACGTGGCCACCTCTGCCTTCCACGTGCTGACTTTCTGATGCATCGCGAAGTGTTCATTTGAGGGGGCTCGGCAAATTTTTGGCGTAGCACATGCCGCTGGTGTCGTGCGCGGTTGAAACTCGATCCCGTGCCACTGGGATCATTGTGCAGTGCGCAAACGACTGCAGCAGCGGTCCACATACAAGGACGCATAGAGATAGAGGCACACGCAGGCATACACTCGCAAAACATCCACACGACGACACCGACTCGCAGATACGTAGACATACAGACGCAGACCGTAACATAGATAACGCGCATACAAACCGCCGCAGACTAACAGGAATGGGCATCGGCCGCTGAGGACGCGGCTGGCGGGAGCTGCGGGCCCGTGGCACGCGGCGGCGATGGAGCGCTCGAGAGAGATGCCGGCACCCGGCCGCTTCGAGGGCGGCGACACGTCGCGCACTCGCTGGACCCACGAGGAGACGCTGGCGTTGCTCTCCATCCTCAAGCAGATGAACGTTGGCGGCGCGATGGACGCTCGCAACCAGCGCAACACTCCCTTTTTCCTGCGCGTCATGGAGCTGCTGCGCCAGCGCGGTATTGCCTGCTGGACCCTGACGCAGGTGCGTGTGCGCTGGAAGAACCTCAAGGCGCGCTACCTGATGGCGCGGAGGGCTCGCGAGCGTGGCGGGGGAGGTGGCGGTGGCATAGGGGGAGCGGGCGGTGGAGTGAGGGACCGCGGCAAGGGCGCCTTCGCCTACTTCAAGGAGATAAACGAGATCATCGGAGGGCGACCGTGCGTGGCGGTCACTCGGGAGGGCCACAGGGCTGGTGTCGCTGGGGATCGGCACGTGGAGCCCGGCGATCGACGGTGCTACGGTACGGGCTCGGCTTTAGGTTCTGTTTTAATCGTTTTCATCGGGTTCGATCTCGTTTGTGCTGTCGGCAATGCTGCATGTTACAGAATGGTCCGTGGATATATCGGAGAGCTGCGTCTGAAATCTCATCACGTGACCACTGGTCCACACAGTAGGAGACGACACTTTCCTACTCGCTCTGCCGCCAAGAGTAATGTTTGCTGTATGCTATAAAAAATGTTTCTCAGAGGTAGAAATTTTGTCAAATTAACTGTAGAATTGTATGACAATGTTAAAAAAGAACAATTCCAGGCTGAGATCATCAGCTCGTTTCACCAAAGAACTCGGTTTAAGCACAGGCAGCTGCTACTCCAGCCCATGATCTGAGTGGTGCCACCGGACACTTGCAATTTTATTTGTGTCCAATGGTTGTGTGGTGATGAAACCGATGCTGGGTCGCCAGTTAAAAAAATAATGTCACCCATTTGTCCAGGAGAAACTTACTGAGTCTCAACTTCTGGAGGGTCCTGGATTGTGATTATTTAGTCGCTTGCATTTTTTTTAGTAAATTGCTTTATCTGGAAGGACACTGATATACCCTGATGGAGAACTCACCATTCACATGTCCACAGAGATGGGTTCACAAATCCACTTTCTCTAAAAAAACTATCTTGCTCAACCAAGTTGAAGACAGATTATTGGTGGGTCATGGTTAAAATATAATGGGCAGCACTAGGAGCCAAGCTAAGGCATTCTAATAATGCCACGTGGTGCGGAAGGAATGTTTTACTCGGATGAGGGCGTGTGTTTGCCTAGAGGGGGAGCTCTCTTGGAGCTGAGGGTTGTAAAGGTGAGAAGACCCTTTCTGACTTGGTGATGGCAGACCGTGAGCAAAACAGCTGCAGATGATGAGAACACATCGCCTGAGAGTCGACAGGGAAAATGGACACTGAATTGGCGATGCTGATGTGTTGCCCGCGACGTTGAACAGAGTTCCGGGAGGAAGACCACGTGGAGCCTAATTTCAAGCAGGAGGCCATGGAGTCGAAGTCTCATTCTCCACCGTACTTCGCGGAAGTGGAGGTGTCTGGTGAGTCGCAGTATGTTACTCGTGGCTGCACTCGATCAGCTAAACAAGACATTAATCGCCAGAGGCGGCCAGAAATCCAAGCGCTGAGCTGGCGTGGCTGAGATCCAGGTTTCGAATCCAGATGGCCGCATGTGATTAAACCGGCCTCTCCTGTGTGTAAGGAGTTGATGGTCTCAGCCTGATCGCCAGTTACTATTAAAAGCCCATTGCATTAAACTTGATTCCGCGCCTAATTTGGCTTAAATCCAGCGCTGGAGTATTAAACATATCGGTTTCACCGTCATGCGACGGAGATTACACCCTCGACGGCAGAGTGGTTGTCAAAGGGCTGCCCGCTATTGTTTGGACCAGGGGTCACTTGAAGGCATCTCGGAGGCAGCTCTGTGATATCCACTTCTGTGGGCCATTCTCTTAACATGTAGGTTGCACTGCATGTCATGAGATCTGATTGGATGGATTATTTGCCTCTTGATGTGACGCCGATAGCATGGGATAAAATTTGGGCAAAAAAATATTTTTAAATAATAATAAAAAAAAAACGAATCGCCAAACCCAGGGCGCATACACTGTATAAAAACATACATGCACAAGGGTACAATACATACGTGTGGAATGGAATTGCGACCCCGTGAAGGGGAGTGAATTGTTCCATGCCTGGTGGTAAAATATCCTTCAATTGTCATTGATCACTTCTGTTCATGCCGCTGTTGGATGCTTGTAGGGGATGAAAAGCAAGAATGGGGGGAGAGGCTCCCATCTATTTATCTCCTGTCTTACGGGGATTGGATGCAGGGTTTACGGATCACATGGACATGGCACAGGGAGTGAAGGAGGAGGTGGAGGATGATGTCGAATCCTACTCGCCCCAGTGCAACTTTGAGGGCGACACCGCAGGTGAGTGGGTCTCCGTCGCGCGCCCTTCCTGAGCCGAGTGCCGAACGGAACCCACGGAGGTGACGTTCATTTCCAGTGCTGCTATGGGCGTACATTTAACTTTTTCCCTTTCCGAGATGTCTCCAAGTTGCAGGGTGGGTGTCCTGTTCACCGCTGAATCCCGCAACGCGCAAGCGGTTAGCGTTCATTTTATTTAGAGAAGCGTAGTAGCGCCGTTGTTTTTAAAGACATTGTACTCACCGCGGAGAACTGTAGCGATACGACCGCGCTATATGATAGCTGGCGCCAAGCTGTGCCATACGCCATCCCGCGTGGCCTTGTGGGAGTTTCGATACCAATAAAGTTATCTTAGTTTTTCCTCTGGTTCCTATTGGAAAATGGTTAATCGCTCCATCCCGCCCGCCGCCGTCATTCCGGCAGGTTGTTCGCAGGGAAACACTTAACATCCTTAGCCTCTGACTTGTATTTGCCAGGCACCGCGTGCATCGTCCCACGGAGCTGGACGTCGAACGTCGATGTGACCGGCGAAAGTGCGGCTCCCTCCACGTCGCTGGGCGGCGCCGTCCCACCGCGGCCCTGCAGCGGCGGCGGCGGCGGCGGCAGCTCGAGCGACGGCTCGGGCGCCGGCGACCTGCCGGCGCAGCAGCGCGCGTACCTCGGGGCGCAGGAGCGCATGCTGCTGCGGTTGCAGCGCAGCAGCCAGGAGGCGTCTTTCGCGTTCCAGCGCGAGCTGCAGGCCGACGAGATGCGCCTCCTGGAGCCGCACCTGCAGGCGGCCGCCGGCGTCGCCGCCTCCTTCCTGGGCGTCATGGAGCGCTTGTCGTCGCTGCTCGAGGCCACCGTGCGGGACCTTCCCTTCGCGAGCTCCGCGGCGATGACGGCGGCGGCCGGCGATGACCGCGCGCCATCGTCGCCGACGCCGCAGACTCCGGGCCAAGCGCCCCCCACCTCGAACCAGTCACGCGGAGAACAGGCGGCACCGCCGCGGTCGCCCCCGCACCACCGCCGCCACCACCACCGCCGGCACCACCTTCACCACCTTCACCATCAAGGGCTGCTCGCGGGCGCGGACGTGGACGGGCCCGTTCCCTCGCTGGGTCCGCACGGACGCGCGGCCAACGGAGATCGATCCCACGGCGACGAGACGGAGACGGAGACGCCGACGGCGGCTAGTCCTGTGGCGGGCACGGCGGCGGCGTCGTCGGCGAGGAGGGACGCGCGAACCCCACTGCTCGCCACGTCGTCGCCGCCCCGGCGCTTGGGCTACGGAGGACACAAGCTGCCCGCGCGGTTCAGGACGGCCGAGAAGTAGCACTCGCGCCCGCCACGGGTGGGCGTGATCCGTGCGCTGCGCAGGCGGTTAGAGAGAAATTGACTTCGGACGCTGATGGGAAGCAGATGCTTGTCTTAGGATGCTCCCAGCCCAGGGTGCAGAGCCACGCTCTGGCTTTCTAGGTTTACCAGTTGGCGGGCTGAAGCAAAACACGGGTTGTGGACTGGCTACCACTTGCATTTCTTGTTGCGTCGTTCAAGTCTGAAGGTGCCTTGGTGATTCGTGCGCAGATGTTAAGCGTCTTTTCAACCTCATCCTATTACGGTTTGCATTTACTTAATAGTGAACACGCTGAATTGGTCTTAAAAGCACTGTTCTCGTTGCGACTTCTGCTGTAGTGCGGTACCTGTGGCTTGAGCACTTTGACCCCGCAATCGGAAGATTGTGAGTTTAAATCGGAGCCTGTGGAGAACACGGGCCCCTTTCATAGAGATGTGGAATTGACGCCACTGGCTCATAGCCAAAATCATGGAAATGAACAGCACAACCTAATCAATCTCATTTGAGCAGGGAGACACTTTTGACGTTTTTTTTTACACTTTAACTGAAATTCCCCAAGGTTTGGACCAAGTGAACGAGCTGAGCAGAGGAGCTGGCATGAGCTGGCACGTGGACGTACGCCAGCTGGTCGAGCAGTGAGAGTCGTGACATGGACCGAAATTTGACGGAGCTGAAGTTTTCTTGAGCCATAGTGAGACTTTATCGTTGCAATTGTTGGCATACAAGGTAGAGAAGAATTGCGTTTTTACTTCATGTACGTATTGTGCACCTGTTACACTGACGTTATTGTTTTCAATGTTAAAATTGTATCATTGCAACACTGAATAGTCAGGATTGGCGGATGTGTGGAAGGGTTGGACCGTCACGGGGCGTGAACACTAGCTTTTGAAATTGGCCATCGTCACGATTTTTAACTGTTGAGAAAGTAAAACCAAAAAGGTTTTTTTTTTAATTCAAATAAGTGCAAACACGAGAGCGGTTGTAGAAATGCGTGCAAAGAACAAACCTGGCCAAAAAGTGAGAACCATGCTCCATCATCACTGCACACATTCATTGTTTTTAGGGGGAAAAGCAGTTTTATATTTTTTTCCCCCCTCTCGCATAATGTCAATATAAAAAAAATAGTGGATAGAGCAGAGAGGCATGCCTGACTGTGTGCTGCTTTTTTTGTCTTACTGTGACGTTAATCTACTGGAATTTAATGCTGGTCAGTCTCGGCTCACTTGGGTTTGATGGGAGCGTTGTAATGCTCTTGTGATTTTGTTTTTTTCTAGACAACTGCTGGTTGGTGTCGTCATCCGTTGTGAGCTGTTGTGCAATGACGGATCGGTTGTGTGGGACATGTTTTTTTTGAGCATCTGCTCTCCTTGTCAACTCGATTCAGCCTAATTCTAGACGAGGTCAAAACAACATAACGGTTCCCAACACAAATGAGCGCGGGGTTGTCCTGTGCCGAAAGGTGGAAACCCCACGTTTCGACCACTCCTGGTTTACGGCTGTGAATGTCACGTTTTGGAGGTGGCTCTGTTTTTCCCCCGATACTGAATGCGAACAAGAAAAATGAAAGGGGGCTCTCACGAATTTGCCACAGGTAAGGAAACATTCTTTGGTTTATAGCTCAGGCCCACTGAGCCATGTAGCTCTTTTTTTAAGATGCAACCTGGCCACAAATGATAGCTCAACGAAGTAGCTCATCAGGTGGAAATGTATAGCAGCCAAAAACTCGAAATGCATATTCTAAATGTGGAGGGAAAAACCCGGAGAAAAATCCATGTGACCATGGGGAGAGAGACATGCAAACTCCAAATATACAGGCGTCAGGTTCGAACCCACGACCTGTATACCAGGCAAGATAGTTAACATTCTGCCACCGCGGCGCCCATCGATCAATGGTCTTGCACTGCCATCTGGAAGGATCAAGAAGTAGAGTCTGCCCATGCTAGAGATGCAGTGACTGCCTCAACAAGCAGGAACTTGCAAGGGAAGAATGTAGGTCTGCAGGAAGTGTCGATCGCCATGGCCAGAGATGGGAAGTAGCGGGCGTTTATCCATACTTAACGTCAGCCACCATGTACCGACTGACAGTAGAGGCAAAGGCAGGATGCCACGTGGGCACGTCACGACAGGTTATGAGGATGTTTTTAAAGCTGTGGTGAAAGTCTTTAAAGTGTCTCCATGCTCAAGCATTGGGACAGCACCCATCTCCATAATTGGCAGCCCTGGGCCAGTGTTGGAAATTCCACATTCCCATGGTGGGATCCATTGACTGCATTAGATGACCACTGTTAACTGTTCGCAGAAGTGGTGCTGTTTGTTTTTACACTTTGGAAGGACGATTGGCTGAGCCAAACTCCCGATTTAACTAAAACAGTTTTTAAAATGTAAAAAAAATATATTGAAATGTATTGCAAAGGTAAGGACAGGAGCCAGTCGTGAATGAGATGCTGATCCAGCATAGGGCACGCTTTAGGACCCAACATTTTACAGAAACTGCTGCTGTGCTGCATTAGTATTAGAATGAGATAATTTTGAGACAGTGGCTGGTGACAAGCATTAAGATGAGGAATTAAGTATTTAATAGATGGTTGGATGCATCGAGCTCAAGTTCATGGCCACACACGCGGTCTATTTTCGTCAACAAATTCAACCACTCAAAAGTTTGTCAAGACTGTAATATACATTTTTAGGCATATGAGACTGTAAAAGGTAACATTTTAAGAGAATTTGCAAGCTGTAGCTCTTCATTTGTAAATTGTTGGGGGGGGGGGGGGGGGTTTGTAAGAAAAAAATAAACACGTTGTGAAGACTTAACGCTTTCGTGACTGCAGGGATTCATATTCTTGGTTCTTTCGGTATAGTCACGTAGAAGGGAAACAATAAATTAATAAAAAATATTGTTTTATATATTTATTGTTTCAGCTTTACCGACTTACCCCCTCGGCACGGCCTTTCGACTGCTTGCACCACGATTACACGTGATACATACGCCATGAACTAATCACAAAGCGGCTCTTCTTACCTCTTAGTGGAAGGGGGTCCCGTGACAGCAGCGTGTGAATAAAATGCATGGCTCTTCATGTATAATGCAGGGCGCCGCTTGTGCGCGTGCTAGAACACGCTGGCGGTGGCACTGGCCCAGGATGTCATTCCGCAGGCGAGGTCTTGTACATTGGACCAGCCATTGTAATCGGCGTTGCTCATCGCTTATATGAAGCCAAAGTATGTTTTTATTATTATTTCTACGCTTGTTTTACCCAGGAAAGCCTCACCGAGTCTCAAGACTCTTTTCAGGAGGATCGTGTGGGTGGAAAGGCATACGAAGTCGTAGGACTTTTTTTAAGAGGGTCCTGCCACGCTGAGTTTATACAAGTGGGACAAAACCGGAGCACCCGGAGAAAACCCCCACGCGTGCGAGAGGGGCCAACACTCTATCCCCGTAGAGCTGGAATACACAGACGGCGATTAGTCCACTTGCCGTACTGCCTTCTTGTTCGCGAGGCAGAGGTACGAAACCTCGACGCCCACGGGAAGGGAGTTTCACAACGCGGGTGTATGGTGATCCGCTAATCCTCGCTGCTACAGCCACAGGTGCTGGGTTACAGGCCGCCACGTGCAGCATCGTAGCCGTCGCCGACACCGCCCAGCTATTGCTGCGCCTTCCACGCGGTTGCCATTTGGAAGGTTCACGTCGCCGTGATCTCCCGTCGCGCGATGCCGGCCCGGTCCACGCGTGAGAAAGGCAACGGGGTGTACCCGGCGTCGGGCCAATTGTGGAAATCTCAGCCCCTGTGGCAGAAATCAGGGGTCGCGTTGATAAGCAAGATCTCGGTGCCGTGCCCGTATAGTAATATACACGTGTGCGGCATGTCACGGCTGCGTAAAAAAAATGCCCACTTAGCTGTACTGTACAGCTCTTTTTCAGAAGCGACCTGGCCACAAATGATGGCTCAGCGAAGTGGCTTATTATGGGGAAATTGATTGCAGGCAAATGCTCTGAACGCGTGTTTCTGAATGTGGAGGGGGAAAACCCAGAGGGCCCGGAGAAAAATCCACGCGACCACGGGGAGAAAGAGACACATGTAAACTCCAAATATACAGCAGCAGGCGTCAGGGTTGCGATTGAACCCACGATTTCCTGTATACCAGGCAAGGTAGTTAACATCTCACAGTCACTATGATGATGAAAGAGACACATGTATACTCCAAATATACAGCAGCAGGCGTTAGGGTCGCGATCGGACCCACGATTTCCTGTATACCGGGCAAGGTAGTTAACATCTCGCCAACGTGGTGCCCATGTATACTAATATATATTGTACATAGGGCGGACGTGTTTGCTAATTCAGCGGTAACTCGTATGTATGTATGTTGAACTTCTTTCGCACCGTAAGTAGCCAACCGTGCTAATCGCAATGCTCCCAGCTGTGGCATTGCGGGAAAATAATTTAAAGTTGCAAAACCGCGTACAGCGTTGTGCTTTGTGAGATATCCCGGGGTTTCCCTCGGTGTCCAGGAGTTCCTATTCGGTTGCTCAGGGCTGGTTGAGGCTCTGCTATCAGACAGCAGCGCCTCCACCACCCGCCACCACCACCCGCCACAACCACTACCCGTAACCACTATCTGCCACCACCCACTACCATCACCTACCACCATCAATACCACCGCCACCACCAACCACCACTATCACCACCCGCCACAACCACAATTCAAAAATGCAAAGACAAGGATCCACCGTATAGCCTTAACAGACTTTAGGGGCAAGTGCTGTTAGCGAGCACCTTTGGAAGCCGGCACTGCACACGAGGGGGTGGGTGGCCAGCACCACGCCCGGCCGCCTTTGTCTCCCTAGTGGTGATGTTTACTACACACCACACCAGGTACTCATTTGTGACTGAGTCGATCTAGGGGAGGTCCAAGGACCGGTTTAGATAATCATCACCGGTGTTGGCCGTTGGTGGGAATCGAACTCTGGCCGCACGGGTTCGTAGCGCTAACCACTCCACCACCGCTCCCCATACACCACTTCAGCGCTCCACTGGCGGCCCCTGGTGACCTTTAGCCCCCCCCCCCCCCACAATGCACGAATGGTGACAAACACCCCTCGCAGTCGGTATGGCGGCGGCCCTCACAGTGACGATGTCTCATCGGCGAAAGTCCCCCCCCTCCCATCTGAAAAGTAGTGAAGAACACTGAAACTCAACCATCTACAACCACCACCACTGGCTCAGCACACCGCTCGTGTTGCGCGCAGGAGAGGGATCGAGCATGGCTGCTCACTCTCTCCGGCCGGCGAGTCAGAGGATCCCCGCCTCGGTGGAGCTGACTCGGCAGGTCTTCCTCCCCCACCACCACCACCACTAACCCCGAGTAAACAATGCGACGTTTTTCACTGCGCGATTGCGCGCTTCACATCAGTGGTCGCGAGCCCCCCGTGTGGCATTCGGGACCCGGGACCCGGGCAGAGAGAGAGAGAGAGTGGCAGAGGGGCATGGTCCTGTCCACTGCGCGTGGCGTGATAGCCCCAGCACTACAGCCCTGACTGGTGAGTTGTTGTGTACTTACATACACGTAATACGGCCCTTGGACAAATCCACTGCTGGATGAAGGCCACGACAATTGGAGTTGCCACTGGTCTGGGTTTGACCCGGACATTCCGGGTATTGGCACGCATCTGTTCTGGGTGACAGGAATTGCTTTGTATCGCCATCTGGTATCCGTATTGCGTTAAAACAAATGTTTTGCAGTTAACCGCACAGTTTTGTCAATAGACCTCGGTTGACTGAAAACGATGCTTGGGGTTTGGTGGAGGGTGGACAAAGTGGTTCTTTTCTTGCGTACGATGGCAAGCGGCGAAATGTTCGAAATGCCAATGTGGAGGTCTGCTACTCGCCACGAGATCTCTTCACGAGAGAGAGAGAGTGGAGTTTTGCTTTTCCTCACCCGGTGAAGGTGCGCAGACGACAGTGGGTTTATGAGGTTTGTTTTGGGTTAGATCGCGTAAATAAATAAATGTGTCGTTAAAACCCGCCACCACCCGACACAGCCAACTAGTAAGGGTGGTCACGTACACAGAACGTGGCCAATTATTCACTAGTACAGCACACCGGTGTGTTGGAGAGCCAAGCCACAATATTTACAAACTGAGTACGACGTTTCGCCAGTAATTACAACTAGCTTCATCAGGCGACAGCCAGATTTGTGGAGAAGTCTTACTGTTTCGTTCCTTATATCGAGGCGTAGATGTGGTGACCACCCTTCTGCGCTCTTGCACAATGTGGGGGGGGGGGGGGGGGGAGAGGGTTAATGAGTCAACGTACATTATGCATGCGCATTATGCGAACCATTTGATCTTATCCTTCCTGTCCATTGTGTATTTTAAAATGGGGTTATAATAACACACCGGAATGCTGTACTAGTAACGAATTGGCACGTTCTGTTTACGTGACACACCGTACTGATTGGCTGCGTCGGGTGGTGGCGGGTTTAACGACACGTATATATTGACGCGATCTCACTCAAAAACAAACCTATATAATGTATGATATTGGTCACGAGAGCCTACGTGTTAAACTACAGTGAGTTAACGATATGGGTCATAGTTTGGGTTCCATGGCCACAGAATCTTATCTATAATTTATATGTACGGTATATATAAAAAAAATGCTTCCTCATTCGCATCAATGCGTTACACGCATATATACACACGGCGTGTTATTCTTTCACAAAAGTCGTATGGGATTTACGGCGAGAGATTGTTGTGAAAGAAGTGAAACCTGGACGGGTTCACGTCACAGTCGGGGTTGGGACGTGTGGGGGGGAGTCTTCTTCTTTCGTACGGCTGCTGGTGCAGATGCAAAGACGACGACCCACAGTTTCACATTCAGGTGGTCGAATGAGCCAGCAGATAACCGCATCAGGAGTAGAGCGGAGTGCATCGCTGTGATGATGTCTCCTTCAGTATTTGTGGGGCATTGCGTCGTTTATGCGTTGCCTTTGTTTTTTTCGGTAAAGTCACCTAGGTATAAAATAAAATACATTAAATCACGACGTTTCGATTGCAACACAAGCAATCATCATCAGGTGTTGCAATCGAAACGTCGTGATTTAATGTTAATTTTAATGTAATTTATTTTATACCCACCACGTGACTTTACCGAAAGAACCAAAGAGTATGGATCCTTGCAGTCACGAAAACTTCAAATCGTGTATATGTTAACCTGAAGAAGGCTACTTGTGTTGTGGCCGAAACGTCGTGAGAATTGTATTGTCTTATTTTATTTTATTATTTTATTCTCATTCTACGCGGTGACTTTACCGAAAGAACCAAAGAAGATGAATCCTTGCAGTCACGAAAGCTTTACATCGAAATGTACGTGTATATGTTGTTACGGTGTGTTCCGGATGACTACAGTGGCACACTCCTACCGGGGAGTTTTTTTTATTTCCCATTTGTGCATCAGGTATCCGCACCTGACATGGTTTGTGCAGTGGATGTGGTTTAGGGTGGACCGTGAGCAGCTTCGTGGAATATCTTCTGCGTCCGGCTCCTTCACAACTCGGTGTCCGTGAGTTCTTTTGAACTCCTATCAGCCCCCCAGGCTCCACCGGGGTTGTATTTCGTATTGTCGAAGGTTAAGCGCACGGGTTCCGGAACGGGGCTTGCGAGACTTGCAAGCGACGACGGCGAAGGGGGAATTATCGCCGTCGTCCTCGTTTAAATTGGGAGAGGGGGGGGTGTGGGGGCGACTCTTTTCCTCCATTCGCAGGACTTTCCGTCGAGGGGGGGGGGGAGTCGCAGCGTTGCGGGTGGACTCGGTTGGGGTGAGAGATTTGTGACACAACACGTGGCCGTGATTGTTAAACCTCCAAGTTCGAGATAACGGTTTCAGAACGGTCTCTATGACCCAGCGACTGTGGCAGGCAGCAGGCAGGCAGGCAGCAACACTTCCGTGCAGTGTACGGTGAGCGGCATCAGTTAGCACAACCACCACCACCACCACTAGCTCTCTGTTGTTGCTGTTGTCGCTGGAATCCGCTGGAACGCTGCTGGGTCATCATCACGGAGGCGGGTGGCGATCTCCGGCCACGAAAGCGCTCGCGCGGCACTTTGCATTGAACATGCCGAGAACAACACGGGGCTTTTGAATGCAGCGCGGGACCCGCGCTTACGCTGCACTGGCCCCTTTTGGCGTCAACCCGCCGCCGGATGGAGGGCCCAACCACGGCACGTGCGTGGGTCACGGGCGTTCGTCCGCGCGGGGTTTTGTGATGGCGGGAAGAAAACCGACGCGTGGGAGCGTAGAAGTGCAGCACAACGAATGCTTTTCGAGCGCGCCGCCCTCTGCTGGCCACGACGCGGCCGTGCAGGTGGCCTCCAACGACCCCGATTTGGTCAAGGCTGGGAGCGTAGAGATTGGGTGGAGTGCAGTGCAACACTGGATTTTGCCGCACTGCGCTCCGTTGACAACGTAGTCCCGCAGCAGCAGGAGCAGCAGGAGCCTGTGGCACCTGTTTCGCGCATAGTGGTCGCTCCATCTAAGCGCTATCCAGGCTCAGCCCCGCTTGGCTTCCGAGATCTCGGAAACCATGGGGTCCATTCCCGGCGAGATTCCGGCAAATGAGGGAGTTGTCGATCGCTGTCGACAAGGCATCACGTTTCATTCATTGCCTTGTATGAGCTTCACGTTCGAGGCTTTTATAGGCTCATAAAGCACAACACGGATAAAAAAATCAAACGAACAGCTCATGATTGTGTTTATTATATTTATCGGCCGATGCGCAAATGGAAGATTAAAACTCTCCAATGTGCGGCCGCGGTCATTCAGAACAGAGCGTAACAACGCATAACGACGCAGTGCCTCGATCTACAAACACGAAGGAGACATCAGCACAGCGAAACACTCCGCGCTGCTCCTGACGTGGCTGTCCGGGCTTCGCCACCCTGGATGTGAAATTGTAGTCGTTGTCTCTGCATCGACATCAGCCATACGAAATAATAATAATAAGTGATTTACAGCTCCAGAGAACTTCTTTCGCACCGTTCCGCAGCCAACCATGATCATGAATCACCTCGCGGTCAGGCGCCGCACTAAAGGCCACCAGGGGCCGCCAGTGGCCTGCGGGCCTTGCAAATGAAGAACCACTGCCCGTCGACCTTCGATGGCAGTGTTCCTTCTATGGCGGAGGGAAGACTTTCGAGAGGCAGATTCACTGAATTTTGCCGGCATGGGGAGAAGGCTTTCCCCGCCGCCCTGGCTCTCTCCCGCTCGCTGTTGTCGCCGCTCCCTGCCGCCCACCACACGAGAAACCCTCCTCCCCCCTCCTCACCACCCCGCCGCCCCCCTCCGACCGTCCCCTTCGTCAGCGATCGAGCGAGGGGTCGATCGTCGATGTTCGCGCTGGAGCCGGTCGCGCCCTCCGGGGACCCACCCCGGCCGGGCGACCTCATCGAGATCTTCCGCGCCGCCTACCAGCACTGGGCCCTCTACCTGGGCGAGGAGCTGGTAGTCAACATCGTGCCGCACGGTGAGCGAAATACGTCGCCGACACGCCACGCGCTGTCCCTTTTGGTCCGTGTACTCGCTACGGCTCGTTCATTTTTGTGTCGACCGGATGAGGACCCAGAGAGGCCAGGGATAATCTCATTTGCATGAGTTACATGTACCTTGGGAATTAGATATACACTAAACACACAAAAGCATTTCTAAATGAATGAGTTTTCAATCGAGATTTAACAGCAAAATAAAACTGTACTGAAACTAAAAACTATTAAAACTAAACTATTTTTTTTATTTTGCTAGGTAAAGCCCACTGAGCTGTATAGCTCTTTTTTAGAAGCAACCTTGCCACAAATGATAGCTCAACGAAGTGGCTTATCACGTGGACATTGATAGCAGCCGGATACTCTAAACGCACAAAACCAAGAAACCCCCTATGTGCCATGCCCAGCGTGATGCGGCTGATGATGCCATTGATGTCACAAAGCCTCGCACATCACCTCCCGTGCAGCGGCACACGTGGGCATGCTGGAACGTGTTACGTAAACCATGCATATGGATTCACACTGCGGGTGTATTGACCGTATGAACGTGCGTCGCCTGCGTCACAGTGGACGTTAAAGATCTCCGTGATGTTATCAGAAAGAAACAACATTAAGAGTAGGCCGTGCAGGTCGGTGTCATGGTCCGAATTTGTCAAATTTGAAAAATAACCAAAAGCAACATTCGCCCATCACCGACAGACTGATGCCCACTTGCAGGTCGGTGCTTCGTCATCTTTGACATCTGTGAAAAAGAGCTTTATAGGTCATCGGATTCCTACAGTATATTTTGATTCTGATGTTGTGCCACACAGGCACAGCTGTAATTCCAGTCTGTTCTCCTACAACGCGGTAGCTGCGTTCCTGAAGAAAGCAGCGTTATGGTGCGTAACGCAGGCTAAACAAAGACTGAGGCACGTGGGTAGCATCTAGAAGCATCCAGCAGCATCCCAATGCCTTGTGCGATGCTACGCCGAAGCAGCCTATTCGCGCTGAGACGTAGTTCTGTTAACTCAATCGCGTTATATCCAATTCCCATCTGCGTTATAACAAAAACGTGTCCCCTAAAACGTTAATCGCGTCATATCCAATTCGCGTTATGGAAACACGCGGCGTTACAGGAGAACAGACTGTATCGCTAAGAGGCGTGACGCAAGGCGCCTCCAAAAACGTGCATTAAATTGCCACGTAAATCCGCCCCAAAAAAAAGGTAATTAACTTTTATTGTGTGGGTCTCACCGTTCCTCGACGGCGAATTCCGTGCCGCAAGACTCGGGCGCGCCGGCCTGCTCGGCGAGCGCCAAGTCGGTGCTGTCCCGGCGCGCCGTCGTGCGGCTGCAGTGCCTCGCCGACGCGGTGGGGCCTGACGCGTTCCGCGTCAACAACAAGTACGACGACCGGCACGCGCCGCTGCCTGCGGCCGAGATCGTGCGGCGGGCGCGGAGCCTCGTCGGCCGCGACGTCTCCTACGACCTCCTGGGCAGCAACTGCGAGCACTTCGTGACGCTGCTGCGCTACGGGGAGGCCGTGTCGGACCAGGTGAGGCCGCTCGGGGTGGGGGGGGGGGGGTGCGACGTGGACAACAGGGTGGGGTGGGGTGGGGCCGGCCGTCTGGCTGGCCAGGCACCTACCCAACCACCCAGCTAGCCAGCCACTAAACCAGGCAGCCACCTACCCAAGCAATCACCCAGCTAGCCACCTACCCAACCAAACAGTCAGCCACCTACCCAGCCAGACAGCAACTAAACCAGGCAGCCACCGACCCAACCAATCACCCAGCTAGTCACCTAGCCAATCACCCAGTCAGCCACCTACCCAACCAGCCAGCCACTCATTCAACAAACCAGCCACCTACCCAACCAATCACCCAGCTAGCCATCTAGCCAACCAACCAGTCAGCCACCTACCCAGCCAGCCAGCCACTCAACCAAACAGCCACCTACCCATCCAATCACCCAGCTAGTCACGTAGCCAACCAACCAGTCAGCCACCTTCCCAACCAGCCAGACAGCCACTAAACCAGCCAGCCACCTACCCAACCAATCAGCCACCGAGCCAAACAACCAGTCAGCCACCTACCCAACTAGCCAGCCAGCCACTTAACCAGCCAGCCACCTACCCAACCAATCACCCAGCTAGCCACCTAGCCAACCAAGCAGTCAGCCACCCACCCAGCCATACATCTAACCAACCAGCCACCCACCCAAATAACCAACCATTAGCACGGTTGGCACCTCCAATAAGCACAATTGGCTACGTACGGTGCGAAAGAAAGTTCAGCATACATTCCGTAACGTACGTCACGTGCGACGGCAGGGGGATTGCAAAAAAATCCGCAGGAGCCTGTGGAGGTAAATCAAACCAGATGGGGAGAAACGTGAAAACAACAAAACAAAAAGACTGCCTCGCCAAAATCGGCCTCCCAGTGACTTCCCGTACGTTTTGCACGAAGATTCGCCTCGCGGGGAAAGCGAGTTCATTAGCGACGGTGAAGCGCGGCGGCTCTGCGAGTGATTGGCTTGAGCAGCGGGCTCTTCCCGGCGGGCGTTGAAGCCTTGAGACGTCGTTCTTGGCACGAGGCTTTGATAAGACGAGGTCAGTGTCGGTGTTTGCGAAGCGGCTTGCCAGGAGGGGGGCCCCCCTCTTGTTCCGGCTTCATCGTGTTCACGATTGGCGAGCCGAGACCGAAAATGACAAAACAGCTCGCAGCAATCGGCACGACTGAAGTTGTAATGAATCAGAGTCGTTTCTTGGGTTGCGCAAGGCTATAGGAACCTGAGAGCAGATCAGTGCGACGGTAGAAGTGGAACAATAAGTATTGTGGCCTGCGGTATGGTGAGTGGGTCCGTGAGTGGGTGTGTTGTTTTAAACCTGCGGTACGGAGTTTGAGCAGCAGTACGGATGAGACAAAAAAAACAATAAGTCGACCAACAAGTCGTCAGCGTGGGTGGAGAAATCAATAAGTGAAAGTCACAGGAACAGTGACCACACGAGGAGCAACAAGATGAGTGATGTGGAGGTGCCCGACCGCCGCCGGTAAGCGAGCGAATCGGTGAGTTTGTGGGGTCATCCGTCCACCTGCTTAACGCTGGAACGCTCGTGGCAGGTGTCGCACGCCATGGGCGCCGTGGGGCTGGTGGCCACCGTGGCCGGACTCTTCTCCCTCTTGGGCATCATCCGCAGCCGCACGGCCATGCGAGACTCCTCCTCCTGATTGTCCGTCTTTCACTCACGCAGCCTCAACGCCAAAGGGCTCACACACGCCGCACGCATCGATGCTCAGAGGGGTTAGCCGACCCCGCTTGAGGACATGGGTACTGTGGCGGCCTCTGCAAGGCTGGAAGCGGGGGAGCGGGGGGGAGAGGGAGGTTCTGCGCGTTAAGGCGTCGTCCCCCATTCTCGAGAGGTCCCGTTCGTTAACAACTGCATGCTCGCTCCCGACTTATTCATACAGTCTGTTCTCAGATAGCGCCGCGTGTTGTTTTCACGACGCGACTTGGATAGAACGCGATGAATGTTATCGGGGAACGCATTTTTTTATGACGCGGATGCGAATTGGGTATAATGCGAACGAGCGAACGGAACTACGTTGCGCACGGAGGAATCAGCGGTCGCACGGCTGCCTCGGCGTAGCGTCGCACGAGTCATTGGGATGCTGCTGGATGCTTCTAGATGCTACCCACGCGCATCGCTCTTTGTTCAGCCTGCGTTACGCATCTCACGAGTTTTCGCAGACTCTGCTTTATACATTATTTATTGTGACGTGATTTTTCCATAACGCGGTGTTTTTTAGGAACGCAACGCCTGCATTATAGAACACGACTGTTCGTACGCACGTGACCCGACCCAAACCTACTTGACATGAACACGTTTAAAGGTCAAGAGGTCATCATGCCATATGCTGTTGATGCCCCGCACCCCCCCCCGAATGCCTGACCAGTTTCCTTCCATCTGGTCCGGTATAGCTACTGCTAGTTTCAGGGCTTCAGGTCTCCTCCCTGGTTGATGACCGCTGGGTCCCGCTCCAACGTCGGTCGATCCCTACACCCCCCGATGTGCCCACACACCAAACATTCGCCTTACGCTCCCCTCCCACCAGCGCCTACATCTCCCGTCATGCATATATTGTACAAGACGCGTATTCTACTGCACCTGGGCAATATCGTTATATCCAACAGTATACTCTCACAATCGGGCCCGGAACATTTGCCCACCACACAGCGTCGCGGTGCCTTTGACCTCCTTTCCAAAATCATCGCCAAGGTGAGGTCGTGGCTTCGATCCAGATCCTGACGCGTGTATATTTGGAGTTGGCATGTTCTCCTCGCGGTCGCGTGGATTGTTCTCCGGGTCCTCCGGTTTCTCCCTCCACGTTTAGAATCAACATCACGTGTTTAGATTATTTGCCTGCTATACATTTCCATATAGGCCACGCCGATGAGCTATCATTTGTGGCCAGGTTGCTTCTGACAAAGAGCTACATAGCTCAGTGGGCCTTACCTGTTAAAATAAAAATCGAGTCGTTTGTTTAATAGTATTATATGAAGCATCGCGATTTGCGCAAGGTTTCCATTTAAGAATCGATTGTGTATGATTCCAGTTGTACTGTCTCGTTTGTTCTGCCCGAATTGCAGCCTCATGCTGTTCAGCATTGTATCATTAGTTCCATTAGCCTAAAAATAACTCGCATTTGATTTGCATGAATAGTAAATACTGCTTTGTTACATATATACGATTCAATGGATGTATCTTGAAGGTAAGATTCCATTGTAAAGGACGAATCATTCATTACATGCCTACGTACGACCCAACGTGTGTTGATGCCGATGCCCCCTTACATACAAGACACGTGTCAGTGACGGTGATTTAAACCTCATTAAGGTGACGATGTCCTGACACTTGTCCATATGTTGATGCGAGCCTCACGCCGTCACAACGGGGCTTAGTTCACGTTTGCGATTTGAAGGTTTAAATAAAATGTCTTGCAATCCATAAAATGTTGTGACTTGCCATCGGGTGGATACGCACTAAGAACAACATGAACAAATGTTGCTAACAGTTTTTTTTTTATTCAAATGTAAGAAATAGAATAATTTACACTTTTCAGTCGCTCAGAAAATCTTCATAACTTCACAAAAATGGTGACATTCCCATAAAACTGCTTTGTACTGAATCGTAAATACTGTGATGTAACACACGAAGAAAAACCTGGACTACATTCTGCGCAGCCATTCCGGCAACGGTCTTTAGAGTTGCCCTAGGCATGACCAATGAACTTTTATTTTATCACAAAGAAATACAAATACATTTCTTAATAATCGACCAATGTTTGTAATGGATAAAAGCAGATGGTGACAAATGAAGAAAGTCTTCGATCACGGTATTGATGATCTGCTTCAGCCACCACTGCTACACATTGCAGAATGTTCAACCGGCTCCCTATCACCTGTGGTTTTTAAATTGGGGAATATCATTCTATGCAGCCTGGTTTTCATGAACTGATGAAAAATTGGGCGCTGTGGTGGCGAGATGTTAACTACCTCACCTGGTATACAGGAGGTCGTGGGTTCCATCCCGACCCTGATGAGATGTTAACTACCTCACCTGGTATACAGGAGGTCGTGGGTTCCATCCCGACAAAAGACCACTGTAGTTGAGGGTCGTTTCTTCTGTACTCGGTGGCAAGGTTATCAATTTTACCCACAAGTGATCTGACAACTCACTGCAGTGCACATATTATCCACTGCTGGGTTGATAGTGATTGAACGATAAACCCAATGTTGCTAGTATCAGTGGTGCAATCATCACCAATTAGTGACCCTAGGCTTTTGTGGAAATTCAACGTTTCCATAGGACAAGCAATTTTATCAACAGTGGTTCATACTTCATAGACTTCGCAAGGATGATTGACCGAGTTGGGCAGTGGTAGCGCATGCCTGTCATCCAGCACCGTGGAGGCAAGGGTTGGTGGATCGCACAGATGTTGCGAGCCTCCCTTCCCATGGGCGTCGAGGAAGTGCCGTACCCTGGATCGCCATAAATCGGTACAACTACACTAACCGCCATATGTTGCCATCTGGGTTGGGATAGAGTGTTGTGCCCTCGCACTCGTGGGCTTTCTCCGGGTGCTCCGGGTTCCTCCCACTTGTATCAATATACATTCATTGGCTGAAAACATCTTTTAAAATAAAAGCCAAATGCAGGAGCCTTCTGTAAATAGAGTCCTGGATAAATAGGAGCCAACCCCCATCGATAATTTTTAATATGCAACCTTTTGCACCCATATATACAAAGTATTAGCCAGGTGATCAGTACTTTCCTTCCTGTAATGAAAGGGCTGCATTTCTATTTGAGGCAGGAAAATGTATCTGGCTAATTTGCCTTCACAAATGTTCCCATGCCATGTACCCCCATCTCCTCTAAAGCAGCATCTCTAGATGAAATCTCTCGATGCTCCATCTCGACAATTGAATTTTTTTGCTCATCCCCACCCCCCACCAGCTTTTAACAAAGCCACGTGTTAAACAAGTATACACTCAGCTGAAGGCGTTCAGCGAAGATGCGTTTTGTTTTTTACATTATAAGGCAGTGGTGTACGGAGTGAGATGTCAGGTGACTTTGCGATTCTGCCATCCACCTCAGTACTGGAAGCTCCGTTTCGTCTGAATGTCGTCCAGTATCTGCTGCAGTTCATCGTCCTCGAATCGACCCTCCAGGCTGCGAATGGCCAGCATTCATGCACGGCATGGGTAGCAGGAGACGGGGAAACACAAGGGATTTGAATTCAGGTGAGAATGTCCTGCACAGGTGCACATGCGTTATGTGAAACTCCACTAAGGTAGGGATGAGATGGGAAAGCACAAAACAGGGGGTTTATTTATATACATGTTACTTTCCCCAATTGTATCCCCCAACTGTGCTTTCAATGTTACGTAAAATATCCATTCGGATATCTCGCACAGCAGTGCCACCCTTCATGTTAGAAAACAGCCCACAGAAGTGGCTATCACAGAGCTACTTCCGAGATTGCTTCATGATGCACTCTACACAGTAGATGCCGTGTGTGGGCATCACTTTTACATTTGCCTTGCCACCGAGAATAATGTTCATCTCATGACAGTAGAAGTGATATGTTTCCTTCTCAGAGATGAAATTTAGTCAAATGAAGTGGCCAACTAAATGCAATAAAAATATAAATATATTGGTGACCAGACCGAGACAATCAACTCACTAAACTCAGGAATATGGCGTAATCGCAGGCAACAGCCTGAATTTGAACCCAGGCTCTAAGTGGTTGGTGCCAGCTCAGCACTCTGACCTCTAGAGCCACCCAGACACCTCTAGCCCGGCTCTTGGCAGATAACGCGGGCACTACCTGGGGATGAGAGCCTTGGCCTCCTCGGCTGTCTCAGGACACAGGTTGGCCAGACTTGCCAGCTCAAACTTGTGCAGCTTCTTCTGCAGCAGCAAACTGGGTCCGGGAGCCACAACAACAACAAGTAGCCATCAGGGAGGCCAAAGTGATGTGCTCACTGGGTGTGTGTCACAATCCATACATTGGGCACCGGTGGTGTCATAATCCAAATCATTATAAAAATTATAGAACAGCCTGTCCAACAGATGGGGTGATGGGATACATGAAACCTGACTCATCAGAAATTCACTCACCTGACCCTCACCACAAACCAATTTTTAATACAATGGGAAATCCCATTGAGATTCAATGGCTCCCACAGATTTCGAAACATTACAACATGTCTCATGCCAGGCTATTTTAATGGTAGAGAATATTAGCAGTGTCAGCACAGATAAAGTGAAGCATTGGATGACACCATAAATATAAATCATAATTATCTACGTAGCCTTTCATACGACTTGTCATTCATTTAAACCAGTGGAACAATGTATATGGTCTCCCCATAGACAAGCCGCTTATTATATAGACCCCCCCCCACGACCACAATTGGAACTTCTGCTGCCTACCGATCACGCACTCCGCACAACATTACTCTCATTCCCGTAAAAAAATACGTGTCTTGAGTGACGGTGGCTTATTCTTAGCTCTTTCGGTAAAGTCACGTTGAAGGGAAACAATAAAATAATAAAATATATATAAAACAATAAAAATTATCACGACGTTTCGACCATAACACAAACGGTCATCATCAGGTGTGAAAAACCAGTCAGGTGAGTTACTTGCCGTTGGGTTTTCACACCTGATGATGACCGTTTGTGTTATGGTCGAAACGTCGTGAGAATTTTTATTGTTTTATATATATATTTTATTGTTTCCCTTCAACGTGACTTTACCGAAAGAGCTAAGAATATGAATTACTGCAGTCACGAAAGCTTTCAATCAAAATTCGACGGTGGCTTCCTGTCCACCTGCGCACGCTGGCGATGGTCTCGCGGTTCTTGAAGCGGCTGAAGCGGCCCGTGTAGTTCAGCGTCTTCATGAAGAGCTCGGACAGCTCCTGCTCATCCTCGGCGCTCTCGTTCTGCTGCTTGCGGTGCTCCAGCAGCATGTGCACCTCGGAGATGAGCAGAGTCTCCGCGTTCTCAAACTCTGCGCGGAATTCACAGCCCACCCCCCCCCGTCGTGGGATTAAAGTCGGCAACCTCAGAGACCATCGATGAAATAGCGGCGCTCTCAGACTCTGCATAGAAGTAATTGGTGTTGCTGCTCTGCCCACCACGTATTCCCGCAGACTGATAAGCACATTATGCACGGTGGTCACTTGCCCGAGCACTATCCGCGCCTCCGACTAGCACGGTTGGCTACGTACGTGGCGAAAGAAGTTCAACATACACCCAGGCGCAGTACTGATTAGCGTCCGAGATCGGGTGCAATCCAGGGGATTTGGTCAATTTGGCCACAGGCATATATGACAATCATTACAATGTTATACAAAGCCATATCCCTGGTACTGCCTATATAAACTGTTGGGGCAAGTGCTTTTAGCGAGCACCTATAAAGGCTGGCACGAGGTGCTCACTCGCCACTGATGGTGAGCGGTGGCTCCCAACAACTACCCCACACACACACACAGATGCGACTCTGCGGCCGTCTGGAACGCTCTTCCTTCCGCTATTAGGAAGCCACTGGAGTTAAGCACTTTTAAATCATCTACATTGAAAACTAATTTTTTTGAGAACAGCTTTTTGTGTGTAGTTTGTTATCCTTGACACAGCACCCCTGATTAGCACGGTTGGCTACGTACGGTGCGAACATACATTATTACACATGTAAACACTCACTTTAAGACATCTACAGTACATAAATGACCTACGTATGTACAGCCAAGTTAGACAATAGACACCTCCATTTGAACATAAAATATCACTTTGGGTGGCTCTCAAAACCACATCAAATTGAACCAGACGGAGTAAATTACAATTTGTGTAACATGTATGATGCATTGCAACCACTGTGTAGTTTTTATATCGGCTAACACCGCTGATGTTTGTCACTGGCATCATCTTTTTGAACCTAGTTCGGACGATGGACTAAACGACTCGACACATTCGTCAACAACCAATGGCATTAAACTGATAAAAAAATATATATAACAGGCAACGTTTCGGGCAAAGCTCCTTATTCACAGCACATGCACATCGAGGCCAGACAGAGTGGATAATCGGAGTCGGAGACTGTGGGGCTGAATGAAAAGTAATTTCGTTAGAACTGCTTGTTATGCTCACTGTAATTATCCTCCCCCCCCGCGCACCTCCGATTGGCGCGGCCGGCTACGTACGGTACGAAAGAAGTTACGACACACACACACACCACACACCACGCGCGGTACGTAGCAAGGCTGATCTGGGCTACGAGCTCCCGGGTCACCTCTCCCCCCTTCCTCCTCCACCCCGGGCGGCTCACCCTTGGCGAACTGCAGCTGCGAGGCGTCCTCCTCGAAGTCTCCCTGCTTCGCGTCCACGCCGCCCGTCGCCATCGCACAGCCACAGGCCTAGGCCTTCCCCGTGACAGCGCAATCGATTTCAGAGAATCGATTCCACGTCCCGCGGGCGCAAAGGATTTTTTTCGCGCTGAGGAATCGATCCGCGGACAGGGAATCGTGCCGTGGAGATTGGATCGAACGCGTAAAGGATACGGGTAGTTTGGGAGTCGTGACTTCCAACGAATCGGAAGCGTGTCGCAAATTAGCCGAAGATTATGACCAGCTTAATAAACGTTGTGTATCTTAAGTGTCACTCACAATGGACATTTTCAAAAATAAACGGATGAGCTGCCTGGCTGACCCTTAAAAAAAACACAATTTTCGTATTTCCCAGAATGCTGGCCGTAAATTATTTCATGTACATGTTCTTAATACTGTATACACCATCGTTGTACAGTGCATCGTTGCAGAGTAATAATTGCACAGCACAGAGTCGCACACAGTAAAGCTCCATTGTTTATTTATTAACGTAAAGTCGTCGTCGTCACCGCCGCCGCCTCCTCGGCACCGAAGCGCTCGACGGCCACCTTGCTCGGGGCACGCGGCGCGCAGTCGGCCAACGAAGGCCGAGCGGGCCGTGACGTCACAATAGCACCACGCCCCTTTCTCGATAATAAAGGGGGGGGTGGGGGGGGTTTGAGCGGTGGGGGCATTTTGGGGGGGGGGGGGGGGTCTTAGATCGCGTTACATCTACGCGATCTAACCCCCCCGCCCCCCAGCAGTTGATCGCTAAATCCTGCGCGTCCCTCCAGCCCCCTTACCCAAGGTGGCCGCGCCGCTTCACAACACGAGCGCGCCGCGCGTCCCGACGACGTCTCACCACCCCCACCCACCCCTCACCACCCCCACACGGCGAAACGTCGACGCGGCACTTCGCAGGACGTGAAGTGGGTGGGAGGGGACGTGAAGTGGGTGGTGGGGACGGGCCTCTCCTCCCCTTTTGCCGGCCTCTCTCTCTCGCCTCCTCCCTCCTCCAGCAGTAGCAGCAGCAGAAGTCGTCCCAAACCCTTCTCCAGCAGCAGCAGAAGTAGCAGCAGCAGTAGAATAGCAGCAGTAGAAGTAGAAACAGCAGAAGTAGCAGCAGTAGAAGCAGCAGCAGTAGAAGTAACAGCAGCAGTAGAAGTAACAGTAGAAGTAGCAGCAGTAGAAGTAGAAACAGCAGCAGTAGAAGTAGCAGTAGAAGCAGCAGCAGCAGCAGTCGTCCCAATCCCTCCCCTTGTCGACCATGGCGCCCAAGCAGAGCGGCCGCGGAGCCGCCTCCGAGGAGGAGCTGCTGCTGCAGGACTTCAGCCGTTCCGTGTCCACCAAGTCGGCGGCGCTCTTCTACGGCAACGCCTTCATCGTGTCGGCCATTCCCATCTGTGCGTGAGAGACAACAGATTGATTTTGTTTGATTGTTTTTGCGTTTGTGGGGTTTATTTCTTTATTCCCCCCCCCCCCCACCCCGTGGGGGTGGTGGTGTGGTGTCTTCACTCGCGAGGAAAGTAACACGCAAACAAAATTAAAATGACCCAGCGCGTGCTTTTTGTAAGAAGCGTTGTAAGCTCCTGTCGCGAATTGAGATTTTAAAAAAAATTGTATAAACTCGTCCGGCGGGTGTTGTTGTATTTCCTAGTACGGATAGGTGCAACGCGACGTGTCGCTGCCTCTCATTGGTTGGCTGTCGGTCGAGGTGGCGCTCCTGGGCCAATTGGAGCGCGCCTCGTCTTTGGCAACGCCTAAGCGCGTGCGGAATTGTAATTGCGACTTTTAAATGGGGGGGCAAAAAAAGATGATATCTTCACTTTAGCTACTGTTAACTTTAGGCGGTTTTGGGCTTGAAATTGATACTCAACCCTCGAAAGAAATATCTCTTCAATGAAAAGTCTGTGTCATTTTTTTAGACAGTTTTGGCGACGGTAATTTTATTTTGTTTAATTAATAACCCCTTTTGTGGCCACGTCCGTCTGAGGCCCTGTGGCACCGATCCATATGGCACTTTGGTTTTAGTTAATTTTCGTAATACAAAAATGTTCATCAGCCCGTGTCTATCTTCGGTCCGTTTCTCATTGCCACGTGTGGGAAAGTTGGCGCTGAGAGTTTGGCGTCGGTGGGAATTATTAATTTGAATCTTCACCCGTTTGAAATAAAATAAACTAGATTTTTTTTAATTGACCAGAATAAAAGCCACTGAGCTACGTAGCTCTCTTGCAGCAGCGACCTGGCCACTAATGATGCCTCAACGGAGTGGCTTATCACGTGGAAAGTTATAGCAGCAGCCAAATGCTCTGAACGCGTGATGTTGATTCTAACCGGAGGACCCGGAGAAGAATCAACGCGATCACGGGGAGAGACACACAAACTCCAAATATACAGCAGCAGACGTCAGGAATGAGATCAAACCCACGACCTCCTGTACACCAGGCGAGGTAGTTAACATCTCATAGCCACCGTGGTGATGATGAGAGAGACACGCACACTTCAAATATACAGGGTGGGGATCGAACCCACGACCTCCTGTATACCAGGCGAGGTAGTTAACATCTTATAGCCACCGTTATGATGATGAGAGAGAGAGAGAGAGACACGCAAACTCCAAATATACAGTAGCAGGCGTCAGGGGATCGAACTCACGACCTCCTGTATACCAGGCGAGGCAGTTAACATCTCGGCAAAAGCATCGTGTCGGTTCAATGTTCACGACGACGCCGTGTTGATGTTAATGACGCTTTGCTAATGGAATTCTCGTCGTCGTGGCTGTTGAACTTGAAGCAAAAGAGAACTTGGCTCTGCTGACACGGAGATGCTACCCTCCCACCCCGACCAGCCACGTGGATAATCAAGTTAGCGACACAGATGATTTACTCTGAAAGTCGCGTCCGTGTGGTTACGATTAGCAGGCAGAACGTGGTAAGTTGCGCATATATATTTTTTTCGATGGTGAAAATTAAAGTATGGTCAAACCCCTGTGACTGACATGGCATATGGGAGGCCTTGGTCCCATTGTTGTCAATTGGCTATGTATGGTGCGAAATAAGTTCAACATAAATACAACATACATTTTTGGGGTTATTTATGACTTGTGTTGCAGTTAATGTAGTTTAATTGGGATGTATAGGTTGCACAACCAAGTACAATCGATGGGTAACAGGAACAGTTGTCCCAATGACAACAACATCCACTATTAACAGAGTGGCTCTGGCATCAGAGCACTGATCAGTGATTACTGAGATAGTGAAATTTAATCTGGGTTTTGGCAGCCCGTCATTAAACCGTGTTCCTAAGTCTAGTGAGTTATTGGTCTCGGCAGAATTAACATTGACTGCAGGAAACCATATTAATTTGTAAGGTTTTTTTCCCAATGAATTTGATGCGAACAAAAAGAATACATTTTTGGGCATGCATGGCTTGGGCAAGGGCATTCTAGACAATGGTGGGTGGGATTTGTTGTGTATTTTCTCTCCAACACACCGGTGTGCTGTACGAGTAACGAATTGGCATGTTCTGTTTAAGTGAAAAACCTTACTAATTGGCTGTGACGGGTGGTGGTGGCTTTAACGATATATTTATATTTACGCGATCTAACCCAAAAAAACCTATGTTTTAGGATCTTCCAATTACCACATCACACACGCATGCTTCTTGCAAAGATGTGCTGCCTATGCGGTGTCCATGCGTGTGTGTTGCCCTTCCCCTGCAGGGCTGTACTGGCGGATCTGGCAGATGGATCTGTTCCAGTCGGCCGTGCTGTTCGGCGTGATGACCATCGCGAGCACCTGGCTGGTGGCCATGGCCTACAAGAACATGAAGTTCATTCTGAAGCACAAGTGAGTGTCCCGTTGGTTGAAAGCTTACCGCCTTGTATCAATCGTGGGGTTGTTTGGCCAAACTTCAGGCTGGTCAGTGCCGGTTGGTGAAGTGGGATGCTGGACTGGTTCAGTTGAATTTATTTTGCACTGTACATAACCAACCGTGCTAACCGGAGGTACTATCACTCGCCAATAGCATTCACCGGAGCCTGGAATCAGTTGGCTGATTTCATAGTGCATTGTGCTACTATGAGTATAGTCTTATGACAGTCACTGTTGACTTCCTTGAAGTGCATTTAAATGCTTGAAGAAGAGTGCTAAATATGTAGATTGTACTTTATTATGATTATAACAAGACTAAAACGGTGGTGCTAACATTTCTAGAGAGAGAGTACTAGCCACCGTTGTCCATCCTATTCGCGCAAACGATATCCCCATCAGAAGAGTCTTGAGTGGTTTTATGGAATTGTGCTGCATCGCCTGGGAGTTGTCTGAATCACGTGGGGTGTGCATTCTGCTCAGGGTGGTGCAGAAGCGAGAGGATGCGGTGGCACGTGAGGTTCTCCGCAAGCTTCCCGAGGCTGACAACAAGAAGATGTCCAAGAAGGAGAAAGATGAGAGGTGTGTAATGCACCACTCGTATTGAGCGATTCTCACTGTCACGATGCTCGTATTCAGTTGTGTAAGAATCGGTTATTGACAATTTATGCAAATGTTTGCACAAATGAAACGGAACGAATGAGTTGGCCAATAAAAGTGAGACGGTACAAACAACGTCAATATCAACCCACAAATCATTGCCGACGAAGCTGAGACCCATCAACTCATTCCACCAGACAACCCGGTTTAATCACAGGTTGCTGTCTGGGATTCGAACCTGGGACCTCAGCAGTGCCAGTAATAATTTGTGAATGAAAACGTGATTGTGAATAATTTCTCAGTGGGTGGTTTGTGAATCCAAATGTGATTGTGAATTATTTCTCGAAGGGGGGTGCAAGTAATGTTTGTGAATGAAAACGTGATTGTGAATTATTTCTCAATGTGGGGGGTCTCTTTTTTTCTCGCGATTGAACCCCGGTCCTCGCAGGATCCTGTGGAAGAAGAACGAGGTGGCGGACTATGAGGCTACCACCTTCTCCATCTTCTACAACAACACCCTCTTCCTCGTGCTCATCATTGTCGCCTCATTCTTCCTGCTCAAGAACTTCAACCCCACCGTGTATCCTTGTCGTGCCCTCTGGCCCCACCGGTTCACACTCCTGCTCGGTTCCACCTGCGCTTCGCCTGGGTTCAGCCGCGAACTTGTACGATGGAGTCTTCGGTCTTTGGAATTTTACGCAAAGCTTAAATGACTCATCGGTTTAAGAAGTAAAAATAGATTCTTACGCTGGCAATGTACATGTACAGCCCTTTTGCCAATCCACTGCTAGATGAGGGCCTCCCCACGCCGGGCAAGGACAGGGGGCTTATTTGACCATACTTCACGCTGGTCAGTGTTAACGGCAGGGAGCACATATGAACCTTATGGCGGGACCCCGGGGTCCCGAATAAACGGAAATAAAAATCGTAATTTATTTTTGGTGACTCCGTCCCACCGCGCACATAAACTCGCGACCCACCTGGCGTGGATCATTCTCTGTCGTGTCGTCCAAGCGCAGCGAGGATGAATGCGCGGAAGAGCTGAAAAGCGAATGCACTCCTTGCTCGGGTATGGGCAGGATCATAAGTCTTATCCAAAGCTGGTCAAACTGCCTCCACGACTTTAGTCCTTTATTTGGCATAACGGTATGCATAATACAGAGAAACTGCTCTCTTATCTTCATTATTATTCGTGACCTACCAATGTCTGCAGCCAGGATCAATCGATGACAATCCTATTACCTGCAGATATTTAACAGATGAGATGCATGGCACTGTTAATTCCTCCTATTTGATAATACTTCTCTTGTCCGTATGCATCTGTGCAGATAGGTTTTTTTTCGGTTAAGCCATAGTCCCCACATACCGCTCATATCAATGCGGATAAGAGGAGCGGCGACCCACTACTCTGTAGAGTAATATTGGTATAAACGCTTGTTACAATATGAACAGCGCATTGAAAACGCGTTCTATTTTATGTACTGTTTACAAAGTGTCTTCACAAATCCACACTGAGAAATACGATGATTGACAGAGGAGTGTAATTTTTTTATAGTGTATTTAAATAGAGCTACTGCAGGTAAGTAGTTTTCAGTTATAAAGGCATAGTTTAACAAGACAACACTTGCCACCATCCTTCAAACCCATTGGTGAGAAAGAGCAAAGTTTTTGTTTACATTATAATATGTTTATATTATATTATAATGTAATGTTTACATTATGATGTAATGTTTACATTATGATGTAATGTTACATTATAATATAATGTTTATGCGAGAGCTGTGGGCTTATGGGATCCCGGGCTCCTGCCATAAGGTTCATATGTGGAGTTCTCCAGGATAAAGATTTTGATTCTGGTATGGATTTTGCTACACTGACCTCTACTGCCTTTCATGGAGCCCCATGATTGCCTATGGCAACCTGTTGTGCATGGTGGTCACCATCTAAGCACTATCTAGGGGGTCACCCCTGCGCAGCTTCTGGGTGGTGGTGGCGGCTGTGCACGCCTCTCATGCAGCACTGTAGGCAGGGATTGGGTGGATCACACAAATGGGAAACTCTTTTCTTTAGGCATTTAGGTGCGATACCCCTGGCTTGCCAGGAGAAGGCGGTCCAGCAAAAAAAATGAGTGGATTCCACCTGTATGGGTTATAGTGTTTCCCCCTCGCACGCATTGGTTTTTCCCGAGTGCTCAAGATTGCTCCCACATGTAAAAACCCATTCATTGGTTGGCTCCGTACAATGTGAGAGATGTTTAACAAACGTACATGTAGACTACCGCATGGCTTGGGCAATTGTTGGTGGCGGTTCTCCGCGTGACTGCATTCCCACTTGTCTATGGTTACTCATGCCTCTAACCATCCTGTCTCGCTCTTACAAGTTGAAATTATTTATTGTATTATCATTATTGGCTTCTGAGATCTGTTGAGAATGGGCGCATTCGGGGTAAAATTTTATCTTAGGCAATCGTATTTGTCAAAACCTAATTACGCATGGTATTGCTTCATGTAATGAATCATTTTGTCTGTGGCCACTCTACAACTGTGACCTTGACTGTGATGCCTCTAATCAGAAACTACATCCTGTCCATGGGTTCCTCGGCCGGTCTCATTGCCCTGCTGTCGACCAGCCGCTAACATTCCTCACTCGGCGCCACAACTCAGGTACGTGAACTGTGCTCCGTTGATTATGTCTTCGAGGAGCAACTTATCCCACAGAAAAATTGGGTACAGCAGGATTAACTTGAATACCAACGCAGTATTCATCCGATTAGCATGGTTGGCTGCGTACGGTGCGAAAGAAGTTCAACAGATACACATACACAGCACTGCAGTATTGAAAATGTAAATACAGTAAAACCTTGGATTGCGAGCATAATTCGTTCCGGAAACGTGTTTGTAATCCAAAGCACTCGTATATCAAAGCACTCGTATATCAGTTGTGATCACGTGACGCTCAGCAGACAAAGCGTATACGTGCTACTCGTATTGCAAGACCCTCGCTCGTTTATCAAATTAATATTTATTTAAATTTTTGCTCGTCTTGCAAAACACTCGCAGACCAAGTTACTCGCAATCCAAGGTTTTACTGTAGCTATATAGAAAACTGCTGATTGACCTGGGAGTATGGAGTGCTGTCAGTAATGTTTGTGCTTGCATTACACTGACATAGCCAGATGAATGGGACTCCATTATACTTGCTGTTTGTGGGTTAGTGTGGAGACTGGGTTGGTGTCAAGGCTTGTAGGTTCGTGTTGGGGCTGTATTTCTGCATATATATCTATCTTTACAGCTGGATGTAGTACAGTTATTGCATGCAAATTATCATGGGGAGTGTGGGGCTCCCAGTATCCAGGCAAATGCTCCACCAGCTGTAATGTGCGTTATCCATAATATAGGTTTTTTTGGCGTTAGATTGTGTAAAAATGTGTCGTTAAACCCGCCACCACACGACACAGCCACTTAGTAAGATTTGTCACGTAAACAGAACATGTCACTTCGTTACTAGTACAGCACACCGGTGTGTTGGAGAGCAAATCCGAGTGACTCCAATAGAGGGCGCTGTGGCGGTGTATTTAAAGGCCACTTGTTAACATTTTCGAACTTAATCTTAGTTGCAGTTTCATTTATTTGGTATATCCCTGTGAGCCATTCGGCTCTTGAATCGGGTGCAACCGCAACAAACAAAAACATGAACAAGAAAACATCTTAAAGTGACTACGCGCAAACAGAAAAATCCAGGAAAAAACGGCAAAGTCTTACAGAAAAAGCACCGTATATCAATGCTGTGTGCAAAAATCCAACCCTCTGGGACACACACACAGCCCAAGTGATTATAATTTAATATGGGGCCAGCTGGGTTTTATTTGATTGACTTCTACAGCAGTCGGATGACAGGAGGGATGTCTGCTCACACGGTGCTTGTGATTCCCTGTGAGATTGGCTGCCAATGTCATTAAAATGGTAGTCGGTGCATTTGGTTTGGGGCCGGATAACCCCTGATGAAGACTGGACAGGCTGTGCCGCTGCAGCCTGGCAGTCAAAATATATTTTGTCGATTTAAAAAAAATGTCTGAAGTGGAAACTGCCTGCTTGTTTTGGCCCAGCAAAAACTTCTTAATACATTTTTTATTAAATAACACTGTTGGAAAAAGGTATAATAGGTAAGATTCTGGGCAGTTGCCCTTAATAGCACATAATTTACGTGTTTACATTTTATGGCAGTGGTATTGATGACTGTTTTTTTAGTTACTTGTGCTTATGCACGAGTGTCACCTCAGCATTTCTAATTTTATTGAAGTTTGCGTTCCCCCCCATTTGTATCCCTGCTGAACTACCGCGCTATTTGAAGTGAGCGGTCATTATTTTAAACACGGCGTACATCTATACTTTTGACTTGACCGGTTTTTTTATTGACAGGTAGTAATTTTGATTTAAAGCTTTCGTGACTGCAGGGATTCATATTCTTGGTCCTTTCGGTAAAGTCACCACGTAGAAGGGAAACAATAAAATAATTCATATTCTTAGTTTTTTCGGTAAAGTCACGTTGAAGAGAAACAACAAAATAACAAAATATATATAAAACAATAAAAAATTCTCACGACGTTTCGACCATAACTCAAACGGTCATCATCAGGTGTGTCGGTTTGCATAAATTTATTTTGAAAACGGCATATTTATTTATATATATAAAAATAACGTTTGCGTCACGCGCAACGATGGCAGTTTGCCAGGACTAGTCCATCTATTTTTTGAAAAGAGGAGGGGGGAGACGAAATTTGTTTTTATGTAAGCTGTCTGAAAGGCACTGTAAGCGTGAACAATCAATCAAGAACTGAAATGATTTATCAAATCTTTCCAATGATTGCTAAGATAAATTTTTTATTGTTTTATATATATTTTGTTATTTTGTTGTTTCTCTTCAACGTGACTTTACCGAAAAAACTAAGAATATGAATTACTGCAGTCACGAAAGCTTTAAATCAAAAAAATAAAATAATTGTATTTATATTTTTATTATTTTATTGTTTCCCTTCTACGTGACTATCCCGAAAGAACCAAGAATATGAATGCGCCGTTAAACCCGCCGCCAGCCGACACAGCCAATTAATAGTGTTTGTCACGTAAACAAACTATGGCAATTAGTTACTAGTTCAGCACACCGGTGCGTTGAACTGGCATCACCAGGCAGACAGCTACAAACCTGGCTGTTGTTAGCCTGAATAAGTAGTAATCTATGAAAAGTAAGAATAGGTTTTTGTCCTTTCTGACAATGAAACAGGAAGTGTTAAGATGTTCAAACACCATTTAGAAACTTTCTGCAAGAAATCAAGTCTACATTAACAACACTTGTGGTGAATGCACATTATTACCAGAGCATGTTTGTTTTTGCATCTCACCACAGCAAGTACTGTGTGTGGTTAATGCAGCTACTTGATTCCTTCCAAATGGTATCTATTTTCCGTTTGAACATCGTAACACCTCCTGTTCTATTGTCAGAAAGGGTTAAAACCTATTCTTACTTTTCATAGATTACTGCTTGTCGTGAGAAAAAAAAACGGTCAAGTCAAGAAGATAGATATACCCCATGTTTAAAATAATGATCGCTCACTTCAAATAGCGCGGTAGTTCAGCAGGGATACGAATGGAGGGGAATGCAAACTTAAATAAAATTAGAAATGCTGAGGTGACACTCGTGCATAAGCACAAATAACTAAACAAACATTCATCAATACCACTGCCATAAAATATAAACATGTAAATTATGTGCTATTAAGAGCAATTGTCCAGAATGTTACCTATTATATGTTTAACCAAAACAATGTTATTTAATAAAATGTATTAAGAAGTTTCTGCTAAGCATCTTAACACCTGTTTTTTTGCCAGGAAGGGTAAAATCTATTGTTATTTTTCATACTTTGATACTGAAATAGTGAATCTGTTTTTCCTTTTGCAAAAATCAGCTGCAGGATGCTTTATAAACATGTATTGTACGGCTTGTGTTAGGTTTGCAGTTAACAAACCATTGAAATGCTATATATATGAATCCCATCAGTCACGAAAGCTTTAAATCAAAACCATTGAAATTCTGTTGGTCTTGCCATATTATACGTGCCATGTACACGTTTTCATAACGTATCCAAAGTATTGGTGCAAAACTGCATTGAACTGTGGTTTCTTTGTCATCTGCATTTTTGTCCGACTTTGACTTTGTCATCTGTGTTTGTCTCTGTGCACACATTCTTCTGGACCGCTGGTGACCCTGGACTATCACCTGCTTGCCCATTAGCTGGAAGTCTTAGGATGGTGTTTGGAAGCCACACGCTATCACTGTCAATTGCATTTATGAATTTATAAATGCAGCATGTCCGTGCTGAAATTTGTCGTCGAACTTTCAATAAAAGCCGGTTGTTTACTTAAGTTTGCGTCACAAAATGTGTAATTTTTAAAAAATAAGAATCTTTATTTAGACTGTCGGAATCCAATGAGCCGTGAAGCTGTTTTTTGCAGATGTCCAGTTGGACATCCTTTCACAATGCTGGCAAAATCGCCCGATGATGCTGGATGTAATTGCCAGCAAAATGTCACGGCACTCAAATTGTAAATGTTGTGGATTTACTCTCCAACACACCACCTGCGGGCCCTGAGAGTACTAAATAATTGGCACGTTTCATTTCCGTGATAAACCTTACTAATTGGTTGTGTCGGGTGGTGGCGGGTTAACGACACATTTATCCATAACTTAGGTTTTTTTGGGTTAGATCGCCTAAATATAAATGTCGTTAAACACGCCACCACCCAACACAGCCAACTAGTAAGGTTTGTCACATAAACCGAACGTGCCAATTCGTTACTAGTACAGCAACACCGGTGTGTTGGAGAGCAAATGCACAACATTTACAATCTGAGTACGACGTTTCGCCAGTAATTACACCTAGCTTCATCAGGCGACAGCCAGATTTGTGGAGAAATCCTCCTGTTTCACAATGCTGGCAAAATCGATCTAATCCCAAAAAAAAACTTTTATTATGAAAGCTCAGGGGAGGAGCCAGGATTTTCAGCCCGGGGTGACATTCACCAAATGTTAATTTCAAGAATGATTAGAGAGTCGGGCTGTTGAGCTGGAGTTCAGACGATACGATTGAGGCGCGGGCGCATCGACTGGAACTGCTCCATGATTCGTCGTTGGTGACGCCTTTTGCGACGTCGTTTTTCGACGAACAGAAGCATCGCGTCAGTAAAGTACTCGGCGCCCATGGTGGTACGCAGTCGGGTCTTAATGTGCTTCATCGCGCTAAAGATGCGCTCGGCTGTGGCGGTGGCCACCGGTAGGGTCAACAGGAGGCGCACCAGGCGGTAGACCAGGTGAAAGCCGGAATCTCCGCGGCCGCTTGTGGCCAGGTTGATGGGCAGCATTGGCAGCGTGTTCACATTCTTCGGCTCTTCATCTCGCCGGATTTTCTGTTCGAAGTGGAGCAGCTGCTGTTCGAGGAGAAGCATGTCGAGATCGGGAAAATTGCGCATGTAAAAATCACAGGCCAGCTCCAGGATCTTGCTGACGTTGAACGACTTAAATCGATTGCGGGGCAATAAATGGACCGCCAGCCGCAACGTCTTCATCGACTCCGCGCTAAGACGCAGATCGAGCTCGACCAGCATCTTGTCGATCGAGGTATTAGAGGTCGATGTGAAACACGTGGTCGTTGGTGATGACGTAGGTGCAGCGCCGAGGACGTCCAGGGCGGGTGTAGTTCATGTCGACGACGGGTACCTCGTTGACGTTGCAGAAGGCGTTGACGTCCTTGAGCAGATCGTCGTAGCCGTTCTCGCGCAGCTCCTTCAGCGACTCAGTGGCGCAATCGACACGCCGCATCGCATTGACAACGTCCTGGTCCTCTTCCTGCAGCGCCACGTGCCAATCGTTCGTGATCTTAAGCAAGCGCTCCGTCAGGTGCAGGCAGAACGCGAACTTAAACGAGAACATGTCGTTGAGAAGGCGATGAGCTTCGGCCCATTGCTCTGCCTTGGCGCCGTCCTCTTCCACGTTCTGGATGACGACGGAGGTCGCGTTGAACATCTCAATCAGGCGGTGCAGCTAGCGCCAGAAAGGCGACCACCTCGTGTTGCCCGCCGCCGACAACGCCGTCTCCTGATTCTGACCGCGGCCGGTGGAGACCGCCAGCTCATCGACCAGGTCGTCCACGAGCTTCTTGTGCTCGGCGAGCAGTTGGTCGCTGCGCTTTCACGAGCTGGTGGCAGTGTGGATTGTGTCCTGGACGAGGTCAAAGAACACGGCAAGGTCGGCGACGCCTTTTGTGCAGGCAGCGACGAGAGCGAACTGCATCCTATGAGCCCAGCAATGCGTGCAGTAGGCCATGTCGTTCATGGCCTTGATCAAGGTCTGCAAGCCAGCGATCTCACCGCTCTCGTATCTCACCGCCATCGTATCCTTGGCCGTGGCAGGTCTCAATAGGGCACTGGCGACTCGAGAGCGGGTTGACAATGGCGCTGCAGAGGGTGGGCGCACACGCGTCCGACACGTGCTGAATGTCGACGAGTCGCTCGCGCAGGATGCCCGTACTGACCTCGACAATGCGGTTGACGACGACCAGGTGCTCCTTCTTGCTGACGTCCCGCGACTCGTCCGCCACGATGCAATGGTACGCGTCGCCAATCTCGGTGTCGAGGAGCCGGCGCACCAGTTGAGCGTGAGCATGGATCAGGCCCTTCTTCTGAACGTCGGGGCTGGTCATGGTCGCATTCTGCGGCGCGTTCTCCCAGGTGATGGCCGCAAGCAGTGCGTCGCGCTTGCGTAACATGTTGAGAATCTCCAGACAATTGCCCCGGTTAAGAGAGCCAGGCGACTCGTCGTGTCCCCGCATCGCAATTCCCTGGTTCATGCAGACGCGCATGACGTCGACGGAGGCGTCCAGGCGCTTGCGGTTGCCGTCAATAGTTTTGGCATTCTGTCGGGCCAGCCCAGCGTCGCCCGTGATGACGTGCTGCCGGGCGTTGACAAGGTCCCTAGCCTTCTTCACGGCGATGTTGTGTGCCGACATGTGCCCACCCTGATGCTTGAGTAGGCTGCAACTCTTGCCACCGATCTTATTCCAGGTTGAGGAGCCGGGGGAGTAGATGAATTCCGACGCAACGTTATCTGCGCTTGACGACGGCGGGAAGAGGTAGCAATAGAAGCAGTAAACAGACTCACTGATGAACGACTACTCGAGCCAGTCGAACTGAACAAACAAAGACGCCGTCGGGCGGCGGGCAGCGCCGCCAACGAACTTGGACGGGTATTTCAACGTCCCGGTCAGGCCAGGTTGTGGAGCCGGAGGCGGTACGAACCGTCCCGCTTGCAGATACGCGTAGCGCAATACTTGGGCGTCCGACTCCGCCATCGCCGCCATGGGTAGCCTCGTGGCGGGGTCTCGATCCGGAGCGCGAACAGGCCGTAGCTGCCGCTCTTGCTCATCGGACCGTGGCGAAATCCGTTCTTCATCCGGCGGCGGCGGCGAAGGCGAACGATCACGCCTCCGCTGAAGGGCAGGCTCGTCTTGCGCTTCAGGAGCAGGCCGAGGACGACGCGCTAAGAAATCGGCAATACCCCACGCCATCGGTTGGCGACACACTCTGACAATGCGGTTGCACGGAGTCCGCCAGACCGAGTGTCGTACACTTATACGCAGAATGTTTCAGATTTTCGATTTTTTTTTGGGGTGACAATTGTCTACCCTGTCACCCCCCTGGCTCCGCCCCTGTGAAAGCTAAGGAAGTTACTAAATATAAATACAAACTTTTGAACGGGCACGCCCCCTGCATCATCTTTAGTTTGTGGGACTTTTTTCTTCGCCTTCCAAGCATGTATAGTGTTTGCAAGGGAATGTACATGTCTGAAATGGAAAACTAGCAATATATGAACAGAAGTAAACAATATATAACATCAGGGGTGGGAGTACGGTGTTGGTGGAACAGTGGCAAAGCGCACCAAAAACATCTGGCAACAGCGTGTGTTTAAAAGGTCTGCTGATGAGAGGTAGAAATCTGAAACCAGCCCGAAAGTGTTCCTTTGGACGAGTTGAAGGGTTGTCCCTGGCGGTCATCGCGTCATCCTGGGCCGTGCCACTGTGCTGTTCGCTTCTCTCGTCCCACGTTTCCTACCCTGCCCCCTCCCCAATCGAGTGTCACATGTTAACATTTGATGATGCTGCGTTGTCAGTGGTGCACAACAAAACCCAACATTCTTTAATAGCACTGCCTTAAATAATTATATAGGTGATGTTATTGGGCAATAGCCCTTTATAGTGTAAAGGAGTGTCAGCCCGGGTGAGTCTTGAACTTCGTGTTTGTTATGTCTGCCGCACAGAGCCCGCACCGTAGTTTTGTTCCCACTCCGATTAGCACTGTTGGTTACGTACGGTGCGAAAAAAGTTCAATCTACGTACGAATGCCACGCATCGGGGGATTACTCAGTTTAGGTGTTCCACCCCGTCTATCCCACCCTTCTCTTCCCCATCCTTTCTGGAACTTTCCATGTCTCTCCACCAATCCCCATCATTTATCCTGACGGTATCCCAACTGACCCCTAATTTTACATTTGGTTTTACCTGATGACCAATCGGATTTCAATAGTTCTCCTCGCCAATGGGAGCCGAGCGTTCTTCAAACTGGCAAGCCCTTAGACTCGGGTGGGTGCGTTTTATTTATTTCCTCATGGGCGTTTGCCTCTCGGCATCCATTGCATAATTGTCGTTTGTAAAGCGTCATGAGAAGCGATTGCACGTAGATGCCGCTGCTGCACACTGAATTTGTTGCTTGAGCAAAAAGGTAGCTGTAAATTTGGTCCAAAAAGACGAGTCGTCTGATGGGGAAGAGCATAGCAGTGTCCTAAGAATCGTATTTATCTCTCGAGTCGTTGCATCAATTTTCTATGCTGCCTTTCTTATACAGTACTGCACCGTGGCATCTTCATCAGCATCTGGTAGGAGAATAAACGCTAAAAACTATTAACTATTTTACCAGGAAAGGCCGACTGAGCTAATATATAGCTTTTTTTTCAGAAACGACCTGGCCACAAATTATAACTCACCAATGTGGCTTATCACGTGGAAATGTACAGCAACCAAATACTCTACAAAACGCACGTGGATTCTGAATGCGGAGGGGAAAACCGGAGGAGACCTGGAGAAAAATCCACACGACCACGGGGAGAACACACAAACTCCAAATATACAGGCGTCAGGGTTGTGGATCGAACCCACGTCCTCTTACATACCTGGCGAGGCGGTTAACATCTCACCACCAACAGGGCAGTGAGGGAATGTAACGTGAAGAGTGCATGTGAATGCGCTTACCCTCCCTATCAAAATATGCTGACACCAGCCACCGACAGGCCTGGGCACGTGAACAAAACAAACTCATTAAACATTCATTGTAATGACCGTGTGGCTAATTAAAGCAGATGGCTGCACAAAGCTCACTCCAGTCGTTCAGCTAATTAAAGGGCATTCGATTCACGAGCGCGTGTTGGTTCAGCTAAAGAGCCCGCAACGCATCTGCTATGGTTTAGATGTTTGTTGTACGGACGATCCATTGTGCCCTCCTTGAACACTGTAAGCAAAAGCAAATGGTGAAGCAGGATTGTGGAGATTAATAATACACTTTTTATTTTACCAGGTAAGGCCCACTGACCTGGCCACAAATGACAGCTCAGCGCGGCGGCTTATTTACACGTGCAAATTTATAGCAAGCCAGATCCTCAAAACGCATGATTCTGGATGTGAAGGGAAAAATCAGAGGACCTGACCACGGGGAGAGAGACACGCAGACTCCGAATTTACAGGCGTCAGTGTCGGAATAGAACCCACGACCTCCTGTATACCAGGCGAGGTAGTTAACATCTCCTAGCCACCGTGGCGTCCGACAAGACTCGCCTGCTCTCTCTTCAAACCAGCAACGAGGCGAGGCTCATCCTTGTTGGCGTCGCTCAGGCAGTGGTGGGAATTCCTCGTTCTCATTGGGGGGGGGGGGGGGGGGGGGCAGGTTTTCTCATCCGACGGACAAGCTCGACTTCCCACGGAGTGGTGGTACGACTCATAAACACATAAACTCATTGTTTATGTGCTTATGGAGGGACGATGGGGACGAGTTGACCTTCTGACCAGAATCTGAACTTGTAACCTTTTGATTTGCGGGTTGAGTGCTCTGCTCATTCCACTGCCGAGCCAAGGTTGGTTAAAATATGTTAAACATGTAAACTTTAAGTACATGTTTATATTTAATACATTGCTTGTGTCTCTCCTCCATGAGTGAGATTGTGCATTAGAGGTCTCGAGTGTTCGCTCGGAATGTGGTTCAAGTTTTGTGAAGTTTCGTGTTGAAAGTAGGCCATGCTGCAGATTTCGCTGTTGGCACGCGTGCATTCCACTGCCTAACCATGCAGTATACAAGGTTGGTGAAATATATTTTCAGCATGCAAACTTTCCATTCAATACATTGCTTGCTCGCTCCTGCGTGAATGAGACAGTTCATTAGAGGTCTCGCGTGTTCGCTCAGAATGTGTTTCAAGTTTTGTGAAGTTTCGTGTTGAAAGTAGGCAATGTTGCAGATTTCGCTGTGTCACGCGTGCCACGTTGGGCAGTTGTCGTCCGCCTGAACATGCCGATAGGCACGTGGCCAGAGATACCGACGAGGATTGTCACATTCCCAAACGGCAAATTAGATCCCTTACCACAAACTCATACGTGTCATAAATACGTCTCCTCAAGAGGTTGCTGTCACGTCAAGCTTAGCGACTCGACGATAGTCTCGTCACGGTCAACAATGATAGCTCACAAACACTCTTCGCAAGGCATGTAAAGTCGCCCCTTCCCCCCCCCCCCCCAACTAGTGTGGATAACGAGGCCATTAAAGGCACTATATACCGTAAGTAGTTTTGTGACCTTATCTTCGGGGGTCGTTTTCTCACACGGTGGTGCACTGCTTACTGCAATAGTTCCTCATGGACACGTCTTCGTCTCGTGATGTGACACCTATCACCCACGGGGACCAGCAACATTTCACTGGAACTCGTCAGCTCTCGGAAGTTACGCAGCCTGAAGCCTGGATAGCCCTCGGGAGGGTGACTACCGTGCATAACAGGCGTCATAGGCTGGGTGGTCACGTGTGGCGCAGCACAGGGGCAGCGCAAAGCATCGCCCACGGCCACGCTGTCCGCAATCACCAACGCGCATCGACCGGCGTGGTGAACCAAGTCCGGTCAAGTTACTCCCACGACCCACGCGGTGTAGGCCGAGCCCTCATCCAGCAGTGGATTGACGCAAATAAAAGTGGGCCGCGCACGTGGAACTCTGCGGCGACGGCGGAGCAGGTTGCGGGGAAATCCCACAGAGGCCTGCCTCCATCGTGGAGGGCATTGAACCTTGCCGCGATGAGTAAAGCAATAATATTCCCTGAATAATTGAAGGGAAGGTGAGAGAGGTGAACCTCCTGCGGACCGCTCGCATAGCTCACGGCAGGGGCGGACACCGATATCCCCCCCCTGCTCCTTCGCATGGTACCCGATCCCGAGTGCTGTTTCTACAAAAAAAACAAACCCCCCCCCCCCCAACCTGACTCACTTATGCCCAAGTTGCATTACAACACTCGACCCACCCCTGCGACGTGCCACACAGAGGGCGGAATGATGAAACAGACGAAACAAAACAGGGCAGAGGGGTTTGTGTGGATTGACCTTGACGCTGGCCCCTGTCTCGGCTCGGTGCGCTGTCCAGTCCCCTAATCTATCCCTTGTCCATGCCAGGCGAAACAATTCGAAATGACAGAAGACAAAGGCACGCGTGGCGCTCATTTCACCTCCACCTTAATTAAAACAACCGGCCAGGTAGATCCCCGGGACAAGAAAAAACAGCAACAACAACAACAATATTGAACGTTGGTTCAACGTTGGCACGTTTACTGGTTCAGCTGTAGGGGCAAGCGGCTCGCAATTGGAAGGTTGTTAGTTCAAATCCTGCTTGGAGGTTGACATGCCCATCATCTCTCTCTAGGGTCGATAAAATAGGTACTGGTTGGTCGTATGGAGAGACTCGCGTCCGCCATGGGAAGGTGGAATTTCCACCACACGAGATGTGCATCGCCTCAATGCTCACTCGAGGAAGACATCACTTTAGTTTGACACGTAGGGGGCTTTCGCGAACTATTATTCATGAATGTGTGTTTTTTTAGTTAGATCGCGTCATTATCAATGTGTCGTTAACGACACATACGCCAGCGATCTAACCCAAACACATCCATTATTCGAGCAGGAAATTACTTTGAATTTGGTTTTGTAACTTTATTAAGCAGAGTCCAACTCTGAGGACTAAACAACCCCCCCTCCCCCCCAGCACCGCTATATAGCAGGGCATGTGAGAAGGGGCAGAGCGGTGGCCCTGCACGTTCTGGAGGCTGCGGCTGCAGAGTGGCTCTGTGGCTATGTGTGGGGGGGGGGGGAGTGTCTGACGTTCACTTAAATAACATTTATTTATTTATCTCTACATATATTTTGTTAATGATTCTGGTGGTGTTTTGACTGTGAAATAGCATTCGCCAAATAAATAAACTGCAAAGTTTACGCGCCCACGGCTCTGCTGTCCGCATTCGCCAATTTTGCACTCACAAAGCATGGTTAAGTCGTATGGTCTAATAACCCCCCCCCGCCCCATGACCGCATGGCATGGGGAGGCCCTCAGCCAGTAGTGGATTGTCAAAGGGCTTTACGTGTGACACCAATGAGGTACGTGTTGTTATAATGTCTGACAAAGTTGAGTCGGGTAGGGCGATTGTCACGATAATTGGCTGACTTGCATCCAAGCGAGTGTTTACGATGCGAGTCTACGTTTATTTTTTTTTAGATTCGATCGCTCAATAGTGCCTCGACGTTGGTATCCAGACATTTCGCGTCAATATCCTTGTCCCACGAGGTGTCACCAGGAGACTCCCCGCCGCCCGTACACCGCATGCTGCCCTCATCAAGCCCCACGAGCAGTGGCGTAACGAGCGTAGGGGGCCTGGGGGGCCTTGCACCCCCCCCCGCCCGCCCTCCCACTCCCCTTGTGACCACAGCTACCAGTTGGGGCCCGTTCTTGACAACCACCATGATATGTGTAGGGGTGCTATGGGGAGTAAACACATGGCACGGGAAGGTGTGGTTCACCCACACCTTGGTGGCTACAACAACGTCCGCTAAGGCTCCACACCCCCTGTGGGTATAAAGTGCGGGGAGCCAGGGAGCTCGGGGCAGAGTGTTGGGCCCAAGGCTGAAGCAACCGGTGAAGAAAGAAGGCCGGCTAGGTGAGACCCTGGGACTCCTGTGACCGCTGCCCTTCTCAGGGCTGGCACAGCAAGCCAGTGGTGCGGCCCCAGAGCCCCAGAGTCAGAGTCCTTCTAAGGGCCGGTCTGGTCGGCGGGGTGCCGAGATCTGTGCCTAACCAGGGCCGGATCTGATAGCCTCCCTTAGAGCCCTACCCGGAGGAACTGGGAGCCTAGAGCTTAGGCTAGAGAGCCTGGGGTGTGTTCCTGAGTTATACGGGTGAAGGGGCCGCTATCCCTTCTAGTGTAACCCTTGTTAAGGTTAAAATAAATAGTGCTGCTTCTACTCCGCCGTCTCCGTGTCCTGGAACCCACTACACATGTATTTAACAATACAGGGTGCTTTAAAAAAATATATATTTGTTAACACTTCTGAGAATTTGCAACAACGCCACGAGAAATGTTCCTCCGGGCTCTGGAGATCACCTGGAGAAGACTCCAGGCCACGTGTTGACAACGATGGCGAACACGTGGGAGACTCTTTGACTTTTCGAAGCTATTAACGTCACATTTTTTGTTATCACGTTACAGTGTATTATCCGTTTTTCCATTAAAAACGATAGTCCCATATAAGTGTTAAAACATTTTTTCAATCACCCTGTAGTGCAAACAACAGCAAACTTACGTAACGATGCGATATATAGCTTCGGTGCCACCGTACGAGACAATTCAAATATTGGGGCCCCAGCCTGACTGATTGTCGCAACCCCCTGAAGTGACAATGTCGTTACTACGCCACCGGTAATGTCGTCGTTACTACGCCCAGCCCACAAGAGGTTGTTTTGTGTGACCGAGTGGCTCACTCGGCGAGTCTCTCGGGCTCAGAGCCACTAAACACCAGGGTCGGCACAAACGAGAGTAAGGGGGGGGGGGGGTCGTTAGGATGAACCACGCGCCACCAAATGTCCCTTTGACACCACCAAAGTTTCATAGCTGACAGCCCATACGGTTTACTCCGTATTCTTGTACAGGGAATTTGAGTTCTCAGGATCCGTGCGGCGTACGGCCGTTTCAACACGGGCAACAAAAAAACGTGTCTATTTGTTTGTGTTTCTCCCTTGTGATGGGACTTTGCAGGACGAACGTTGAGATTTATAAGGGCACACGGGGTGATCAATAAGGTCTGAATTGGTCTGTAATAAGGTAGGGCACTGATAAGGGCTTGACAGCTATGAAGTTCACTCAACCACCTTAGCGGTGAATCGCCGTCACGGTGGCCTCCCCACACGACGGCTGGACTGGGACATCTCTCTCCCCGACCGCCATCCGAGAGGAGCTGCAGCCGGCGCTAACAAAACCCATGGTCAATTTACTCTGAACGATTTTATTTTATTTGGGTGCCGCTCCAATGCCTGTCTCGGTAACCTGCCCTCCTCCACCCTGCACGTGTCCACCCGTCACAACCTCCTTGTTAATGTGGCTCATGCATTCTGCCGCAGGTTAAGACGAAACATTGGCAAACGTGACCACAAGCGATGCAAAGACAACATGAAGGTAACTGCATTTAAACAAAAAACGAAACTTTATTTTATTTTACCGGGTAAGGCCCATTGAGCTACAGTATGTAGCTCTTTTTCAGAAGCGACCTGGCCACAAACGATAGCCCAACGAAGTGGCTTATCACGTGGAAATGTATATCAGCTAAATACTCTAAACGCGTGATGTTGAGGGAAAAACCGCAGGACCCGGAGCAAAAGCCACGCGACCATGTGGAGAGCGCGACACGCAAACTCCAAATATGCAGCAGGCGTCGTCAGGGTCGGGATCGAAACTACGCCCTCCTGTATACCAGGCGAGGTAGTCAACATCTCGCTGTGATGTTGAAGGTGATGCTGTGCATTTTTTTCCGCTCATTCGCACACTGAAGAGAGTGGACAGAGTTTTGCGGGTGGGGAATATGGCGCAAGTCATGTTTCGATGACTCTTGCAACTTTTTTGTGTGATGAATAATGAACAAGGCCATCTCTTCTTTCAGTGTCATTTATTTATACCGATCATCCAGCCATAGTGATTCTGGTCGGGGGGGGGCAGGTGGGGGGGTGTCGACTCAGCGCAACATCCATCCAGGGGTCAGGAGAATGAGTAGGTCTGTGTGTGGAACGTCTCCCAGTGGCTGTCCTCTGACTCACTCACACTCGCCACCTTCACCATAACCGTGCATTGATTCATCGCCGTTTCAGGCGAAGGCATTCCTCCTAAGCCGTTGCTGTTTCTCTCTCCCTGCCTCGCGACGGCGAACAAACGGTCCGACTCGCGTCTAACACACGAACCGATTTCACTGTCTCGTGTCTAACACAAGAACCGATTTCACTGTCTCGTGTCTAACGCAGGAACCGATTTCACTGTCTCCCGTCTAACACACGAACCGATTTCACTGACTGGCGTCTAACACACGAACCGATTTCACTGACTCACGTCTAACACACGAACCGATTTCACTGACTCACGTCTAACACACGAACCGATCTCACTGTCTCGTGTCTAATACACGAACCGATCTCACTGACTGGCGTCTAACACACGAACCGATTTCACTGTCTCGCGTCTAACACACGAACCGATTTCACTGTCTCACGTCTAACACACGAACCGATTTCACTGACTGGCGTCTAATACACGAACCGATTTCACTGTCTCGTGTCTAACACACGAACGGATTTCACTGTCTCGTGTCTAACGCACGAACCGATCTCACTGTCTCGTGTCTAACACACGAACCGATCTCACTGACTCGTGTCTAACACACGAACCGATCTCACTGTCTCGTGTCTAACACACGAACCGATCTCACTGACTGGCGTCTAACACACGAACCGATTTCACTGTCTCGTGTCTAACACACGAACCGATTTCACTGTCTCGTGTCTAACACACGAACCGATCTCACTGTCTCGCGTCTAACACACGAACCGATCTCACTGTCTCGTGTCTAACACACGAACCGATCTCACTGACTCGCGTCTAACTCACGAACCGATTTCACTGACTCGTGTCTAACACACGAACCGATCTCACTGACTGGCGTCTAACACATGAACCGATTTCACTGTCTTGTGTCTAACACACGAACCGATCTCACTGACTCGCGTCTAACTCACGAACCGATTTCACTGACTCGTGCTAACACACGAACCGATCTCACTGACTCACGTCTAACACACGAACCGATCTCACTGACTGGCGTCTAACACATGAACCGATCTCACTGTCTCGCGTCTAACACACGAACCGATCTCACTGACTCACGTCTAACACACGAACCGATCTCACTGTCTCGTGTCTAACACACGAACCGATTTCACTGTCTCACGTCTAACACACGAACCGATTTCACTGTCTCGTGTCTAACGCAGGAAGCGATTTCACTGTCTCACGTCTAATACACGAACCGATTTCACTGTCTCGTGTCTAACACACGAACCGATTTCACTGTCTCGCGTCTAACACACGAACCGATCTCACTGACTCACGTCTAACACACGAACCGATTTCACTGGCTCGTGTCTAACACACGAACCGATTTCATTGTCTCACGTCTAACACACGAACCGATTTCACTGACTGGCGTCTGGCCTGGCGGGTTTCTCCTGTTGCTCCGGGTTTCTTCCACGCGTAGACACATTCATTAACGGGCCGATAACACCTTCATAAGTGGAGCATTGCAAGACTTAGAGGGTGGGGGGTGGGGGGCTGCCACCCTCTCGCTTGATGTGGTTCATCCTCGCGCCTCTTAGTCATTCTGTCTCTCTCCGCGTCTCTGGCGCGCGCGCGAACACTGTGTGCCGTGGCGCGTTACGAGTTGGCGCTATTCATGATTCATTATTGATGTCACAGCAGGTAACGTATACGCGGATTAAATGCGCTGTTCGTTAGGCTCATAGGTATGTGTTGCAGCTTTTTTTTTCCAAAAAAAAAATCGGGTTTTGCAAAAGCGGACCAACCAGCGATTGTCCACATTGGATTTCGATTTAAAGCTTTCGTGACTGTAAGGATTCATCTTCTTTGGTTCTTTCGTGACTTTACCGATATAACCAAAGAAGATGTCCACATTGGCTTTTGGACGCCGTGCTGACGAGATGTTAACTACCTCGCCTGGTATACAGGAGGTCGTGGGTTGGATCCCGACCCTGACGCCTGCTGCTGTATATTTGGAGTTTGCGTGACTCTCTCTCTCTGTCTCCGTGGTCGCGTGGATTTTGCTCGGGGTCCTTCGGGGTTTCCCCCTCCACATTTAGAATCAACGTCACCACGCGTTCATAGTATTTTGGCTGCTATACATTTCCACGTGATGATAAGTCACTTCGTTAGAGCTATCATTTGTGGTCACGTGTTACAGCTATCATTTGTGGTCACGTGCACTTCTGAAAAAGAGATAAATATCTCGGTGGGTCCATATTATTGGTTCTTTCGGTAAAGTCACGTAGATAGAAAATAAACCAAAAATAAAAGATAATAAAAAAATTAAATTTAAAATAATAATTAAAAATAAGAAAAGAATAAAAGCAAAAAAAACCACGACGTTTCGATCGCAACACAATCGGTCGGCTGATGAAGGCCGCTTGTGTTGCGATCGAAACGTCGAGGTTGTTTGCTTTTATTACTTTCAACGTATCCTTTTTAATTTCATTTTATTGTCTTTAATTTTTATTTTTATTTTCTATCTACGTGACTTTACCGAAAAGACCAAGAATATGAATTCCTGCAGTCACGAAAGTCTTAAGTCCAAATTAATCTCGGTGGGCTTTACCTGGAGAATATAAATAAATAAGGTGTTTAAATTCCATCATGTTGATCACTGTACATCTTAATTAACTGCCCCAGGTAAACTGTGTGTCCCTCAGACAGAGATGTCTTAATTGTTTAGCACAGTCACATACTCACTTTAAGATGTTTTCTTGTTTTTGTTTTTTGTTTGTTGCGGCTGCACCCGATTCAAGAGCCGAATGGCTCACGGGGCTATACCAAAATAAATGGAAAATGGAACTATCACTTGTTGTACGCCACTTTTCTTTCCCTGGTATTTACGTTGAGCGTCACCTCGTGGCTTTTCTCGTTAAATTCTTTATATCATTTCACGAGCGTATTTCCATCGGTTGTGAAAACTGTTCGAAACGCCCGCGAGGACACGTCTACCATGGAGGGTGGAGTCACGGGGAGCGACATGAATCGTTACGTCGCAAGATGGGGAGGGCTGCCTCGTGGACATGAAGACGTTGGGCCAACGTTGGCCCAACGTTGCACGTGTAGAAGGCTCCAGCACGCAGAAGTAGGTATCTTGAAATTCGGCTTTATTCACAGTGTTGAGGAAGTACACCAACAGTAGCCTACTCGTAGCGGGGGAGATCTTCAACGGATCCCGAGCACTGATCTTCCGTCCCTTATATACCCTTCCCACACCCTTCCTTCCTGGACATTCTATCAGCCATTGCAACTACAGGCAGACCTCGCTTAGCACGACCCCGTAGAACGTTGATTCGTCGCAGCACCCTCTATCCGGGAGAACATGAAAAAAGAAAAACCAAGAAATCTGTGCAACATGAAGAAAAAATGTTGGTGTAAGTGCGAAACGTTTGACAAATGACGACAATTAGATGTGAGCGGTTTAGGTACGGCTATGAACGTGACCGTGACATCGTTAGCAGTGCAGGCCAACCACACAGTTGGCAACCGAGGGTCAGGGCTGACGTCCCGCGTGCAAAGTCTCCACGAAGTTGTCGTGAAGGCGTCCTGCTGACCGTCCACCACGCGAGGCGGATTGTGGTGAAGGACGTCTGAACCATGGGGGGGGGGGGGGGCACACAGGAGCCTTGTGAAGTGACAGGCACCTCCAGAGCCTGGCAGAGGTTGCGTAGGCGGGTGAACTGGTGGCAGCGATGCAATGGTAGACGTGGCATGGACGCATGGTTTCAGACGAGTGGGGTGCACATACCAACGGCGACGTCATAATTCTTACCTTGTTTTCTTATATACAGATGTTAACTACCTCGCCTGGTGTACAAGAAGGTCGTGGGTCCGATCCCGACCCTGGCGCCTGCTGTATATTTGGAGTTTGCGGTGTCTCTCTCTCCCTCCCCGTGGTCGCGTTGATTTTTCTCCACTGTCGTCCGCTTTCCCCCCTCCACATTTAGAATCTACGTCATGCGTTTAGAGGATTCGGTTGCTATACATTTCCACAAGGTAAGCCACTTCGTTGAGTTGCCATTTGTGGCCAGGTAGCTTCTAGAAAAAAAGCTCATATGGCAACTGAGATGTGGCCCTTACCTGGTAAAATACATTTTTAATATATAGTTTTAGTTTTCATCAACTGGGGGTGAGTATCCCAGCCGCGTTAGGGACGAATGTCTTGCGGTGCGCCGTGTCGCACGCGCAGGGGAGCATGGTAGTGGGTCAACCGCGAGCAGGGCATCAACATCAGCGTGACGCAGACCCCTTTGTGACGTAGCGTTACGTAGGAGCCTCTGTCGCGTGACGCAGACCCCCCTTGTGACGTACTGTTACGTAGGAGTCTCTGTCGGGTGACGCAGACCCCCCTTGTGACGTACCGTTACGTAGGAGTCTCTGTCGCGTGACGCAGACCCCCCTTGTGACGTACCGTTACGTAGGCGCATTCCTGTAAGGCGCTCGACCCATCTCAGCTGGGTTGGTCGACGCGGAGCGCGTGATCGCAATGCGGCTTGATCAGTGCGCGTGTGTGAATGTATCGTGCGTAGGGCTACAGGCGCAACTGCTGCACGATTTGCACTCCTGCTAACGGCTCTCAACGGGTGGCTACCGGACGCTATCACCACCTTGTGAGAGAATGGATCCGAGTGTCTGTGTTCAGGTTAAACGGGAGGGCAACGATTTGGGTATTCCAGGGGGGCGGGGGGTGGGGAGTCTCTGTCGTGTGACGGTGGTCTCTTTTGCCGGACCCCAATGAAATCTTAGATTTTTTTTTCCCCACCACGGTAAGTTCGTGAAGGGGCTTAGCAACGGTGGTGAAATTCGGAATAAAGTGGCAATGGTAAGACACGAAGCCCAATAGCATACTCATGTCGGAGACTGTCAGAGGAAGTGGCCCGTGTCCGCACAAAACGCCGTCTTTTTAGGGCCTGTGGCCACTCACCAACCACAGGACCCAAGTAGCACACAGATGATAACAGAGGGGTTCTTGTTGTTGTTGTTGTTGGGTTATATCGCGTAAATATGAATGTGTCGTTAAACCCGCCACCGCCCGACACAGCCGATTAGTGAGGTTTATCACGTAAACAAAACGTGGCCAATTGGTTACTAGTACAGCACGCCCGGTGTGTTGAAGAGTAAACCCACGACGTTTACAATTTGAGCACGACGTTTCGCTGGCCACAGCCAGGATTGTGAAGACAGTCCTCCTATTTCCTTATTTTGGATAAAATTGGTCGCGAAAGCCTACGAATTGAACTGGCAAACAGATGACTGCACCAAGTTGGCAATTGGAGGCCTTCAGCTTCAATTTTGCATTTCTGAATCGGGGGAAAAAACACGTAACTTAGGTGACAAACGTGTTCTTCGAGAGAGCGACCGAAGACAATATCATCGTGGTAAATAAGAGACGTGTCCCACTGAAGACCTGCAAGTACGAATTCTATTTAGCTTTGGAAAGTCGCTGGCGCTGTTTTGCAAACCCATCGGAAGGCAACTCAACTCAAAGAGTTCCCCGTGGAGTTCAAAACCTGGACAAAAGGGTCCGGGTTTGCTGAGAAATGTGGCTCCTGACAAAGTGAGCCGTCTATGTGCAGTAACGGGTAAGCATCGGCTATCGTGACTTTTGTTGACGCAGTGGAAGCCAACACAAAAGCACGGCGAACCATCAGATCGATTAACAAGGATGACTCGTGCTGGTAGACATTGATATGATCTCAGCTCACAACGTATCTTGAACCGACCACTGCGCGTGATATTTCTCGGCCAGACTCATCCAATAGCGGGATTGTTTTTATTGGATGCATCTACTGCATCGATGTGATTTTTTGTAATTAAATATGCATGACCCAGATCGCGAGGATCTTAAGCTAAAAAGGTCAGCGCAATCGTCCTGCCGGGCCAGGCGACAGCCGCTTTCATCAGCCGTGTGGAGGGAGGGCCTCTGAGACAACCGCCGGGTCCTGTCAGAGCCCACTCGTGGGCAGTGTGCGACACGGCCTGTCTCTGACCTCGTCCACAGAGTGAGTGGTCACTTGCGGCCTCAGCTGCGTTGGTTGGCCGCACACGGGCCCATCTTCAGCGACCAAGGAGCCGGTGACACGCGCGAGAACCTCTAAGCTTCTTCTTCTTCTTCGTGTTATTATTATTGTTGTTCACCTTCGGCCCCTGCCGAGTGTGACGAGCTCACGAACAGCAGTCACCGCTCTGTGCAGCGGGGGTGTTTATCCGCTCGTCCATTCAGGGGCACGCACGCGTGCATGGCAGGTGTTTGCCAAGTAGCCCAGTGCTTTGTTGGCCTTTGGGAGTCAATTGTGCGAGGCCATTGTGAGAGTGATATGGGCAATGCAAGGGCAGGTCTGCGTAACGCGCGGTGGAAAATTGTTGTCAGGAAACCAATATAATGAATACGCGGAGGAAGGGCTGAGACAATGAATTGCGCATCGCTTTTCCCTATGTCCGCTGTGTGTCTCTGTGCGTTTAATTTCGAGAACGACTCCGCTCATCTTGTAGAAAGACAAGTGCCCAACTTGTGCTTCCGATCCCTTCTGGAGGCAGCTAGGAAATGTATCCTCGGAAAAATGTAAAACGTTTTCCCGGGGGTCATTAGAAGTCTTGGTCAGCTGCGTAATAACACACCACTCAGGACAGTGCAGGTAGCGTGTAATTCTCCCCACAGTCAGCATTGAGATATAACTCTTGTTTGTCCTGGCTTTTTGTACTCCAGAAGTGCCAACCCTCGTCCCACCCATCCCATTCAAATGCCACGCTCTAGACACCGTCCCTCCAATAAAGCCCTGACCACAAACCACCGCTGCGTTTGTGGAATTTCCGTACCACCGGTGCTGGTCATTGCGGTGCCTTTCACCCAGGAACCTCTCCACACCCGTGCCCCTCTCTTATCGAGTACAACACAGCCGCCAGCTGCCACCAGCTCGCCCAAGTACACGATCCACCGCGTGTGTATATAAACAATGAATAACCCCGGAAGGTTCAGCTATCAGACCGCGTTGCCCAGCTCGTATTTTTCCTGCGCCCCCGAGCGTCGATTTAATTAATCCCCTGCAGCCCGGCGCGTCCATTGCAGTTATGTTATTTGCGCCGGCAACACGACACCTCCCACCCCCCCCGTATGTATGGCCGAGCGAGCGAGCCGTGGTGCACAAAAGCTCCGCCGCGTCTGTTTGTTTCCTCTCGTGCGCCTTGTTGGCTCTTCCAGTGCCCACCCTTTTTTATTATTCTTTTCGCGTGTGCTCGATGAAGTTTGATCTGTGTGCAGATGTCATGATATCCCCCATCCCCCCACACCACCCACACCCTCCACCCCACCCACACCCCGCCATACCCCCCACCCCACCCACACCCCCCGACACCCCCCAACCCACCCACCCACACCACCCACCCCATCCCACCCACACCACCTACCCTACCCACCCACACCTCCCCACACCCCCCACCCCACGCACACCCCCCCAACACCCCCCACCCCACCCACCCCACCCACACCCCCCCAACACCCCCCATCCCACCCACCCCACCCACCCCACCCACACCCCCCACCCACACCCCCCTACACCCCCACCCCACCCACCCCACCAACACCCCCCCAACACCCCCCATCCCACCCACCCCACCCACCCCACCCACACCCCCCACCCACACCCCCCTACACCCCCACCCCACCCACCCCACCCACACCCCCACCCCACCCACCCCACCCACACCCCACCCACACCCCCACCCCACCCCACCCATGCGCACCAGGGCCCGCGCCGTCTCACCTTACCCGCCCGGCAGGGGTGGGTGCTGCCTCTCGGCGCAGCGCGGCATCGCACCAGAAGAGTCTCGCAGCTTAACGAGCGCGCAGGCGGTGCAGCTGCACGTGGCGGGGGGAGGGGGGCTATGAAGAGGAGAGGAGATTATACAGGCCCAGTAAAGATGCAACGCGGGGCGGATGTTAGCTGACGTTGAGCCAACGTTGACTGACGTTGGATCAACGTTGACTGACGCTTGGCCAACGTTGACTGACATTGGATGAACGTCGGTGGACGTTGATCCAACGTTGACTGACGTTGGATCAACGTCGGTGGACGTTGATCCAACGTTGACTGACGTTAGATCAACGTCGGTGGACGTTGGGCCAACGTTGCTTTGACGTTGGGCCAACGTCGCGCCAACGTGATGAGTCGAGAGGCCACGCTATCCACGCCGCTGAGACTGCTCACAGGCGAATGGACGTAGCTGCTTTCGTGGAGTTTGCTTGACGCGACGAAACGGCCTCGTCTGTTAGTTTACAATGCAATTGTCCACGGTTCACATATTTATCGAATGACTCTGTGCCACACTGGACAGGGCCCCCGTCCGTGGTGTTCAACAGAGGGCCCAGCCCTTGCCCATAACACCGGGCAGCAACTTGCAAAAGCGTTTCTCGAACAGGTCTCGCTCTGCTGATGAGACTTAGAGAAGCAAAAACACCAGATCAGAGTTTGCTGCTTCATACAATGCCGCTGTAACACGTATACCCAGGAAGCAGAATCAGAATCTTTATTTATCCTGGAGAAAAATCCGATGAGCTATGAAGCTCTTCCCCCCGACCCCCCCCCCCCCCCACACACATGTGAAACACTCATAGGCCGATGGGCTAATATCGTTAAAGAAGTTAACAGTATGAAAAAATGTCTCATAGCAATCGTGAGGTTTTGTAAATTGGTACGTAGTCAACAAAAATGAGGAGGATTTATTAACGGGCAGCCTACCGTATTCGTCGCTGGGTTTGGCTAAGCATGGTTTTATAGTTATTGGGCGCCGTAGTGGCGGGATGTTAAATACCTCGCCTGGTATACAGGAGGTCGTGGGTTCGATCAACGCGTGATGTTGACTCCAAACGCGGAGGCAAAAACCCGGAGGACCCGGAGGACAATCCACGCGACCACGGGGAGAGAGAGACACGCAAACTCCAAATGTACTCAGCCGTCAGGGTCGGGATTGAACCCATGACCTCCTGTATACGAGGCGAGGGAGCTAACATCTCGCCCCCGTGGCGCCCCACACAGACCTGCTATTGTCTGTCGTGCATTCTGCTCTGGCTCTCACCCCCTCTGTAACTATTGCAGCAATATATTTTGTTTTATTTGACTCCGATAAAAAAGATGAGCCTTGCGCGTGGAGGGTGCTACAAAACCAGCCACCCGAATTCAATTCCCGCTCACGACCAATATGACAGTGGCGAACATTTGAAGAGGTCCCGGTCGTCCCATAGGTCGACTCGGCTTTAAATAGGCACTTGGTGCGGTGTTTAAACATCAGCTCTGGGGAGACAAATTCGACCGGGCGTGGGTGCTGATCACACACCACTGTCGTGCGCCTTGCCGACCTTAATAGGTGCTCGCTAACAGCACTTGCCCCAACAGTATGTTAAAGGCCTATGCGGGCGAGAGGGGGGTGTGGGAGGAGAGGTGGATGTTTTTTTTTCCACCTGTAGCCCGCGTGGTCGCCTAGGGGTTACCCTGGGCTCAACGAGACAAGCGCAGCCTCTGGCACGGCCCTTACGTGATAATTACATGGGCTGGCACGCTCAGAGCGCGGCTTTTGGTTTCAACGCGGCCGTGTCGCGATTTCAAACAAGTTGGTCAGTCAATTTAATTACCTCTGGCCATTCTGCGCGGGACATCGGATCCGTGTCAGCTTAATTACATCAAGCGCTCTATGAGGGGTGGGGAATGGGGACAAATGGGGAGGAAGCGCCATGAAGAGGAGGAGGAGGAGGAATATCGAGCGCCGTTGCTTGTGAAGTTGAAGCCGCTTGCTCTCTCGGCCCCCGAGACGTCACGGTTCAGTTAGAAGGACAGCGCCTCCGGGAAGGAGGCAGTGAGAAGCAGCAACTCGGTCGCGTTGTTTAAAACACCGATTTTTATTTACGGCCTCCAGCCGGCGGACAACGCTGAAAGTGGTCCCAATGTTATCTGTTGTTGTTGTTGTTGCTGCTGCTGTTGTATTTAATGTAGTGTTTTACGCGTGAGAGTGTAAGGTTTCACTCCGGCAAAGCGCCATAGGTGCCACCTGCGTTGCGAGCGAGTGCCGAAATGCAAAGCCGAGGAGGATCGGGGTGCTGAACGTGTTTAGTCGTCTCCGCGGGACGTGCGAGTGTTGTTAGCGAGCGCCTATTAACGTCGGCACGGTATATACATAGGGGGTGGTGTGGTCAGCACCACATCCAGCCACACACACACAGACACTACCGCGTTTACCCTAGAATCACACACACACACAGACACTACCGCGTTTGCCCTAGAATCACACACAGACACTACCGCGTTTACCCTAGAATCACACACACACAGACACTACCGCGTTTACCCTAGAATCACACACACACAGACACTACCGCGTTTGCCCTAGAGTCACACAGACACTACCGCGTTTACCCTAGAGTCACACACACAGACACTACCCCGTTTACCCTAGAATTACACACACACAGACACTGCCGCGTTTACCCTAGAATCACACACACACACACAGACACTACCGCGTTTACCCTAGAATCACACACACACACACAGTCACTACCCCGTTTACCCTAGAGTCACACACACACACAGACACTGCCGCGTTTACCCTAGAATCACACACACACACAGACACTACCGCGTTTACCCTAGAGTCACACACACACAGACACTACCGCGTTTACCCTAGAATCACACGCACACACACAGACACTACCGCGTTTACCCTAGAATCACACACACACAGACACTGCCGCGTTTACCCTAGAATCACACACACACAGAGACACTACCGCGTTTACCCTAGAATCACACACACACAGAGACACTACCGCGTTTACCCTAGAATCACACGCACACACGTACAAATCTGCAGTTTAGTAAGACATCGCACGTTTAGCGGTGCACGCGCTTACAGACAAAGTTCACTCAATCAGCTTTTGAGAGACACGCAACTACACAACTGTGGAGGTCGCAATTTAGCTTTGGACACAAAGACATACACGGCTACGCACAACTACACAGATAACTGATTAGTCATATATACATACAGTACATACTACACAGAAATGTACTATTTATATTTGTATACAAACACCGATGCGCACACAGATAATCACGTTAGCTATATGGACATAAGATTGCAAAGATTTATGATTTAAGATCACGCGTTTAGCCCAATTTACACAAAAACATTTCTTCCATTTCACTTCATACACATTTAAACACACGAGACACACATCACCCATTTAGCCATACACACATCACCCATTTAGCCCAACAGACACATTCATATTAAGCCCATTAGAGACACATAGATATAGCCCAATAGACACACAAAAATACAAACAAGCACTCATGTAGCCCAATAGATACCCACAAACAAATACATTCATTCTCCATATAGACATATAGACACACACAGAGGCTATCAAACTCAGATAAAGTTCACTCGTACAGCTCAATAGACATTCACACACGTCTAGAATTCCCCACACACATAGAGCTCCACACACACACCCATAATAGTCTCAAACTTTCGCGCAGATAAAGTTAATTTATACAGCTTAACAGTTTACTCATACAGCTGAATAGACACACACACACACAGACACACACAGACACACACACACGCGCGCGCATAGAGCCCCCCCACACACACAGCACAACACACACCGACCTGCACGACCATGTTCACGGCGCGGCCCGCCAACCCCACCGTCCCTGCCGGCCGCGGGGCCGCGATGGCCATCGAGGACCTCTACCGCATCAAAGCGCCGGTGAAGAAGCACAAATCGGCGGCGACGAGCTCGGGCGTGGGTCGCGGGGTGCCCGGGGCTCCCTCCTCCGCGATGGGCTCCGGCGGCAGGAGCCACTCGGGCGACGAGGCGCGGAGCCGGGCGGCCAGGGACGCGCGCGCCCTCGCCAAGATGCGCGACGTCGAGCGATTCCTCAACGTGCACGGCATCTCGCTCGCCGACAGCGCGGCGGCACGCACGGGCATGCGCTACAGGTGAGGCGGTGGCGCGGCTGGCTGGCTGGATGGCTGGCTGGGTGGGTGGCTGGGTGGGTGGCTGGGTGGGTGGGTCGCTGGGTGGCTAGCTGGCTGGGTGACTGGGTGGGTGGCTGGGTGTGTGGCTGCCTGGCTGGGTGACTGGGTGGGTGGCTGGGTGGGTGGGTCGCTGGGTGGCTAGCTGGCTGGGTGACTGGCTGGGTGACTGGGTGGGTGGCTGGCTGGGTGCGTCGCTGGGTGAGTAATTGGATTGATGGGTCGCTGAAAGCGGGGCCACCCGCACGGGCATGCGCTACAGGCGAGGCGACGGTTCGGCTAGCTGGGTGGTTAGGTGGGCGATTGGATTGATGGCTGTGTTGCGGTGTGGGGGTGGGGGGTTTCGTGGCTTGCGCTGCTTAGGATGACTGGCTGTCTCGCTCGGAGGCTGCGTGGTAGTTTTAGTGGATTGCTCGTTGAGTGGCTGGCCGGTTGGTTGGTTGGTAGGATGGCCGGCTCGTTGGGTGGCTGGTTGTTTGTTGGACTTCTTTCGCACCGTGCGCAGTCAACCGTGCTAATTGGAGGTGACAAATCGCGCTAATGATTGGTTGTCTGGTTGGCTGGTTAGTTGGATGGCTGGTCGGGTTGTTGGCCAACTGGTTCGTTGGGTAGGTGGCTGGCTAGTTGGGAAGGTGGCTGGATGGGTGGTTTGTTGGGTAGGTGAATGGCTGGTTGGGTATGTGGTTAGCTGGATGGTTGCTTGTGTAGGTGGTTGGATGGTTTGGTAGGTGGCTGGATGGTTGGTTTGTTGGGTAGGTGAATGGCTGGTTGGGTATGTGGTTAGCTGGGTGGTTGCTTGTGTAGGTGGCTGGCTGGTTTGGTAGGTGGCTGGATGGGTGGTTTGTTGAGTAGGTGAATGGCTGGTTGGGCAGGTGGCTGCTGGGTGGTTGTTTGGGTAGGCGGCTGACTGGTTGGGTGGCTGGCTGAATGGCTGGTTGAGTAGATAGCTAGCTATACTGCTAGTCAGGCGGCTGGCTGAAAATCTGGGTGAGTGCATCCATGGCCACAGCCAATACGGGTTTCCTGAGTGTCTGAACAATCCCAACATGTTTATATATGGTTAAGAGGCATCCACAACATTTCGGATAATAAAAAAACATGGCATTTCTGAGGCCTTGAACAAGGCGACATAAATGAGAGTCACAGCAATGTGTGTAAAACATAAACACAGGGCCGGCTGCAGGTAAGAGGTATATGGAAGAAACGGAGAACAGGTGGAAATTTCAAACATAAATGCAGGCGCTTATGCAAAGGCTAATTATACGGTCGGAGTACATGTAATTTATACCTTCAATAATGGACATGGGTGCGTGTGGATAATGATAAAAAATTCATGGCAGGCTAAGAAACTTTGTAGTTCAGAATATAACGTGACAAGATCACGTTGTAGATGTAATCAGCAAGAGGAGGTTGTGATGGGTGAACAAGTGCAGGGGGGAGGAGGAGGAGGGCGGGTTACCCAGACGAGCATCGGAGTGACACCCAGAGGTTTGCCATCAAGTGAAATACCTAGGGAGCGGTGGCGCAGCAATTAGCGCGCTGCGCTACGAACCCGGTTACCCGAGTTGGATTCCCGCTCACGGCCAACACCAGTGACGATTATCTGAACGGCTCCTGGGCCACTCCCTTTAGGTCTACTCAACCTCAAATGAGTACCTGGTGCGATGTGTAAACATCGCCACTGGGGAGACCAAGGTGTTTGGGGGTGGTGCTGGTCACCCACCCCCTCGCGTGGCGTGCCTCGTTTCATAGGTGCTTTGTTAACAGCACTTGCCCCGAAAGTCTGTTCAAGGTTATACGGGGGGGGGGGGGGGGTGGGGGGTCTTTGTTGAGGCTGTAAGAGCGCTCACTGAAGGTCGGGTGTCGGCAGCACAACAGCTGTGGGATCTGGCAGAAGGAAATAGGCGATGGGGAGGTGTGGCGGCACCAATGACATTGGTCGTGATGCGACCTTGACCTTGAGAGTTCAAGCAGGTGCTGCGGTGGCGAGGTGCTAACTGCCTCGCCTGGTGTACAGGATTCCATGGGTTAGATTCCGACCCTGACGCCTGCTGTATTTTTGGAGTTTGCGTGTCTCTCTCTCTCTCTCCGTGGTCGCGTGGATTTTTCTCCGAGACTTACGGTTTTTCCCGACACATTTAGAATCAACATCACGTGTTTATAGTATTTGGATGCTCGTGATGAGCCACTTCGTTGAAGTATAATTTAGGGCCAGGTTGCTTCTGAAAAAGAGCTACATATCTCAGTGGACCTTACCTGGTACATTTTTCAAAATAGTTTAGTTTTAAGTTTAGATGCAGTTACCTTCATTTTGTCTGTGCGTCGCTTGTGGCCGCGTTTACCAATGCGTTGTCTTAACCTGCAGCAGAATGCATGAGCGAATTTAACAGGGAGGTTGTGACAGGTGGACACGTGCGGGGTGGAGAAGGGCAGGTTACGGAGACAGGCGTTGGAGTGGCACCCAGAGGTTTGCCATCAAGGGGAAGACCTCGATTCAGACGGTGGTGGTGGTGGTGGTTTTGATGAGACTGGAGGGAGCGGTAGCGCAGCAGTGAGCAAGCTGCCCCACGGAACCCGGTGACCAATGCACTCGACCTCCGCCATTCTCTTTCGAACCCCTCCCCGCCCACGCCCCCGGTCACAGCCACGATAGCTTACGCAACATATCACGGTGGAACAAAAACCCACACAGGCGTCATTGTCGCGGTGACCATCATAGAATATCGACGCGCGGCGCACGTCTCGACGCTCGCACGCCCTCGTCGGCGCGCTGTGGACTCAAACGGCGAGGGCGAATACGCTGCGCGTGGAGCGTTCACCCGGGGACAGCCTCGCGCTCGTTCGTTGTGGCGTGCGGAGTTAGGTGGCGTGTCCGGAGGACGCCCCCCCCCTCCAACCCCCGTGCGTTTCGTGGCACGTACGAGGGGGGGTGGGGGGGGGGGGTGAGAAGCCGTGGACGCCGTCGTCGGAAATGCGCGCCCGGCGTCTGAGCACCGGCGACTTGCGCCGGGCAACTCGCGCCTGCTGTGGGACACGGCTTGAACGCGAGCGATTTACGCGACGGGTGGCTGACCTGTGGTGAGGCTAATGACCTACCGCCATCGCAAACGGTGATTTCGTTTATTTTCTTTTACCACCGAGGCTCAGGGCTGCCAACGAAGATGCACACCGTCCCAAGCTCATTCGTATGCGTTGACGTTGAACTTCTTTCGCACCGTACGTAGCCAACCGTGCTAACCGGAAGAGCGGGGAAATATGCTTAAAAGTGGCATTCAAAATGTGAGCACGGAGACACGGCGCACCTGTAAATGTGTACGCTTGTACATAAGTATCGCCGTGAATTGTGGCCACAAAGCTGTACAGACTCTCAATGACAGCACCGAGGCAGCAGTCACACAAGGATAGACTAAACTTAAACTATTTTTTTTTTATGTTACCAGGTGAGGCCCACTGAGCTATGTAGCTCTTTGTCCGACGCGACCTGGCTATCGCAAATGATAGCTCGACTAGTGGCTTGTCGTGTGGAAATGTATAGCAGCCAAATTCTCTAAACGCGCGATGTTGATTCTAAATGTGAAGGGGAAAAAAACGGAGGACCCGGAGAAAAATCCACGCGATCACGGGGAGAGAGACACCGCAAACTCCAAATATACAGCAGCAGCAGGCGTCAGGGTCGGGATCGAACCCACGACCTCCTGTAGACCAGGCGAGGTAGTTAACATTTCATAGCCACCGTGATGATGATGAGAGAGAGACACGCAGACTCCAAATATACAGCAGCAGCAGGCATCAGGGTCGGGATCGAACCCACGACCTCTTGTATACCAGGCGAGGTAGTTAACATCTCATAGCCACCGTGATGATGATGAGAGAGATACACGCAGACTCCAAATATACAGCAGCAGCAGGCGTCAGGGTCGGGATCGAATCCACGACCTCTTGTATACCAAGCGAGGTAGTTAACATCTCCTAGCCACCGTTATGATGATGAGAGAGAGAGAGACACGCAAACTCCAAATATACAGCAGCAGCAGGCGTCAGGGTCGGGATCGAACCCACGACCTCCTGTAGACCAGGCGAGGTAGTTAACATCTCGCGACCGCAGCACTCTTAAGGGAGTGGATCACCACGTGTGTCAGAATCTGAATATTTATTTGTACACTGGAGAAATCCGATAAGCTATAAAGCTCTTTTTTTACAGATGTCCAGTGTGTGTGTGTGCATGCTCCAGGGGGAGCGGTAGGTGTAAGTGGCTAGCGCTACGCTGCACTCGGAACTCGGCTTACCCGGGTTCGATTCCTGCTCACGGCCACCAACACCGATGACGATTGTCTGAACCGGACCTGGGCCTCCCCTAGGTCGACTCAGCCTTAAAATGAGTACCTGGTGCGCTGTGTAAACATCAGCACTGGGGAGACAAAGGCCGCCGGGAGTGGTGCTGGCCACCCACACACACACCCTCGTGTGCCGTGCCGGCCTTCATAGGTGCTGGCTAACAGCACTTGCCCCAACAGTTTGTTAAGGCTACACGGGGCATCTTTGTGTGTGAATTGGTGAGGTTGCAGTCTCAGCTTTTAAATATTTAGCGACTGGTTTTGTCATTATCGGGCGAGGAGTTTTATGGCTTCAAACATCTGGACGGGTTGCTGTAAGGGTTATAACGACGTCTATTCAAATGGTTATGTCAGATCACTCAGCATTTGGTTATTTTCTCTTTACAATTTCTTTTTCACAACTAGAATGGGGTTCAAGTGTTACAAAAGATGAAAAAAAAGATCCCCTGTATAGCCTTAACAGACTGTAGGGGCAAGTGCTGTTAACGAGCACCTATGAAGGCCGGAACGGTACACGAGGGGGTGGGTGGCCAGCACCACGCCCGACCGCCTTTGTCTCCCTAGTGGCGATGTTTACACACCGCACCAGGGTACTTATTTGAGGCTGAGTCGACCGAGGGGAGGCCCAACACCGGTTCAGATATTCGTCACTGGTGTTGGCCGTGAGCGGGAATCGAACTCGGGTCGCCGGGTTCGTAGCACAGCGCACTAACCGCTACACACACACGTACACGATTTGCAATCCTGTAAATTCGGTGCTTTCGAGGCAGGGGTTGGTGAATCCACACTTCGATCGTAGTGCTGTGACTCCAGACTCCATTGGGCAAAGATGTGGCAGGGGCACGGCAGTAGAGTAAGTGGGTTTATGACCAGTGTGGGAGGACTTTCCACTTTTATACTCTCATATTCGTGGGTCTCTATGCCAGTGTCCTTCATTGCAATGTCAGCGGGCCACTGGCGACCCCTGATGGCCTTTTAGTGCGACCTGTGCCTTGCGGCCCCTGACAATGCACAAATGGTGACAACGCCTTCCATCATCGTGCTGCTGTCAAACCCCCAAGTGGTTTCAAGTGGTGTGGTGGCCTTCGTACACTGATGTCGTCTGATCGGCATCCCCCTGAACATTATTGAAGAACACTGCTCGGGGTACTCCAGTTACTCTCCACATCGGAAGTATTTTTTTTTAAGAATTGTAAATAAAAAAAAATGTTTGGTCATGCTGCTGAAGTGGGCAGTGGTGCGCAATGGGGAGCGGTGGTGTAGCGGTTAGCGCTACGCTGCGCTACGATCCCAGAGACGCGACTTCGATTCCCGCTCACGGCCAACACCGGTGACGATTGTCTGAACCGATCCAGGGTCTCCCCTAGGTCGACTCGGCCTCGAATGAGTACCTGGTGCGATGCGTAAACATCGCCACTGGGGAGACAAAGGCGGCCGGGCGTGATGTTGGCCACCCACCTCCTCGTGCGCCGTGCCGGCCTTCATAGGTGCTCGCTAACAGCACTTGCCCCTGCGGTCTGTTAAGGGGGATCTTTGGTGCGCAGTGGACACAAATACTCAACGCGTGTGTTAACCACATTGTGGCCTTAAAAGGAGATTGTTTTAAAGGGGACGTTTCAGTCAATGGCCCTTCTTCATGGCGAGAGGGGCCATTGCTGTACAATTGTCCAGACATTCCAATGCAAGATGTTCGTGAAACAAAAGTGATTTGAGGTCAATTCAAGCCTCCTTTGGATGAAGTGAGGGTGAACATTTAATTATTCACGACACATCTATTCGCGAGAGTGAGTCGCAGCGTACAAAATTGCAGTTCCCACTTCTTAACAAACAAGCCAAAGAAATACGAGACGAGGAATTACGAGAAAAATACAAACACAGCCGGTGCCAAACGTGGCAGTACAAACAACACGGAACATGCAAGCAAAGGCTCTGGACAGAACAAACAGAGACGGTGCGAGCGACAGAAAAAAAATGGGATAAATTCTTCATCACCCATCGGCGCTCGATGAGCCATGAAACTGCATCGCGATAAACCCCGCGCGGGCACCGCCATCTAGAGGCGGTCTAACGAACCAAGCACGACAGGTGGGCGACTCTGGCGGGGTCAAGCGGTGGTGGGTTGGTGTGCGGTGGGGTAGTCGCGATCAATGGGTTGGGTAGTCGCGATCAGGGTGTGGTAGTCGCGATCAGGGTGTGGTAGTCACGATCAGGGTGGGGTAGTCACGATCAGGGTGTGGTAGTCGCGATCAGGGTGGGGTAGTCGCGATCAGGGTGGGGTAGTCGCGATCAGGGTGGGGTAGTCACGATCAGGGTGGGGTAGTCACGATCAGTGTGGGGTAGTCGCGATCAGGGTGGGGTAGTCGCGATCAGAGTGGGGTAGTCGCGATCAGGGTGGGGTAGTCGCGATCAGAGTGGGGTAGTCGCGATCAGGGTGGGGCAGTCACGATCAGGGTGGGGCAGTCGCGATCAGAGTGGGGTAGTCGCGATCAGGGTGGGGTAGTCACGATCAGAGTGGGGTAGTCGCGATCAGGGTGGGGTAGTCACGATCAGAGTGGGGTAGTCACGATCAGGGTGGGGCAGTCGCGATCAGTGTGGGGTAGTCGCGATCAGGGTGGGGTAGTCACGATCAGTGTGGGGTAGTCACGATTAGGGTGGGGTAGTCGCGATCAGAGTGGGGTAGTCGCGATCAGGGTGGGGTAGTCGCGATCAGGGTGGGGTAGTCGCGATCAGAGTGGGGTAGTCGCGATCAGGGTGGGGTAGTCACGATCAGGGTGGGGTAGTCGCGATCAGGGTGGGGTAGTCACGATCAGAGTGGGGTAGTCGCGATCAGGGTGGGGTAGTCGCGATCAGCGTGGGGTAGTCGCGATCAGAGTGGGGTAGTCGCGATCAGGGTGGGGTAGTCGCGATCAGGGTGGGGTAGTCGCGATTAGGGTGGGGTAGTCGCGATCAGCGTGGGGTAGTCACGATCAGAGTGGGGTAGTCGCGATCAGGGTGGGGCAGTCACGATCAGGGTGGGGCAGTCGCGATCAGGGTGGGGTAGTCGCGATCAGGGTGGGGTAGTCACGATCAGAGTGAGGTAGTCACGATCAGGGTGGGGCAGTCGCGATCAGTGTGGGGTAGTCACGATCAGAGTGGGGTAGTCGCGATCAGGGTGGGGTAGTCACAATTAGGGTGGGGTAGTCGCGATCAGGGTGGGGTAGTCGCGATCAGGGTGGGGTAGTCGCGATCAGGGTGGGGTAGTCGCGATCAGGGTGGGGTAGTCACGATCAGGGTGGGGTAGTCACGATCAGAGTGGGGTAGTCGCGATCAGGGTGGGGTAGTCGCGATCAGGGTGGGGTAGTCACGATCAGGGTGGGGTAGTCACGATCAGTGTGGGGTAGTCGCGATCAGGGTGGGGTAGTCGCGATCAGAGTGGGGTAGTCGCGATCAGGGTGGGGTAGTCGCGATCAGAGTGGGGTAGTCGCGATCAGGGTGGGGCAGTCACGATCAGGGTGGGGCAGTCGCGATCAGAGTGGGGTAGTCGCGATCAGGGTGGGGTAGTCACGATCAGAGTGGGGTAGTCACGATCAGGGTGGGGCAGTCGCGATCAGTGTGGGGTAGTCGCGATCAGGGTGGGGTAGTCACGATCAGTGTGGGGTAGTCACGATTAGGGTGGGGTAGTCGCGATCAGAGTGGGGTAGTCGCGATCAGGGTGGGGTAGTCGCGATCAGGGTGGGGTAGTCGCGATCAGAGTGGGGTAGTCGCGATCAGGGTGGGGTAGTCACGATCAGGGTGGGGTAGTCGCGATCAGGGTGGGGTAGTCACGATCAGAGTGGGGTAGTCGCGATCAGGGTGGGGTAGTCGCGATCAGCGTGGGGTAGTCGCGATCAGAGTGGGGTAGTCGCGATCAGGGTGGGGTAGTCGCGATCAGGGTGGGGTAGTCGCGATTAGGGTGGGGTAGTCGCGATCAGCGTGGGGTAGTCACGATCAGAGTGGGGTAGTCGCGATCAGGGTGGGGCAGTCACGATCAGGGTGGGGCAGTCGCGATCAGGGTGGGGTAGTCGCGATCAGGGTGGGGTAGTCACGATCAGAGTGGGGTAGTCACGATCAGGGTGGGGCAGTCGCGATCAGTGTGGGGTAGTCACGATCAGAGTGGGGTAGTCGCGATCAGGGTGGGGTAGTCACAATTAGGGTGGGGTAGTCGCGATCAGGGTGGGGTAGTCGCGATCAGGGTGGGGTAGTCGCGATCAGGGTGGGGTAGTCGCGATCAGGGTGGGGTAGTCACGATCAGGGTGGGGTAGTCACGATCAGAGTGGGGTAGTCGCGATCAGGGTGGGGTAGTCGCGATCAGGGTGGGGTAGTCACGATCAGGGTGGGGTAGTCGCGATCAGCGTGGGGTAGTCCGAATTCATGCGTGATGATGCAATGTTTGGTGACCTTTTCATCCCATTGCTTTCGTGTATTGCGTCAGTGAAACGCGTAAGTTTGGATCCACAAACGCAGACAACCGAACGTCTCTCAAGTCTTAGTGGGTCACGTGTGTTAGTCCAAGCACACAGGTCTCAACGTTACGGAAGAACAACAGAGGTTTATTTTTTTACGGTTAGATCGCGTAAATATAAATGTGCCAATAAAACAATAAAAAAAATATTGTTTCCCTTCTACGTGACTTTACCGAAAGAACCAAGAACATGAATCCTTGCAGTCACGAAAGCTTTAAATCTAAATATAAATGTGCCGTTAAGCCAGCCACAACCCGGCACAGCCAATGAGTAAGGTTTGTCACGTAAACAAAACATGTAAATTCGTTACTAGTACAGCACACTCGGTGTGTTGGAGAGTAAACCCACAATATTTACAATTCGACTACGACGTTTCGGCCGGTAATTACAACGAGCATCATCACGCGACAACAGCCAGAGTTGTGAAGAAATCCTGAAAAAAAAATCCAATATTATAGATAATATTATAGATAATATTGGTCGCGGAAGCCTACGTGTTACGGAAGCAGTTAAAATTCTTGCCCGGGATCAATCATCAGCCATCGCCCCTTGATGAAGGGCGAACATCGCCGTGGAATGGCCGAGTTCTCCCCTGGAAAAGAAACTTGAAACTTGACTACCTCTGAGTCAGCAGTGGACTTTTTTTTGCCAGTGTTTACCTCCGGTGGCGAGACGTTAACTACCTAGCCAGGTATACAGGAGGTCGTGGCTTCGATCCTCAACCCTGACACCTGCATATTTGGAGTTTTCGTGTTCTTCCCGTGGTTGAGTGTTTTTTTTTTAATCTGGGTCCTCAGGTTTTCCCCTCACCTGGTCCATGTCCACGGTCTTTCTCTCTCTCTCTTGCCAAACGGTAAACCATCTTCTCGCCTTCTTTACTGTCAAGCTTCTGGTAGAGTTGTGCAAATGCTTTTTGCCACAGCTACCACTCGCATTGCCTCTCTTCTCGCTGCCAGGCATTCATACAGATGGTCATTCTCTCTCTCGTGTTCTACCGGTTCTTAAACTTGACCTTATTCTCTCTTGTTGCCTTTTGCACTTCATTACTCCATCACCACGTTTCCTTTTGATGCATCTGTTTTCCTTTGCTCGCTCCCACCGTACCACCTGCTGTTCTCAGAATCCCACTCGCCAGTCGTTCCCACATTTCATTCACGCTCCTCCTAGGCCTTACGCTTTTTAAGTTCTCCACAGCTTGCCTGCAGAAGTTTTCTTTCTCATGCTTTAGTCGCCACCACTTCACCCTGCTACAGTTCTTTTGTCTCACCTTCCTCTTCACTACGCAATCTGCCACCAGTAGTCTGTGTTCTCCAGTCACACAACACTCTCCAGGGATCACTTTGCAGTTCTTCACTCCATTCAGGTCCTTCCTCCTCACCAAAATTAAATCTACCTGGGCCTTCACCTCTCCACCCTGGTAGGTCATCAGATGTCCCTCCTGCTTCTGGAAGGAGGTATTCACCACTGCAAGATCATTTGCCTGGGCCATTCGAAGAATGTCCTCTCCTCCCGCATTCCTACTTCCATATCCGCATCCTCCACGGTTCCTTTCATATCCATCCTCACCTCTTCCCACTCTTCCATTTAAGTCTGCGCCCATCACCACTGCTTCATCTACCGGTAAGCTCTGGAACTCCTGATCTAAGCTCTCCGAAAATGCATCCTTCACTTGCCCACTGCAGCTCATCTGCGGGGTATACGCACATACACCACGTTTATAACCGCACTGCCCAGTAGGAGTCTGACTATCATCGCTCTTCAGACTTCCACCACCTTCGTCTTAATCTCCTCGCTCAGCACAACTCCAACCCCATTTATCCTCGCTGTGGTTCCATGGTATAACAATTTTAAACCACAGCCAATCTATTTAGCTTTGCTGCATTTCCATTTTGTTTCCTGGATGCATGCAATGTCGACTTTCCTTCATCTCAAGCGGTCTGCTAATTCCTGACCTTTTCCTTTCATTGTTCAAATATTTCACGTGGCCAACATTATCTTCCTCCCGAGCAACCTTCTGCTCTTTCCGTTCTGTTTCTCCGTCTCGATATGTGCAGGCAACGTAGCTACCACCGCCCGGGTCTGCACCCCCTGCAGCAGCGGCAGAGTCATTGGGTCCCGAGATTCTTCGCACGCTCTGCCCACTTAAGGGCTGCGGGGGACTGAGGGCCATTTGTTTGCAAGGACTTTCCATGTTTTGGCCTACGGGTTTTACGGCCGGTTGCCACCAGACGCCAACCCTTCTTTTATCATGGCCTGGGACAGGCAGAAACACATTTCTGGCGGAGTTAATTTCAACACACGTACATACATGCTATGAGGGGACTGCCCCCAGCCATGGGAATGTGGAATTTCCATCACTGGTGCAAGGTTGCCGGTGGAGATGAGAGCAACTGCATTGCTTGCGTGAGCATGGAGAGGCGCTGCTGACCTCCATGCGCTTCGGTGTTGGGAGAATTCACGAGGTTCAGTGACTCGGCATTTCACCAGCAGAGGGCGGCCCAACTCTTGATACAACAGCGAGACAGAAGGGGCCCATTCCCATCACCACGTGGCCCTCGGAACTTAATTTTCTCTCTCCAGCACTGAGTGCGATGTTGGCTTGGAATATGAGCCAAAGGACAGAACGCACCTGATGGGCTGTCCATCGTGGAGATGGGGCGATGACATCGGCCCCTACAGGAGCTATATTCCTTGTTGTTGCATCGCAAGGTCCGTGAGAGATGCGAGCGGTCGGGAACGTCTTAATCCAGCCGTGGATAGACCATGTCTAATAATGACACGTGTGCGCCGAGTCTCACTCGACCGTGCCACCTGCGCGTGCTCTGAGGCTGCAAAACCAGGGACGGATTCTGACATTCATGCTTTGGTCACGTTCCACCACTGGTCATATCCTTACTCTATAGCCATCATGTGCGATTAGCATCGCGCCATGAAATTCATAAATATATGCAGGAGATGTATGTGCTACGAAGAAAGGTCATCGCATGACTCCCCACCTAATGTACATTTTTCATTTCAAGGCCACAGTGTGATTGACGAATTCGTTGATTTTTTTTAGTTTTGTTATTTGCTCTTTGTGTAAATCACTGCCAACGCAACAGAGGTGTCACCAAATCATCTGTTGGATTTTCAGTGAGAGGGTGGCCTTGGCAGGGTCGGAGTACAGCAGTGCGGCTCTACCTTGCTGGTGGCCACCGTTTGACGATTCGAGCGTGGGCCCAATTAAATGCTGCGCGCGCGTGAAACAAAGATCGCAAAACCGAGCGGCTGGTGTGGACGCTTTGCCGGCTCGCCGTTTGAGCCACACCTAGCACGGCCGACACCTGGGCCAGTGGCAGCCGTGGTTTAGATAATTACAACGATAATTATTTAAATTTCAGTTTCAGTTTCATTTATTCGGAATAACCCTGTGAGCCATTCGGCTCTTGATTCGGGTGCAACCGCAACAAACAATAAAATACAAGATGCATTTAAATGTACTGTACGCAAACTGAGACATTCTCCTACAAAAACAATAAAATCTTCCAGAAAAAAGCACCATTTGTTCATGCTGCGTACAAAAAATGTGCAAAAATTGTAAAATAAATAAATACCCATTTCGATTTTTTTGGCTGCTGTTAATTTGCATATGATAAGCCACTTTGGTGAGATATCGTTTGTGGTCAGGTAGGTTTCTGAAAAATAAGTTAATAGCTCAGTGGGCTTCACCTGGTGAGATAAAACATCGTTTAGTTTTATTTGTTATATTTTTGAAGTGATTTGTTTACCTTTCCAATGGGTTTCACTCCTGTGGTGTTTTTGTATTGCTTGTTATTGTCATGTTCTGACCCGCCACAACTAGATATAGCTCATCAGATTCCTCCAGTATAAATACATATTCTGATTCTGATTATACTGTGGGTGTATTAACCTTGCCGTCTGCTTGACATGGACGTTAAATATGCCGTGACGTTATAAACAAAAAACAGTAGGCCGCGTGTGTCGGTGCCACAATCAACATTTTCACTTTTTTATAAGTTACTCGCAACATTATTGAATCGGGAACGCTCACCGCAACATCAGAGCATCTTCGTGATTAGCCTTTGCGCTATAAAATTGGTGCGAATACCAAACGCACTAAATAAAAAAAAATCATTTGAAGGCGTGGAAACTGAAGATTCCGGCAGACTTTCCGAACTTTCCCGACGGGCACTGGCCCTTTGCTTCGCGCGCTGGCGCGAATTTCTCCGCTCGCGCGACGCTTCCCGGTAAACATTCCAACGTTTGGCATGCGGCTTGAACCGTTGTTGGAACCGGGGCGGCCGTGCCGATTTGCGAGTGGCCGGTATGCGCGAGAGGGACAATGGCCACACGGAGCGCGGCCACGTGGAGTGCGAGCGCTCCTCCTCGTATCGACCGCGTGACGGCAGATGGCTCTGCGCCGCATTTCGACGAATTTGATTTTCCCTTTTAAGCAGAGGGCCGCGGCACGAGGCGTGCACTTTCGCGCGCACCGTCTGATGCGCTGAGAAAATGCACAAAAGGAATTGGGTCATCGGCATTACTTTCCAATGTACGTCTCGTTTCTTTGCACTTTTACAGGTGATGACCTTTGATTTAAAGCTTTCGTGACTGCAGGGATGAATATTCTTGGTTCTTTCGGTAAAGTCACGTGGAAGGGAAACAATAAAATTAAAAAATATAAAACAATAAAATTCTCACGACGTTTCGACTGCAACACAAGCAATCATCATCAGGTGTGAAAACCACAGCAAGAAAATTTGAAAAAAGTGGCGTTTTTTTTTCTTCAAATTTTCTTACTGGTTTTCACACCTGATAATGATTGCTTGTGTTGCAGTCGAAACGTCGTGAGAATTTTATTGTTTAACATTTTTCTTATTTATTGTTTCCCTTCTACGTGACTTTACCGAAAGAACCAAGAATATAGGTGATGACCTGTTTAGCACCAACTTATCAGTGAGCTCAGCAAAAACTATAATGAAATAAAAAAAGTATTGCAATAGTTCGCGTTTGTTATACAACTATCGACATTGCTAAGCCACCGGTGTTTTATTTGTTTCTCAAGAAGAGCCATCGCCCGTAACATTTTCCCGTCATAAGGCCACGCTCATGACAACTTTGGCAAACCTATCTGATCTTGTCTGGAACACCACTGCTCTGAGTCAAACACGTGATTTGGAGATGCTGTTACGTTGACAGTTGTGCACAAGCACAATTGTCAAAAAATCCTCCAACAACACTGCCTTGAAATGAAACTGCTATAATTGGTGACATATTCGGCAATGGCCCTTCATAGCACAAAAATAGAGAGGCTGGAGACGCAGCGGATATTAAGGGTTAGAGACTGCACTTAATTTGTGTTTGTTTTCTATGCATTTCATTTTACCGAACTGAAATAAACCACACGGGCAATTCCAAAAATTAGCAACGTCACGGTAAAAATTGTCTAATTACCCTAACCATACACAGCGGATGTCATGTTGATGGAAGTTATCTGTAATGGCTTATTTATGGAATAAGTGTATTGGGTTGGCGCTTACACAAACGCGCATGGACCACTGCCGTTCCGAAGGTGGATGTAAAAATTTGTAACGTCAGTCCACTGCTGGATGAGAACGTCTCCATGCTGCGCGGATCGTGGGAACTGTTTGACCATACTTCGCCATGCCGGTCAGGGCTCCGCAAGGGTTGGGCCCTAACAATGACAAGAGCAAGGGAAGTTACGGCGACGAGGGTAAAGCAATTAGAAACACATAAACATTTTTTTTTTAAAACGACAAAAAAACCCTACTGTCAGATGAGAAACATGAAATACTGCAAAGTAAAATCAACGTTAAATCGGAGCTAAATATAAAATCCCACCCGCGGCGCAAATCGGCCCGGGGCAGATTACGCTCAGCACTTACCAGAGCAAAAATTTACAAAACACTAAAGCTGTAGAAACGTCAAATAGATCAAGGGTGACCGCAATACTGCTATGTAAACAAAAACGAAGATATTGATGGAACAAAAACAAATGCAAGTGCCTATAGACGCTGTGACATAGTCCACTAACAACGATGAAGTTTTGCTGCAATGCACTCGACTGGCAACACCCGACATAGAATCTTTTCAAGCCGTGGTGGTCGCCCATCCAAGCACGATCCAGGCTTGCTTAGCTTTCAAGATCTGACGAGATCGGGGGAATATTCTGGGCCGATTTGGTCATCGACTCCCCTTGAATATCCAGGATATGTTATGATTATTATTATATGTATAGACAACACTGAGAGTGGATTCCCTGCTCAAATGAGCACGGGGCTGTTACTAATCTCGCATGGCAGTCATGAGCCTGCAGTGTCAATTTCAGATTCCTGTGCCGGGAGTCGGTTCTCGCCCACGGGATAATCGCTGTTTGACTCCCAACAAAATTGTTTACTGGAGTTAAAATTGGCACCCCATATTTGTGAGTCAAATGTTCCAACAACATTGCCGCCCGGTCCGATAAAAACCGACATCGCATTTAGACGCTAAATATATAAAGTGTAACTATAAATACACCGCCACTCTATGCCGTGATTACAGCATAAGAGGTTTCGGAGCATGCGTTTTACGAGCCGATATATTTTGGAGCTTTTGCAGGAAAATTCACGGCGCGTGGCCCAAAGGACGCTCGCGATTTATCGCCACGAACGCGCCGTGAACGTTTACACCAAAAGTTGGCGATTCGGCGGAAATGGCAGCGCTCGCTGCTGTTGCTGCGAAAATTGTAAATGTTGCCGCAGCAGCAGCAGCGGCAGCTGCGTTGTCGTTGTTGTGTATCTTGGCCCCATTGATCGGTCGGAGGGGCCGAGAGAGTCACTGCGCCTCAGTCCGCCTGGGCTCGGCTCCCCGGCTAATAACCGGGCGTCAAGTGTGCAGGGTGGAGAGGGCTCATTGACCTGATTGCCTCGCACTTGGAGTGGGCCCCTTCGTTCGGGTCAGAGGTGGGACGCGCGTTCAATCAGCGGCGCGTCGAGCGGCGGTGATGTCGGCTCGGCCACTCTCGGAAATGGGAAACGCTTCTTGGCCGGGAGGAATGTTGCTGCGTCGTTCCCGCGGTCGGTTACGGGTTGTCGACAAGACCGCCGGGATTTTCACGAGCACGAGGTTGAAAATCCATTTCTTTGGAAATGCTTTTTGTGCGCCAGTTTTTTTTTAGTACTCCCCCCCCGCCCCCCCCCCCCACCCGCGCGCGCACCACCGATTAGCACGGTTGGCTAGGTATGGTACGAAGGAAATTCACCATACAAAGACAAAGATCCCCCGTATAGCCTGAACAAACTGTTGGGGCTATTATCGAACACCTGTGACGGCCGGAATGGTACACGAGGGGGCGGGTGGCCATCACCACGCCCGACCGCCTTTGTCTCCCCAGTGGCGATGTTTACACACCGTACCAGGTACTCATTTGAGTCTGAGTCGACCTAGGTGGAGACCCGGGACCGGTTCAGATAATCGTTACTGGTGTTGGCCGTGAGCGGGAATCGAACTGGGGTCGCCAGGTTCATAGTGCAGCGTAGCGCTAACCGCTACACTATCGCTCCCCTACATACATACATGTACATACATACATGTACATGCATGTACAAACATGCATGTACAAACATACATGTACAAACATACATGGACATGCATGCACAAACATACATGTACATACATACGTGTACATACATGTGCAAACATACATGTACAAACATACATTTACAAACATACATGTATACGCATACATGTACATGCAAGTACAAACACACATGTACTTACATACATGTACATGCATGTACACACATGTACAAACATACATGTACAAACATACATGTACAAACATACATGCACAAACATACATGTACACACATGTACAAACATACATGTACATACATGTACAAACATAGATGTACATACATGTACAAACATACATGTACAAACATACATGTACAAACATACATGTACACACATGTACAAACATACAGGTACATACATGTACAAACATACATGTACATACATGTACAAACATACATGTACAAACATACATGTACAAACATACATGTACACACATGTACAAACATACATGTACACACATGTACAAACATACATGTACATACATGTGCAAACATACATGTACAAACATACATGTACAAACATACATGTACACACATGTACAAACATACATGTACATACATGTACAAACATACATGTACAAACATACATGTACAAACATACATGTACACACATGTACAAACATACATGTACATACATGTACAAACATACATGTACAAACATACATGTACACACATGTACAAACATACATGTACATACATGTACAAACATACATGTACATACATGTACAAACATACATGTACAAACATACATGTACAAACATACATGTACACACATGTACAAACATACATGTACACACATGTACAAACATACATGTACATACATGTACAAACATACATGTACAAACATACATGTACAAACATACATGTACACACATGTACAAACATACATGTACATACATGTACAAACATACATGTACAAACATACATGTACAAACATACATGTACAAACATACATGTACACACATGTACAAACATACATGTACATACATGTACAAACATACATGTACATACATGTACAAACATACATGTACAAACATACATGTACACACATGTACAAACATACACGTACGGCCATGAACTTCGAAGTGTGGTCAAGTTGCACCGCGTGTTGTTTCGCAGAATGTCCGACGTTCCACTCCCAGCAGCTGAATTTCAGTTTCGGATGCAGGTGCCGGCGCGTGGGACGGAACGTCGGACACCGTGCCGAACCACCCGGTCGTAGGGGTTGTTTTGACCATACTTCACTAAGCTGGACAGTGCTGGTTAGTGATGCCAGACCAATTGGCGGAAAGCCAGCAGCGTTGATCGCACCATGTGTGGACTGGATCTTGCCATGGAGACATGATCCTTATGGCGGTACCCCGGGGTACGTTGGAATCCCCCAGTACCGCCATAAGGTTTATACAACATTTCCACGACTGCTTCGTGAAGCAGCGAAAAAACATGAACCTGTCCAAGTGCCACTGAAGTAGCCAGAGTTGAGGCGTCTTTGCCCGCCATACGATCACGGGGGACAGTGTGATCCTTGGCATTTCCTTCAATGTGAAACGAATGCATCGTGGTAGACGCTTGCCTCTTTCCCTACCCGAGGAAGCAACAATCAACCGTGAAGAATGAGACGCTGCTTGGCCTCGTTCTATTAACATTGCGTTGAACGAGACGAGCAGTATCTCGTTCCCCAAGGGGTCTCCCCTGCCCCGGGTCCACTTGGTGGCTGGAAAGCAGCGGCCGATTTTCTTTGGTGGGGGGGGGGGGGTGCCAATTCTGCTGAGAATTGTTGGAAACCGCCAATGAGAAGTCTGGACCCTTCTGAAAGTAAGTCTTGAGACTCAGTGAGGCTTTTGCTGCAACAATTACATTTCACTGCATGTTAGGGGGTTACACTGAGAGAGCGAAAGTGGAACACAGATTATAAAACGTACACAGGTTAAAGACTCGATCTTTGACTTTTAAGAAAACTGTGGCCTGGGCGTGACACATTACGCGTGTATGTATTAAAATAAGAATAGATTTTACCCTTTCTGGCAACAAAACAAGTGTTAAGATGTTCAAACACCAAATAGCTGCCTTTTGCAAGAAATCAAGTCTGCATTAGCCCACACGTACTTGTGGCAAAACATGCAAACACGCTCTGATAATGAACGGCATTGTCTTTAAAACTGATTGGCTTACACCAGAGACAGTCTTCTTTATGACTTAGTCTCACCACCAGTGTCAACTCAGAGGACGCCAAAACGCGAACAGTACAAAGACAATGCACGTAGCTTACCCCGAGCTATAAACGCTCTGCATTGTTGAACTTCTTTGCGCACCGCACGTAGCCAGCCTTGCGAAGCGAAGGTGCGGGAAGATATGATGGCCAATGGGCAAGAAAGGCCACCGAGTGACAGCCAACGGGAGGCAACGCTCTTAAGAGCACGTCCAACACGGAGATGGAGTGATGGAATCGGCGCGTGCGCGGGATCTTGGTCGATTGTTGCATCGTGGGACTGTGATGATGATGATGGCATAATAAATACTCTGTGTGCATTTGGTATGATGTATAAACCGTCACGCAAACTCCAGTCATCCTCGCAGCGGCTTTTGGCTGCTGGCCATCGGACAAAGGTGGTGGTCGAAGCATCGCGCGCTTTCAGATGCGCTTCTGCGGCCGTCTGGAACGCTCTTCCCATCCTATATCAGGAAGCCACTGGGAGCTAAGCACTTTCAAATTATCTAGACTAGAACTGTTTTGTTGTGTTTAGTTTGTTGTCCTTCCACCGCACCTCCGACTACCGCGGTTTGCTACGTACGGTGCGAAAGAAGTTGAGCATACGTTCAATGAGGCTTTTACTCATTATTTTTTTTAGTTTTAAACAGCCATGAGATGTAACTCTGTGCGTTGACTGTATCGCCTATTTTGTTCGATAAGTGTGCTGTAGATTGCGGTTGGATTGCTCGGGCACCTGGTGAGGCTTTCAGCACTCCGAGAGGCGATACTCCACGCCTTTATTTGCTTACGCAGGAGCCTACAGCGAGGGGGCACTGCGAGTCGAGTGCTTCACTCCCCAGTTGGGACATTTCAGTCACCCGTAATTCGACACCAGATTGCGTGTGTTGTACGTGTGTTGGACTTCTTTCGCACCGTACGCAGCCAAGAGTGAGTGAGTGGGACAGTGAGTGGGTGAGTGTAGTATGTATGTGTTTAACTTCTTTCGCACCGTTCGTAGCCAACCGTGAGTGAGTGGGACAGTGAGTGGGTGTGTATGTGTTGGACTTCTTTCACACCGTACGTAGCCAACCGTGAGTGGGTGGGTGAGTGAGTGGGACAGTGAGTGGGTGAGTGTAGTATGTATGTTGAACTTCTTTCGCACCGTACGTAGCCAACCGTCCTGATCGGAGATTACTCTTTATTCCGCGCTACTTTTATATATATTTAGCAGGTAATGGTTGATCTCTTTTTTATCATTACTTACAATTAAAAAAAAAAACTTTTGAAGATGGTGCCTAAAACTATGGCGAGGGGAAATGCGGTTGTGTCATCACTCTCGCGTGTTGTGAGCAGTGGCAGCCAGCGCTTGTAGCTCACGATACACAGCCCACACTCACAGCGTGTGTGTTTAATACTGTGTGTGTTTAACACGTAGTAGGCTTTCACGACCAATATCATTCATGATAGAGGTTTTTTTGGGCGAGATCGCATAAATATAAATGCGTCGTCAAACCCACCACCACCCGACACAGCCAATCACCACGGTGTGTTGCGTAAACAGAACGTGGCCAATTAGTCACTAGTACAGCAAGACCGCTTGTGTTGGAGAGCAAAGCCACAATATTTACAATCCGAGTACGACGTTTCGCCAGTAATTGCAATCCTCCTATTTATTTCCTTAAATAGAGGGGTAGATGTGATGACATCACTTGTGAGCCCTTCATGTACTAGTAACGAATTGGCATGCTCTGTTTACGTGACAAACCTTGCTAGTTGGCTGTGTCGGGTGGTGGCGGGTATAACAACATATTTTTATATATATACACGATCTAACCCAAAAAAGTCTATATTCTGGATGCGGTGGTGTAGCGGTTAGCGTGCTGCGCTACAAACCTGGCGACCCGGGTTCGATTCCCGCTCACGGCCAACACCAGTGACAATTATCTGAACCGGTCCTGGGCCTCCCCTAGGTCGACTCAGCCTCAAATGAGTACCTGGTGGGGTGTGTTAACATCGCCACTAGGGAGACAAAGGCGGTCGGGCGTGGTGCTGGCCACCCACCCCCTCGTGTACCGTTCCGGCCTTCATAGGTGCTCGCTAACAGCACTTGCCCCTACTGTCTGTTAAGGCTATACTGGGGTTCTTTATCTTTAATGTGTAGAGACCGTTGCCAATCTACTGCTGGATGAATGCCTACCCCACACCGTGTCAGTTCTTGGGGTTGTTTGACCACCACGCTGCTCAGCATGAGTGACATCTGTCCTGGGCTCCCAGGGCAAATATAACCCCTTATTGATGTTGGCTGTGGCCAGGAATAGAACTCAGGTTGTAGGGTTAGGAGCGAATTCCGTTGTCCACTGCGTCATCGTTATGGCAACCCAAAACGAGTTGATTTCATTTCTTTAGAACTGCTTTGTGTATTTAGTTTGTTGTCCTTCCACTCGCACCTCCGATTAGCGCGGTTGGCTACGTACGGTGCGAAAGATGCTCAACGTACACGCACACGTACGATGCAGAACGGTGAGCTTTAATGAATTTCCACGAGGATCGGCGTTCGATCTGATGTTTTGGGTGTACCCCCTCTATTTCACGATTCCGGGGGCACCTCCAGCTTCTTGGGTGTTTTGCTTCGTTTGCTGGTGCGCAGTGGCACCACCGATCGGGAGAGATGCCCGCGTCTCCGTGCCTGCTAGGATGCAGGGGGGTTATTTAGTTGTATTAGTATGGGGTTTTTTGGGGGCTTATTTGAGTTGTCATTCCTGTACTTTGCACATTACTATCGTGTTTTTTGTATTGTTGTGACGTTCTCACCCCGTGCCCCCTACTGGAAATCGGTGGAAAAAGAGCTTTGTAGGTTATCGGATTTCTCCAGTATAAATACAGTAGATTATATTCGGCTGCTAGGGATATCACATCATTTTACATTTTTTAAAATTGCTTATTTTAAGTGTTGTGTAAATGTTTTTTTCGTGTTTTAAATTAGTTTATTGCATTACATTTGCATAAATAAACATACAAATAGACCAAAATGTATATCCTACTGTAAAAACTTACCTTACCACTCAAATCTTGAAGACTCTGCATGGGGTGATGTATATGTACGTGCAGTATATTCATTGTTTAAGTTGTACGTAGCGTATAATGTAGTACATATAATATTTGACGGTTAAATCAAGCATCGCTACTCTTTTTGTCATGCACGTGGTGCCAATCGCCGGACCGGGTCACAGCCACTTGGAAGGGTTTTGCTCGTTTTTGCCAGATTGGCGCAGTAGCGACGGATGTTGGAAGCCGGATAATGAATGATCAAGTGGACTCTGATTCTGTCTCTGGCTTCCCGTGCCCATTGGGGCTGTCCGTGGCCTCGGCGTGGCGATCGAGTTCCAAGCGGATGCCATCATCACCACCACCGTCACCACCACCGCCACCACCACCGTCACCACCACCACCACCATCATCACCACCACCGTCACCACCACCACCGTCACCGCCATCATCACCACCACCGCCACCACCACCGTCACCACCACCGCCACCACCACCGTCACCACCACCACCGTCACCGCCACCACCACCGTCACCACCACCGTAACCACCACCGCCACCACCACCACCACCGCCACCACCGCCACCACCGCCACCACCACCACCACCGTCACCACCACCACCGTCACCGCCACCACCACCACCACCGTAACCACCACCGCCACCACCACCACCACCACCGTCACCACCACCACCACCACCGTCACCACCACCACCGTCACCGCCACCACCACCGCCACCACCACCACCACCACCACCGTCACCACCACCACCACCGTCACCACCACCACCACCGTCACCACCACCACCGTCACCACCACCACCACCACCGTCACCACCACCACCGTCACCACCACCACCACCACCACCGTCACCACCACCACCATCACCACCACCACCACCGCTGCAATTTTCGTCTCCGTTTTCTGCTCGGGGCGATTGATTCCGCGCGGGCGGCAGTAACCGGAGAGCCGCGTGGGGCAGCTGTCACGAGCGGCCTGCGATGCCGCCTCTTTGAGTTTATTTATGTTGAAGTTGGCATTCGTGAATTCAGTGTTTGCTTAAATGTTTTGTTTTTATTGACCGCGTCGGCTCCCTTCCTCCCCCCGTTGTGGACGGCGTATTGGCCAAAGTTCAAGCGTCTCGTAGCCTGCCTTCGGGGGGGTGGAGCGGTGGCACCCACAACTAATGTGGAATGTTGGGGCGACGTCGATCCGACCGTTCCAACCACAAACGTCGGCCCGGCATTGGCGTGTTTACTGGGGACGTTTTGGTGACAGTGTCACGTGCTAAGCTAGCCCGGCAGCCAGAGTCTCATTACTGGCCACGGATAGCGTCACACCGGCACGTAATGACGGAACAGAAATAGTGGCACTGCCCTTCGCACTCTTCAAAAATACCTGCACTGACCAGCGTGGTTTTAACAACAACAAAAATCCACGACCGAACCCGGATGCTCTCTCGTCCGTTCCCCTCATTATTAGGCTGCGTTATATCTGGCCTGTTATTAGTTACATCTTGTAACAAATGACTTAACAAAATGTTTTTATTGGCTATTAAAAAAACAAGAAAAAAAATTGTTGTAAAGAAAAAACTCCACGACCAACACGGTGTGGGGAGGCCTTCATCGAGAAGAGGCGGTTCTTTATGTATTGCGTGCGTGACCTGCCAATACACACATATATATAACATCACAGGGCCTGCCAAATCCACTGCCAGAACATTACACTCTGGACAGAAGCTTCCTTTGTCACTGTTGTCCGGATATGGAACTGCTTCCCCGATGATTACACATTGTCGGCAAAATCACCGATTCTGATCTTCATGTTTTCAATTGCCCAGCACACACCCCTGACACATCTCCTAACTTCACCCCACGCCTTGCGGGGCCTGAGTTTTCGAACTGCAGCGAAGCCATGGACTATGCCCGATTAGATGTACCAACGTCAGATATGGCTGTTGTTCACAATTGCACCCGATAACTACAAACACAAAATGAATCACACTTCATGTCCTGCGGGCTATAGGATCCAGACCAGCAAATCCTAGCTGTGGGATGAGTGCTGCCCACCAGCCCGTCGAGTCGTCGACCCGCACCGAACGACAGTGCGAGCTGTCACAATACCTGGCTGAGCGTACTGAGCACGAACATTCTTTGGCAATGCTGCGCCGGCAGACGTGCACAAGCACAAATAACAAATACACAATAACGCAACACGTTCGCCAATAAAACACTGCCTTGAAAGTTTACAATGCGCGGTGGCGAGACGTTATCTTCCTTGCCTGGTGTGCGGGAGGTTGTGGAGTTCGATCCCGACCCAGACGCCTTGTATATATTCGAGTTTGCATGCTCTCTTCGTGGTTGCGTGGATTGTTTTTCCGTGTTTTCCGGTTTTTCCCCTCCACATTTAGGAACATGCCTTTAAGAGTATTTGGCTGCTATACATTGCCACGTGATAAGCCACTTCGTTGAGCTGTCATTTGTGGACAGGTCGCTTCGGAAAAAGAGTTACATAGCTCAATGGGCCTTACCTGGTAAAATAAAAATAGTTCATAGGGGACGTTTCGAGCAACGGGCCTTCTCCACAGCAGAGGCAAGAGAGACCTTGACACTTAGAGATACCTCTCTAGCCTCTCGAAACGCTGTGAAGAAGGCCCATTGCCTGAAACGTCACCTCATGTATTTTTTTAAGATCACAGTGTTGTTGACGGATGTGAGCATTTATTTATTTATAATCTGTACTTAGCACGAGGAGGGTCAACCGAAGGGAATAAGAATCCCTCCGTTGGCAGGGAACGCACCCCCCTGCCCGTCAACTCCCGAGTTATCCGGGCCCAGTAGCCGCGACAAACCCCCAGGGCACGGCTACGGGGTGCACCATGCCAGGGCCGGATTAACGTTCTTGTAAGGCCCTAGGCACTTCTGTTTAGTCGGCCTTCAGTGATTCACTTTCTGCAGCTGCTACCGCTGCCGCTGTCACTCCGCTTGTTTCACGCGGTACTTGCGTCCAGCCGCTGTCATTACCGATACGTTCATTCATGGAGCCTGCGCGCTAACTCGATGTGCCACAGATAAGCAAATTTAATTTTAAATGATTGTGGGGGGGGGGGGGGGGGGAACAAGGTGTTAGTAGGCAAAAAATGTATTCAGATATTCTTTTGACTATAATTATATCGGATGACGCAGCTTTGAAAGCATGCCATTCAGAAACAAAAAAACATTGTGTCATACAAACAAGACCAAATGGTAAATTTGTTTTCGCAGGTCCTATTGGATCATACGGCCCTGCACGATGCCCCCCCCTTTCCCCATCGTGCCATCCTCCACCGACCTCGCCACGCCATGCCGGCGCATCCGGTTACCCCCGGGACCTCTGGTCCGTGCACTGACACCACAAAGGGCCCTTTCTCTGCCGCCAAAGCCCCAGGAGCTGTGGTGCCATTAAATAATTCACGGCCGCTGACCCGTGCAGCAGTGGGCAAGGCCATCGCAGAGCCCCCGCTCGGTAGCGGGTGGCAATGGCGAGAGAGTGTCGGATCCTGTGGTTCACATTGCACAGAGGGGTGGGTGCGCGTGTGTGTATATGTATGTGGGGAGCGGTAGTGTAGTGGTTAGCGCGCTGCGGGACGAACCTGGCGACCCGGGTTCGATTCCCGCTCGCGGCCAACCCCCAGTGCCGGATTATCCTAGCAGCAAAAGTAACAAATGCTACGGGCCCCGCACTTTCAAGGGTCCCGCGCTAAATGCTTGCAAGCTATCAATTCCGGTTCAGTGATTCTGCACTTGCTCTATGACTATAGTACTATACCGTCTTCAACTTTTATGAACGATGTTTAAGGTTAGCGATTTATCGTATTATCTGGTCGTATAGCAAATGAAAAAATACAATTACTTTACTATGCTTGTGCTTTAATATGTATATGTTTTGTTTTTATTTAGAGCCCTTTAATAACGTATGCTACAGGCCCTGCACTAGCTTCATCCGGCACTGGGGTGGGTGCGTGTGTATATATCTATGTCAGCACATACACACACACTGAGCGATGGCTCAGTGGTTAGCGCGCTGCATGACGAACCCGCGAACCCGAGTTCGATTCCCGCTCACGGCCAACACCCGTGACGATTATATGAACAGGTGCTGGGGCTTCCCCTAGGTCGACTCAGCCTCAAATGAGGTCGACTCAGCCTCAGCTTGGGGGAGGCCGAGGGAGACAAAGGCAGCCTGGCGTGGCGCTGGCCACCCACCCCTAGGTGTGCCGTGCCGGCCTTCATAGGTGCTCGCGAACAACACTTGCCAAAACAGCATGTTAAGGCTATACGGGGGATCTTTGTCTTTGTATATATGTCAGCACACAGTCAATGAACACGGTGTGCGCAGTGCCGGATAAGGCTAGTGCGGGGCCTGTAGCATATGTTATAAAGGCGTCCTAAATATAAAATACATAAATATTAAAACACAAATGTTTTGCTTGCACAGTAAAGTAATTGTATTCTTTTTTATTTGCTATACGGCCAGATAATACGACAAATCGCTAACCTTAAACACCCACTCGTTCATAAAAGTTAAAGGCAGTATAATACCATAGTAATAGAGCAAGTGCAGAATCACTGAACCGGAATTGATAGCTTGAATGTATTTAGCGCGGGCGTCAGGATCGTGATCGAACCCGAGACCTCCTGTACACCAGGCAAGAAGGTTAACATCTCCGAGCCACCACAGCGCCCAATAAAGTTAAGCTCATCGCAAAGTGGACCCGGTGAACAGGGTGCGATGCACACTCTGTCTGTGAATACGTGCACAAGTGTCCGTGTTAAAGCAGATTGTCTCCTTGCTGAAATGTGCATTGGGCTTGTGACCCTCTGCATTGGTGGCACTGAGTCAGTGGCTGGAAATTGCACATAAATGAAATAGCCCTATGTGTCCTGACTTTTGGGCCACTCTGTACGGATCGGAATATGCACACTGACAGAGATATTTGAACAAACGCTGAAAAGTTCACTAAGTATCCGTGTAAATGCGCATGCTGAGAATAACACTGAGAGAAAGAGGAGCACGCGGATTCAGAGAACAAATTCTAAGAGACACCGCGGTGGCGAGATGTTAACTCCCTCGCCTGGTATACAGGAGGTCGTGGGTTCGATCCGGACCCTGACTCCTGTATGCTTGGAGTTTGCGTGTTCACCCCGTGGTGGTGTGGATATTTCTCGGCGTCGTCCGGTTTTTCTGTTCATATTCAGAAACAACTTGCGTTTAGAGTATTTGGCTGCTGCCAGTTTACAAATGATAAGCCACTTTGTTGAGCTGTCATTTGTGGCTAAGTTGCTTTTGAAAAACAAAGCTATGTAGCTCAGTGGACCTTACCTGGTAAAATAAAAATAGTTTAGAGTTTAATTTTGGCTAGCCATTGAACTAATACGGTCACTGCATCACGCACTTTCAGATGCCCTTCCGTGGCCGTCTGGAATGCTCTTCCTTCCAACATTAGGAAGCCACTGGAGCCATGCACTTTAAAATAAACTAGATTGAAAATGCATTGCTTTTGAACTGCATTATCGTGTTTAGTTTGTTGTCCTTCCCCCGCTCCTCCAATTCGCTCGGTTGGCTACGTACGGCGCGAAAGAAGTTCAACGACACGGATACGTTTAGAGTGAATGGGCTTGGGCAGGACTCGCCGCTCGGAGGGGTGGTGGCCGATGAACCCGACTGGTGGCGGAACGGCAGCCAAGAGACGGAACGCGCTCAAGAGGACGACCACTGTGTCGATGGAGTACAGAGATCATCAGCTCGCGCGCAGGTAGATGCGGGGATGCCTTCATCCAGCAGTTGACTGATCATGGCTATCGATGAAGAAGATTGTTATACAGTTTATTTATAGATCATCAACATCAAATTTTGATTTAAAGCTTTCGTGACTGCATGGATTCATATTCTTGGTTCTTTCGGTAAAGTCACGTAGAAGGGAAACAATATTGATGTGGATGAAGAATATCGTCAACATCATCCCGTTCCATGGGCAGATAGCCCGCAGGTGCCCACCGCATATTTCGTCAATTGCTTCAACTTTCCTCTGCCTTGTGCCAATAGGCCCAAGTAGTGGTCACATCTTTCTGGCACGAATCTCTGGTGTCTTCGCCAAGCCATTCTCTGTTACGTCTTATTGTCTTCAAATGTGTAGACGAGTAGTGGAGGACGTCATGTCACTCAGAGGGGTGAGAACGGATGACGTCAGGTTACGGGGGATATGTAAGGGGGAACCCGTGACGTAGAGGGGGTCGTCGCGAAGGGCCAGGAACGGAGAGAGTTAGGGAGTCGGGATCCAGGGTAGGGGGAATCAGCGCCAGGCGAGAGTGATACTTCACCCGGCCGATCGAGTTGGATGATCCCTCGGTCGGTGCTGGGGGAAGAGCACGTGTAGCCTGGGTGGAGCTAGGGACCTCCCAGCATCCTTTCCCATAAGGAGATATTAGGGTTGTCACTTGTTAGGCGTAAGCCTTTAATAAGTTACCGAAACCTTGGTCTCCGCCCCGACTCAAGAACCGTGTCAGCGTCGTATGTTGCACCTCAACATATGTATACATATTAATAAGCTTTAATAGCAATTTGAAATTGTTTATACGGGAAATACGCACCAAGTCTCACGCACACACACACACACTCAGCGTGTTATGTATTTGTTCTTGGGATAATGATAAACAAACACCCTCGTGCAGAACAAAAATGAGATCCAGTTAAATGTTCATTCAAATGTAAACTCAAAAAGATAACAAGCCGGTTGGGAGGCACGCAAATAAAAAAACTGCATCTGAGACTTCTATTTTCTCTTTTAAAGTTGTAAGCGTTCTGTGCGTTTACTGGGCAAATTTTTTGTCATCTCCAGCGTCCTCTCGATGCACATCGCTCTGCGCCGTAACTGCTTTCACAAAGGGGCAAAGACTGACACTGCTCGCGAGGCATTTGTTCGAGTCGTTGCACTGCGTTGACCGACCCAACGGGGGCCGGTAGTCCAGCCACGAGAACCATTCATTCATTTGGCCCCACATTTGCAAAACAAAAAACATGAAAAACGGCTTTAGGTTAATATTTCTCCAATGCCTTCGAGCGTTCGCGCCGGGTTTGCGAGTTTCCCCGCCGCGGAATGTGGCGGTGATTGCTGGCGGGGGGTGACACTGCACACCGGCAGCGAGTGTGGAGATTCCATTGACTTGTCGCAGGCTCCGTTTGTTTTTTTGGTAAACGCCGGCCAGTTCATGGTGGCTTGTAAAAGGAGGGCGCCGTGGGGGGCTATGAGATGTTAACTCCCTCGCCTGGTGTGCAGGAGGTCGTGGGTTCGATCCCGACCCTGACTATGCCTGCTGTTTATTTGAAGTCTCCGTGTGTGTCTCTCTCTCTCCCCGTGATTGCGTGGATTTTTCTCCGGGTCCTCTGGTTTTTCCCTCCACATGTAGAATCAACATCACGCGTTCAGAGTGTTTGGCTACCATACATTTTCACATGATGAACCACTTCGTTGAGCTATCATTTGTGGCCAGATCGCTTCTGAAAAACAGCTATAAAGCTCAGTGGGCCTTACCTGGTAGAATAACAATTAGTTTGTAAGAGCAGACCCTCGAAATTGGGAATTAATAACACCCGGTCATGCACTGTAACGCAAACGTATAAAATTGGCTCAATTCTAGTTAGTCGTGTGAATTTTGATTGTGGCCCTTATTGCGATTATCATAGATTGTCATACGCGCTGATACAATTTGCTATATTTATATGGGCACTCGAAACAGGTTGCTAACTTTGCCCGCTTTCTACCCACATTCTGTACAAAGGACCTAACATTTGGTGTCGTTGAGCTTCGTGCAACATAGTTTGCTCAAACACACAGCAGAAGACTTCATAATGTGTTTGCCACCCAATTTGGAGGGTTAAAATTTAAAAGTATTTAATTCATCTGGTTGTCTGTATAAATTGTACAAATATTGTGCCCAATTACAGCTCTAAAGCCCTTCAAGTTTAAGCGACCCTGCTTTGACATTTTAATGTTTGGCTACCGCACCCTTCAATACCTCCACATGAAAACTCTCCTGGGGTTACGGTACAAAATGTAAACAATTAAAATTGCAGGTTTTTCAAATGATGAGTTATATTATATGACCATATTTGTGCCAATTTCTACCTTTGTATCCCTCCTACAACCTCATTATAATGTACACCACTCATCACCGGCTGTATACGCAGTAATTGATATGCACAACATGAAATTTGCCAATGCGCCAAACAAAGGCCTCATGATTGGCACTGTTATTTGTTTCGTCGGGGTTAATGTATTTTTCATGCTGGAGGTGCCAGGTGTCTGATATGCCGAGCGGGTACTCATCAGAACTGTTTGTCCGAGCTCGGGGCATCGGGGCGCTTAAACTCAATCGCGCGGGTCTAGTTACTCATTGGGTGTCGCATTATTCAGCAGCCTCAATGATAGACCAACTAATCTGGTGATGCTGCTGCTGCTTCTGCCTTGGTGGTGGTGCAAAAGCACGGTGGTGTAGCGGTTCGCGCTACGCTGCGCTACGAACCTGGCGACCCGAGTTCAATTCCCGCTCACGGCCAACACCGGTGACGGTTATCTGAACCGGTCCTGGGCCTCCCCTAGGTCGACTGAGCCTCAAATGAGTACGTGGTGCGATGTTTAAACGTCGCCACGAGGGAGATAAAGCCGGCCAGGCGTGGTGTTGGCCACCTCTCGTGTGCCGTGCCGGCTTTCATAGGTGCTTGCTAACAGCACTTGCCCCAACAGTCTGTTAAGGCTATATGGGGGATCTTTGTCTTTGCACAAGCGCGAACATAAACAGCAAATCTCCCCATATTCGTCATCAATATCAGAATGACAATCTTTTATTTATGCTGCAGGAATTCGAATAACACTGCCTGAAAGTGAAAAAATATTGACATATATATATATAACATTGGGGTGCCCCGGTGGCGAGATGTTATCTCCCTTGTCTGGTATACTGGAGGTCGTGGGTTCAATATCAACCTTGACGCCTGCATATTTGGAGTTTACATGTCCCCCCCGTGGTCTCGTGGATTTTTCTCCGGGTGCTCCGGTTTTCCCCTCCACATTTAGCATCAACATCACGCGTTCAGAGTATATTTCTGCTATACATATCCACGCGATGAGCCACTTCGACGAGCTATCATCATTTGTGGCCAGGTCAATTCTGAAAAAGAGTTGTATATCTCAGTGGGGCTTACCTGATAACATTTTAAAGTAATTTAGTTTAATTTTAATCGGTGACGTTTTGGACAATGAACGTTCTTCAGAGCAAATACAATTTTATATAAAGGAGGCACCGCATCAGCTGCAGACGAATGGATGTAGAGAATGAGCTAGCCGTGAGCTGAGGCAGGAAAGGGCAGCATGGAGGGGACAGAGAGAGAGAGAGAGAAAAGAGAAGATGGGAAAGAGAAGAAGCCAACGAGAGAGTGACGGGCGAGCAAAGTATAAGATGACCAAGCCAGCACAATGGGCAAACGCACGGGAGACCTTACCTTCCGAAGAGTCGGGTTTAACCAGTCGATTGCTTTCGTGCCCAGTGGCTGGGGGCTGTGTGGCCACGTCGGTGGGTCGCGTAAAAGTGACTCTTCGGCTCAGGTCACTTGAGTTCAGCGCTGGTCAGGCCGGCCGCATTAAATGTTGAATTTATGCCCGGCTAACACGACCTTTCGTGACATTTCACACTGGGGTTATTTTTTTTTAAATAGTTTTAAGTAAGAGCAATATCCAAACTGACATGTGCGTGGAATGTTTATTTTGGAATAAATCGCTATTCAAAAAATGATTAAAATATAAATACGAATCAAAATAACGTGCAGCGCTTTATTAAATCACCTGCCCGTAAACAAATCTCAATGTGCCCGATCTCCTCCAGTCTCGGTAGCTGAGCAGGGGTTGAGCCCTGATAATTTTTCAACAGGTGACCAGCGTGCATAACAGGTGTTATAGGCTGCTGCTGGGCTATGCTGTGGCCAGCAGAAGGCAGTGCGGATACATCCATTGTTGCACTGTACATCTATGCTCCCCACCTTCACCAAACAGCACTGGCCAGTGTGGTGAAGTATGGTCAAATTGCCCCCACGACCCGCTTGGGGTGGGAGTGGGTTAGACCTTCACAAAGCCCAGTGCGATCATTGAGCTGAATTCCCATTCAGTTCTTCACTCAGACTAAGCTAGAAGGGAAATAAATCTCACTGACGTCGTGAACATGCGGTGATGGTAGCGTGGATCTATCGGATTGGCCTCGAGTTATATTTTTTCCCCGAAATAACGACACTTAACCGGGGCAGGGATTCACCTACTTGCAAGAGGCACTTAACAGGACCCACACACTCCCTTCTCGCCTCGCTCTTTCGAGAAACACTCAGCTGTGCTCCGCGCCTCGGAGTCACGGCAATTTTCGTCCGTGAAACATTGTGCGTGTTACCAATCGCATTGCTATATCTACGGGACCTTTTTGGCCAGTATCAAAGTGGTGTTAAGATGTTCAAACACCAAATGGACAACTTAACACCTGTTTTATTGCCAGAAAGGGTAACACTTATAATAATAGGGGGTTTCCCCTTTTTTTCTGGCAACAAAACTGAAACCTTTTTTTACAAGGATTCATGTCTGCATTAACCACAATACCTGCAGTCAAAATGCAAACAAAAACATACTACAATAATATATGCATTGTCCTTGAAACTGATTGGTTCACACCAGAGACGGCTTTCTTTTGAGCCTCGTCTCAATTGGTGCTCGACCAGAGGACGCCAAAAGGCGTACACCTCAATTTATCAGAGTGTGTTTTTGGTTGCATTTTGACCACAAGTATTGTGGTTAATGCACACATGATTTCTTGTAAAAAAGGTTTCAGTTTTGTTGCCAGAAAAAAGGGGAAAACCCCTATTATCATATTATGGTACTGGCAAAGGAGGTCTAATGATGTAGGGTAAAACATATTCTTATTTTCATACTTTGATACTGGCAAAAAAGGTCCGATAGATATAACTGCTCAAACCTGAGCTGTAAATTTTCGGATACTTGCATTGTCTTTGTACTGTTCGCCTTTTGACGTTCTGTGGTGTAACACCGGTGGTGAGACTAGGCCATAGGGAAAGCTGTCTCTGATGTAGGCCAATCAGTTTCCAAGACGATGCAAATATTATGATCAGAGCGTGTTTGTTTGCATGTTTTTTCCACAAGTACGTGTGGTTAATGCAGATTTGATGCCTTGAAAAAAGATTATCCATTTGGTGTTGATCACCTCCTGTTTTGCTGACAGAAAGGAGAAAACCTGTTCTTATCTTTAATTATAATTATTATAATTATGATAATGCGTGATAATAATGATAATAATTGTAATTATGATAATGCGTGATAATAATAAATTTAATAGTTCTAATTATGATAATGCGTGATAGTAATAATAATTATTATAATTATGATGTCTGATAATAATAATTATGATCATGCGTGAAAGATAAGAACAGGTTTTCCCCTTTCTGTCAACAAAACAGGAGGTGTTCAACACCAAATAGATAATAATGATAATTATTTAGATAATAATGATAATTATATAGATAATAATGATAATTACATATCCAAGCTCTGATTTGACGACACCAGCTGGGGCACTGTGGAGGGCTTCTCCCGTGAGCTCTCGCTGCGGCATTTGGTCCGGCGGAATCCCGCAGCACGACGGCGTGGAACTCACGGGGAAAGTTCACAGCTTGCAGGGCCGAGATTAGAAGAAGTAGAAGAAGAATACATAAATAAAATAATAATCATGTCATTAACCGCTCAGACTTTTAGAAGAGGGAACGAGTTAGCTAGCGGTTGGCTGTGATTGTGCTCACGGCTTCTTCATCGTGAACCACGCTAGGCCACAACTGTGTCTGTATGGTAATGCTGCCATGGTGCAGTGGTCGACTCATAGTTCTTAACGTAATGTTTTGTTGTTGTTATTATTATTACAACGCTTTTTCACCCAGGAAAGCCTCGCTGAGTCTCATGCCTCTAGTTTATTATATACTAGCTTTACTACCCGGTGATGTTCACACACCACACCAGTTACTCGTTTGAGGCTGAGTCGACCTAGGGGAGGCCCAGGACCGGTTAAAATAATCGTCACCGGTGGTGGCCGTGAGCGTGAATCGAACTCGGGTCGCCAGGTTCGTAGCGCGGTGCGCTAACCGCTACACGACAATGCGTTACGCTTCCACATGCGCGGGTCACGTGACGGATTTGACGTCACAACTCGCTTGCCGTGCAAAAAAGAAATGCATTATTGAGCTCCCCCCCCCAAAAAAAACCAAAAGTGTGTTTTTATAATTTTTGCATGGTGTACAGTCTGGAAAGTACCCACATGGCAAATGTCAAGTTTGTTGCATGTCGGGAAGTACGCTAAACATTTTGAACAGACACACATAATCACAACTGTGCCTTTTATATATACGGAGATATATTTCTCATTGTGTGAAACTTTCTCTGTTTACGTTGAATATTAATGTGACAGCGCTTGTGAGTGCCAGATTTGCACCAGAAAGGTGCCACTTGCCGAGGCAAAAATTAAATGGACTTGACTCTTTTTCAGGAGGGTCGCAGCTGGGGGCTGTGATCGCTATGTGTGTTCCAGTCGGCTAATATAGCGGGTAAGTTGTCAAATTAAACAAATTATGACCAAGATGCTGGCGCATAATGGACTTATTTTTCGAGAGACGTCACGGGCTTTCTTTCACGTCCGCTGTGATAGATCTGTTTGTGCGTAAAGTATAAGATGATGTTTGTAATGTAAATTCTTTACAAAATAGGAATACAGTTTTCCCTCGCTTTATGCGGGTTCGGTTTGTGCGATTTCGCATCTATTGTGGCTAAGCAAATTTGAATCCACAATTCGCTATGTGCGGGTTGAATGCACTCATATGCGGTGACGTGGTGGACGTGGGACAACATTGTGTGTACTGTAAATTGTATTTGACCAGTTAAGGCCCCACTGAGTTACGTAGCTCTTTTTCAGAAGCGACCTGACCACAAATGATGGCTCAACGAAGCGGCTTATCCCGTGGAAATTTATTGCAGCCAAATACTCGAAACTGATGTTTCTAAACGTGGATGGGAAATAACGCGATCACGGGGAGAGAGACACGCGAACTCCAAATATACAGCAGGGTCGGAATCGAACCCACGACCTCCTGTAGACCAGGCGAGGTAGTTAACATCTCGCTTACCTTGGCGCCCATACGTGCTACTCGGCAGGCAGTCGTCTCGTGCAGTTTCGCTTTGCATGCCCTTTCCTTGGGAGGCATCTACCGCGTAACGCGGGGGGAAACCTGTCCTTGTTTGAAGCCAATGGTGACTCCCACACTTCTCAGCGTCATCTGTGTGGCACTTCACTCACGTCTAAGCATACGCATGGTCGAGCGTGCTGCGTGTAGGGTGGCGTAGCTGTGGGGCGCACAGGCGGTGAAACTGCACCCGAGCCCAGGGCCGGAGTGGCCCGGGCGTGCGGCTACGAAGAGACCGCTCTAGCCCCCCCCCCCCCGCGTTTTGTGCGGTACACTGAGTGCACACCACCGCGCTCTGTCCTGGTTACGTTTCCGAAGTGTGCCCAACGCGGTTTAACGCGCGTTCTCTCTCTCTCTCTCTTTGTCCCTGCAATAATAATCATAATAATGAAACTTCAATTCCGTCGCTCGGTGAATTTGGCGACTTTCACCAAAGCTCACGTGGGTTTCGGGGCGGGTGGGCGTGGGGACAACGATGACGTTAAGGAGGCCCCACGTGTAGCCGTGCGAGTCGTGGGCGAGGTGACGTGGACGCGCGCCACCCTGCCGTGGTTTCTCGCCGTCTCGGCGCACGCCGAGCTGCTGCTGCTGCTGCCAAATCGGGCATCAAAAATAGCTCAGCGGCCAACCCGCGCGCGCACCGTCACGGACTTGCGGTTGGTGATGCGTCGACGTCTATCCTGCGTGCGCGTGTATTTTTTCCTTCAAGTGACACGCGATACGCAGGATGGACAACAACAGGAACGTTTAAAATAAAAGTGTGTTGTTCGACAGAGGAAGAGATTGGCGCCAGAGAGATGCGGGCACGACTACTTGAGCGCATTGGCACAAGACGGAGGAAAGTGGAAACAAATGACGAAATGTGTAGTGGACACCGAAGGGCTTTCTGCCCATGGACCGTGATGGTGATGATGCGCACGTGTTTACATTGGCTCGACCGTAATAAAGGCCGTGGGCTTTTTAAAATATATATATACGGGCAACGATCTTAAGGAAAATCCGGGAGATTTACAAATCAAGACATCTAACCGTTCTACTCGAGACTTTTGCACGGGCCGACACCGAAAATAACGAGCTGCCCTAGATTGTCACTGCTTTTTGCACTCATTACACACGAAGTTATTGCTACAAATGAACCCACGATACCTCGCTGATTTCGTCAAGAAGCATAAACCATTATCACGTGAACTCCGGTCATCCTCGCAGCAGCGGCTTCTGGCTGGTCATCGGAAAAAGGCGGTGGTCACCGCATCGCGCGGCGCTTTCAGATGCGCTCCTGCGGCCGTCTGGAACGCTCTTCCTTCCTCTAGTAGGAAGCCACTGGAGCTGTGCACTTTTAAATCATCTAGATTGAAAACTTATTTCTTTAGAACAGCTTTTTGTGTGTAGTTCGGTGTCCTTCCCCCGCACCTCCGATTACTACGGTTGGCTACGTACGGTGCGAAAGAGGTTCAACATACATACCTGCTACTGTTCATTTTAATGATGAATTTATACACCAAGACCCCCCCCCCCCCATAGCCTGTAACAGACCATTGGGGCAAGTGCTGCCAGCGAGCACCTAAAAAGGCCGGCACGGCACACGAGGGGGTGAGTGGCCAGCACCACGCCCGGCCGCCTTTGTCTCCCCAGTGGCGATGTTTACACACGCACCAGGTACTCATTTGAGGCTGAGTCGTTCTTGGGGAGGCCCAGGACCGGTTCAGATAATCGTCACTGGTGTTTACCTACTCACCACTCCCTAGTCACTAACCGGGTTCGTAGCGCAGCGCGCTAACCGCTACACTATCACTCCCCACACATACTCACACACTCTCATTCACATGGTGATCCTCGTGGTAGTCTGGATCGGGCTAGGGTTCCGCTGGCACAGAGGGTTCGATTCACAATCATCAGTATCGCTAATTTGAATCCCATTTCGGGGTCACTTCAGCCCATCATCCCTCAGGGTTTACTAAAAAGAGCACCACTTTGTGGGAAGTCAACAACAGATATTTTTTTTGGCATAACTGGCCCCTGTTATGGGAATGTGGAATTTCCACAAGTCTGGATCTGCTCGGAGTCTCCCGACAATCATCTGAGCGTGAAGGCGCCGTGACTGGAGTTTTTGAGCTCAGACAGACTTTTTTTTTCAACACGCAGCGTTTGAGAGCACCTATTTTGGCCCATCAGTTGTGAACCCACGCGCCCCCAGGAAAATTCGTGCAATCGCATTACCACGACACCTATGTTTAGTACAAAGCTGATCCTCCAGAAATCCTAAGCGACGTAAAAATATGGAATTCCACCAATGCTCACAGTTATAAACGGGCGCCGCGTCTTAAATTCTCGAAGCCACGAACGGATATACACGAACGTACGTGACGACAACAACAACAACAGAGGCAGCTGCTGCTGCTGCTGTGCCCATTGGTCTCCAAGTGCTGGTGGTGGTGTTCACCGCGGCGCTTGGAGGCCACGTGGCGCTGCAGGAGGTCAGGAGGACTGGCTCGGGTGTTACGGTTTAACGAGCACAAAGACAGTGATCCCCCCATGTTGTTTGGGGGTGGGGGGAGGGCAAGTGCTGTTATAGCATTGGCACGGCACACGAGTGGGGGGGGGGGGGTACCACACCTGGGGACATTTGTCTCCGCCAATGCTGATGTTTACACACCGCACCAGGTAACGCTTTTGGGCTGAGTCCACCTAGGGGAGGCCCAGGACCGGTTCAGATATTACTCGCCGTTATTGGCCACAGGGGGTGAGGGGGAGAGGGATTTTAACTCCGGTAGCCGGGGTTCGTAGCACAGTGCGCTAATCGCTACAGTACTGCAAAGACGGACACAAAGTTTCCCCGTGTAGCCTGTAACAGACTGTGTTGGGGCAAGTGCTGTTAGCGAGCATCTATGAAGGTCAGCACGGCACACGAGGGCGTGTGGGTGGCCACCAACCACGCCCGGCCGCCTTCGTCTCCCCACCAGCGACGCTTACACATCGCACCGGGTTACCCATTCGAGGCTGAGTCGACCTCGGACCGGTTCAAGGTTAATCGTCACCGGTGCCGGTGACCGTGAGCGCGGGGGAAATCGAACTCGGGTCGCCGGGGTATTGGCAGCGCGCTCAGCTCGCCGCTACGGCGCTGCGTGCACGCGCGCGCAGGGGTCGATGTCGCGTTACCAGCGGTTAACGAGGCAGGGGGGAGGGGTAGCTCAAGTACAATGGAAATTAAAATATCGCCCCGCAAAATAAACCGTGCCCATCGCGTGGCATTTTAGTTTTTTTTTAGCTGCGGGCTGCTCCACACACAGCGTGTCGCGATGATGACCCGCTGTTAGGAACGCGGGCAGGCTCCGCGTGTGTCTCTGCGTGTTGCGCGCTATTCGCTAACAGCACTTGCCCTAAGAGTCTGTTGAAGGCTTTACGGGGGATCTTTGTCTTCGTATGTGCTGGAGGGCAGCGGTAGTCGTAGCGGTTAGCGCTACGCTGCGCTACGAACCCGGCGGGCCGAAGTTCGATTCCCACTCACCGCCAACGCCAGCGACGAATATCTGAACCGGTAGTGGGCCTCCCCTAGGTCGAATCGGCCTCAAATGAGTACCTGATGCAGTGTATAAACATCGCCACTGGGGAGACAAAGGTGTTTGGGGGTGGTGCTGGCCACCCACCCCCTCGTCTGCCGTGCCAGCCTTCATAGGTGTCTATCGCTAACAGCACTTGCCCCAAGTCTGTTGAAGGCTTTACGGGGGATCTTTGTCTTTGTGTGTGCTGGAGGGCAGCGGTAATGTCGCGGTAAGCGGCGCTGCACTCCGAACCCCGGCGGGCCCGAGTTCGATTCCCGCTCACGGCCAACGCCAGCGACGATTATCTGAACCGGTAGTGGGCATCCCCTAGATCGACTCGGCCTCCCGACTGCGTAGATACTGGCGTAGTATGTACGCACTGGGGAGACAAAGGCGGCCGGGCGTGGTGCTGGCCACCCACCCCTTCGTGTGCCGTGCCGGCTTTCATAGCCGCTATTCGTCGCTATCAGCCCTTGCCCCAACGGTCTGTTAAGGCTACACGGGGTATCTTTGTCTCTGCGTTGGGGTTAATGGGCCTCCAGGGGAAACCGTTTTTAACGCGGTTTGTTTCACGAAAGTCCAAGCCCGGGTTGGGACTTGACATCAGAACATCATCTCATCCCTTTCATGAACACGTAGACATATTTTTGTCAACCCACCGCTGGATGAGGCCCTCGCCCACACCGTACGGGTGGGGGGAGGGGTGGTGGGTTACTTTGACCGTCCTCCACGTTGGTGAAGGCATGCGAGACGGATGCGGCAGCATAGCGGTGCAGTACAACAGTGGGATTTGCTGCACTGCCCGCCACAAAGCCCGACGGTCGCACATCCAAAGCGCCGTCCGGGCTCGACCACCCAGTTTAGATTCTGAGATCCGACGCGGTGTGCCTCACTCGGGGTCATTTGATTTGGAGGTGTGGCCATTGGCCAAGAGTCTGTATGGTGCTACCAATATTCTAGCAGCAGAAAACAAAGCAGACCTGCTGACGGCGGTGAGCAGGGTAGTGGATTAAGCATCGTTTATTATAATAACAATGATAATTAGAAATAAATAAAGCACAGTTTATAATCCCCGCACATATGTCACAATTCGGACTGATCGAGAATTCGAAGGCGCTGCCTGAGCTCAGAGTCCGTCATATGCCAGCCTGCACAGGTGAGAGCCTCGATAGGTTAGAGTCTGGACAGGTGAGAGTCTGGACAGGTGAGAGTCTGGACAGGTGAGAGTCTGAACAGGTGAGAGTCTGGACAGGTGAGAGCCTGGACAGGTGAGTGTCTGAACAGGTGAGAGTCTGGACAGGTGGGAGCCTGGACAGGTAAGAGCCTGGACAGGTGAGAGTCTGGACAGGTGAGAGTCTGAACAGGTGAGAGTCTGGACAGGTGAGAGCCTGGACAGGTGAGAGTCTGGACAGGTGAGAGTCTGGACAGGTGAGAGTCTGAACAGGTGAGAGTCTGGACAGGTGAGAGCCTGGACAGGTAAGAGCCTGGACAGGTGAGAGTCTGGACAGGTGAGAGCCTGGACTGGTGAGAGCCTGGACAGGTGATAGCCTGGACAGGTGAGAGCCTTGAGCTGCTGCTTGAAGGTGGACAGTGCTTGGATACAGCGAATGTGCAGTGAGGGAGACTTCCAGATGGCTGCTGGTGCAGCTATTGGAGAAGCGTCGCTCAGCCAGGTTATGGGCACGGTGAGCCGATTCCTCGACGTGCTCCGTAGGACGTTGCAGTTTGCCGTGGTCGGTGGAGTGAGAATGGTGAATAAGTACGGAGACCTTGAAAGAAAGTTTGGTGGTACACGATAGCGATGTTACAGTGTCCCTGATGTGATGGGGAGCCAGTGCAAGGTTTTGCAGTGAAGCTTTGCGAACTGGAGAGCTGAATGGAGTTAAACAAAAAAACGCATACACACCTTCTGAAAGACACAACGCAAACGATCCCTGGGGTTTGATCTTCCACGAAGCTGCTCACGGTCCTCCCTTAACCGCATCCACTGCACAAACCATGGCAGATTCGGATACCTGATGCACGAACGGAAAAGTAAAAATCTCCAATAGTCTGCCACTGTGTTCATCCAGAACAGACCGCATATAACGACGCAATGCCCCGATCCCACAAATACGAAGGTAGACATCACAGCGATACACTCTGCACTACTCCTGACGCGGTTATCTGGGTTTGACCACCTGAATGTGAAATTGGAATTCTTTGCTCTGTGTCTACATCAGCCGTACGAAACAAGAATAAGTTACTCATTGGGTTTTTTTCGGTAAAGTCACGTATATAGAAATACCATAAAATTATATTAAAATAAAATAAATCAATCACGACGTTTCGACCGCAACACAAGCGATCTTCATCAGGTGTAAAAAACAAATAGCACATAGGGTGACATCAACGCAACACATAGAGAGCGTTAAACTGCACGGAGGTAAATACAACAAGAAAATGAGAGACGAGAATTCAACAAACCTAAGAAAAATTTACGTGATGCAAAACCAGTCGGCCAACGACACAGACACTTGCCTGGCGGACCACGAATTTCAGAAGAGTGCTAAATTGCGTGTTCATCCTCTGGGTTGAACATAGACAGAGTGAACAAATACGAGGTACAAGTCAGCAGAAATACATATACAGGGACACCAAGAGGCAAGGAGAGGAAAGACGGACAGAGAAGTAAGAAAAAAGGGGCCGGAGGGATGAACAGACAGAGGCTTAAAATAAGTAGTAGAGGTGGGGGGAGGGGCCGAAGAAGCAGAAGAGGGGGGAGGGGCAGGAAAATGTAAGGGGGCGCAATTAGTTTAGTACAGAATTGTAGTAGAGGTGGGGGAAGGGGCCGAAGAAGATCGCTTGTGTTGCGGTCGAAACGTCGTGATTGATTGATTTTATTTTAATATAATTTTATGGTATTTCTACATACGTGACTTTACCGGAAAAAAAACAATGAGAATTTTATGCAGTCACGAAAGCTTTAATTCTTTATTAAGAATAACTTAATCTATAGAAGCCATATTACCAGCATTACTTTCGTAATTTGATAAAAAAAATGAGTATGCGAACATTGGTTCCAAGGGAGAAAAGACATTCGGAGGCACCAGGCATCCCTTCTACTTGAGGCAGGGAATGGTCCTTGCGAGCTTCAACATCAAGCCATCAATCCAGATGCTGTCGTAGGCCGATGACAAGTCCAAACAGGCTGAACCGGCCTCGGATTTCTCTGGAATCCGGCCTCGATGTGCGTCGCAAGGAGCCAGAACTTGGTCACAGCAACTGTGTCCAGGCCGGAATCTTGCGCTTGTTCTTCAGGGATCACCAACTCGACCAGGGGGCTGATTCTCTGGAGGATGATGATGATGATGCATGCGTTCCAGGAGTTTATCAGTCGTGCACAGGAGTGATATCGGCCTATAGCTTCCCGAGACGTCGGTTGGCTTGCCCGGTTTTGGTATGGCAATGACCATTGCCTACCCGCCATGCCTTTGGGATGTATCCCAGGTCTTCCCTGACACCATCGCGGAGTTCGATGACACGCTAGGAGCCGTCTGCCAGCCATCCCGGCCACCACGGCCACTGCATTTTGACACCGCCTCCTGAATAACTTACAAAACACCAACCACTCTTAAATCATTCCCGTTTGAGTGTCTCAAACGATATATAATTTACCAATCCTGACATTGCAAAAAGGCTCCACGGTAACACGGAGAGGCGAGGTGACAGCTGATTGGGGTCAAGTTACGTGAACGAATACTGTTGGTCCCACTTGAGCCGTTTTCGTTTGGTATTTCATTTTACTGCGTTTGCAAACGGTGCTGTTACGGTGATATGGGTCGGTCGGTTGGTTGGCTGAATGAGCCACAGCAACGTCCTGAGAATCCTATTAAGCACGGCTGACTGCTGACACAGCGGTTATGAGTAATGGCTTTACTGTGAAAGCGCTTCTCACTTCTCTGACTCCCCAGTGACCATTGGGGGATGTGGACCGACGCACGTGCATTGAGAGAGCCCGTTCATTAAAGCCTCGCCTGAAGCCCTTTTCATTAAAGAGCTAAGTTCAACGCATTCGCCCATGCCATTATTTTGATATTCTTTACTCGACGCCGCGTTCCTTAAACACGCAACGGGACTGCTCCCGCGTCATCAAATAGGCCTTTGTGCAACAAAACCCCAACAGTAGTTCCTACAAGAACTGCATTGTGGTCCTCTCGTCCGAGGTCACCATCAAAACAATTCAAGTGAGCAAGTGTGGCCGCTTTACAGGCGGCAGTCCTAATACATCTTTGTCCTTATTAGGACTCGTCAGTAGAGCACAGTCACCAATGTTCACCACTCCAGTCACTTACTGATATGGCTGCGTGGTGGTGGTGGCTATGCGCACGCGGACTGCACTGTGAGGGCAGTAAGGGTTGGTGGATCACCGCACAAATGTGGTGAAACTTCCTTCCCGTTGGTGCCATACATCGGCTGGCCAAGAGAAGGCAGTACAGCAAGTGGACTAATCACCATCTGTTTGTTCCATCTGTACGGGGGATATAGCATTGCCCCCTCGCACTCGTAGTTTTTTCTCCGGGTGCTCCGGTTTCCTCCCAACATGTATAATAAACACTCGTCAATAATTGGCTGAAAAGATCTTTAAAAAAAATCAACTTTAGCAGCAGAACTCTCCTGAAAAAAAATATTCCGACGACTTTGGCTTTTCTGGATAAATCAGCACAGCAGTTCCCGCTATGTCAGGCCATGGATTCTGTGACCACCGCTCTTAGGTCAAAATTAAACGCCAGAGCATCTCCCTGATCAGTCTCAATGTGTTGTCCAAAGCCGTTATCATTATCAGCCATGGTCAATACACTGCTGGATGAAGGCCAGTGTCAGACAAAAATACACACGTACGGTGGCGAAATAAGTTCTGCATGCACACAACGGAGAAGATAGACCAGAGAGGACGTCCATCGCAGAGATGGGAGTGATGAAATCATCTCTCATGTGCAGGAGCTAAGATATATCGTTGTTGCATCGCGAAACCGTGAAAGACTTGGCTGGGGCCTTCATTCAGGAGTGGATATATCGTGGCTGGTGACGATGCTGCTGATGATGATGGCAAACGTTGCCTACGGAGATCCGTCGCCTTGTGATGCGGACTGTGGTGTTGTCGCGCAGCGGAGGTGCGAGGCAGCTGCTCGCGAGAGAATTCACTTTCGGGTTGCCCTGTGTGCACCGCCACGGCCCCCAACTACTTCAATTGGAAGTAATTTCGCTGTAAAATTTCAGCACGGCTGAAGCTGCCCCCGGCTCGGCCGAGGAGGCTCCCGAGATGTGGGCCGTCTCGTGAGGCCGTCTGGAAAGCCCTTGGCCGCCCCGTTAAGCATCTGAAATCCTACGTCTACGTTCAGACAAGCACACGGGCGACACTCATCTCGACTAGTGGCCCTTGCAGCAGCTCTCTCTCTCTGTTGAGCAACCACTTTTTACGTGTATGTATGCACGTTAAACTTCTTTCCCACCGCACGTGGCCAACCGTGTTAATAGGAGGTGCGGGACAAAGTAGTAGTTATTGCTGAATAATGGTCTCAATTCCCAAGTGGGTGAGGTCACGCAATGTCCAACTCACATCAGGTTTCATTTGCTGTCAATCAGCTGCTTTGGCGTTCTCTCCGTAGTTGGTAAAACTAAAAATGAGAATCGCTCTGTGCCGTGGAGAGAGCCTGGCTCTGGCCGTTGGGGTGTGGGATTTCCGCGGCCGGCTCGGAGCTGGCAGGCAGGAGATGAGCGCTCGAGTAGAAAACATGGTTTTGGCTTTGTTTGACTCTTAGGTTTGTAAAAAAAAATAGAAAGAATCCCCAACTGAAGTAACACAATTACTATTTAAACTTTTTTTATTTTGCCAGGCAAGGCTCACTGGTCTACGGAGCTCCTTTTCAGAAGCTACCTTGCCGCAAATGATCGCTCAGCAAAGTGGCTTATCACGTGGGCATTTACAGCTGGAGCCAAATATTCGAAACGCGTGACGCCGATTCTAAACGTGGAGGGAAAAACGGGAGGACCCGGATAAAAACCCACATGACCACGTGGAGAGAGACACCGCAATCTCCAAATATTTAGCAGGCATCAGGGTCGGGATCGAACCCACGACCTCCTGAATACCAAGCGAGGTAGTTAACATCTCCCAGCCATCGCGGCGCCAAGTAAACAAAGATAAATCCTTCACAGACGCACGCTATTCCCGACGCGCGCGCGCGCGAGACAGAGAGAGTCACGCATGCCTCGTTCTATAGTGCAGCGACGGTGCAATGCAGATAACGTCTCCTTCTCTCAGGCATGCGGCGCCCAACACGAAACGTAGCCCTAGCCCCAGCGGCCGCGAAGTCACGACGAAAAGAAGCAAAAACACGATCAATTTGCGAGTTCGCCTCCGCGATGTCTCGCCCGCACGGTGGTCGCTCGTGTCTGTGCACGCAATGCGAAAATGTACAAATATGTTATCGCAGCCAGATGGCGATTTTTTTGTTTAAGTCAACAGATTGGTGGTTGCCATCGTGTTAATTTCTTTGAGCGGACCCGCCGTGACACAGAGGGAAGGGAACGCCCGCACGCACTGGCTGCGCTTTCAGTTGTGGCCCTGCGATTGCTTTGGAATCGCGGCTGAATTTCTCACTGAATGTTTTCCAGATCGCTGGTGGAGCGGAATGAGCACGCGACCAGTAGCCACGGCCATCAGTGCAGGCTGGGGAAGGGCAATTAGGGCTCGCCGCGGTGGCGAGATGTTATCTCTCTCGCCTGGTATGCAGGAGGTTGTGGGTTTGATCTCGACCCTGACGCCTATATATTTGGAGTTTGCATTGCTCTCCCCGCGGTCGTGTGGATTTTTCTCCGGGTCCTCCGGTTTTTCCATCCAAATTCAGAAACATACGTTTACAGTATTTGTCTGCTATAAATTTCCACGTGATAAGCCACTTCGTTGAGATACCATTTGTGGCCAGGTCGCTTCTGAAAAAGAGCTGTACAGCTCAGCTGGCCTTACCTGGGAAAATGAAATATTTTTTTAATTTTGAAGCTTTCGTGACTTCAGGAATCCATACTCTTTGGTTCGTCACGTAGGTATTATACCTACTTGACTTTACCTACGTGACTTTACCGAAAGAACCGAAGAGTATTAAATATTTTTAGTTGAATAGATTTAGGTCAGATATCAACCACCACCGTGGTTAGCTATGGCCAGGAATCAATTTAAATTTTCTAACCACGGTGCCATTTATCCATCCCCACCACACTCCCTACTCTTTATTGTGCTCCCAAAATGACGTGTCCACCTCTCTCTGTGTCTGGCGTGAAGTTCTCTACGGTCCCCTTCCCCCGCCCTCTACACCCCCCCCCCCCCCCCCCCCCATATCTGCACACAGTCGCAGTTACTGTTGACGCCGTTCTGCTTGGGTCGCTTTAACCGAGCCGGATCGAGTGCCAGGCCACGTCTATAAATAGGCAGCGCCCGGCCGCCAGTGGCGCAGCGCGCTCAGCGCTCTGCGCGCTCAGCGCGCGCGCGGCGCCGTTGGCGCTCTCGCTCGAGAAAGTCGACGGCAGATTTTGATTTTTTTTCTGCTGAGCCAGCGCCTTCACATCCCCCAAACCCCAACCCCCGAATTAAACCCAGAGGTTGAAGATCGCGGCACAACCGCGCGCGTGTTGTAACGTCCCCGTACCCCCCAATCACCTTCCCCACCCGCTCCAGACTGACCGCGATCCGACTCGTGAGCTGGAGACGGTTGTCCGTCCCGTGTTCGCCGAGCTCAGCGCTGGCTTCTGGTTGCCGAACGAATACGTTACAAGGTCACACACACAAAAAGCGCTCGTTACAAATGAACCACACTACCCTTGCTGATCTGGTCGAGGAGTCTAAAGCATCGCCCCAACTTCGGCGGATTTTGGCTCAGCCATCAAACGAAGACGGTCCACTGCATCGGTCCACTGCATCGGTCCACTGTATCGGTCCACTGCATCGGTCCACTGCAACGGTCCACTGCATCGGTCCACTGCATCGCGCGGCGCTCTCAGATGCTCTTTTGCGGCCCTCTGGGAACGCTCTTCTGATATTAAGAAGCCACCGGGAGCTATGAACGTCGAATTGAAAACTCATTTCTTTAGAAGTTGCCTTTTGTATTCAGTTTGCTGTCTTTACCCCGGCATCTCCGATGAGCGCAGTTGGCGACGTAGGGTGCGAAAGAAGTTCAACAACAGCCGTTGTCGTCGCGTAGCGTGGAATGCCGAAGCGCAGCGCCACTAATCACGAGCGCATTGCGATATATTACAGCGCCTCTGTGTAGCCCCTCGGTGGATTGCGACATCGGCAGGACCGTGGGGGGAACGACAATGGCTTGGGGAGACCTTTATCCTGAAGTGGAATAATTATGGCGAATGATTAACGATGAGAGTAATTTTCGTTCTTATTTTTTTTTATTTGGGTCTTGTGGATTGGGTGGGGGGGCAGTGAAGAAAAAAACAATTCCGAGGTGAAATCTCAACGATGGAAGTTCGGCAAGGGATGCCTGGAAAGAGACCAGAAAGGCAGTAGAGCAGAAAATGCTCGACAGGACGCAGGGCAATCTTGACTTAAAGCTTTCGTGACTGCAGGAATTCATATTCTTTGTTTCTTACGGTAAAGTCACGGAGGTAGAAAAAATAAGAGATCACGATCGAAACGTCGTGATCTCTTATGTTTTCTACCTACGTGACTTTACCGAAACAAATCTAAGAGCATGGATTCCTGCAGTCACGAAAGCTTCAAATCAAGATTGCAGGAATTCATATTCGTTGGGTCTTTCGGTAAAGTCGCGTAGATAGGTTAAAAGAAAATAAAAAAAAAAAAATTTCGACGTCTCTATCGCAACTCAAGCATCGAAACGCCGTAGATTTTTTTTGTTATTTTATTTGAACCCATCTACGTGACTTTACCGATAGACCCAAAGAACAGAACGCAGGGAAGTTTGAGTCAAAGCGACAAAATAGGCACGCAGGGGGCAGTGTTGACGCGCCGCGATGAGCGCCAGCCACGGCTATCGTGAGCCGCGAGTGATATCGGAACCAATCCTTGGCTCCACCAAACCCTTACTGACCAGCAGGGTGAAGTATGGTCAAACCACGCCGGTGCCAGATACATGCTGGGGGAGGCGGGGGGGGGGGGGGCTTCGCCCATCGGTAGATTGACGCGCTGCATTCACCAGCGTGCGTGTGTGCACGCACACCCTTCTAACACGCACATAGACACATATTAAGCAACTTTTAATAATACAATTCTGTAACAAAAATGACTACGGCATAAACATCTCCGATCAGCACGGTTGGCATGCGAAAGAAGTTCAACATCGGTACAAACAACGACACATGCCGTGCACAGCGATTCATAACCTGATTAATGACCACTCGCGATTTGAATCCCACATTCGGTGCCGCGAAAAGTACTGCAAAGTGCTGCGATGTCTCGATTACTTTCCATGGTTCGCTAACCCGCTCTTGTTTTCGGGTGGCACCCCGTGGAGCGAAACGTCGGACAACGCGCGGCACGAAGCCGGCACCACGTCGGAGGGCCGCACGGCACAACCGGGAGCATCTGCACACGTGTCGAGAACACACGCACACACAAAACCCTGCGCAGTCGAAACGTCGTCTATCAGAGCTCTTTTATCTTTTGACTTAAAACTTTCGTGACTGCGGGAATTCATATTCTTGGTTCTTTCGGTAAAGTCACGGAGATAGAAAATAATCAAATTAAAAATAAAAGCTTCCATTTGTATTTTACTTTTTATTTGATTTTCTATCTACGTGAATTTACCGAAAGAATCAAGAATATAGCTCTTATATCGCCATCCTCTGAAGGCCACGCACAGTGTTATTCACGGGTGTGTCGAGTTCTCCGTAAACTACTCTCGTGGTTACTCTCCACAAACGAAGAGCAAAACGCATCGGGCGAATGCTTCCACGCTTACCTGTTCATTGCAGCGCTCCCCCACCCCCCCACTACACCGGCCTTCCTTTGGCGATCACAGTGAATTGCTTACGCACGGTGCTCGCTGTTTGTTCAGCGCGGGCGGCTGCAGTGCGGTTTGATGTATTGCAGTGGGCCGCGAGACGGGGGCCTTGACTCGGGGAGACACAGAGAGCGCTGCTGCTCTCTTAGCGGGAGAGCCTCGCCATCACTTTGTTACACTTTTGGCTGCATCAACAACATCTTTTGGTCGGCCCAGATGGTCTCAACGGCGAACGTAAGCACTCTGCAGCTCGGCAGGGCGTCCTGCAATTCGTTGGTTGTGCGCGAACGCACGTGCTCAGTAACGAACGCACGTGTTCAGTAACGAACGCACGTGCTCAGTAACGAACGCACGTGTTCAGTAACGAACGCACGTGCTCAGTAACGAACGCACGTGCTCAGTAACGAACGCACATGTTCAGTAACGAACGCACGTGTTAAGTAACGAACGCACGTGCTCAGTAACGAACGCACGTGTTCAGTAACGAACGCACGTGTTCAGTAACGAACGGACGTGCTCAGTAACGAACGCACATGTTCAGTAACGAACGCACGTGTTCAGTAACGAACGCACGTGTTAAGTAACGAACGCACGTGCTCAGTAACGAACGCACGTGTTCAGTAACGAACGCACGTGCTCAGTAACGACAACAAACTAACAAGACTTAAACAAGTTTGTGTGCGAACCACCGCGCCACCGCTTCAACCCAAAAATAAGCAAATAAAAAAAAAGATTCCGCGCTACTGAAAAAAAACCCCACCCCCGTCCAGATCAGAGTAGCTCTGAGCCCCCCCCCCCCCTCTCCCCCCGGTTGCACCGCCCTCGCATCCCACGTTAGGGGGGAATCCGTGAGTTGCAAGCCCACGGGCCGCGTGAAGGCTCTTTTAGTTATTCGGGGTTTTTTTTCATTTGTTCCCGCCTCACCATCCCTGGATTTTCCTCCCCCCCCTGCCCAGTTTTCCAATTTCCATTTCAGCCTTCATCTTCCCCCCACTATCTCGAGATCCCCCCCCCCCCCACTTGGCTGGGGCAGGGGGTGGGGGCGAACCATTCCTCGACCTTCTTCCCTCCACTGTCACGCCAGAATGGGTGATGAGCGTGGAATTTGTTTGCTTCATTTGTGCACCGTTCCCGGAAACTCTTCGGCCGTGTTTTGTCGGGCCCGCGGTTGACGTTTGTTGTAATACAACAAAAATTAATAATCAAGGGTGGGGGTGGGGTGGGAAGTGCTTGCGACGACGTCTCGTTCATCAGCCTTGGCAGCACGCGGTCCCTCTCCGTCAGCGAGGGCTGTGCCCTGGTCGCAGTGGCGGGGAGCGCCGCGGTTCCGTTGACTGAATGGAGCCTCCGCTCCGTGAAAGAACGTCAACATGCGGGGACTCCTCGACTTACGAACTTTCAGAGATACGAACAAACCTGTCCGTATGTCCAGTTGCCTGTTCGGATCGAGAGTCGTACGTCCCATTGTCGTGCAAATAGATAGCGGTGGGTGGTATCTACATCTACAGCAGATTATGCAATTTTTAAAGCCATTCCCCCGTGCTGAGTGTACACTCCGTACATCATGTTTGGAATCGACAGAAGTACAGTTCTTATGAACAAATCGACTTACGAGCAGACTTCTGGAACATAACTCGTTCGTAAGTAGAGGAGTCTCTGTACATACGTGATCGTTCACGAGACTGTTTCGCGATTAGCGCTGGGTTTATCCCGCTTGTTTTAAGTAGTCGATTGTCTCTACCCACAATCGGTTTGCATTCTCGACCCCGGTTGGCTACGTACGGTGCAAAAGAAGTTCAACATCGAGTATATAAAAGCGCAGGCTGTTCTCCGCCCGAGGATGCCGCTTGATGAATACTTCCTCCTCATCGCGGCAGTGGCTTTTTTGGAACCACCCCCCCCCCCCCCCATAGAATTGAATTTAGAATCTAACGAATATCCGCGGTGTCTGCACAGCGTGAACACAGCGCCACGACCTAGCGCTCGGCGATTCTGCGGAAGGGCGATGCGGGCACCACGGTCGTCGCGGAGCCTGGCGAACGTGCGGCCGATGGTTCTGTTCAAGTAGAGAAGAGACGTGGTCTCAGCGAGCGAGCCGCTGGCGGAGACCACGCACTGGGGTCTGTTGCTCTGCAGCAGGCTGGCAGCGCGTCAACTCTTCGGCACGTGGACGTGACGGGGTAACTGCACGATCCGACCGCGTCCGTCCGGTGCTCGCCGAGCTGCGTCGGCTTCCGGTTGCCGAACGAATTCGTTACGTGGTCACGCTCATTACACACCCAAAAGCGCTTTCCACAAATGAACAACAATACTTTGTTGATTTTGTCAAGGAACATAAAGCATCCTCGCAGCAGCAGCAGCAGCGGCTTTTGGCTGTCCATCGAACAAAGGCGGTCGCCGCATCGCGTGCTTTCGCATGCACTTCTGCGGCCGTCTGGAACGCTCTGTCTCCTGATATTCGGAAGCTAATGGAGCTATGCACTTTTAAATCATCTAGATTGGCAAACTCAATTCTTAAAAACCGCTTTTGGTGTTTAGTCTGCTGTCCTTCCCCTGCACCTCCGATTATAATTATCGCGGTTGGCTATTTAAGGTGCGAAAGAAGTTAAACATACACACGCCGTGCACCCGTGCCGCCCATGTAGGGATAATCGCTGTTCCATCTAGTCCACACTACCCGCCTTGCCGTGCATACGCTACAACGTCAAAATTGATTGCCTGCTCAAGTGGCCATTGAGGCAGTTCTCATATCCTGAGCCAGTGGTGGAAATTCCACAGAGTGGTTTTTGTTTTGTTGACCCTACAGGGTTGATGGGCTGAGTCAACCCCCAACCAGGATTTGACCTCGCAACCTTCAAATGCCGAGCAGCTCACTCTACCACTGAGGCACCTGACCGATATGGCGACGCAACGTGTATACCTGCATTACAAGTGATACCAGGGTTAGAATAGTGATTGGTATCCATGGTAAATGATGGACGAGATCAATTATTTATCATCGGTTGAATAAACATCAATGAGTTGACCTCGGGGTTGCGTGTCAACTGTGCAACAGTCAGAATCAGAATATGTATTGATACTGGAGGGATCCGATGAGCTATGAAGCTCTTTTTGACAGTCGCGGGATCTAGCCGAAGGACGGAAGCGATGGCGAGGTCTGGTGGCATCGCTGGCATTGCCCGCTGTGACCTCTTGACCTTGACGCTGATTGACATTCCAGTTCAAGTTGATTCTGTTGCAGCAGGCATCGCATCTCGAGAGACCAGGACGAGTCTCATTTGCAAGAGCGGCCTGGGAAAGCGTGGACTGAAAGCGCGGACAGAGCGAGGCACTCGCTCACCGCTCGACGAGAGACGCCCGCGCCGGCCGCCAACCCAAACCCGACGCCCCTCGGCTTGGCGCACGGGGGCATCGCTGAGTTAAGGCGGCAACGGCTGCGAATAATCCGCGAACGTCTCCGCGGTTAACGCAATGGCACGGCGAGGCGCGGAGGAGTAAAGGCGCGCTATGGATTTTCAGTTTTTTAAATAGCCCCGTTGAAAAATTGATGCGGCGGCCTTTGCGCGCCACCGCAGGTGAAACTTGCCGCTCGGGTCCGGTGGGTGACCGGGGGGGGCGGGGAGTGCGGTTTAAAATCTGACGTCGTGTGCACGTCGGGGACGCGTGCATTATTGATTCCTACGGGGGTGACACCGATGCGCGCCCTCAATTTTACACGATAAGCATTAACCGATGCGAGAAACCTTTCTCCCGCGACCCCACCACCGCCCCCCTCCCGAGTTTATTGCTCCCCTTACAACGGCGAAGCTCTCAAAATTATAGCTTTGAGAATTAAACAACAAAAAAATCGGTTTGACCGTCGCGCGACGAACGTAACTCTTAAGTGGCGTAGCGGGCGGCAAAGTGCTGAACCCACCGCCCCACCCCCGCGGAACAGAGGTCACCTGAAGGTGATCTCGGAGCATTTATCGCCGATAGATCCCAGCGGAGGCGTCTGTCTCGTGGCACAGTTGGGGGGACGAACGATACTCCGCTCGGCACCACCACGCTGAGCAGCGTGCGAGATGCCTCTGATCGAACTTCGAAGGCATGGGTGTAGTTTTCACTTCTATATTTGGGGGGCGGGGGGGGGGGTGAGGCAAGGGTTCGCTATGTCCCTTACATCACTGTAACGGTGTTTTTATAGCATTATTTGAGTGATTTCTAAAAAGGTTTAGTTTAGCCATATTTGTATGTTGCAGTTTAGAGTTATACTTAGAATTTGAATCTAGATTGTATTGTGATTGTTATTGTGATCTAACATGAAACTGGAATTTTTGCACATCTTTTTGTACGCAGCATAAACATATGCTGCTTTTCTGGAAGATTTATTTGTTTTTTTTTTAATAGAGGATGTTTAAATTTGCGTGCAGTAAATTTTAAATGTATCTTGCAATTTAATTGTTTGTTGCGGTTGCAGCCGAATCAAGAGCCGAATGGCTCACGGGGTAAAACCAAATGAATGAAACTGAATACATTAGGAATCGCGGGTGCATATGCTTTTATTAATCTTAATTGTAAACTTCTGAAAATAATTAACAAAGGTGTCCATCCCTTGTTGGTTGTTGTACCGCTTCCCCCATCTGACCCGCCATCGTCATCCACACAAGCGGATATATTGATAATACATAGAAGCTAATGTGGCCCCCCATTAACATTGTCTCCACCGCTAAGTTGTAACCAGCTCATAATGTGCAATTCTGGTGCAGTGAGAATGGCATCATCTGTTGTGGAGCCTTAAGTGCCCATTGAAGGAAGGGCAATGATTGAGTGCAACACATAAATGCTGTTTTGTAAGCCTCTTGCATTAACGGGAGTTCATTTCCTCACAGCCCCTAGAGAGTCCACGGATACATTTCTCTTTTGAAAAGATAAATATTTTACAAGCATTTCCCGAACATTAAGACACCCATCTTTTTACCCTATAACAGTCAAAAAAATAAATTACGTTTATTTTATTTACCAAGTAAAGCCCACTGAGCCGTGAACGATTTTCAGATGCGAGCTGGCCAGACATGATGATAGCTCATCGCAGTGGCTTATATCGTCACGCGTGGGAATGCATCGCGCCAGCTAAATAATCTGAACGCATCATGTTGATTCTAAATGTGGAGGGCAAAATCTGAGGACCTGAGAAAATATCCACGTGACCACCACGGGGAGGAAGAGAACAGACGGACTCCAAATAAACGACTCAACTATGTTTTAAATTTTACCAGGTAAGGCCCACTGTGCTACATGGCTCTCTTTCATAAGCGACCTGGCCACAAGTGAATGCTCAAGCAAGTGGCTTATCACGTGGAAATGTACAACAGCCGGATACTCGAATCGCATGCTTCTCAATGTGGAGGAAAAAACCCGGAGGACTCGACAAAAAATCCACGCGACTACGGGGAGAGAGAGACACGCAAACTCCAAATATACAGCAGCAGGCGTCAGGGTCGGGATCGATCCCACGACCTCCTGTATACCACGCGAGGTAGTTAACATCTCCTAGCCACCGTGATGATGATGAGAGAGAGAGACACGCAAACTCCAAATATACAGCAGCAGGCGTCAGGGTGGGGATCGATCCCACGACCTCCTGTATACCAGGCGAGGTAGTTAACATCTCATAGCCACTGTGATGATGAGAGAGAGAGAGACACCGCAAACTCCAAATATACAGCAGCAGCAGGCATCAGGGTGGGGATCGATCCCACGACCTCCTGTAGACCAGGCGAGGTAGTTAACATCTCATCGCCACCGTGATGATGATGAGAGAGAGAGAGACACCGCAAACTCCAAATATACAGCAGCAGCAGGCGTCAGGGTCGGGATCGATCCCACGACCTCCTGTATACCTGGCGAGGTAGTTAACATCTCATAGCCACTATGATGATGATGAGAGAGAGAGAGACACCGCAAACTCGAAATATACAGCAGCAGCAGGCGTCAGGGTCGGGATCGATCCCACGACCTCTTGTATACCAGACGAGGTAGTTAACATCTCACTACCGCGGCACCCTTGGGTTCAATATCAAGAAAGAGTTGGTGGAGCGCCTTCTCTTCCGGTACCAGTGTGCGTGTGTGACCAGATTTGCGCGACCTGACATGGGGCACACGGATGCGGTGCGGCCTAATTTCCGGAGCGTGTCATTATAATCCAGAGGATGCGGTAAATTTATTAAATAAATCGAGCGCACGGTTGCGCTTCGTCATCTGTGGTCGATTCTACGGCAATGCCATTACAGCCTGTGACACAGAGCGAAAGTCTCGTTTGGGATTTCATCATCATCATCTTCATCATCAGCAGCCATAATTAATCCAATTAACCATCCCCCGTGGTCCTGCAATGTCATCGCTTGGGATGAAATTATTTCCAAATGTCCTCAACTCTGCGTGGAGACGTGACACGGTGGTTTCACACGAGTTTGACTCCCGGCCGTGGCTATCGTCTGCGGCGAGCGACAACGCAATCAGTCGTCACTCCCCCCCCCCCGTTCCCCTACCTCACCAACCCGCACTGACCAGTCTGGTGAAGTATGGCTCAGCAATGTACTGGCCACGTGCCGTCACTGATACGAGACGGTAAATATGCTCAACCCATCGTGAAGTGTCCTGCGGTAGCCCCGCTTCATTGAGACTGCCCCTCTTGCGATATGAACACACTTCCGCATGAAGTGCATCCTCGGGCTGCTTGAATGCAATATCCCTCGTTATCTTATTCACGAGCCATCACTCCAGCTCGGTCACTCTGAGATCTGCGTATCGCCCCCCCCCCACCCCGCCTCTCTGCGTGGGTCGAGTCTGTAATGACGAGCTCACGCATAAGACGTGCACAATGAATGTGTGTGGTGTGTGCGCGCGCGTGTGATGTGCGTCTACACAAGTAGAATGATAGTTGCGTGATATCATCACACAACTTTTCGCCCGGCGTGGTGCTTGGTCACTCACTCGGCCTTAATAGGTGCTCGCTAACTTGCCCCAACATTTGGTTGGGGCGAAACCAGCCACCTGAGTTCGATTCCCGCATCACGGCCAACATCGGTTCTGGGCCTCCTCTAGGTCGTCTCAGTCTCAAACGAGTACCCGGTGCGATGTGTAAACATCGCCGCTGGGGAGGCAAAGGCGGCCCGTCGTGGTGCTGACCACCCACCACCTCGTGTGCCACAGTGCCGGCCTTCATTCGGTGCACGCTTACGACACTTGCCCTGACAGGTCACGCAGGCTACACGGGGCGTCTTTGTCTTTGCGGGTGTGCGTGGCGTTTGGATTTTTTTCGTTCTGCGCGTGTAATTTCAAACACCTATTCCTCTTCGGCGTGCTTGGTTAATCCCCTTAATTAAAACCTTGTACTCAAAAAAGGTTTCCGACACTCCGGCGTAATGAATATTCATTTTGAGGAGTCAATGTTTCGCTTGTTCTTGTCTCAACGGCGAATGTTCCCTGAAGAAAGAGATACAGCGCGCTGGGAGCCCCGCAAAGTAATTGCACCTGGCAATGAAATCTGCAGCGTTAGCTGAAGCCCATACCATCGCGGTCCCAATGCCTCAACGCTCGCACATTTACACACTCCCTCGAGGGCATCATACCAGCCCCACAAGGCTTGAGGGTTAGTCATGCATTTTGTTCATCCTGCCTATCAACTTCTCGTGCGGTGACAATCCCTCACAAGGAAAACACAGCGAAACACTTTTGTTTGTTTGTTTTACCATTAGCAGCTGCTGACAGCGAGCGGTGCACCACCCTGCGTCAGGAAACACTCCCCGTAAGATGACGTAACGCAACTATCCTTCTTTCACGTTGTGCCTCTCAGGATGTTTTATTCATCTGTGTAGACACATCGAGGGGCACACCTTGTATACCGTTTAACACGTGGGCTGTCGCGACCAATATCATCCATAATACACGTTTTTTTTGGGTTAGATCACGTAAGTATATACATTTTGATTTAAAGCTTTCGTGCCTGCAGTAATTCATATTCTTAGCTCTTTCAGTAAAGTCACGTTGAAGGGAAACAATAAAATATATATAAAACAATAAAAATTCTCACGACGTTTCGACCATAACACAAACGGTCGTCATCAGGTGTGTCGGTTTGCATAAATTTATTTATTTTCAAACGGTGTATCTATTTATTCATTTATAAAAAACGTCAGCTCCACGCACAGCGATTTGGCAGTTTATTTAGAAGGAATAGTCCATTTATGTTCTGAAAAGAGGAGGGGGGAGACGAAAAATTAATGTATGCTGTCTGAAAGCCACCGTAAGCGTGAACAATCAATTAAGACCTGAATTGGTTTATCAAATCTTTCCAATGATTGCTAAGCCAGAATCCATCTTCTCGGTTGAAATTGTCTCTGTGCTTGTATATGTGGATAGCCTCATGAACGAATCTCTCATGGTAGCCAGATGGCTTACAAAGAACCTCTGTCTTGGAGAAGTCAATGTCATGTGAGCCCACTGAATTATAACAATGATCTGCCACGGCCGAGGTGTTGGTCCTACCGTGTTTAAGGTCTGCTTTGTGTTCACGAATGCGGTCCGAGACATGGCGTTTGGTTTCTCCAACGTAACTACTACCACAGAGGCAACTTAGTTTGTAAACACCAGGGTACTGTATGTCCGGAATCACATCTTTTACAGACGGAATCAGATCACGGATTTTATGTAATGTGTTGAAACGGACCTGGATCTTGTGTTTATTCAAATAAACTGCCAAATCGCTGCGCGTGGCGCTGACGTTTTTTTATAAATAAATAAATACGCCGTTTAAAAATAAATAAATTTATGCAAACCGACACACCTGATGACGACCGTTTGTGTTATGGTCGAAACGTCGTGAGAATTTTTATTGTTTTATATATTATTATTTTATTGTTTCCCTTCAACGTGACTTTACCGAAAGAGCTAAGAATAAGTATATACATGTGTCGTTAAACCCGCCACCACCCGACACAGCCAATTAGTAAGGTTTGTCACCTAAACAAAACGTGCCAATGAGCTATTAGTACAGCACACCGGTGTGTTGGAGAGCAAACCCACAACATTTGCACTTCGAGTACTACAATTCGTGGGCGATTACAACAACAAGCCTCATCAGGCGATTTGCCGGAATTGTGAAGAAGTCTTCCTGTCTCGGTCTTAGAAGAAGAAGACCAGAAAACACGGACTGTGCTGTAATCCTGCACGGGTCGCGGGCTAACCGTGACGATGCTGCGACTGCAAAGGAAGGCGGCGGGGGGGGACTGGGTGAGAGGTGAAAGCACAGCAGAGAGGCAGAGAGGCACGAGAGTGGAAGGGAGAACAACCAACCACTCACGCTTGTTGGGCAACAGCGGCTCTCTGAAAACGAGGCCTCCACCGATGGCCGAGACCTCTACACGCCAGCTGAGGCGTTCAATCCAGCACACACGGGACATGCCCGCGACAGTGCTGAAGAGACTGCGCTCGCATTCAAGGAGGCGGTCACTCCAAGAAAGAGCAAACTTGCTTACGGGGCCAAGTCAAGCCACTCCACTGCAAGTGGCAGGGCCAAGTCAAGCCACTCCACTGCAAGTGGCAGGGCCAAGTTAAGCCACTTCACTGCAAGTGGCAGGGCCAAGTCAAGCCACTCCACTGCAAGTGGCAGGGCCAAGTTAAGCCACTCCACTGTAGGCGGAAGGGCCAAGTCATGCCACTCCACTGTAGGTGGCAGGGCCAAGTCAAGCCACTCCACTGCAAGTGGCAGGGCCAAGTCAAGCCACTCCACTGCAAGTGGCAGGGCCAAGTTAAGCCACTCCACTGCAAGTGGGAGGGCCAAGTTAAGCCACTCCACTGCAAGTGGGAGGGCCAAGTCAAGCCACTCCACTGCAAGTGGGAGGGCCAAGTCAAGCCACTCCACTGCAAGTGGCAGGGCCAAGTTAAGCCACTCCACTGCAAGTGGCAGGGCCAAGTCAAGCCACTCCACTGCAAGTGGCAGGGCCAAGTCAAGCCACTCCACTGCAAGTGGGAGGGCCAAGTTAAGCCACTCCACTGCAAGTGGGAGGGCCAAGTCAAGCCACTCCACTGCAAGTGGGAGGGCCAAGTCAAGCCACTCCACTGCAAGTGGCAGGGCCAAGTTAAGCCACTCCACTGCAAGTGGCAGGGCCAAGTCAAGTCACTCCACTGTAGGTGGCAGGGCCAAGTCAAGCCACTCCACTGCAAGTGGGAGGGCCAAGTCAGGCCACTCCACTTCAAGTGGCAGGGCCAAGTCAAGCCACTCCACTGCAAGTCCGTGGGCTGAGTCAGCAAGCACGCGGCCTCCAGTGAGCAGGACTTCAGTCAAGGCAAGGATCGGGAGCGGGGCGACACAAGGCGGACCTCTTGCCCTCTGATTCTTCTCGGGGTCCATCGCGACGACAAACAACGGGACCTCATCAAACAGACACCTGCGGCACTTTGATCCTGCACGACGCTACGTCGTTAGGTCATCAAGGCGGGACAATGGGGGGAAAGTCTGCAGCCCAGACCCAAGGTACCCAGGCGCCAGTGTTAAGCGAAAACAATTTCCCCGTGAAAATAAATTGCAAGGATAAAGTCGTTGGCGAGACACGATGTAACCGCTACGCACACACAGTAAGATGGACACATCACCGAGGGTATTTGCCGCTGCGTTCCTGTATGATTCCGCGTACTGTATCGCTGTGCCATTCAGCGCGCGCGGCTCAAGAAAGTAGTTCGTCATGGATAGCTCAGAAACCGCGTTACAACGGTGCGCGTTACCATGGCCCGCTTTACAACAGTCCCCGTTGCAACGGTCCCCGTTACAATGGCCCCCGTTACAATGGTCCCCGTTACAATGGTCCCCGTTACAATGGTCCCCGTTACAACAGTCCCCGTTACAACGGTGCGCGTTACAATGGTCCACGTTACAACGGTCCCCATTACAACGGTCCCCGTCACAACAGTCCCCGTTACAACGGTCCACGTTACAACGGTACACGTTACAATAGTCCCCGTTAGAACGGTCCACGTTACAACGGTCCACGTTACAACGGTCCCCGTTACAACGGTACACGTTACAACGGTCCCCGTTACAATGGCCCGCTTTACAACGGTCCACGTTACAACGGCCCACGTTACAACGGTGCGCGTTACAATGGTCCCCGTTACAACAGTCCACGTTACAACGGTCCCCGTTACAACGGTCCACGTTACAACAGGGGGGGGCAGAGCTTTGTGACGTCATATTTGAGGGGGGGGTGGGGTCTGACTTTTTGTGACGCCGTGTGACGAAGGGGGGGGGGTCAAAAATCGTACAAAATCGCGTGACGTCATTTATGGACGGCCCCTTAAAGCTGCGGCGTGGCGAGACGCGTGCCCGCAATTTGCACCGACAGACACGGCGGTCTGCAGTAGTTGCGTGAACATGGCGTTAACGGAGCTCATTAGGACAATTATTGCGTAATGCGTGCGAGGAGGGATGGCTTGAGGCGCTCGCCTGTGGAGCGCGATCAGAGGCAATGGGAAGCACGCGGACTGCGCGTGCCGCCCGAGAGAGCGAATGGGGAGGGCGAGGGGGAGAGCGAGAGACGGGGATTTGTCGGGGGTCGGATTGAATGGGTGCTGATGTGCGGTGGGGTTTGGGTGGGGGGGGGGCTGGGTTTACAGGGGGAGTGGCGAGCGGGCAAGGGGAGGAGGAGGTGGGGACTCGTGCACATTAATACCCTGGTGGTCCTGGGGGGTGGGGGTTTAGTGTGGAGTGGGGGGGTGGTGGAGGGAGGGAGAGTGCTGGCGCCCTATCACTCGTCCGTGGGGCCGTCTCTCCCTATAAATGCTCCCACCCCACCGCCTGCCGAGCGGTGCACGCGCGCGTGGTCAGGATTCTGCTGGACCCTGAGAAGAGCGGTAGTTGTGGTGCGCGTGCGCTCGTGCGCCGTGTCGGCCTTCATCGGTGCTGCCACCCGCTAACGGCACTTACCCCAGCAGTCTGTTGGGGCTGTACGTGGAGGAGGGGAGAGGAGGGGAAGCCGTTCTCTTCGTAGTGTGCGCCCGTGTCGGACCCACGCCGTTTTTTTTTTCAGCGAACGCCTTCGAACGATGCCGGTCGAGGGGGCGCAAGCTTTGGATGAATGAGTGCAGGAGCCGCGCTTTTTTTTCTGAAACTCGCAGCGGGACGGCTGTCAAAGTTTGCTTTTGTTCTCGCACTCCGATGGCCTCTTTAACAGTTGGGGATGTCTGCGTCTGACCAAGGCAAGTGAATCGCACGGAAAAGCCGAGGGCGCAAAGTTTCGTGATTTTTTCTTTTCTTCTTGTTATACATTTGCCTTACGAATCGTGCGTTTGTGTCTGTTGCCGATGCCGCGTTGTCATTCGGCCGAGCGATCACTCGCATTGTCTTCACCATTGCTGGAAGATTTCACAACATTCAATAGCGAACAATAAATGCGTTTGGAATTGTACAAGGGCCGTGCGTAAAATGTGCCGTGTGGGAGGCGTTTCCCTAACGCACAGAAATATTATAGTTGTTGCTATTTTTAGTTGGCGGAATTTGGCCGGAGGATACTCGGTCTGACAGGGCTGGAGAGGCATTTGCTTCCAGGAAACAATGAAATGCGAGGATTGAAAACAAAAAAACATTCGGAAGCATTCGAGGTCCATGTTGAGAGCATCTCTTGACGAAGCACTGACAGAAAGCAAAGCCGGTGCAATGGGATGATATGAAATAGGTTGGTATTACAAATGTTGAAAGAGTGACTTTCAATGGAGAGCTGGATGTAATTGAATTCGTAAACATTTCAGTTGCTAAATATTGCGGAGAGGGGGAGGGGTGGGGGGGGGAATCCACCATGATCGTGTTAAGAAGACGCAATTGTGGAAGCCCTGTCAGAAAATAAATATCAAAACTAATCACCCGGAGATCGTTCGTTGACAACGCAAGACGGCTTCGAGACAAATTCCAAGCAGGCCTCGGCAAGACCACGGAGACCCGGCGCGGAGGGACACGAACACCTCTGATCGACAACACACACAGCGGCAACCACTCTCCAACTCGCCGGGCATTCCGGCCCTGAGTAAACTCCACCAGGCCTCGGCATCGGACTAGATTGTTGCCCTGCGCCCGCGCCTCCGATTATCAGGGTTAGCCACGTGCGGTGCGAAAGAAGTTCAACGCGCATGCATCAGCCGGTCGGAGCCGTCAACTGCTGAATCGGCCATCGTCGGACCATCGGCACGGACCGGGAGACCGGCTTGGACCGTGCGGACTGCGCTAAAACCTTGCGGTGGGTCTGCGTGGGGCACGAGCGTCGGAAGCGTTTCAACAAAGCCTCGGAGAGGGACGGCACGAAGATGCAGGTGTCCATCGCGTGCACGGAGCACGCCATGAAGGGCCGGGGCGCCGGCGGGCCCTCGAGCGGCGATGAGCGGCGTCAGACGGCGCAGAACAGCCCGGGCCCCGGCCTGGGAAACGGCGCACGCACCAAGTTCCGCGCCATCGCGATGGTGGCGCGCAGCGTGACGTCCGCCTTCCCCGCTGGCACGGGGGGCGGCGGGGGTCACGGTGCCGGGCCGCCCCGAGAGTGGACGGGGAAGCACAGCAGCATGAAGTACAGGTCGGTGCAACGTCGCGCGCTCCGACCGGCTTGATCGGCTCGTTGGCCGGCTGAGATCCTGGGTTCGAATGCAGGGCCGGGCTACCGAGTCTTCGTCGTCTTCGAATTTTCGCGTTCGTGCGGCCGCTTCGTGTTGGCGCAGAGCGGCAGCTACGATTTCACGTGCAGGTGGTTTGAGGCAGACAACGGCGTCGGGAGGAGGAGGCGTAGGAGTGTTGCTTGCCAGTGATTAAAGGGCATTTTCAAAAGTGGAGCGATTCGATGGCTTTGGCACACTGGGTAGGCTGGCTCGCTCTCTGGCTGGATGATTGGTTGCTTCGTTTGCCCAGCTGGCTACCAGCTCGTTTGGCTGGCTGGCAGCAAGGGATTTGATGTAAAATTTGAGGCTGGGTGGCCTGCCTGGTTGCATAGAATACTGTGAAGATATCCCCCCCCCCCCTCTCTCTCTTTGTCATTTAAAACATTGTTAGGCTAAAAAGAAAAATCACTCAAGGGGGTTTATATGCGACCAGCCGCTGCCTTCATGCGGTGCCTTTAGCCAGTTGCATAAAATTTCTGAAGTGAAATTTCCCCTTAATACCGACGTAACATCGGGAAGCTAAGAGAGATTATCTTATCACTGAAGATATTTTATGCACTGATTTTTAGCTAGGGCCTGGCCACGTGAAGCTGTTTTTTTTTGCGAGCAGCTTATGACGTTACGTATGTTCCCATGTCCAGCGCCTCTCAATTTGCCATCGAAAGTGAAGGGAAGCTGACGCTCATCAGTCCGGCAGCCTCTGAGGGCTCTTCCAGGCAGCTAGGAGAGCCTGCGCCCATTTTCATAAACCACTTTAGATAGAATATCTACCATAATTATTCTGATTCGGATAGGTTATTTTGAGGGATTTTTGTGTACAGTTTGTTGTCCTTCCCCCCCCCCCAACCTCCGATCAGCACGTTTTGCCACGTTAGGTGCGAAAAGAAGAACCCAGAGTACATGCGTACATCTCATGATGTTTTACGTGACTGACCATCGGCCGTTCGAAGCTACACGGGCAACGATTTGTGGTGCTGACTCTGCAAGGGATCCCGCGCGCGTGCGTGCGAGCGAGACGTTCGCGCCCCGGCTGCACACATGTCGCGTGGCGTCACGGTGGCGAGGAGACGTTGACTACCTCGCCTGGTATGCAAGGAGGTCGTGGGTTTGATCCCGACCCTGACGATTCCTGTATATTTAGAGTTTGCGTGTCTCGCTCTACCGTGGTCGCGTGGATTTTTGTCCGGGTCCTTCGGTTTTTCTTCTCCGCATTTAGATTCAACATCACGCGATCATAGTATTTGGCTGTTATAGTTTTCCACGTGGTGATAAGCCACTTCGTTAAGCTGTCATTTATGGCCAGATCGCATCTGAAAAATAGATGTATAGCTCAGTGGGCCTTACCTGGTAAAAAAAAAATTTGTTTAGTTTTAGGCTGCCCAGTGCTTTTGATCAGAGCAGCTTTGAGAAGTCTATGCGCTGACTTCCCAGCTAAGCGAAATTGAGCTTCTTCACTGTTACTTTCTTGTATGGCGTTTTAAAAGCAACTGACGAAATATAACTACGTATGTATATTTTGATTTAAAGCTTTCGTGACTGCAGGGATTCATATTCTTGGTTCTTTCGGTAAGGTCACGTGACTTTACCGAAAGAACCAAGAATATACATGTATGTATGTTGAACATCTTTCGTTACCGACCGTGGTAATCGTAGGTGCGGGGGAAAGGACAACAAACTAGAAATAAAAAGCAGTTCTAAAGAAATTTGGCTTTCAATCTAGATTATTTAGAAGTGCGTAGCTCCACAGCGGATGGAGAGTGTTCCAGACGGCTGCAGAACGCGCGTCTGAAAGCGCCGCGCGATGCGTTGAAAGATGTCATAGGGCAGTGGTGACGAGGTGTGATCGGGCACTGCTCGTGCGACACAAATAAAGTTGTCAAGTTCGTTTATTCAACGGTTGAGGAGTGATTATTTTGGAAGAGGGTTTTTTGGAGCGGTCGTGTGAAATGTAACACTTTTTTTGCGCGATTTCTCAAGGAGCTATCGAATACGAATTAAAATAAAAACGTAGAGACGTATTCAGCAAGTGAATCGGGCGGTGACGCGTGCGTGCGCGTCACCGCGTAACCGTCCTCTCCGGCGCCATGTGCGAGCGAGAGCCACTTTGGCGATGTGTCACTCGGGCTGCAAATATTTCATTGAAATCCTATTTTACTGCCGGTCGGTGGTGTTACAAGGAAACAGTAAAAGCGCGTCGATACGCACGTTATCGGCGAGAGCGCCGTTGCTGGCGTCCGCGTTGGAAGTGGTCCCTTGGGTTCACGGGACCATGGGGTGAGACGTAGGAGACTGCACGGTTTCACTCACAGTTGTATATGGTCATCGTTGCCGATTGAAAACGGACACCAGATAGTGACGAGGGTGAACGCAGAGCTCACCGGTAAGCGGGTAGCCAGTGCGGTCGTCACTCATTAATTTATGGTTTAAGAAGCTCCGCAGAATGATTACTGTATTCAGTTGCAACCTCTATCATATCTTTGTATTGTTTGTTTTCGTCGTGACGTTTTGACCTGCCCCGACTGGACATCTGTTAAAAAGGAGCTTTATAGCTCATCGGATTTCTCCAGTATAAATACAAATTCTGATTCTGGTCGAGACCAACGATGGAGTTGCAACCAAAGGAGAGAAACGCGCACGACAGGGAACGCGCGCCTTGGAGATGGAGCGATGAAATAAGCTCGTGCACAGGTGCCCGTTGATCGTTGCAACTGCTTGGGAAGGCCTTGACGCAGCAGTGGATAGATCATAGCTGGTGATGATGATGAAACAATTTCATATAATTATATAATAAACAATGGGCCAATTTGATCTCGGCTTAATGGACAGAAAATGACACATTCGTTGTATTTGCACCTTGATTTTGTTTTGCAGAAATAAGCACTCTTTGAATAAGAAATAACATTTGTTGGACGAGTGAAAAGTTTTACAGGACCACCATGGCAAATGTTTACAACTCCATAAGTTACGTATGTAAATGCATTTAGGGCACTGTGAATAACGAAGTAGAATATATGAATAATTATGTACCTTCTCATTGAAAAGTGAGACAACGTGTGGGGTCTTATGAGCAAAAATGAGTAATGTAATATATGATTTAAAGCTTTCGTGACTGCAGTAATTCATATTCTTAGTTCTTTCGGTAAAGTCACGTTGAAGGGAAACAACAAAATAAAATAATAATATATATTTTATTATTTTGTTGTTTCCCTTCAACGTGACTTTACCGAAAGAACTAAGAATATATATAATGTAATATATCTTGGATGGAGCTAAATGGAGACCACGATCGCTGACGTCTTTGAGAGAGGGCACGGCACATGAAGAGGTTCGACAATATAAGCGGTTGGTGATGTCACTTCTCATCGTTGCTGACCTGGCAATTTATTGGTGGTTGTTATTCCAAATATTCTTACAAAATTCGCAGAGACAGGAAACCCCATTGCTTGGCCGTGGTACGTGTGTGAAGCTTTTGAGTGGCTCAATGCTCGGCTAAATTGGGCAAAACACGGCCAATATGCCAACGCCGTGAAGACCCTGGGTTTTTTTAAAGTTGAAAGAATATGGGGTGTAATTTGGAAGGTTATTGTCCGTACTTTGTCTAACAAAATATGGCTTCTCTTCTTCCCTTCTCGATAAACTATGTAAACTAAGTAAAATGCACCATTTACAACCATCGCTGCACGTCCGGCACCGTTATCAAGAGATGTGGACAGATTGATTATATTGTCATTGCAGTGCAAATTGGTTTGACATACTGTGCACAAGTCGAAAAGCCTTTGCGTGCATCCACACGGCGCGCGGAACGTACGTGCGGAAACCGGGGTGCTGTTTTCCCACGTGCTGTAGGCTCAATGGATAGGACCTGGGCAGGAAAACACGGAACAAAATGCGGCGGGCCATGTGCTGCTCCTATCTGCTCTGGTTTCCCCCTAAGCCTTGTTACTGATCAACGGCAAGAAGGGCACAGAGAGCAAAGAGCGGGCAAAGATTGCGATCGGCGACGGCAAACGGCGAGGATTGCGGCGGCGTCGCGTGCGGTGCCGTGGTCTCTAATCCACTGCCTCGTCCTGTCGTTCCGACGTTCACACTTCCCTGCATTGGCTCCCGGTTGCCGAACGATTGTAAGGTCGCACGCGTTACACCCAAAGAGCTCGCCACATTTGAGCCACAATACCTCGCTGATCTCGCCAACGAGCATGCACCGTCACGCGAACACCGGTCATCCTCACAGCAGCGGCTTTTGGCGAACCATCGGACAAAGGCGGTGGTCACCGCATCGCGCGCTTTCAGATGGGCTTCTGCGGCCGTCTGGAACGCTCTCCCTTCTGATATTAGGAAGCTACGGGATCTAAACACTTTTAAAATATATTTGGAAAACGTATTTTCGTTGAGCTGCTTTTAGTGTTTAGTTTGTTGTCCTTCCCCCGCACCTCCGATTAGCACGGTTGGCTATGTACGGTGCGAAAGAAGTTCCACAACATACATACTTACTTCCCCTCTTTCCGCCGGGGCCTCCAGAGCAGCGGTGACGACCGTGGTGACGAGGCCTCATCAGTTCGACGTGGAATCGCTCGCTGTGTCCGTTGCAGGCCCTCACAAAGGATCCGTCACACTCTTCACATTTAGTGGCTTAAACATATATTGCAAAACATTGCTTCGTAAACATTTTGAAGTTAAAAATAAAACCTCACTCGCTTAAAGAAATGTTGCTGGAAAGCACGGGTTCAGAAGTCCCATAGACTAATAGAACAAAATTTTATTGAATCGTTTTGTAGCTAGGAGATGTTAGCTAAAAAAGAGTTGATATTTTTTTCGTATAGTTTATAGTTTAATGTCAACTCTGTTGGACGTCCTGCGTCCATCTGCACAACGTCTTCTACATCGAGCACCTCCTTGGCCCAGCTGCCACCCTCATCCACGCCTTCGGATATATGTACGTGTGTCGAACTTCTTTCGCAGTGTACGTTAGACAATCGGAGGTGTGGTTGGAAGGGCAACGATCATCTCTCGACTCGACCGCTCTCGCCCCCCTACGGTTGCAGAAGTAAACAAGTTGTTCCGCCACTGCGCACTCTGCGCCGATTCCCCACGGCGGCGCTTCGCTCGCGAGTTCGCTTTCGAGCGAGTTCTCGAATGTCAGCGATTCATTAATTTTGCTTCGAGGAGTTAAATTCCGCTTCCGCAGTGCGTTTGCCGAGCGAGCGACTCTCTGTGTGCTCGGATAGTTCCGCGAGACCGAGTTTCTACCCTGCAACAAAGGCAACCCCAAGTGTAGGGCTCGTGAAGTGCCTGACTGGGTGATGACTTGCTCACACGCTCCGCTTTAATTGTACAAAACATCCGCCGCCCCCCCTCCCCCCGCCCGTCCTCCAATATGGGACGATGAGAGGAGTCATTGGCAGTGGAGAGATTTCACCCGAAAGAATCTCCCTGCCCAAAATCAGAATCAGTTTCACATTCTTCTCTGCCATACTCAAACTGGAGTGGACGACTCAGCCCTTTGAACCTCAGTGTACACAGCGTGTATCCATCGTATAAACTGGTCCCTGCCCTGTGAATGTGGAGTGTTCACTCTGACCCATGGCCACCAATGGGGATGAGTGCCACGTCCCGTGCTCGTTCGAGCATGGAGACCCTTGGACTTGTATGCATGTTGAACTGTATATATGTTGAACTTCTTTCGCACCGTACGTAGCCAACTGCGCTAATCAGAGGTGCGGGGGAAGGACAACAAGCTGAACACAAAAAGTATTTTTTTAAAAAGTGTGAGTTTTCAATCTCGATTTAAAAGCGCTCAAACTGACCGCTGCACGCACAGCGCACAGCGCACGGCATTGCGTGCGCTGTGCGGTTTGCGTGTCAACGTGCGCACAATGCTTCCCGAGTGGACAAATGAGATGAGGCATTGCTCGCAGTGAACTCCCGGCAACACGCGAGCCGTGAACGCACAGACACATACAGACACACACACACAGACAGACACACACAGACACACACACAGACACACACAGACAGACAGCCGAGCGGCTGCAGCGCATTGAGGACATCTTATATAACACGCCATGCTGCCGTGCTGCAAGAGTGTAGTTTCTCCCCCAGCGCGTTTATATGACGGACTTGCTTTGTATTCCCGAGACGGCAAGGAAGACGATGCTCAGTTGGTTTGGGCACGCGCTGAGAGGAGACAGAAGGGCTGTGAAGGAGCGGAGGGAGACCGAGGGGGTAATGGAAGAACGAGGTGGAATGAGATACGAGGAGAGTTGATGTGATCAGAGAAGAGGCGCAGGATAAAAGCTCGTGGAGAAAGAGAATTCGAGCAGCCGACCCCACACAATACTGGGATCGCAGGCGAGATGTTAACTCCCTCACCTGGTATGCTGGAGGTCGTAAGTTCAATCCTGACCCTGACGCCTGCTGTATATTTGGAGTTTGCGGTGTCTCTCTCTCCGTGTTGGCGTGGATTTTTCTCGGGGTCCTCTGGTTTTCCACCTCCACATTTAGAATCAACGTCACGCGTTCAGCGTTTGGCTGCTGTACATTTGCACGTGATGATGATAAGCCACTTCTTTGAGCTATCATTTGTGGTCAGGTCGCTTCTGCAAAAGAGTTACATAGCTCAGTGGGGCCTTACTTGGTAAAATAAAAAGTAATTTAGTTTTATGCTAATGGAAGCTTTGTCCAAGAGCTGTAATTACCTGATGCCTCTTGAGCGCGCCGTGGCGAACAGTACGCGCGTGGACTCGCGCAGCATGTGCCTTCGAAATTCCCTGGGCTGCCTCTCCATCGTGTTTTGCGTATATATATATTCGGGGTCTACGTCCGACGTTTCGCTCCACGCGCTCTGTGCGGGGCACTTCTCCGGGAGCTGAGCACGTGGGGTACGACGCGGAAACGCACCGGAGTGCTTTCACGCGCAGCGCTGAGCGCTTTGCATCGCTCGTTCCTGACGGCGATAACCGAAGCGTTCCACGCGCGTGACCGTGGCACTGCGCCGGCGGGACATTTACGAATGGGGACTCCTCCTCCGTTCGGTTTTTATTCGGCCAGATTCACACACTCAAGAAGTCATCGTTCAAGCGGATATTTTGAAGATTTGCAATGCACGCCCTCGCAGCAACTGGAGTAACATTGCATTACTGGGTGGCTCAGGACTTTCACATTGCTTGATGGCGCGTCAGAGGTAGAAGCTTGGACCGCTGACATTCTTTCCCACGTGTATTTTTTTGGGCCGCGCCGCGTGTTGCTTGATCAGACGTTTGGCCTAAGTGTGCGGTAAAGCTTCATCAGTTTGAAGCGAAATGAGGGTGCAGCCCGAAGCCACATCGGAGGGCGATGCGGAACGAACATGAACGCCTACATAATGGGACTAACACCTACGCAGTCGTGCCTCTGAAATCCTTGGTTTCCGCATCGTATTCATACGAACGCAAATAGTTTTCAGTCCACCCCGAGATGTGTACAGCACAGTGGGAATGTAATTTGTTATTTTAAAATATAGCCACATTTTTATTATGATATGGACAGACAATTTATAATTGTAATTTAATCGAGTAATGTATGTGCTGCTGATGATGATATTAATAGTACTTGTCAGCCCTTTGTTATTCCACTACAGGCTAGGGGTGGGGCATGCCCTACAGTAGTTCAGATGTCACTCACCGCTGATGTTAGCCGTGGCCAGGAATCGAACTCAGGTTGCCGGGTTCATAGCGCTGTTGCGTTAACCACAGCACCATCGCTCCCCCCCCTCGTACAAATCATTTATACGGAACAAAAAATTCTCATCAAGACATATCATTGCAATGTAGTTGTTTGAGATAAGTAGGTGTGTAAATGTAAGCGATTAATAAACGCAAATCATTATCCTTAATCGATGCACCGACGATGCATCGTTACATTCCTATCGCCGTGTGTAATGTGCGCGACAGAACAACCTGGTACCCTGCACCAGTTTGTGATGACGGCAGGTTCCAAAGCTAAGATACGGCAGGGCTTAAGACCGACATTGATTATTTTCCGTGAACGCTGTCGTGTGACTGCATGAATAGCAGAGGATGATATAATGGCTATTGGCTATTAATTTTTGGAAAGCCAGTTTGCCAAAGGGCGCATACATTCCTGTTCGTGCGAATCCAAATAATGTATGCGGCTGCTCCTCCGGTGGTGGATTGCCCCGAGTGGGAGGCAAAACCTTCACCACCCCCCCACAAGTCTTCGCGTTATCTTGGCAGCCAAAACACAGCTTTGTGGCTACCGTATATCTCGCATCGTCTTTCATTCACAACGCACGAGTCGTCCTGACAACAAACAAAAACGGGGAACCTCGGAACGTGAAGTAACGGGGGGCTCCTGATTTGAGTAGCAATACGAACTCTCTTCACACTATAATGACTGCTTCATTTACAATATTGGCAGAGAAGTTACGCGAATAACAATGCCTGGCGGGGTGCTGCTGCTGCTGCAGTGTCAGAGCTCACCGCGCAATTGAAAGGTTGTTAAATTAAAATGCCGGTTGAGGGTCAACTCGGCCCATCATCCCTCCAGGCGTTGTGTTGATATAAAAAACATTATACTGTACACACTTTAGTGCCAAGTCAACGTAAGTTTTCGGGTTTTTTTCCCGTGGACAAACTGGCCCCCAACGATGGGAATGTGGAACTCTGACCGCTGGCTCTAGGCCACCGTCAGAGGTGATCGCCACGCAACAATAATACCAGCGGGAGGAGACGCTTCAATTCTTAGTGCGTTTCTTGCCACTTTGGGAGAACGATGTGAACGTTTGGGGAAAACGCAGAGCGGTGAATGCCAGCCGTGCTTGGTGCGTGGATGAAACAAAGATATTACAAAGCGTTACGCGTTTGCTCTACGGTACCAGTCTATGCTTGCGTATGGAAACATGTTTAGGTAGCTACATGGCAGCGTCGCGGTCTGCTGCTAACCCCGACGAGAGCGCTTCGGGAGAAAGTTTGTGCAACTTTGCTATTCCCTCCGTTGAAGGAGCTCAGACTGCAGTTGTCGACTATTTGGTACAGAGTTTTGGGCTGCACGGCCACAATCTCACCCCTGTGGCTTGTTGTTAAATGTGTGCCCTCCACCCCCCTTTGTGTGTTCAATGGAGTTGGAGTAGCGCTGCACCGGTTAGCGCAAAATGACGCTGTAAACACGGCGGCCTGAGTTCGATTCCCGGCCACGGCTAACGTCAGTGGTGAGCGATATCTGATCCGGTACGAGTCCCTCTCCTCCAATTCACCAATTCGCACTGACCAGTATGGTAAAGTATGGTCAAATAACTCCAATTAGTTGTGAGTGTGGGGATGATTTTTTTGTGTGTCAGTTTGTTGCCCTTCCCCCGCACCTCCCACCGTTAGCTACGTGCGGTGCGAAAGAAGTTCAAGAGGATGGTCATTTTTTTTATTATTTTACAAAGCGTCATTCATACAATTGCATCACAAATCGTCGTGCGATCATTTAGACAACTACCACAAGCAGGGGATAGTGACAAAAAAGGAACTTGTATGTTAACACATGATTACAAGACCGAAGGTGTTTCTAATGTTTACCCGGTCGAACCCTCAGCTCCTCCTCACAGCAGCCAAGAGCCATCAAACCCACAGAGCCACACCCAGAATGCTCTCCCAACTTGCTCACTCAAGCCAATATCCCTCTGCGTTCAGTGTGCGGCCCCCTCATTCGCGTGGGGGTTCCTCCGTGTTTCAATCTCGGCCAAACGTCAAAGCAACTAAAAAATCCGGATCCTCTTCGATGAGGCGCTGGCGACTCGGTGAGGCTTTTTCGCGGTGGTGACCAAATTTGCATTTTGAGAACGCCAGAGACTCTCTCTCGTGCCCGCCCCTGTAAGGTGGCCTGTGATAATATTGGAGAAAACAAACGAATGCAAACGTGCGTGCAGCGGAACGGACTGTGGCCTCAGAGTGAGTGCGTCTCGCCGGGCTCAAAAGCTGCGGGTAGTTCACTGCCGCTTAGTGGCGCATGGCGATTGTTGTTGTTGCTGTTGCACAGTGAATGGAGAAGCACCGTGGCCACCTCAGCACCACTGCGTGGCGAAAGGGGGTTGTCGTTGATGTCTCTTTTTTTGTATTGTTGTTGCTGCCTTTGAATAAAAGGAAGGGGGGGGCGTCTTGTTAAAGGCCCATTGCTGGGGTCGCACACCCACCATATCATATTGACGTCCTGTAAACTTCAACCTCCTCGTTGTGTTGGTGTAGAGCTGTCAAAACCCCGTGCACCAGACTCCGCAGCCCGCCACAGCACTGGGCGATGCCAAGGGCAACGTAGCGGGGCTGAAGACGGCGCTTTCTATCGCAGTGTCCCCTCCGGGGCCGCTAGGCGCCGGTTTTTGTTATTGGGAAGCACATTCTCGTGGAAAGTGCCCTAATGTAATAGTCGGCCTATCCCCGGCAAACTCTCTCACCCGTGAACGGGCGTTACTTATGAGCGCGGTCGATGCACGCCGCGTGAGCTGCGTTCTTCAACGGCAAAAGAATGCTGTTGCGTCGGAAGAACACGTGGAAGGAATCGTGACGGCGCTAACTTTAGTATCGTCTATAATAGAGGTTTTCTTTTTTTAGATCGCATAAATATAAATGTGTCGTTGCACCCGCCACCACCCAACACAGCCAATTGGTAAGGTTTTTCACGTGAACAAAACATTCACAATTAGTTACTAGTTCAGCACACCCGTGTGTTGGAGAGTAAACCCACCACATCTACAATTCGAGTATGACGTTTCACCGGTAATTATTAGAACCAGCCTCATCAGGCGATCCCCAGACTTTTTACGTGGCAAACCTTACTAATTTGCTGTGTTGGGTGGTGGCTGGTTTAACGACACATTTATATTTACACGATCTAACCTCAACAAAACTCCCCCTCCATTACGGATAATATTGGTCGCGAAAGCCTTCTATTACAACGTGTTAAACTTTAATATCGTACCAGCAGATCCCTGATGTAGCCCAGCTCTGTGCGTATGCGTAGAGGCGAGGGTTGGCGGTTCGTAGCAAATGTTTTTCGAAAAGAAATTTCCTATCGCGCTCACCACTACTCCCTGTGCATTCACTCAAATCCGTCGCCCATGGATATCTGGGGAGACCATCACTGGGCTTCATCCTAAAGGTCCTCTTAAACAAATTCACGTCCAATTACCTAAAGAGCACCGCCTTGTTCCTTTAGCTCCCATAGTCTCAGAAGGACCGTCTGATTCCTAGTAAAAAAAAATCCATCGTCTTAAAACTTTGTTTGGCAACAAGTCTTTCTGCGTTGCTGTTCCAAGTTTCTGGCGCACCCCTTTCTGCTCATCTGCAGCTTGGTTCCCTCCCTTCACTCCCCTCTGTATGTCCCTATTAGACCCAAACCCAGGGCGTATTTGCACCCATACCTAACTTGTAGGTTTGGCACCTCTTAGCTCTCACAAGTTTGCACACTGTATTTATTTATGTGTGCCTGTGTCACTATTAGGTTAAAATGTAGAGCTTCCTTGCACCTGGACCTAACGTTTTCTGGCACCTCCTGAGCTCATTATATTTGCACTTTTTTACTCGTGTGTTTTGTTTGTGGCCATTAACTACCTCGTTTGTTAGCTGTGCAATATTAATTACCCTGTACTCGGTCTTTGCAATGTTGATGTTTTTTTCCCTTTGTTGTTGTTGCTGTAGTCACCCAACACAGATCTCCTTTGTAAAATAGCCAAGTAACTGGCTCATCCGTGTAACAAATACAATTAAACCTAACTCCGGTAGGGCTCGAGGTGCCAGACCCTGGCTCGCCAGGGGGATGCAGTAACAGCAAATTGTGGACGACACGTGCTCCCGTCGGTACGTGATAGTGTTTTCCCCCTCGCACGGCGCGGGTTTTTATCTGCGTTCACCGGCTTCCTCCCCACATGTAAATAGTCATTCACTGGCTGGTAACACCTTAACACACAGGGGGGACCGCAGAACTTCGGGAAAATGTGGCGCCGGCTCATCGCGTGGCTGCTGCCTCTAAGTCGTTGCCTCTCTCTTCGAGAGCGAGGAGTGAATACCGTGCGGTGTGTTAGAGTTCAATTTTTTATTTTTTATTTTTATGCCGACACTCCATGGCCAAACTCTCTTCCTCATCTCTTCCATTGGGCCCTGCAGGACTGTGTTGTCAAGGTCCCCCTGGTCTTGGTACGCCTGACATAAAAAATGTAAAACTATTTTTTTTTGCCAAGTAAGGCCCTCTGAGCTATTTCAGAAGCAACCTTGGCCATAAATGATAGCTCAACGAAGTTACTTATCATTTGGAATTTTATAGCAGCTAAATGCTCTAAACGCGTGATGTTGATTTTGAGTGTGGAGGGAAAAACCAGAGGATCCAGAGAAAAATTCACACGACCACAGGGAGAGAGAGACACGCAAACTCCAAATATACAGCTGTTGGCTTCGGGAGCGGGATCGATCCTACGAACTCCTGCATACCAGGCGAGGTATTTAACATCTCCTAGCCACCGTGATGATGATGAGAGAGAGAGAGACACCGCAAACTCCAAATATACAGCAGCAGGCATCAGGGTCGGGATCGAACCCACGACCTCCTGCATACCAGACGAGGTAGTTAACATCTCATAGCCACCGTGGTGATGATGATGATGAGAGAGAGAGACATGCAAACTCCAAATATACAGCTGTTGGCTTCGGGACCGGGATCGATCCTACGAACTCCTGCATATCAGGCGAGGTAGTTAACATCTCATAGCCACCGTGATGATGATGAGAGAGAGAGAGAGACACGCAAACTCCAAATATACAGCTGTTGGCTTCGGGACTGGGATCGATCCTACGAACTCCTGCATACCAGGCGAGGTAGTTAACATCTCATAGCCACCGTGATGATGATGAGAGAAAGAGAGACACGCAAACTCCAAATATACAGCTGTTGGCTTCGGGATCGGGATAGATCCTACGAACTCCTGCATACCAGGCGAGGCAGTTAACATCTCGCCACCTTGGCGCCCCATAGAACAAGCATCGCCAGGGTAGGGACCGTACCCACGACCTCCTGCATACAAGGCGAGGGGATTAATATCCTCGCCGTCGCCTTAGCGACCGGTACGGCGATTACCAGTCTGGGGAGAAGTGAACAAATGGCCGCCCTGCGGAAAGTCTGGCCCCTGCCACCGGAATGTGAATTTAAAGCACCAGCTTAGGCCACCAACGGAGATGATTGCTGCTCCCTTTTCTCAGTGAGCAGAGAGACACTCTGACTCGACTCACGCCGACCATGGACATTCTAGATCGAAAGCACTTAACGCCGACGCATATTGTTCAGTCACACTTGCCAGTGTTACACGTAACGAAAGGGACCCTAATGGTTTTCTGCCACGGCCTTTACTCATAGTCATTGCGTGGCTCTTAATTGGAGTCTCTCGTGAAACGTTGATGAATGGTTCTTGCTTGAAACAGTGATGATTATTCGTCTCGCACATAGAAAGGGCAGGCTGATAAACAACTGACATTTCTGCGATTGAACACGTTGCTGTATATGCCACGTCTGCCTTAGGGATGGCACAGAGATCTTATACATGGGAACACCAACGTGTATATATTTGGTAAATGTGCATATGCGTAATTGAATATGGTAATTATATGTTTCGCCAATTCAATGAGCATAAACTTGTTATGCAAACGTATTAAAAGAACACATTCTTTATTCATATTCTGTGGGCTGACCTTCAGAACAATGTAATACACACTGTAGCAGGGACGTATAGAATGCACTCTTTACGCATCAAGCGTTAGCCATTCAACATTCCAAACCGTGCCCTTTCGCATACATAATAATACGTTTAAATCAAATACTGCAGAGGCTTACACTTTCACTGAACGGTCAGGGAATCGAATGAGGCTATTTTTGCTCCGCATATATTTTTACTTTCTTTGCCTTGGCAAATATCCAACCGGTGGCGACGTGTCCTCGACTGCAACTCAATCGCATGGCGCTGAGGGGGTCAGAGTTCAAATGCCGGTCTGGGGTTTGGCCTCGGCGCATCGTCCCTCGAGGATCGATCAAATGTCGCGAGTTGTCCTGTGAATGGACTGCCGCCCTTGCCCATGGGAATGTGGAAATTTTATATCACGGCGAAGATAAACACTGGCTTACGCTGCTCGGTTGACGTATTGACTCATTGCCACGGGCTCGAGCAGACGTGCGGCGGACGTAGTAAAGGAAAGTCCTCGTGTTTTTGTTCGTTATTTAGCAATACAGTAACAGCCGATGTAAGGCTCCCCCATTTACGTCGTTTCGCAAATACGTCGTCACTTTACTATTAACACCGCTACCCGATGAGCGTCGCCTCAACCCACACACACTCACGTTGCTGACGGGCATCGTCGCCTCACAGCCTTCGCCTCCACCACCCACTGCCCTGTGAATCGCCTTCATTGACGTCGTTTCGATATTCGTCGGCGCACCTTTCAGGAACGCATCACCGACGTAAACCGGGGTGTTCATGCACGTAATTGATTTCCACAGTTAGAGATCAGGCTGCAGCCATGAGATGTCTCTGACGTTCGCGCCAACGCTCCCTGCACTAGTCGGGGGCTCTGGAGAGGTGTTTTTGGCCTCCTCTTCCACGCTGGTCCCATGTCTTTTTTAATTGGAAGAGGTGGAAGTACCCGCACTGTACCTCGCCACACACGACCTGTGGTTGTATCACAAGGCCGTAGCCATGGAGTCAACATTGGGGGGGGGGGACCAAATCTTCCAGGGGGTCTGGGGGTCCCCCCCCCCCAGAAAAATTCTAAATTTGAAAAGGAATTTCCTGCCTAAATTATTAAAAAATTCACGAACACATGGGATGGACTTTTCTTTTTTACAATATTGTCTAATAGTGTATTGTATTACATTTCTGTTTTTAAATGTTTTTACCTTTTCTTGTTTCATTGTATGTAATGGCAGAGATTAGGGATTAATAGAGTACAACCATAACCACAATCATATAAACAGACATCTATTTTATAGAAATGTATTGGGGGGGACATTTTGAGCATATTTCAATATTGTGTCCCCCCCAATATATATTATAATTACGGCCTTGGTGTATCTATTTATACTACTGGGTGGGCAGAGGCGGGGGTGGGGGGGGGGGTTTATGAAACTTGCACCGTTGGTTCAGCTGCCACGCCGAGAGATCGAACTGGCGACCTTTAAATTGCAAGTCCAGCGTGTTAACCTTGACACCATGGCAACATCCCTTATTTTCCATGTAAAGTTGTACACATGACCCTGGCAAATATTGCCTTTCACTTGAGAATACACCTTAACATGTAACGTCCACTTTACTACTGGCAGCGAACTTAGACAAAGCCCTTCAGAAATTTGCAGGAAAAGGTGGAATCTCATCCAATGAACCCTGGACGTCTCCCACCTCATTGGCACGCATGCTAGCCACTGGCTTGTACTTTCAGCCAAACCGCTCTGCTTCTCCACTGTGCCTGATGCTAGAGAGGAGGGTGTCCCTACTGTATGTGGAGGCTTCCCAGGCTGGGGGGGTGGAGTCACTTTTCTCGTAGGACTCCACACTCGCTCCCACTGTGAATAATGACGACACTCTCTAATCGTGCCTACACCGTCGGTGGCATTTCAAGTGCGTCTTTATAAATTGCGTGCTCATGTGTCTCGTTAAATCACAGCACTGCCCTTTCAATTGATTTTGTTTTTAATTAGTCATTGTAATCACCAGCACTGATTCGTCCACTGCTGGTTGAAGGTCTCTCCAACAACAACAACAACCGTCGTTCGCCACTAAGTGGTGGTGCCGTCACCAAAGCGCTTGCGCCAGGCTATGTCCACTTCGAGGCCACGTGAAGTGTGAAGTGTCGAACGCCCGCTGGCAGGAGGGTCACGGGACAGAACTATGTGCCATGGGTTGAAGGCCTCCGCCCAGCATTGCCATCCGAAGCGTGCTCGCGATGCCACACGGTACATCTCGCACACGAGCTGATCTAGTCAGGCTGCTATCCACAATGGTCACCTTCTTGGGCAGGGGTTGGCAACATACGGCTGTATGGCTTCCCCCCTTGCGGACAGCAGTTGCTATAATTATTTAAAAACTTAAATCTTAAACGTAATGTAACGAAAATATCATTTATTAAATATGGCAGGGGAATGGGTCACTATGGAATGTCTTGGTGACAACAAAATGTATTACAGTCAAATTATTATTGTTAACGATTAGCTAAGGGGGGGGGGGGGGGGGACTAAATAGACGCAGTTGATTACATAACCTATTTTGTTTATTTAAGTGAGACAAATACAAATAAAACGGCTCTTCTTTCAAAGGTTTCCAACTACTGCTCTTGGGCGCCTGCAATTCCATCACCAGTCTCGTCTATCGGCCGTCGTCTCATCTGGCGATGTGTTCTGCCAGAGCCAATTTACTTTCATGAATAGACATTACCGAAAGAACCAAAGAAGACATTAAGCGCTTTATCGCAAAAACCTCATTTCACACCGGGGCCAAACATTAATCAACGTCAGCATTTACACGGAACGGAGCATAACTTTGTGTAAGCAAGTTTCCGACGTCCAAACAGAGACGTAACAAAGACGTTGCAGTTTTTTGCAACAAAGTCATTAATTTGAAGAAGTAATTTTAATTATCAGCAAAATGCTACGGACGTTCAATTCAAAACATCCCAGAGCCTTGCTACATTTCTAACATGCTCCTTTTATTAAAGTAATAGTTCAAAGGGTATTTTGCAATTCCATAATGTTTTCTTCTTTAGCACGGGAATGTTGCCATGACATGTAGAGATATAACGCATCCCAAATGTACGTAATTACGGCTCTATGTTTAACTTTGTCTCATGAGATGTTTTGCATAGCGTTCATTACTTGTGATGTTTATACGTGATCTCTTGTTGCATGTCCACCCGCCTGGCGATGGTGTGGTTAGAGTTCTTCACTAAAAAGCAAAAGATTTTGAGTTCAAGTCCCGGTTGGGGGATGACTTCCAGGATCAATGAAGTGATCACTACTTTGTGCAAAATAAATCGAATCAAATCGTTAGTACATTTGGTATGCGCGTCATTTGTATAGTGCAAGGCTATCACAACGGCGCTATGTTTCAAAGTCGTTTACAGTCTGAGGTTGTTTCACAGTAGGGGGCGACGTTGCTATATGTGGTTTCACCAAATTAGGTAATCTGCAAGTTAAATTGTAAATTGGAGAAAATGTTGACCGTGTCACCGGCACATAATGGCCGATTCCTTTTCTAATAACATCGCGCAATCTTCGACATCGACGATGAAGCGGACAGCGAGTATTCGTGGTTAATACGCCTTCCATATTAACCGGGGCGGCCGTGGGTCACAAACTGCGAATCTCCACGAGACGCAACAAACACGCCACTGCAGGGACACGACAAAGACAAACATCTCTCATATAGCCTTAACGGACCATTGGGGCAAGTGCTGTTAGCGAGCACTCATGAAGGCCGACATGGCACACGAGTGGGTGGGTGGCCAGTACCACGCCGAGCCGCCTTTGTCTCCCCAGTGGTGATGTTTATACACCACTGCAGGCACTCATTTTAGGCTCGGTCAACATTGGGTCATCCCAGGACCGTTTCAGATAATGATCGCTGATGTTGGCCGTGATAAGGAATCGAACTCTGGTTACCGGGTTCGTAACAGAGCGCGCTAACCGCTGCACTGCCGCTTCCCACGGCTTACACGGAGCTCCGCATACACACGCCACATGTCACACGCAACGTGTTGACACGCAACGTGTTCCTGTGTGTGTGCGTGCGTCTGCAGAAACCTGGGGCGATCGGGTCTCCGTGTGTCCTGCCTCGGACTGGGTGAGTGACGGGTAGAATTTCCATCTAAAGTCGGCGTGTATGATGTGCTTTGTGATATTTATGCTTGTGATTATGAGCGCTCGAACATAACATTGACCTTCCGAGGTTGCCAATGCCATAATTTGCTTGCGTACATGAAACGGCAAGCAGCAGATGTGTTGTGGTGCAAAAAAAAACAACAATGGGTGGATCGTAAAACAAAACGGGATAAAATTAATAGGAAAAAAATATATTTCATTTTTTCAGCGGTTAAATCGGTGGGATTCCCACACTATACAGTAAAAAAAAACACTTTTACATGAAGAGAGTCTCTTTGCCTCGGATTAATTTAATTTAAAAAGTAACAATGGCAGACCGGGGTACATTGCCCTGGGTCGTATTGAGGCTTCATTAAAGAGAGGTGCAGAGTTCCAGATGCGTTTCGCGGATAGCTAAAATCGCGGATAGCAAATTATTGGTTCTTTCGGTAAAGTCACGTAGAAGGTAAATAATAAAAAATATATATAAAATATATAAAACATAATAAACATAATAAAAGACAACGTCCTATCTTTCCGACAGCTCTGTTCCTCACCTGAGGACGGCTGCTTGCGTTGTGGCCGAAACGTCGTGAGAATTTTATTTTATTGTTTTATTTTTATTGTTTCCCTTCTACGTGACATTACCGAAATAACCGAGAATATGAATCCCTGCAGTCACGAACGCTTTAAATCGAGATTTAAATTCGCGGATAGCAAGTTCGTAAATAACGAGGGAATACTGTGTACAGAAATACCTCGGTTTATGCCCTCCCGATTTACGTATTTTCTCTGTCACGTGCTCGGCTCATTGTTACCCATGTACCGTGGTTCCTCGCCGCAACGTGCTCGACATTTACGAACTTTACTGCTGAGACCCAACATTGTTTAGGGGCCGTCCATAAATGACGTCACGCGATTGTTGACGATTTCTGACCCCCCTCCCCCCTAGTCACACGGTGTCACAAAAAGTCAGACCCCCCCCCCTTCAAATATGACGTCACAAAGCTCTGCCCCCCCCACCCAAAAAAATAAAACATGCTTTAAATCGCTTTAAACTATTGTCATTGTAGTGCGTATTTAATGTGGCGCTGCACTCCGACGTTGTAGGAGAAAACATTTATTAAAAAGTCTATTTAATTAAGTAGAACGTGTTGTCTATATTTATTTAAAGTTGCGCATTTTGATGTGACGTCACATTTCTCAACCCCCCCCCCCTCGTCATACATCGTCACAAATGTCTGACCCCGCCCCACTCGGTGCGTGACGTCATTTATGGACGGCCCCTTACGCAACGTGCAGACGCCAATTGGCGACCCAGCGTTAGCGTCTCTGACTACAGTCGTCTCTATCATTCTGATCACTCGCTCCTCTATTCATATACCCCTCCCCCCACTTACCAATTTATGGCGACTACTTGTTTTAAGTCTAAAAACGATATTCATATGATCAACAACGAATAATCATGCATAAAATACAATACGCAAGGTAATATATCTTCAAATATTCATAATATGCATTTACTTTTCACACCGATGGTTGTGCAGGATAGATGCGCTATGGGTTACTGAGCATGCTCTGTTTAGGTTTTGCACCACAGTAAGATCTACCATCCCATTTCGAGTAGTAGTACTACTACTGCTAATAGGTACTATACCACGTTATGATCCACCATCCCATCTCTTTGCTTCGATGAAGTATTTACTTTCTGCTTCTTTGGTTCTTTCGGTAAAGTCACGTAGAATGAGAATAAGATAATAAATTGATAAAATAAAATAACACAATAATATTCTCACGACGTTTCGGCCACAACACAAGCGGCCTTCATCAGGTGAAGGGACGAGACTGTCTGGAGGACAGCGCTGTCCTCCAGACAGTCTCGCCGAAACGTCGTGAGAATATTATTGTGTTATTTTATTTTATCAATTTATTATTTTATTCTCATTCTACGTGACTTTACCGAAAGAACCAAAGAAGATGAATCCTTGCAGTCACGAAAGCTTTAAATCGATATTTACTTTCTGGTTTTCAGGAACGCATCACGGGCGTTAACGGGGGTATGCCTGTCCAACAAAAAGCTGTAAATATGTCCCCGTGTATTGATTTTGTTACTTATATTCTCCAAAACGAAGCCAATGATGATTGCGTGTTATCAGATATATCTCTAAATCTAATTGATTAAGTGTTCTCAATCATACAAGCAAATAACATTCTAAACTCCACACCGAAGGATACATGAATCCACTTCAATGAACATTTGGCTCCGGCTCATTGTGTGGTTGCTGTCTTTCCCGCCTGTATGTGCTTCCTCCTCGTCCCTCTTGAGTCATTCCCCCTCGTCTAGCGTGAGCGAATACTGTGCAGCGGGCAACGCTTTTACAAGCTTAAAATGATCATTGTTAGAGTCAATGTCTATTCATTACGTGTTTGTGCATTTCTTCGCAGGAACGTGGGTGACATTTGGAGGGCAGATCAGTGAAGAGGTGGGCAGGGACGCGAGGCTCCTTTTGTTCACAGGCTGAGTGGGCAGCCAATTGTTCCAATTAGCGTACGACGCTGACTTTCACACGCAGGAGGCTAACGAGACGATCTGCGTACCATTGCAATGCCACCGCCTGCCAGGCTCTTCGTTAAGGGCCTAGCAGGTGGTATCAGTTCCGATTAAACGGGTGCATTATTATTCAATTAAGAAAATTGATTTGCGCTGTTATTGGCATTCATCTCAATTAGCCAATGCCAGTTCTCAGACTGGTGTCACTGCCTCCCCACAGTCTGTTAGGGCCACTCCAGCCAGGTGTAGGGTTGCCACCGTGGGAATGCTGTCCCAGTATCGTGAGATTTTTTTACTCACCTTGATATGCTCCGTGTTTACATCATGAGACCTCCTTTGCCAGTACCAAAATAATAAGAATAGGATTTTCCCCTTTTTTTCTGGCAACCAAACTGAAACCTTTTACAAGGAATCATGTTACTGCATTAACCACACTACTTGTGGTCAGAATGCAAACAAAAAACGCACTCTGATAATATATGCATTGTCTTTGAAACTGATTGGTTCACACCAGAGACAGCTTTCTTTTGAGCCTCGTCTCAAACGGTGCTAGACCAGAGGACGTGGCCGGTTGTCAGAAGGTTTGCGAGTTCGAAACGTGATTAAGGTGCACATTTAACTAATTTTCCCTCGTGGGTCAAGCAAATACTGTCCGTACAACTTCGTGAGGGTGTCAACTTTGGTTGGCCCAATGAGGCACGGGGCCCCCACCATTGGGATCTTTGAATTTCCACGACTGCTCTGCTCCACGCAGGGAGACGCCGTGGATTTGGGCCACGTGTTGGGATTCCCTCGTCAAATCGTGAAGGAATACGTTCCGGAGATGCTCGTGAAGTGTAAATTTCGCCGACAATGACATTGGCCTTCGAAAACCAAACACATTCCTGCGGAGGGAGCTGGTAGGAACGTTGGGTTGCTCGGTCAATGGCCAGGGTCAACGGCGGCACCACGTGGTGTATTCCGCACAATATGCCCGACTGTGAGGGCGGGCACAAGCCGGCGTGAGTAGGGTAAACGTTGAGATTTATAAGGGCACCACGGGGTGACCAGCCACTCCCCACCCAGCCCCACCCCTCTCACCTCCCATCCAGCCCCACCCTCCCCACCCAGGCCCTCCCCACCCTCCATCCCCAGCCCCTCCCCACCTTTCCCCATCCAGCCCCTCCCCACTCTTCCCACCCAGCCCCTCCCCACCCAGCCCCTCCCCACCCAGCCCCTCCCCACCCTCCCCACCCAGCCCCTCCCCACCCCTCCCATTTTATCCGGGTGTCCGGAGACATCCACAGACATCCACAATTAATCCCCTGCCTCCTGTGAATTAATCCCGGTTGGGCTTCCAGTCCACTACGTTTCCTACCAGTATAAATAAATACATATATAGGCGATTAAATACATGAAAATAACGTTTCTCTCTCATCAGCTTATCTCATAACTTTACCTCATCACTTTCTCTCATCACTTTCTCGCTCATCACTTTACCTCATCACTTTCTTTACGCCTCTATACAAGGAACGATACAGTAAGCCTTCTCCACAAATGTGGCTGTCGCCTGATGAAGCTAGTTGTAATTACTGGCGAAACGTCGTACTCAGGTTTGTAAATGTTGTGGCTGAGCTCTCCAACACACCGGTTAGTGCTGTACAAGTGACGAATTGGCCACGTTCTGTTTACGTGACAACTCTTACTAGTTGGCTGTGTCGGGTGGTGGCGGGTTTTAACGACACATTTATATATTTACGCGATCTAAGCCAAAAACCTCTACTATGGATAATATTGTTCGCGAAAGCCTCCTGCGTGTTAAACTGCATTATTACTGCCCTCTGCTGTCCAAGGATCCTTTGTGTTTAAATTGCGCCCCTTCACCCTGCTTGCCTGTTCAGCTCTCCTCCCCTTATCATGCCCAACAGTGGAAAGACAACTCCATTGGAATAATATCCAAGAGATAAAGGGGCCGAACGTGGACCAGAGACCAACCAATAACCAACAAAGCAAATCACTCGTCCCGCTCACTTTAATTAAACGAGAGAGGGCTTGCGTAGCACGCATCCCTTGAAGAGACGGGACGAGTGCTGCTACGGGGGCAGCTTACACTGAAAATTAATGCGCAAGGTTGTCTGTGGCCAGGTGTTCCACATTTCTGTACCACATGAGAAGATGGAAGTTAGCATGTTTTTGTTGTTGTTGTTGTTACTGTTGTTAAATGACAGCAAACAATGATACTTGTGTTTGGTTACTATCAAAGACCGTATTGCACAAATGCACTTATTTTGTGCAATACTTCTGACTCACAGCGAGAGTGACCTTGGTTGGAATTCCGACTTGGGCGCATTTATTGTGTGGCGTTTTGTATGTTCTCCCCCTGTTCTTTCCTAGCCAAGCAGGTGTAATAGTGATAATGAATAAACTGCTGTCACCAAGGTTGTGGCTTCTCGGCTGGTCCCAACGTCTGCCATGATCCACAGATGGTGGGGGGGACGGCAGAGTAATGAAGTCAAGGCACACGTGGAACTGCAGTGGATTACCGCTGCACTGGATTAGTGCCACCACTCTGCCCATTTGAGCAGCGGGGAGCCACTAATCTCTGTTGGCGGCCCCTAAGCCAGTGGCGGAAATTCTGTAACTTTTTACAGCAGGGACCAGTCACACTATTAGACGGCCGCTGTTGACTTCACGACTGAGCGATCTGCCTCGTAAGCATCTGCCATGGGTGCCTGCGTGCGCAGCTTCGCGGGGTATATTCACATGCACGATTGCCAGTGAGTGCGTGTACGAGCAGGCAGGCGGGCAGGGGTGATATACGTGCGGCGTGCTCGCACGGTTAGCCGTGGTGTTGGAAACGTCTTGGGACCGCTCGATGTGTTTGACGCGTGCGGATTTCCGCAGGTGGCGGAGCAGCTCATGACGGCGGCGTACGACCACGGCGTGAACCTGTTCGACACCGCAGAGGTGTACGCTGCGGGGAAGTACGTGGTAGTGATACGTTTATCAACAATAATGTTATTAAAATAATAAGGTACCAACGAATACCCCCCACATTCATGTCGGCGCTCATTGCGGACAGCGCCGAGGTCAGAGTGCGTCACTTGTGGCGGCGCTCATCATTGCTGGTGGCCCTGAGTCGGCAGTGGGAATTTCTGCATTTACACTCCCTCCATGTGACTATCACGCTTGACTCCCATCAAAGTGATACTCATTTTACCCAGCGCAAAGGGATGACGGGCTGAGTGGACGCCCGACTTTTTATTTAAACGCACATCCAATCGGTTGCGAATTGAGCGCTGTGACCACAGCATTATTTGATCGGATACGCAGAGATGTGACTTACGCAGCAATTACAAGATAGTTTAATAACAATTTTTAAACCTTGCTTCAATCTGCTGCTGGACGAAGGCCTTCCCTCCCTCCCCGACCGCGATGGTCACAGGAGGCTGATTGACCATTCCCTGTTTCTTGCAAATTGGTGATAGCGAGGCCAAAGATCAATTGGGACCTCAATCTCCATTGGGCATCTGTGAAAAAGAGCCTTATAGCTCATCGGATTCCTCCAGTTTACATAAAAGATTCTGATTTTAGCTGTGGCTGGCAATTAAACGAAGGTTCACTGTGCACCTCGCACACCATACTCCCACCTCCCCCCCTTGCTTACCCGTATATATTTAGTTTAAATTAATTATATGCATGAACAATGCCTTATAAATATAATCGACAGTTGATATGACATGGTGACATTTTTTATCTGGTGCTGAGACACGTAGTTTAAAAAAGAGATGTTGTGAAAGTGACGTGCTTGTAAATTGTTTTTTACATTCCTCTACGACACTGGTGTAACCATCACCCCCTCATTCACGCACTTACTCTCACAGCCACTCACCCAGCCACTCACCACTAGAGTAACCATCACCCCCTCATTCACGCACTTACTCACACAGCCACTCACCACTAGTGTAACCATCACCCCCTCATTCACGCACTTACTCACACAGTCACTCACCACTAGTGTAACCATCACCCCCTCATTCACGCACTTACTCACACAGCCACTCACCCAGCCACTCACCACTGGTGTAACCATCACACCCTCATTCACGCACTTACTCACACAGCCACTCACCCAGCCACTCACCACTAGAGTAACCATCACCCCCTCATTCACGCACTTACTCACACAGCCACTCACCACTAGTGTAACCATCACCCCCTCATTCACGCACTTACTCACACAGCCACTCACCCAGCCACTCACCACTAGTGTAACCATCACCAACTCATTCACGCACTTACTCACACAGCCACTCACCCAGCCACTCACCACTAGTGTAACCATCACACCCTCATTCACGCACTTACTCACACAGCTACTCACCCAGCCACTCACCACTAGTGTAACCATCACCCCCTCATTCACGCACTTACTCACACAGCCACTCACCCAGCCACTCACCACTAGAGTAACCATCACCCCCTCATTCACGCACTTACTCACACAGCCACTCACCACTAGTGTAACCATCACCCCCTCATTCACACAGCCACTCACCCAGTCACTCACCACTAGTGTAACCATCACCCCCTCATTCACGCACTTACTCACACAGCCACTCACCCAGCCACTCACCACTAGTGTAACCATCACACCCTCATTCACGCACTTACTCACACAGCCACTCACCCAGTCACTCACCACTAGTGTAACCATCACCTCCTAATTCACGCACTTACACAGCCACTCACCCAGCCACTCACCACTAGTGTAACCATCACCCCCTCATTCACGCACTTACTCACACAGCCACTCACCCAGTCACTCACCATTGGTGTAACCATCACACCCTCATTCACGCACTTACTCACACAGCCACTCACCCAGTCACTCACCACTAGTGTAACCATCACCCCCTCATTCACGCACTTACTCACACAGCCACTCACCCAGCCACTCACCACTAGTGTAACCATCACACCCTCATTCACGCACTTACTCACACAGCCACTCACCCAGTCACTCACCACTAGTGTAACCATCACCTCCTAATTCACGCACTTACACAGTCACTCACCCAGCCACTCACCACTAGTGTAACCATCACCCCCTCATTCACGCACTTACTCACACAGCCACTCACCCAGTCACTCACCATTGGTGTAACCATCACACCCTCATTCACGCACTTACTCACACAGCCACTCACCCAGTCACTCACCACTAGTGTAACCATCACCCCCTCATTCACGCACTTACTCACACAGCCACTCACCCAGTCACTCACCATTGGTGTAACCATCACACCCTCATTCACGCACTTACTCACACAGCCACTCACCCTGCCACTCACTACTAGTGTAACCATCACCCCCTCATTCATGCACTTACTCACACAGCCACTCACCCAGTCACTCACCATTGGTGTAACCATCACACCCTCATTCACGCACTTACTCACACAGCCACTCACCCAGCCACTCACCACTAGTGTAACCATCACCTCCTAATTCACGCACTTACACAGCCACTCACCCAGCCACTCACCACTAGTGTAACCATCACCCCCTCATTCACGCACTTACTCACACAGCCACTCACCCAGCCACTCACCACTAGTGTAACCATCACACCCTCATTCACGCACTTAGACAGCCACTCACCCAGCCACTCACCACTGGTGTAACCATCACACCCTCATTCACGCACTTACTCACACAGCCACTCACCCAGCCACTCACCATTGGTGTAACCATCAACCGCACGGTAACATCATCAGCAGGCCAATGCGCACATATCCTTCATGAATGTAAAATTTAAAACCCAAGCCACAGCGGCGCGATTGTGGCCATGCAATCCAAACTATGGAGCATACAGCACGCCAATGTAGTCTGCGCGTCATTCATGGAGGAGTAGAACTGCAACGCGAACTCTCTCCTGAAGCCTTCTCGTGGCTAGCAGCAGACCTTGACTCTGGCATTTAGCTCCTGAACATAATTCCATAAGCAAGAATATAATATAATTCTGTTTATCTCTGCTTGTTGCGTTAGACGCTGTCTATCCATCATTTCACTTCACAGTACTGATTAGCCTTTTTGCTCTCTCATTAAGTTTTTTTTTTTCCCCCGCAGGGCAGAGGTGATCATGGGGGACATCATCAAGAAAAAGGGCTGGAAGTGAGCGTCATTGCATTTGCAGATGACACACACACACACGTGCTCTCTTTCGTAGTTTAAAAACATGTTTGTCAAAGGACGAGTTTGACTTCTATAGCTTTGGGAGTGGGCGGCAGGGGTTTCGCTTCGTCCCTCACATTAGGAATCGCGGGTGCATATAATTTCTTAAAAATGTTAATTGGAAATTATTTAACATAAATTTATAAAGGTGCCAAGTTTAAGCGGGGGTTGCCCCTCCCCGTCCCCGCAAACTCCACCCATGATATTCGTTTAAAATGTTTTATTGCTGATAATAGTCGTCTACTGCGGTTATTGTTCATAACTGTTGCAGCTTAAGGAGCACAACAATAAACAGCAATACATGAATCATGAAATATGTACCAGGACAGAATGAATAATTCAACATCAGCATTTATGACAAACCTGCAAATCGTACATTAGGGGGAGTGGGCAGGGCAGCGTTTGGAGTGTCATTGATCTGAGGAGGAAGGTGCTGAAGATTACCTCGTGTGCACTTTATTTATACCTTGCTGATGTTGAGTATTCCCTCGGAACCATCAAAATGTTCCAGTAAACTTTTGCCCGTGGCTTTGTGTGGCTGCCAAAAAGTGTCTCGGCGTTCAAATGAGCGCTGGCCGTTGCTCTTCTTCACCGGGGGGGCCTCCGATCCAGTGGCAGGAGTTCCACGTTCTTATGGCGGGGCCAGTTTCTCCGTGGGACAACTTCGGTTGACTTACCACACAGTCAATCTTGAGTTGAAGCTTTCGTGACTGCAGGAATCCATACTCTTTGGTTCTTTCTGTAAAGTCACGTAGGTAGAAAAATAAAACAATATAAAAATAAGATATCACGACGTTTCGATCGCAACACAAAGCGGTCGTCCTTGGGCAGAACAAATAATCCAGCAGTGGAACTGCTGAACGGGGTCAGCAGTTCAACTTCTGGACTATGAACGGGTTCAGCAGTTCCACTGTGGACTATGAACTCGTTCAGCAGTTCAACTTCTGGACTATGAACTCGTTCAGCAGTGCCACTGCTGGACTATGAACGGGTTCAGCAGTGGAACTTCTGGACTATGAACGGGTTCAGCAGTGGAACTTCTGGACTATGAACGGGTTCAGCAGTGCAACTGCTGGACTATGAACGGGTTCAGCAGTTCAACTGCTGGACTATGAACGGGTTCAGCAGTGGAACTTCTGGACTATGAACGGGTTCAGCAGTTCAACTTCTGGACTATGAACGGGTTCAGCAGTGGAACTTCTGGACTATGAACGGGTTCAGCAGTGCCACTGCTGGACTATGAACGGGTTCAGCAGTTCAACTGCTGGACTATGAACGGGTTCAGCAGTGGAACTTCTGGACTATGAACGGGTTCAGCAGTTCAACTTCTGGACTATGAACGGGTTCAGCAGTGCCACTGCTGGACTATGAACGGGTTCAGCAGTTCAACTGCTGGACTATGAACGGGTTCAGCAGTGGAACTTCTGGACTATGAACGGGTTCAGCAGTTCAACTTCTGGACTATGAACGGGTTCAGCAGTGGAACTTCTGGACTATGAACGGGTTCAGCAGTGCCACTTCTGGACTATGAACGGGTTCAGCAGTTCAACTGCTGGACTATGAACGGGTTCAGCAGTGGAACTGTTGGATTATTTTTTCTGCCTGAGGACGACCGCTTTGTGTTGCGGTCGAAACGTCGTGACATCTTATTTTTTATATTGTTTTATTTTTCTACCTTCCGTGACTTTACCGAAAGAACCAAAGAGCACACGGTCATTGTTCACGAGGTGGTACTTAGTTTACCAACCCCAGGAGAGATGATGTGCCAAGTCAAAACCCGGCTGCTTCTCTACCCATTGAGCTCTGCCCAAGCCCTATGTGTGGTTTGCTACGGATAGACTGGGCCCTGTCATGGGAATGTGTAATTCCCACCACGATCTCCGGATCACCAAAATACTTTGTTTGGTTTTGAGAATCGTTGTGGTAGGTAGGTTGTCACAAGCCCTGTTTATCTGTTTGAGAATCGTTGTGGTAGGTAGGTTGTCACAAGCCCTGTTTATCTGTTTGAGAATCGTTGTGGTAGGTAGGTTGTCACAGGCCCTGTTTATCTGTTTGAGAATCGTTGTGGTAGGTAGGTAGTCACAAGCCCTGTTTACCTGTTTGAGAATCGTTGTGGTAGGTAGGTTGTTACAAGCCCTGTTAATCTGTTTGAGAATCGTTGTGGTAGGTAGGTTGTTACAGGCCCTGTTTATCTGTTTGAGAATCGTTGTGGTAGGTAGGTTGTCACAAGCCCTGTTAATCTGTTTGAGAATCGTTGTGGTAGGTAGGTTGTCATAGGCCCTGTTTATCTGTTTGAGAATCGTTGTGGTCAGTAGGTTGTCACAAGCCCTGTTAATCTGTTTGAGAATCGTTGTGGTAGGTAGGTTGTCATAGGCCCTGTTTATCTGTTTGAGAATCGTTGTGGTAGGTAGGTTGTCACAAGCCCTGTTTACCTGTTTGAGAATCGTTGTGGTAGGTAGGTTGTCACAAGCCCTGTTAATCTGTTTGAGAATCATTGTGGTAGGCAGGTTGTCACAAGCCCTGTTTATCTGTTTGAGAATCGTTGTGGTAGGTAGGTTGCCACAAGTTTGTTTCTTGTGTTCTAGGCGATCAAGTCTGGTGATCACGACCAAAATCTACTGGGGAGGGAAGTAAGTAACACCAGTTCACATCACCTCCACATTCCCACAATCTAACACATCTGGTATTGTGTTAGACGAGTCCCAATGATCGCGTCAGTAGACTGCTGTCTCCCAGGTAAGGAGACTGCTGTCTCATTGATTTCCACTGTGAACTCTCTGATATTGTTAGAAAATACTGTATTCTCACAATTATAATACAGACTTTACCCCCCCCCCCCCCTGTATTTTAAAGCACAGTTTGGAGGTGCATCTGAAAATCTAGTAGATGTGTGGGTGTGTAGGTGTGAATTTATAGGTGTGTATGTGTGTAGGTGTGTATGTGTGTAGGTGTGTATGTGTGTATATGTATAGGTGTGCAGGTGTGTAGGTGTGTATAGTTGTGTAGGTGTGCATGTGTGTATGTGTATAGGTGTGTAGGTGTGTAGGTGTGTATGTGTGTAGGTGTGTATGTGTGTAGGTGTGTATGTGTGTAGGTGTGTATGTGTGTAGGTGTGTATGTATGTGTGTAGGTGTGTAGATGTGTATGTGTGTATGTGTGTAGGTGTGTAGATGTGTAGGTGTGTAGGTGTGTATGTATGTGTGTAGATGTGTATGTGTGTAGGTGTGTATGGAACATCTTCGCCGGTTAGAAACATTTAGGCTAGCCTGCCTACAATCCATCCTGGGTGTGTATAGATGTGCATGTGTGTAGGTGTGTATGTATGTGTGTAGGTGTGTAGATGTGTATGTGTGTATGTGTGTAGGTGTGTAGGTGTGTATGTGTGTAGGTGTGTATGTATGTGTGTAGATGTGTATGTGTATGTGTGTATGTGTGTAGGTGTGTATGGAACATCTTCGCCGATTAGAAACATTTAGGTTAGCCTGCCTACAATCCATCCTGGGTTTAACCAGGCTGGATTGTGTGAGGAGCTCACAAATCCTTGAAAGATCTGGGCAAGTTCCCATCGGTGAGCTCCTCCGGCAGGCAAGGCTGCGTTGGCTGGGTCATGTAGCCCGCATGCCCAGCCACCGCATGCCGAAACAGCTTTTGTTCGGCCGGATCGAGGGGGCTAAACGGACGCGGCACGGGCTAGAGAAGAGATGGAGTGATGTGGTACAGAAGGACGTGGAGCTGAGTGGACTTGCCGATGACTGGTACCAGCGGTGTAAAGATCGGCCTCTGTGGAGGAGGCTCGTGAAGGACGCTACTGGGCAGTTGGAGGTAGTCGCCCTCCAACAACAACGGAGGGTGGAGGAGCGACGCTCACAACAACGAGTGGAGCACCGGGTGGCTAAAGCACAGCAGGTTGGCACAGTAGGGGGGACAGGTGGTGCATCAGCCAGTCATCTCAGTCATCTTAGTCAGTCGACCCGCGGCACCTGGGTCTGCCCCATGACCTTCTGCCCGCGGGCGTTCGACACTTCACGTGGCCTCAAGGTGCACATGGCCTGGCACAAGTGTCGTGACGTCACCGCCACTTAGTGGCGAATGGCGGTTGTTGTTGTGTATGTGTGTGGCGAGCGATAGTGTAGCGGTTAGCGCGCTGCGCTATGAACCTGGCGACCCGGGTTCGATTCCCGCTCACGGCCAACACCAGTGACGATTATCTTAACCGGTCCCGGGCCTCCCCTAGGTCGACTCAGCTTCAAATGAGTACCTGGTGCAGTGTGTAAACATCGCCACTAGGGAGACAAAGGCGGTCGGGCGTGGTGCTGGCCACCCACCCCCTTGTGTACCGTTACGGGCCTTCATAGGTGCTCGCTAACAGCACTTGCCCCTACAGTCTGTTAAGGCTATATGGGGGATCTTTATCTTTACGTGTGTACGTGTGTATGTGTGTGACGAGATTAGTATAAATTAATTGACACCAGGCTTATTGTTTTAGGTGTGTCTTACTTTCTGGAGTACTGTTGAAATCCAGAGTATACGGTCACGGTATATCTTTAATTATGTTGCAGATAACAGCTCTGTGCCTGTATAGGGTACACATCTTTAAATTATTAAACCTCAATTTTAGCCTGCTCCTATATATCACAAATGCTCTTGCATTAGTTTAGGCTGCACTGCCTGATTGCTGTTTATTGTAGAACTATGCCATCCAAGCACTAAATAAGCCCTGTTTAGGTTACTAGATGTGATTTAATTCGGACATATACATCGCAACAAATACATCTGCAGACGTGTTTCTGCATTGTTACTTGCACGCTATAAATAGATATTATGATGAATGATGATTTGTGACTGATGATGATGATGGTGAATGTTGAAGATCATGAAAATTACGTTGAATGAAGATGATGGATGGATGAATACGATGCCCACTGTTGAATGAAGATGATGAATGAAGACAACGTTGAATGAGGATGAAGGTGAATGTTGAATGATGAATGATGATGAATGAAGACGATGGTGAATGAAGATTTCAGATGATGACGGCATGATGATGACGATGATGATGACACGCGTCCGGCCTCTCCTCTTTGCCGCACAGAGCGGAGACGGAGCGAGGCCTCTCGCGGAAGCACATCATCGAAGGTGACACCGCCGTCGCGGGCTCCGCTCGCGGAACACCGCATCACCGCAGTCGCCGAGAGTGGCACGCGGCACGCCGCCGCTGTCCCTGCTCGATGAACGGCTGCCGCTTCCCCCATCGCGTCCTAGCCGGAGTCGCGTGGCTTCGCGTGATTTACCTGAAGCGTTTCGAGTCCACACCGTGCAGTGCAGCAGACCTAGGCGGCCTGCGATATTCTCTCGTTGCTATCTTGAGTAGTGCTCTGTACGAACGTATTGGCGGTACACCGTGTTGTGCGCGGTCTCGAACGAAAAACCAAAGAGGCAAAATGTTTGCAAGAATTGCTTATTTCCCCCGCGGTTCGCAAACCCCGGTGAGAAAATCTTGCGGGGTGGTGGTGCGTCGAAATCGGTTCTCGCGATGTCAAAGCAGTCGGAAGACGAATGTCAATTCAAATTTTTATTTTAGGCTGTTGTACGTGGACCGGTGTGTTATGCTGCATCGGTGTACCGCCAACATGTCCACATGTATGTAATATTCTTATTTTGGTGTATGCAACTTCTACATTAGTTACACATTTGCGACATGCAATACAGTATGTACGTGTACACGCACAGCTGTTTTGTCAATCTACTGCTGGATGAGGCCTGCCGACGTTGTGTGGGTCACAGAGTGGTTATTTTGTGTTAGTTTATTGTCCTTTCCCGCACCTCCGATTAGCACGGTTGGCTACGTAACGGTGGGAGAAGAGTCCAACGTGTGTACAGACAAATTTCACCATACTACACCAGGCTGGTCAGTGCAATTTGGTGACGGCATGGATCAATAGACGTGGTAGCACATGAGTACAGTTCAACAAATGATATTGCTGCACTGCCCATCAGATAGCCCCGCAGCAGCCTATAACAACCCTGCTGTGCACGGTGGTCACCCATCCAAGGCACTGTCCAGGCTTAAGCCTGCTTGGCTTTTGAGGCCTGACGAGATCGGGAGCATCTGGCCGATTTGGTTACGAGACAAAACGTGTACAGCTGCGATAACGATTGCACCTTCTACCGTGGGAATGACAACTATTGACTGAAGCTATTCAGGGAACGTTTTTTTCCTCCCTTCTCTTGCAACATGACACGATGTTGTGTCATTTACGCTGGCAAGGGAAAATTAAAAAAAAACTATCAGACGGTATATTTGTAGCGTGTGTTGAACTTCTTTCGCACCGTACATAGCCAACCATCCTAATCGGAGGTGCGGGGAAGGACGACAAAAAGAGTCAACTTCCGTACGAATCACGTGCGTTCATTATATTCACGTAATTTCTCAAAATTATCCTGTTGTTAAAATCTCCCGGATTGTTTTTAAATAGTTAATGGGGAGATCGACGCCCATTCCGGGAGTGTTGGCAAACCCCGCTTCTTCGAGTCTCTTGCGACCTACCCCGCCACCACCATCCCACATCACTTCGTCTCCCACGCCCTTAGCACCCCCCTTGTCTCCTCCCTTGCTGTCTGCGCCCTCTATGGCCACGCTCCGGTCTGCGTATCCGCGACTCCACTTGGTTCCCCGCCGCGCGCCTCCTCGTCGTCTTTATCCACACCTCCGGCCCCATTGTCCCTTGCGCCCCCCCCCACCGCCACCTTGCGCGGCCACTCTTCGTGACGCCCCCTTCAATTTCTCTCTCTCTCTCTCTGCCCCGTAACCGCCCCCACTTGTTGCCACCAAACCCGTCGCCAGGGCTGGCCGGCTCGCTGCAGCGGCTGCAGCTGGACTACGTGGACGTGGTGTTCGCCAACCGGCCCGACCCCAACACGCCCATGGAAGAGGTGGTGCGCGCCATGACCCACGTGATCACGCAGGGCCGGGCCATGTACTGGGGCACGTCGCGCTGGAGCAGCGCCGAGATCATGGTACGGGCCCAGGGCCGCACACGCGAACAGAGAGAGCCGGTGTCTCTTATCGTGGTTCCCCCCCCCCACCACCAACCAACCGCGCAACCGAGCCGCGCCGGGGCTGCGCCGAACCAGCCCGGCACGGCTCAGGAGGTGCCACGTTGTGTTTCCACTGCAGAAGCCGAGCCGCGCTGCCGATGTCGCATGCGCAGTGAGTCGAGACGCACATCGATGACACGGTGACGCTGTGCCCTCGCTGTGTACCGACATCACACGCAATGAACTTGCGATCAGCCCCATCCCTGACCCTGCTTGGCCCCAAGCTGGTTTCACGTGCATCGTGAGGCCGGTATATGACGGTTTGGTTCTGGCTCAGTGCGGCAAATATTCATAGCCAGTGTAAAAATTGTCCGATCCCGCGCTGGCTCGGCTCGGAATGACTGATGGAGATGAGCACCCACATCTGTTGACTTGGTGCACGGTACAGCGTTGTATCTCACTGCACACACTGGCGTGCGTGGTAGCGCGTATGTTCGAATCAGAATATTTATTCAGGCTGGAATAATCCGATGAGCTATGAAGCTCTGTTTTACAGGTGCCCAGTCGGGGCAGCTCAGAAGGCAGTGGCGAATGTGCAGGAGGCAATGGCGAAAGTGGGTAGTGCATTTTACTCCAAACCCGGGGACCTGGGTTCAATTCCCGGCCATGGTTAACATCAGTGGCAAATTATATCTGAACTGGTCCGGGGCCTTCTGTACAAGTGCTTGGCACAGTATGTATGCACTGGGGAGACAAAGGTGGCCGGGCGTGGTGTTGGCCACCCACTCCCTCGTGTGCTGTGCTGACCCTCATAGGTGCTGCTCGCTAACAACACTTGGCCCGACAATCAGTGTAGGTCACACAGGGGATCTCTGTTTAGAATATTTAGATTGTTTGGATGCTTTACATTTTCACGTCATAAACCACTTCGTTGAGCCATCGATTGGGGCCAGGTCACTTCTGAAAAAGAAGCTAATAGTTCAGTGAGCTTTACCTGGTAAAATAAACATATATTTAGTTTTAGTGATTTTCTTACCGTTCCTACACGTTGCACTACTATCGTATTTTCATATTGTGTGCTGCTGTGACTTTCTGACCCGCCCCTACTGGACATCTGTGCAAAAAGAGCACAGATTTTTTACTGCCGGTCGGTGGTGTTGCAGGTAAGCAATAAAAAAACCCTCGATACACAGTTATCGGTGAGAGCACTGGAGCTGTGTCCGCGTTGGAAGTGGTCCCTTGGGTTCACGGGACCATGGGGTGAGACGTAGGAGACTGCACGGTTTCACTCACAGTTGTATATGGTCATCGTTGCTGATTGAAAACGGACACCAGATAGTGACGAGGGTGAACGCAGAGCTCACCGGTAAGCGGGTAGCCAGTGCGGCCGTCACTTATTTATGTTTCAAGAAACTCCACCGCGTGAATATTGTATTCAGCTGTAGCCTCTTTCATATGTTTGTATTGTTTGTTGTTGTTGTAACGTTCTGACCCCGTGGCCTGGCTGGACATCCGTGCACAAAGAGCTTTTATAGCACATCGCATTCCTCCAATGTAAACAAAGAATCCGATCCTGCAGGAGGCCTACTCGGTGGCGCGTCAGTTCAACCTGGTGCCACCGGTGTGCGAGCAGGCCGAGTACCACCTCTTCCAGCGCGACAAAGTGGAGATGCAGCTGCCAGAGCTCTACCACAAGATCGGTGAGAGACCTCCTAGTGCCAGGAGGGCCCATATTTACTATCATTATGATTATTAGTGAACATTTCATGTACATTTCGATTTAAAGCTTTCGTGACTGCAATGATTCATCTTCTTTGGTTCTTTCGGTAAAGTCACGTAGAATGATAATAAAATAATAAATTGATAAAATAAAATAACACAATAATATTCTCAGTGAGAATGATAAAATAAAATAACACAATAATATTCTCAGTGAGAATATATTATTGTGTTATTTTATTTTTTCAATTTATTATTTTATTATCATTCTACGTGACTTTACCGAAAGAACCAAAGAAGATTTCATGTACAGCCGAGGTGGCCGGGTGACTGCTGCTTTACTGGACATCTGTGGAAAAAAGAGCTTTATAGCTCATCGTATTCCTCCGGTATAAATAAATGTTCTGATTCTGGAGGCTTGGACCATGGAGACCGCGGATTAAAATCCAGACACTCTGGTGATTACATTGGGGTCCTCAAGTCTAGTGGCTATATTTACTTTCAGGTGACTGCATACACAACAACAAATAAATCGTCATTAAAATTGTTTCTGGGAAGGTGGCTTGGCTCTCCAACACACTGGCGTGCTGTACTAGTGACGAATTAGCATGTTCTGTTTACGTGACAGCCCTTACTAGTTGTCTGTGTCGGGTGGTGGCGGGTTTTAACGACACATTTATATATTTACACCATTTAACCCCCCAAAAAACCTCTATTATGGATGATATTGGTCGCGAAAACCTACGTGTTAAACTTCTGGGAAGGTGTGACCCTCTACTATGAAGATCAGATGCATAGTTCTGTGATGTCCGCTTCTGTGGGCCATTCTCTAACTTGGGGGGTTGAACTCCTTTTCTATTGGATCGGTCCTCCCATCACACCCTGCATGTCAAATAACATCACAATACAATACAATATTTTTTGTATTGTTTGTTGTAACTTGCTGATCTGCCCTTAGTGGACATCTTATTTTACAGCTCATCGGATTTCTCCAGGATAAATAAAGATTCTGACAATACTGCACATATAGTGGATGCACACAGCCTTGTTTTAGAACACCTCAAAGCAGACAAACTTATGGTCATATTATTTTAGGCAGCGGTGGTCGGACAATGTGACATGTTTCCGGTTTCATCCTTGTTATGAATCATCTGTAAAGTACAGGGTGCTTCAAAAATGTTTAACACTTACATGTGACTATCGTTTTTAGTGAAAAAAGAACGGATAATACACTGTAACGTGATAACAAATGTATGTTAATAGCTTCACAAAGTCAAAGAGTCTCCCACTTGTTCGCCATCGTTGTCAACACGTGGCCTGGAATCTTCTCCAGGTGATCTCCAGAGCCTGGAGGCAGCAGCACATTTCTTGTGGCGTTGTTGCAAATTCTCAGAAGTGTTGAAAAGAAAATTAAGCACCCTGCACAGCCATCGTGAGTTTGCAATAAGGTTTATTTGTCTTTGTGCGTGTGTGTGTGGCACAGGCGTGGGTGCCATGACATGGTCCCCGCTGGCGTGTGGGCTCCTGACTGGGAAGTACGAGGATGGGATCCCAAACTCCTGCCGAGCAGGACTGAAGGTGACTGTAGCAGCAACAGTGGCAGCAGCAGCAGCGGCATCATCACACGTACACCCACCACGTGCACACGCGTGTGCATAGACCTGACGGCAGTGCAGCCCCCTCGCCAAACAGCCACGGGCTCGCAGTCGTCATTACGCACAAAGTGCCTGCCACAAATGAACCACAGTACCTTGCTGATCTCATCAAGGAGCATGAACCACCACGTGAACCCCGGTCATCCTCGCAGCGGCTTGTTGCTAACCATCGAACAAAGGCGGCGGTCGCCGCATCGCGCGCTTTCAGATGCGCTTCTGCGGCCGTCTGTAACGCTCTTCTTTCTGATATTATGGAGCCACTGGAGATATGTACTTTTAAATCTAGTTTGAAAAGTCATTTCTTTACCACTGCTTTTTGTGTTGAGTTTGCTGTCCTTCCCCCGCACCTCCGGTTAGTGCGGTTGGCTTCGTACGGTGCAAAATAAGTTCAACATACGTACGTACGTACATAATAGCTGCGTCAACTGCCCCGAAGTTAACCCGGGCATGAATTAATGTCGGTGTTCGCTGTCTACTTAGACGGCACGCTTCGGCCTAGCGGCGTGAGCCTGTTTAAATGGAATAAAAACTAAGGGGGTGGGGGAGGAGGGGGGGAACACCACGATCAGTGTTCAGCAAATGTTTTGAAAATGTTCCAACGTTCAACAGAACGAGTCACGATACGAACTGCTCACGTCTATCGTGCATTCTGCTCTGGCCGTCACCCCCTATGTGTATGAGGAAAGGTTGCGACACCGATCACTGAATTGACTGTAATAATTTAGAGGGGTGGGGGGGGGGGCGTTAGCCCCCCTCAGCCCCCCCCCAATGATTAGAGGGCTTGCACACACATATATTAATAATTTTAACATTTAGTTTCACTTACGTCTGTAATGTCAAATTCAGTTCACCAGTCCTGTAAAATATACCTTTTTTAAATGAAACTAGAGACCTGTAATGAGAGACTTGTATAGCCATTTTTTGTCAATCCACTGCTGGATGAGGGCCTCCCCACGCCGCGTTAATTTACCATACTTCATCGTGCCAGCTGGTGCGGGTTGGTGGAAGGCGGAAAGCACGGACGTTGGAACACAATGCAGTACATCAATGGATTTTACTCCACTGCTGTCTGCTGCCCACAACGTAGCCCCGCAGCAGCCTACGTTGAGTGTGCTGGCAATCTATAATGTAGATTGCCAGTACACTCACTCCGAATAAGAACGAGGCTTAGTCTACATGAGTGTTTTTTATTATTATTATTATTTTATTATTATTTATTAGAATTTTATTTGTATTCACTTTTATTATTTTTCTATCTAAGTGACTTTACCGAAAAAAAACAAAGAATATTAATTCCTGCAGTCACGAAAGTTTAAAGTCAAATTGTATTTGATCATTGGCGGCACGCACGTTTTTTAATCGATGATGATGATGATACTGATGGTGATGATGTGTACAGTAGCGGTTAGCACGCTGCTCTACGAGCCCGGCGACCGGAGTTCGATTCCCGCTCACGGCCAATAACAGTTACGATTATCTGAATTGGTCTTGGGCCTCTCCTAGGTCGTTGCAGCCTCAAATCAGTCCCTGGTGCGGTGTGTAAACTTCGCCACTGGGGAGACAAAGGCGGCAGGCCGTGGTGTTGACCGCTCACCCCATTCGTGTGCCGTGCCGGCCTTCATACAGTGAGGGAAAAAAGTATTTGATCCCCTGCCGATTTTGTACGTTTGCCAACTGACAAAGAAATGATCAGTCTATAATTTTAATGGTAGGTTTATTTGAACAGTGAGAGACAGAATAACAACAAAAAAATCCAGAAAAACGCATGTCAAAATTTTTATAAATTAATTTGCATTTTAATGAGGGAAATAAGTATATGACCCCTCTGCAAAACATGACTTAGTACTTAGTGGCAAAACCCTTGTTGGCAATCACAGAGGTCAGACGTTTCTTGTAGTTGGCCACCAGGATTGCACACATCTCAGAAGGGATTTTGTCCCACTCCTCTTTGCAGATCTTCTCCAAGTCATTAAGGTTTCGAGGCTGATGTTTGGCAACTCGAACCTTCAGCTCCCTCCACAGATTTTCTATGGGATTAAGGTCTGGAGACTGGCTTGGCCACTCCAGGACCTTAATGTGCTTCTTCTTGAGCCACTCCTTTGTTGCCTTGGCCGTGTGTTTTGGGTCATTGTCATGCTGGAATACCCATCCACGACCCATTTTCAATGCCCTGGCTGAGGGAAGGAAGTTCTCACCCAAGATTTGACGGTACATGGCCCCGTCCATCGTCCCTCTAATGCGGTGAAGTTGTCCTGTCCCCATAGCAGAAAAACACCCCCAAAGCATAATGTTTCCACCTCCATGTTTGACGGTGGGGATGGTGTTCTTGGGGGCATAGGCAACATTCCTCCTCCTCCAAACACGGCGAGTTGAGTTGATGCCAAAGAGCTCCATTTTGGTCTCATCTGACCACAACACTTTCACCCAGTTGTCCTCTGAATCATTCAGATGTTCATTGGCAAACTTCAGACGGGCATGTATATGTGCTTTCTTGAGCAGGGGGGACCTTGCGGGCACTGCAGGATTTCAGTCCTTCACGGTGTAGTGTGTTACCAATTGTTGTATTGGTGACTATGGTCCCAGCTGCCTTGAGATCATTGACAAGATCCTCCCGTGTGGTTCTGGGCTGATTCCTCACCGTTCTCATGATCATTTCGTCCACGAGGTGAGATCTTGCATGGAGCCCCAGGCCGAGGGAGATTGACAGTTCGTTTGTGTTTCTTCCATTTGCGAATAATCGCACCAACTGTTGTCACCTTCTCACCAAGCTGCTTGGCAATGGTCTTGTAGCCTATTCCAGCCTTGTGTAGGTCTACAATCTTGTCCCTGACATCCTTGGAAAGCTCTTTGGTCTTGGCCATGGTGGAGAGTTTGGAATCTGATTGATTGATTGCTTCTGTGGACAGGTGTCTTTTATACAGGTAACAAGCTGAGATTAGGAGCACTCCCTTTAAGAGTGTGCTCCTAATCTCAGCTCGTTACCTGTATAAAAGACACCTAGGAGCCAGAAATCTTTCTCATTGAGAGGGGGTCAAATACGTATTTCCCTCATTAAAATGCAAATCAATTTATAACATTTTTGACATGCGTTTTTCTGGATTTTGTTGTTGTTATTCTGTCTCTCAGTGTTCAAATAAACCTACCATTAAAATTATAGACTGCTCATTTCTTTGTCAGTGGGCAAACGTACAAAATCAGCAGGGGATCAAATACTTCTTTCCCTCACTGTAGGTGCTTGCTAACAGCACTTGCCCCGACAATATGTTAAGGCTATACGGCTTGGATCTTTGTCTTTGTGTATGCCAGGGCTATCAGTGGCTGAAGGAGCGCGTGCACAGTGAGGAGGGGCGTCGACAGCAGGGCCAGCTCAAGGAGCTGCACACCCTCACTGAACAGCTGGAGTGCACGCTGCCACAGCTCGCCATCGGTGAGACTCAACTCTGTCGACTGCTGGATTAAGGTCCCCACAATGCCCGACACCACCCGTCATGGTTTTGCGATGCCACGATCCATCTCCAGGTTAAGGACTCACTGAGCTATATCGCTTTTTTTTTCTTTCAGAAATGACCTGGCCACAAATGATAGCTCAACGAAGTAGCTTATCACGTGGACATTTATAGCGGCCAAATACTCTTAAACGCATGTTTGCAAATGTGGAGGGAAAAACCGGAGGATGCGGAGAAAAATTTATGCATCTACGGGGACAATATGCAAATCGGGATCGAACCCACGACCTCCTGTAAACATTGTTTTCCCATTCGATTACGCCTCTAAATTGTTGAAGCTATAATTCCACCACTATTCATATTCTTTGGTTCTTTCGGTAAAGTCACGTAGATAGAAAAATTATAATAAAAAGTTAATTAAAATAATAAAAAAACCACTAATGTAAACTGTAGCCTGGTTCTTAATCAGAGTGAGTGTACTGGCAGTCTATAATGTAGACTGTAGCCTGGTTATTAAGTTGGGTGAGTGTACTGGCAGTCTAGCGTTGTTATAACAATTCTATTTAATTAATATTTATTTAAGGTTGCGCATTTTGATGTGACGTCACATTTCTCAAACCCCCCCTCCCCCCCTCGTCACACATCGTCACAAATGTCTGACACCCCTCCCCCCCCCCCTCGGTGCGTGACGTCATTTATGGACGGCCCCTATCCCAAGGACAAGACTTGGAATCGGTGACAAAGCCTTTGCCATTGCAGCATGAACGTTTTGGAACAACCTTGTTTCCTCATTTAACATCATACATCTTATTCTTAGTTTTTTCGGTAAAGTCACGTTGAAGAGAAACAACAAAATAATATAATATATATAAAAATTCAACATGACTTTACCGAAAAAACTAAGAATATGAATTACTGCAGTCACGAAAGCTTTAAATCAAAATCATACATCTTCCTTCAAAATAATTTTAAAGCAGAATATTAGGGATTTGGAAATGCAGTATTGAGAGTTACATGTTAATGTTTACTTTTTATTGAGGGACTGTGTGTTGTCTTTGTGTGGTCTAGGACTGTTTTTGCTGTTGTTTTACTGCCTTTCCGAAGGTTGGGAATCGATTATGCAATTTTAACTTATATTATTCATTTATTTAAGGGGTGCTACAGTGTTGAGATGTTATCTTTCTCGCCTGGTTTGTAAGAAGTCGGGGGTTCGATCCCGACCCTGACGCCTGCTGTATATTTGCAGTTTGCATGTTCTCTCTCCCCGTGGTCACATGGATTGTTTCTCTGGGTCCTCCGGTTTTTCCTTCAACATTTAGAATAATGCATTGAGGTTTTTTAGATTATTTTGGTGCTATAAATGTCCAAATGATGGGCCATTTTGTTGACCTATCATTTGTGACCAGGTCGCTTCTGAAGAAGATCGCTTGTGTTGCGGTCGAAACGTCGTGATTGATTTATTTTATTTTAATATAATTTCATGGTATTTCTATATATGTGACTTTACAAAAAAAAACAATCAGTAATTTATGCAGTCACGAAAGCTTTAATTCTTTATTAAGAAGTAAATACCTCAGCGGGCTCTGCCTGGTAGGATGGGGATGGTTTTGTGTTGTATTTGTATCTGTTTGGGTGAATTGTTTACCTTTCTCGTACTTTGCACTACTATCGTGTTTGTTGTACTGTTTGTTGTTGTAACGTTGTTACCCGCCTCTACTGGACATCTGTCAAAGAGCTTCATAGCTCATCAGATTCTTACAGTATAAGTAATTCTGATACTGTACATGAGCTGGTCTCTTCACTCGATGGCTGCTGTGGTTGTCCTCTTGGCCACGTTTTCTTCTTTGGCTGCAGTTCCATCACCACTCTGGTCCATCAGCCATCAGTAAATTTAGAGATGTCTTCTGACCAAGGCCACTTCCCTTAATAGCCAATACGAGGTCTATAACTTGCATTTATTCCTTGATCCATATTGTCTCAGTAAAACTCCCAAAATGCTCCTCTCCATACTTTGTGCACTTTTATGTTTCTGTTCAATATATTTTGTGAGTGCCCATGTTTCTGATCCATATGCCACAGCTGGTGATGTGAACTTATTGACATATCTCTTCAGGCATATTCCATTGTTGCCTCTGATGATCAATTTTAGTTTTGGGATATTTTTTTAAAAATAATGTTTTGATGTTTACGAGTCAAGAAGGCAATATTTGGCTGTATATTTACACATTTTTTTCAACTGTTGTGTGTTACCTTAAGCAGTTTCCTAATTATAATAGATTTACATTATAAAAGCTAGTGACACACACCAATAGGAAATGCGTGGGGAACCTGCTTTCTCCAGAATGTTCCCATTGTTGTGACTTACATTGGGGGGAGACCCATAACCAATTAGATTACCTGCTGTGCAATAAATTATTTCAAGGAAGCAGATGGATGGCGTGTACAATGCTGCACTTTAAACCTAATAAGTGTGAAATTACGCTGTTTTTTTCTATTTACATTGTAGTTCTTACATTTGAGGTATTTCAGAACTTTTATTTCTGTTCTGATTTTACTGCTTCACGTCTCGCAGTTTTCTTAAATAATCAGCAAGAATTTACGCAAATTAAATGCAGAACTGAATTCAACGTGGTTTTGTTATGCGGTTTATTCACTGCGCTTGAGCGTGTAGAACGGAATTTGAAGTCATTGTAAGAAATGCAATTCAAAATAATGCTAAAATCATCTCTTACTCAGTTTAGCCACAGGCTCATATTCGAAGCCAGGATATTAGCAATACCAGCTGAAGTGCTCTGACCTGTAAGCCACCCAGTCACCGTCTCACCAACAATTACTAAAGAATGTACCAAAAAAATATCCCACTGCAGATTGCTACGCTCACTCTGACGCTTCACCCCTTGCTCCCCACCCTTTCAGCCTGGTGCCTGAGGAGCGACGGCGTTAGCTCCGTACTGCTGGGAGCCTCCAAGGTGGAGCAGCTGCTTGAGAACCTGGGAGCCGTGCAGGTGGGATTAACATGAGCGAATATACATTTCTACATATATATTTTGAAATGTTAAATCATATATATCTTATCGCGATTGCATGTGGCAAGACAGACAAGATGAGGTCCAAAAAAACGAAAATACAGTCAAATGTTCAGCTTGAGAAGATCTCCATGGAGTCCAGGGAAATACCAAACCAGTCATTCATCAGTGCACTTGATGAATTACATGTGTACATGTAAATTTACTGCTGTATGACTGCGGGTCATCTCGCCAATGTGGTGTGGTGGTGAGATGTTAACTCCCTCGCCTGGTATGTCAGAGGTCATGGGTTCGATCCGGACCCTGACGGCTGTACATTAGGAGTTTGCACGTTCTCCCCGTGGTCGCGTAGATTTTTCTCCGGGTCCTCCGGTTTTTCCCTCCACATTTATAAACATGCGTTTAGAGTATTTGGCTGCTATAAATTTCCACGTGGCAAGCCACTTCGTTGAGCTATCATTTATTACCAGGTCGCTTCTGAAAAAAAACAGTATAGCTGTGTGGGCCTTACCTGGTAAAATTTAAAGTTAAAATTAGTTCAGTTGAATATTTGAGCAATCTGGTCAGTGTGAGATGGTGAAGGTGGGGACCATAGGTGTTGGAGCATAGAAATACAGTAAAACAATTGATTTTGTTTGTCTTGTGTTGTCCACTGCCTTTTGCTGCCCATCACATGCATCAACAATGCACGTAACGCGATGCATCATCAGTGGATGGCCATTGGTTGGCATTGAAATATGGGCTGTGCCCAAGCTGTAATTGCCCCTTTCCTGAAAGAGGCCTTCCGAGCTGCCGAAGGCGCTGTGACGAAGACGCCCCGTGTCGGGGCGGTGAACCGCGCTCACGACGCCGCGTTGTCTGCGGGTGTGCTCCAGGTGCTGCCCAAGTTGAACCCCCTCGTTGTCGCCGAAATCGACAACATCCTGGGAAACAAGCCGCAAGGGAAGCGCGAGAGCCGCACATAAGTCCGTGAACAGGAGTGGCGTTCACCCCCCGCCCGCCCCCTAACAGTAATGAAGACTTGGGATCGACATGGACCCTTAGTTTCCTGTTGCGAAACAATGTACCGTAACGGGGACTAAGCAGCTATGCAGGGAATGGACTGTTACACGTGTCTCCATTTTTTTTTTTACAAATAATTTTTAAATTTGTGATTTGGGTCATGTCGCTGGTATACCATAATGGGCGACAATGAGGGAGGCCTTTACCCAGTAGTGGGAAGTTACACACCGACAACAATAGCGGCTGGTACAGCAAGGCCTGCTTTTGTGAATCATATCACATTGCCCTTCTCTGTGAACACACACACAGTGCTGTATAGACATGTATGCAAGACATATATAAAGTTGTGCACCTATGCAGTTACTGCATACACAATGTACTTTTTTTAATACATGTAAAGCAGTATAAATGTGCCACATTTGTTGTATATTAAAAAAATGCCAAATTTTTAATATACAATAATATTGTGAACACATTTCCACGACGGACGGTCATAATGATCGTACTCACATATACACCAGGTTAACTAGTATTGACTGATATCATGCCCTGGTCACATAGTATGAAGTATACATGCTACATTTCACAACGGCGTTCCCCCCAAGAGGGGTTGTGTTAGGGGAAGGCTGTCAGCATGGATTAACTGTATTACCCTTGTTACAGGTGTGCTGATCCTTACCTAGTTTTCTGGCAGCAAGACACCACACTCACTATGCAATGGAAGCTGTTATTCGGATGCAGGGGTTGGAGGATGCAGAGAACAGAGAGCTCCAGAGCGATTTTCTATTGAACGATTTTTGAGCCTGGAGCACGTCGTAACAGGCGCTAACGGTTTGATGAGGTGCCTAGGCAGGACTCTCTCCCTGTTGAACGAACACCCAGATATGTACACAGCGCATTATGAGAACATGTAATTTGTGATATATTTTCCCATTTATCATCATCATCCTTTGCTAAAGAGGCTGTGGGTAATCACTGTAAACCAAATTTGTAATACTATTTAAGTTAGTGTAACTTTACGTAACTTTTCCTGAAGCATCTGCATGGGTACAGATGTAATTCTCAAGTGATCAACCACGTGGCTTTTTCTGGGTTACTCCCAGTTAATAAAAAAACCCCACTGAATTGGCCTGCCTGTAGTAGGCCCCCTCACCAACAGCAAAAAAAGGGAGAAAGTTGAAACATCCTATTGCAGGACCCTCTTTAATAAGAGTCGAGGTAACTCATTGGATTAATTGGTTTCAAGGACATTATTACCCCAGCACTGATAAGGCATGCCTATTCTTATGTATTCATGACATTACCATCAGTGGTAAGGTTAATCCCTCTGAAAGCACATTCAATTCAGGAATTACAGCACCACGTGCCCTGTGCTTCCAAGCGTGTTTATGCAAGCAGTGACAATGAAGGCATTTGTTTTAACTGTTAAAGGTCGTTTGTTATTCTGCTCGGACACTATTACTGGTTTCATGAATAAGTTAGTGCACATATACTGGTATGTTCATGTAAGCGTAACATACATAGCACTTGTGGGTGAGATTAAATGCAGTGGTCGCCTGCCCATCATATACATTATCCCATTTTAAAGAGTTGTATACAATTCTTAAGTTATATCGGAAGGGGCAAGGGACAGAATGGGCTCAGTCTTCCAATAAGTGAACCCTTGCTCTATTGATGCTCTCTTTTTTAAACAACTTGCCAGAATTATTGCATCTTTGATAGATTGTGCAGTAGTTGCAATTCGTAAACATTGTATGAGCTTCCAAGCAATTATTAGGACTCATGAATGCTGTTAATCCGCATTCCATGCAGAAATACACTTGCAGCAACACATACATGCGGCGTATTAAACCTCCACGTTTTTTTATAACCTGATGAGCACATTATTAAGATATTGTACAATAATACGATTCATTTGGGATGTTTACATGATAGAGTTGGCTGTGGGATTGTGGGCTAAAGAATCGTCGTGTAGATGTATGGCTATGAATAGGAATGAACCCTTACAATGTGCCTGTGGTTATCCGACCCATGCAATTGAATAAATATACGGCAATAAGGCCTTGTAGCATGTGCACAATACACCGTTCACTTATAGTGCATACTGTATATGGTTTCCATAATGCAGTGTATATAATAAATTCCTGCTGTGGCATGATACATGTTGGGTTAATGTTATTTAACAATTTAAATCAATTTATGCATTTTGAGTAAGCATGATCATTTAATATCGCATTACCTCTGTTATGTACAATGAAAGATGATACATTGCTCAGATTTTTCACAAAGAATGTGTAATATGCTAAAACACATTATCCAGACGTAATATTATGGATACAATAAAGAAAACGACGTAATTATGTATATGCAATTACCCTTTGCTTTATATTAGTCGTGTAAACATGCAGAGTGATGGTCATGGCTAGGTATGTATTATGCTCTGTTTTGTATACAGGATGTATATAAAGGACTGTAAATGTGTTTGAATTACAGTATGCAATATGTCAATAGTATATATTATTAAAGAAGGCCCATTGACCAAATTTTTTTCTGCGTTTTACAATACAGTACTATAAATTGATTGTTGTGGCAAGATGTTAACTGCCTCGCGTGGTATACAGGAAGGACATGGGTTTGATCCCGACCCTGACGCTTGCTGGATATTTGAAGTTTGCGGTGTCTCTTTCTCCGTGGTCGCGTGGATTTTTCTCCGGGTCCTCCGGGGTTTTCCCTCCACATGTAGAATCAACATCACGCGTTTAGAGTATTTGGTTGCTAGACATTTCCACGTGATAAACCACCTCGTTCAGCTATTATTCGTGGCCAGGTCACTTCTGAAAACAAGCTATATAGCTCAGGGGGCCTTACATGGTAAAATAAAATATATATACGATATAATAACAAATGATAGTCCTGTATCAATCAACTGCTGGATGAAGATCTCTCTCCATGCATGTCGGAGTTTGGCCATATTTCAGCAGCTGTTGTGCGCCGTACAATGTCCCTATCTATATCTGGCCACCACAGCAGCTGCTTTTTCGTATGAAGTAACACTCTGAAAACAAATACATTTGCAAGTAATTTTTTTTCCCACCCATTATTTTATTCAGGTCAGATACTATATGGTAATTTAATTAAACAATGAAACCCATGGGGGATATATATATTTGCTTAACAACAAAACTATCGACAAGATTTCCCATTAAAGGGGACTTTATATTTGCCAAGCGACCAAACAAGTTCAATAGGTGCTCATTATCAGCCATGGTCAATCCACTGCTGGATGAAGGTGTTCCCCCATCGTCCCACGGCCTTACGATGCCCTAATCCACCCTACTTCTACTAACACGAAATCATTTCATCGCTCCATCTCCACGGTAGACGTGCTCTCGGAACGCATCCCGCTTATTCGCCTTGCTCTCCCCTCCCCTCATTATTCCAGAGACGTGTTCAAACCAAGCGCATTTACAATGTTCGCTTTTTGGGGTTCTCTGGTCGAATACTGGCAGTGAGACTAAGGCCCTAAAAGAAGGCTGTCTCTGGTGTAGAACAATCAGTTTCAAAGACAATGCATCAATATTACCAGCGCATGTTTTTGTTTGCACCACAATATCGCTGTGGTCAATGCAGACATGATTCCTTGCAAAAGGTTTTTGTTTGGTGTTGGAACATCTTGACACCTGTTTTATTGCCGGAAATTATAAAAAAAAAACATTCTTATGTTTTTGCACTTACAATTCTTCGGACTTGGTTGAAAAGACCTTTCTTCATCTAGTAGTGCATAGATGATGCTCGTCGATATTAATCAATGGCATCCTCAACACCCCGAATCTTCTACGCTGGGAAACTATAGGTGTTAGGATGAAAAATAAAGTCATACGTATAACGAAACAACCGTAAGCGTTGTTGTGGAGACATTTAAATATAGTAAATAAGTAGTGTCTCCTTCATATATATATCTATCTCTCCGCACATCGTAAAGTATAGGTGTCAACCCATACATATCAAGCAAGCATCAGCATGCAATATCTCATACAGTATAGCACAAGTATAAATAATTGACACCAATGATCAAAATTAATACATAAATCAGTTTTTGTTTAGTAACATCATTTTTTTTTACTCTTTGTGTTTCTCCCTTGTGATGGGACTTTGTAGGATGAACGTTGAGATTTACAAGGGGCACGGGGTGACCAATAAGGTCTGAATTGGTTTGTAATAAGATAGTACAGCGATGGTAAAGAGTGGGTTAGATGGGCATGAAACCCGACACTGCTGATGGGTCTAAGACAAAGATCCCGCCGTATATACGCCTTAACAAGACTTTCGGAGCAAGTGCTGTTGCTGTTATTTCAGCATTAATCGATGCATCGATATACTGAATATTCTTAAATACATTTATTTAGTTATAGAGGGAAGTACCAGGCGTTGCCCGGGCGAAAAAGACAGAAACACACATCGACTTACACACAGACATCTACCCACACACATAGAAACACATCGACTTACACACATAAGGACTCGCACAGACAGACATCGACTTTAGACACACACACATGGAGTTACACACACACATCGTCTCACACACACACATAGATAGACTCACACACACATGGATCTACACACTACACACACATGGAATTACACACACATCGATTCACACACACACACATCGACTCACACACACACATCGACTCACACACACACACATCGACTCACACACACACATCGACTCACACACACACACATCGACTCACACACACATCGACTCACACACACATCGACTCACACACACACACATCGACTCACACACACGCACATCGACTCACACACACATCGACGCACATTTAGCTCCTGTAAATTTCCACAAAAGCCACTTTGCTGAGCTATCATCTGCAGCCAGGTCGCTTTTTAAAAATAAGTTAATACCTTTGTGGGCTTTACCGTGTAAGATAAAAAAAATGTATAGCTTAGTTTAACTTTATACTTTTTAGTGATCTGTTTACCTTTCCTATACTTTGCACTCCTATCGTGTGTTTTTTTTATTATTTGTTGTCACGCTCTAACCCCGTGCCCCGACTGGACGTCTGTGAAAAAGAGCTTAATAGCTCATCGGATTCCTCCAGTAGAAATAAATAAATATTTCTGATTCGTGCTTCATGAGGGGTTAGTCAGTTTAACACGTAGGCTTTCGCGACCAATATAATCCATAATACAGGATTGAAGCTTTCGTGACTGCAGGAATTACTATACTATTTCGGTAAGGTCACGTATGTAGAAATATACATACGTAACTTTACCGAAAGAACCAATGAGTATAGTCAAAATATACATACGTGACTTTACCGAAAGAACCAATGAGTATAATAGAAATATACATACGTGACTTTACCGAAAGAACCAATGAGTATCCATAATACAGTATATTTACATGATATAGCCCAAAAACCCCATATTATTCATGAGGGGCTTTCCCGCGTAAAACAGCTACGCTAATATTTGCCTGCGTCATCACGCACGCGTGACGTAACCACGTCGTAACTTTTCCACCGATTGCCATTGCCGCAAAACTACGTGACGTCATCACGCAGCACGCCTCCCCTGCGTGCGCGCTACGCGCGTCGTCGAACGCATCCGTTTGGCGCGTGCGCGTAAAAAAAAAATTCGTACGTAATCGCCTGTCTACGTCATTACGCACGCTCGGTGACGTCATCTTTTTCTCAGGCAACGCGCTTGTGATTGGTTGACTTCTTGCCCGTGACGTAATCACGCATCGTCGTCGGCTGCACCCGCCCCTTTATAAGGCCGTCACGTGGACCGACGCTCTCCTTTCCCCCCGCACTCGAAGCAGTAGGCGCGATTCGTGTGCGCTCCCCTCCACACAGAGACTCAGAATAACTCTTCCCGTCTTCTTCCTCACAATACTTCCAACATGGTGAAGGCAGCCAAGGTGAGATGTCCGCGCGCAGCTGTGCTGCGGCGGCTTTAGAAGAGCGGAGAGACGCGGGGCTACCGCGAGGGGAGGGGGCGGATGGACGCCATTGCCGCCATTTCTGTTTGGCGCAAACAAGGATCCTTCGCTCGCCTGTTCCGAGACTTGTCGCGTTTGGCGAGATGAATCTTAATTGTTCGACGTTGCCGTTGTTTTACGTTTTCGTTGTATTCGCGTTGCTCGGTCGTGGCGACGGCTGGCGGCGTTGGGAAGCTTGATGCGTGGCGGCAAGGGTAGAGTGGGTGGGGGGAGAGAGGCCTAGGCCCTCATCACGCAACAGAAGTGAAATCGCGACGCTCGCTCCGTTGTTGACTGAACGCGGCCTCGCAACGCGTTCGCTTCTTGTTCACGCGCAGTTGCAGAGTGCTTATAGACGTGGCTTGAGCCGTCGTCTGCGCTGTTCGCGACGTTTAAGCGCTGACCCCCCCCCACCCGCCCCCCACGTGGGTGAGGCCTCGACGCTGGTTCGGATCCTGGGACACGTGTCGGTGTAACGGCACGTGAGCGCAACATTGACGGGGCTGATGATTTGCTCGAGTTGTACGGTTATCGGCCGTGGTTTTTGGCTTGACGGCGCATGTTTTAGACATAACGGGGTTGAAATGTTAGCGGCGTGGCCGACACGTGGCGAACACGGCCCCCCCTGGACGAACACGTGCAGAGCAAATGGCGGCTTACGGGAGAAGACCCACGTTTATCGGTTGCGTACTTGGACCTTTTAGCGCTTAAATCTTAAGTGACTGACATTTTTAATGAACTTGATCAATATTGTTAGTCCTTGCCTTTGGAGAGACTTTCTGCTGTTCGTGCAGTTTTAACGTAAGTTGGACTTTTTTGGCCACGTGCTTGTACAGTGCCTTGGCGAAACATGTGCTCGCTAAGTGTACTGTCCCCCGAAGTGCTCATTAATGAAAGCCGATGACTTTTCAAGTATAGTTTTAACAGTATAAGTATTTACTATTTTTTTTACTAAAAAGCAAGACTAATATTTAGATTTTTTTGTAAAAAATTCAAGTTTTTACGATAAACTGTTTTGCCTTTAATTTTTTAGTTTTATGTACTGGTAAACTATTTTTGCCTGGTTAGGTTGCCGGAAGTTAAATTTATGCTGCTAGATGTCTAACTTTTTTTAAACTTGACATTCTCAAAAATGCGTTATTTGCACTTGCCTGTTTATTTTAAGAGTAAATTGTTTGGAATACACTAACAATTATTTAACGCGGTTGTAACGGTGACTAATCACCGAAATACTGTACTGCTTTAAATTTGAGGCGCATGGGAGGCACATGTGGGACTATTACATTTAGACACCTACGTTGGCTTCTTTCCCAGCGTACGTCCCCCATAGTGTCCTCAATAACTGGGGGGTTTCACCCCTGTAGAGAATGGGTGACTTAACCGCCGTCACGCGCGTGTGCCTTGCAGGCAACTCCTGTGAAGAATGGCAAACCTCAGAAGAAGGCGCCACCTCCGCCCAAACAGGTGGATGAGTCGAGCGAGGAGGATGACTCCGAGCCAGAGGTAAGCGCCCACGTGGAAGCAGCCCTATGCCACAGCTTGAGTTGTCGGTGACAAATTGCATTAAAAGTTTTTTTTTAAGTTAATCGAATGAATGTAAGCCTTGGTGCATTGTTGGTGGAATGGATTTTAAGTGTCCTTTTGAGATGTAATATTTTCCGCATTTGTATTCCTACCTTACATTTTTGGTGTTAAATCACATGGGCAATGCATACTGGCTGCGTGTGCAGTATACAAAGGGTGGTATCTTGCAAATCGAATTGGAGGCACGTGTGATGAGTAGTTCAAGGGACTTAATTCTGACTATTGATGATGGAACTTACTGATGTGCCTGCTTACCATTCACAAATGTTCAAGTGCTGCCTACCTGACCGTGCCACCAAGCTGGCCTGTCTACACATTAACATGTAACCTTGTAGCAGTTGAGTTGATCAATTAAAGTCGATTCTTACACTGACGGTGCTAGGCTTGATATATGCAGACAAATTTTAGCATGACCAATGCGACCTTGGCAAACACAAACCACTGCGCTGTGCAGGTCCCTGTGAAGAAGGCAACACCTCTGCCGAAAAAGGCTGCTGCCAAGGTGACGGTGAAGCAGGCGTCTGAGGACGACAGCGAGGAGGAGGTGGTACGTATCACTTTGCGGCTATTGCACAATTAATTATGTTAATCCCAATTTATTCGGTGTCTTGTTGAGCACTACTGGCTCAAATTATTTTCGTTTCCCATAGCTGAGGCCTGTGTGGTAGCAATCGTTCAAATGCCTGGTGTCAGTGGTAAATGATGTATGAACTGCTTCCTGCGAACCCCACTCTTTTAAACTGTTTACCAGCATGGTTTACGATGGTCAAACAATCTCCATGAAGGGCATGGTGTGGGGAGGGCTTCATTTGTGCATTGGCAAAAGGGAATTGCGTGAAGAATGGTTGATGTAATTACAGTGGGGAATTTGACATTGTGCACTTGAAATGATGATGGCTAGAACAATCCTAAGGAGACAGAACCATTTAGATGTTTGTTTTTTATGACTTGCTCTTTCAGGTGGTTCCTGCCAAGAAGGGCAAGCCTGCTGCCAACAGTAAGGCCGTGGCAAACAACAAGCCGGCTGCCAAGAAGGCAGCACCCAAGAAGGCCGAGAGCTCCGAGGAGGAGTCGGGTAAGTGTGCAAGAGTTATTGCTCCCCGCTGTGAGTGCATCGGCATATCTCTGACCATCACATTTTCTTTGGTTCTTTCGGTAAAGTCACGTAGAATGAGAATAAAATAATAAATTCATCAAATAAAATAACACAATAATATTCTCACGACGTTTCGGCCACAACACAAGCGGCCTTCATCAGGTGAAGGGACGAGACTGTCTGGTAGGACAGCGCTGGAGTGAAAGAGCCACGTTCAGATCAAGTTGAGGCTTAAAGGTTGTGATCTGAACGTGGCTGTTTCACTCCAGCGCTGTCCTACCAGACAGTCTCGTCCCTTCACCTGATGAAGGCCGCTTGTGTTGTGGCTGAAACGTCGTGAGAATATTATTGTGTTATTTTATCAATTTATTATTTTATTCTCATTCTTACGTGACTTTACCGAAAGAACCAAAGAAGATGAATCATTGCAGTCACGAAAGCTTTAAATCGAAATTCACATTTTCCTTAGGAATTTACTTAAAGTGCTCGCAATCATTGGTGCCTTTTTTCCATGGCAGTGGCCATTTACTTTTGACTTGTGGCCCTTAAGGTAATAATTGTGTTCTGCCATTGGCAATCTATATGAACCCGCAGATGAGGATGATGATGAGGAATCCGAGGAGGAATCCGAGGAGGAGGAGGCACCACCGCCACCAAAGAAGACTCCTGCTAAACCAGCAGCCAAGGCCACTCCCGCCAAGGCTACTCCTGCCAAGGCAACACCTGCCAAGAAAGCACCAGCTGCTGACGATGACGAAGATGAGGACTCTGAAGGTAGTTATGCGCATGCAAATCCATTTGCAAGTCTGCATCTCCCTGCACAGCCTTGCACCAACTAGTTAACTACATCATTTTGTGCGTGCCAAGCCTTCAGCTTTATATGCATGCACATGCATGCCTTGTAAAGATGGTTTCCACTTAATGCACGCAAAGGAAGGGCATGACAAAATCTCTGGTTGGCCATTCTTAGTTTTATGTGTGACTGCAGTAGAATGACTGCCGAATACTTTGCTTAACACTGCAATTCCTCATAAGTGCAGAGGGGGATAGGAAGATATGTGACTGCAATGGCACCTCAATTTTGGCTTGTGCTTTGTCCACTAGATGGCGTGCAAGGTTAACATAAGCATTGCACTTCTATCTGAAATGGTGGACAGTGGCATGCATCTTTTTGGCATCTTTATTCTCGCCCTTGATGTTTATGCATTACGTTGGCTTTACTGTTGGCCTGTATTGTGGTGTTTTTATGAAAGTAAGTGGTATTTTGTTGAATTTACATTCCTAAAAATAAACTTCCTCAAAATAGAGGCAAGTTCTTGTAAGGAGTGAGTTGATGGTTCTGGTCACAAATAACTGCGTTAAAGTATGAATAGTGCAAGTAATTAATTTATGAACTCTTTACTCATGTAGCTGTGCCAGGAGTTACTTCGGGGTCCTGATGGGTATGACCTTTGTGCCTCTTGCACAGATGATGAAGAAGATGAGAAGCCAGTGGCCAAGAAAGCAGTAGCTGCCAAGGCCACTCCCGGCAAGGCCACTCCCGGCAAGGCCACACCTGGCAAGGCCACACCCGGCAAGGCCACCCCAGCTAAGGCCACCCCAGCAAAGGGCAAGCCGGCAGAATCCGATGACGAGGAGGATGAAGATGAGGATTCGGAGGAGGAGTCCGATGAGGAGATGGACGTGACCCCTGCGCCTAAAGCCAAGGGTGCTAAGGCAAAGGAAGAGTCTGAGGAAGAGGATGATGATGAAGAGGATGATGATGAGGATGACGAAGAGGATGATGAAGATGCCGATGGTGAGTTAAATGCTGCAGTGGTACAAATAGTTAAATAATTGAATCTTTAATATTTAACCAATGTTATTTGGGTAACTTTTGTATCAACCATGTGGTGGCTGTATGCTATTCTGGGGATTGGACCAACCTCTACCGAGCCACGGTTCCTGATTACGCAGATCGGAATGGGCTTTGCGCTTTATTCAGTCATTACCTGTGTGCTTCCCTTCTCCTTTTTGAGCACCGGGCTGTAACTGGGCACGTGGAAACCCCACTTGCCCGGTGATGGCAGCTCTGGTTTCGCAGGAGAAGGAGACGAACGCTCAGCACAAAATCACCACGGCGGTGTCAGTCGGACCTCTTTCTTAATGTCCTGTGGCTGCCTGCTGCCATGGTGCTGTGCCACATTTAGCAACTGATGCCGTATTGAATTTTGTAGCACAAATGTTCTTGTCGTTCTGTTACACATTACTTGGGCACATTGCCAAATGAGTGGTGGAAGTCAAATTGTGTTGTGTAAAATGCACTTCTGCTGTTGCTCTGTCGGTACAGAACCTCCACCCAAGGCCAAGGCAGAGAAGCGAAAGAAGGAGGAAGACAAGGCCACCTCTGCATCCAAAAAACAGAAGGTTGATGCTGGTGATAAGAAAGGTATTATACTGTGATGTTCTTGACTTTCTCTTGGCAACTGTGCGAATGAGACTTCTAAATACTGGAATGTGACCTATTACTGCACAGATTCCACACATTTTGTACCATCATATGGAGTGGCAAAGAGTGGGGGGGCTAGTTGGTCCTATGTACCCAGTTGTAATTTATATCAAAATGATTGCAAATTGCGTTTCAGCCTCTGGTGCTTAACTGGTTGTATTGGGCTGGTCATCTTTTATTGACAATTTGTCTTGATAATTTTCTTGGAAGTTAACCACACGTGTTTTGTTTACAGAACGTGACGCCAAGACTCTATTTGTGAAGAACATCGCATGGTCTTCGACGGTGGAAAGTCTGACGGAGGCTTTTGAGGGAGCTGTTGAAGTGCGGATTCCACTGGGCCCCAATGGCAAGAGCCGCGGGTAAGAATTGGGCATAATGTACCTTTTTTTAATTAAAATCCACGGCAGTGCTCTGTAACACACATTGGTGTAATCCAAAGTTTTGTAGGCATGGCCCATTGGCTCACTGAGCCAGCTGCCTGCCAAAATAAATTATGGACAATTGAGCAGCTATAATTATGCAGGATGTGGAACAATCCTGTCATGGGGCCTGCACAGACCACCACAATGCAGTGACTGTTGATACAAACTACTGTTCCCAAGCCAGCCGCCCGCCACAATCCCAGTCAGTCCCATTGACTGGAGATTGTCCAGTGGTGGCTAAGAGCAGTGACCAGGGCAGGAAACAGGGAGCCCCCTTTCACCCATGGGATACCCTGTGCCGAAACCCCGGCTACAAGAGTGCAACTCTGCAGATTAATTTATTGAGTTGAACTTTGAGAAGTATCAGAGCTCATTATCGATGTAAATCTCCATGCTGGGAAAAGGAGCGTCCATAAGGCCATATGGGCAAATTCAGCTGGGATGCACCCAATTTTGTCACTTGTTGGAAGCTGAGCAGGGTGGATCCTGGGAAGTTGGATGGGTGACCACCATGCCTAAAACATGAGGTAGTCTAGGCTCCTATGTATGGGGCTATGTTGTCAGGAGAGGCAGATTTAGCAAAATGTGTCTCCAGCCCCCACTAACCAGTGTGGTAATGTAAGGTCATCCAGCAGTGTATGTACAGAAATGGCTTATTGCACTTTGGAGAGTCGATCGAGCATGTTTGTGGCTGCCCGTTGCAGGATCGCGTACGTGGAGTTCCCCTCGGAGGAGGACGCCGAGGCGGCCATGAAGGAGTACCAGGGTGCCGATGTGGATGGGCGCGCGGTCCTCCTCGACTATGTCGGGGATAAGAGCAACAAGGGTGCGGGGCAGCAGGCTGGCTTCGGAGGTAACGCAGTGCACCACCCCCCCCCCTTCCAGCGTTGAGCCACGCACACATTTGTCACGTGGCCCAGTGTGCTTGTAACGTAGTTGTTTCAAGAGTTTATGCAAATGTCACGGCTGTCCCAGCTGTGTGGGTACCACGTTATAGGAGATTGGCATGAAGACGCAACTATTAAAAACCCATACTTGGCAGTTGTAACCTGGACTGTTGCATCCAACACGAGTTTGAGGTATTCGTAGTTGATTCGGGAGCACTTTGCAGGGACATTGTCGCAGTACATAAAACGTTGCATGTCAGACACTATGTAACGGAATCGGTCAGTGCTCTGCCATAGGGCCTGGACAGACCTCTAGTACAACATTGTGACTACTTGGTGAAAATGACGTGTTGAGGTAGCCGCCCGCCACAGTCACAGTCTCACACCCTTTGACTGGCGATTGTCCAGTGGTGGCTAAGATCAATGTCCGGGGCAGGAAACAGGGAGCCCCTTCAACCCATGGGAGGCCCTGTGCCGAAACCCCGGCTACACAACGTGTGTACGTCTATCATAGCAACGTCTTTTCACGTGGCAAAGGTTGCCAATGGCTTTCGTGCTTGGACGCAGTTAGCCTCCAAGCATAGGTTTATGAATTTGAGGTTGTACCTCAGCTCGCCATTCTACTGCTCAATTCATTACAGGTCAAAATTAACTTTCTGAACGCATTATCCAAGTTGATTGTATTGCTTTAAATCAAACACTAGTTTCCCACTATAGGTATGGTGTTGTGTAAAAGACCCACATTTTGCTGCATCAGACACTCGCGTTTATGCAAGCCTTATTTGGTCATAGCTATAACTATGGTGTTGTCTATCCTCTCAGCAAAGCCACAGGGCCCTGAGAGCAACACGCTCATGGTGCGGAACCTGTCCTTCCAAGCGGACGAGGACTCTCTGCGATCGGTGTTTGAGAACGCTGAGGCGGTGCGTGTGCTGATGGACCGCGAAACTGGCAAGCCCCGTGGGTGAGTCTTCCTTCACATGCACCTGTCGTGACATCCATCCCCTCGTGATCAACGTCATTGTAATATCCCATATTTAGTGCACTGCTGCTGCCATTGTGTACTAGTAATGCGGTGCACATTGCACGTGGTTGAAGGTGTGTAATGCAGATTATGCCATTTTTGCTTGAGCTGACTCCGTTGTGTGTAATGAGTGCATCGTTGTGCTAAAAGGGCATGTCTGCCGAAGGCTGGAAATTATGAATATTTGAGCTGAATCTTATGAAAAAAAATTAGTCGTACTGATCCAGTAATTTTTTTTTAAATGTGGAAATTCTCATGTCCAGTTGGCCAAATCGTTTACTTCAGATGCAAGCAAAGATCTTGAAATATTCCACTTGTTTCCTGGTTGGTGGGCTACTGAGGCTTTGTCAAGTCTTCCTTTAGAACGCGATTGTGTTGGTATTCAGTAGGCTGCAGCAGGCATAATGTGGCGTTCTTCCTGCTTGACCGGGGTCTCGTCCTTGCATGTTTCCCCGTGATGTGGCAGGATGGCATTTGTGGACTTTGCAAGCATTGATGATGCCAAGGCGGCGATGAAGGCGCACAGCGGTGCCGAGGTGGAGGGCCGTGCCATCCGCCTGGAGTTCAGCACGCCGCGTGGCACGCCCGGCCCCAGTGAGAAGCCGCACAGCGTTGTAGTCCTATCCTCACTCGCTCACCGGCTATTGTGCTTTCACTCTTGTTTAGACCGCAAGCTGTCGATCGGACCACAGACACTGCTTTCTCAATGCAGGAGAAAATTTGTAAAATGTTAATGGAAATGTATATTGCAAGGCAGAGGGCAGGTTTGTTAATAGAATGGTGTAAGGCAGTTCTCTTAATTCATTTTCTTCTGGGCCATAAAATTGGCATGTGGAATATCATTTGCTATATACATTATGATGGCTGGTTTCTCCCATTGGCTTCTTGTCGGGGGAAATAGACAAGCATCTTATTGCAAAGACCCTTAAAAATCCTGAGGCTTGGGCTTTTCTAGATTGAACATGCTTGTTTAGGCCTGTCGGCACTGGTGAGATGTTGGGTGTTTTAACACCTGTGTAGCTAAAACTAGCTGTATAAGCTGAGCCAGCCGCCCGCCACAATCCCGGTCAAGTCCTATTGACCGGAGATTGTCCAGTGGTGGCTAAGAGCAGTGACCAGGGCAGGAAACGGGGAGCCCCTTTACCCATGGGAGGCCCTGTGCCGAAACCCCGGCTACAAAAGTATCAATGGCTTGCTTGGTAGTGGGTTAACTAAACGGCTGGCATATGTACAGTTACTTCTGCTCCACACTGCCAACTTGATGTAGTTTGCCGCTTTTATCATTTTGAGTGTTGTTCCACCTTGATTATGCCGGGGGAGCACTTTTTCCAGCTGCCAAAGTAATGTAAATTATGAGTAGCCTCCACAAAGGCTGATCTACACACGCACACACCCGTGTCTGTACACAGGCATGTTGGTAATGGTTGACACTGTGCTGGGTGGGATGCAGGTGAAGCGAGCAGCACGCTGTTCGTGCGAGGCTTGGGCGAGGACACCTCTGAGGACACGCTCATGGACTCGTTTGAGGGAGCCACGGCTGCACGTATTGTCACCGACAGGGACTCAGGCCAGTCCAAGGGGTATGTGTTGTGCATTGCTGTTGCTCTTTTGTCCTCTTTCCCCACTGGACCTAAAATCTGGACCTTCATTTTCACTGCATGCCTCCCCTTCTAGTTAGTAAAATCAGAATAAGCTTGTGCTTTATTCAGTCATTACCTGTGTGCTTCCCTTCTCCTTTTTGAGCACCGGGCTGTAACTGGGCGTTTGGAGACCCCACTTGCCTGGTGATGGCAGCTCTGGTTTCGCAGGAGAAGGATATGAATGCTCAGCACAATCAACCACGGTGGTGTCAGTCGGACCTCTTTCTTAATGTCCTGTGGCTGCCTGCTGCCATGGTGCTGTGCCACAGACCCATTAGCCGTGTTGTACTGTTGCGTTCTTGGATATGCATTAATATACCAGAACGTTGCATAACTGCACATGTCATTGATCTGATATGACATGTATTGTTTTCGAAAGGTTCCTCATAGAGCAAACCTAGAATACATCATTCTTTATGAGGATGTTTATAATCCAAGTGTCTGCTCATGGATATCTTGCTTTTGGTTTGTTTTGAGGGCCTTTTCATCCGCGTTGACCAGTGTGTGTTTGTGGCTGCTCTAGGTATGCCTATGTGGACTTCAGCTCTGCGGACGAGGCCAAGTCTGCGCTGAACGCCATGAAGGGTGTGGAAATCGACGGCAGCCAGATCTACGTGGACTTCGCTCGTCCCAAGGGCTCGACGCCAGGCCGTGGTGGTGGAGGCCGTGGTGGTGGCTTTGGCGGCAGGGGTGGTGGAGGCTTTGGCGGTCGCGGTGGAGGCTTTGGTGGCCGTGGTGGTGGTGGATTTGGCGGGGGCCGCGGTGGTGGCTTCAGGGGGGGCCGCGGAGGCGGTGGCTTCAGGGGAGGTCGTGGTGGTAGCAGTGGTAAGTCTAGTGTATTATGGTCTTGGTCTATAGTCGATTGAAATGTAGTTGAACCGATACATTTTTAGACATGCGTTTCTGATTTACTGTAATACATCCAGCCAGCTGGCACTTTAGTAGTGTTTTAACGTAGTTGTATTGAGTTAAAATCGAAGTGCAGGGTTGGACTGCTCTTGATCCTGGGGTTCATTAGGGTGTTTTTTTGGGATGTCACCGAAGGCTGCACAACAGACATTTGAACAAGTGTGTCAAATATTTTATATTTTTAAATTTGTTGGGTTCTGCAGTTGAACTAAACCTATTATGCCTGACATTGTTTTTCAGGAAGGAAGGATGGCATCCAGGAGTTCAAGGGCAAGAAGATGACTTTTGACAACTGAAATTAACGTGTGTTTTTCTCCATATTTCGCTAAAAGTTATAAAATGGACATTTTGCGCGCTCACACTCGCGCGCAGGACAAAAGGGGTGGATGGGGACTCAGGTCTGGCAGTGCCACGATGCTGGGGCCTGGCAGTCACGCACCATTCCACCAACGCAAAACCATCCACCCCACAATCCCACTCAATGCGCCCCCCCACACCACCAAGTGTGCATTGCAGCCCTTTGCTTGTCGCCATCTGGCTGCTAGAAAAGTCCTGGGGGGGGGGGGGGTCTATTTACATTTAATCTTAGGGCCTCAAAATTGATTAGTGCAGTGCCTTTTAAAATACATTGGGACAAATGGTTATCCTGACTGGTTTTTAGCTATACTGCATGGGCCCATTTATGGCCCATAATTCTACTGTAAAATAAACATTTCAAGATTTTTCATTTTCTGAAATTGCATTTCATAATGGACGTTTCACGCTTTATGTAAAAAAATGCCCCAAATAACCGTTCATTGTGGTACATCGGTTTGATAGTTTATAGTCCTGAAACATTGGCATCTTAACCCAACAGCATCTGGCCATAATAACACGTTCCAAAGGGTGGATGTTTTTGTCACTGATGAATGGCGTTATAAAACTTTTTTGCCCTGCGCCCCTTGTTGGACCCCTTTAAACAAATTATTAGACGTTGCTGACGTGGAAATTGATTCGTTGGGCACCATGAGAGTTCCGCCTGGCTTGGAGACGTGTGCTTGTGCACATGAGGCTGGAGTCTCGAAGCCGTGATTGGAACATTTTTATCCTGAAGCCGCCTCCTGTAGTCAATTTGCATATAAAGTACTTGTGTGTGTGCTTTTTGTTAAGTGGTTATTATTTTTTACTTGTAAATATGAGTTTCTGTAGTTGCTCATTGTTTCTAATTTGTTGACAATGTAACGAAAATGCCACCTGTATTTTGGTAATATCCAAAATGTGCAGTTGCAGGTTTCTGAAATAAACTCAATAACTCCGCTCCCTCCCCCTTATCATTTATTACATGTCGAGTAGATGTCGGCTGTGAATTGTGCTGGTTTCTAAGGTTGAATTAAGTTGCTGGACAGTCCTAACTGCCATAAGCGTTTGGTTGTTGGCCATAACCATAATCGGTTGCTTGTCAATGTTAAATATTGGTTATTACAAAATTACAATGTCCAGAGTTTGTACCATCCGAGATCAACCATCCGATTAAATGATGCGTAAAACTATTGTGATTCTGAAATTATTTCAGACGTTGCGTCGTTTGATTTCCGTAACGATGAGTCGTAAACAAAACAATTTTATGTTCTGTTCGGATGCCATTTAGAATATAGTTTGAGCGATCTGCTCGCAGACCTTGAAAACGATAATGCAATAATAGAAAGCTTTGCGACATCCATGGATTGTGAAGATTACGAGGCTTAGCTGTGCCACATGCAAACGTGTGGTCTTGCCCTAAAAATGCCGCTGATCAAGGTTATGCGCCTGTTGATGCTTGTTTAATAATTACCCAGCACATCTAGATACCAGTGAATGTCATCAGGTTATTGTGCTTTAAATGTGTATGCCACTTGGGAGCTAAAAGCTGCATTGCAAGGTTCACAACCAATTTCATTTTTTCCTCGCCCCTAGTTGCAGTCGGCAAAAAGGGGCAAACGAAGAAACCGGTTTTGTTAGAAAATACAGAAATATCCAAAAGAGCGAATTGTATTTTGTTTGAATGCGTTGAGTTACTTGACAAAGCAGTGGCTGAAGCAGTCGAATCAAGTGCTATGTTTGCAGGTTACTGCTACTTCCTTTCTAAACGTTAGCTATTTTGTTTTGCATGTGTACCATTTTTTTAAAAAGGTGAAACATGTAAAGTAGAACACATGCTTTTGTGATTCGTCATTATTTTACATATTAAAGTATAGTCCCCTATTTGAAACTTGCACATTGTAATTTGTACCTTGTTTTAACGAGTGTTTTATATTTTTGAACACTAACTCATTCTTTTGAAATATACACTACCGGATCTGCAACGTATCTGCACCATTCATTGGTTCAATTGTAAATGCCCTTACGACAGTATTCATCTGCACAGCATGAGGGGGAACCATTTACCACTGGCTGCAGAGTAGTCTGCAGCACGGTTAGCTCTGTACTTTACGAAAGAAGTTCTACATGCATTCTGCCATTGATGCATCCCAAGAGATTTGCATCTCACGATTGTGGTCCAGTTTTCAGCCCCATACAGTATTCAACTTAAGACTCCAGCCTGTGCCATGCTCCATTATTGGAGCCGTGTCCATTCTGTACCCTGGGGCTACGGTTTGTAATGCGCCTCTGGGAACTTTAGGTTGTCCAGTGCTCTGCTCTGGGACTAGGCTATGTACTATGCTTTTGTTCCACTGGTACAACAGTCTGCAATGCTCCACTGGGACTGGAGTATGCAGTGCACCACTGGTGCTGAAAATAAACGCTTCACTATGGTCCAGAAGTCTGCATTGCTCCACTTTAGCATCGTCTGCAATGTTCCACAATTTTGATTTAAAGCTTTCGTGACTGCAGGGATTCGTATTCTTGGTTATTTCGGTAAAGTCACGCAGAAGGGAAATAAAAATATAAAACAATAAAATTATCACGACGTTTCGACTGCAACATAAGCAATCATCATCAGGTGTGAAAACCACAAGAAAATTTGAAAAGTGGCGGTTTTTTTTTCATGAGGCTATCTACATATACAAACAGACAATTTCAACCGAGATGGATTCTGGCTTAGCAATCATTGGAAGGATTTGATAAACCATTTCGGGTCTTGATTGATCACGCTTAAGGTGGCTTTCAGACCGCATCCATTATTTTCGTCTCCCCCCTCTTTTCCGAACATAGATGGACTCGTCCATCTGAACAAACTCAAATCGCTCTCCGTGGTGCTAACGTTATAAACCGCCACTTTTTTTTTCAAGTTTTCTTGTGGTTTTCACGCCTGATGATTGCTTGTATTGCAGTCGAAACGTGAAAATTGTATTGTTTTATATTTTTATTTTATTGTTTCCCTTCGTGACTTTACCGAAAGAACCAAGAATATGTTCCACAATGTTAGAGCAGTCTGCAATGCTCTATTATGGTACAGCAGTCTGTGCAATGATTTACTGGTATAGCAGTCTGTGCAATGATCCACTGTGGTACAGCAGTCTGTGCAATGATCCACTGTGGTACAGCAGTCTGTGCAATGATCCACTGTGGTACAGCAGTCTGTGCAATGATCGACTGTGGTACAGCAGTCTGTGCAATGATCGACTGTGGTACAGCAGTCTGTGCAATGATCCACTGTGGTACAGCAGTCTGTGCAATGATCCACTGTGGTACAGCAGTCTGTGCAATGATCGACTGTGGTACAGCAGTCTGTGCAATGATCCACTGTGTTACAGCAGTCTGTGCAATGATCCACTGTGGTACAGCAGTCTGCAATGCTCCACTGTGGTACAGCAGTCTGTGCAATGCTCCACTATGTAACAGCAGTCTGTGCAATGCTCCACTGTGGTACAGCAGTCTGTGCAATGCTCCACTGTGGTACAGCAGTCTGTGCAATGCTCCACTATGTAACAGCAGTCTGTGCAATGCTCCACTATGTAACAGCAGTCTGTGCAATGCTCCACTGTGGTACAGCAGTCTGTGCAATGCTCCACTGTGTAACAGCAGTCTATGCAATGCTCCACTGTGGTACTGCAGTCTGTGCAATGCTCCACTATGTAACAGCAGTCTGTGCAATGCTCCACTATGTAACAGCAGTCTGTGCAATGCTCCACTGTGGTACTGCAGTCTGTGCAATGCTACATTATGTAACAGCAGTCTGTGCAATGCTCCACTATGTAACAGCAGTCTGTGCAATGCTCCACTATGTAACAGCAGTCTGTGCAATGCTCCACTATGTAACAGCAGTCTGTGCAATGCTCCACTATGTAACAGCAGTCTGTGCAATGCTCCACTATGTAACAGCAGTCTGTGCAATGCTCCACTGTGGCACTGCACTGACAATGTCTCGTGCTCCGTGTTTGTCGATGGGGCCCCAAAGGGGCACGTGCCCCGCGCACCGCGCTCCCGACATGCCTTGCGGCGTGACACGAGTCGCTCCGCCATTGAAGCCGCGCGTCCCGCTCAGGACTGAGTGCTCGGCTGTCCTTGTTACCGACTTGCGGCTCGCTCGCGCTCATGCACGCCTCGCCGCTCTCCTCGTAACACCCGCGGAAGGAGCTTCGAGCATTCATCGAGCCTCGCCGCCGTTGCAGCAACGCTCTTAACTTGGACCGTGGCGAGGGTGGGTGGGGGGAGTCGGGTCTTCTCGGGGCGCAAGCGACGCTGTATCCGGCGGATCCGCTAGACGAGCCCGAGGCTTGGGCCTTGCACGCATCGGAGTCTCCCTCCCCGAGCCTCCGCTGGCGGCGCTCACTGTGCAAAAGATTAGACAGACTCGACGGCGCTCAGATGTGCGACCAGTTCGCGGCGTAGCGACGCGGAGGTTGTCTGCGGAATAAGCGTACGCACGCACGGATGCATTGAAGCGTCAGCTGCGTATCGGTCGCGGTGAGAGTGAAGTAAGTTTTATTGGGGGCTCTGTTCTCTGGGGTAGCTGTGGGTGCTTGGGGCTGCAAGGGGAGTCCTTGGACGGGTCGTTTGGTAGGTGACTGAGCCGGGTGAGTCGGGCAGCTCGATCGGTGGTGCGGTGAGGGCGGGGAGTGAATTTGCTCGAGGGAGTTTGTGTGAGTTGTTGGTCGGGTGAGCCGGGGTTACGTTGCGTTGGCGGAGGAGGCTTACCGTAGCGGTCTGCGTTTGGAATTTGATGTTTTGAGGAACTTTGCTTGCTTGAGAAGGTCGGTTAAGTTTAGCAAGTACTTTATTTTGAACATTCTGTTAGTCGGTAGGTGAATTATGTTGAAGTTAGGTGTGATAGTTGGTCGGTGAGTTGCTTCCATGGTAGGTTAATTGGTATGCGGTTGTTGATTTTGGGTTCATTGGGTGAGTCCTTTTGAAGGTGGGGAAAGTTGGTATGTTGGTTCATTGGTAAGTTGGGTTCTTTTTGGGCTAGGGCTCGTATTTGGTGGGTTGCGTTGTTGAAAAGGTGGACTGGTTGGTGGGTTACTTGGCAGGTGTGGAAGTTAGTAGGTAACTTGTTTATAACGTGGAGTCAATTGGTTGGTGGGTAACTTCGAAGGATCGCCAAGTTGTTCTGGCGACTGTGTGGCTCCCGTGGGCGAAGCGGCCTTGGGGGTGGGGGTGAGCGTTGCCCGAAGCTTTGGTGCGCTCTGCGGGGCGGGCTGCATCGCACGAACGCATTGCTTAATGCGTGACATGGGCAGTAGCATGTGCAGCCGACGAAAAGGTTTCCTGCAGAGCGCCTTTCTGCTGCTCACCGTGGCCGCCTTCGTCTACGGGGCCATCATGTACAGCGAGCTGCACGGCAAGACGCGGCGCGCGGAGAGTTTGTCGATGAAGTATCAGCAGCAGCAGGAGTCCCTGGCGGCGCAGCTCCAAGGTAAGGTGTGCCATGCGCCACCGAATGGGTGGTGGTGGGTAGGTAGGAGCTTCATGATCGTGGTGAAGTTGTGGTTGTATAGGAGCGGTTCCAGGAAGATTTCTTTGTGCGTGGCTTAATTGTTTTTGTTTACAGTTTGTGGCTTTGCTCTCCAACACACCGGTGTGCTGTACTAGTAACGAATTGGCACGTTCTGTTTACGTGACAAACCTTACTAATTGGCTGTGTCGGGTGGTGGCGGGTTTAACGACATATTTACGCGATCTAACCCAAAAACAAAACTGTATTATGGTTGTGTTTACAATTAACAGTAGCGTTGACCGAAACTACAATGCCATTATAGTTGCAATTAATCACGAACGACACAATTGTAATTTACCCACAAGTTTTGGGTTAAGTGGGGAAAGTTTTTTTTCCCTGCGACCCAGATCGGAGGTTGCCTCAACTGGTATGTTGCCCAGGGCATCCATAACATATTTTGGCGGCCCCATGTTTATGGATTTGCACTCGTGTCCATGTGCATACGAGCGCTTAGACTCGGTAAAGATGTCAGTTCAGATCGGAGTCTGGGATAGACTGAGCACAGTGTCATAAAAATATATGAAATATCCCAGAGTCATGCAGTGGGTAAGTTGTTCGATAACATAGGTGACATGTATGTATAGTCGGTGTGCGTAAATTGGATTGTGGAAAAGTAGGTCAAATACCCTCCAGATGCGCTTTCTTGAGCACCCTGTAGCACCATGTAGTGGCATAAGAAAGTAATTTCAGGGCTGTGCATTGAGATTGATATATATGATGACAAAAGGTTAAGGTGTAGCCCTAAAGGTCAGGATATTGGACATCGCCGTGAGAATATTAAGTTTCCACCACAGACTGGTAATGTCGATTAGCTGTGGTTGCCCACCCGTACAATGCTTGTTTTGGGTGGTGGGTATGGTTTGAATTGACTTTTTTTTGTCTCGTACATTTTTCACCCATGGATTTGGCTGCGTGCAGTGTTTGCGGACATTCATCTGTTGGTTGCTGCTGTGGTAAACATTTAACACAAATGTCGACTTGTAAATCACAGTCACCGCTGGGAAGATGTTCCCCGTTACTGCTGATGCCTCACGGTCAAAGAAATCGGGTTCTCCCCAGCTTCCCATCAATATCTCTATTTCCATTGTGTTCAATAAGCTCTTTAGGTAGACAGCTCAGTGGGTGGTGGCTCGAAGACTTGCCCGATGTTACAGTAGATGCTTTGCTCTGCTGTTGGAGACCCAAACTGTCATTGATAAGTATTTTTTATTGGGTATTTTCGTGATTCCAGGCAATTTGTCTTTAAAATGTAAATAATAGCCTGAACACAATCCTCAAATAACTGCCACGTTAACGAACCGTATATATGATTTTAAATGTGCCATTTCGGGCAATGGCCCATCTTAGTAGCAGAGAGATATAATACGTTAGAAAGTCACAGCCGTTTATCAATACACTTGTGGGGAGTCGGGCAGAAGGCCACCTTATGCTGCTGTGTCGTCGGTCATGGAATGTTTTGACCAATCTTAACCATGCTGCCCAGTACGGGTTGACAAGGCATCACTGTGCAAACTGGTCTCCTCCCCCACATAGTTATGTCGCTATTGAATAAGCATTTAATGTTTGCTGTGGATCGTCAACACAAGCCACCTGGCGCAGTCGTCACCCAAGGGACGAAATTGTCTTGAAACACATGTCTACATTTGATACCATTGTGCTGAAAATGAGGGGCATTGTATGACACCAGTATTATAGTCTTGGGTAGATATATGTATGGGTAGCACTGAACATTGTTTTCTGCCTTTGTGTATGCATGGCATATGTGCGGGTTGTGTGCGCTATTATATACTTGTGCTTACGATATTCGTTGAAAGAATATGAATTCCTGCAGTCACGAAAGCTTTGTGTTTACGAGTGTTTTTTTTCCCCCCGGAAGTATTGTAGCTGTTTTTAGCTTGCGTTTACACCTTTGTAGCTTCAGTTCTCTGCGCAACAACAGGAATTTCCCGTACCACTAGTAATATTCTATTCACAGCAATATGCTATTCACAGCAATGCTTCATAAGTCTTGGCATTCCTATAGAAAATGTATTCCCACCCAGTGGTTTGTTGGTTGCAGGAAGGGCAGGCTATTAGTGCTGATTGGTTCATTTGTAACTCGGCTATTATGCTGACTGTACAGTGCTGCAATGTGTTTGTTGTTATATATTAGCCAAAATGCTGGAGCTAAACGCAAGTGTGGCATCCATGCAACACTGAGGGAGGAGTATTAGTATGTAAAAAAAATATTGTGCATCATTATAATGTATGATTTATACCGCACCTCCCAGGCAGTACATGTTAGTAGTAGAGAGATATAATACTTACCCAATTAATACTTACTAATACAAATCAATACTTACCAATATAGTACACTCGATACTTGATGGATATCTGCAAACACCAACCTGCTGCAGAAATCCATCGTCAGCAAATCCCACAATCCTTTAATCCGGATCTGACCTACCGAGCAAGATTTGGTCCTCCTTGAATTGGATCCGGATACTCCATGGAAGATGTTTGGGACACTTTCTCCGGAAATGGAAAATTAACGAGAGTCCATTCTGTGACTGTGGTGGTGTGACGTCTCAGACCCTGCAACACATCGTGAACGACTGCCCAATCAGATCATTCAACGGCGATCTGAAACAAATCCACGCGGCGACTCCTGAAGCAGTCGGATTGATATAAAATCTCGACATCAATTTGTAATCTGTTGCAATCCCCAAAAATTCCATACGAAAGAATAAGAACACTTGCCCGACACAGCTGCTGTATGTACTCTATAGTAGTGATACTAACTTACATCGCTTCGTTCATCCACTTCTGGATGGATGAAGACGTTCCCATGTCATTCATTTGTGTGTGTTTTTTTACCATACTCACGCTGTTAAATTCGAGTTGATTGATGGGGATAAAATCAAGACTGGTTCAGATATTGGCTGTGGCTGGGAATCGAACTCAGGTCGCCGTATTTATAGCAGTGTGCGGACCATTGCTCGACCCCACTATAATGTGTATACAATTTCAAATATGAATCGGTCAGTTATTTTACAAGGTCGTTTTAAATTCACAGTATAATCCCAAATATCAATAAAGTGGTACGTGTATCAACTATAGAGTTTTTGAACGGCATGATTCGGTGTCTCTCTCGCAATCTTTTCAGAGGCTGGGTAATATGGATCGAGAATTATTCTTGGATCTCACCTCTTGGTTGCTTTTAGCATCGTATCACCGTCAGGATTAATGACCTGGCGATTACCGAGTTTAAGTGTGCGTGTGTGAATACGTTTTGGCACATAAGCTGTGATTTGGAAATAGAAAATTGCTCACTCTTGTTATTTACTGACTCTTGTACCTTATTCATTCTTGTCAATTTGTAGACCACTAAGCCGTTAGTGTTTGTATATTAAAAAAAAAAGTGCATTCACCTTGCTGATCTTGATAAACTGCTGCAGAATTACCTTTCAATATCTTACAGCCAATAGTTGCATAGCTGTGGCTTCGGGTTAATGTGGCTATTTTAAAAGTTTGGTACTTTATAAGAGCATTTTATAGCCTTGGGCTCGACAGTCACCACATATCATCCCATTGTGTGGACATTGTTATGTGGCTTTCTCAACTCTGTGTTGAACGTTGCATGCTGATTTAATACTGCACATTGCACATGCGAGTGTGAATTGGTGCCCCCTACGCAGTGATGGGTGTAACCGAGTAGTGTTTACGTTGATGTTATACATTGGACAGTATCCAAATTCAAATATAAATGAAGGAAATGCATGGGCAGTGGTGTACACGTAGCGTCAATGCTGCGTTACAAGCAGTGGTGTAGTGTGGCAGGCATGGCTCACGCAGCAAGGAGTTAAATGGGACCGCCTGTCTAATTGCCCCTTCCTCGTCTTCATCGCCTTGTGTGTGGGGGCCCCCTCCGGCCACTCGGCCTGGTGCAGTTGCACTGCCTGCACACGATAGCAATGCCGCTGCTTGCAAGGGAACACGTCAAAGTGGGTTTACGTTTGGGTAGTGGCTCTTCGTGCAGAGCTTAGCTCAGAAGGTGGGAAGGTTTATTTTTTTTATGTCGGGTTTTCGCATTCTCATGGCCTGGTTTTTGGAATTCTATACAGAAGCAATTCCCTAAGGGCCACAGTTTTTGTTTTGTTCGTGAATATCCAATGCTGTCATGTAATTGACCCGTATTAACGTCCAGCTGTGTATTTTGGATCGTGGTCGGGACAGGTAAAGCGTATGGTATAATGACCTAACAACCACTTGTCAATTTAAGCAGTTGCTCTGGAGGAGATTCATCGTGAAAGCCTATCTTCCTGAAGGCAGCTCCTGAAACGTGAGCTCGGCTCTGCTGTGAACCCACCCAACTCCGATTGAAGCTGCCGAAGTGGTCGAACCGGACGGTAAAAGGAGGGAGAAAACCCTGCACTCCAAGGCCCATTTGCAGCTGAACTATCCTTCCTTTTTTGATGGGGGTGGGGGGGGCCCTCTCGTGTGGCCCAGCTGTGTGAGCGTATCTCCAGTGTTGTTGCGTACTCAGCTGTGGGGAGGGAGCGCTTGTGCGTGCACAGGTTTGCAGCCGCCGTCCCTGTCTGAGTTTGTGTGTGTGTAGTGTAAACAACAGCAGCTTCCGCAGAAATTGTCTCTCTCCACAGCCTCACAATGAGTGTGTGCATTTGGCGGTAGCTGTTGGCATCCCGTGGTCTTGTGTGCAACGTTTTCTCAGCCGCCACACAAACCTAATGCCAGTAAGTTAATGTATAACTTGTTTTTTTTTCTTAATTCATACTCTTTCGGTAAAGTCAAATAAACCTATCACGTAAATAGGTTCAAACAAATCTATCTACTTGACTTTATCGACAGACCCAAAGAATATGAATGCCTGCAGTCATGAAAGCTTTAAGTCAGGATTTATTCATGACATGTCCTACAGCTTAAATATGGAAGTAGCACTCATCTTTGTTGGTGGCCTAAGCCAGCGGTGGAAATTCCACATTCCCATGACAAATAATTTCTTCCTATAGTATGGCCACTTATTCTTTGGGTCTTTCGGTAAAGTCACATTGATAGGTTGTTTTTTTTCAACCTATCTACGTGACTTTACCGAAAGACCCAAAGAATATGAATTCCTGCAGTCACGAAAGCTTTAAGTCAGTGTGGCTGGTCACTGTTGACTTGCCACAAAGCAAGTACGCATTTTATGTTGATTCCAGAGGGATGGTCGGCTTCGTCATCTTCTAAACGGGGTTTGAACTGTTAATGTAGTTGAGCTGTGATGTAGAGTTTCACCAAAGTGATTTGAGCCAAGGGGTCTGTGTAGACTTTGAAACGCATGCGACTTCATCCGTGTAATATTTCACGTGATCTGGTGTATGTCTGTGTAACGCGTTACGACTCGCTTTTAAAACATCAGTTGGTTTTAGAGTTGTTTTGTCTTTTTTTAACCAACTGGAAATTGAAGAGGGGAAGGGGACAATACAAGGGGAGAAAAGGGGTACAGGGGGTGGTAATCCATTTTGATGATATCGGCCTCATGTCTGCACCTCCGATTAGCACGGTTGGCTATGTACGGTGCAAAATAAGTTCTACATACAGACATTTTGTATCGATGACAGGGAAGGAGAGTTCAAATGTTTAATATTAATCATCTTTGAATGCGATCCTTTGTCGTTTGTATAACGGAAGAGTTTGTTTTATCAAAGCGTGCATCAATGTTCATCAGTAACGCCGTCTCACATCCAAAACTGACGTCCCATACAGTACTTAATTTCATGTAATACAATTTTGTTCATTAAAACATCTTCTTTGTTTAAAAACACCCCCACATGTGTTTGACGTGCTTCCGTAAAGAATTTCAGTTTTATGTGTATCGTCCGGTTTTCAGATATTGCATAATCACGTTATGCACATGCTTGATCAAAATGATTGGGCAAAATGCATTGCCATTCATGGTAATACCATTCTCTCATGACAGCGTTGATGTGAATATCACATTGACACACAGCAGCCACAAACAGACACACCACAAACCATATATGAAGGTAATCGAATGCACGTTCATATGCATTCATTTGATGTATACCAACATGTTACGATTCATGCACCTTGCATGCTGATGTATACCATGTCTATAACAATACAAGTCAGTACATTTGTACAATTCGAGTTAATAAAGCACCTAAAGACATCCGTTTTCTCTTTAACACGACCTATAAATCTAGAATACGTTTTGAATTTATGCAATGCTCTCTTATATCGAAACAAGACCCTGGTTATACAACTCTAGCCAAACCGCCACGTACCGATTGTGTGGGAAGATGTCACTGTGTGAAGTGACGTGAGCTTGTAAATTGGAATTGCCGGTACAAAAATGATCAGCTTTCCATTGTTTTACGTTAACGTCACAACAGCCAGGGGCAATAGGGGGTCTATGGATAGGTTTATGGATCCGTTAGGGGTCTTATTTACATTTTATTGTGGCTATAAAAGGTGTGGTTTTTAAAAAGTATTACCCGTTGTCAAAATACAGTCATAGTGTCTGCACGAGCATGCAATGGGGGGCAGCACTTACCATCTCTCTCGTGTCTCTGAATCAGTGGTGGAAATTCCATATTCTCAGTTCACGAAATCACGCTTTGAGGTGCATAAATCATTACATGTTTTAACTTGATGCAGATATATTTAGATACTATTTTGAATACATTAAAAAAATGGTCTTTTGGGACAATGCATCGCTGTGTGGTCTTTAAACGATGGTTCGCTTAAGATTTATCCAATTGCACAGTATTTTCTCAGTTCCTTCAGAATTTTAATTACAAATAACGTGTCAATTTATTTTACACTGAAGAACTTATATTCTTGGTTCTTTCGGTAAAGTCACGTAGAAGGGAAACAATAATAAAAATATAAAGCAATAAAACATTTTTTTATTATTTTATTGTTTCCCTTCTACGTGACTTTACCGAAAGAACCAAGAATATGAATCCCTGCAGTCACGAAAGCTTTAAATTGACACTGCAAAACTTGTGTGTGGTCTTGGATTATAAGTGTCCTGTAAAGCCTCACACGTGCAAACCTCATTAATTCTTCGACGCAACTACAATTTCATGGGGAAAAGGTAAAAAGAGGTTCGCACTGGGCTACTTGCGCTATCAGATGCACGTTCTTAGGAGCACGTGGGTCATGTTGCCAAACGCGCAACAAACACATGAAAGCCAAACTTGTGTCCGTGATTGCAGCAGGAGATTAGATTTCGGATTATTTAGTTTCAAATTTGCAGTTTGCTGTTGACATTCATCTTCGCGGCACGAGTGAAGGCTTTGAGAGGCAGCATGAGAATTCCGTATGACGGTGGTTTGTTCGGAGGTGAAGCAAGAATGCTGGATGTCCAAGCCGGCACGGTTCCCATTTGCCTGTTTCTCAAGTTTTTGCTGCTACCGACACATGTGCTCGCCATTGGAATGTGGAATTTCCACCACAGAATTACGGCCAGAGATGAGTGCCGCAACATAGATTTGTTTTGTGTTTATTCAATCAACTACAATGTTAAAAATGTTTCCAGATATTGAAGTACAGTGCGCTGAGCAATTTTTTGTTTTCTAACAAAGCTTGCTGATATTCTGAGAATGTGCGAGTGAAGTTAAAAATTCAGTTTGTGGATTTACTTACATGTTACCTCACGCGTGTTAGCAAAAGGAATGCACCTTTGTTGGAAGCCAGCATGAGTCACTATGTGTGGATAGACTGGCCCCTGCTACTGGAATGTGGAATTTCCATCTCTGGATCAGGCACGCCATTGGAGATGAGCACCACTCCCGCACAATAACTGGAACAGACCAAAAAAAAACCACTGCCTTGACTATTTTTGTGATCAAATCTCATTCCCACAAGTAACACTGTTTACTTCATGTTGAACACGGACATTTTTTTCTTGCCTAATAAAAAAAAATGTGGCCTTCATGGTCTCAGTTGAATGGATCCATTATAGGACGAGAGTTTGCGCACACAGAGTTGAAAAGAAAAAGGCTACAGTTGCATGTAATTCAACAGCGGCCAAAGACATCAAACTGAACATTTCCAAAGCCCAGTGTATGTGTTGTATATACATCTTCTAAAAAAAAAGGGACAATGTTTTGACTTGTGCACGTTGTCATTATATTTAGTTTCATCACCGTCTGCGCTCGTAATCGGTCTCCCTGACGCGCGCTAAAGTGATGATTAAATGAAATTGACCCCCTGGGATTTGCCGGCGATTGTTCCCCAGCCGTAGTGAAACTAGCCCGCACGAGCTGCCTTGAGGGTTTCCTTATAATCCGCTGTTTTTTTTTTACGTGTGTAAATCTGAACAAGGCATTATACCACCATAACCCACTAGTTAAAAATAACAGCAGAAATAGCCATTGGTAGTGCAGCAAATGTCGGTGCAGCATAAATCACACGCACAGCGTGCGTATTTATTTTCATGTCCTGAGGCTTTTTAGGCTTTTTGTGCCCTGTGCGGTTTGGCGATAGCTGCTGCTGGATACATTAAAGCCATGTGCTCATTAGCTAATGAGTTTAGCCTGGTAAAATTAAATCCACGTATATTGGATGAGAAGTGGGAGAATTAAAGTACTGGAGATGAGCATTAACTGCCGGTTTTGCAAACTCCTCAAAGGAAATAAATGTTCCACGGATTGATTATTACCATTATTCCTATGTGGGTGAAAAAAAAATGGCACAACAGCACTAATTTAAGCGCACTCGGCTTGTGCGATTAATCAAACGTACAAGCTCCGTTCTCATGCCTTCACATTGTGTGCTTAATATACCAATTCTGAAATGTAATTTTAAAATGTTAATGGTGGTAACTTATTCTGTCGACTGAGCTTTTGCAAAAATTGGTTTTCTGGATCCAGTTATTTTAAAATTACTTTTTATGTTTTGTATCTCTACCTGTACCATACTATGCATGCCAATGCTTCTCAGTCAATTCTTAAAATGAACATGTACCGATGTTTCTTAGAAATCGGTGTTAAAGTTGGTGTATACTGTACTTGGACAATCAATCATTGGGGTAGCACTTGTTTCTGTTGTAGGCCATGAACCAGCATTGTATATTCCACATTCCTTTGACACAAGCCAGTCTTTCCATACACAACCTCGGTTTAATTTTGTGCAAAGTGGAATTTATTTTGGCTGCAAGCCTGTGTAAATATCTGAGTGCATCTAAACCTCGAAATAGAGTGCATTGCTTTCCAAGGAAGACCTGGGGCTTGTTTGAGTCAGAATTAGTCCTTATTGCCTGTAAGTCAATCTCTCATCTGCAGAGCTGTTTTGCTATACCATGATAAATGATTATGTTTACGTTTGTAACCGAGTGCAGTGACATGTTGTGGAATTCTGAAGAAAAAAATAGACTAGGACCGATGTTATTTTAATTCCTCTTTCACTGACACGGACTTTGCCTGTAGCTGCAGGTGTGGTGCATTGCCAGTCTGGTGAAGATGGATGTTGTTTTTCGAGATTACCTTGTCAGGTAGTGGGGGTGGCACAGATGCTTAGCATGGCTTTGGAGATGAGTGCTTAGAAAATCTGACGGCGAGAGGAGCAATGCGGGTTAAGGAGGGCACACGATATTTCCAGATATCTCATTTGTTTGTAAGGGACCAGAAATAGGAAAACCATTGTATACTGGGAGAATAATTTAAGAAGGCATTGGTGAGGGCAGAGATGGGCTGATGAGTTAGGATACTCAATACAGTGTTTTCTTGGGTCTCGTGAGTATTCGTTGGTGCTGATGTGCATCATTGGTCTGAAGACGGTGATGGAAATTCAGCATTTCTGTGAAAGTGGCCACACTCTACATTGGGTGACCGCTGTTTATTTCCTTCAAAGTGGTTAAATGTGGAGTTTTCCCATTATGAGTGGGTTATTATAAATCATAGTCCTAATATAATTTAGCCTGGAATCCTCATTGAGTCTCAATAGTCTTTTTCAAGAGAGTCTTGCATTGATATTTTTGGTCAATTCCCCCTCATGGGAATTTTGCATAAATATAAATCATAAAAAATGTTTCAGGTGACTAATGTGTTGATCTTTTTTGCATAAAAATATATTATCTCTGCCTTTTGACATTTAGCTGCATGGTGATAGTTAAGTTGGAAGCAGATTGTATCTGCCAAATAATTTTAACTTTTTTAACATTATCGGCGGAACTTTTTGCAAATGTCAGTGAGTTGTGTGCTGGGTCTGTGCTTACTTGGCAGATTAATGGTGAAGGCAGGCAGCGTTCACCGTTGTGTAATGCCCTGCCCGCTTTGGCGTCGTAGCACTTGTGGAAACAGCAACTTCCCTCAGTGAAATTGCATTTCTCTTGGACAAGGAAGCTGACATTTTGGCTGCCATTCATTGCATCCCAATGTGCTTCGTGATGTTTGTTTTTCAATTTCTTGAACTAAACAGGTCACAACTTGTCTTACTGAAAGCAATTAAATAGTTTTTTTTTTATAACTCAACTAAAACTAAGCTTTTAACTTTACCATATAAGGCCCATTGAGCTGTATTGCTGTTTTTTAGAAGCGACCCGGCTGAAAATGGTAGCTCAACAAAGTGTTTTATCATCGTCATGTGGAAATGTATAGCAGCCACATACTCTAAATGAATGTTGATTCTAAATGTGGAGGAGCCGGAGAAAAACCCACGCAACCACGGGGAGACAATACGCAAACTACAATTATACAGGCGCCAACATCGGGATCGAACTCGGGACCTCCTGCATACCGGGCGAGGTAGTTAACATCTCGCCACCATGGCACCCAATGAACCTTATACATTATACATAGTTAAATTGCTCGCTTAGTTTTATTGGGTCGTTTTCAATGCGTTAGAGAAAACGTCTGTGGCTAATACATAATTAAATACATATACAGTGGTACCCCGGAGATCGAACTTTATTCGCTCCAGAAGGCCATTCGAACACCGATTTGTTCGAACACCGAATTAATTGTCCCCATAAGAATGAAATTAAATGACATTAATTGGTTCCAGACACAAGAAATCTCTCATTATAAAGCATTTTTACACGAAGTTTACAGTAATTACATGCATAAAATCATACAAAAAAAATCAAGAAACAATAAATAAATGGAATAAATGAATACATATATGGAATAAATGAAATAAATAAACATTGAACTTCACTTTACCTGTAGTAAGGAGAGTTGATGGCTTGAGTGGAAGGTGGTGAGAAGGAGGAGGTGGTGAAACCTTTGTCTGGGCAAGTGTCATCCACGCTGCCCATACGCGTCTCAGCCGTGTACAAGTTCTTTCAAGGCGCGATTGCCGTTCGACCTCCGAATTTCCTTTGGTTTCCGGGGCAAAAAATGTTCCGAAATATCGTTCGAACACCGATTTGTTCGAGTTCTGGTGCGTTCGATCTCCGAGGTTTTACTGTACAGTATTTGGTCATTGGGGAATGACATGGTAATTTCTTGGTTGTAATACAAGTGAGTGAGCTGCACGCATACATTACACTCACACAAGATGACCCAGCTTACAAATTGCACAAACCTGCCTTAGGCAGCAACAGGCAACAGTATAGATCTCGTGACGTATATCAATTTAAAAAAAAAATCTTATTTTACATTTTATGAAAAATGTTCACGGTTAATAATCATGAAATGCGTCATCATTCATTGACAGCAGATAAAGATGTATCTGACGGACAGTGCCTCCGTCTATCAATCCACACTCTTACTCTCTGGGTCTTTCGGTAAAGTCACGTAGATAGAAAAAAATCAATAAAAAAATCACGACGTTTCGATGGCAACACAAGCAATCGTCTTCAGGTGAAAAAATACAGCAGGCAGACTTCTGCCTGTCTCAGCAGTCCGCCTGCTGTATTTCTTCACCTGAAGGCGATTGCTTGTGTTGCGATTGAAACGTCGTGATTTTTATAAATTTTTTATATTTTTTTCTATCTACGTGACTTTACCGAAAGACCCAGAATTCCTGCAGTCGCGAAAGCTTTAAGTCAAGATTTATCAATCCACAGTTTTGTGATTCAAAGTTGTATTAGTTTCTTCGCCCAAAAACATCAAAGTCAATATCATTCTTGCAACACGTGCAATGCCGCACCACATTTCACCAAATAAAATGCAAAACATAGTCCTCGCTCTTGTTATGCATGAATGTGCTCACATTCACATAAACAAAACCTTCCTTCTAGATTTGAAGCTTTCGTGACTGCAAGGATTCATACTCTTGGGTTTTTTTTTCCGGTAAAGGCACGTAGGTAAAATAAAAATAAAACAAAACAATTAAATCACGACGCTGCATCTTGATGCAGCAATCTTGCTGTGACTGTTCCACCTGAAGACGGAAGCTCGTGTTGCCTCCGAAACGTCGTGATTTAATTGTTTTCTTTTATTTTTATTTTACCTACGTGACTTTACCGAAAAAAAACAAAGAGTAAAAAAAAACCTTCCTTTTTTGAAACCTGTTATTTCTTAGGAACCAATTTCTTTATAAAGCCGGCTTCAAAATGGGCGTGATCTTGGAATATAAAACATGTGTGGCGTTTGAACAGTGCTGGCATCAATTAGTATACCATGCCGCTGCTGGAGGCTTGGTCACGTTTCTCCTGGTTTCTTGGAAAAGACTGCAAGTTGTGTGTGTGTGTATGGCGGGGCGGGGGGGTGCAGGGTGCAGCTCCTGGAAGGTAATTCCCAGTAAAGTCTCACCGTATCATGTCCGATCCTTATTCCTTCACCTTTATCAGGTCCCAGGTCAAAGTGGTGAGGGCCCAACTCTGTGGTTGAGCTAGGCTGTAGTGAAGGGGCAGCAGGTGAGGCAATCTGTGCCAGGCCTCGTGTCCTGGGGGGCCTCACAATGAGCCGAGGTTGGCCTCAGAGGAGGCCTCGATTTTCCCTGGGCCTTCAAAATCGTTTTAAACTATAAAGCTTTTAACTATATTTTTTATTTATCAGGTATAGCCCACTGAGCTTTATCAGAAGTCACCTGGCCACAAATGATAGCCAAATGAAGTGGCTTATCACGTGGCAATGTATAGCAGCCAAATACTCAAAACGCGTGATGTTGATTTTAAATGTGGAGGGAAAAACCGGAGGACCTTGAGAAAAATCCACGCGACCCTGGGGAAAGAGACACCGCAAACTTCAAATATCCAGCAAGCGTCAGGGTCGGGATCAAACCCATGCCCTTCCTGTATACCAGGCGAGGCACTTCACATCTCGCCACAACAATCAATTTATAGTACTGTATTGTAAAACGCAAAACAAATTTGGTCAATGGGCCTTCTTTAATAATATATACTATTGACATATTGCACACTGTAATTCAAACACATTTACAGTCCTTTATATACATCCTGTATACAAAACAGCATAATACATACCTAGCTATTACCATCACTCTGCATGTTTACACGACTATTATAAAGCAAAGGGTAATTGCATAGACATAATTATGTCGTTATATCCATAATATATCTGGATAATATGTTTTAGCATATTAAACATTCTTTGTTAAAAATCTGAGCAATGTATCATCTTTCATGGTAAATAACAGTGGTAAACCAGAGGATGTGGAGAAAAATCCACGTGACCACGGGGAGAACATTCAAACTCTAAATATACAGGCGTCAGGGTCGGGATCGAACCCCCAACTTCCTGTACACAAGGCGAGGTAGTTAATATCTCGCCTTCGCTGTGCCCTTTTGGCGGCCTTGCAAATGAGCATTCGGCATGGCTCATGACCATTGGCTTCCCCAAAACCCATTATTGATAATTCCACATTACCTTGCCGGGGCCAAGTCTATTTGTGAGCCGATCACTGTTGACCTCCCATAGCAAACCCCCGAGAGGATGATGGAACTGAATTTGAGCTCGTGGCTTTTCCATTGGGATTCAAGCTCACTATCACAGTGCAGTTCTCCATTGGCAGATGCTCATGCATTATTGACAGGTGGTACATTATTTGATTATATACGTATTTTAAACAACATTGGGCAGGCACTGAGAGATGTGGGTTTATATATACTCCCCAGCTGGTGTTCTTTGGGACAAAATGGGAACTACATTTTTATTGCACTCCCCAACATGATTTTTTAGCAGCTTTTATTAAAATGTCCATACATTGCAAACTATACTATACACACCGACGTGGGCCAATATGGAGCAATGTTTTCCAGAAATATATATTTAATCATGCAAACTATGGTCCAGTTTAAAACTTTCTGAGTCTTAATAGTAAAATGTGGACTCTCCAACAGGCAGTACTCTGCAGATGAGACTTGGAATGTTTAAACTGGTCCAGAGTTTATCTTTAAACAAATGCGGTGGAATACATTGATCCACAAGGCCCCATAGGCTGATGGACTACGGTGCTATATTATCCACAATAACGTTTTTTTAGGGTTAGATCACATCAATATAAATATGTCGTTAAACCCACAACCATATCACACAATGTCATATTTTTTGTTTGATTGTGAAGGGCATTTCCACAAATGAGACCTTAACGAAAATTTCAAAATCTTCTGAGTGATCCTTACTATTTGGTGATACAGTGGTGCACAAATAAATAAATACTCAGCTGTGAAAAAGGGCCATTGACCTTCTTCATAGTCTTATATACTTTTTATTTTTAAGTATTACATACTTTGTCTCTATAAGGCAGTGTTATTGACAAATGTGTTGTCCTTTTTTCATCGATGCTTATAATACATGTAATATGTTGTCTTTCAGTTCACGATATCTGTATATCGTGAACTGAAAGACTCATTACATGTGTAGGGGTGCTATGGGGAATAAACACATGGCACGGGAAGGTGTGGTTCACCCACACCTTGGTGGCTACAACAACGTCCGCTAAGGCTCCAGTGGGTATAAAGTGCGGGGAGCCAGGGAGCTCGGGGCAGAGTGTGGGGCCCGAGGCTGAAGCAACCAGTGAAGAAAGAAGGCCAGCTAGGTGAGACCCTGGAACTCCTGTGACTGCTGCCCTTTTCAGGGCCGGCACAGCAAGCCAGTGGTGCGGCCCCAGAGCCCCAGAGTCAGAGTCCTTCTAAGGGCCGGCCTGGTCGGCGGGGTGCCGAGATCTGTGCCTAACCAGGGCCAGATCTGATAGCCTCCCTTAGAGCCCTACCAGGAGGAACTGGGAGCCTAGAGCTTAGGCTAGAGAGCCTGGGGTGTGTTCCTGAGTTATACGGGTGGAGGGGCCGCTACCCCTTCTAGTGTAACCCTTGTTAAGGTTTAAATAAATAGTGCTGCTTCTATTCTGCCGTCTCCGTGTCCTGGAACCCACTACACATGGAATATGACCGTGTGAATGGAAAATGCCTATGTTTTATACCGTGGCATTTATGAGCATTTTTCCATTTTCCAAAAAGTTGAACAAATTCACAGTTCTAATAGGTTGAAATACTTTTCTCAGTTGAAAATTACTTCATGGTTATGCTCATAATCATGCCCATATTGAATAGCAATAATAATATTTGTATTGCCCTTTTGTTAATCCACTGCTGGATGAAGACCAGCCAGCACAGTTGTTATTGGGGTTTGTTTAACCATACTTCACCACGCTGGTCAGTGCACGGGTTGGTGAAGTGGACGCCCAGGACAAGCAGTTCAGATAGCGCTCGCCACTTATGTTAATCGTGGCCGGGCATCCAATTCGGGTCGCTGGATTAAAATAGCTCGGTGCACTATCCACTGAGCCACCCGCTCTACCACCACCTACATCTTCAGTGTCCGAAATGTTACGTTCAAAATCGTGGAACTGCCTTTATGTAATTTAATTACGGTGGACCTTGAGCTGAAAGTGTAGCATAATGATGGATGATGCCATTTTTCAGCATCGTATTGGTTTTGTGTAGCCGGTGACCTCATTTCGGGAAGTCGAGCGGTATTAAACACAAGCAAAGACGCCCGCTGTCTGCTCACACTGGGGGTGTGTTTGGGTTCACTTTGTACATGTGACATTCTTGGAAAGGAATGTGTTGGAGATGTAGAGACTGCCTGCCCCTAGGGGATTAATTTAATTCGAAACTCGTTCAAATTAAACAAGCGGCAGAAAGCTCTTAATATATCCCTCGAGATAACGCGCGTGGGAGGCCTGCGCAGGGGCTTATGACTGTGCTCGCAGATATTTTATTCTTTTAAGGATCTGACATGCTGGCTTGAAGGAGTATGCAACTCAAAGACTAAATAGCTCTTAGTTCACGGATGCTTACCCAGTTGGGATGTAATTATTCCATCAATTACATTCATAGTTGAAGCTACCCCAGGCGCTTTGATGGGCTACCGCCATGAACAAGTTAGGGATTGTCATCGGGCTGTATTTCAAACCTGCCTTCACGAGGAAGTGGAGCTGTTGCAGCCTGTTCCTTTAATAAAAAAAAAGCACTTGGCAAGCCGATTGCTTCCAAGTTTTTTCCCCAACATATTTCTTGAAGAGCTTCATTGCATCGTGTAAGACTTACACCATAGAAATGGTCATTGTGATTTTGAAACCCTTGGCAACGGCGTGTGCATTGGGTTCTTGAAAGGAAAAATTTCGCGTGGCAATAGGAATGATGACATGACCCAAAAAGAGAAACACGTCATCGCTTGCAAGCTGACGTTATTGCCTTTTTTTCCCAAGGATAGTTTTTTGAGTGGGTAACTTTTGAAAGCGAGATCAGTTATACTTAAATGTTCGTAGATGAATGCATATCATGGGACCTTTTTTGCCAGTATCAATGTATGAAAAACAAGAATAGGTTTTACAATTTCTGGCAATAAAGCACCAGAGGAATGAATGTCTTATCCTTAATTTAAAATGTGTTATATCCCATCGTGACCAAAAGTCAGTTTTTGGGAGGAGATGTTCTAGGTGTTATACGGATATTGTTCTATGTTCTGTTGACAAACACAGCTGTGGTTAAAGAGGACATCGCAGATAAGTTTAAGCAAGAACAAATCACTCAGACGTTTTCTCTCAAAGAATACTCATTTGTGGTCATGGTTGTGTCTACGGCATTGTGAATATGTATCCCTCCGATGGCTATAACACCTCTTTTATTCATGGTGGTGACCACTCCACTGTTCGGGCTCAAATCCTGCATGGTTTATGAAATATGATGAGATCAGGCACATTTCGGGTGATTTGATCAGTGGTTCATGACTTAATATTTATCAGAAATCGTGCCCAAGATGTTGATGTTTGTTGTGGCTTTGATATGATTGAGATGCACACGTGTTTTCACGGGCCTGGCTAAAGGATGCACAGAGGTTGAGTGGGCTATGTGAACCGATTTGTGTCTCTCCCACAGTGGTTTACGAGCATCGCTCCAGGCTGGAGAAGTCCCTGCAGAGGGAGAGGGGTGACCACAAGAAGACCAAGGAAGGTGTGTATGCATGTGTGTCTGTACAGTGCACCTATAGCTTGGCATATGCGCTGCGGCGACAGCACCGTCACTTCGGGCCAAAAGACAACAGTGCACATGGTGCATACAGTGCGTTGTGTTTGCAGCAAAAAACAAATAACACACGGCTTGGCAAGTTCAAATTGCAAAGCGTGATGCACAGAGCTTACTTGGGCACGAGGGCCACATCGCATGGGAAGTTGGCATGTACCTATCCGCTCGAGTTAACTCTCCTTGCCTGATTATCCCCGTCTCATTCCAATTAATTGCCATGATTGTGGTCAAGATTCAACTGAAGCATCGGTTTTATTTTGTCATATGCTACACTGTTTGTACTGTCTCATAATTTGTGCATTTCCTGTGCCGTTTCCACTATCTCCTATTTGTTTCATCTTGTCCAAATACACATGCAGCATACATTTGTACACATCACTCGGTGTGTATTTATCGTAACCGTAAAAAAGATTTGCCGATGAATTGAGAAATCACGACACGTACAGTGAGGGAAAAAAGTATTTGATCCCCTGCCGATTTTGTACGTTTGCCCACTGACAAAGAAATGACCAGTCTATAATTTTAATGGTAGGTTTATTTGAACAGTGAGAGACAGAATAACAACAAAAAAACCCAGAAAAACGCATGTCAAAAATATTATGAATTGATTTGCATTTTAATGAGGGAAATAAGTATTTGACCCCTCTGCAAAACATGACTTAGTACTTGGTGGCAAAACCCTTGTTGGCAATCACAGAGGTCAGACGTTTCTTGTAGTTGGCCACCAGGTTTGCACACATCTCAGGAGGAATTTTGTCCCACTCCACTTTGCAGATCTTCTCCAAGTCATTAAGGTTTCGAGGCTGACGTTTGGCAACTCGAGCCTTCAGCTCCCTCCACAGATTTTCTATGGGATTAAGGTCTGGAGACTAGCTAGGCCACTCGAGGACCTTAATGTGCTTCTCTTGAGCCACTCCTTTGTTGCCTTGGCCGTGTGTTTTGGGTCATTGTCATGCTGGAATACCCATCCACGACCCATTTTCAATGCCCTGGCTGTGGGTAGGAGGTTCTCACCCAAGATTTGATGGTACATGGCCCCCTCCATCCCTTTGATGCGGTGAAGTTGTCCTGTCCCCTTAGCAGAAAAACACCCCCAAAGCATAATGTTTCCACCTCCATGTTTGACGGTGGGGATGGTGTTCTTGGGGTCATAGGCAGAATTCCTCCTCCTCCAAACACGGCGAGTTGAGTTGATGCCAAAGAGCTCCATTTTGGTCTCATCTGACCACAACACTTTCACCCAGTTGTCCTCTGAATCATTCAGATGTTCATTGGCAAACTTCAGACGGGCATGTATATGTGCTTTCTTGAGCAGGGGGACCTTGCGGGTGCTGCAGGATTTCAGTCTTTCACGGCGTAGTGTGTTACCAATTGTTTTCTTGGTGACTATGGTCCCAGCTGCCTTGAGATCATTGACAAGATCCTCCCGTGTAGTTCTGGGCTGATTCCTCACCGTTCTCATGATCATTGCAACTCCACGACGTGAGATCTTGCATGGAGCCCCAGGCCGAGGGAGATTGACAGTTCTTTTGTGTTTCTTCCATTTGCAAATAATCGCACCAACTGTTGTCACTTTCTCACCAAGCTGCTTGGCAATGGTCTTGTAGCCCATTCCAGCCTTGTGTAGGTCTACAATCTTGTCCCTGACATCCTTGGAGAGCTCTTTGGTCTTGGTCATGGTGGAGAGTTTGGAATCTGATTGATTGATTGCTTCTGTGGACAGGTGTCTTTTATACAGGTAACAAGTTGAGATTAGGAGCACTCCCTTTAAGAGTGTGCTCCTAGTCTCAGCTCGTTACTGGTATAAAAGACACCTGGGAGCCAGAAATCATTTTATCAATTTATAACATTTATCAATTTATAACATTTTTGACATGCGGTTTTCTGGATTTTGTTGTTATTATTCTGTCTCTCACTGTTCAAATGAACCTACCATTAAAATTATAGACTGATCATTTCTTTGTCAGTGGGCAAACGTACACAATCAGCAGGGGATGAAATACTTTTTTCCCTCCCTGTATCTCAATGTTTTGTGCGTGCAGCAAGGCACATGTGGGACAGGCTGCAACACGCACAGAGGGGCGGCACGCACGTCGCTTAGAACGCAGCGCGTAGGCCACCGATGCTCTAACATGAGACGGTCATAGTAATGGTTTGCACATCTAGTTATCCAGTTTTGGAAGTGAGACACACCCAGAGCAAATGGGCCCGTCGGTACTCGTGCATAAATATGCGCACCATAGTGCTTGCTTCCTGGCCCACACAGGCATTCGTCTGGCTACCGGAGACCTATCGTCAAACGAAGAATAAAGAACACACGGAATGGGCCAGGCATGCCATACGGGTGGGGGGGTGGGGGGGGCGGCACCACCGCCACAGATAGCACGACACGTGACGCACGCACGGAACACGACGTGCGGGCAGCAGACGACCGCCTTTGATGAATTTGGCAGCGCCGTGTTGGCGGCTATTGGCACTCACCGCACGAGCCAAATGCACGTGGAACATTTAACCGCAGATGTCCAGGCTGGACGTTTACAACCGTGAACATTTTTTTATTTTTCTGCAAGACTGTCCCCACCTTGCCCCCTTCCTCAAATGGTTTGTCCTCGTTTGACACATGTAATTTGCCATGTCTGCTGGAGGTGCTGGTTTCTACCTACTTTGCACATGACTGGTTCGCTGATCAACAGTGACAAATTATAGCAAACCCAACACTGCGGTTACAGCCTTAAATGAATACCTGGTGCAGTGTGCAAGCATCACTACTGGAGAGACAAAGACGGTCGGGCGTGGTGCTGGCCATCATCCCCTCGTGTACCGTTCTGGCCTTCGTAGGTGCTCACTAACAGAACTTGCCCCAACATTCATCTAAGGAAAGGTGTCGCTCGTAACGGCAGGTGAAAACGAGCAACAGGCCAACAATCAAGTCGCTTGGTGACCCTGAGCCAGTGGCAGAACTTCCACAATCTCATTACAGGGTCACATGTTTGTACAGGACTACGAAAAAGCTGTATTCAATTTCATGACCCCCAAGGGATGCTGAATTGCAATTTACCCCTGAACTTGAATTGAACTCGCAGAGTTGTGCTTGTGCATCAAGCACTCTAACCGAGCACCACACCAGGCCAGTGGGCAGGTAAGTGGGGTCATTGAAATGCCATAGTGCTGGATTTCAACCTTTGTGAATGCAGAGTGGATCGCCAGTCACTCGGATTAGAGAGCACAGCTCCGGCCCATTACGGCATCACTTTTACCCAAGGTTACAAAACTGCTGCAGTAAAGCTCAGATATTGCAGCCTTAGCGGGCGTGTTAATTCCCATAGGCCCGGGTGTTGTTTGTACCAATAATTATCTGATTGAGGTTTTTTTTCTGTTTGCAATGCAGATTTCCTGCTTTACAAGCTGGAGGTGCAGGAGAATCTGAGCAAGGATAAGGTACTGCACCCATAGTGTCACACACCGACCACTCACCTCCCACATCCCCTGCTGCTTTAGCGATTCATTTCGTGGCTGCTTTATAGTTGTATATAAGCTCCAGTTGTATGGAAGGTTGGGCCAAACTAAGCATTGATTATATCATGTATTTTTCCTGTCATGTTTATATGAGGGTGGAGCGGTGGGCACAGTGGTGAGCCCACTTTGCTATGACACCCAGAGGACCTGAGTTTGATTCCCAGCCATGGTTCACATCAGTGGTGAGTGGTATCTAATTCGGTATTGGGCTCCCACCTTCACAAACCCCCACTGACCAATGTGGGGAAGTATGGTCAAACATCCTCCATGACTGACAATGGTGTGGGAAGACCTTCATCCAGCAGTGAATTAACAGAGGGCTATAAATCATCATTACCACGTTCCTAAATCATAATTATTGTCTCTAAATTTAAAATTCATTTCTTTAGAACTGCTTTTTGTTGTCCTCCCCCCAAAACCTCCGATTAACACGGTTGGCTATTTATTTTTGTGAAAGAAGTTAAATGTACATATGGCTATTAACAATGGTTTGGTCAACCAGCGTACATACATATGGCTATTAACAATGGTTTAGTAAACCAGCATACATACATATGGCTGTTAACAATGGTTTAGTAAACCAGCATACATACATATGGCTATTAACAATGGTTTAGTAAACCAGCGTACATACATATGGTTGTTAACGATGGTTTAGTAAACCAGCGTGCATACATACGGCCATTAACGATGGTTTGGTAAATGGTGTTTTGAAAATATATTGCCTATTGTTTTTTTCTTAATTACATCAGTACTGAACAGTATGCTGAAGCATGTTTTGTCTTCACCAGGGCACACTAATACACAAAGATCCCCCATGTAGCCTTTAACAGACTGTTGGGGCAAGTGCTGTTAGCGAGCAGTGCAATCATTCTCTTGGAAACTCGGTTTTGCTTTTACAGTTCAGCTGTGGTGTCATACAGTGCACAGCAGAAGAGCCACATCCCAGCTGGTGGTGTTTAGTACATTCACACTTGTGGACAGCCTGACCTAAGGGTAGAGTAGGTGGGGGTGGATCCTGTAAAACTTGCTTGAGGATTGGTGTGAGACAGGGATATAATCAGGCAAGGAGAGTTCAGCACACGTGTGAGTGAGTGCGACTGTCCTTATAATAGGAATGCGGGGAGTGGTGGTGCAGTGGTTGGCGCACTGCACGAGGAACCCAGCAACTCGAGTGTGACTCCCATTCACGACTGGCATCAGAGACGATTATCTGAACTGTTGCTGGGCCTCCCCTAGATCGACTCGGCCTCAAAATAGTACCTGGTGTGGTGTGTACACATTCCCACTAGGGAGACAAAGGTGGCCAGGCATAGTGCTGACCATCCCCCCTCCCCACCCCCTTGTCTGCTGTGCTGGCATTTCTTAGGTACTCGCTAACAGCACTTGCCCCAAAAGTCTATTCATGCTCTAGGGGGGATCTTTGTCTTGTCTATGAAATGAAACGTTGGTAGATGCATTCGTTATGCATGACCGCTAAACATCAGAGTCTGGAAGCGTGGGTCACAATGGTGCTCAACTTGACATTATACCCAGATAAGTACACGCACAAGTAAAACTGAATATACTTCTTTAGAAGTGCAAAATATATAAGCACGTGTTCTGGTTTTATACCACACATTGCAATGTTGCCGAGCGAGCTGTAATTTGTTTTGTTGTTTGGGTTCTAATTGGTCCATTTATTTATTCATGCTTAAAATAAGGAACCATCGTGTGGCTTTAGCGACAAATGTCATGAATATTTTTAAAGCTTCTCTCTGCTTAAAGTAAAGCACTGGGGTGGCTTTCATCTCGTTGGTGGAAATTCCACATTCCCATGGTGTGGCCAGTCCCTCCAAAGGACAACCATTGTTGAGTTGACTTCCCACAAAGTACAGACGGTAGCCGGGTTACGGAAGGGTGCGGTTCCCGAGAGCCATCGGTAACCCGAATTTTCCCTATGTCGGAAACTGAAAAATGTTCCCCCATAATCAAAAGATAAATAAGTTCGAGTGGCGGGCAGCCTGACGCCTCACTCCGCGGTATTCATCCGCAACCTCACCGCGCTGTACTACTTGCGCTTACGTAACTAACGCAAACATTTCCACGTACTGAATTTTATTTCGCATGATTTATGGCAACATTTCCGTAAGGGTCTCCCGCAATCCTGGGATTGTCTGTAGTAGTTTGGATGTACATTTGAAATTATTTTAATATTATGTTTTATTTGTTTTGTTCTGCTCGTGCTTACCACTGTGTGTGTGCGCGTGCACGTGTATCCACATGTTGTTTTAAACAGCAAGAATCATTGAACAGATTCAACTCGCTCAATGCCCAGCACCAGATCCTCAAGGTGAGCCATCCTTATCACATATCATTCGATGCTTGGCGTGCACGTAGATGGATAAGGATGGGCTACGTACACGGGACTGCATACTCCACCCAAAGCAACACTGTTGCCTCCAAACGCCTGTTAATGAATATGGCTTTTGTATGCACACTCCACCTTCGGTTACTGTGGTCTCAGTATCTTGTCCTGACAAGACCCAGACCTTTGTCTTCAGTTGTATAACAAATATCGAGTGGAAGATTCTCTTTTAGTGGAGCAGATAACATAAATTATTGTTTAGATGGTGATATAAGCGCCAAATTAGGCACGTGTTATCTCCTAGGGTCACTTTAGAAGAGAAAAACATTTGCCACCTATAAATCTACGATGGCCACAATTTTGCCAAGATGGCCACCATTGTGTCACACAATGTAAATTTTTGATACCCTTTGAGCAGAGATAATAATATGAATTCAAATTTATAATGCACATTCCATCCTCGAATCCCAATGTGTAATGCAGGAAAAGCAGGAAACAAAAACAGAACTCGGGCAACTGACTAAACTAAAGAGGGAAGTCCACTTTAAAGAGATGGATTTTTAAAAGCAGACTTACATCTGCCGACTCTGATTGCCTGATTTCAAGTGGCAAGGCATTCCATAGTTTGGGTGCCACGCTAACAAAAGTCCGATCACCAAAAGAGCGTAACCTACACCTGGGAGTGCTGAGCAGTTGGAGATCAGAAGATCTTAAGGACCTTGATGGATTCCCCACAAAGTTAATTATTGTTGTTCTTAGTGTCTATATCCAGGCTTGTAGTCTAATAAAAAAAATGCTCATAATTCTTAAATGACAAACGAAATTCAAAATGGCCTTTATTTTATGCCAAAAATACATGTTATTTTTAAATATTGATCTGGAGCCTTATTGTGTTTCCACTAATTTTTATACACCGGTTTATTCTACAAAGCAGACTAACTATAGTGATGTGCATTTGAAGCCCAAGCATAACATTGTAAAATCATGATTTAAAGCTTTCTCACGATGTTTTGACCATGGTCGAAACGTCGTGAGAATTTTTATTGTTTTATATATATTTTATTATTTTATTGTTTCCCTTCAACGTGACTTTACCGAAAGAGCTAAGAATATATTGTAAAATCAGTTACTGCATTCTCATAAATACAGGATTAGACACAAATCATCCAAACTGGACAACTCGGCCAATTGTGTAGCGAAAATATAAATAATTGGCGGTCATTTTCAAGTGGCTCACTTCTTATTTTTCTGAAAAGAGACACGATTGTGAATCTCACTCGTGAGTTTTATGATTATCAACATTTAAATAATTCCTAAAAAAATAAATTCCCTTTTCTACTCCACTAAATTTGTCATGTAGGTCAACATGCTCTATTTTAAGCGTTTTATGTAAAAGCTGTTTAAGGCAACCAGCCGCTGGCATCTGATGATAAGAACGGAAACCATGCATCATGCATTGTTTGGTGTAACGTCAGCAAGCGTGCCGTGTTTCCATGACCACTGAGAACTGCTGGCTTGGTTACTTGAACCAGGCCAGACCAGGCGAAGTGCCATATTCCTACGGTAGTTCGCCTGAGCCAAACCAATCAACGAGGAAGGATGGGGCAGGCCCGGCTGCCTGGTACGGTTTAATAACCATGGCGCTGCCACTTTCACACCCTGGCCGATCCTGGAACCACTCGCGGTAGCTCTGGGTGAACGGACAAGCAAGTGGCACGCGCCATGATGTTACTCGCTTGGTTCAATTTTCCAGCCACTGTCCGCAGTCAAAATGCACGGCAGAAGATGGTAAAATTACAAGATTTTTAACTAGCAGCACGGTAAAAGCCCCCATCGAGCCGGACGAAGAGAGGAGGAGTCCTTGTCCGGATAGATGAAGTCGGGTCAGCCACGACTGCATTTAAAATCAATGTGGAAAAAAAATAACTGAATCCCTGATGTAGTGTGTATGTCTAGCCGGTATGTAATAAATATGAGTGTGTGTAGTGTATGTGCGTGGGGTGTGATTGTAACGACCAAAAAAAGTATGGTACGTATGTGTGTACTGTGCTGTCCGTTCATTATATCCAAGGTACCCGAGGGTACGCTGCTCTCCCCACTCCTCCCCCATCCCCCACTACTCGGCCCCTCCCCATAACCCCTTCCGACCATCCTCCACAGCTCCTCCCTTACCGCTAACGTATTACAATATAAGTGCATTTAATCCAGCTTCATTCAAAGTAGACTTAATATAGAATTTTGTGGTGCATCTTATTATGTCTCGCGTAACATTGTAAATTATGTCGTATGTAAATTATTCTGTGGTATTTGCTACGCTCTTGAATTTGAAATACATTGCAGATTTTTTTTTTTACTATTTTATGACTTGGTCCGGCTCAGTGGGAATTCAAAATAGCCAGGGTCTGGCGAGCCTGGATCCTGATGGAGTCTAATCGCATGCATGTAAACATTGATCTATGTTTAAAGCAAACGTTTTGTTTAAACAATGCCTTCCTGACCTCTATCCCTAGCTGCAGTTTGCACGGAGGGTAAAAGGGGTGGCGGTGGCCAATTGTAGAGAGAGTGACTGAGGCCCACAGAGGGCACACTTACCCAGGCCTTGGTGATGCTGCTGGGCCAGACCAGGAACTATTCCTGGGCCAGAAGAGCCCGGGTCCCAGTGGCCGAGGATACGAACCTCCGTACCTTTGTGTGCTTGCTCATCTGGAATGCCAATATAGCCGATGAGCTAAACATACATGCATTATACGCATGTAAAAAGAACAAGGGTTCTGCTTATAAAACGCCACGACATAACATGTATTGTATGCGTGAAACTACAACAGTCGCAGCACGAGGAGCTGAAGCAGCAGTACACAGACATCCACGAGCAACACACGGTGCTGCAGGACACGCACGAGCAAGCGCTGCAGCGGCACCAAGAGGAGCTGGGGCAGCTGCAGCAAGACAAGGACACGGAGATCAGCTCCCTGCATCGTGAGCCCCGTCTTGTCCTGCTCCCATTCCACCCATGTCTAAATGAATTGTATAACGCTTGACATCTTCCACGGTGGACTTGTTGTCGTCTAGGCTGAGCGCCACAGGCGACGGAGTGTTTAATTGAGCCTAGGCAGGTGCCTCCTACCAACATTTTTGAGCCAGGGAACTGCGCACTCTGGAAAAAAAAGCTTCCCCGTTTGAGAGCGTTCGTGTGCTCGAACCAAGTAACTAAAAACTCGGGTCACCCGGTTTGAAGAGCAAAGTGCCACGTGCTGCTCTGCCAATTGAATACGAAGGGGTCGAGTAAATACAATGTGATACCACCCCTATCCCCTGGCTCATGGTTCTCACATTACCTATGCCTTCCTCAATATATTATGGACCTTACCCATGATAAACTGACTGACCGACTGATATTCCCCTCCACTACCATCCATTAACTGTCCTTTACTCAGCACCTGCCACTCAGAAACCATGCCATGTACATAGCAGCACGTATGCGGCACATTACACACAGGGTGCAAAAACATCTTGATGCAGCACTTCTGCGTCTCGCAATCTGCGCTTGGAACCCTCCGCCCAGTTTGTCGTTGCTATGCTATGTCCGGCACCCTACACCACAGCACGTGGGCCCCTCTACACAGAGCACTTAGCTCTTCCACAACTTGTGTTCAGCGCTCTCTATTCCATCCTATTTACAGATCTCTCTACTTAGTACTTTTACACTCCCGCACCTGACATCTGGAAAGGAGTGTGTGGTGCGGGGTGTGTCAACAAACACTGGCACTTAGCAAACAAAGGTGGAGGGGTTGCAGTGTCTCCCTCACCACTACCCTATGCTGGACACAGAGCTTCAGATGTCAAGCAGCGTTTGCATCAGGAAGTGCATTTCCCTCCCCGCTGCATTTCATATGCTGAATCCCCAGATGGATTTTGCTCCTTGGAGACTGGTTTGATGGAACCCAGATGTAATTTTAGCAAAGGAGTAGACACATGAGTGGCTGCTGGTGGCCACATGGTGCCATCTACGTGTTTACATGTGCTTTGTGCACATGCGATCCATTTATTTAGGGCCCCCCTCTCCAAAAATTATCTTCTTGCTGTCTTTGCCTCTCGCTGTCTCTCTCGAGCATCCCTCTTCCCCTAATCTGCACAAGGCCTCGCGTGATGGTGAGATGGTTCCGTGGCCATGTGACAAAATTGCTTGAATGTCCCCCCGACAATCGACCGTTTTGTGCTTTGCGTTTGAATAATAATACTCCCATTTCCGCGCTGCGCTTGCTGCTCGTTTATGTCCTTGGCATGCTGCACGGGGCACGGCGGTTTCACACACAGTTGCTTGCTCGTGCCTTTGCGTTTTTAACGAGCGGCTCCTTGCCCTTGTCGCCATGTAGAAAACATGTACAAGCTGCGGGAGGAAGGCAAGCAGTTGCGTAAGGCTCACCAGGACGTGCACAATCATCTGCAAGAGACCCAGGTGAATAAAAATTAAAAACATTTTTTTACTCGGGTAAGGCCCACTGAGCTATATAGCCTGCCCACAAAATGGTGGCTCAGAAGTGAGCCAGCCACAAATGATAGCTTAATGAAGTGGCTTATCATGTGGAGCTTTCTAGGAGCCAAATACTCTAAACGCACGTTGTTTCTAAATGTGGAGGGAATTACCCGGAGAAAAATCCACGGGGAGAGAGCCATGCAAACTCCAAATATACAGGTGTCAGGGTGGGGTATCGAACCTACGATCTCCTGTTTTACCAGGTGAGGTAGTTAACATCTTGACACTGACTCTGGTCAGACACTGCATGCACTACAGTAAGGGTTGGTAAACAAATACAAAAATACACTGGTGTGATCGAGCAGTTGATTGCATGCTGTAAGCTAATGTGTACTGCATGTTGAACTTCTTTTAGACAACTGTGCTAATCGGAGGTGCGGAGATGGACAACTAACTAAACACAACGTCTCGTGATAGTTTTATACCCATTGCGAATCGTTTGTCCTTTTTTCCTTTACACTTTTTATATTTCTTGCACGGATACAAATTTACAAATTGAAATGAACAAATCCCTTGAGATGCGGTTGTGTTTAGATGCTATTTTAATATAAAAACTGAACGCATTCATAATAACACTGTGGCCTTAAAAGTAAAATATATAATATGCGATGTTTCGGTCACTGGCCATTCTTCATTGCACATACAGAGAAGCCAGAGAGGTAGAGTGGATGAGAGTTGAAGACTGCATTGTACAATATTGGGGCCTGGTAATTAATGTAATTTGTTGTGATTTTAGAATGTGTGTTAATGATCCGGCACTGTGAAGCCATTAGATTGACAGTTTTTTTGCATTCGCCTCTGAGGTTAACCCCCCAGTTAAAGAAACGAATGTCCACACCTCTGAACTCTGTACGCACACCTTCAAAAGAATGTTACGCGTACTAAGTCTCACTTTTAACATGCGCCACACCCACTGGTGATAAGCCCCATTCCACTCTGTCATGTTGCCTGCAACAGAGCCCAAATATGTTTCTGTGTATGTATGTATGTACGTGTGTAAACATATCGTGTGGGGAATTCTAGTGAACTTGTTAGCGTGCCGCGCTACGAACCCGTTGATGGTTTTGAGTCCTGCTCGTGACCAATAACGGTGAGGAATATCTGAACCCTTTCTGGGCATATCCTAGGTTGACTCGGCCTTCAATTAGTACCTGGTGTGGTATGTGAACATGGGACCTGGGGAGATGAAGGTTGCCGGGCGTGGTGTTGGCCACCCACCCCCTCGTACTCCATGCTGGCCTTCATAGGTGCCCGCCAACATAATTTTCCCCAAAAGTTTATAAAAGGCTACATGGGGGGGTCTTTGTATCTGTGTAGCGCCATGGATGGGCTGCACTTGCAGGCAATGACAGGCAGGCCTGAAGCAGTTGGGGGGCTTTGAGGGATTCTATGATCCCTCGCAAACACTCCTAAAGGCTGGGGGGCTGCGGCTGCACTGACCTGCAACGGCAGACATGCGGACCTCGGTGGGGGACTCTGGGGTCACCCACGTCCCTCACTGTAGTCCGCACCTCAGCTGAGAAACGGATATAAGGCGAACCTCTGGAGAGGTCCAGGCAGTTTAAAAACCGAAGCAGTTGGAGACGGAAGCAGTTGGAAACCGGAGCAGTTGAAGATAACCAGTTGAAGAAAGAAGACCTGCTAGAGTATGACTGAACCCCTAGCTTCGCCGTCCTTTTAAGGACCGAAGCTCTGTGAGGTCAGTGTTGGACCTGTACCTTGGCTGGGTCAGGTCAGGTAGTCTCACATAGTATATTATAGCCGGAGGACCTGGAGCATAGTCGGGTTAGGCACGCTACACAGGAGGCATATAATATACCAAGTGGAAGAGGTCCTCAATATCAACTGTATGAAGAACTGATGTATAGAAGTTAGGGTACGTGTGGATAATAAAGACGTGCCCCCCCTACGAAGTGTCTCCGGAGCAACACTACACCTGTAAATGGAAAGTTGTAATGTAGTGGTTTGCACAGTGTGTTAGAACCCAGCGGTCTGGCCTCAGCTAACAGTCGTGATTATCTTAACTGGTCCTGGGCCTCCCCAAGGTTAACTCAGCCCTCAATGAGTACAGGTGAGGTGTGTAAACATCAGCAATGGGGGGTATGAAGGCGGCTGGGCGTGGTGCTGTCCACCCACCCCTTTGTCGGGCAGCGTGCTCGCTAACAGCACTTGTCCAAACAGCCTGTACAGGCTGTTACGAGGGGATGTTTGTCTTTTTTTAAAATAAGTATGTGCATGTGTGCATGCATGTTTCTCTTCCCCCTCGTAGCAAAATCACAACCGCCTGCTGGAGCAGCATGAACAGCTCAAGGACACCCTTCGGCAGCATCAGTCGCAACTGGCCAAAGCGCAGGTGAGCAGCGTCGCACGGGCGCCTTGTTGTTTATTTATGTATTTCAAATACGACATCAGCAAAGTGGTGTAATTTGCTGCTGGTGCTGTGGCCACTGCTCCCATCACATGCTAGTGGACAAGCCAAAATAGGTGCTCGCTAACAGGACTGTGATGGGCACCACGGTGGCGAGATGTTAACTCCCTCGCCTGGTATACAGAGAGTTCGTGGGTTCGATGCCAACCCTGACACCTCTATATTTAAAGTTTTAATGTTCTCCCCGTGGTCGCATGTTTTTTTCTCCGGGTCCTCCGGTTTTTCCATCCACATTTTAAAACATGCGCTTAGAGTATTTGGCTGCTATACTTTTCCACGTGATGATAAGCCACTACGTTAAGTGATTATTTGTGACCAGGTAGCTTCTGAAAAAGAGCTAAGTAGTTCATTGGGCCTTACCTAGTGAAATAAATATAGGTTATAGTTTTTATAGTTGGCCTGAATTGGGCAAACATTGTGCAGTTGTATTTTTCGTTGTCTGTGTGTGCAGGACTATGTTGTGGACAGCAGAGGGCATTTCAGGAAAATGCGTTTTTGTGTTGTACTTCCGCTGCTCGCCTTCATGACCCCACACTCACCCCATGGTCAAATGTCCACCACGACCCACACTGTGCAGGGAGGACCTCGTCATCCAGCAGTCGATTGATAAAAGAGCTGTACACTTATGTGTCTGTGTTTATGTGTGCAACAAGTGCGGAGCGGTAGGGTAGCGGTTAGCTACAAACCTGGCAACCCGAGTTTGATTGCTGCTCACGGCCAACACCAGTGACGATTATCTGAACCGGTTCTGGGCATCCCCTAGGTCGACTCAGCCTCAAATGAATAGCTGGTGTGGTGTGTAAACATCGCCACTAGGGAGACAAACGCAGCCGGGCATGTTAGCCACCCACCCCGTAGTGTGCTGTACCAGCTTTCATAGTTGCTCACAAACAGCACTTGCCCTAACAGTGTGTTAAGGCTATATGGGGGATTTTTGCATTTTTTTTTTTCAAAAAGTGGTGGTGCATTGGTTCACACGTGCCACTCGCATCCCAGCACCCGAGGTTCAATTCCTTGGCGATGTACATCCATGGCAAGTAGTATCTGGACCTATCTTGTGCATACCGTGAACTACGATTACTTTATTGAGTTCCTGGTATGGTGCATAAATACGGCCACTGTTGAGACAAATGAAGCTAGGCATGGCGATCTGCTACACGTTGCTTGCCATGCTTGCCTTATTAGCACGGTTGGCTATCTACGGATGCGAAAGGAGTTCAACATACATACATACAGGTGCTCGCTACCAGCACCAGCTCTTAATATGCTGTAATACTGAGCGGGGAGGATCCTCGTCATGTTCCTCGTGTGCATGTGGTGCCTGAGCACAGGTGGAAGTACGCGAGTACCAGCAGCTGAAGGAGACTCTGAATAAGATGCCGAGCCTCATGCAAGGGGCGCAGGGCGGCGCGCAGGCAGCCGACTCGGGGCGCAAGGCGGTGGCCGCAGAGGCGGTGCAGCGGGACCGACGGCCACCTGAAGTAAGCAAACAAACCCCAAACTCGCATCGCCTGTGACGGTAACAATAATGTTGGTGGAGAAAGCTTGCGAATGTCGCTACTGGGCAGTTGGAGGCAGTCGCCATCCAACAATAACAACGGAGGGAGGAGGAGCAACGCTCACTAGAGCGGAGTGCATGGCAGCTAAAATGCAGTGAGGTGGCAGTGGAGAGGACAGACGGTGCATCTGGCGGTTCAGCTGCCAGTCAACCTGTAACACTTGGGTCTGTCCCGTTACCTGTCGGCGAGCCTTTGACACTTCACGTGGCCTCGGGGTGCTCCACTCCTGGCACATGCACCGTGGTGATGTCACCACCACTTAGTGATGAATGGCAGTTATTATTATTACTGTTAGACCGGTTGACTATCCTAGCGGTTGGCGTGCATTACCAGTGGGTCAGCCTGTGGGTAATTAATATATATTATTGATATACATTATGGTCAATCCACTGCTGTACATATATAGCAGTTGATGTTATGAAAGTTGTTGCAATTTTTAAAGGGTCCTACTGTTAAACAACAACTTGTATCTTAATTGCGAAGCAGGACAATTATGGAAAAGGTTTTAAGTTAATTATTTAAAGGCTATGCATTGCTCGTTTATATGGACATGGACATACGCATATTTGTTTGTGTGTACACATCAGGATGAGTCACATTTGGATGAGAAAACGAAACAAATGCTTGAAGTAGAGAGAAGAGAGCGACAGGTAAATGCACAGTTACCCAAGTATCTGTGTGCACACAAGACAAAGATCGCCTGTATAGCCTTAACAGACTGTTGGGGCAAGTGCTGTTCGGGAGCACCTATGAAGGCCGGCACGGTACACGACGGGATGGATGGCCAGCACCATGCCCGACCACCTTTGTCTCCCTCATTACGATGTTTACACAACGCACCAGCTTACTAATTTGAGGCCGAGTCAACCTAGGGGAGGCCCAGGACCAGTTCAGATAATTGTCACTGGTTTTGACCGTGAGCGGGAATCGAACTCGGGTCGCCGGGTTCGTAGCGCAGCGCGCTAACCACTACATTACCGCTCCCCACATTGTGTGTAACCATACGCAGTTACAAGACAAAGCTTTTTTACATATCCTTGTGAAATTTTGGGGCCAGTGCTCTAGGTGAACATCAATATGAGCTTCCCCATTGTAGCCAACACCATGACCAGCCCCTGTCGTGCTCCCCCTTCTTCTCACGATCCTGGAATCATGAATGTCCCATGTGTGTGTGTGTGCGCACACGTGTGTGTTTGTGTGCACACACAAGCGTGTGCAGCAGTGGTAAAGTGGTTAGCCTACTTCACCATTTAGATTGTTTATTTGTTACCTGAGTTCAATTCTCAGCCATTGCTAACATCATTGGAAAATATCGGAACCTGTCCTGCGCCTCCCCTAAGTCGATTCAGCCTTAAGTACTTGGGGTGGTGTGTATACATAGGCACTGGGGAGACAAATGTGCTCGGGCGTGGCGTTGGCCACAGCAGCCCCTCGTGGGCTGTGCCGGCCGGCCGGCCTTCATTGGTGTTCGCCAGGAGCACTTTGCCCCAACAGTCTGTGTAGCCTACACGAGTGATTTATCTTGGTGTTTGTGTATGTGCAGGGGTTGTTAGACAAACAGCGACAGGCGCGCATTGAGAGAGATCGCCTTATGCAGCAGCAGCAGCAGCAGAAGCAGGACAATCAAATCCAACCTCAGGAGAACCAGCTGCCTGGCCAACAGGTAATATACATTAACGTCTGATTCAGCTACTTTGTCCAGAATTATTTTCTCATCGCCCCGCTGAGTTAAGGCGGGCCGAGTTATTTGTCCAGAGCTGATGTTATGATTTACCCCCTTAAGCAATTTAATGAATTGTCCCTATTGGAATCGTGAATTGTTTCACAAACCGTCTCTTTTCTCATTCTGGTGAAATGTAATTCTGAGTCACGGACACGACCCAGCGGTGGCCCAATCACCATGCGTTGCAGAGGCTTGCGGTTCGAGTACGCTCGGTCGTCTTCAGAGTGCACGTGAAAGGTCACGTGAGGTCACTTGAAGAACAGTAGTGTGCCAGCGTCTAGGTACAAATTTGCCAACTTTTTAAAACATACTCTTTAATCACTCAATTATGGAGCACGTGGCGATCGTTGCACATTACTGCAAAAACTTAGCAGGACCCTGCTGAGAAAGAGTCGTGAGATTCAGCGAGGCTTACATGGATAACCAAGCATAACCAGTAAATGGACATGTGCAGAATCTGCATATGTAGAGTTTATAGAAATATTATGTCGGCTGTATAACAAGTGCAAGAAGGTAGTAAACAATATGGTCTTCTTCTTTCGTATGGCTGATGTAGATGCAGAGCAACAACTACCATTTCACATTCAGGTGGTCAAGCCGGATAACTGCGTCAAGAGCAGCGGAGTGTATCGCTGTGATGTCTCCTTTGTATTTGCGGATTGGGCTTTGCGTCGTTATATGTTGCATGGTCAGTTCTGGATGACCACAGTCGCACACTGCTGGAGAGTTTCTAATTTTCCATTTGTGCATCAAGTATCCGCATTTGCCATGGTTTGTGCGGATTTGATTTGTGGTGGACCAGGAGCTTTGTGGAAGATCAAACCCAGGGATCTTCTGCGTTGGGTCTTTCACAACAAGGTGTTTGCGAGTTGTTTTTGAACGCCATTCAGATCACCGGGATTCATGGGGGTTTGAACGGTGACCTCTTGGCAACTGACCTCTTAGACGCCGATCAGCAAAGTGAAGAGCCACTACGAGACGCAGCTGGAGCAGCAGCGAATGGCGAAGGAGCGCGAGGAGGCGGCGCGCCGGCTCGCCGAGCAGCAAGAGCTGATCTACCGGCAGCGCTTGGCGCAGCAGGAGGCACGGCAGGCAGCGCTGCGCCAGCAGGAGGAAGCGCAGCAACAAAACGAGAGCCTGAGGCAGGCCCGAATCAGGTCGCTCACCCACTCTGCGCTCGCTCCCGCTCGCTCTCACTCACTCACTCACCCCCCCACACTTACTTATTGGTGTGCTTTCTCGCTCACTTGGTCACTCACAAACTCACTCGCTCACTCGCTTACTCACCCACTCTCACTCACCCACTCACTCACACGCTCACTCGCTCATCCACTCACTCACCTACCCACTCAGTCACTTTCACTGGCTTGCTCGCTTACTCGTCCGCCCGCCACCCCCCCATGTTTTTTAATTATCTAGAACAAAGAGTACAAGTTAAATCTAAACCACCATCTTATGTGAAGGAAGAGTGTACGTGTGGCTGTGCGTGTGTGGTAAAGGCCACATGAAGTGGTGAGTGTGCGCGTAGCTGTGTGCGTAGTACGAGACACGTGAAGTGAGAGTATACGTGTGGCTGTGTGTGCGTGGTATTAGCCACGTGAAGTGGGAGTGTACGTGTGGCTGTGCTTGTTGTGAGCCCACCCTGCTATGATCCCCACCGTGGGTTTCATTCCTGCCCATGCTCATCGATGGCAAATGATGGCAGTTCAAACCGTCCATCCTGGGTCTTCCTTAGGTCAACTAAGCCTTTAGTGAGTACGTGGTCTCAAGATAACAGCGCTGTGGAAACAGAGGCAGCCGGGCGTGGTTACTACCTGCACCGCACGTACCTATGTGGGGTTTGTAAGGCTAACTGGGGCATGTGTGTATCGTTTATTTTTGTAGGCAGCAGGCAATGTTTGACCAGGGGGTGCATGGGAAGGAGGGAGGGGAAGAGGAGGAACCAGAGAAAAATGAGTCTGAGAAGAACCCTGAAGCCGCAGATGAACACAAGCCTCAAGGTCAGAGCACAGGTCACTGCGAGGTCTCTGTGGGTAACACTTCCCTTGTATCTACGGCAATGGTGGACTGAAAACCTGTGGGAATTTCTGCGAACAACTCGATTGTCTTTGTAATCTGTTTGTTAGGTGTAGAACTGAGTAAGCTTTACCACTGTATTCGGGACAGTCAGAGCTCTACTGAAACCCTTTCGGTGATGGACTTAACTATTCTGATAATTTCATCTCTTTCATCAAAGTGTCTTGCTGCTCAGTTGAGCATTGGAATGGCATTCAAACCCCGTGGATGCCACTGATACACTGGTGCTAATTCCACATGGGGGGGCGCACTGCTGTGCGAGTTTCGGAATTAATTTTTCATCTCATGACTTGCACACCTATAATATAGTTGGGAATTTTTTTTTTTATTCATATTATACTATATTTAACTATTGTCATTTTAAAGGCCTGATTGCTGCTTTGTGCTTTACTGTCCCAGAGTGTACCAAGCGCTCACGGTTGAAGATTGCGTGTGACCATTGCTTCCTCTTGGCCCGTGTCTGTGCTCTGCCCCTATTGGGTGGAGGGGACAATAATCCGCGTGACAAAGCTCCCTGTGTTTCCTTGTGTGCAGACTCCGTAGCAGAGAAGCAGGAAGCAGCTCGGGCCAACTTAGCGCCTCTCAAGCCCGAGCTTCAGCAGCACCAGCCCTTGATTGTACGTTGCCCCGTCTTCCGCCCCTTGCCCATGCGTTGTGTATTTTCTAGTTTTAAGCCTGTGGTTATACACTGCTGCAGTGTGTGGTGCTGGCCATGCTTGCGACCCTGATACTAGATCTCTACACTTATTGTGGTGTGGTGACACAACACCTATTGGTATTGTGGGTATCGCTGAAATACAATACCCCGGTATTGGTTAATAGTGAGGTACTGCTGGAATTAAGCAATTTGTTCTGATGTAGATGATCCTATGAAGCCGCGATCCTGGCTTTGCCAGGGAATTCCAAGACTATTAATTGATTACACAACCAAAACAAAGATAATGCCATTTGTTCTATCCAGGAAAGCCTCACTGAGTCTCACATTTATTTTTATAAGGAGGTTGCTGATTTTGGGATGTTTAGATGATTCCATTGATGCGTGGTTGGCATGTATGAGCAAACAGGGAGTCCCTGGAGAAAATCCATGCATACGAGGGGATAACACTCAAAGTTGTACATCGATGATTTAGATTTTATTTAATTCAGCAGGAACGGCCCTATTTCATGGACGTTCTGTGATAGTACAGAGGTTACTGCATGCTACAGATCTTAGAACTGCTTTTGTGTTGAGTTTTGTGTCCTTACCCCCGCACCTCCGATTAGCACAGTTGGCTACGTACGTTGGGAAAGAAGTTCAACATACGTACATACATCATATGTCCATTTGATTGAAGTGCAATGTCGTGGATTTTATAACAGTAAAGTCCCATTAATTTTGTGTTTTTTCCATTAAATATGTTATATTAACACTGTCCATATATGATTGACTGGCGCTTGATGCCCAGCCGGCTCCATCAGCAGCACGGGTGGAGCATCACAATGAACACCACGATGAACACGTCGAGCAACAGCAGCTGCCGCATCAGCAGCAGCAGCAGCAGGAAGAGGAAGAAGAGGAGCAGGAAGACGAAGAGGATCAGAACCCGGCTAACGACCCAAACAACCAGGGCGAGGACGAGTTTGAGGCGGAGCAGGCTCTGCAGGAGAGGGCTCAGCGCGTCGCCGTCGGGGCGGCGGCGATGGGCGCGAGGGGGGGGGCGGCAGTGGACACGCACGACGCCGCCGAGAGGTTTGGGGACGGCGCTAACGGCGGCGGGGAGGGGCGGCACGCGGGGGTGGCGCCCGGCGGCGGCGGCGGCGGCGGCGGCGGCGGCGGCAGGGACGGGCGGGACGAGTTTGAGGAGGCGGAGCGTGCTCTGCAGCAGAGGGTGCGCTCCGACCTGGGGCGGCACGGCGCCGGCGCCGTCATCCTTGGTCCCGAGGCGGCGGCGGCGGCGGGCGCGGGCGACGCGGACGGAATTCAGCCGGATGAGGACGACCAGCTCGTCGTAAGGCCCGCATGTGTATTTCGTGTTTTCTGGGGGTTTTATTCCTCTTCCTCTGTGTATTGCGATTGTGCTATCGCTGTACTTTTAAATGTAGATTGAAGACTAATTTCTTTAGAACTGCCTTTTGTGTTTAGTTTGTTGTCTTCACCCCCGCACCTCCGATTGGCACGGTTGTCTACATACAGTGGCAAAGAAGTTCAACATACGTACATACATGAGGTGAATCCAGAACTTTCGAGAGAGCCCATGCAACGCTGTGCTCGCGAACGGCCTGCAGAAGCAAATATCGCGGAACCAATTCTGAGATCCCGTGAAAATGAAGCCCTGATCCTCATAGTACAGAGCAACACTATCCCACTTGCCCCGTTTCAGAGAACACAGCACATTCGTCAATGACACTGGCTTTAAAATATAAACAAAGGCGATGTTTCAAGTAATAGCCTGTCTTCGTAACACGTAAATAGAGAATGTTTTAAGTTTGTGTTAAATGTCCTTGTTATATAGTGCCAACACAGCATCAGCAAATAATTTGCTACGGAGGGTAATGTTGCATTGCATGACAATGAAACCAATATTTTTGTTTAATTATCAGGACCAACTCTGAAGATTAGAATCACATTTAACATATTGGGTTGTTTTTGTACAGTCATTGGTAACCAAGCTCAGACCATCAATTCCATATACTTGACAATATAGTTTAATTACAGGCAGCACTGCCTGGATCCCAACCCAGGGTGTCAGCAGTGCCATGTTGGTGCTCTAACTGAACCACCTGGTTTTACTGGTAGGAACGAAGTTGTAAACTGAGTGTACCAGCCTGCAATAGATTAATGTGTCCGTGCGTGCGTCCGTCCGTCCCCTTTCAATACTTTAACGAAGTGAAATCTCGTGCTGTTGGGTGTAAAAAAAATTCCAATGTTCCTACCAGCCCACCCTGCAAGGACCTGTTTTTATTTTTATCAGTGTGATTGAGTCTGCGCCACTGTCTGTCTATATGCGTCTTTGTGAGGAGTGGTGGCACAATGTGTAGTGCACTGCGTTACGAACCTGAGTTTGATTCCTGACAATGGCTAAGATGAGTGGCAAATGATATGAGAACTTGACCTGGGCCTTCCTTGTGTCGACTCGGTTTGAAATAAGTAGTACTTGGTGTGGTGTGTAAAACACCTACACTAGGGAGGCAAAAGTAGCTGGGCATGGTACTGGCCACACCACCAATTGATAGGTGTTCACAAACAGCACTTGCCCCAACAGTCTGTTCAGGACTACACAGGGGATCTTTTCTTTATCTTGCAGGTGGCTGGAAAGCCTGACCAACAGGAGGAGAATGAGCAGGAGTACCAGGAGGAGCAGGCAAGGCCTATGCTATAGATGCACTCTGTACCACTTGCTGCTAGCCTTTGTCTGCCTCTTGAAGTGAAGGCTAATTCGCCGACAACTTGAAGAGGATCGTGTGCCTAACGCTTTAAGATCTCTATCCATCAGAGACAGAAATGTTTGCTCGTCTTCAAGCCGGCCAGGGTGACGGCACACTTTAATTGCTCCATTCACAACCCCGAATTGTGAAATTTCGTCAGAATCGTGGAGAGGGTCGATGATCGATGCACACCCCTCGAATAGACGCCCCTCTCCCCCTCTCCTGTGCCACTGGGGCCACGCGGAGGGGCGTCCGTGACGTGAGCACTGACGTGTGGCCGCCCTCCCTGTGTTCACCCTTCAGGACGGCGGCCGCCACCAGGTCGAGGGCCCCGGGGACGACACGGGCAGGGACGTAGGCCCGGACGACGCCGTGGAGGTTGAGGAGCACTACGACCACGGCAACGTGAGTGACACGGGGGGTGCGGGATGCGGGGTGGGGGATGCGATGACATCGCTAGTGATGTTTGATTTGTTTATCTCTGAAAGCCTCACACGGAGTCGCCAAGACTCTTTTGTGACGGTCCTATGTTCGGATCGTTGGGATTTTTTTTAAAGAGTATTGTGCAAGTGGCACAAACTGTCTGTGAGCCACCGTGCCCGACTAAATTATTTATGATTCAAGTGGCGCTCCCATTATCAAGGCAACTGTTTGACATCCTTGATCAACATCCTTGATGTTGCTCATTGGATTAGATTAAGCCTTGCCCAGCTCTCATCTTGAAACCTTGTGCTTTCGAAACCACTGAACTGCTGACCGATTGTTCCTGGCACAATAGTTATAAACGGTCACGAAGACATTCGCTCCCCTTTACGACTCGATTGTTAACATTCGATACGCAAAATTGGTCAGTTGTGTTTCCAGTGGTGAATGTAGCTCCTGCAGTGAATCAATTTACCAGGTGAGGTCCTCTGAGCTATAAAGCTTTTTTTCAGAAGTGACCTGGCCACAAATTATAGCCTAATGAAGTGGCTTTTCACGTGCAAATTTATAGCAGGCAAATACTCTAAAACGCATGATGGAAAATGACATACAAATACGTACGATCCAAATTGATTCTTCTGCGCACGATTTGATGCACGTACCGCCAGCTTTTATCGTCTTTCACGGGGGGTGTATCGACGTGTGCTTGGCGTGGCTGCTCGTCAACCTCGTACAAAGAAAGCGCATCGTCTCACGGGGAAAACCTCACAGCAGTGGGAAATCCGTTTCCTCTTTGTCCTCAGGAGGAGGAGGACGAAGATGGCGACAGGCAGGGCCACGTGGGGCCCGCGGCTGCCGGCGCCGCCAACGCTGCTCGGCACGCGAGGCGCGGTGCTGATGGCGGCGGCGGCGATGAGGAGGAGGAGGAGGTGTACGAGGACGAGGAGGACAGGGCGGCACGGCACCCCGGCGGAGGGAGACGTGGCGCCGAGATGTAGAGTGGCGATGATGTGAGGCGCTTCGGCACAGTCGAGCGTCAGGCCGGTCGGATAAAACCTCCTCGTCCGCAGCTCAACCGGGCAGGTCACTCATTGTAACTTGGCAGCAGGACATTTGTTACAATTGATGCTTTTAGCCGAGTGTAGACGAAATAACTTTTGGCGAGTAATTACAAAAAATATATGGATGGCGTTTTTTTATCCATAAAAGCCTTGGCGGAGTGTCAAGACTTGTTGAATCGGCTCTTTTGCATCGATATGTTTGACCAGTTGCTTTTTAATGATGGTTTTTGCATGTGGTAATACATTGGAGTACCCATAGGAAATCTACCGTGTGAAGAGGAATGATTCTCGACACAGATGGGTCAGGCTACCGATTTGCTGTACCACAATTCACTGGCGTCGTCACGGCCCAGCAGATTGGCACTTTTCCATCCATGTGTGTGCGATTCACCAACCCTGTGGCCACCGTGCTGGATTACATGCACACATCACTTTTCCCGGCAAAACGGTACAAAAATGTATTACCCGACCGCCAGAGAGATTTCCTACACACACACTCTGTGTCAAAAATGCTTATTGCCCAGTGCTTAAAAAAGGACTGGAGTGGATTTAATGGCCAAGAATTTGGCATTAATTGTGGGAAAACAAGGCAGAATGCAATCCTGAACCTAGTTGTGACTATATTACTTACTCGGGACTCATTCTGAGTGAATGGCTCGATGCGTTATTGAGAGACCGGTAAAACCACATTTGCTGCTGGTAAGCATAGGAAATCTAATCCGGTTATGTTTCCAGAATGTCCCTCTTGTACATAATTGTGCGCTTCGGACTATTTGGTTTCTCCGAGGACATGCGAGCTTTTTCTGCATAAGCTTGTCGGATGTTTTTGTGCTTGCCTTGAAAACCCAACCAGCCTTTGGCCAACGTTACCATAGCAATAACAATAATGGGGCTCTATAATTCATGAAAATTCTACATGTCCTGCAGATGAGTGCTTATTTTTAGATGATAAAGGATTCTCTTATATGGAACATTTCAAAAAATGTACCTTCATCTTATGTGTTTACCTGTGCTCCAAAACTGAAGTATCCCGAGTTTTTTTTTGACTGAAGCATTTCAGAGTTATGTAGTGAGGTTTGGTGTTTTTATGTTTTTTGTTAGTATACATTTGTTTCATGCAGCCAAAACTTACGTGACCTGCACCTCATAGCGAGGTGAATATGCCTTTTTGTTTTTAAATCAACCCTTTCACCTACAAAATGATTTAGTTTTGTAAGGGCTACCTGGCCTAATTTTACTGGCCGAAGAATGTGATAACATGCCCCTGAGACTTGGGGCTTGTGTAGGAAATGCAAGAAAATGTTAATTGTATCAGTACCTTCTTTAATTTTTTTTAAAATATACCCACCACTCCCTGTCGTTCATTAGTGGGTGGTTATTTGCGTTCCAAAATAAACTCCCATTTACAGAAACGGCCTTGTGGGCCATGAGGGCACACAGGCAGTCAAGTGTTGGTGAGTAATTGTTCCTTTAAACCCACAGTGGGAATGTAGTTAAGAGGATGTGGTTTTCTTTGTAGGAGTGGTGTGTGTGTGGGTGACTGTCCCACATGCACCAGTTAGACTGAGTCACACTTGCTTCATCCATACTTCGCTGTATGTCGAAAGCATGGCCTTCTGCACTGCCCTTAGAGCAGCGGCGGTGTGTCTTCTGATGCCTGTAGCTTTTCTTCTCGACTGTTTTTCACGTCTTAAGGTCACAATTGATCCTTCGTCTCAGCAGGATTAATGACCAGATTTTATCGCGGGAAAAAAAACACTACTTTTGGTCATTTGTTTTTTCAATCGTGAAATTATAATGATGTTATATTTAATATTAATGGCTGGTTCAATTGTCATGTGTTGCAGTAACATAATGCAGTCATTTTAGCCATCACAAGGGGATTGTACGAAGGCCATTTTGTGTGACCAAGTAGTTTTTCATGCTGCGTATTGGTAATTCTCGGCGAAAGGGTTTGGCTTGTGGGTTTCACAAAGTCTCAAACCCTTAACGACCCTCTCTTTCCATTATACCTTGGTCATTCATATATATAGCCACTTTACTTAGGTGTACAACTGAAGAGGTTTGCAGACTGGTTGGAGAATGTGTATGCATGTTTTCATAACCGGTCTTGTATGGCAGTCCCGACAAACCATGCTGGCAATGCAAGATTGAGCACGCAAGGGTCAGTCGGGTTCATCGCGTGTGGTTTAGTAGGCATGTAACAAACAGTTAACACTGATTCTCTCACAATGATAATCACAGCCCTTTGTCAATCCACTGCTGGATGAAGGCCTGCCCATGCTGTGTGTGTCGTGACACCTGACGCAGCTGATCAGTGTGGGTTTGTGAATGGTTTGCCCAGAACCGGCACTGATATCACTCGCCACCGATGTCACTCGTGGCCTGGAATCGAACTCTGGTAACCGGGATTAATAGCGCAGTACATGAACCATTGCACCACTGCTCCACCCCCATTGTGAAACATTCCTCTTATCGTGCCGGTCAGAATATATATTATATGTTTCCAATTCATGAAATGTACATACCCGTGTTACGTTTGGAATAAGAAAATGCACGAGATGGACAAAGACAAATTTTATTACAGACGAGAAAAACTGCAACAAAAAGAATTCCATTGTTTCTTGAGCATTGAAATGACCTGAAACATCTGACAGGGATTGAGTTGTTACATGCCGAGAGAGTTACACTTTGTGCTCACCGTGGCGTCCGTGCATTGCACGTGGCGGTAGCTGTATGTTGACTTGCCTAATGAACAAAACTCAGCAGTTCAGAGCGGGTTAATCAAATCATCTCGTCACCCGTCAGCGCTCCTCCTTTCTTCATTCACCAATGTCCTCCGTTACATGTTATCTCGTTACATGCTTAAGTTGAGATTAGGGGCCTTATTGATGTGTTGGTGGCCAAATAAAGGCAGTTTACACCTATTTCTGATTAACAAAATGGCAAGACCAGCAAAAAATAGTGGCTATCTTGCTGGTCTCCCCCTTCTCACCAAATATCGAGAGAAACTGCCAATTTGCCACCACAAATGTACCCCAGGTCCTATAAAATATATAATACACTGCATTCAAATGTTTATGATCAAAACTTTAATTCTGAAGATATACCGTGACTTTTTAAATGTTTGAAATGTATACATTTTACTATAGCGGCTATAGGCAAAGGCAATCTATCTGTATCATCGTGAATGTCAGTTGTGTAATCGTCACATTGCTGTAAAGTTTCCAAACATAAGGCACTACCACCACCTTGTCTGTTGTCAAGAGTTAAGTCTATGGTTTGTACCACATTGGATACCGTGTCCTGTACGGGAATCGTGGTAAAATAGCCCTCGTGGTATGTAAGGCCCTCACCCAGCAGCGGGATTCACAAAGGCGCTGTGCAAGTTCACGCCGCACATTTGAGTGCCCAAACCGGTGCGGTTTGCGGGGGGGGGGGCGGGGCAAGAACCACGTGGTGGTGCGTTCGTTGTCGTCCTGCTTTTGGCTAAAGCCAAGTCCGGCATTGACGTTACTCGGGCACCCACAACAGGGGCCAGAAGAGCTTCCGTGTTTGATGGATGGAGACTCGTGCACGCACATAAACACATTCATTCCAGGTGTTGGGTTTCTTTTTATGTCCCAAGACTCGCGTGTTCCATTGGACAGGACACAACCGAGCTGCCCGCACGTGTCCTCGACACCGCAACACCTGTGTGGCGGCTCCTTGTTCATGGCACATTCGTTAAGCTCTGCACCGCGTATATCCACTTTATTTTACGTTCTTGGTCTTGCTTTGTAGTTCAGGCCTAATTGTCTATTTAGCTTAATCCTTCTGTGCAGCTGTTGAATTTTCTGTGTACTCTGTACATAAGCGCTTTTAACAAAAGGCAAAGTTATTCAAATTTTGAAAAAAAAATTGGTTACACCAATAACTGATGTTTTTAAATGTGTGGATGAATTTATTTTTAAAACCTGTACAATTGAATAAAGTGGCAAAGCAGGATATATACATATATCAGTGTAATCAGCCTAGTTATGCAGTGTGTATTGACAGATGGTTAAGTAATTGTATATTATTTTTCTGTTTGTTGGAATTGATGTAATTTTCCCGCTATTTAAAAGTATACGAACACAATTTTAACAAGCTCCGACACGCTCACACGAGCTCTTAGTGTTGCCAAAGAACACGGATGTGGTAGTATATTCGTCGTCGCCGCTGTTGCCCCATGGGATCCATCGCCCACGTTGGCATCCGCACCGGAGCGCATCCTGATGCTGCGCATGTACGGATACACATGCACGTTAACATTCATTCCATTCGCTGCCTTACGTATGTTAGCAAATCGTCACACAGACCACCGTGTGTAAAATTAGCCATGAAAGTAACCTTGTAGTATACAGATAGCCTCTTAAGGTTGGAGCAGTTAACAAGTAAATAAGCTGCTTACAGCTAAACAGTTGGCTCATTTAAGCAAAATGCACCTTGTAAAAGCGTTTAGCTCCTTAACGGAGCTATTGTTACCGATGTTTTGTTTGAGATAATATAAGCTACAACATTTTGACTTTGCAAATTCACAAGTACCATCTAGGATCAGATTATGCAAGTAAATACCGATGCGTTCGGCAATTAATGCAACGTTTGCACGAAACACTTGTGAAAATTATAACAATTTCTGCGAAAAGTTTGGGGTCCCATGAGGTTTTTTTTTTATTTGCCATGCAGAGGCGACTGAAAATTCCTGTGACGAGTTGAGAAGCACTCGTAAATGCGACGTGTTCCATGGCAGCCTTGCCCGCGTTTTTTTTGTTTGTCAATTCAAAAGGTCTCGCTGCACTTGTTTCAAGTTTGATTTGTTTCACCAGGTGATAACTCCAGTGAGCTCCAGGATAGCATCATTTGCAAGAGCTCTCCCCTCGGCTGAGCGACCAGCTCAAACCAGCAATCAACGGTGTTCAACTCTGTTAGCAGCAGAGCAAGTGGTGGAAATTTCCGCATTTCTACGTCGAGGGTTTGTCTCCCCCGTAGGATGATTTTTTTTTATTTTCCACACTGGTACTTATTTCCTTGATCTCAGGATCATTGGGCTGACTTTAACACACAGCCGCCAAGATTTGAATTCGGAGTCTTGTAATTGCGAGTAAAGTACTCTTGATGTTGTTGTAATAGGTTTTTACCCTTTTATCTGGCACAAAAACTGACACCTTTATACAAAGGATCACGATGCTGTGTGTTTCTGTAACAATTGGGGAGGCCACGGATGAAGCCTTTAGATTTCATTTGTGCCAAACCAGTTTAATCCATTCCACTGCAGCAATTGGAACAAATCGATTCCAGGTAGTAAAGTGCGCTTCTCAATCGAAATTTGTGCTGCACATGTGGAACGTCTGTTGGCATGTGCAGCAATGTGGCAGTTGTACAACATTTAAATAGTTTTTTTTATGATTTTAAATTTCATACCGGAGGTCAGACATCACACACAAATGTTACTTTATATTATTATGGCTGTGTGGTTTCAGGGCATGATGCATCTTGTTACATTTTCTAAGAGTTCAAGCAGATGATTTTCAGTCGAGGTCCCCATGCAGTGGAAATCGCACATGGTCATCTTTAACTTCTAAAACCAAGCAGACACGAATGAAAAAATAACCGATCGAGTATTTTCTTTTCTTTTTTAAGTCTCATTCTTGCGCTGAGATTCAGCACTTTTCTAGATTGAGCTGATGTTGGGCATACAAGTGCCCGTTGCAAACAGGAGTGTACCTTTCAAATACATTCTGGTGTTAGGCGTATCAAAACTAAATGAAAGCAATCCTTGCAATTACTTTTAAGAGTTCTTTAAAGCCTTTGTATAGTAGACCATAATATTAATCAATTTGGTACATTTTGGGTTGTATTATCGTTCACATTTGTCTTTGTTTGTAAATAAATGTCTCGTGTTTTATTTGAGAAAACGAGCGTACAATCGGGCATGTGTTACTTATAAGCTCCTACTCCAGACAATATATCAGTTTCAAATAATATAATTTGTCGTCAAATTTTTTCCGTTACAATTTTTTCGTCTCCATAAATTGTAAAACAGCAATAAGAAAAACGAGCTAAACCAATCGCAATGTCAAGTTCACCAGTTGCTCGCGCGACGTGTACACCCGTGTGAATAACACGTTTTGTAGGCGTGCATTGTGTGGCACGATTAAATCCCATCACGTTTTTCAACACGCCTGCTGTCTCTTCAATGCCGAATAAACACGTGCTTTGAATTTCAGCTGATGTTTAAGTTGTAGATAGCGTGTTATCTACAATAAACATTTAGCAAAAGTAGGATGTTTACATATTTATACACTCAACATTGTCAATAACACTGGACTTAAAAGAAATATAACGTGACGTTTGTATGCATGTTTAACTTCTTTCACACCGTACGTAGCCAATCATGTTAATCGGAGGTGCGAAATTGGCCCATTTGTGCTGTGAAGAAGGGCCATTGGCTGAAACGTCACCCATTTCGTACATTTTTTGTTCAGTGAAGGCAGTGCTATTGACAAGTGGTTTGTTTTTTTGGCATGCTCGTGCGCCACTGCCAATTAAGCAGCAGCATCACCAACTCCACTATAATCTTAATTTAGTATGAAGTAAAACAAAAATGGGCTACAATGTAATAGCACTACATTATTTTACATTTCACTCTTCGTATAACAAACACTGAGAACATCCATTATAAAGTATGGGAAAAAAACAAACTAACATTTAAAACACCACGTACACTTATTTCATAAACTAAAACTTTATTTCATTACGATCTAAAAAAAGGCACACCTTTTTAACGAACATTTCTATACATTTCAGATGTGAAGTAGAGCTAAAAAAATAATTCAACGAAAGCAACAACCGTTAAAATGTTGGTTTTAAATATGAAACTTACGTTCATGAAATTAAATTTAACGACCCCAGAGAGCCAGCCTCAACGTACAGATGCATACTGCCGCTTACACGAGGACAAACATGCTGTACAAGGGGTTAGTCCAGACGTCTTGTGACCCCCAATTAATTGACCCCTAATATTTTGAATCATTTACACTCATTTCTGTTTTAAATAAACCTTTAAAAATATATAAAGTTTTAGAGGATTAAATGGGGGTCACAAGGCATCTGCGCCACCCTGTAGAATAAAAGACGGCTGTGCTTCAAATTCCCACAATTCAAGTTATTTCATATGTACACATGAGATTTGAATTGAATTTCACGTAACGGAATTTAATTTCACTTCATACGGTTAATTTGTTATAAAAATAATCATGGTTCTAAGAATGTCATGCATTATCAATGTCAGCTGTTTGCCTGTGCATGTAACAACAAGCAGATTAAAGACACCATATAACTTTAATACATCGTAATCATCATTTGGTAAAATAGTTTGCATTTTTTCCGGCAGCGTGTGCACTTGAACAAAAGCCAAATGATCACTGCAAACTTAACAAAGAACGGCTGTGTGTTGAGTCCATAGACTATTTTTAAAATACACATTCCCCGATTATCTATGCGTTTCACGGTCCTCTTAGCACTCAGAGAAGGGTATCAAGAGGAAGTCTAATGCTGGGGAAACACGTGTAGCTTTCCTCCAGTAATTGACAGCGAAATTATTTCATATTTCACTCACCTGCCCTTAATTTATGTCCATGCCAAATCATAGCGACTCTGCCCCAACGATCGTAGTAGTGGTTGCCCATATCTGTTGGTGGCATAAAGTCAGTAGTGGTAATTCCACATTCCTATGGCAGGGGGGGGTAAAAAAGATGACCCCATTCTAAACAGCATTCCATTTCCATGCACGTGGAGCGTAAACAAAAAGTGAATGTCATCTCTGTATTCAACAAATTTTGGATTCGTTATAATTAATACGTTTAATTACACATAATAAACGGAACAACATTACGCGAACAAACGGGCCTTCAACTGGCGGCCCACGGGCCACATCTGGACCGCCAGTCCCTCCATTGGGAGTGGTCCACCGATTCCAGCAGGCCACCCTGGTTAGTACTGGCGGATTCTTTCACCACACAAATCCACATCCACTGCTTCACAGTGTGGACGCGAGAGATCCTGTGACGTCTTCCCAAGGAGAGTAGGTCATCAGGCACCGGTGTTACGGTCCAAATTTGCCAAGTTTTGACCATGACGCCGGCACACACAACGTCCTGCAACGACCGTCGTCGACCTCCCCACAGTGTTGCTCGTTTTATCGACCCCAGGGAGATGATGGGCAGTCAACCCCACCCCCGATGGTGAGCTGCTCGCACTACCACCGAGCCACGGGGCCGGATATGTTGTGACATGTTAAAAATAATTTTATCCAAAAGAGAACACAAAAAAAGTCAAGGAAACATTGCTGCTTAACGGGCGGTGATCACATTGCGGTCAGTAAAGTAGAAAATAAAGTAGGTTCAAAAACAGGTCAAGCTACGTCGGTGTCAGGTTTTCTCCACAGCCGTGATTAAAATAAATGATTCTAACTTCATACGGGGTGCGAATAATTTTAAAATGTAAGGCAAAACTGTGTTCGCACTTCCCTATGCGCATTTCTCTTTGCTGCCGTATTGCACGATGAAGAGGCAGCTAGGTCACGTGGCAACGTGCGAAAGACAACTCTGTATGCCTTGCACGCTCGCACAAACACACACACGTCACAACTTTATGTTGCACTTAAGACAGTTTCATATATATTTAGAATTGTACCGTGCATTGTAAATTGTAGAAGCATTACAGCCTAACCTATTCACCATACGCCGTGGAACGCAAGGCGTACATGTGCATTTATAGTGCAGCGTGTGACTTTTCACACTGATCTGCAGAACTGTAGTAAAATCGGGTTAAAAAAACAAAGCACTACATATAAAACAACTCTTACACAGACACACACACACCTTAAATCGTGTCCTTTTAGAGGACTGAGTCAGGCATCAACTGTCAGCTGGGCCCGACTCGGGTCCCGAGCTGTCGTCGGACTCAAAACCCGGGTTGACGCAACTCCTCGAGTTCGCTTGCTCCCCACCCACGTGCCGCCCCTCACCTCTCTCGTCGTCCGCCACCTCGTCTTCAAACGCCACAGCGTCCAGCTCCAGCGTGGGAGTGTAGGCCTTGTTGTAATGGGCGTTTGGAGCGCCCTCCGCTTCGGCCCGGAGACGCTCGGCGGCACTCGACCGGCGCGAGGAGTTTCGACGCCCCGTCCCGGAAATCCTCAAATGCCGGTGGGAGGGGAAGGTGCAGTAACCGGCCTCTCGGGAGTTCGGAACGTCTGCACCTTGGCGGTAGCCGAGGGTGGCAGCCCCGTTGGGCCTCGGCGGCTGGTGGCCGTTGTTTGGCGTGGACGCCGAGAGGCTGAGGTCCAGCGGCGGCCACGAGGGGTCTTGAGCGAGCTGCTCCGCTAGCGTGTTGTAGCGCGCCTTGGACTTGATGCGCAAGCAACGGCGCAGGCTCCGCCACATCGAACGGTTCTCGATAAGCACATCCTGCGAGACGGGAGGGCAAGGAAGCCGGGTGGGCTCACAATCAGAACACAAGCTTTATTTAGACTGGAGGAGGAATCCGATGAGCTATGAAGCTCTTTCTCACAAACGTCCCAGTATGGGTGGGTCAGCGAGTTACAACAGCAAACAATACAAAAAAAAACCGATGAGTGCCCAAAATATACAAAATGATATGCAAGTCACTAAATGTGAATAATTAAATAATTGTACGTCCGATTTGTCAAGCTTGGGCACGGTGGCAAAAACAACAACACAGTCCCAGACCACACCAAGATAACACCACACAACATTAAACATTTAACTATCGATACTACACAGGCAATGATAAAAGTTACCAATCACAGGCTAGCAGGGTGCTAAAAAACTGACCATTAAACAAACTAAACCTTTAAATTGTATTCAGGTAAGGCCCACTAAGCTATGTAGCTCTTTTACAAAAGCGACCTGGCCACAATTATTGCTCAACGAAGTGGCTTATCACGTGGGAATTATAGCAGAAGACTCTAAAACTGGCACCGTTGAGATCCTCTGTTCAATTCTGGACAACTGTCCATGATGAAACTGGGCTCTTCTCAAGTGCAGGGAGTCGATGGTCTTCACCCGGTCCCCAATGACCACCCCCTGCCCCCCCCCCCCCTGTTACATTCAATCTGTTTATTTTACACATGGTTTAGAGACAAAAATTAATAACTAAAAAGTCTACAAAAATACAACCATGAATCTATTGCTGGGATAACTGGAACAAACTTAAAAAAACAGCCAACTTTTAAAGCACCCACTGCGAAGTTGAAGGGACCCACTCCCGCCTATGGCCACAGACCGTTTGGCCAACCTCGTGAGGAAGCGGCCGTCCCCTCCCGCCCCTCCCGCCCCTCCCGCCACAGTGGCTCACCTCGACGAGAACGGAGAGGATGAAGTGCACGGCGGTGATGAGCACGATGTGCCATCGCCAGAGCAGGGTGGTGCACACCAGCTACACACAGCGCACGGTGACAGGATCCGCGAGTTGCATGTCGCGAATGAATTCACCATCGTCGCCGTCAGAGACATCCGTCCATTGCTGGATCGAGGTCTCCCCAAAGCCGTCGACATCTTTCACGGTCCCTGCGATGCTGAGATCCATCTGGCACCTTCACGCGAGTCTATTTCATCGCTCTGTCTCGCGATGGTGCGCTCCCTCCCTTGGTTTCCAATTTGATGTTAGTCTAGATCATGGGTCAGCAACCCATGGCTCTGTAAGGACTGCTTTGTGACATTATTCACGTACCTCCAATTACTACGGTTGGCTACACACGGTGTGAAAGAAGTTAAACATACAGGCACTCGTCTACTTATGAACAAGTAAGGTTCCAGGTCTGTTCGTAAGTCGATTTGTTCCTAAGTCAAACTTTACTCATGTCCATTACAAACATGTTGTACCGCATGTACATTAAAACACGGGGAATGGCATTAAAAGTTGTATAATCTCCTGCAGATGTAGGTGCCACTGGGTCTTCATGTTCTCCAGTTACCACCACCGCCATCCATTGCTCGGCGGTTGAACTTCGACTCTCAATCCGAACAGACAACTGGACATATGGACAGGTTTGTTCGTATCTCTGAAAGTTCCCAAGTCGAATGTTCGTAAGTCGAGGATTCCCTGTTGATACATTCGCATGCATAGCGACTCTTGAAATATTTTACCGAATTCTAAAATAATGTCTCTTTTTGTTATTTTGGTTGCTGACCCCTGGTCTCGGCCATCAGCCATTATCCTTTGTGTGCAGTCCAATCCCCTTACTTTTCCTGATAGTCAAGGTGAATGCACCGCCGGTGTTCGTTTACATGAGCAACAGTTGAACAGTGTGAATGATGCTGTGAAGCGTGCCTTTTAGAGTGCAGCGTGGCTTGATGTGATTAAATTTTGACTTAAAGCTTTCGTGAATGCAGGGATTCATATTCTTGTTTTTTTCGGTAAAGTCATGTAGAAGGGAAACAATAAAATAATAAAAATATAAAATAATTAAATTATTATTATTGGTTCTTTTGGTAAAGTCGCCACGTAGAAGGGAAACAATAAAATAATAAAAATATAAAACAATAAAATTATTATTCTTGGTTCTTTGGGTAAAGTCACCACCACGTAGAAGGGAAACAATAAAATAATAAAAATATAAAACAATAAAATTCTTATTCTTGGTTCTTTCTGTAAAGTCACCACGTAGAAGGGAAACAACCAACTAACCCACACACCCCAAACTCACTCACCCACTGACCCACCCACTCACCCACTCATCACGCACTCACCCACCCACTCACCCACTCACCCACCCAACCACTCACTCACCCACCCAACCACTCACTCACCCACTCACCCTCCCACCCACTCACCCACTCACTCACTCACGCACCCACTCACCCACACATCTGCCCAATCACCCACCATCAGGTGTGAAAACCACAGCAAGAAAATTTGAAAAAAAATGATGATTGCTTGTGTTGCAGTCGAAACGTCGTGAGAATTTTATTTTTTATATTTTTATTATTTTGTTTCCCTTCTACGTGATTTTGATGTGATTACTTGATAAAAAGTTGTGGCGTCAAACATTATTTATTGCTTGTCGAAATTATATAAACATAGTGCAAGGTACAGGTCAATTAACCAATCACTCTCCTTGGTGTGGTTATATGTGCGGTGGTGTGGTTTTTATGGCATGGTGCCACGTGGTGGTGTCTGATGACGATTATCTGAACCGGTCCTGGGACTCCCCTAGGTCTACTAAGCCTCATATGAGTACCTGGTGCGGTGTGTAAACATCGCCACTCGGGAGACAAAGGCGTGGTGTTGGCCACCCACTCCCTCGTGTGCCGTGCCGGCCTTCATAGGTGCTCGCTAACAGCACTTGCCTCAACAGTCTGTTAGGGCTAAAATACGGGTGGGGGGGGGGGGGGTCTTCGTCTTTGGTGTGGTGCTCTGAACGTGGCACGGCTGTGCGTGGTTGTGCACTGTGTGTGTGGTGCTCTGTGTGTGGTCTGAGCTTGCGGTACTATATGTGATGTACTTGTGTGATCTGGTGTGGTTCTGGGGATGGTGTGGTGCGTCATGCAGTGGCGCGCTCTGTGATGTGGTGGGTGCTCTGTGTGCGGCGTTGCACTGCATGGCGCTTGTTTCGTGGCCGCATGTGACGCCGTACCTCCATGGTCGTGTAAATGGACTCCACGTTTATGAAGAGGAGGAAGAAGGTGACTCCTAGCTGTAGCATCAGGACGATCACAAACACATCTGACAGGACAAAGCGACGTCCGTTAACACTGCTGCTGCTGCTGCTGCACAACCACCACCACAACTTACACAGCACCTGTGACGACTGTGCGAGTCTACTGCGGCTCTAAACATTATCAGCCACTCCTATAATGTCCTGTGGTCATAGATGATGATCAATTGTATTATGCTTATGGTTGTTCACCCATTTAAAGTCTCACTGAGGAGGTCGTGGGTTTCAATCCCAACCCTGACGCCTGCTGTATATTTGGAGTTTGCGTGTCTCTCCCCGTGGTCGCGTGGATAGTTCTTTGGGTCCTCCACATTTAGAAATACTGTATGCGTTTAGTGTTTGGCTGTTATAAATTTCCACGTTATAAGCTGCTTCGTTGAGCTATCAATTGTGTTCAGTTAAATAGCTCAGTGGGCCTAACCTGGTAAAATTTAAATAGTTTCGTTTTTAGTTTAGAAAATTATTTTCAGCACAGTGCTGCCAAATCTTCGCCTTAGAGGGCAATGCTATGTCCTTTAACAATGCATTTTGTTACCGACAAAAAAACAATGCAGTCCACAACTTGGAATAAAGCAAAGTGTCTCTGAGCTTAAATGAGCATTGAGCCTAGCCAGGGTTCTTAGCCAGGGCGAAATACCAACACATTGAGTCAACCCCTGATCAGAGTTTGAACTCACAACCTCCTGATCATTAGGCCAATGCACCGACCATGCTGCCACCTGAATGGATTTTCTCAAAAGGCTGTTAATACGCCAGGCTGCATTTGCTAACATTCTTAATGCAAAACGAGGGAATAGTTTCATATTTACTTTCGTTTAAGCAGGTCAGAACTGAACGAGACCAGAATGGTGACACTTTCAAGAGCGATCTCTGGACAGAATGGGCCTGCCAATAACGGGGCGATGATTGCCGTGTGCAATCCCGATGAAGCAAATTGCGGTGCAACTTTCTCATTTGGCGAATTTGGACCGCGACGCCGGGGCCCATTGAACTTTGTAGCTCTTTTTCAGAAGCGACATGGCCACAAATTATAGCTCAATGAAGTGGCCCAACATCACGTGGAAATATATAGCAGCCAAATAATCGAAACGCATGTTTCTAAATGTGTAGGGAAAAAACCGGAGGACCCAGAGAAAAATCCACACAACCACGGGGAAAACACGCAAACTCCAAATATACAGCAGGCGTCAGGGTCGGAATCGAACCCACGACCTCCTGCATACCAGGCGAGGTTGTTAACATCTCATAGTCATCGTGGCGGCACCCCTGAGGTTCTGACCAAGGGGCCAATCCCTCGCGCCAAGGGATTCCCAGGAGGCGGGGCGAGAGTGCCCGCAGAGACTCTCGCTCCCGTCACCCGCCGGGCAACTTGGCGCACTCACAGTTGGTGTAGATGGGCCGGCGGAAGGGCCGGCCCTTGGAGAAGACAAAGGCCACGGTGATGCAGTTGAAGACGGAGAGGAACCACACGGTGTAGTTGTCGTAGCTGGCGAACTCAGACCAGGGCGGTGCGTCGTCGTCCGCGGGCGCGCCCGTCGTGTTTCCCGGCCCGCCGGGGGCCGTCGAGTTGGGCACCCCGCAGTAGCTGCGCACCGCTCCCACAACGCGGTTCCGCATCGTAAATCGTGCCAAGTGAAGTTATAAAGGTACGGGCGGCAGCGCTGCAGTCGGTCGCGCACGCCAATGCTCGTAGCTCAGGAGCAGTGGCTATCAACCCTTTTTGTTGGCTCTTGTACACCCCCCATTGTTGACATTTGTTTCAATCGAAACAAATGTCAACACCCCCCCAAATGTCAACACCCCCCTTGCCGGACCCAAAATGGTTCGGGAGAAATAAACATATGAATAATGAACATCAATATTTTAACCGATTGTCCATTTTGTGAGGTATCCTAAACGAGCGAATAACTGCAAGCGAATAAAACAAAGTCAACGGACGCTCTTCATGCGCGACGTAATCTGTTCGCGCTCGCTGGCTATTCTTTGTAAAGGTCTTTTAAAATCGTTCTAGCTTACCATCTGGATTGAAATGTTATCGCAATTATTTTACGTGGGCAGATTCATACGTGATTATTCACCAGTGACTCTCATGTGTGATATAATTTCACGCATTTATAAATCACCTCACGTACCCACAGGGACATTGCCGAGTAACCCCCGGATGAGAACCACTGCTCTAGAGGTTCGCCAAAGGGTGTTTAGTCTCCTATTCCACTGTTCCCTTGCACCTCTGATTAGCAGGGTTGGCTACGTACGGTGTGAAAGAAGTTCAACGTACATACATTGGGAGTACTCACACTTGACCCCACCACACACGCACGATGCCGAAGGACCGTGGCGTACCCGTTGATACCGCCTAGTTGACAAGCGTATCTGAAGTACATGGTTAATTAAGCATGTAACTCCAACACATTTATAGTTTGTAAATTGGTGCCAAATTTACACACCTCAAAACAATTGGTCACTTCCATGCAACTCACTCGCTAGTCGCCAAAACCAAGATGGTGCCAAGCAGAGTGCCGTTTCTCCGTGGCTGCTCCGACCGTTTGGAATCGCATCCCTCCACACGTACAGTGAGAGAAAAAAGTATTTGATCCCCTGCTGATTTTGTACGTTTGCTCACTGACAAAGAAATGATCAGTCTATAATTTTAATGGAAGGTTTATTTGAACAGTGAGAGCCAGAATAACAACAAAAATCCAGAAAAAGCATGTCAAAAATGTTATAAATTGATTTGCATTTTAATGAGGGAAATAAGTATTTGACTCCCTCTCAATCAGAAAGATTTCTGGCTCCCAGGTGTCTTTTATACAGGTAAGAAGCTGAGATAAAGAGCACTCCCTTTAAGAGTGTGCTCCTAATCTCAGCTCGTTACCTGTATAAAAGACACCTGTCCACAGAAGCAATCAATCAGATTCCAAACTCTCCACCATGGCCAAGACCAAAGAGCTCTCCAAGGATGTCAGGGACAAGATTGTAGACCTACACAAGGCTGGAATGGGCTACAAGACCATTGCCAAGCAGCTTGGTGAGAAGGTGACAACAGTTGGTGCGATTATTCGCAAATGGATGAAACACAAAATAACTGTCAATCTCCCTTGGCCTGGGGCTCCATGCAAGATCTCACCTCGTGGAGTTGCAATGATCATGAGAACGGTGAGGAATCAGCCCAGAACTACACGGGAGGATCTTGTCAATGATCTCAAGGCAGCTGGGACCATAGTCACCAAGAAATCAATTGGTAACACACTACGCCGTGAAGGACTGAAATCCTGCAGCGCCCGCAAGGTCCCCCTGCTCAAGAAAGCACATATATATGCCCGTCTGAAGTTTGCCATTGAACATCTGAATGATTCAGAGGACAACTGGGTGAAAGTGTTGTGGTCAGATGAGACCAAAATGGAGCTCTTTGGCATCAACTCAACTCGCCGTGTTTGGAGGAGAAGGAATGCTGCCTATGACCCCAAGAACACCATCCCCACCGTCAAACATGGAGGTGGAAACATTATGCTTTGGGGGTGTTTTTCTGCTAAGGGGACAGGACAAATTCACCGCATCAAAGGGACGATGGACGGGGCCATGTACCATCAAATCTTGGGTGAGAACCTCCTTCCCTCAGCCAGGGCATTGAAAATGGGTCGTGGATGGGTATTCCAGCATGACAATGACCCAAAACACACGGCCAAGGCAACAAAGGAGTGGCTCAAGAAGAAGCACATTAAGGTCCTGGAGTAGCCTAGCCAGTCTCCAGACCTTAATCCCATCGAAAATCTGTGGAGGGAGCTGAAGGTTCGAGTTGCCAAACGTCAGCCTCAAAACCTTAATGACTTGGAGAAGATCTGCAAAGAGGAGTGGGACAAAATCCCTCCTGAGATGTATGCAAACCTGGTGGCCAACTACAAGAAACGTCTGACCTCTGTGATTGCCAACAAGAGTTTTGCCACCAAGTACTAAGTCATGTTTTGCAGAGGGGTCAAATACTTATTTCCCTCATTAAAATGCAAATCAATTTATAACATTTTTGACATGCGTTTTTCTGGATTTTTTTGTTGTTATTCTGTCTCTCACTGTTCAAATAAACCTACCATTAAAATTATAGACTGATCATTTCTTTGTCAGTGGGCAAACGTACAAAATCAGCAGGGGATCAAATGCTTTTTTTCCCCTCGCTGTACAGCAGCAGCAGTAAATGCACTTTAAAGAGACGGCTGAGGCTGCTCTCATTTGTCTCATGGAGCACACGAGTTACCGGGGACCTGGCTCTACACCTCTCCAGCCGCCACTGGAGACGTTGGGTAAATGTGCGCATTGTGCAGTTTCCCTCGCTCGATGCGAGTTCAGTTTGTGCGATTTCGCATAAATGAGGCTGACATTATTACCCAAAATGCGCTCTATGCAGTTTTGATTCACTCATGTGCCCTAAAGCAGTTGGACGTGGGACAATATTTTGTGTGTATGTACTGTGTATGTACTGTGTATGTACTGTGTGCGTAAATGTTGTAGTCTGTGAGTATACTGTGTGTGGACTGTGTATGTACTGTGTGTATGTTGGGTGTACTTGTGTGCGCATACTGCGTTTGTACTGTGTGTACTGTGTGTGCACTGCGTGTGTGTACTGTGTGTGTACCGCTGTGTGTGTCTCCTCGTGCCATTTCGCTTTGTGCACCCTTTTTTGGAATGCATCTCCCGCATAAAGCGAGGGAAACCTGAATATTGTATTCTTCTCCAGTAATTTGTACTTTTAATGCATTTTTTGCAGTATAAAAAGAGAAAATAATTGCAGAGAGAAAGAGATACCGCTGGTCTTGGCCACGAATCCATCTCCGCAATGGGGGAATCTCTCCCCCTAACGTGCCACCACCACCACCACCGCCACCAACACCTCCTCCACCACCAACAACAACACCTCCACCAACACCACAACCACCACCACCACCACCGCGTTCTCATGTGCCCCTCTTATCACCCTGTCACCTCCAGAGAATTGCTCCACCCCCAACCCCCCTGTGGGATCACACCTGTACGCCACGTCCGAGTACCACGGCTGCCGCTGCACCAGCAGGTAGGCCAGCACCTGGCAGGCCAGCGTCAACGCCACGTGCAGTACCACGGACAGCAGGAAGGGCGGCGACACCAGCTGCTGGGGCGGGCGGTACGCGGCCAGGCTCGGGTGAGCCCGGTTCAGGCTCACTGGGGCACAACACGCAAGGCGGTTTTACGTGGTGATTTGCATTTTTCGTGTGCGTATATTTATATATATAGTATTCACTCTTTTTTATATCTATATTTTAAAAATGTAAAATTATATAGATTTTATATATATCGATATATTATATTTTCCATATTTTTAAATATATGTATATAGTATATATTTATGTATAGTATATTTCTTCTATTATAATGTATAATATATTCATGTATGCTTTATAGATTTTATACAGAACCATAACTGCACACTGGCATAATTATATATTTGTATTAGATTTATATTTTATATAAATATATATTCTTTACATTTGGAAGTCTCACACCATCATACACAACGTCCTACTCTTCTCCAAACGATGTCACAGCAACTTTTTCACCAAGCCACTGTGAATCAGAATGGCGCGCAGTTGACGGTTAACGCGCCCCCCCGCAGCATTAACTAGGGCGGCCCGCTCCATCCCAACGGCGAAAACAATCTGCGACGAGCAGCGAACGCGCGGCCACCTCCCGGTTAGCACGTTTGGCTACGTGCGGTGCGAAAGAAGCTCAACACACGTACGTACACACATTGTAGGACAGTGTTATTCACTTATTGTCAGAGGGGGGTGGGGGACCGATAGGACATCCTCAGTGTGAGCGCCGCCACGCCGCCTGCCTGCAAGGGGCGTTATCACTTTTAGTGTCGGGGGGGCCGCACTGAAGACCACCAGGGGGGCCGCCAGTGGCCCCCCGCGGGCCTTGCGATGAAGAACACCGCCCTGTCGGGCCACTCGCATACCTCGGCAACTCAAAGCACCTCTCGTCACATCTCTAACTCTTCCAATGTTCGATTGCACACGGGACAAAGGGAACCCCCAGAGGCAGCTATCCCTGATATGCTGTGTGCAAACCCCGCCCTCCCCCCCCCCCCCCATAAAATGTGAGAGACGGGAATGTGAAGTGGATGATGCGACACTCACTGGTGACGGCAATGACGGTGGTGATAACCAGGTCCTGATAGAGAAACTCGTAGTTGGAGAAGCCAGCAAGTTTCTACGGGAAAACAAACAATGGTGCTCAGTCGCCCAGTAAATCAACATCCGCCTCCCTATTAAAAACACAGGGGCGTAGCACGATATTCAAGCGAGGAAAATGTGCCGGCGCGTCATTACTGGAACCCGCTGGGTCCCCTGGCCGAAATACGGAAGCACCACACTCGCCGTGAGATGCACAAGTAGCGTCTATTATTAATAAATGTGTCTCCATACTCCCTTAAGCATTGGAGGACTGTCCCGACAAAGAATAAAGAATAGACGTTAGGAAATAGAAATGTATTTTTAAATTAAGAGGGCTGAAAGATTCATGCACAACCACCTCTCTCTCGGCGTGCTGGTGGAAACGCGTGGTGATACGATCTTCCGCGTGTTCTATATTGCCTGCGCCGATGACTGCAGACAACATATAACATTACTGATTGCCGGAATGAAACAAATAATCAGACAATAAGGTCTACTTCACAAGCCATAAGCCGCACGGCCTACTGGGAGAGTGCGCAATTTCAGCAGCATTGCTTCAAGACAAGAAAGACTGGACCGGTTTCAACATGCAGTGTCTCATCAACTGTCAGTCAGGCTTGTTTGAATCAATGATGGTGAACTGCCGCTCTTACAGGCAAGGGACCCCCCCCCCCCGCCTCTCTTGACGCGACCACAGGGTCCGAGTTTTGACGCAAAACGATGTAGTTATACATCACTTGAAAATAATCATGAGCATTGTTGTTGGACAATACGTGAACGGAAAAAATAATAAGAAATCATCTCCTTCATCATGTGTTGTCTTTTTACGGTAATGGGGCTTCCCTCCCCCCCTCCCCCAAGGCGTTCACAGCCCACAGAGGATTCCGTAGCCACCCGCTTCTAAGATAAATACCGGAAGCCAATCCTCATGGGCGATTTGTCCACGATGAGCGTTTCCACCAACAGCGAGACAGTGACCAAACGTTCAGAGAGAAGCCAGGTTGAGTGGTTATCAACCAAGCAATACCACGACCACACACGGAGGAGCCCCCCGGTAAGCCAGGAGAAAAAAAGAGAAGCGAGCTCTGGGCAACGCAGCAGCAGAGCAGATGCAAGACACGTGTAACCGAACACGGCACGGCGCCGAAAGGGTTACGCCTTGGAATGCTGATGAGCGGTGGTTTGTGCGGTGACTTTACCCAGTACAGGATGAGCACACTGATGTACTGAATCATGCTGTACAGGGCCATGTACTTAAACACACAGAAGGAGGTCACCAAGGCTGCTCGACCCTCCCTGCAATACATGCAATGTTAAGGGAGGGAGGGGGTTAATGAAGCCACGTTCGCCCGGAATGAAAACAAATGCACACCGTCGCACATCATCACAACGTTGCACACTGTCGCAATGCGAACACGATACACGGGGTAACGATTGCACGGCAATGTGAACAATGAACGGAGAAAACTGTGCGTCGGGATGTGGGTGACCAAGTCGTGATTGTGCGTCGAGCTACACAGCATCAGAGGCTCGAGACTGGCCGTGGTGAAGGAGGGATGTGATGTACGCGAGTGTCGACGTGAGCCCCGCGTGCTCGCTGGCCGCTGGTGGTGGTGGTGCTCGCTCGTACTTGATGAGGTGCAGCACACACTCGATGTTGGGGATCTTGGACGTGAAGGGGGAGGCTACCGAGGCCTCCTGCTCCGACAGCGAGATGCCGGCGTGGGCCATCTTCAGTGCCTGCGCGCACACACAACAGTCCCACGTGCTGCTTCTACAGGGCTTCCTGTCCCACGTGCTACGTCTACCACGCTTCCTGTCCCACGTGCTGCGTCTTAACTGCTTCTTGTTTCACGTGCTGCTTCTCCCACGCTTCCTGTCCCACGTGCTGCGTCTACCACGCTTCCCGTCTTACGTGCTGCGTCTACCACGCTTCCTGTCCCATGTGCTGCTTCTACCACGCTTCCTGTCCCACGTGCTGCGTCTACACCACTTCCTGTCCCACGTGCTGCGTCTACCACGCTTCCTGTCCCACGTGCTGCGTCTACCACGCTTCCTGTCCCACGTGCTGCGTCTACCACGCTTCCCGTCCCACGTGCTGCGTCTACCACGCTTCCCATCCCACGTGCTGCGTCTACCACGCTTCCTGTCTCCTGACATCAGCAGGCAGCTGAAGTCGTCAGTCTGACCTCTCGGCGTGGCAGTTGAAACAATAGGAAAGTGTTTGTCCACCCTGCTGTATAAATGGGTGCGCCACAGTTTGTCCATTGGCAGATCGTGTGTGGTGGGGTAGAGCATCTTGCCAAACACCCTCTAGATGGAGCTGAAGTGGTAGACGCAACACGTGAGCTCCCTCTGGGGCTTCCTCTAGTGGAAGCCCTTTCTGCCAGCATGAGCAAGTAATTACAGGGCTGCACCTTTATAGAGCAGAACCCCTCTTAACGACCACCGCTGTTCACGACGGGCCTCCATAGAGCCCAATGTGTCCACTTACCGACCATTCCCCTGTTAATGAAGGGCTGTTGTAGGTACAGTAAATATTAATTAATGCTTTGATTAACCACGTTTCTATTAATATTATTTGTTTAATATCCATTGTTTAAAGTACTTTTTTTGGGTGAAAAAGGTAACTTTCGTGGAACCAATTACCGTCGCTTAGAGGGGTTCTATTGTACTATTAGTGGCGTAGCGAGGCAGTGAAATTACAATGCTACTCATAATAACGTGCTTCACTCATCAACGACAGTCTCAAGACTCTGTGAACCCCAGGCTTAGCTAAAGCTGAAGTCACAATTGGAATCGCTGTAGAATCCCAGTCCACCGAAAGATTCTTCCACGGCTGAGTGGCCAACCGGAACCCGACACAAATGGATGACTTTCACATGGGGATCGTTCTTACGAGAATCGCGATGACTCCAGGAATCATTCAGGGTGTAATCGCAAGAATCGAATATGATTCCAGCAGCAATTGCCCCTGTTCTAATATATATATAGACACACATGTAAGTAGATCAAATTACTTACCCCACAATCGTTTGCTCCGTCGCCACACATGCCAACATAGTAGCTGCAGGAAAACAGCGAGAACGGCCATGAGCACGACGCGACACAGCGCGGCGCGACGCGAGACGACAGGACGCGAGACGACACGACACGCGTGGCTCTCCCGACGTGTTTTCGGGTCATGCCGCGCGGTCGCTCATCAACACCGCGCAGGCCGATGCCCGCGGTGTTTCACACTCCACGAAACGCGCCACGAGCCAACGAAGTCGCCGGGAGGGAGAGCTACAAGGGCACAACCGCACGGCAACACTGGCGAGGGCGCGCGACAACCATTTGGCATGAAGAATAAGAATAGATTTGACCCTTTCTGGCAACAAAAACAGGGGGTGTTAAGTTGTTTGAACACCAAATGGAAACCTTTCGCAAGGAATGAAGTCTGCATTGACCACACACGGTGCCTGTGGTGAACGTGCAAAACGTACAGGCAAACAAAACACACGCCGTTTGGTGTCTGCGTTTACGCGTTGCCCCCGAGAGAGTCGTCGAGCACAGACTCCAAGCACGGACATTGAAATTTAATGAAAACTCAACGTAAAAAAAACGTAAATTTTCACACGTACACGGCTCGCGCTGGACTTGCTAACGCTGATCGCAAAGTAACGGCGGAGCGTGTGTTGGGACGGCGTCGCCATCTCGTTGCCGGCTGTGATCAAATGGGTCGCCCGCGTCGGTTTGGAACTCTCCTTGACTTTGTAACGGTGCCGGTGCTATTTGGTGAAAGAGAAAAACAAAAATGTTCTCTCTCTCTCGCTCTACAAACGAGTTTTGGGCTCTTTGCTCCTCTCTGTTGGGTGGCGGTAAAACGGGTCATGAAAATCCCACATTCCTGTGACTAGAGCAAGTCTATTAAGAGCAGGGCCAACACTTTAACCTCGTACCAAGTGGTTCTTGTTTCGACGTTAACGTGACAGAAAACGGAGGGGCAACTGGCGGAGCAAAGTTCCGTTACGCATTTCATTATTTGTGCCATGAACTCAAAATTAAGAGGTGTTCCATTGCAGGAGCAAGTTGCATGTATTTTAACAATTGCTTCAATATTTAATTAAATGCACAGCCCAGAGTCGATGGTTGAACGTACCACGTGGAAGCGAGGTACTGCATGCGAAGCGCGTCTCTAAATGAACCCTAATGAAAGCCTCTGGAGCTCCTTTCGATGAGATTCACTTTCAGAAACGCTTCGACCATGACCCATCCATCACCGTCTCGAGGGATCCAATGCATCGCCGTGCCCGCGAGCACGGTCAAGTGCACACCAGTGTCTTAGTGCTGGCAACTGCGGGACTCACTTCAGTTTCTGGAGCTCTTCGATAAGGCTCGCCTTCTGGCCAGGAGACATCCTGGCAAACACCGTCCCGTTCATCACTATCTGCAGAAGCACAGATCGATCAAAGTCATCGCTACATCCTCATTGCAGGAAAAACGCCGGCTTCCCACACAGTGATACTTATTTTTCCATCTACCCTGGAGAGAGGATGAAGGGATGAGCAAGCCATGTCCGGAATATTAACGATGAAACCTTCAAAATTAGAACCACGCACTCGTTGGCAGATGAAGTAGTGGTGAGCGTAGGCACAGTAGGGGGCACAGCTGGTGCATCGGCCAGTCATCTCAGCGAGTCAACTCATGCGCACCTGGGTCTGTCCCGTGACCTGCCAGCGGGCGTTCGACACTTCACGTGGCCTTAAAGTGCACATAGCCTGGCACAAGCGCCATGGTGACGTCACCGCCACTTAGTGGCGAATGGCGGCAGCTGTTGTTGTTGGAGAGTGTAGGCGCTCACCTTCTGCAACAGCTCTGGGTAGTGCTGCAGCAGCACGGCATAAGTGGTGCCCGTCATGGCAAAGTGGAAGGTGGAGGCCGGCTTGGTTGACTCGTTCACAGTCAAATGCATGTCCTGTGAGAGGGGCAGAGTGGGGGGGGGGGGGGAGTGTGTCAAAGAAAGCGAGGTGACGGCGTGTGATCAAATGCCCAGTCTGTGTCTTGTAAAATTAATAGATTTGTCATCGCCCCCCCCCCCCAATTTTATCCCCCCCCGATTGCACTATTGGCGTCGCGACATCGCGAGGTGTGAGAGAATCCATTCGAACCTCTTGCTAAAGAGCAGCGCAGCCCTCCGTGTTAAAGAATGGCTGCAGAAGTGGATACCGTAACCTCTGAAATCCCTTCAAGGGACCTCTCGTCGAGGGACAGCACTTTCTCAAATGAGGTGCAGAAACAAATTAAACGTGATACGTTTTTTTTTGCTTTTCTGTGCAGTCATTGGTGACTGTCCTGAGACCATCAACTCACTGCGCTTGAGATTCTAGTTTAACCACAACGCAACAAAGCGTGTCTGGTCTTTGAGTGGATTATGCGCGTTTGGAGAAATCAAATAATTGTATGGAATATGGTATAAAAAAAAAACTCGACAGGCAGGAAAGTTCAGGAAAAGGACATGGGGCTCAGGTTCAAAATTACACTATTATTTGAAAATCTGAGCAGGTATTGGCAACAGGCTGTGTGCTGTAACGGATACCGTGGCCAGTTAATGGCGTGAGTGGTCCCCATATTTCCTGAAATTGCTCTGAGACAGGAGAGAGAGTGCATGGATTGTAGAACGCACAAGGCAGCGGCATCTCGGCGACTGTTAAAAAAGAGTGGGCATGGGAAGGGGGACGTTGTTAGAAGGAACGATGGGTGGTGGTTGAGACGACCTGGAGACAGCCAGGAGAGGGACCAACGCCCGAGAGGACGTCAACCGTATGGAGACGGAGCGATGAACACGACGACGGCATTGGGAGCCCTTCATCCACGAGTTGACAGATAACAGCTGACGATGACAACGACGTATTATTCAGAAGGAGAAAGTTAAATTTCGATTTAAAGCTTTCGTGACTGCAGGGATTCATCTTCTTGGTTCTTTCGGTAAAGTCACCATGTAGAATGGAAACAAAGTAATAAAAAAATTAAACATAATAAAATAAAATTATCACGACGTTTCGGCCACAACACAAGTAGCCTTCATCAGGTGAAGAAACAGGTCTGTCCAGAGGACAGCGCTTGAGTGAACTCATGGATGAAGGGCTCCCAATGCCGTCGTCGTGATCATCGCTCCGTCTCCACACGGTTGACGTCCTCTCTTGAGTGAACTCGAGCGCTGTCCTCTGGACAGACCTGTTTCTTTGTGAGAATTTTATTTTATTTTTATTACTTTGTTTCCATTCTACGTGACTTTACCGAAAGAACCAAGAAGGAGGAGAAAGTTGTTATCGTTGAAATGTGAGCGACAAGCAGGAAGGGGGGCTGCGGGGCGTCCCCCCGTACATTCGTGTCCCAGGCACCGATCACTTTCTCCATCTTCGCGTAGACAATGTCCGGGCGCCGGTGTCTGGGCGACTCCCTGTCCATCACCGAGACAACGTCGTGGAGCGGCGGCACCATACCGCAGGTGCGCGCCACCGTCACGGCAGTCAGCATGTTATCCCCTGTGAACAAAAAAGATTAAGAAGAGGATTGTACCCTTTCTGGTAATAAAACAGGAGGTTTTGATTTAAAGCTTTCGTGACTGCAGGGATTCATATTCTTGGTTCTTTCGGTAAAGTCACGTAGAAGGGAAACAATAAAATAATAAAAATATTGTATTGTTGTATATTTGTATTATTTTATTGTTTCCCTTCTACGTGACTTTACCGAAAGAACCAAGAATACAAAAAAACAGGTGTTAAGATGTTTAAACACCAAAATAGCCACTTCGTTGAGCTATCAATTTGTGGCCAGGTCGCTTCTGAAAAAGAGATATTGCTCAGCAGGCCTTACCTGGTCAAATAAAAATGGCTCGGTTTCGTTTTTTTTAGCCCACGAGTTGCTCGCTGTGGCAAGGTTTTATTTGCGACGGTATCGACACCACGTGCGGCAACGCTGCTGTGAGTGAGCGACGGTGTGCAGACCTGTGATCATGACAGTGCGAATGCGTGCCTTCCGCAGCTCCTCCAGGGCGGCCTGCGTCTCGGGCTTCAGTTTGTTCTCCAGGATCATGAGGCCGAGGAACGTGAGGTCACACTCCACCTTGTCCCTGCGGGCGGCCGGGGATGGCCAAGCGAGGACACGCCGCGTCAGGACGCGCGACCCATCCCCCACCGGCTTTCACAACGCCAGGCCTCGAATGCGATCGGTTGGCCTCGCAACATCGCGGACTCGCGTTTAAAATAATAACGATGTTGCCCCGAGGTGGCTGTGTGGCTCTCAGAGCTCAAGAGCACCGAGCTGCCAACTACAGAGATCCTAGTTTCGAATCCAGGCAACCGCCTGCGATTAAGCCAAGATCTCGTGTGTGTGTGTGGCGAGTTAATTGTGTCGGCCCAGTCGACATGAGTCTAGCAGAGTGGGGAGGGGAGGCTCAGCCCCCTCCAGGCCGACCCCCACCCTCTCTCCGCCATCGCTACAAGGGCTGCACCACAATGCAATGCTGTTCCTGCGTAATACCCAGAGACGCAAGCGAGTTAATTTAATCGGGACCCTTTTTTTCCCAGTATCAAGACGATGGCAAAATGGGTCCCCCGTAGATTTAACTGCTCGACCCGAGCTATTCATGCTTTGATATTTTCATTGCCTATGTGCCGTTCACCTTTTCCGTCCCTTTGGCCTAACACTGGTGAAACAAGGCTATGAAAGGAGAGCGTCTCACTTGTACCACCAATCAGTGTCAAGGACAATGCATACGTTGTTATCAAAGCATGTTAGTTTGCCAGTTTTTACCCCTCTAGCAAGTGTGGTTAATGCAGACCTGATGCCTTATGGTGATAGGTGACCGTGTTCCACCTTAACACGTCGCTGTATTCTTGCCGGGCTCACCTCTCCATGCCGAGCTCGTTCTCCCCGAGCTGCCGGGAGGCGAAGCCGATGACGCGGTACCCTTGAGCCGCGTATTTGTGCAGCTCCTTCTCAAAATCGCATGGCACTGCGAAGTGCACGGGGGGAACGGGGGGGGGGGGGGGGCGGCACGTTTTGCGGTGTCCGTGTGCGTGCGACGCGGACCAAACGCACCCGACCGTCAGAGCCATAAATGACGGATAAAAACCGACCTCAACAGAAGAATATTCTTCTGTTGGTCGCTCATAAGGCTGTCAACAGTGACCGGGTTGTTGTTTAAATTATCATTTACATTTACATGTGATAAGCCACTTTGTTGAGCTATCATTTGTGGCCAGGTCGCTTCTGAAAAATAAGTGAACAGCTCAGTGGGCTTTATACCTGGTAAGATAAAATAGTCGAGTTTTATTTGATTTATTTACCTTTCCCATACTTTGCACTCCTATCGTGTTTTAATTTTATTTTAATTGTTGTTGTTGTAACGTTCTGACCCCGTGCCCCAATTGGACATCTGTGAAAAAGAGCCTCATAGCTGATCAGATTCCTCCAGTTTCTGTTGTGGGAATGCCCCTGGTGCGCCGCGTACCAGTGTCGGGGAGGCACAGGCCGGCCACCTTCTCGGGAGCGCCCTTCATGAAGGCGCAGGCCTCGCCGGAGGCCAGCCGCGCCATCACGGACATGCGCTGCAGCGACGAGGAGAAGGTGAACTGCTTCAGCACAGCCAGGCTCGTGGCGGGCTCCTGCGGGAGGCACGCGGGCACGCCACGCGTCACCAGCGCTGGGCAGCAGGGTGCAGCGCTGGCGAGCAAGGTGCAGCGCTGGGGAGCCACGCTGTAGAGCAGGGTGCAGTGCTGGGGAGCAGGGTGCAGCGCTGGGGAGCAGGGTGCAGCGCTGTAGAGCAGGGTGCAGTGCTGGGCAGCAGGGTGCAGCGCTGGGGAGCAGGGTGCAGCGCTGGGGAGCAGGGTGCAGCGCTGGGGAGCAGGGTGCAGCGCTGGGGAGCAGGGTGCAGTGCTGTAGAGCAGGGTGCAGTGCTGGGGAGCAGGGTGCAGTGCTGTAGAGCAGGGTGCAGTGCTGGGGAGGAGGGTGCAGTGCTGGGGAGCAGGGTGCAGCGCTGTAGAGCAGGGTGCAGCGCTGGGGAGCAGGGTGCAGCGCTGGGGAGCAGGGTGCAGCGCTGGGGAGCAGGGTGCAGCGCTGGGGAGCAGGGTGTTTCCCAGCATCACAAGACGACTGACCGCTGGTGAGCCAGTGAATCAGTGAGCGCTGGATCATCAATAAACCTGACTGCTTTTTGTTGAATACTACGAGCGAGCGCTGTGTAAAAGTATACGTATTGATGCTAAGCAATTGGCATGAGTATTCAGACATAAAACAAAAACAAAACACTTTTTGGATTTTCATATTCATAAGGAAAATTTAGCATTTTCGGATCCTTTAATTTCGTGATTGAACAAGCATTTGTGCTGACAAAAGTGACGTCACTTTGTGTGATGTTACAGCGCTCTTGGGAGGGGGAAAACACGAAAGTCAAGGGCGATGAGTGATGTCACATGCTGTGACGTCATACTCACGGATCAATCCAAAACAATCCTCTTCTTCGCATCATTCAAAATATCGTACCTAAGCCCGATTTAAAAATTTCTTAGGATGAATCCAAAAACTCTGGGGGAACATCCCTACTGAGCAATCAGAGGGCTCAGGGCGATTAACAAAGCCCAGCTGAGCGTGAGTGTGTGAGTGTGATGGTCACCGGTGTCTCTACTACCACTGGTGGAGACAGCACACAAATGGGACGGAATTTGAGCTTGCCGACCGACACCTCTTCGTCCGTCTCCTCCATGACCTGTTTTGAGAGGAAGACGGGGAAGGGCAACAGCAGTGCCACTTGACAAAGGTTCCCAATGAAGCAGCTTGGCCCCGTAGGCAAGAGAGGTGTTGCCAAAAGTCCCGGTTAGGTGTATAATTCGGTGGTGACGGCCTAAACCACGGTTGTATCTCAAACAGTTGAAGAGTCTCTCAGCTCATAACAAAGCTCATCTCCATTGGCGGCCCTGAGCCAGCCATGGAATCTCCACATTCTGAAGGCAAAGGGGACCAGTCTATTCACAGAGGGCAACTACCGTGGTGGTTTCTCATGAAATGACTCGCGAACAATCGTTTTGATTGATCCTGGACGATGGGCCCGCTTGACGCGGACGGAAGGTTTAAAACGCCCTGCGAATTTCCGAGACAAATGCTCCAAACACTACAGTGCTTCTTTTGCCGGACGTCCCAAGACACTCGCCGTTCCAGTGGTGACCACCAGATGTTAACTACCTCGCCTGGTATACGGGAGGTCATGAGTTCGATTCAGAATTGTAACGCCTGTATATTTGGAGTTTGGGTGTCTCTCTCTCTCCGTGGTCATGTGGACTTTTCTCTCCGCATTTAGAATCAACATGCGTTTAGAGTGTTTGGATTCTGTACATTTCCCAATGATTAGCCACTTCGTTGAGCTACCAATTGTGGCCAAGGTCACTTCGTAAAAAGAGCTACACAGCTCAGTGGGGCCTTACCTGGTAAAATAAAAATGGTTTAATAAATTGGTCATTCTACTCCCGAAGCTATCTCACGACCCACAAACATAAACTTGGATGTATAAAATGACACGTACTTACCATACACTACAAGCTCAGAATGATGCAAAAACTAAATGCGTAAATTAGCTAAGGGAGGATTTGGCTAAGATATGGCTGGCAGAAGGGCGGGTTTTTGTTGCATGGATTTTGGAACGTTGTATGTTACCAACGTGTGCACATTTGCAGAGGCATACAAGGTAAAGGACGATTAGTACTGTTTAACACGTAGGCTTTCGCGACCAATATTATTCATAATAAAGGTTTTTGGGTTAGATCGCGTTATTTATAAATGTGTCGTAACCCTTCCACCACCCGACACGGCCAATCAGCAAAAAAAAGTGTCACGTTGGCAAAAGACAAATAATTCACTACTTTAGCCCACCGGTGTGTTGAAGAGTGAATCCACAACATTTACAGTTTGAGTACGACATTTCGCTGGTAAATACATCCAGCATCATCGTCGTACTCAAACTGTAAATGTTGTGGATTCACTCTTCAACACACCGGTGGGCTAAAGTAGTGAATTATTTGTCTTTTGTCAACGTGACACTTTTTTTGCTGATTGGCCGTGTCGGGTGGTGGAGGGTTACGACACATTTATAAATAACGCGATCTAACCCAAAAACCTTTATTATGAACGATTAGTACTGTGTGACAGACCAGTGTGCCGGTGATTCAAGGGACCCCGAGCGGCAGAGTTAATGACGATACCCAAAGACCCCGGGATGAAGAGGGGGGATACCCATTGCGTGGCCTCGAACATGCGCACGTCCAGAGGATCGCCCTGGATTGCTCCGTCAATGAGCGCCAGCGAGTGGCACGTTGCCATGGCGTCGAAGAGCGCGTCCCGCGGCAGGGCGCGGCCCCGTTTGTAGGGATCCACGGCGCAGAATCTGTGCGCGTGCACAGAGAGAGAGGGCGTGCCGCCCCGACGTCACGTGACTTCGGCCGTCACGCCGTGTCCCGCAAAGGGCCCGGTGCCGAAGAGTCGGTGCGAGGAGTTTGCGTCAAAACCACCCGGCGCGTTCGCCAACAGCAGCGCTGCGCGTGGCCTTCAAAAGGACATGATAGGCCAGTGGGGGCCCCTTCTTCGGAGCACGCGTTTACACGAGCTTCAAACATGTTGCACATGTGAATTGGTTAAATGTTAACTGATTATGCATAGGCGAAGTTTGACTATATTTGGGGGGGTGGGGGGGGGGGCAGGGGTTTCGCTTTGTCCCTCACATTAAGAATCCCGGATGGATATAATAAATTAAAAAAAAATAATTGTAAAGTACTGAAAATAAATTAATAAAGGTGCCCAGTTTGGGGAGGGGCATTTACCCCCCCCCCCCATGCCCCTCTCCCCCACAAACTCCGCCCATGTGATTATGTAAACGACTCCGGTAACATTTGCAAACGTGGAATGGTTATTAACATGTGCAAATGGTAATACAAAACCAAGTTACAGTGTGCGAAACTATTTGAATGCTATGACTATGTAATATGCAATTGCTACGTATTATTTGTCAATGGACTGCAGGATGAAGGGCTCCCCATGCCGTGTCGGCCATGGGGGGGCTATTTGACCATACTTCACCGCGATGGTCGGTGTGCGGGTTGGCAAAGCGGTGGCCCAGAACCGGTTCAGATGTCACTCCCCGCTGACGTTAGCCGTGGCTTGGATTCAAACTCGGGTCGCCGGGTTCGTAGCGCCGTGTGCAAACCACAACGCCACTGCTCCATCGCGTAATTCCAGACACAGCTCTCCACTCATCATCTCGAATTCGGCTTAGACATGGAGGGCAGCATGGCTGGCGGATGCACGGGAGCCGAGTCAGAGGGCAGGCTGAATTGCGAATCGTGAATATGGAGCAAAGTTTGGCTTGCCTGTTCTCGGAGACCCTGAGAAGTCCCCACAAGTCGAGCCCATCCTCCGTCAGTGTCCCTGTCTTCATTACACACACACATACACACACACGAGTCCCAATACGTCTCCATCCACAAGGGTCTCAATACAAAATGTTGCCAGTACACAGACGTCCACAGGACAAAGTTCCATCACAAAGTGTTAAAATACACAGAAAGAACCGCCATACACTGGTCCATCATCAACATTATCATCACCACCCACCATCATCATCATCATCTTCGATCAGCATCATGAACATCGTCATAACCACCTCCATTCATTAACAACACTGAGCTACGTAGCTCTATTTCAGAAGCGACCTGGCCACAAATGATAGTTCAACCAAGTGGCTTATCATCATGTGGAAATTTATAGCAACCAAATGCTCTCAGCGCATGTTTAGAAGTGTGGAGCGGAAAAACCGGAGGATCCGGAGAAAAATCCACACGACCACTGGGATAACATGCAAACCCCAAATATACAGGCATCAGGGTCGGGATCGTACCCACAACCTCCTGTACACCGGGCGCGTGCCGCCCCACTCTCCCTGAGTGCCACGGGGAGCCGCACCTTGTCAAAGCCGACGAGGTTGATCTGGCCGCACACATTGATGCGCTGCGGGCTAATGCAGAAGATGTTGACCCTGCGGAGCCGCCGCTGCGCGTACATGATGCCCGCCGTCATGGCGGCCGGCAGCGCGGGAGGCACCGCGATCGTAATGATGTCCAGGGCCTTCTTCACGACCTCGCCGGCCTCGGTCTGCGGTGGGAACGATGATCATCGGGTGGGGGCAAACGTTCATCGGAAACGACCGCTGGCATTGTCCTGCGCGTGGGGGAGGTCCCGGATATTTCCACCACGAGTGTGGAATTCAGGAGTCGCCAAGTTGTGGCTGCGGTGAAGTGCAATCCGATGCGGGCGTCGCATTGTATTGTATAGAATGGGTCCCAGTGTGGCTCGACGGGTCGCTGTGTGTGTCTACGGGTATTCATGCGAGTGTATGGGTCTCTATTAGAGTCTAATTGTGACTGTGCAGGTGCGTGACCTATCACTCGCATCATCGATCATTGCCCCACACAATGTTTTGCAGGAGATGTTAACCATCGGTTAACCATCCAATGGCTTTTCAAACTTAACAGAGTTTCAAATTCATCCATTACTTTTCAAATGCAGTATGAAAGAAAGGAAAAACATGGCATTGTTCATTGGCAATGTACTATTATTGACCTTGTTTACTCAGGGAAGCCTCACCGAGTCTCAAGACTCAGTGAGGCTTCATTGTATATATGTATGTGTGTTGAACTTCTTTCGTACCGTATGCAGCCAAACCATGCTAAAAGCAGAGGTGCGGGGGAAGGACAACAAACTAAACACAAAAAGCAGATTAAAGGAATGTGTTTTCAATTTGTGGCCAGGTCACTGCTCAAAAATAACTCGACAGCCTGGACATTTCTAGTATCCGTGGGTAAGCACGGGTCAGCAACAAAACAGATGGACAGCTGGCTTAACACGCAGGCTTTCGCGATCAATATTATTCATAAGAGATGTTTGGGTTAGATCATGTAAATATAAATGTGTCATTAAACCTGCCACCACCCGACACAGCCAATGAGTAAGGTTTGTCACGTATACAAAACGTGCCAATTCGTTACTAGTTCAGCACACGGGTGTGTTGGAGAGTAAAACCCACATGTACAATTTGAGTACAACGTTTCGCCAGTAATTACAACCAGCATCATCAGGCGGAGAGCCGGAGTCGGTAAGATGCGCAGCACCACAGGTGGGCACAGGTGGCGCTGTGGCACGAAGGAGACCTGCGGCCGTGACATTTACAAACGCGAGTTGCTGACCCGTGCTTACCTGCGGATACTCAAATTTCCAGGCCGCAGTTGGTAAACTGGGATACAAAGAATTTGCCGTGTATACAGGAATCTGCGGTTGGCAAGTCCGGGGAATGCAAACTAATTTCTTTAGAACTGCTTTTTGTGTGTCTTTCCCCTGCACCTCCATTTGGTTGGCTACATACGGTGCGAAAGAAGTTCAACATACATACATACATACATATATTCTTTGGGTATTTCGGTAAAGCCACGTAAATAGCCACGTAGATAGGAAAAAAAAGATACATACAAATGATAGCTCAATGAAGTGGATTATCACGTGGAAACTTATAGGAGCCAAAGACTGTAAACACGTGATGTTGATTCTGAATGTGGAGTGAAAAACCAGAGGAGCCGGAAAAAGTCCACGTTACCACGGGGAGAGAGAAATGTGAACTCCAAGTATACAGCAGCGTCAGGGTTGGGATCGAACCCACGATGTCTTGTATACCAGGCGAGGTCGTTGACATCTCACCCCAGTGTGATACATCTCACTGGGCCCAGCACCGCGCTCTATCCCCACTCGGCCCCAACGCGACGTGGCTATCGTGCACGCAAGAGCGGCGAGCGCACCCCACTGAGCGAGAAGATGACCACGGTGTAGATCATTCCCACGAGCGCCACGGCGATGAGCGACATGAGGAAGCGGAAGGCGTCGCGGAAGAGCTTGAAGTCGGTGGGCTTGGGGTAGAGAATGGAGCGCACCAACTTCCCCTTGCTGGTGGAGAAGCCTTGGGAGGAGGGAGTTGGGGGGGGGGGGGCGTGAGCAGGGCATGGGTCAGGCGACTCCACACGAACCGGCATGGCACACCCACGCTCATCTACAGGGTTACACGTGTCTGGTCAATTTACACGGCGACCGAGTTGCTGCAGGAAATATGGACACACGGCTGGCTGCCTTTTTCCTCCGAGCCAACTCCGGTCGCTCCATCGGCAGACAAGTCGCGAGACACAATCATGTCCCACTCAGAATTGTCACGGCTAGCAAGCGGTGCACCAATCCGTTTTGTTTTCGTTTTGGTTTGTTTCACGTGCTCGTTGCTGACCGGGGGCTTACACCATGAACTCCCTACAGTGGAGAATCTGGTTATACCATCACGGGTGGCCAACACATGGACATGAACCCAGGGTCTCAGCAGTGCCAGCTCAGTGTCTATGACATGGGCCTTATGAATCCCTGTACCACTCAGGTACCTCCCTCAGGAACAAGTATGCATGTACAGTGAGGGAAAAAAGTATTTGATCCCCTGCTGATTGTGTACGTTTGCCCACTGACAAAGAAATGATCAGTCTATAATTTTAATGGTAGGTTTATTTGAACAGTGAGAGACAGAATAACAACAAAAATCCAGAAAAAACACATGTCAAAAATGTTATGAATTGATTTGCATTTTAATGAGGGAAATAAGTATTTGACCCCTCTGCAAAACATGACTTAGTACTTGGTGGCAAAACCCTTGTTGGCAATCACCAGAGGTCAGACGTTTGTTGTAGTTGGCCACCAGGTTTGCACACATCTCACGAGGGATTTTGTCCCACTTCTCTTTGCAGATCTTCTCCAAGTCATTAAGGTTGCGAGGCTGACGTTTGGCAACTCGAACCTTCAGCTCCCTCCACAGATTTTCTATGGGATTAAGGTCTGGAGACGGGCTAGGCTACTCCAGGACCTTAATGTGCTTCTTCTTGAGCCACTCCTTTGTTGCCTTGGCCGTGTGTTTTGGGTCATTGTCATGCTGGAATACCCATCCACGACCCATTTTCAATGCCCTGGCTGAGGGAAGGAGATTCTCACCCAAGATTTGACGGTACATGGCCCCGTCCATCGTCCCTTTGATGCGGTGAAGTTGTCCTGTCCCCTTAGCAGAAAAACACCCCCAAAGCATAATGTTTCCACCTCCATGTTTGACGGTGGGGATGGTGTTCTTGGGGTCATAGGCAGCATTCCTCCTCCTCCAAACACGGCGAGTTGAGTTGATGCCAAAGAGCTCCATTTTGGTCTCATCTGACCACAACACTTTCACCCAGTTGTCCTCGGAATCATTCAGATGTTCATTGGCAAACATCAGACGGGCATGTATATGTGCTTTCTTGAGCAGGGGGACCTTGTGGGCGCTGCAGGATTTCAGTCCTTCACGGCGTAGTGTGTTACCAATTGTTTTCTTGGTGACTATGGTCCCAGCTGCCTTGAGATCATTGACAAGATCCTCCCGTGTAGTTCTGGGCTGATTCCTCACCGTTCTCATGATCATTGCAACTCCACGAGGTGAGATCTTGCATGGAGCCCCAGGCCGAGGGAGATTGACAGTTCTTTTGTGTTTCTTCCATTTGTGAATAATCGCACCAACTGTTGTCACCTCACCAAGCTGCTTGACAATGGTCTTGTAAGCCCATTCCAGCCTTGTGTAGGTCTACAATCTTGTCCCTGACATCCTTGGAGAGCTCTTTTGTCTTGCCCATGGTGGAGAGTTTGGAATCTGATTGATTGCTTCTGTGGACAGGTGTCTTTTATACAGGTAACACGCTGAGATTAGGAGCACTCCCTTTAAGAGTGTGCTCCTAATCTCAGCTCGTTACCTGTATAAAAGACACCTGGGAGCCAGAAATATTTCTGATTGAGAGAGGGTCAAATACTTATTTCCCTCATTAAAATGCAAATCAATTTATAACATTTTTGACATGCGTTTTTCTGGATTTTGTTGATGTTATTCTGTCTCTCACTGTTCAAATAAACCTACCATTAAAATTATAGACTGATCATTTCTTTGTCAGTGGGCAAACGTACAAAATCAGCAGGGGATCAAATACTTTTTTCCCTCACTGTATGACTTAACCAGGTACCTCGTAGTCTCATCCCAGCCCCCAATGATTGGATAAAAAATAAATCATATACAATTTTGTCCTGCACTTAATTTTAATAAAAGCCAGCTGTGAAAATAAAACAAATGTATGCGTTTGACCAGGTTTAAACCCTTTCTGGCAATAAAACAGGTGTTAAGATGTTCAAACAACAAATAGAAACCTTTTGCAAGGCATGAAGTCTGCATTAACCAGACGTACTTGTCGTGAACTTGCAAACAAACACGCTCTGATAATATATGCATTGTCTTTGAAACTGACTGGCCTACACCAGAGACAGTGTTTGACCGTCACACGACGAAGGGCAGGTTCTAATGGCCAGACGTCCCTCCTTTAAGGGATCTCAAGAGGTAGCGCATGTGACATCCGCTCCCGCGAGCTGCTCTCTAACATAGAGGGCTGCACTGGTCCGCAAGAAGTCTGAATGGAGGCTCCATCTCAAGACATATCAAATTGGGGTAAAACTGGTGAAAAAGATCAAAAGATACAACGACAACAAAACCTTTCTAATCCCCCCCCCCCGGATGAAGTTGGTTACCCGTCACGTAGCCTGGCTGGAACGTGGATTTATTTTTTTCTCCGTCGATTAGCGACCGCGATTGGCACGCGGTCAATAGGATAACGCTGCCGATTTTTTTTCATTTGTTTAAGATAAAAAAAAACCACATCTAATCTGATAGGGTGAAGGAGCGGAGGAGCATCTCGGTGCCGGCTTTACCTGTGTTCACCGCCACGGCGAGCACCTTGTCGGCGGCGCCGGGGCGCGTCTGGATGAGCCGCGTGCCGCAGAAGAGCACAAAGCGGCGGAAATCCTCGGCGCCCGCGCTCACCCACGGCGCGTCGCCCTCGCGGCGCGGCAGCGTCGACTTGGTCACGGGGACGCTCTCGCCTGGAGGTGGTGCGCGGCAAAGGAGTCGTCAGGACGACGACGACGATGAAGAAAACGGCGACGCGGCGCAGCGGGGGGTTCCGCGGGGAGCCGATCACCGGGGGGAACGCCGCCCCCCCACCGGCCCCCCTGCCCGCACCCCCCCCAGCCGTGCCCGCCCCAGCTCGCCCTTCCCGGCGCTCTCTCGTCAGATCTCGCGCCATACCACGCAGGTCCGAGCCTGCACTGCGCTTGGATGGGCAGGTCAGCATGCATGCACAGGTTGTCGTAAGGGTTTTACGAGCTATGCGGCTGAGGGTGGTGCAGCAAAAGTTCTACATCTATGTGCTCAATGGCAACGAGGTTTCAGATGATGTCATCAGATTTGGAGAATTTAATGAGTCTTTGGATGGCAGTTCACGATTAGGGTTTCTTGACTACCAAACTGCCAAAAAGCATCGCTACCTTCTAGGGTCAGCGATAACTGCGATTGAAAGCGTCGGAAACGGGCGAGAAACGGGGGCTTTGCCTCCTCGCAAGGACGTGACCGTGTGCGCATACGGTGCGCGACTGTGCCGAGTCGCACGGGGCCGGAGGGGGCCCAGGCCACCGCAGCTTTACCTGTGAGCATGCTCTCGTTGACGACGCAGGAGCCGGATACGAGGACGGCGTCGCACGGCATTATCCCCCCGTTGCTGGGGAACGTTATCGTGTCCCCCGGCACCACCTCGGTGGAGGTCGTGTCTCTGCTGGCTGAGGGAAGCACGCACACGTGCTGCGGTCACTCCCGCGCCGCAGAGGACAGCCCATCTTATTTTGTTATTTATCTGGCCACGTAGACTATGTTTAAGGTTAAGTACTTAGCTAACAATGAGGAAGGACTGGCGGTTCAAAACACAATGAGAAGAAATCTACTCAGCCCATCATCCCGTGAGGTTCGATTGACATAAGGGCGCCTAAGGGCCTCGTCTGGTATACAGGAGATCGTGGGTTTTATCCCGACCCTAACGTCTGCTGTATATTTGGAGTTTGTGTGCCTCTCTTCCCGTGGTCGCGCAGATGTTTCTCCGGGTGCTCCGGTTTTTCCCTCCACAAAGAGCATCAACATCGCACGTTTATAGTATCTGGCTGCTTTAAATTTCCACATGATGATAAGCCACTTCGTGGAGCTGTTATTTGTGACCAGGTCGTTTCTGAAAAATATCTATATAGCTCATTGGGCCTTATCCCGTAAAAAAAAAAATAATAGTCCAAGTACCACTTTGTGGTGCAAAGCCAATTTTTTTGTTCACCACTGATTCAGGGCAAGAAAATTAGGCGAGTACCATCCAATACCCCTCTGAGCAGGGAGACAATTTTACTTGTATTTAGCGAAGCACTGGACTCCACCAGCTTAATCGTCTTATCTGTACGGATAGTAAGGAAATTGCTAATTTTATTTCTTGACAACGGAAAAAGCAACACGATATTTGCCCCGGCGGGGCATGCAACGTCCTGTTTTGTGAAAGCAGATTCATTCATTTACACATCAACCAGTTCACCAGAGCGTTCCCAAACAGATGATATGCCCACGTATTGTGCCAACTGACATTTGTAGGCAATATCAGCTACATAAAACAGTACGCGCTATCCTAAATATGAAACGAAACTTTTTTTTATTTTGCCAGGTAAGGCCGCCGACTGAGCTTAATAGCTTTTTTTCAGAAGCGACCTGGCCACAAATGATAGCTCAGAGAAGTGACTTATCACGTGGACATTTATAGCAGCCAAATACTCTGTGTTTCTAAGTGTGGAAGAACAAACTGGAGGACCCGGAGGAAAATTCATGCAACCATGGGGAGAGAGACATGCAAACTCCAAATATACAGCAGGCGTCAGGGTCGAACCCACGACTATCTGTACACCAGGCGAGGTACCCATCTTGCCTATCCAGGGAACGTCAACTCAAGGTCTCACTATAACCGTGTCAAAACTAGACGTGCAACATATGTATGTTTGTATGTATGTATGTTGAACTTCTTTCGCGCCGTATTTAGAGTATCCAGGCGGCTACCCCACGATCAAACCGGTTTGGCAACTGCAATGAGTTGATGGGCTCAGGCCCGCTCATATTTCATTTTGATAATTCACTAAGTTTGGCTATTTTCTAACTCTGAGAATGTCAAATATCTGTTCGACTGTCACATTAATAATTACGTGTCTCTCATAGCAGGGCTCGATGGCAAAATGTGCCCCTGTGTGTGGGTGGATAAAATAATACAAAAATATACACCTGAAAGTATCTACAAATTGTAAGTATGTACGTACAGGGACTCCTCTACTTACGAACGGGTTAGGTTCCAGGTCTGTTCTTAAGTCGATTTGTTCGCAAGTCCAACTTTACTCCTGTCGATTACCAAACGTGTTGTACGGCGTGCACACTAAACATTGGGAATGGCTTTAAAAGTCGCATAATCTCCTGTAGATGTAGATGCCACCGGTTCTTCACGTTCTGCAGATGTAGATACCACCACCGCCATCTATTGCACGGTGGTTGAACTTAAGACTCCCGGTCCGAACAGGCAAACTGGACATACGGATAGGTTTGTTCGTATATATGAAAGTTCACAAGTCGAATGACCGCAATTAGAGGAGTCCCTGTACGTTAAACTTCTTTGCTAATCGGAGATGCGGGGGTTTCATCTGACCATCGCTGTGGAACAGCAGACCAAGCTGGAAGGCTGCCAGGCAGTGAGCTGACAACAAAAACAAAGTTCTCTGGAACATCAAGATTTTTTTCACACCAATTTGTGTTCGTACCACATGTGGGAGGAAACCTGAGCACCCCAGAAAACACACGCATGCGAGGGGACAACGTTCCACCCAATACAGAAGGGACAGATGATATCAGTCTACAATTTGCTGTACTGCATCCTGCCAGAAAGATGTGGCACTGCGCGTGAGCATATTAGTACAAGGCAGGAGGGTGTAAACAAATGACGAAATGTGCAGATGGACACCCACGGAGCTATCTGCCCATGGATCGTGATGACGATGATGATGATTCTGCTGGCAGGCCAGGGTATTGCCCACGAGAAGGGAGTCTCACAAACTTTTTTTTCCATTCGTCCGATCCTCAAACCCTCCTCACTACCTCCACATTGCGGGGTTTACAGGCACGCATTATCGCCACCGCTGCCCAGCTAAGAAGTTAAAATTTGCAGACTGTGTTGACATTTTGCACTGCTCTGATGAAGCTGCGAATGGATTCCTCGTTTCGTGACACCATGCCGACAGCACGATCACTTTAAAAGTGGAAATTATTACGTTTTCAACGGCACACGAACAAATACGAACAGTCACCTCAGTTCCATTGCACTGCACACAAAGCAAAGCCTTACTTCCGTCTCTTCCGAGTATCGTCACAGGGAGGTTGCTGTGCTCTTTGACCATCTTGTTCAATGCCACTGCTTGCTAGGAGGAGGGAAAGGAGAGAAAGCGTCTTTTGCCTCGGCCATTGAACAAAAACAGACAACTGCATCGCACATGTTCAGATGCGCTCCTGCGGCCGTCTGGAATGCTCTTCCTTCCGATATTAGGACGCCACTGGAGCTTTGCACTTTTAAATGTAGATTGAAATCTCATTTCTTTATAACTGTCTTTTGTGTTCCATTTGTTGTCCTTCCCCCGCACCTCCAATGAGCGCGGTTGGCTACGTACGACGCGAAAGAAATTCAACATACACACATGCAAAATTACACGGCAGTGATGCGGCCAAGCGGTAGCGCATTCGCCGCCTGTCGTTCGCAAGGCTAGGCCATCGTGTGCCGGCGGTCATGGTCCAAATGTGAAAAATGCATCTCAAATTGTTCTGAGTTGGAACAGACGTAGCAATCATTGCCCAGCACTCCCGCAAGTAAAACAAAAACTTGACAAGCACCTCCTGAAAAAGACTCACCGAGGCTCTCGTGGGTAAACAAAACGTAATAAATAACTGAATGTGCAAATAATAAGTATATATTGTGCCCGAGCGGTTAGGGTTAGAACGTGACTTGGGGCAGCCATTGTTCTCTGCCCGGTACACTGTGGCAGCCGCTCCTGAGCGCGTCAGGCTGCAGTGTACACTCAGTCCTCCGCAGTTTTTTAACGGCTGCACGCAGGGCGATTTAGCTAGCACAGTTACACTGCGTGGCGAACACTTGCTGTTGTGACCTCCAGGCGTTAACTTTCAATCGTCCTCTCTCTACTCGCGTCATCTTTCTGCAAACCTCCAGAATCACCATGTGAGAATCATCGGACCAGGAGTCGTAGCTTAACGCCAAGCGAATTAAAAGGAGCAAGGAGTGGGGATTGCCATTTCCACTGGCCATTACTTTTTCTTTGGGAATAAATGTGAAACATCAATGTCCTCAAACTTTACGTGCATACCCCGCCTTCCTCCAGCAGAGTTGCCACTCTGCCCATCTCATCACCTTGCGCACGGTGTAGATGGAGAGGCCCACAGATATGAGAGTCATGGCGATGATGGCGTACGAGTACTCCATGTAGGACTCCGCAAACCACAGGCACACACTGAACACTTGGAAAACGTAGAAGGGGTTGAGCACCTGCCAGAAAGGAAACACCGCGGGATCTCATCATTCGCAATCCGCGCACACTTTGGGGAGAAAGCCACAGGATATTCGGTCGCAATGCCACCATCGCCATCTTAACCAAACGACGTGAAGAAGATATGATCATCCAAATGATCTACTTTGGCACCGTGTTTATCCAGATATAATGCTTCCAAAATGTAGTTTACAAAAAAATTACACTTTTATTTATTACTTTTCAGATGGAATACATTGTTTTAAAGATAATGTATTGTTTATTTACAACACCACGTAAAACTTATCCTGTCATTTTCTCCCTTGAAATTGACCTCTCCTGGTGGTGCAATTCTCTCATCGATGCGCCGATAGTACTTGCCTCTTTAAAGAGTAACTTCCACATGGGGGGTACTGGGATGTCGATGAGATTTAGGCCATAGACAAGTTTCCTGGGAACGGAGAGCAACACGCAACATCAGCCCCAACGACACCACACCGCACCTGGGAGACAATTTCACGATCATAAATGTGTTCAATAAACCCTTGTTAATTCGACACATATGGGGCTCTGACCTTGCTGAATTATCCAATATTCCGAATTATCTGCAATGGTACTCCCCAGTGCCTCCTGCCCCAAATTTTTTTTTTTCAAAATTTGTTTTCAAACTCTTCACACGCACCATACGAATTGACACACACCCCGCATCAATTATATCCACAACTTCAGATTTGTCTCGCAGACTAAGGGAATTCTACTTCAGTCCCTTTCTATTACTTCTTGATGTCGGTGTAAGGCGACATTTCCGAGGTGGTTGGCTTGCACGGAGTGCACAAACAAGGTAAAGTCTAAAGCGACGGGTCTGCACTCACGCTCACCACGCGTGCCGCCAAAGGACCGAGACGTTGTTCTGGTCGTGGTGTGCGGCGTCGCTCCACGTGTCTGCCGAAATTGGCCCATTCGGTACGACAATTCGGCTCAAGGCGAATTTCTAACACTGTATGTATGCTGAAATTGCAGCCGTGCCGAATTATCCCCAATAATGAATGATCAAATAACCGAAATATCGAGGTATTACTGCAATTTACATCATTCAACAAATGGCATATGTGTAATTTACGTCGATACATCCTTTAAATATATAGCCAAGTGAAAGTTCATTGAGACTAAAGTCTCTTGCCTTGCAAGGTAGACCTGAGGGATATTTATAATAAAAGGGACAGTTCCACAAGTTAGGCAACATCACAATTAACAATTCAGCAGTGGATATATCACGGCTGATGACATGAATGAGACATTGCATGCTTGCTTATTTTGTTCTTTATATTCTGCACAATGACACTAATGGTTATTGTGAGTTAAAATTAACTGGAATTCAGTGACAGGTACAAAACAAATTAAACGGATACCTCAAATCTCTTTGCGACTGATCGAGGCCCTTCCCAAATTGATCGTGGATCTCCGTACAGGTGAGGGTATTCTCCAGTCCACTGCGTAAATAAAAATACATATTATATATATACAGACAAAGACAAATATTTCCCATATAGTCTGCTAGGTAAAGTGCTGTTAGCGGGCGCCTATGAAGGCCGGCATGGCACACGAGAGGGTGGGTGGCCAGCATCGCGCCCAGCCGCCTTTGTCTTCCCAGTGGTGATGTTTACACATCGCACCAGGTACTTATAAGTGGCTGAGTTGACCTAGGGGAGGCCAGGACCTGTTCAAATATTCGCCACCGTTATTAGTCATGTTAACGACAAGCACGTGTTTCTTTTGTTACGAGCATCGCAAATTGTACAACGTTGTTTAGAATCAAACGAATTATCATACAACTGTAGACGAGCGAATATCACGCGGGGGAATCTCCACCTTGAAAGACTCCTTGGCGGAAAGCTCAGATGACAACTGCACTTGCCTGGCAGACAAGGCCAAGCTCATAAGAAAGGTAAAAATGTCAAGGTGCAGCCCTGCAATTGCTTGCTCACACCACTGTGAGGGGAAAGGGCCTCCAAATATTAGGGAGCTCTTGGAGAGCAATCATTCATTCATCACACGTAGTCAGCGAAGGACCGTTGCCCCAAACGTATGACCCTCTTGCGACAGCATTCACATCAGCTGCTCTTGCTGCCGTACACCGGCGTCTCGAGCATTGGAAAGACATTCTAGAGAGTATTGGACCTACTGTCCCATGCTAACCAGATGTCCTGGTTAACATGGAAGAGAATCCACACTTTATCCCACCCATGTATATATACACTGCTGCTGGCTGGACAGAGGCGAATGGAGAAAGGAATATAATAAACTTGCCCTGTTGATTCAACTCACGTGCTGGGCGATTTAAATTGAAGCGGTGACCTCTGGAACGCAAATTCAGTATGTTGAACTTCTTTTGCACCCTACGCAGCCAACCGTGCTAGTCGGAGGTGTGGGAAATAATAGCAGTAATAGTTGTTAAGAGTTAAATAAAAGAAAATAAATGCAACTTTTTCTAGGCCTCCTTTACCCTACATGGCAGCAGCCCACGTACGGCCTGGTAGTTATTGATAGAGGGCCCTGATTCAATGGCAACAATACAATTCCCTGGATCGTTTCTAAACAATATTCAATTTCTGAATACAGTAAAACCTTGGATTGCGAGTAACTTGGTCTGCGAGTGTTTTGCAAGACGAGCAAAAAATTTAAATAAATATTAATTTTTGATTTAAAGCTTTCGTGACTGCAGGGATTCATATTCTTGGTTCTTTCGGTAATGTCACGTATAAGGGAAACAATAAAATAATAAAAATAGAAAACAATAAAATTCTCACGACGTTTCGACTGTAACACAAGCAATAATCATCAGGTGTGAAAACCAGTCGAAACGTCGTGAGAATTTTATTGTTTTATATTTTTATTATTTTATTGTTTCCCTTATACGTGACTTTACCAAAAGAACCAAGAATATAAATATTAATTTGATAAACGAGCGAGGTCTGGCAGTACGAGTAGTACGTATACGCTTTGTCTGCCGAGCGTCACGTGATCACAACTGATATACGAGTGCTTTGATATACGAGTGCTTTGGATTACAAACACGTTTCCGGAACGAATTATGCTCGCAATCCAAGGTTTTACTGTACTTTTCACAATGGCTCTATACTGATGACATGAATGTCACGTGTGGATATCTCGCGACCCTTACCCCAGTCTTTCAAATTTCTCCATCTTCACGTTCCAAACGTAGCGAATCTTCTGATGATTAAAGTAACGGATCTGTAGAGACACCAGCGAAACAGGCGCAGTTTTAGTACGAGCCTATATTGTAATACCAGGCAATCGATTTATAGATACCCCGCTAAAATAATCGGGTAGAAGTTATTATGGAGAAAACAACGTTTTATGTCAACACCTCTACACGTCTCCCATCAATCTCCATACAAGTATTAAATATGTTAACTCCCCCCTCTATAAGATGTGAAGCCATACCCCTTTCAGAATATATAATCACCTCTAGATTTAAAGCTTTCGTGACTGCTAGGATCCATACTCCTTGGTTCTATTGGGTAAAGTCACGGGGCAGGGCGTGGGGATCTTTTGTTTTTTACAGGGTGTGATGACACCCACAATGACTGCACCTAATAAGCTATTCTCTGTCAGCACACTCCCAAATTAAACTGTAACAAACCAAACCAACAAGAACTGGTGGGGGGGGGGAGCGAGAAGAAGGTTCGGGGGGGGGGGAAGGAAGTGGAATTTGATCGCCCAAATTGGACATGAGGTCTCGCGTCAGACAATAGAAACACGCGCAGGGTGTTTCTGGTGCTCTCCTCTGCCGGCACAGCCACGACATGCCTTGTGTTTACGGCACCAACCAGCAGTGTTTACATGTCCACATTAAATATGAAAATAATATTGACTTATAATAATTAATATAATAGGACATCTGTGAAAGAGAGCTTTATAGCTCATCGGATTCCTCCAGTATAAGTAAAGATTCTGATTCTGACTTACAGACCGGTGCCAAAAAATCCACCGCTGGATGAAGGTCTCCCCACGCCGTGTAAGGTCACCGGGGTTGCTTGACCAGACTTCACCAGGTTTGGTGAAGGTGGTGGGGGAGGGGGGAGACCGGTTCGGAGATCACTCGCCACAGACGTCATCTATCTGTGGCCGGAAATCGAACTCAGCGACATTGGGTTCATAGGCCAGTTTACAAACCCACAGTGCTCAAATGAAGTGCGCACACTCACACTGAGGCAGTGCTCATCTCCTGTTCATAGCCCAGTGTCGGTGGTGGAAATTCCACATTCCTATGGAGGAGGCAAGCCTCTCCAAAGGACAGCCACTGGTTGTCTTCCCCACAAACTGGTACTCACTATATTGACCCCGGAGGGATGATGCCGAGAGTTGAACTCGCAACCAATTGCGAACTGCTCGCTCCACCGCTGAGCCACCGGGTATGTTGTCACGTTCGTATCAGCAGAGAGATAATATCCCAGTAAACGTGCCAACGTTGGGCCAACGTTGGCACGCGACTGCAACCGTTGGCCCAACATTCCCTGTTTCCTGGGATGTGAGTTTGCAGACGTGTACAGCCTTTTTGTCAATCCACTGCTGGATGTGGGCTTCTCCATGGCATGCGGGTCCATGGGGGTTATTTGACCATACTTCACCACACTGGTCGGTGCTGGTTGAAGACGGGGAGTGTCATAGTGCATCGCATTACGATTGCAATGGAGGGCTTAGTACATCACACGCAGACGAAGATCCCCCGTGTAACCATAACAGACTGTTGAGGCAAGTGCTGTTAGCGAGCACCTACGAAGGCCGGCACGGCACACGAGGGGGGTGGGTGGCCAGCACCACGCCCGGGCGTCTTTGTATGACTCATGGCAATGATTACACTCATCACCAGTTATTCATTTGAAGCCGAGTCGACGACGGGGAGGCCCAGGACCGGTTTAAATAATCATCACTGGTGTTGGTGGCCAAGAGCGGGAATCGAACTTCGTAGCGTAGCACGCTAACCGCTACACTACCGCTCCCAGTATGCACGCGCGCATGCACACGCTTTTAATATTCCAGCCGAAAACCTCTGCCATTTAGATGGTTGCAAGTTGAAATTTGCAGGGCGGAGACGGTAGATTAGAAAAAACTCACAAGCTAAGTGAGTGAGACGCGAGGGTGTGTGATGCGAGCAACGAGGAAGGAACACGGTGAAACGCGTGGGGCACAAGTCACTGCGGGCGGCTCGCAGCACCACTCATGTCACTTGAATGATGGCTCGTTGATGTAGAGGGGAAAACCGGAGGGCCCGGAGAGAGACATGCAAACTCCAACTATACAGGCGTCGGGGTTGGGAACGAACCCATGACCTCCTGTATACCAGGCGTGGTAGTTAACATCTCGCCACCAATGACAGACACCATCAGTGATGCGCGACACCCGCACTCACCTTCATTTCGGGCTGGTGCAGGGACGAGAATATTTGCGACTTTCCGCTGGCGACCAACGCGAAGTCGACACGCAGGGCCTCATCCCCACCGCCACCCAAGTGGGAATTCTCACGCAGCTTCAGCCAATCCACCTTTTGCCTCGACCACGTCTGAAACTCATCCTGCACGTAAAATCGAGATTACGCAGAACGTTGTTCGTTTGTAAAATGTTTTTTTTTCCATAATAAAGGTTTATTTTTTTGGTCTCGATCGTGTAAATATAAATGTGTCGTTAAACCCGCTACCACCCGATGCAGCCCATTAGTAAGCTTTGTTACATAACCAAAACATGCCAATTAGTTACTAGTTCAGCATACCGGTGTATTTGCGAGTAAATCCACAATATTTATCATTCGAGTACGACATTTCGCTGGTAATTACAACCAGCCTCATCAAGTGACAGCCAACATTGGTCTGGAAGGCCTACATGTGTTAAGCTTTTTTATTTAAATGTCCCCGTGGTTTCAGGGCCAGCGAAGTGTAAGTTGCCATCTCCAACTACAAGTCGGTCAAATATCTCTGCCCTCTCTTTCTGCCTCTGCTCTGAAGAAGGGTCACTGCCTGGAATGTCACCCCATTACAGTCCACGTTTTGCTGCTGTAAGGTCTTGCTTCTTGGCTAATATGGCGAGTTCTTTCATTTGTGTTTGACCACCGATAACAGTCCCCAAACTTTTCATGAACAAAATATATAACATGGCACCTGCAAGACATCATTCCTATGTACTTGTGCAGAGGGGAAGAATAATATTTTTGCGTCTCTTTTAAACGACACTATTGACACCCCAGGCAGTACCCCGGGGTACCAAAGTATCCCGGCTCTCCCATAATGTCCGTGATGCAGTCATTTTTAGTCTGTTGATGTTCAGCGATGCGGCAATCGGCTCATCTCGACGAGCTGTACACGATGCACTATTCAAAGTTTAATTTTATGGTGATGTTTGGCGTTTCGACATCGCGGAGTAGCACTGATTTCGGATTGATTGGTACCCCAGTCACGGAGTTCAGCACACCCCTGGAAAAAATAGTGTCCCAGAAATAAAATATTTAATTGCCTCGGCCATTTTGTATTATTTGGTACCCCGGGGTGCCGCCATGAGGATCAACCGTCAAACTATCGTGTATTGACATAAAATTATTAGCCAAACTTATTTTTACGTGGGGCCAAACTTTTCATCCATGTAAGTGACGTACACCTTCCACAGTCACATAGGTCATATATATTTTATTTTACAATGCTTCCAATTCGGTGGACTCTTCACATTAATCTGAAAGTCAAAATTTGAAAGGTGTTTATACGCTGGGAAAATAAACACTCGTTTCCATTGGCAGCCCTGAGCCAGTGGTGGAAATTCCTAATTCCCATGGCAGAAAACCAAGTGTCTTTATCAGATAATCACTTGCTGACTTCAAACAAATTGGTACTCGTTTTATCAACCCAGGTGAGACGATAGGCCAGGATTGTCAGTCGTGGATCGGCTGAGTGTTAAACGCTCCAATCAATGTGGCAATTGGTAAGGCATCAAATCCAACTGCAACGTCAATTCAGGAGTAAAGAAAAAGATGCTGGGCGAGAAGAGTTACCAGAACGTGGTGTGTAAAACCCGCTGCTTCACCAGATAGGCGAGCGAGATGGACAGACACGTTAAATAGATGGATAGACACGTAAGATGGACGGACATACGAAACATACAGAAACGCGATATAGATTGCCAGACACGCGACACAGATGGACGGACACGTGTGCGATGGTGCTCACGGTCGTGCGGAGGAGCAGAACGTCGGCCTCGGCCAGCGAGCAGGGCACGCACTGCAAGCGCACGCGCCAGCACGGGTGCCAGTAGAGCAGCAGCAACAGGAAGCCACAGGACAGCACGGCTCCCAGCACCACCAGCGCCTGCCGCCAGCGCACGTGGCGGAAGCCGAACACGGTCTGCGCGCGGCACAGGGTGGGGGGGAGGGCGAAGGGGAATGGTCAATAAATTCCGGTGGCAGGAAACCAGAGCACCTGCTGGGGAATACACCACGTTGTGCGAGGGGGGAATGCTCTATTCCCACAAGTCCACACTTGCCATACCGCCTTCTCCTGGCAAGCCAGGGTGATGTGTGTATGTGTGTTTAACTTGTTTCGCACCGTACGTAGCCGACCGTGCTGATCAGAGGTGCGAATGGTACCTCGACGCCCACGGAAAGGTGGTTTCACAACATTTGTGTGGATGCACCAACCCTCACCCGCCACGGTGCTGGACTGCAGGCCACGTGCATAGCTCGTACCGTCTAAATATATGGGGTATTCCTTTTGTAAGGTGAGTTTTAGCCCAAAGCTTTACCATGATGGCTTTATATCTCAAACACTATCCTTTGCATTTATGTATTGACTGGTACCTTATTCAAATCTGAATCGCTTGGGTATTTGATAGGAACACACCCATAATTAATATTAGCGGGAAGTACCCGGCGTTGCCCGGGCAAAAAAGACACGCACACATCGACCCACACACATCGACCCACACACACTAACACATCGACTTACACACACACACACATATGGACTCACACACACAGACATCCACTTTAGATACACACACATGGAGTTACACACACAAATCGGCGTACACACATACAGCGACTCACACACACGCATACGTAGATTCTCACACACATCGACATAAGCACACATATGCACTTACACACACACATATCGACTAAGATGCACAGACATGGACTTACATACACACATGGAGCCACGCACACACATGGACTTACACACACATATGGACTTACACACACATACACATCGACGTACACACACAGTGACTTACACACTCACATGGAGCCATGCACACACATCCACTAGCAGACACATATCGACTCACACACATGGACTGACACGCACACTTGGACTTACACACACACACACCGACGTACACACACACACGCACATCTGGCATTGCCCGAGCAAAAAAGACACAGACACATCGACTTACACACACATGGCCCTAAACATACACACATATGGACTCAAACACACACACACATCGACTTACACAGCATTCCCCGATGATGCCACAGCTATAGCAAATTTCTCTCTCTGGCGAGCCTTCGCGAGGAGCAGTTTGAAAACAAAAGTCTTCCCAGTACTGGCAGGTGCATCAAGGGAAAAAAAAGACTCGATGTGTAGTCTCAATGTCTTCCAAGATTTTTGTGTAGGCTTCTATTTGTGCATCCATCAACTTTGGTAAATTTTTCCTGAATAAATATAAGAAGCTGTAAAGCATAATAGCATAGTTCACGTAGGATCTCTTGAGCAAGGACATGCAGGTTGTCCCTGTAGGGCGTTGGTAGTCCCATAGACGTGAGGTATTTAGCACCAATGTGAGCATGAGGAAGACAACGTTTTTGCCGCCCAATGGTGTGCAAGTTACTGCTTGTCTATCCAAAGACGCCGCCTTCGTTGGTCGTAATAAGCACCATGAGTCATAAACTTAGCGTTTTAAGAGCCTCGCTAAGATGTCCTGTCTGTCTGATGGCTTTTGGTTTGGATAAAGGTAAACCTGGATCCCCTTTGATTTGGGATTGCAAGTGAAGCTGATGAAGAGAAAGGGGGGTGCCATATTGACTGAAGGTAGCGGGTTTAACAATACATTTATATTTACACGATCTAACCCAAAAAACCTCTATTGTTTATAGGTATGCGGATGATACTAAAACAGTGTTGTTTTCAGCAGGTTCAATATCAGAAGGTTTGTGGGAATGAATAACTACTTTTCACTGGGGTCGGCCTGCATCAAGTAGAGAGTATATCTCCCACAGTTTCCTTTCATGTGAACAATGTTCAGCTGCGATTTTATCAATAGAAACCTTGAAGGCTTATGAATGTTCTCTTTGTTCTATAAGAGCCATTCATCAATGAAATCTAGATTAATGAGATGCAGGTCATGCTAGCCGACTACAAACAATACAAATAAAGCCCTTTACCGATGCTTCTCTTCAATTTTCCCGCACCTCCCATTAGCACGGTTGGCTACTTATAGCGCGAAAGAAGTTCAACGTACATCAGCAGTAATGATTTATCCACTGCTGGATTTGGGGCCTCCCCAAGCTGTCGCCATCTCTCACGGTCTTGAGATGCAACGTTCTATCGAACCACCTGCAATATATGTGTGTTGAACTTCTTTCGCACTGTACGTAGCCAACCGTGCCAACCAGAGGTGCGGATATCAGATAAAGGTAGTCCCCGACTTACGATGGCGATAGCGATATGACAAAATTGTAAAATATTTTTTATTTCGCGCGGCAGGCAAACGCAGCAGCGTACAAGGTACGATGCTGTAACTTTATCATCGCCATCCTACTCTTCCGACAACTAAGTTAATGTGGCCATCAACAATCTAACATCGTTCAAGTATGCAGACGACGGACAGAATCTGGGTGAGTACAGTAGAATATGATACGTTACGATACGTTCAATGCATGTATGATACATAGCTTTAGCGGTTTCATTTTAGGGTTACCACGATACGATACATACGTTCAATGCATGTTAAAAGTTTTTTTTATATAGCAGATAGGATTGTTTCCTGAAACAACTTTCTATGAAATTTCAGTTCATATAGGTAGGCTAAGAATTTACCTTGTTTTTTACTTTAAATTTTACTGTGCAATACAGTATTGTAATTAATAAATACACACAGTATATAGTTTATACAGTACGGTACTGTAAATTGCTCTGTTTTGCTAAATTATCACCATTCTTTAAGACTCCAGGGTAGGCTAGGCCATTTTCGACTTACGATATTTTCGACTTACGATGGGGTCGTCGTAACGCATCTCCATCCTAAGTCGGGGACTACCTGTACTGGGCATGTAAATTAAACTGTGTGTGTCAATAAAAGAAAATTGATCAATAAATCAATCCAAGCTGAAACAGAAGTGCTGATGGCACGGATCTAATTTCATTTGACTCAACGGAAATATTTACGACGAGTGCCAACTAAATAAAAAAGACATCACCTTTAGGCTATGAACAATAAAAACACTGAAGAAGACCACGTGACCAACTGGGACAGTACAAACCCGACAAAGCAGAATCGATTCTGGCATTGAGTCATCACCCCCAGCCATGGCAAGTCACTGAACTCACCAGAGTAGAGTTGGTGAGTGGGAGTGGGGGTGGTCAACAGTCAGACGAGTCGATTGGAGAACAAGGAGCACACTGAGAGGCTGTGGCTGCTAAGAGCACTCGAGGCAACGCGACACTCCAGCCGACCCTCGGGGCTTAGAGCCACAGCACAAAGTGGTGCTTTTTTTGTAAATCCCAGTAGAGCTCAGGAACCAAGCAGAAGTTGGGTCTGGTTTATTACTGCGCTCCGATGGGTTTGTCAAAGGAAGTGCTTTTGGAGCTAGCTAATGCCCCCGGACGGCTGGTCCAGGTCACAAGGTATTTTTTTGCCACATGAGAATGGAGTTTCGATCGATGCCCAAGGGTTGTGCCAAACGTCAGTGCTGTGTTCATGTTAAAACCGAATTTCCGTTCAACTGGAAGACATTGCCATAATATACTGATGACTTCTACAAAGGATGAAACAGATATACGGTTGTCTCAAGGTCCTGCTGCTGCTGCCTAAAGTAATGATGTTAAAACTCTTGACTGGCGTGTATTATTACTTTCACCTGCAAAAAAATTGCGCCTCGCTACAGAAAACAAATAGAAAATTTTCGAGGAACAGAGAGCGTACACACCCGAGCACTTGCACGGGCTGTCACAACGGATGCCGCCTTTGGTGTGCCATCGTATTTTTCTGTTTTTACAGTCGTGCCTCGGTTAACATTGACATCGGTTAACAGTTTTTCGGTTAACGTTTCGTCTCACATCGGACCCCGCGGTTGACTAATGTCAAAATTCTGACTAGTGGTACGTTTAAATGATGCACGAGGGCACCAACTTCTCCTAACCCGAGAGCTCGTAAGTGGGCTGAGCGTGGCCTTCTGCATTGCCACTGTGGCTGTGTTTCTAAGACTGGCCCGACAGATTCTCCCCTTCACCTTTCCAACCCCCGCCCCCCCGCCCCCCCCCCGCCCCCCAATATAAATGCTCACTTCTCTGCTAGAGCGCCCCCCCCACCAATCTACCCCCATTTTCTCGAGAAGCCCTGCCGCGCCCGATCTCGGGGTTTTTGTTGGCGTAATTTTTGCACCCCCCCCCCCACCCACTGCTTGTTGTGATCGGAGCTCTATACCGGGGGTTCACGTTGAGTTGAAATAAAAAAAACAATACAACAAAAAGAGTGAGGGATGGCTCGACCAGCACCACCCCCCCCCCCGCCCCCCTTTCATTAATTCCTTCCAGAAACGGATTTTTTTTCCTTCCCTCAATTGCGCGATTTATTTCCGCCTTCCTCACTTTCCTTTCGTCCTCCTCTTCCTCCCTCCTCTCCCCTCTTTCTCGTACTCTTGCCTGGTTGGTTTTCCCTGCTTCCTAGATCAGAGCCGAGGAGCACACCGTGATTACGCGCATGGCCGTCGGTCAAGCAGAGAGTGTGTCATGGTGGCTAGATGTTAAATACCTCGCCTGGTATGCAGGAGGTTGCGGGTTTGATCCCGACCCTGATGCTTGCTGTGTATTTCGAGTTTGCATGTCTCTCTCCCAGTGGTCGCGTGGATTTTTCTCCAGATCCACCGGTTTTTCCTCCACAGTTAGAAACGTGCGTTTAGTGTATTCGGCTGCCGTAAATTTCCACGTGATAAGCCACTTCGTTGGGCTATCAATTGTGGCCAGGTCGCTTCTGAAAAGAGCTAGATAGCTCAGTGTGCTTTACCTGATATATTTGTTTTATTTAGTTGTAGTGTATGCCACATCCTATTGCCTCTCTGTTTAGTTAGAAAATAATTAAATACGTAAAGAAACAAATAGAACTGGCTGTTCCTGACAGGTTGCCCAAAGCGGGTGGGCACACCACGATCTCAGCTGTTGTTCACTTGAAGTACAGGGCTGCTATGGAGCCCAGCAGCGAGGTGTGGCGAGCCTCAGGAATGTGACAATCTGCTCAAATCTAGACTTGTCCACACGGCAATGTCCGTGTGCCAATTGTGACTAACAGAGGGTACAACGGAAGCATTTTGCCATTTGTGTCAAAAGTATATCGTGTTGATGATCATAACCGTGTAATGTATACTGCGTAATCTATATAGAAGGGAAATTTGTGAATGTGTGTCTGTTCGAAATGTTTAGCATACTTCCCGACATGCAACAATTTGGCATGTGGGTACTTTCCAGACTGTATACCATGCAAAAAATTATTAAAATAGACTTTTGTATTTGGGGGGGGGGGCGCAATAATGGATATATATTGCACGGCAAGTGAGCTGTGACGTCACATCTCTGTCATGTCACCCGCATGCAGAAACGTCACACAGTGTGCCTGCTGACGTCACGCCCCCCCCCCAACCCTCCGCGAGTAAAGTCCCATACAAATGTGTTCCAGGTCTAAGGCGTTCTTCACGCAGCATTGGTTTATTATGAGCCGTTTACTGTCGTACGCACCCTGAAAGTTGTGTCTGCAGCAAGCGCGTGTATGTGTACCTATGGACGCACGCACGTGTGTGTGTGTGTGTGGGGGGAGCAGTAGTGTAGTGGTTAGCGCGCTGCGCTACGAACCCGGCGACCCAAGTTCGATCCCCGCTCACGGCCAAAACCAGTGACGATTATCTGAGCCAGTCATGGGCCTCCCCTAGATCGACTCGGCCTCAAATGAGTACCTAGTATAATCGTAAGGGGGACTCGGTCTCCAACTGCCCAGTAAGCCTCCTACACAAAGGCTGATCTTAACACCCCTGGTACAAGTCTCCAACAGGTCTACAATCTCCCGGTCCTCCTGCCCAACATCAGCCCATCTCTTCTTTAGCCCATGCCACACCGACTTCGTCCCTCTAATTTGGGTCAGGAAGTTGATTACATTTGCAAAAACATTTTTTTTCCCCCGAGGAACTCTGCTTTAAAAAAATAACATTTGTATCAATTTCCCTCCATTTTGATGAGCGCATTTGTGCACGCCCCATGGACCAATGCACTAGGGTGGCCGAGTTTAAATGAGGTCATGAGGCGTAATGAGTTATTACTTGCAGCTGATCACAAAAAAAAACCTTCAGCTGCTCGGGCAGTTGAAGAACTGAAGTCCATTAACATTTGAGCAGGTTGGCACCATCTGCCGCGTTACACTGTAACATGTGCCGTAAAATATTTTCTAAAATAACGTTTTATCAGAAACCAACTCACCGGCAATGTACCCATATGCCCCCCCAAACCTCCCACAAGGGATAAAGGCAGCACCTCCAGTATAATGTCAAGCATTTCAGAGTTCCCAAAGCGTTAATTATTTACCAAAAAAATATTAAATGCAGCCACAGAACTCTGACAACGGCAGATGACAAGGGCCCTACAACTAATATCACTCCACAGTAGATATACCGTGTACACTAAAGACAGGAAACAATGCACCTTCACATGTTAAAAGTCAAATTTACATCACAGGTGTCTCCCGTTATAAACAAGAAATGGTGCCGAATTTAAAACGCATATACATTTTTTTTAAATTAATGTCATTCTTAAATCAATCATTTGTTTTGGTAGTTAGTGGGGCTGCACCAGCAACTGCGTGTGATCCTGTGTTTCAGGCACAAAAGTTGAAACTGGGTTCTCAAGTGCAATGTTTTGAAGGTTTTAGCTCAGTCACGGGTGACTGCACAACAATTATATATAGTTCCTCTTTATTTAACTTGCCTCGATTCAGCTCTGAGAATGGCTTACGGTGTTTTGCTTGCCGAGCTGCAGGGCAAGCGAAGGAATGCTCCTGGAGTGTGGATAGAGAGGCGTTTGGAAGAGACCTCGGAAACACCCGTGTGATGTCACGTTCCAGCGCCAAGTCTCACCCAAGGTGATAAGGCTGCGATTACGAAAGTTCCCAAGTTGGAGCATTCTCTGACCCGATGCTGATGTTACCATTGGAATTTAAGTGGGAGAGTAAAAATAAATAAACTTCTTCAATAATAAAATTAATAAATTGGAAATGATCACGAATGCAAAAATTTAAGCCAAATCTTTTTTTTATACAAAGGTCTTTGCTTTCTGATGCCACTGCCATAATGCTCATTCATCATTAGATGCTTTATCCCGAGGCCTCTTTGAGGTGTACGGCGTCCTCTGGTCTAGCACCAATTGAGACGAGGCTCAAAAGATAGCCGTCTCTGGTGTGGACCAATCAGTTTCAAGGACAATGCAAATATTATCAGAGTGTATTTTTTGTTTGCATTTTGACCACAAGTATTGTGGTTAATGCAGACATGATTCCTTGTAAAAAGGTTTCAGTTTTGTTGCCAGAAAAAAGGGGAAAAGCCCTATTATAATGCTCATTCAGTTACAAAGTCAAACACAGCGATTTCCTGCTCAAATGACCACTGAGCCGGTTCTCTCCTCTCGTTTTGAGCTCCGAGACATGAGTGAAAATTCCATGTTCTTATGGCGGGGGGGGGGGGGGGGCGAGTCTAAAATTGCACCTTTCTGCATTACTTTTCACACAAAATACTTAACGAATAATTGTACAGCCCTTTTTATCAGTGCACTGCTGAACGGAGGTCCCAATGTATATCAGCAATTGGGGGTGGGGGGTTGTTTGACAATACTTCACCATGTGGGTCAGCGAGGGCTGGTGAAGACTCGTGCCCAGGACCTGTTCAAATTTTATCAGAACATGTTGACCGTGGCCGGGAATCGAACTCAGGTCGCCGAGTTCATAGCGTGTAGCACTGACTACTCCACCCCATGTGTCAAACTTAAGGACACCTTATATTCATCTATTTATGAAACAAAACTCAATCTGCTCTGCCAAAACAAAATGTCAAAGGAGAGATATGTACACAATAATAATAGGTAATAAATGCACCCCCCTTAGCTTTTCATTATGCTACGTAATAAAAGGGGCATTTGTGAATGTGTGTCTGTTCGAAATGTTTAGCATACTTCCCGACATGTAACAAACTTGAAAGTTGGCATGTGGGTAGTTTCCAGACTGTACACAATGCAAAAAGTATAATAATAGACTTTTGTATTTTGGGGGGGGGGGGGGAGGGGGGAAATGACCATTAAGTGTGTGGCGTCAACCCACATACAGGACTGGCGAGAATCGATATCTGGTGAGCGTTTGTGGTATCGATTAAACGGGAATAGGCCGATTCTAAAGAAATCTACAACCTTTAAAGAACGGAATCTTGCTGCGCGAGCGTAAGTTTTTTTTTTCCACCGCACCTAGGGGTTTTATTTTATTTTAAATTAATGAGGTAATGATCAAAGTTCTCTTTTCATTTGTATATGTTACGTTTTTAAGTTTTGAGAAGTTTTAAAATATATTTTTCCCCCCGGGCAATGCCGGGTACTTCCCGTTGGTGCTGCGTAAAGCACGTTTCATCCACCTTGGTATTGATACAAAAAGCACAAGGTACAACAGAACACTTTGTACATAGTGCTGGCATTTGACATTAATTATCGCGGTTTGAAGCCGTCGACGTTAAAACGGCACTACGCAGAAAGCAGTTCGCCGAACAGTGCTATAACCACTGCAAAGACTGGCAATAATTGTCTATTAGCGCAATGCCATTAAAGTCTATTGCTCCTGCAGATACGTTTGCAATTTAAGTGCAGGTTCAAGTCACCCGACTGCCCAGTGCAGACGGTAATTAGGAGTAAGAACCAGGTTATGCTGACGTCACTCACGCATCAAGACACTGCCAAAGGTTCACAGCCGTACCACGCTGGGTGCATCGTACCCACCATGTTTTCATCGTCGCTGGCACTGATAAGACCCTGGTGGGAGGCACCAGACGGAAGTTGATCCAAATCCATCACGTGCCGAAAGTCCAGCTTCCTTCTTGCTCTTCTTGCTACAGGTGACAAGAGGATCTGGTTATTATAAGGAAATGTAGCCACAGTGGCGCCTGGTATACAGGGAGTCGTGGGTTCGATCCTGACCCTGACGCCTGCATATTTGGAGTTTGCATGTCTCTCCCCGTGGTCGCGTGAATTTTTCTCTGGGTCCTTTGTGTTTTTTTCCCCTCCACATTTTAGAATAAACACGCGTTTAGAGTATTTGGCTGCTAAAAGTTTCCACGTGATAAGCCACTTTCGTTGGGTATCATTTGTGGCCAGGTCGCTTCTGAAGAAGAGCTCAATAGCTCAGTGGGTCCATACCTGGTAAAATAAAAAAAAGTTTACACTTTGGTTTGATCATAATTCCAAGCGTGCACCTCTCCGTGTTACGCGTTCTCTTTCATTGTCCACGTTATGGCCGACAATATTGATTGAGAATGTTTTCTTAACCCACGCACAATGGTAAGGTATGTAAAGTAATTACCAAGTAATCACCACTGCACTACCATCAGGAAAAAAAATCACAACAGTGTGGGGGGGGGAGGAGGGGGAGGGTCACACGGCACTTTAGTGACTGAAATAAATCCAGTCCCTCATCCACGTGGGTTGGCATTTGGTAGGAGCACTGCGGCTTTCCTCGTTCATTGTTTAGGCAGAAGTGTATTACTGTCTCCGTGCAGGATAACATCCAAGCACAAACCCGCAACCCGGATGCAATTTCATTCCTCGACGGCAGTGATTTTCAAACTCTTTCGGCCCCCCGACCACTCGGCCGGTGTAAACATTTCCGCGGACCATCCAGGACCCACACCCCTGGTGAAAAAACGCAATCACTTATCTCTCAAAATACCAGTAATATTAAATTATGCATATTACCGGAACAGAAAACATGTTTTTTTAAACGTAGCCGTAGGATATTTGCTTGGGGGGGGGGGGGGAGGCATTTAAATCTTAGGGTTAGAGTAGTTAAATCAGAGTAGTTTACCTTAAATCCTTTAATTAGTATTTTACTCATGACATTTAATAATAAAAAATGTCCGAAACAAAAGGGATAATAAATGTTGTCATTATTATTTGGATCAACTTTCATCCACATCACAGCCCCACGGGGACCACCTGGAGGAGCGTCGTGGATCCACCTGTGGAGCCGGGGGCCACCACTCTGAGAACCATCGCTCTAGAAGTAGGTCCTTAATCTTCTTCTTGTCGTACGGCTGCTGACGTAATGCTGAACAACAGCTACAATTTCACACCCAGGTGGTCAAGCCCAGACAACCGCGTCAACAGCAGTGGCGTGGATCGCTGTGATGTCATATTTGTGGATCGGGCATTATTTAAATCGGTTAACACACCCTAAAGTTCATCCAGGCTGAGACTCAAATTCGCCGCGCCAAGGCATTTGCGACCGCCACCTTTTAAAAGACAATAATAATAATAATACGTTTCGATCACCATGGTTAAGTGGCTTAGCCCCCTGCTTTGGAGGAATGGCAGTCATAAAAAATGCATTAACATTTCACACATTACATTATTTGGGGACGCTTAGCAAACAGATTGAAACCACCGTTTCATGGCCAAAACGCATGACAGTGCACTCACTGCCAAGCTATGTTGTTGTCGTCTTAAACGGTACTTGGCAATTATTGCTCTTGCAAGAACATACCATAGCTACACACGCCAGTACTGCCAATATCGTATGAAATACGATACAAAGCACAGCATTGTGTTTGCATTCTGTTGAGAAGAGGTTGCAGGGTGCAACACACGAGTCGCTGAGTGCGTTATATTTTGACACTCGGGTTTCCTTTGTTTACGTCTCAAACACTTCGCTAATAACACGACGTTGTGCAATTGGCCGTAGCGCTAAGGGTCCGATGTAAAAAAAAAGGATGCCACCTCATCTCAATCTGCTCGCGTCCACGTCCTTCTTTAGCAATCCGAGCCTTCTGTCGACACCCCCCCAACCTCCGCTAAATTGGAGATTGCTCCTTTTCTGTCGCCGACTCCCATTACCTCTCCTCTGGCTGCTTCGTACGGCCATTTCACTTCCCACGTTCCAGTCCAGCTTATTCTTAGTCTTAGTCTTCTTCGTCGTCTTCTTCTTCGTCTTCTTCTTCGTCTTCTTCTTCGTCTTCTTCTTCGTCTTCTTCTTCGTCTTCTTCTTCGTCTTCTTCTTAGTCTTCTTCTTCGTCTTCTTAGTCTTCTTCTTAGTCTTCTTCTTAGTCTTCTTCTTTTCTAGATTTGAAGCTTTCATGACTGCAAGGATCCATACTCTTTGGTTCTATTCGGTAAAGTCACGTAGGTAGTCTTCTTAGTCTTCTTCTTCTTAGTCTTCTTCTTCTTAGTCTTCTTCTTCTTAGTCTTCTTCTTCTTAGTCTTCTTCTTCTTAGTCTTCTTCTTCTTAGTCTTCTTCTTAGTCTTCTTCTTCTTAGTCTTCTTCTTCGTCTTGTTCTCCGCCGCCACCGCCGCCTTTAGTATGTAACCTCATGAAACTATTTCAGTCTCGCCTTTTCAAAAGCCGTTCCATCATTGTCCTCACCTGGAGCGTTCCACCCCTCATTCCCCCTCCCCTCCAATAAAATGTTTGAGACTTTAAATTATCTCCATGCACGCTCGTACTATTTGCACAGTGCCCAGAGATGCGGTCACGTTTCGACTCTTCTATATATGAAAATTGTACCATACGTTATCTCCACATCGCATGCAACACCGCGCATTCAAATTGGCTATTTTTTTTTGCAAGTAGACCTCTCCCATGGAGTCTGCAATGTAAGCTACCATGCATATTTGCACACCTGCTCTCCCGCATAGTCGGATGCTACATTGCAGGCTACTCGGGAGAAAGATATGCAAATTGAAACCAGTTCAAACCGGTTTTCACAAACGGTTAATCAGAACCAAACCTTTAAAAAAATATATTTTGAGCTGACTGAAATGTGTGACCATACACCGGTTCAAGTGGCTCTCTCGGTGAAGCCCAAAACACAATGGGGAAAACCACCGCACTGCCAATAGGAAGAACCAACAATGGCAAACGAATTCCCCCATTAGCAATGATAACCTGTCACCCCCTCATTGATAGCATCAATTTAAATTACTTTGCAATAGATTGTGAATTCATTAATAATGATTTAAATGAAATCGTGGAATGCATGATTCTATTAATCGTTATCATCATCATCATAAGTCCCTTAACCATGGTTATCATGCGAGCCTTTTGCATTCTTCTATATTGAGGTAACGAAATTGTTTCATACCATGTATCTGGACCAATGCCAGGACTATTTCTACTGCCCCGAGCTATGTTGATAGCTAGGCATGGTCCCTGTGGTTGGCTACGACGTGTCCTGCCCAGGCCCACTTAATATTCTTAAGGGCCAATGTTCCATAAACTCACACGTCGCTCTTCCTGTCTCCCACAGTAAATACAAGTATGCCGCTCTTCCATCTCCTTGTGCAACAGGCAAGCGAGAGCTCACTGTTGTGAAGCGAGTTCATTTTGGATGAATTTGCTCAATGGCTTAGAACTCCATGCTGCAACTTAAGACGCTTTTCCGATTAAAGAGCTATTTTAATAACGGCACTTCATTTCTTCCACTTCCATGGTTGCTCCTGGAAATGCATGTTTATCAGTTACTAGCGGGAAGTACCCGGCGTCGCCCGGGCGAAAAAGACACACACTGACTTAGACACACACACAGACATCGACCCACACACACAAACACATGGACTCACACACAGACATCCACTTTATATACACACACATATGGAGTTACACACACACAAATCGACGTACACAAATACAGCAACTCGCACACACATACGTAGACTCTCAAACACACATCGACCTAAGCACATTTACTTACACACACATATCGACTAAGACACACACACATGGACTTACACACACATATGGAGCCACGCACACATGGACTTACACACACATGGACTCACACACACATACATAGACAAAGATCCCCCATATAGCCTTAACAGACTGTAGGGGCAAGTGCTGTTAGCGAGCACCTATGAAGGCCAGAACGGTACACGAGGGGGTGGGTGGCCAGCACCACGCCCGACCGCCTTTGTCTCCCTAGTGGCAATGTTTACACACCGCACCAGGCCCGGGACCGGTTCAGATAATCGTCACTGGTGTTGGCCGTGAGCGAGAATCGAACCCGGGTCGCCAGGTTCATAGCGCAGCGCGCTAACCGCTACACTATCGCTCCCCGCACATACATAGACTCACACACACATATACACATATGGAATCACACATACAGACATGGACTTTAGATACACACACATGGAGTTACGCACACATAATGACTAACACACACACATCGATTTCCACACACACATATGGACTTACACACACAATCGACTAACACACACATTGATTTCCACACACACATGGACTGACACGCACAGACACACACACATCGACTAACACACACACAGCGACTGACACACACACATGGACTGACACGCACAGACAAACACACATATCGACATACACACATCTGGAGTTGCCCGGGCAAAAAAGACACAGACACACATCGACTTACATGCACACATGGACCTACACGCACACACATATGAACTCACACACACACACATCGACTTACACAGCAATCCCCGATGAAGCCGCAGCTAGAGCAATTGTCTCTCTCTGGCGAACCTTAGCGAGGAGCAGTTTGAGAACAAAAGTCTTCCCAGTATTGGCAGGTGCATCAAGGAAAAAAAATACTCCATTTGTAGTCTCAATGTCTTCCAAGATCTTCGTGTATGCTTCTATTTGTGCATCGATCAGCTTTGGTAAATTTTCCTAAATAAATGTAAGAAGCTGTAAAGAATAATAGCATAAGTCATGTAGGATCTCTTGAGCAAGGGCATGCAGGTTGTCCCTGTATGTAGGGTGTTGGTAGTCCCATAGACTTGAGGTCTTTTCCACCAATGGAGTGCAGTTTGTCCTGAAGGAGGATGAGGGCCTTGAAGATGACATCAGAAAAGTTGACGTCGCGGTTTGTATTTTCTCACTGAGCTCCTTGGAGGATGTCCTCACTCATGCCCTCTTTGTATTTTTGCCAGAGTCCCATGGGGTTAGTTGGGCTGCAAACTTGAATATTCGTGCAGAAGAGCAATGTCAGCTGGAAAGGGGACTGACCAACAGAAGCTTCTGTCATAGCTTCATGAAGATGGTGATCATGTGCAAGAATTGCACGAAGATTGCAAGCTTCTCTATATGTTTGACAGACAACTCCTTCCACTGTTTAGAGGTCTTGGAAAGATTTGTGCCCTTTGGCAACATGGAGACGCATTGGGAGAAAGTAGCACTGCTGATTGATGGGATGAACTGTGTAGACTCGTCCTAAGGCATAAAATTCACCGTCAGCAGCACGGCGCTTACATTTTTTTTTACCAGTCCATGTAAAGTAGGAGGGAACTTAATGGTAGAGCAGGTTAGCAGCAAATGGGTCACTTGGGCACCAAACAAAGAACGCCATAAGGGTGGTACCTTGTGGTGCCAGGGCCTGTTGTAGGGCATTTCCTTTGGTGACGTAGATGCGTTGACCATTTTTGAGGTGAAGTGCCAAACGGACGACTGTGGGGGAACGGTCATGGATGGGGAAGCCAAGAATTCTGCAAATGGCCTCATTGTTGCTGATGTATCTTCCTTGGAAAAAATGTTTTAGCTCATGCACACTTTGCCCCTCTGTTTTGTAAGGCAAAGAGAGCCATATCAGAGCCTCTGTTGATGTATTAGCAAATATATTTGATGGCTTTTTTTAGAATAGCAGAATTTCACGTTAAAGTGGGCCTGGAAGATCTTGCACAGAAGAGGGCAGTAGGGAACGATCCACTGGTTGTCAACCTTAATTTCCGAGTTAGTGGCAGGTCTGAGCGTTGTTTGAAATCCACCATCTTCTGTATTTCTGTGACGATATAGAGGATAGCCATCATGGGCCGACTGAGTGTCTTTCAAGTAGTTCCGTGGATACCTCTTGGTACACCTGTGGTCTTGCATACATGGCGCATTTGGATAGAACTGGCCACATGGGCAATGGACCATTTGGTTGCAGACCAGGGTCTTGATGGGGGTGAGGTTGCTCAGCACTGATAAATGTGTCAATGACTTGCATGAATTGTTTCTCTCATTCATAGCGAAATGTGAGCATGAGGAAGACAACGTTTTTGCCACCCAATGGTGTGCAAGTTACTGCTTGTCTATCCAAAGACGCCGCCTTCATGGGTCGTAATAAGCATCATGAGGTCATAAACTTAGCGTTTTAAGAGCCTCACTAAGATGTCCTGTCTGTCTGATGGCTTTTGGTTTGGATAAAGGTAAACCTGGATCTCCTTTCATTTGGGATTGCAAGTGAAGGTGATGAAGAGATGGGGCTTGCCATATTGGCTGATGTACGTCACGGCATGCTGAGTCTTCTCATGCATGTATCTTGGTGGAGCTGTGAAGGATGAAGGCAAAATAACTAATCTGCCTACATTGTGAGCGTTTGCATCTCCTTCGGCATTGATGGTATCCCAGAGATGAGCATACTGTTCACATGCAGGCGGTTTTGATTCAATTGAATGTAAAGAAGGCGCTTACCCTCAATGTTGGCATACTCATCGACAACATACTGGTGAAAGAGGTTGGCACACCATAATGTGGTTTCCTCCTCTGTCCATGATCATGAAGGAATAGAAGTTTTGCGAGGATTTCTTTGTCCTGCAGCTTTGTAATTGGAGGAATGTTGACGTGGTACCCATCTTGGCCTTGCAACAGGAAAATGTGTTATTGTAGGGCATCGTATGCTCTGTTAGTGTCAGGAAATCGTGTGATGGTGTTTTCTTTGTATGGAAGAACAATGTCTCTCTCACAATGTTCCTCACCCACCATAAGAAAGCAAGGTCAACAATATTTGGGGCATTGAACCTCCCTGCGTGCTCCCCGCTTTGGTGGACAGTAAAGGTGTGGTACGGCAAAATTAAAATGGGTGATGTTCCCACAAATGTAACAAAATGATAGACGAAATGCAATGGGCTGTAGCTAAGAATGTCCAACGTATTTAGCAGTATAACATATTCATCAGCATCACAGTACTACGTACCAGTAAATAGCGTGACGTGAGCAATCGAAACAATAGAAATGCATTGAAGAAATAAGCTGAAATAAGTCTACATTAAAGCGCAGCAGTACGCACAGGTAAGTTGAGAAGCAGGCTACAGTCTAGATTACAGACTGCCAGTACGCTGACTCAATGACATAAGCATTGCTGCAGTCGACATAATAAGCTGGCAATATGGTCAGCAGCTGAAAAAGCATGATAAGTCGATATGAAAGGCTGGCAGTACACTGAGTGAGGTAAAGAAGCAGGCAACAGATTATAGACTGGCATACACTCATAATGGGCAAAAGCAAAATTAGCAGTGTAGATAATAGAGTGGCAGTGCACTGACGTCAATTATTCATCAGGCCGCAGCACAGACTGGCAGTACATCGTCGCAGCGTCATAAAAACACACCTAAAAAAGAAAATATTTAGTAACCTAATAAGGAAAAATTAGTTTTCTGCACACAAACATTATTATTGTAATATTTGCCAACTTATTAGTTTCATAATAGTAAACAATGAACCTGAGTTCTTAGCGAAAGATTAAAGAAATTGTGCTTTACATTGCCGTGGTGAGGCCTAGTCCCGTGCAGAGCCCACGGCCTCACCTAGATTGCCCAGCCGGAGGAGGTGACACATTGCCAGGCTGGGTGCTGGGCCGCTCTCCCCACCCATGCTGCAATAATGCTATGTAAGCGCTATAATATTAATATCTACGGACTTTATATCAGTAACTGCACGCATTGGGGTGGGGTGGGGGAGAAGAGGACATAAGACTGAAGAATGAACCTCAGCATTGTGTGTATATTTTTTAAGCATTGTTAACGCGAATGTAAATTTTTAGCGATTGTCTGTGCCTTCTTCTTTGGTTCTTTCGGTAAAGTCACGTAGAATGAGAATAAAATAATAAATTGACAAAATAAAATAACACAATAATATTCTGTCTGTGCCTTGCTCGGGGCAACTCCTGTCAGCGTTTCGCGCATGCTCAATTGCGTGCTCTGTCCCACGCCGGGCGGCAAAACTATATAAATAAATAACGAAACATCGCTAGTTCAACTCATTTTAAGGTGACGGACGTGAAGAAGGAACAGCGCTTGCCAACTTCGGAGCTTACGGCGTGGTACCTGGCACATTTTTTTTGTTTTTAACGTAAACCCCACCGTTTGAGAGCCAAATTCCTCGCAAGCACGTGAACACACAGACAGACAACTAATGCCTTTTTATAGGTAATATTACGTTAAATCCCAAGCTTACCACACTGGAGCGCCCAACACGCGCACATACATCCAATAATGGAATATTGCAAACTGCGTACCTGTCGTAATACTTGCACAATTGGACTTGCTATTTCCAATGGGGTTAATAACACCGTGCAGGCGAGTCTTCCGGCGCATAATCTGATTTCATCGCTCCATCTCCATCGTGGATGAACTTCTCAGACGTGTTCCCTACTTTGTCTGCCACTTTGGCGGTAGTTTCGGCAGCAGCCGTCATCCCTTCCGGCGATGTAACCTGCCCAAGGCCACGCCACTTTCTTAACACTCCTAACGGGGAAACATATCATGGGACCTCCTTTGCCAGTACCAAAATAGGAGAATAGGTTTTCCCTCTTTTTCTGGCAACAAAACAGGTGTTAAGATGTTAAAACACCAAACTGAAACCTTTTACAAGGAATCGTGTCTGCATTAACCATACTTACAAAGCAATAAAGAGGCGGGCAAAAGCAGATTGGCGTGCTTTTGGAAGGCTGAACATGATGCATGTATGTACGCATGTTGAACTTCATTCGCACCGTTCGTAGCCAACCGTGCTAAGAGGAGGTGCAGGGGAAGCATGACAAACTAAACACAAAAAGCAGTTCTTAAGACGTTAGTTTGCCAATGTAGATGATTTAAAAGTGCGTAGCTCCCAGTGGCTTCCTAATATCAGTAGGAAGAGCGTTCCAGACAGCTGCAGAAGTACATCTGAAAGCCCGTGATGTCTTTGCAGGCACAATGTGACAGCACCTGCGGGTGAAGTACAGGACAACCCACTTACGTAATTCGAGCAATTACGAAAGCCTAGACTTGTCCTAACACCGATTCCATACGGGAGTTACGCATACGATTTGCGTAAGTTAGCAGAGAATCATAATTATTAATACAAATTTAAATGTATCTGCACCCTTAAACAATTGTTTTTCAGGGTGCTATGCATAAAAAGGCAGAAATAGTTTAACATCAACCAAGGAAATAATATGTGAGAAAGACGTTTGAAAATAACGACAGAGAGAGAAAGCTATTTTAAACAGACATTTTTAGTCGAAATTTGAAGATTTGTAAAGTGTCTCGGCAGTCCTGACCTCGAATGGCAACGAGTTCCAGAGTTTAGGTGCCACAATTGCAAAAGCACACATCTAGGTGTTGTCGAGACCACTATTACGTCGATTGTCTAAGTAGAAAATAACATTGATGATTTAAAAAAATAACCACAACATTGACAACTTTTATTGTTTTATATATATTTTATTGTTTCCCTTCAACGTGACTTTACCGAAAGAACCAAGAATATGAAACACTGACAACGTTAACATTCATTTGAAATATAATAAACATAAATGCCATTTCGATTTAAAGCTTTCGTGACTGCAATGATTCATCTTCTTTGGTTCTTTCGGTAAAGTCACGTAGAATGATAATAAAATAATAAATTCATAAAATAAAATAACAATAATATTCTCACGACGTTTCGGCCACAACACAAGCGGCCTTCATCAGGTGAAGGGGGCGAGACTGTCTGGTAGGACAGCGCTGGAGTGAAAGAGCCACGTTCAGATACGGCCTTTAAGCTTAGAGTCGCGGCATCTCTTCAGAAAGGTGAGAGACTCGATTAGTTGAGCCTTCTTATCCCGAAGTCTGTTGAATGATCTTAAGGATGTGTGGAATCCCTCCCCGGGGAATCCCTCCTTAAGATCATTCAACAGACTTCGGGATAAGAAGGCTCAACTAATCGAGTCTCTCACCTTTCTGAAGAGATGCCGCGACTCTAAGCTTAAAGGCCGTATCTGAACGTGGCTCTTTCACTCCAGCGCTGTCCTACCAGACAGTCTCGCCCCCTTCACCTGATGAAGGCCGCTTGTGTTGTGGCCGAAACGTCGTGAGAATATTATTGTTATTTTATTTTATCAATTTATTATTTTATTATCATTCTACGTGACTTTACCGAAAGAACCAAAGAAGATAAATGCCATTATTCACAATTGGTTTATTTTTGGGTTCGACCCGCCTGACAACAGCCAATTAATAACAGGTCCCTGCAGGGTGGGCTGGTAGGAACATTGGAATTTTGCACAATTTTATGACATTGTTACGTAAAATTGTGCAAATTCAGAGCGTCTTCCCACCTTTTTGCCCTCAAAATCGTTGAGGGTTCTTCGGACAAATTATACACCCAACAGCACGAGATTTCACTTCGTTAAAGTATTGAAAGGGGACGGACACATTAATCTATTGCAGGCTGGTACACTCAGTTTACAACTTCGTTCCTACCAGTAAAAGTGTCACTTGAATCAAATGTGCCATATCTCTTACTTCTTCGGAACACCGGTTAACGTCGCACATTTTTACACAGCCTAGCCCAGGGGTTGGCAACCTGCGACTCTGGGGCCACATGCGGCTGTTTAAGTTCTGCTTCGTGACGTTATTTATTAAGGACCACCGTCTCGTGTTCACATGCATTGTGGCCCTTATAAGAGGTTTATTTATTTACACGCTTTTATTTAACTCATTCTGTCTGTTGTATCCTCAACTCGGTCTGTTGTCGTATTCTCAAATCTCGTAACTCAATTTTAACCCACTTCCCAATGTTGTATCGACCGCAAACTTGGTATACGTATGTCATATCTGATGACAATACTATATTCTATCATAAAAACATAAAATAAAAATATTTTTAAGCAATCTTTTTTATATCTTATGTTTCGCTTAGGTCTAATTGTCCACGCTCAACTCACGTTGGCTGTAAATCACCACAGTTCCTTACATTATGGCAAGCTTCGGGGCCACTTCCTGGAGTCGTGGAGTTCTGCCATTCCTTGTACGGTACATTTCATTAAAGCGTGTTTAAAAAAAAAGTATGTTTAAATATGTTACCGAATTAAAACAAAAATAACTCATCTTGTTTTGGTTACCGACGCCTGGCCTAACCCAAAGGAAAAAATGACTCATTATACCCAAATTATTAATCATACCTTTGACCATGAAAGCCTACGTAGAATTAATAAAACACAATTAACTCGGCCACAAAGCGGCTGAAGCGCATGCAGCAATGACATCATGGTGGCCATGATGTAACCTCCAACACCCACCGGTGTGCACTCAGACACGCGCGAATACTTGATGTTTTGACGTACACCGTTTCGGATACTAAGACAATTGCTGTCTGTCAGATTTAAAATGCATATTCTGTACTTGGAGGCCACTGGCCTGCGTACAGGGGCACGAGTCTGCCTATTGGGGGGCGATGATATATATTTATCTTCATTAAATTTTCTTACTACTACCAAACCATGCTAAATTCACCAAAAAAATCACAAGGCTTTTCTGGCCAAACGTTCAACTCAGTTGAAAACAAAGAAAAGGTAAATATTCTTTGGGTCTTTCGGTAAAGCCACGTAGATAGAAAAAATAATCAAAATAATAACAATATCACGACGTTTAGATAGCAAGACAAGCAATCGTCTTCAGGTGAAAAAAGTGGGGGAAATCTGCTGAGGCAGGCTGTTTTAAAAGGTTTAGAGATGGGCGGGGCAGCTAATGTTAATGTAGGAGAGGTTTCCGTAACCTGCAGTAGGGCTACACCAATCAAAGAGCTGTTTATAAAGGTTTAGAGATGGGCGGGGCAGCTAATACCAATGTGGGGGCGGTACTACAGAGCTGTGGGGGTGGCCATCGTATTGTGAGAGATTAGAATGTCAATGTAAGATATTTGAAGCTCGGCGAGAGCTCAGATAGCGCAGTGGTCACATGGAGGTGGAAAATAATGGCAAGCCGCAATTTACTAACACAGCTAACGGTGGCTGAGTTAGTGAATGTGGCTGTGAGGGGTAGCCATTGTATTGTGAGAGATTAGTATGTCAATGTAAACGAACCAACGCAACGGTGGTTGTGCTAGTGAGACATCCAGCTGGTGGGAAAACGAGGGAAACAAACGGGGGACAACACCACATCGAGGGAAGGAGAGAGAGAGAGACACACACCGAGAGGCACACCCACACACAGAGAGATACATATAGAGAGATACACACAGACAGCGAGAGACACACACAGAGACACACAGAGAGAGACACACAGAGAGACGCACACACTGAGAGACACATAGAGAGAGACACACCTAGAGAGACAGAGAGAGAGACATACACAGAGACACACACAGAGGGACATACCCAGAGAGAGACAGAACAACACACCCACACACAGAGAGACATACACAAAGTGACAAACAGAGAGAGAGACGCATACACACAGAGACACAAGAGAGAGAGACATATAGGGAGACAAACATATAGAGAGAGACACACACAAACCGCAAGACACACATAAAGAGACACACACAGAGAGACACACACACACACAACATCACAGCCAGTTATAGTTTGCTAAAAAACGAGACGCACCACAACATCGAGAGAAAGGGGCAACGTTGGCTTTGTTAGTGAGACATTAAGCCCGTTAATGTAAAGACATTCAATTTGGTAATGTAAATTGGTAATGTAACTCAGAGTCGGAAATAACTGCTTACAATGGCAGGTAGGATGGAAACATCAACAACCAGTTAAGGCTTGACCTGATTAATAACGTCTTTCCAATGATGGCTCAAAAGATACATGTAACTGCCGTCCCACATCAAACCCTGCTTTTGACTTGTAAAAATGTCCAACTTTCAGAAAATCAGACCACTGGACAGCGTGGCTCATGTGTACACGTGGCCCTTGCCAAGTGTTGGCTGGCAAGGTGGGAAACACGAGCGAGGTCGTGTGGCTCTACTAATACAGAGCCTCAAGCTCCCCAACATCACGACGGTTGTGTAACGTGGAGGCGAATTTGCACACCAGGTGGCATGTCACAATAATATTGGGTCACCACGGTGGCGAGAAGTTAACTACCTCACTTGGTTTACAGGAGATCGTAGGTTTGATCCTGACCCCGACTCCTGTACATTTGGAGTTTGCATGTTCTCCCCGTGGTCACATGTATTTTTTTTCGGGTCCTCCAGTTTTTTCCTCCACATTAAGAAACATGCATTTAGGGAATTTGGTTGCTATACATTTCCACATAAGCCACTTCATTGAGCTATCAATTGTGGCCGGGTCGTTTCTGAATAAGAGCTATATAGCTGAGTGGGCCTTACCTGGTAAAATTAAAATAGTTATTTTATAATAGTTTTGATATACAAGCAGAGCACCAATCTGTCAGACTATTGGCTTTCAACACCAATGTTATCCAGCAGCAGTTGTTTAAGCAAGCAAATGCTGTACTGGTTGACCTTCTGAGTCAGGTTTGTTAATCCATCGCTACCTAGTCATCAGATGTAATTGTTAAAAAGCGCTTAATCTAAACGATGGGGCCCTGTTTAAATCATATCCATGCCTTTTACCCATAATGCTTCATGACAACGGATGAGTTTGTGACAATATTATAACAATATAACCGTTAAACGCCTGTTCCTCCAAATATGGTCAGCAAGGTAGCAATTGTGGTCCGAGCACTAGTCTAAAGATCACGAGTGCAAATGCTGATTGTAAGTCGACTCAGCCCATCATCACTCCCAGACGTGAAGCGTGAAGGCGTGGCTCTGCAATTGCTCACTCACACCACTGATGGCAGAAGGGCCTCCACTAGAGTGAACTCTAGAGAGTATTTGGCCTACTCTTCCACAATGAGCAGACATGTTGGAAGAGGTGGGTGTACCGACACTTTACCCCACCACAAGTGACTTATCAATCGACTGTGGTGGGGATCATTGTTTATTGCTGGGTGGTCAGAGGCAGGGGCAATTGAGAAATTTGTACAATATTGTTCCACTGCTCTGCCGTTAAAATAAGTATAAGTCTACCACTTTGATCATCGTCATGAAGGCCTCTGCAAGCCTCTGGCATATATCATGGTCTGGCGATGAAAGAATCCATCTCACACACAATCCAAATTAATCACTCCATTTCCGCGAAGGGTGTCCTCTCAGGCATGCATGCTCCTTCCTTTGGCTGCCACTCCGCAGTTAATGAGAATATGACTTAAAACTTTCGTGACTGCAGGAATTCATATTCTTTGGTTCTTTCGGTAAAGTCACAACCCCTGAGCGGCCTTCTGGAGGTAGGGTGTTGACTGTTATGTTAGCCGACTCTCTGTGTTGTATTGCATTGTATTTGTAAGTTTACTAGGTTTGTTTTCTCTTTCATTTTTACCTGATGATGATTGCTTGTGCTGCAATCGAAACGTCGTATGCTATTATTTAACTTAGTTTTTCTTTCTACGTGACTTTACCGAAAGAACCAAAGAGTAACTTCTGCATACCAGGCGAGGAATATAACATCTCGCCACCGTGGCACAGGCAATCATCCTTTATACTTACAGGGTCACGTCCTTCCCAAGCCTACTTACTTTCTTATCAGTCAAAATGATGTCTCTAATGTGGGGTTTCTCTCATCCACAGGTAAACATTGATAATTTTAAGCAAATGTGAGCTCCCCCACAGTGGGAATAGAGAATGTCTAATTCTGGCTCAGGGCCGCCAATAGAAGCGATTGCTGCTCATTGTTTTAAGCGAGGTCACTTTGATTTGCCCATTGTTTCCCAGTTGCAAGTGGTGATTTACAGTATTTCTTCTTATAAAAAAAAGATTGAACATAAAACTGGGTTTATCCCTACAGTGTAATTAGAGGAATTCTTGTTGTAAATGTTGTCAGCTGATGGAACCAGCAGAAAGGCTTTAAATGCATAATCAGGTTATCCACAAAAGCTGAACAGCAAAACACCACTTTAAAAAATTTACCAAATAAATAATTAGACAATACACTTTGCTTCACATATCTGTCAACGAAAATAAAAGTGTTTTTTTACACATCCCATCAGCCACGCAGTCTTCTGATAGAGCATAATTTCACCAGTATAGGTTCAACACAAGCAAATCCTCGACCAGTGTCAACACCCAGCATCTGTACTAGTCTAGGATCTGCCGGTGTAAAATAGTGTAGGGCGCCACATAAGCGAGATGTAAACTACATCGCCTAGTATACAGGAGTTCATGGGATTGAACCCCACCCTGACTATTATATATTTGTAGTTTGCATGTCTCTCTCCCCGTGGTCACGTGGATTTATCTCCGGGTCCTCCGGTTGTGATTACAGTATTTGGCTGCTATAATTTTTCACGTGATAAGCCACTTCATTGAGCTATCATTTGTGGCCAGGTCATTTCCGAAAGATGTGGGGCCCGACGTCCACCCCACCGCCCTCGCTAGGCAGGTGGGGCGCGACGTCCGCCCGTTCCGCTCCAAATTTCACCACGTTGGTTGGCCCCCGCCGGGCCCCCACCGACTGAGTGACAGGGGCCCCCGCGCTAGAACCCTCTCTACGAGTGTGTATTCGGTATGGGGGTCAGGGGAGGGGGGTCGTGGCGCTGCGATTCCCTGATCTCATGGTCTGCCCTTCTCGCTTATTCAACCCCAGCTTCTCCCGATGTCGTGAATGACTCATTGTGGCTGGCCCGGTAAAACTTTTTGCGCCCATACACTATTAAGCCAACTCAAGGGCGCCGCAATGTAACTTGTCCAGCGAGGGTCAGCCAATCCCCTGGCACCGGGAAACCATGGGACTTTCCTCATAGGGACCCTTCAGATTAAAACCCGTTGTGCCAGGCAATCCCCCTCCAGGACACTACGTGTGTGCGCTGCGTGTGTGTTCGCAGTGTGGGGGCCAGGGGGGGTCGTGGCGCTTGCAGAGTGGCTTCGAGGCCATGGCACCACAAAGAGCTACATAGCTCAGTGGGCCTTACCTGGTAAAATAAAAATAAAATAGTATTATGTGGCTGATGGGGATGTGTCATACAATACTGTACTTTTCGATTTAAAGCTTTCGTGACTGCAAGGATTCATCTTCTTTGGTTCTTTCGGTAAAGTCACGTAGAATGAGAATAAAATAATAAATTTATAAAATAAAATAACACAATAATATTCTCACGACGTCTCGGCCACAACACAAGCGGCCTTCATCAGGTGAAGGGACGAGACTGTCTGGAGGACAGCGCTGGAGTGAAATAGCCACGCTCAGATCACGACCTTTAAGCTGTGTGAGAAGAAACAAAGCGCCTTGACAAAAGAATTAGCATAGAATTTAGCATTGAAATGGCTGAGTGATTAGCTTGTGACTGGTCACAGAAATGGCTATGTTAAAGTTAAAGCATAGACATCCACAGAGGCACCCCTTGACAAAGGAATTAGCATAGAATTTAGCATTGAAATAGCTAAGTTAAAGTATACACATCCGCAGAGGCACCCCTTGACAAAGGAATTAGCATAGAATTTAGCATTGAAATAGCTAAGTTAAAGCATACACACCCGCAGAGGCACCCCTTGACAAAGGAATTAGCATAGAATTTAGCATTGAAATGGCTGAGTGATACTGTACTTCTCTTATTTTTTTAAGTGGAGGGGCAGATGCGTGAAGGACACGTATTTCTAGCTAATTTAAACACTGTTAAATGCTCCACAATGACGCTCATATTTCGTGTCATGTCAAAGGTAGAGGGGTCCCCTTGCTTAAATGGATGAGCATCTGGCAGTTCAGGGGCATTCGTTTGGGCAAGCTTCGATTCATGATTTATTTATAATCGAAATGTGTACAGGACTGGACTAATTTACACTCCACTTCTGAGAGAGTGTTTCTGCAGCATCTCCTTTAAAAAGCCACCTACTCTCAACCAAAATAAAAGTCTACTTTCTGGACAATTAAAATCTTGTGGATTATCAAGTTGTTTTTTTAACCCACGAGACGGACAGCTAAAGATGTTGGATTGTGACCGGGCACGTACAAATCACACAAGACGCAGACTCGCACAAAGTATTAAGGACCCAAATACACGTGTAAGCAATTTAATACGCTTCAATACCCTTTAGTCATGTTTAACGAAAATAAAATACAAAAACCTACACAACTTAAGTGGCAGTGATCCACAAAGACAATACACAACTAACACATTCGCCAATAGCACTGCCCTCTACAGAAGAAAACAAAGCTCGTAATAGGCGACGTTTTCATGAATGACCCTACTTCAAACACCTCTGATATTGTAGATATGTCTTTAGGCACCTCCAATTAATTAGCAGGGTAGGGTACATACAGTGCAAAATAAGTCCAACATACATACATACCTGGGCTGTCTGAGACGCGATTGATGCTTCAATTAAATAAAATACTTCAAAGTTAAATAGAGAATCCTATGATGACGGCAGTGTACTGGCTTTAAATATAAAAGTTCAAATGAAAAAAATCAATATTAAAGTCACTCCCATGTAAACTTCACCGGAGATATACCGCGGGCCTAATCATTTAACAATCAGTTTAAAGTTTTTTTTTATTCTTAACATTTGCAGAAGTTTAAAGAGCGTGTCCAACAGCATTCAGCGCAAATGCGTCCTTCGAGTTCACAGTTTTTGTTCCGTCATCAATAACAGACATGATCAATCCACTGTTGGATGAAGCCCTTTGCCCATGTTGTATTCCCCTCCAAATCAACCACAGGCAAAGTGGCACTCACAATGGCAGAACACTCAGTTATTTTTGTCTTTAGTTTGTTGTCTTTCCGCCCCCACCCCCCCCCCGTCGGCACTTCTGATTAGCACGGTGCGAAGGAAGTTCAAAACGCACACCATTTACAAACGAGCTAAACTCGGTTAAAACACGCATTACTTTGACGCTCATTTCAAACTGGTGTTTGCAGAAAGACAGCAAATCAATGTTCAATCTTAACATTCCAAGCGTCGTATGAACAAACATGCACAACACAACAATGCCGCCAGGTGCGTGGTGGTTACAAGTCCCCATTCATCCACTCACTCACGCACCCACCTGCACAGGACGCAGTGAGCCCCAGCTGTCCTGAAGCTCCACGCGGTGTGGGGTCCCCTGAAGTGGTGCCACGCCAAGTGACGTGCGGGAGGGGCCGGTGCTCGGTGCCCCGCCCCCTCGTCTTATTGGACCAATCGCATTATTGGGGCGTGCTTACCTTAAAATGGTAAGCACGCCCATTGATCATTGCCTCCGCGCACAGAGTTTCATCATCATTAGAATTGTTATTTTATACTGGAGGAATCCGGTGAGCTATGAAGCTCTTTTCACGTGTGTCCAGTAAGGAGGCGGGTCAGAATGTTAAAACAAACAATGCAAAACCACGATAGGAGTGCAGAGTATTGTAAAGGTAAATAGAACCGGACACTGAGCAAAACAATGCTATCCTCTTCCGGGCTAGTATATGCACGAATAGTTATTTTTATATAAAATGCATTTTATGTTCATCACTGTCACTAATGAATGATGACAAATTACATACATTAATTTGTAACGTTAACATATTGTTTAAATCGGATTGGATAATCCTGTTTCATTATCTTGTAACACCGTTATTCTGGCTGGTCTGTTAGCCTAACTTCCTGAATCTTTTGATTTAAATTTTGATTTAAAGCTTTCGTGACTGCAGTAATTCATATTCTTAGTTTTTTCGGTAAAGTCACGTTGAAGAGAAACAACAAAATAACAAAATATATATAAAACAATAAAAAAATTCTCACGACGTTTCGACCATAACTCAAACGGTCATCATCAGGTGTGTCGGTTTGCATAAATTTATTTTGAAAACGGCATATTTATTTATATATAAATAACGTTTGCGTCACGCGCAACGATTGGCTGTTTGCCAGGACTAGTCCATCTATTTTTTGAAAAGAGGAGAGGGGAGACGAAATTTGTTTTTATGTATGCTGTCTGAAAGGCACTGTAAGCGTGAACAATCAATCAAGAACTGAAATGATTTATCAAATCTTTCCAATGATTGCTAAGATAGAATCCATCTTCTCGGTTGAAATTGTCTCTGTGTTTGTATATGTGGATAGCCTCATGAACGAATCTCTCATGGAAGCCAGATGGCTTACAAAGAACCTCCATCTTGGAAAAGTCAATGGCATGTGAGCCTACTGAATTAGAACAATGATCTGCTACGGCCGAGGTGTTGGTCCTACCGTGTTTAAGGTCTGCTTTATGTTCACGAATGCGGCCCGAGATATGGCGTTTGGTTTCTCCAATGTAACTACTACCACAGAGGCAACTTAGTTTGTAGACACCAGGGTATTGTATGTCCGGAATCACATCTTTTACAGACGGAACCAGATCACGGATTTTATGCAATGTGTTGAAACGGACCTGGATCTTGTGTTTATTCAAGATTTTGGAGATCTTTTTTTTTGTGATCCCAGCAATGTAGGGTAAAGTGATGGTTTTGAAAGGCTCCTCAAGAGGGTTCTTCTTCATGGTTTGAGTGATAGCTTTGCGGATTGTATAGTCGGAGTAACCATTAGCCCTAAGAGCCTGGTGTACGTGCTTGAGTTCACTGCTTATGTGTTCCTGGTCGGATATGCATTGGGCTCTATGATACAGAGTCTTGATGAGAGAATTCTTCTGTGATGGATGGTGGTGGGAATCCGGTTTCAGATAAGCATCCGTATGGGTAGCTTTCCTGTAGACAGAGTGGCTCATTGAACCATCAGGTCTCTTTTTAATTAGGACATCCAAAAAAGGTATCTTGCCATCTATTTCGACTTCCATGGTAAATCTGATGGCTGGGTGTATGGAATTGATGTGGTCGAAGAATTGGTCTAGAGCAGGCCGGCCATGTGGCCAGATGACAAAAGTGTCATCCACGTACCTCTTCCACAAGGTTGGGCGTAGAGTGGCAGTCTGGATGGCGTCAGTCTCAAATTTCTCCATGAAAATGTTAGCTATAACTGGAGAAAGGGGGGAGCCCATTGGGGTGCCCTCAGTTTGTTTGTAGAAAGTTCCATTCCAAGTGAAGTATGTATTGGTTAAACAGTGTCTCATCAGGGGGGGTACCTCAGCGTTTAGTCCTTGATGAACCAAGTCTTCAATGATTGCAATGGTGTCAGGTACAGGAACCTTGGTGAACAAGGAAACTACATCAAAACTGACAAGCAGGTCGTCTGGGGACAGGGAAATACCCTTGATTGTTGATACCAGGTGAGTAGAATTTTGTACCGCAGAGGTGGTCTTTCCAGTGAAAGGACGCAGGATTTCAGACAAAAAACGAGCTAGTTTGTAGGTGGGGGAGCTGATAGTAGAGACTATGGGACGAAGAGGTGTATCAACTTTATGTATTTTTGGTAAGCCGTATAATCTTGGTGGCCTGGCAGCAGAAGGTTTCAACGAAAACCGTTTAGATTGATCAATTAATGCGGTTGAATCAGAAATTATTTTGTTAGTTTGTGTGACGAGGCTGTTGGTGGGATCTCTTTTTATTTTTGTATAACTACCATCGTCGAGTAATTCTTTAATTTTGTTGTTGTATTCTATTTTATCCATAATAACAGTAGCATTGCCTTTGTCAGCTGAGAGAACTACAATATCATTCCTCTTTTTTAATTTATATAATTCAAAACGCTCATCTTTGCTGAGGTTGCTAGCTGGCATCTTAGCGTTTTTGAGGGTTGCAGCGATTTCAGATCTTGCTACGTCTGCAGCGATGTGACCCAGGCCCCTGAGAGCAACGTCTACTTGGGCAATTATATCATTAACTGGTATGTGTTTAGGTGTGACTGCAAAGTTTAGACCTTTAGCTAAAACGGATTTCAGACCATCGGAAATAGAACTGTTACTGCGATTAATTACGACTTTATTAACGTCTAACTTTTTGGTGTGTGGGTCCGGTCTTTTGTTGAAAAGGAGGTTAAATTTGGAAATCAGGTTTTCCTTACATTTGGTCGACATAGTAGCAGCTGAAGAGGCAGTCATATTGTCTACATGTTCCCAATCCGATGTGGACATTATTGCCGTCAATGATAAGTGTGATTTGTAGAGTGTCTTGTCTAACTGATCTAGTTCTGTGCGTATAAGTCTGATTTTTTCTGAGATAAGAGCTAAGCTAGTTTTGAAAAGAATTCGTTTCGCATTAGAAGAAGTTACAGTAGCAGAGGTGAGTGTAAATGCGATTGGTATTACCCCAGAGTCGCGGCATCTCTTCAGGAAGGTGAGAGACTCGATCAGCTGAGCTTTCTTATCCCGGAGTTTGTTGAAGGATCTTAAAGTTATGTGAAAACCCTCCCCGTAGAGGCGATTAAATTTTGATTTAAAGCTTTCGTGACTGCAGTAATTCATATTCTTAGTTTTTTCGGTAAAGTCACGTTGAAGAGAAACAACAAAATAACAAATTATATATAAAACAATAAAAAAATTCTCACGACGTTTCGACCATAACTCAAACGGTCATCATCAGGTGTGTCGGTTTGCATAAATTTATTTTGAAAACGGCATATTTATTTATATATAAATAACGTTTGCGTCACGCGCAACGATTGGCTGTTTGCCAGGACTAGTCCATCTATTTTTTGAAAAGAGGAGGGGGGAGACGAAATTTGTTTTTATGTATGCTGTCTGAAAGGCACTGTAAGCGTGAACAATCAATCAAGAACTGAAATGATTTATCAAATCTTTCCAATGATTGCTAAGATAGAATCCATCTTCTCGGTTGAAATTGTCTCTGTGTTTGTATATGTGGATAGCCTCATGAACGAATCTCTCATGGAAGCCAGATGGCTTACAAAGAACCTCCATCTTGGAAAAGTCAATGGCATGTGAGCCTACTGAATTAGAACAATGATCTGCTACGGCCGAGGTGTTGGTCCTACCGTGTTTAAGGTCTGCTTTATGTTCACGAATGCGGTCCGAGATATGGCGTTTGGTTTCTCCAATGTAACTACTACCACAGAGGCAACTTAGTTTGTAGACACCAGGGTATTGTATGTCCGGAATCACATCTTTTACAGACGGAACCAGATCACGGATTTTATGCAATGTGTTGAAACGGACCTGGATCTTGTGTTTATTCAAGATTTTGGAGATCTTTTTTGTGATCCCAGCAATGTAGGGTAAAGTGATGGTTTTGAAAGGCTCCTCAAGAGGGTTCTTCTTCATGGTTTGAGTGATAGCTTTGCGGATTGTATAGTCGGAGTAACCATTAGCCCTAAGAGCCTGGTGTACGTGCTTGAGTTCACTGCTTATGTGTTCCTGGTCGGATATGCATTGGGCTCTATGATACAGAGTCTTGATGAGAGAATTCTTCTGTGATGGATGGTGGTGGGAATCCGGTTTCAGATAAGCATCCGTATGGGTAGCTTTCCTGTAGACAGAGTGGCTCATTGAACCATCAGGTCTCTTTTTAATTAGGACATCCAAAAAAGGTATCTTGCCATCTATTTCGACTTCCATGGTAAATCTGATGGCTGGGTGTATGGAATTGATGTGGTCGAAGAATTGGTCTAGAGCAGGCCGGCCATGTGGCCAGATGACAAAAGTGTCATCCACGTACCTCTTCCACAAGGTTGGGCGTAGAGTGGCAGTCTGGATGGCGTCAGTCTCAAATTTCTCCATGAAAATGTTAGCTATAACTGGAGAAAGGGGGGAGCCCATTGGGGTGCCCTCAGTTTGTTTGTAGAAAGTTCCATTCCAAGTGAAGTATGTATTGGTTAAACAGTGTCTCACCAGGGGGGGTACCTCAGCGTTTAGTCCTTGATGAACCAAGTCTTCAATGATTGCAATGGTGTCAGGTACAGGAACCTTGGTGAACAAGGAAACTACATCAAAACTGACAAGCAGGTCGTCTGGGGACAGGGAAATACCCTTGATTGTTGATACCAGGTGAGTAGAATTTTGTACCGCAGAGGTGGTCTTTCCAGTGAAAGGACGCAGGATTTCAGACAAAAAACGAGCTAGTTTGTAGGTGGGGGAGCTGATAGTAGAGACTATGGGACGAAGAGGTGTATCAACTTTATGTATTTTTGGTAAGCCGTATAATCTTGGTGGCCTGGCAGCAGAAGGTTTCAACGAAAACCGTTTAGATTGATCAATTAATGCGGTTGAATCAGAAATTATTTTGTTAGTTTGTGTGACGAGGCTGTTGGTGGGATCTCTTTTTATTTTTGTATAACTACCATCGTCGAGTAATTCTTTAATTTTGTTGTTGTATTCTATTTTATCCATAATAACAGTAGCATTGCCTTTGTCAGCTGAGAGAACTACAATATCATTCCTCTTTTTTAATTTATATAATTCAAAACGCTCATCTTTGCTGAGGTTGCTAGCTGGCATCTTAGCGTTTTTGAGGGTTGCAGCGATTTCAGATCTTGCTACGTCTGCAGCGATGTGACCCAGGCCCCTGAGAGCAACGTCTACTTGGGCAATTATATCATTAACTGGTATGTGTTTAGGTGTGACTGCAAAGTTTAGACCTTTAGCTAAAACGGATTTCAGACCATCGGAAATAGAACTGTTACTGCGATTAATTACGACTTTATTAACGTCTAACTTTTTGGTGTGTGGGTCCGGTCTTTTGTTGAAAAGGAGGTTAAATTTGGAAATCAGGTTTTCCTTACATTTGGTCGACATAGTAGCAGCTGAAGAGGCAGTCATATTGTCTACATGTTCCCAATCCGATGTGGACATTATTGCCGTCAATGATAAGTGTGATTTGTAGAGTGTCTTGTCTAACTGATCTAGTTCTGTGCGTATAAGTCTGATTTTTTCTGAGATAAGAGCTAAGCTAGTTTTGAAAAGAATTCGTTTCGCATTAGAAGAAGTTACAGTAGCAGAGGTGAGTGTAAATGCGATTGGTATTACCCCAGAGTCGCGGCATCTCTTCAGGAAGGTGAGAGACTCGATCAGCTGAGCTTTCTTATCCCGGAGTTTGTTGAAGGATCTTAAAGTTATGTGAAAACCCTCCCCGTAGAGGCGATTAAATTTTGATTTAAAGCTTTCGTGACTGCAGTAATTCATATTCTTAGTTTTTTCGGTAAAGTCACGTTGAAGAGAAACAACAAAATAACAAAATATATATAATTTTACATTTTCAAACGAAACGTCGTATTTAATTGCGAGAAGTTCGTTGTTCGAATTGTTCTTCAGCTTACCCGTGAGCTAAAACAATAAACATTGGCAGGTTAAACAATTGCCACGTGAACCAATTAAACAATTGCCAGGTTAAATGTTGTTTGCCTGGGTCGGGCATTAGAGGGTCTTAATGACACGATTATGGTTAAATCATTACATGGCCTAACCAGAAAAAAACAACTTACACGTCCAACGTTGCCTGTTTTACCTTGACTTAAATATTGCTTCTTCTTCTTCTTCCACGCGGTTGCCCCACTCACGTGGGCTGGTCCGCTTTCCTTGCCAACCTTCTCCACACTGCCCTGTCAACCTCCTCCACACTGCCCTGTCAACCTCCTCCACACTGCCCTGTCAACCTCCTCCACACTGCCCTGTCAACCTCCTCCACGCTGCCCTGTCAACCTTCTCCATGCTGCCCTGTCAACCTCCTCCACACTGCCCTGTCAACCTCCTCCACGCTGCCCTGTCAACCTCCTCCACGCTGCCCTGTCAACCTCCTCCACGCTGCCCTGTCAACCTCCTCCACGCTGCCCTGTCAACCTTCTCCATGCTGCCCTGTCCTGCGCCATCTCTCTTTCTGCTCCCCGGGCCACCATGGTCCGAACGCACCACATCGCCCACCCACCTCTTCTTCAGCCTTCTGCCTTCCTTGAATGTTTGCCCCGTGAAATTCGTGAGAGAAAGGGCTAAATAAACATTCAGAAATGAAAGGTGACCGGGGCTTTGTTTCGAGCGCGACTGTCGCCATCTATTTACCTGCGCTCATGAGTCTCTTTGGAGCAAATTCTGTCAAGGTGGTTCAATGATAATAATAATAACACCAATAATTTAACCTTGTAACACACCGCACAGCCGTTCACTCACACTCCTCTTCTTTCGTATGGCTGCCGATGTAGATGCAGCGACAACAACTACAATTTCACATTCAGGTGGTCAAGCCCAGACAACCGCGTCAGCAGCAGCGGAGTGCATCGCTGTGATGATGTCTTCCTCATATTTGCGTATCGGGGCATTGTGACGTTGTACGTTGTACGTGGTCTGTTCAGGATAACCACAGCCGCACACAGGACAGTTTTAAATTTTCCATTTCTGCATCAGGTATCTGCATCTGTCATGGTTTGTGCAATGGATGCGGTTTAGGGTGGACCATGCGCTTCGTGGAAGATCAAACCCAGGGATCTTCTGCACTGGGCCTTTCACAAGCTGTTCGTGAGATCTTTTGAACTCCATTCAGATCTCCAAGATTCATTGGGATTGAACTCGCATTGATGAAGGTTAACCGCATGGGTCCAAAAGGGCTTGCGTGACTTTAAGCGATGACCAGGAACGCTATTGATGTCTCCTTCGTAGTTGTGGATCGGGCATTGCATCGTTATACGTTGTACGTCCTCTGCTCTGGATGATCACAGTCGCACACTGCTGGAAAATTATCAATTTTCCATTTGTGCCTCACTTGCACTTGAAGAGAACGACTCGAGAGGCACAAGGAACCAGAGGCGAGCACCCAGGCAGTGAGCCACTGCCAAAATCCTCTCCCCCCTCACCCCAAGCTCTGTGATCCTCAATATATTAAGGCGTAATCAGTCAATCAATGAGTGTTTACATGTGGGAAAAGATTGGAGCATGCAGAGAAACCCCGCACGTGCGAGGGTGCAATGCTCTATCGCAGTGGTTCTTAATATGGGGTTCACGCACCCCCTGGAGGTGCGAGATGCCCTTTCTAGGGTTGCGAGACATGGCCAGATTTTTTTTTAGAAGGTAAATCATAGAAAGCACAAATTAAGCACGTAAGTACAACTACCATGTTTCATCAAACCTATGTATTTATTAACATTGTACATTTATCAACGGTTTTATTTAACTTCACTTGTGTTTGTCGTGGTCAAATCTTGTAATCAAAAGTTAGTCTACTTCCTGTTGTACAATCAATTCCAAATTTTGCACACGTACTCAGATCCGGTGACAATGCATGCCTGTATCAAAATCGGCATCAATTCATCAATTAATTGGCTCCTTTCAAGCAATTGCAATGTTCGTATGGACGCCTTATTATTTATATATTTTCGTGAAGGTCGAAAACGCCGCGAACTGTGGAATCGGCTCGCACAAAACGCAGGCGCCGCGTGTCTCAGGCGCCACTGACGTACTTCTCGACCGTGAGTTAAACGAAGTTGCTAATAAAACCGTTGTTTAAAAAAAAAACTTTTTTTAAGGAGTTTATTTTACGATTGAGAACCAAAGGGGTGCAAGTGCACATTTTTGGCGTGCCATCTTCTCTTGGCAAGCCAGTTGTATGGCACCTCAATGCCCACCCTTCACCTCTACAGTGCTGGGTTACAGGCAAAGAATACCCTCCATTCAGGAGGCATTTTTCAAGACAGACCCTCGCACGCACTTGTTTTATTTAACTTCTTGCCTCTACATGGACTCCTCTACTTCCGAATGCGTTCGTAAGTAGAGGAGTGCCGAGCGAATTCGCAAGTAGCGGAGTCCCTGTAGAGGTCTGTTCGTAAGTCGATTCGTTCGTAAGTCCCACTTTACACCTGTCGATTCCAAGCATTTTGTACGGCATGTACACTAAACGCGGATAATGGCTTTAAAAGTTGCGTAATCTCCCGTAAATGCCACTGGTTCTTCATGTTCTGCAGATGTAGATGTCACTGGTTCTTCATGTGGCATCTACATGACATACGGACACGTTGGCATTTCTGAAAGTTCGTAAGTCGAATATTCATAGAGGAGTCCCTGTACTGCTTTCTCAAATCATCCTGGCATGACAACTACATTGTTACAGAATATTTTTAAACACCTTCCCACACACGCCAGTCAGATGCGGTTTGCATGATCATCTAATTTCCCAGAAAATAATGTCGGCCTGTTGCCAAATTCTAGCTGAATCCCACATTGGTCCATTCTCGATTAAATGCTCCCCTGTCTTTTCATGGCTCCCATTTTCCCATAAAATGTATGTAAAGTCAAGTTTATACCGAATGATTGTACACATTCTATTCTTGGGTATGGCAATATATATAGTAATGGTAATGTGATGATAATCAGTTTGTGTGCAGGTGCTAAGTGGATTGTTACATTGTAGGATCGTTAAAGGTGTTGTGTCTTGGAGAGGCCTTCATCCAGCAGTTGATTAATCATGGATTATTGTGATACTCATCCTTTTTGCTGTTTTGCTAATAAAATGCAACTGTTGTCAAAATGGTATTTTCATGCTATGAACTGTTTTACAAACCCTCATTACATCTCTAAACCGCAGATACATTTTTAGATAATCTTAAACTTTTTCAACCTGCTGCACCTTTTTTTTTACAAAGTGATGACAAACAGAGAAGTTTTTGTTCTCAGGCTACATGCCAGGATGCTGCTGTTGTACAATGACTCCCACACTGGGCTGGACTGGTAATCCAGTTGGTGGTCGGTTCAATCTCCCAACGAGGCTGTGGCAACAATATACTTGTGTCTTACATCTGCCTGCATCGGTCCACCCAGAAGTATAAATGAACACACCACAGTTAAGACATCGATCAGCTGGTTGCTCGTGGTGAGGTAGATTGTGGTTTCTCCCACCTCTTCATCTGGACATCTGGCCAGTGTAGAAAATGAAAAGTAGGCAAAAAACTAATTCTAAGGTGCTCCCTACAGCTTCCTCAAGTGGAGACCGTTCCACCTCCAAATGGCATGAGCAAGCCTTTGCAGGGCTGCGCTAATACCTTTTACAGAAGAGTGTTTGCCCCTCTGCAATTGATGAGGAAGTGAAAACCTGCTTAGCGACTAGCATCTTTGGAAATTCTACACCACACATTGGACCATTTATTGAGAACACTTGGCAGATTCTGTGATGTTTACATGACTTGCTTGAAAAGCACCGTTGTTGATTTTCCCCAGAGAACTTAACCACGGAACTGACAGCAGACTAAAACGTGTGAGTCGTGTACCCAAATGTTTTACATGTATCAAGGGGAATGATGTTTATTCATCAGATATTTTAATCTCAGCTTCACTAAGCTATGTTACAATTTAATAATATCTGACTTCATGTTGCACATGTCAGAAAAAATATTTGACCTGAATTAGGGTTGCCAAATGTCCGGCTTTGACCTCACCTTGAGGGTTTGACCTGGAGAGTCCAGAAATTGGCATGTGTTCGGGTGGCAGTGATTTACCAAGAACTGGTACGTAGTTTTGCGTTGAACTCTAGAACATTATACTGTCAGGGGTTGGCAACCTTTCAAAGAAGAAGGAGAGTTATTTATTTTTGTCTTTCACCAAAATTGTTCGAGAGCCACCTCGCACGCAGAGAGCTACTTGTACACAAACACATCAGCAGGTAGACAGCAAATGACAAACTAATTCTGACTTAAATACACAGAATAAGTGATGGAATAAATTGCGTCTATTTAGTTCCCCTCCTCCCTTAGTTATTCCTTAACAATAACAGTTTGACTGTTGTAAATTTTTGTCCTCACCAAGGCATTCCACAGTGACCTACTCCCTGTCATTTTCTAAAGTGCTTATTATCTTTGCGTTAAATTACGTTTAAGATATATATTCTTGGTTCTTTCGGTAAAGTCACATTGAAGGGAAACAATCAAATAATAAAATATATAAAACAATAAAATTCTCACGACGAGAATTTTCTTGTTTTATATACCAACCGTTGGTTTTCACACCTGATGATGACTGCTTGTGTTGCAGTCGAAACGTCGTGAGAATTTTATTGTTTTATATATATTGTATTATTTTATTGTTTCCCTTTAACGTGGCTTTACCGAAAGAACCAAGAATATGAATCACTGCAGTCACGAAAGCTTTAAATAAAAAATACGTTTAAGATTTTTTTGTTTTTTAACGGCTGCCCTCAACCGGCAACCGAAGAGCCAAAAAGCCATATCTGGCTCCGCAGCCGCAAGTTTGCCAAACCCTGACCTAGGCTGATAATAAATATGTCCGGGTTTGGTCTGTGGAATAGGCGGCAACTCTCATGTCAATAATAAAAAATGTATCCAACAATATCCAAACGTGCATAAGTGTCTCACTCAAATACCCGATTGTCAAACGAAAAACAATGCGTCAGGGCATATATGGGGACGTTATAATCATAGTCAGAAAGCAGTTTTGGATCTTTGAGAGCAGTCCTTCACCTCGAGGCCAGCTTGAGGACATTTCCCCCAAGCTCTCGCACTTGACCTTGGCCTCAGGGGTATGGCGTCTGTCCCAGAAGTTGGCTGGAGGGAACCGGCCTTGACACTGGTCTACACCTCAGCCTTGGTCTTGTGGGTCTCAGCCAAGAATCCAAAGGTTGTAAAAAAAAATCAAACTTGTTTCTTGGTAAATTGAGTGATGTATGTTGAGCTTCTTTTGCACCGTATGTAGCCAACCATTCTAATAGGAGGTGCAGGGGAATGACAACAAACTTAACACAAAAAGCAGTTCTAAAGAAATTAGTTTTCAATCTATATTCAAAAGTGCATAGTTCTAGTGGCTTCCTAATATCGGAGAGAAGAGCGTCCCAGACGGCCACAGAAGCACATCTGAAAGCGCACGAAGCAATGACCACCTTTTTTAATGGCTAGCCAAAAGTCGCTGGTGCGAGGATGGCTGGAGTTCGCGTGATGATGGTTTATGCTCCTTGACGAGAATGATGGGCAGCCACTCATCTCATGCTCAGAAGCCAGATCAGGCAGTAATGTAAATGTTGCATTTTTTATGACTGGGACTGAGTGTATTCTCAAGATGACTACTTTTGATTTCCCCAAAGCGGTACTTATTTTGTCAACCCCAGAAGGGAAGAAGGACTGCGTTTGCCCCTGAGACGGATTTCAACTCACAGCTAGCCAGGCGGCACAAATGTAAGGTATATAGAAGCAACGGCTTTACTTTGCTGTGTTTAAGCCGCCCAGCGCTCCGCTCGTTGTGAGCGTCGCTCCTCTGTCCCCCGCTGCCCAGTAGCGTCGTCCGTCACGAGGCTCCGCCGCAGAGATCAGGTCTTGACGCCACTGTTACCAGTCACCCGCAAGTCCACTCGGCTTCACATCCTCCTGGACCGCATCATCTTACCCCTTCTCTAACCCAGCCACGCTCGTTTCGACCCCCCCCCCCCAATCTATCCGGCCAAACAGAAGCTGTTTGGGAATTCGATGGCTGGACCTGCGGGCTAACAATAATAATTTACACTTGTAAAGCGCCTTTCACCAAAAGATCAAGAGGCGCGGTCCAATTAAACCCAACCCTACAAAACAAAGGATTAAAGTAATAGAAAAAAACATCCATTTGAATACGAGTGAGGGAGGGAGGGAGCGAAGCGAAGGTCTGGTGGACGTGAATTCCACAGCCTGCGGACCACACGAGACTAAGGCCTGGTCACCCATCATCGTACAGAGACGCGACCTCGGCACATACAACAGGAAAGACTCAGAAGACCGAAGTACTACTCTCTCGTTGCAACATATGGGAGAAGGAGGAGGTGCTGTATATATGTGTGAGGGAGCAGTTGAAAGCCTTGTGGGTGAGGAGAAGAATCTTGAAACTCTACTCGAAACCCGACCGGCAGCCAAAAGAGAGAGAGAGAGATGCAAGCACATGTGTTCGTACGTTCAGCAAGAGGCGTGCTGCGCGTAAGAATTCGGACAGCCGCGGTTTAGGTGACTTAACAATTGAAGTGGGGATGCTAGAAAAACGGCAAATGAATCATTTTGCGGGACCCCGGGGTCCCGCAAAAATCAGGTCAATAATTATTATTTTTCATTTCGCCCACTCGTGATCCCGACAGCAACGCGCCGCCCGCCCAGACTCGCCGTGCCAACAAGCGCCAGCAGCAGGCGGCGATTAACACGATGGGCGCCACCCCACCGGCCAAACGCGAGCCCCGGAGGGCGTCCGCCGCAGTCGGGCGCGGCGACAACGCCCTCCGTTCAGCCGTCGATCCTCAGCTTCTTTGCCAAGGCGAGCCCCGCCCCCGCAGTGAATTTAACGTGTTTATGTAATTTTTCAACTTTTTACGAAACTTAGTGCCCCGAGTAGCTCTCGACAAGGCCAATCGATTGACACTAGCTTTGTTGTCGGTAAGGTAAGACTCGTGTCACTACGCGGTTTTTCCCACCCCGGGGCAGTGATGGGACCCCGGGGTCCCGCCAATTGCTTCAAATAACAAAAGTCAATACGACAGAAAGAAAATGTACGAACCAGCTTCTCAGTGTCCAATAGTGAAAGGATGGGGGCACAGCCAGGCTATATGTATGAGGTCAAATAAAGGAAGCCTTAAAGATCTCTGTTTAATGTGTGCTTCAAAGATTAACGCCAAAGACTGCGAAGCCACAATAATGTGGCCATAAATTGTCAGAGACCCAGTCTCCCAAGCCTTTCCTGCCGAAAGGAGCTCACCTCTGGTAATTGTCCAGATTGTTAAAAGATTTGTGAGCTCCTCTCACAATCGAGCCTGGATCAATCCAGGACGGATCATTGGCAGGCCAGTCTGAATGTTTCAGCCCGGCGCTGATGCTCCTTCAGAGGGGTTCACGTTTCGCATGCATAGAGAAGGGAGGGCATGACTGGCCGAGAAGACCTGGAGCTTCGTGTGGAACGATAGACCAGTGAGCTACACAGCTGATGAAAATGTATGACTGATTCGGAGAGAGACCTCGGCTGTCAAACCGGGGCTGATTATAAGCACACTGCCTAGGTACAGAAACTTCTGCACAACTACCCAATTACTAATCGAGAGTGGAGGGGGCATTCGATGAGATAAAATGCCCAGGCAGGTGCTATGTTTTTTGTGGTGCTCATGGTAATACCCCATATCTTAGTAGCATTTTCCAGGTTAATTAGTAGCATCTCCAACTCCTTCTCAGAGTGGATAGCAATTACCAGATCATCCGCATACATAATATGGTTGACCAATAGGGAGGCATCCTTTGACTGCACACAAGCATCAATCAGCCTCCCAATGTATCTGTACCAGGTGGAGATTCCACCGATACATCCATGGAAAGCGTATTTAACTACGTGGCTATTGAAGATGTTAAATCGTGTAGGGGCCAAATAACTTTCCTGTCGCACCCCAAGGTGTACAGAAAATGCCTCCGACTCTTGGCCTGCCCACTATCACGAAGGTCCTTAATAAGTGTGAGCAGATGTTCATATTCTTGGGTCTCTCGGTAAAGTCACGTAGATAGGTTCAAATAAATAACAAAAAATTTTTTATTTGAACCTATCTACGTGACTTTACCGAAAATACACAATAATATTAATTCCTCCAGTCACGAAAGCTTTAAGTCAAGATTTGTGAGCAGATGGTCTGGGAATCCAAAAGCATGAAGAATAATCCAGAGCCCTGGCCTATTGATGCCATCATAGACCTTGACCAGGTCAATAAAGCAGGGAGAATATGGTGAATATGGTCCCCCCGGCTTCAAACCAAATTGGGGCTCTGCAAGCCTCTCCTCAGCATGTCTGACAAGGCAATGTTGAATAATCCTTGCCAGGACATTTCACAGCACACACCTACACACACACCGACAATGATCCTCCGTATAGCCTTAACAGACTGCCAGGGCAAGTGCTGTTGGCGAGCACCTATGAAGGCCGGCACGGCACACGAGGAGGTGGGTGGCCAACAGCACGCCCGACCGCCTTTGTCTCCCTCATGACGATGTTTAAGCACCGCAACAGCTACTCTTTTAAGGCTGAGTTGACCAGGGGAGGCCCGGGACCGATTCAGAAAATCGTCACTTGTATTGGCCATGAGCGGGAATCGAACCTGGGTCTCTGGGTTCGTAGCGCAGCACGCTAACCACTGCACTACCGCTCCCCACACCTACACACACCTACACATATCCATACAATGAGCTTCACAAATATCTCCACATATACCTAAACACTCTCCCATACGCTCACCTACATAGTCACCAACACAACCCTCCAAACTCGCTTCGACACATCAACACACAAGAGTAACAACAGCCATTCGCCACTAAGTCACGTTGACGGCACCACAGAGCTTGTGCCAGGCTAGGTACACTTTTCAGGCCATGTGAAGTGGGCACACAGTTAATAAACGTAGTTTTGGTGAACTACAGCCATCCAGTTAACATGACAAAAGTGAGCCAATATTCCATGTTTACTAGGTTTGCACTTTGAAAACTAGTCTCTTTTGTATGTCTGAGCAGTGCAGTAAAAACCGAATAAACTTTGAAACTAAACTCTGTATTTTACCGGTTCGTAAATGGTTAGGAGACACGACAGGGGATTGGTGGAGAGTAAGGAAAGTTCCAGAAAGGACGGAGAAGAGGATAAAAAATAAGTGGATAGAAGGAGTTGGGAGTGACTTATTAAATTTTGTTAAATATTCCATTCATCAAGAGAGGCCCACTGAGCTAAAGATCTCTTTTCAGAAGTGACCTGACCACAAATGATAGCTCAACGGAGTGGCTTATCATCTGGAAATAACAGCCTAATGCAGCTTAAAGCTCTAAACGTGTGTTTCTAAATGTGGAGGGGAAAACCCGAGGAACAAGATAAAAATCCACGCGACCACGGGGAGAACATGCAAACTCCAAATATCCAGGCGTCAGGGTCGGATACAACCCACGACCTCCTGTAAACCAGGTGACGTAGTAAACATCTCACCACCGTGGCACCCCTGTGTGTACACACAATGTGTCTACACAGAGAGCAACCTGGGTTAATTGACAATAAAACACTGTTTGTTTGGCCTGTAAAAAGTGTGCTCTGACTTTTACTGGACCATACATTATTACAATTACAACTGCTACTGTGTGTTTAACCCTAGGATCTGAACATGCGGATACAAACACCGCAACGTTAAAGCCTAACAATGTTCAACCAGCACATTCTGGGTCCTTTAATATTGCAAGCACGGTTAGCAGTCGCGTAACGAGTGTGGGGGGCAGGGGTGCCTAGTCCCCCCTCCCCCCTGGTGGGCAAAGCTACGAATTCGGGGCCCCCTGGACAACTGCCATGATACATCAACTACTCTACTTACGAACATTCGACTTATGAACATTCAAAGATATGAACAAACCTGTCCCTTACGTCTCGTTGGCTGTTCGGAACGAGAGTTGTAAGTTCAACCGCCGCGCAATAGATGGCGGCGGTGGCATCTTCATTTGGAGAACATGAAGATCCAGCGGCATCTACAGGAGATTATACAACTGTTAAAGCCATTCCCCGTGGTTAGTGTACATGCCGTACAACGTGTTTGGAATCGACAGAAGTAAAGCTGGCCTTACGAACAAATCGACTTACAAACAGACGTCTGGAACCTAACTGGTTCGTAAGTAGAAGAGTCTCTGTATATGTTTCAGCAGTGTCAAAGAACAACGCTTATGTTTTTTCGCCGCTGCAGCGTAACGATGATGTGATTAGGCAAGAAGAGCCTCACGGGTGCAACCGTGCGATACAAATCACAAGATTGGGGCCCCCACGTTACCGATTGTCGCACCCCTAAGAGTTGATGTCGGAACGACGCCACTGAGTTTGCGAGTGCTGTGAAACCCCCATTAAGTGATTACCAACCGCAGATCATTGAGGACAGTTTCTAGACATGTGGCAAGTATTGTAACGTGGCTCTGCTTTCAAGAATGAGTTGAACGGCAGGGGAGGGGCTGATGCGAGTGTAATGATGATGATGTAATTGTTGATACGCTCCTCACTCACGGACAAAGATCCCCCGTATAGCATTAACAGACTGTTGGGGGAAGTGGCAACCCTACGCCCCGACCCCCTTTGTCTCCCTAGTGGCAATGTTTACACATCGGACAAGGTACTAATTTGAGGCTGAGTCGACCTAGGGGAGGCCCAGGACCGGTTCAGATCATTGTCACTGGTGTTGGCCGTGAGCGGGAATCGAACTCGGGTAGCCGGGTTCGTAGCGCAGCGCGCTAACCGCTACACTATCGCTCCCCAGGACAAACAACACGCAAACACACACAACCGCTTTGGATCGTCAACATCAGCGGTAAGTCAAGTATTTAGTCACTATTTATACTACTATTAATTGCCTAGGAATTATTTGTTTGGATGGGGTTTAACATGTTTGTTTAAATGATTTTTTTTGTTGCAATACACTACTTGTTCCAATCGTGATGTTATCTCTGTCTGGTTGCCGTGTACCTAACCCCATTATACAGTGAGGGAAAAAAGTATTTGATCCCCTGCTGATTTTGTACGTTTGCCCACTGACAAAGAAATGATCAGTCTATCATTTTAATGGTAGGTTTATATGAACAGTGAGAGACAGAATAACAACAAAAACATCCAGAAAAACGCATGTCAAAAATGTTATAAATTGATTTGCATTTTAATGAGGGAAATAAGTATTTGACCCCTCTGCAAAACATGACTTAGTACTTGGTGGCAAAACCTTTGTTGGCAATCACAGAGGTCAGACGTTTCTTGTAGTTGGCCACCAGGTTTGCACACATCTCAGGAGGGATTTTGTCCCACTCCTCTTTGCAGATCTTCTCCAAGTCATTAAGGTTTTGAGGCTGACGTTTGGCAACTCGAACCTTCAGCTCCCTCCACAGATTTTCTATGGGATTAAGGTCTGGAGACTGGCTAGGCCACTCCAGGACCTTAATGTGCTTCTTCTTGAGCCACTCCTTTGTTGCCTTGGCCGTGTGTTTTGGGTCATTGTCATGCTGGAATACCCATCCACGACCCATTTTCAATGTCCTGGCTGAGGGAAGGAGGTTCTCACCCAAGATTTGACGGTACATGGCCCCGTCCATCGTCCCTTTGATGCGGTGAAGTTGTCCTGTCCCCTTAGCAGAAAAAGACCCCCAAAGCATAATGTTTCCACCTCCATGTTTTGGCGGTAGGGATGGTGTTCTTGGGGTCATAGGCAGCATTCCTCCTCCTCCAAACACGGCAGTTGAGTTGATGCCAAAGAGCTCCATTTTGGTCTCATCTGACCACAACAGTTTCACCCAGTGGTCCTCGGAATCATTCAGATGTTCATTGGCAAACATCAGACGGGCATGTATATGTGCTTTCTTGAGCAGGGGGACCTTGCGGGCGCTGCAGGATTTCAGTCCTTCACGGCGTAGTGTGTCACCAATTGTTTTCTTGGTGACTATGGTCCCAGCTGCCTTGAGATTATTGACAAGATCCTCCCGTGTAGTTCTGGGCTGATTTCTCACCGTTCTCATGATCATTGCAACTCCACAAGGTGAGATCTTGCATGGAGACAGGTGTCTTTTATACAGGTAACAAGCTGAGATTAGGAGCACTCCCTTTAAGAGTGTGCTCCTAATCTCAGCTCGTTACCTGTGTAGTGGCCTTATCGACGTCGGAGACTGTTCTTAGAGGCAACACGTATTTATTATAAACACTTCTGTTACAGTATCGAATCTAACACTTGAAGAGATAACGGCCTCTTCACCCGTACTCTACAGAGGGAACGTTCCCCGAGTTTTACTCTCGCTAGCTCCCTGGTTCCCTCTATCCTGGTCCTCTCTCCCGAGCTCTCTGACCTGGCCCAGCTTGGGCGCAGGTCCCGACCACCAGCCACACGAGCCCGGCCCTCAGAAGGACGTCGGCCCTCGCGGCTCTGGTGTCACACCCCCTGGCTTGCCTTGCCCGGCCCTCAAAAGGACAGCAGATCAAAGGAGTTCCAGGGCCTAGCTAGTGGGTGTTCTTTCTTCAACTGGTTCTTCATCTTGCTTGATTCGAACTCCCCCTCAGCTCTCCGGGTCCCACCTTTTATACTGTCCCTCACTGAGGGGTGGGGTTGGGAGGGATCACAGCGTCCCCCACAGCCACCCAGGGTGGTGGCCGTAGCGGACGTGGTTGTAGCCACCGCCCTACAAGCGCGTGTCCCCGTCCCATAACACCTCTACACCTGTATAAAAGACACCTGGGAGCCAAAAATTTTTTTGATTGAGAGGGGGTCAAATACTTATTTCCCTCATTAAAATGCAAATCAATTTATAGCATTTTTGACATGCGTTTTTCTGGATTTTTTTGTTGTTATTCTGTCTCTCACTGTTCAAATAAACCTACCATTAAAATTATAGACTGATCATTTCTTTGTCAGTGGGCAAACGAAACGTACAAAATCAGCAGGGGATCAAATACTTTTTTTCCCTCACTGTAGATGCGTTGGTGTGGAGGAGACATATCCAAAGGAGTGAGCAGGCAAAGAGGGGAGACTGGAGTGTGATGAGATACAGGGACGCGCCGTGGTGGCGAGATGTTAACTACCTCGCCTAGTATACAGGAGGTCGTGGGCTAGATCCCGACCCTGACGCCTTGCTGCTGTATATTTGGAGTTTGTGTGTCTCTCTCCCCGTGGTCGCGTGGATTTTTCTCCAGGTCCTCTGGGTTTTCCTCCACATTTAGAGACACGTTTAGAGTATATTTGGCTGCTATACATTGTCACTTTGTTAAGCTGTCATCTGTGGCCAGGTCGCTTCTGAAAAGAAAAGAGCTATACAGCTCAGTGGGGCCTTACCTGGTAAAAAAAAAGTAAGTTTAAAAAAAATATTTTTAGTTGAGAGCTGAGGCCAGCTGGGAGAGCGGTGGCAAGATGAGAAGACAGTTTGATTGACGTGTTGATATTTGATGCGGCGAATGGAGTTGGCCCTAACAGGAGAGTGAGGAGGCAAGCTGCCCCGATTACGTTGACAGGAACAGGGAGGGGAGGTGAAAGGGGGGGGGGGGAATCGGATAAATATTGATTTGATTTTATTGGAGGCGTTTAATGCTAAGTTGTCACTTGAGAATTCGCATACTCTACACGTGATATTCGACTCATTTGTTGACACTTTTGTTTTACCGACCTCATTTGTTCATATGATTGTCCAATGAAACCTTTTATTGCAACCCCAACTTTCCAGTTCTGTCGCTCCACTCTGCAGCGCCAACCACTACAATCTCCATCCCGAACACAATCTCGACCATGATCTCGTGTCTTCAGCTTTTAGGTCTCCCTTACCCACTTTTACGCATACAAATCCCATATCCACCCTTCCTGTCCATCTACCGCAGATTAGTCATCCATTGCCGCGAATGAATATTTCTGCCAGAGGATTAACCCATTTTAAGTGACCCCCCCCCATAATGCTCCAAAGCAGCGCAAAGTGTTGTTGTATGACGGTGTTTTTGTGCATTTAAAGGGGTGTCACATTTAATATTGAGTGCGCTTGCCAATAACATCTGACATTCTGGCGGAATTTCGATTACACTCCGGACTGCTGATGAGACCCACAAGATCAGAACCGGTCCAGAACATGCCTGCTTAAATGCCACTTGATAACATTGGTCTGGAAAGTCAATAAGCTGATGGACTAACGCATGTTGTATTGCATTAATACGGGGAGACACCGAATGGCGTCCTACTTATACAGGTACTTTATTTGAGTTACTATTTAAATTAAATAAATTCAGTGGTCAGAGAGCGATTTGTCCAGCCCATTTTTGGTGCCCCAAGGATCGAGGATTACACCAGGGTGCCCGGAGCTGGCTGAATTCCTGTTTGAGTCATCAAAGTTTGAATTCATCTGTCACATCGTGTCTACAGTTCTGAAACTAGAGGCCGACCGAAATTCGGATTCGGTTTCGGCGCCGAAAGTTGGCAAATGGCCTCTTTCGGCATACTTTCGGTTTCGGCCGAAAGTAAATGTATTACTTTCGGTTTCGGCCGAAATTGATATTAACTTTCGGTCGTCAACCGATGATCTATTTGTAGAATATAACGCCTAGTGCTACGTCTATCACTCTGCCTATCGGCCGGTAAGTCGGCGCTAGGCAATCCTATGCGATAGGCTGCAAACACACACACACACACGTACACACAAACACACACGTACACATACACACACACGTCAGCAGCAGCAGCAGCTTGGGAGCGAGGTTACAGCCACAACCATGGTCTGATAATGTATATACGGGCGGTCAACAGACGGCAGCCTGCATCTCCATCCGTGTGTGGAGTCTCTTTGGCGAGACGACAACAAAGTGCCTCTGTTGTCTGTCCCCAGCCGCCTACCCGCCTTGGCTTATGTGTTGCGTTCGCTTCAGTCTACACGCGTGTTGATACCGAAATTCGAAGTCTGACAAATATTGATATTCAGTTAGTTAATAGTTCCGTAGCGAATTAGTGATAACGAAATTACGAATCTGAGCGAAGTAGAAAATTAAAGTTAATAAACGGAGCAGTTAATCACCGTGAAGAATGTCGAAACATGCGGCGTGGGATTACTTCACAAAAGTCGATTCTGATCCAAGCTTGGCGCAGCAACCTGCTGGGCGAGAATGCGGAAAAACTTTTGTTTCTTAACTTCAACATTCGTTTGTTTGGATCTAATTACTAAGTGAGTAACACGTAAAGATTTGATATTTAGCGACTCTTACTGCAGGCTCTGAATGATTAGTTCTAGATTTATTTTTAATTAAAGTAGCATTGCATCATGACATATTTAATAAATCTTGGTGTTTGGTAACTTAGGTTATATACCTTTCGGTCTCGGTCGAAAGTCAATTTTTAACTTTCGGTCTAGTTTCGGTTTCGGCTGAAACCATAAATTCAGTTTCGGTCGGCCTCTATCTGAAACATCAATTTCGGTGAATTAACATATAAAGATGTTACATGACCTCAATAATGACTGCATTAGAAATACACTTTTCTTATTCGCTGTTTTCACTCGAGTGAATATGCCACCTAAATATATGCATTGTCTTTGAAACTGATTGGTATTATCAGAGCATGTTTTTTTGTTTGCATGTTCACCACAAGTATTGTGGTTAATGCAGACATTATTCTTTGCAAAAGGTTTCTGTTTGGTGTTATAACAATCTTAACACAACTGTCTTGTTGCCAGAAAGGATAACACCTATTGTTATATTTTGATACTGGAAAGAAAGGTCCCATATTGTGGCTGCTCACCCCGAACTCTAAATGCCCTGATAGTGGCATTGTCTTTGTGCTGTTCGCCTGCTGGCGTTTTCTGGTCGAACACTTTGAGACGAGGCTCAGAAGAAAGCTGTCTCTGGTGTGGACCAATCAGTTTGAAAGACAATGCCATATATCATCAGAGCATATTTTTTTCTTTGCATGTTCACCACAATTACGAGTGGTTAATGCGAACTTGATTCCTTGCAAAAAAGGTTTATATTTGGTGTTTGAACATCTTAACACCTGTCTTATTGCCAGAAATGGTAACAACTATTGTTACATTCAGTGTCTCATCAGCGGAGTGAGGTTTGCTCTGGAGCTAATGCTGGTGAACTGCAGTTTGTTCTTATGCAAGGGCCCTCTCTGTTAGTTACGGGTTCTCGGTCCAGCAAAACAATATAACAACACGTCATAATGAGCGTCAATGAATAAAAAAACAAGCAACAAGACATATATGTCCCTCCATATAATGCACGTTTTAAGATATGCGAAGGAGGCGTGGTGTTTGCTTTTTGTATACGGACAGAATTACCATACTGTACTTATATTCTGAGAGGCGTCCATCGTGTTATCACTACAAAAGATTATCGGCAGGGGGCAGCATTTGCCTGTTTCAGACTTGTAATAAGGAACTTGTCAAAACTGTGATTAAGTTCATGGTTCTCTTTGCTTAAATAATGAAGTATGATATGTTATGAATCGCTTAGTTTTATTTTGTTTGCATAATTGAATTGCTACCCAATTATCAACTATAAGAATAGGGGTTTCCCCCTTTTTTCTGGCAATGAAACTGGAACCTTTTTACGAGGAATCATGTGTGCATTAACCACAATACTTGTGTTCAAAATGCAAACAAAAAACACACTCTGATAATATATGCATTTTCCTTGAAGCTGATTGGTCCACACCAGAGACAGCTTTCTTTTGAGCCTTGTCTCAAACGGTGTTAGACCAGAGGACGCCAAAAGGCGTACAGCTCAAAGACAGTGCAATATCAAAGTAATGAGGGCTCGGGGCAAGCATCTACATCATTAGACCTCCTTTGCCATTATGGCCACAAGTATTGTGGTTAATGCAGACATGATTCCTCGTGAAAATGTTTCATTTTTGTTGCCAGAAAAAAGGGGAAAAACCCTATTCTTATATATTGGTACTGGCAAAGGAGGTCAAATTATCAACTAATTAGTGTTTGTGAAATCACGAGCTATTTTAAACACTAACGTTGGTGATAATCTATTGGATGTGTACTTGATACAATCCGGTATTAATAATGTCCTGTGCTTATCCAGGAACGTCTCATTGAGTCTCAAAGTTCAGGCTGGTGCTCCATTGGAATGATTGGACATTACGGTGCCATGAATGGCTTGTGGGGGGGGGGAGAAGCAGAGTACTCGCAAAAAAACACATGCAAACAGGGGAATACTGTAACAACTGAAACCTCCACGCAGATGGGTTACGTTGCAGAATTAACCGATTTAATTTTATCCACGGCTGGGAATCTTTCTCAGGTTGTTGGGGGTTCGTAGCGCAAGTGTGATCATTACTGCACCACCCCAAGGTTTTCTCCAGGCGGATGTGGGGCAGAGACGCGGGAGCATGGAAGTACACCACAACGCTGGATTTTACTGCGCTGCCCTCTGCTGCTCACAACATCGCCCCTGTTTATGCATTGTGGTCGCTCATCCAAGAAACTGTTCCGAGCTCAACCCTGGCTTAGCTTCTCAGATCTGACGATATCGGCCTCATTCCGGGGCAGGGGTGGCTCTAGACGAGCTGCCAGCAACTGGCAGGTTTTTGGTAAACTGGGAAACATTTTGACCTTATGTTCCGTATATATGTTTTTTAAGCGTATTTGTTTTTAAACAGAGGCATAATTATTCGGTTTGTCCGCCCGTCCTTCCGTCTGTCCAACCAAAACATTCTCAGAAATGTTGAGAAATTAATTATAATTCATATCCCCTCTGTATGCACATGGGAACTGAAATAATGACATCATTATTTTATTTGTATTTTTTCCTCGAATTTGGTGTCCCACTTAACTTGGCGCCCGAGGTGACCACCTAGTTCGCCTCTATGGACGGGCCGCCCCTGATTCCAGATATACAGGGTCCTTAAAAATGGTTTCAACACTTCTGAAAATTTGTAATACCACAAGAAATGTGCTGCTGCCTCCGGGCTCTGGAGACCACCTGGAGAAGATTCCAGGCAACGCGTTGACAACGATGGCGAACAAGTGGGAGACTCTTTGACTTTTTGAAGCTATTGACATACATTTGTAATCATGTTACTGTGTATTATCCGTTCTTTTTCCACTAAAACGATAGTTCCATTTAAGTGCTTGTTCACATATTGGTCCGCTTCCCCTACTCTGCTCTATAATTATAATTAATCACCACCGATTCGTGTCACCTGCGATAAAAAAAGCTCAAGGTTGCGCTTCTTGTCGACTCATCCGAAGCCACTCTGATGTTGTTGTTGTTCAAAGGGGAGATTCAATGTGACGTCAGTATTATGTTGAAGTTCTCAGGTCTAAACATTGCTACGGAATTCTAGATTTTGAAGCTTTCGTGACTGCAAGGATTCATACTCTTTGCTTTTTTCGGTAAAGTCACGTAGGTAAAATAAAATAAATGAAAACAACTGAATTAAATCACGACGTTTCGGAGGCACCACAAGCTTCCGTCTTCAGGTGGAAACCGTCACAGCAAAATTGCTGTATCAAGTGAAGAAAGCTCTAAGATACCCGAGATTATATACAGGTTAAGGGGGGGGAGGAGCTAGGAAGGGCCGTGGGGGAGGGGGGCTAAGTTAAGCCGCCTTTTGTTATGCTGCAGGGGGTTAGGGGGACGGAGAGGCGACGGCGAGCGGTTAACGAAAACGAGTGCAACCAACTGGACGAAATGGAAATGGCTGTAAAATTATAAGGCAGCTAAAGTTTGACTTGGTTGATGACATCTTTACAATGATTGCTCAATTTAAAACCATCCTCTCGGTTGAAGTTGTGTCTATGTATATCTGGATGGCTTCATGGACAAATCTTTGGTAGTATCCGGGAGGTTTGCAGAGTACTTTGGTATCGGAGAAAACAATATCATGAGAACCCGCCGAAGACTTCATTCTGCCGTGTTTCAAATCTGATTTGGGCTCGCGAATCTGGTCATAAATATGTCGTTTCGTCTCCCCGATATAGCAGTCAGTGCAGGTACAACTCAATTTGTAAACACCGGGGTACTGTAAGTCAGGAATGACATTCTTTACGGATGGGATCAGATCACGGATTTTGTGTACTGTATTGAACAGAACTTGGATCTTGTGTTTGTTCAGAATTTTTGATTTTTTTTGGTAACGCCTGCTATGTATGACAACGTGATGATTTTGATCGGAGTATCAGGTAGTTGTTTCTGTATGGTGGGAGAAACAACTTGGCGGATAGTACGGTCAGAGTATCCGTTCATCATGAGGGCCAGATGTACATGTTTTAATTCACTGGCCAGGTGGTGTTGGTCAGAAATGCAATGAGCCCTATGGTATAGTGTTTTGATGAGGGAATTCTTTTGAGTCGGGTGGTGGTGGGAATCAGGCTTCAAGTAGGAATCTGTGTGGGTGGCCTTCCTGTAAACAGAATGTCCCAAAGAGCCATCAGGCCTTCTCTCAAACAGGACATCCAAGAAAGGTAGCTTGCCATCTTTCTCCACTTCCATGGTGAATTTGATGGATGGGTGTCTGGAATTGATGTGGTCTAGGAAATGGTTCAATGCTGGGAGGCCATGCGGCCAAATGATGAAAGTGTCATCCACATATCTCTTCCACAGGGAAGGACGCAGGGTGGATGTCTGGATGGCGTCTGATTCAAACTTCTCCATGAAAACATTGGCTATCACTGGTGACAAGGGGGAACCCATAGGGGTACCCTCATTTTGTTTGTAGAAGGTGCCATTCCAGGTAAAGTAAGTGTTGGTGAGGCAGTGCCTAACCAGCGCAGCTACATCAGGGTTAAGTCCATGTTGGACCAAGTCTTTAATTATTGTTATGGTGTCAGGCACTGGGACCTTAGTGAACAGTAAGACCACATCAAAGTTGACAAGGATATCGTCAGGAGACAGTACAATGTCCTTGACCATAGAAACCAATTGGGTTGAGTTAAGTACTGCTGAGGTGGTCTTGCCAGTGAAGGGAAGCAGAGTATCCGATAAAAAACGGGCGAGCTTGTAGGTAGGAGAGTTGATCGTGGACACGTTGGGCCATAGTGGGGTACCTTCTTTATGGATCTTGGGAAGACCATAGAATCTGGGAGGTCTTGCAGCTGAGGGTTTTAGTGAGGGACGTTTGGTTGGTTCGATTAGGGAAGTCGAACTAGTGATGATCTTGTTGGTTTTTGTCGCTAGGCTGTAAGTAGGATCACTTTTTATTTTGGAGTAACTCCCATCATTGAGTAGGTCCTGGATTTTGTTGTTGTATGAGTTTTTATCCATGATAACAGTAGCATTGCCCTTGTCAGCCGAAATGATGACTATATCATCCCTCTTTTTTAAATTCGCGAGTTCAGAGCGTTCGTTTTTGCTAATGGGTTTCTTAGCATTCTTGAGAATACTGGCTATTTCAGCTCTCAACGTCCGCTTGGATGTGTCCTATGCCTTTGAGGGATACATCGACCTGAGAGATCACATCCTCTACTAGTATATGTTTAGGGGTGACAGCGAAATTTAGCCCTTTAGCCAGTACCGTTTGCATATTGTCCGAAATCGGGATGTTACTCTGATTAATAACGATTTTGTTAACATCCAGCTTTGTAATGTGTGGTTCTGGCTTCTTCTTTGATTGGTTGAATTTAGCGATCAGGTTAGCTTTGCAATTGGCTGACAGTGAATCAGCAGAGGCAGCAGTCATGTTGTCAACGTGGTTCCAATCAGAAGGGGGCATTTTCGTGTTAACATTAAATGTAATTGTAAGAGAGTATTGTCTAAACTGTCGAGTTCAAATCAGAGTAATATTATTCTCTCTGAGATTATTGATAGGCTAGCTTTAAACAAAATCCGTTTAGAGTTCTGTGAAGATACAGCAGCAGGTGTGAGTGTGAAAGTGATGGGTATTACCTTGTTATCGCGGCATCTCTTGAGGAAGGTAAGTGTCTCGATGAGCTGTGACTTCTTGTCTCGTTGTCTGTTGCTACGGAATTTGGGTCATTTTACAAAAGGGAGACGTTTTTCATCTTCTGTCGCCTTAAGGTTATTTGTAGAGTGTGTAATTAGACAAATCTGAATCAAAATAAAAAAATATATTTAAAACGTTAAATTCCGTTCGCAATGAATCATGCATATCCATCAGGCATCAGCCCATAGGCTAATGGTCCTAAAGGTTCGCATATGTATGCGAATACAAAGGGCGACAACGTCGACAACAACCGCCATTCGCCACGAGGTGGCGGTGACGTCACCACTGCGCCTGTAACAGGCCAAGTGGCACTCAGGTCACGTGAAGTGTCGCACACCCGCTGGAGGTCACGGGACAGATCCAGCAGATGCCATGGGTTGATTGACTGAGATGCATACACAGGCAGATTACGTCACGAAGCAGCCCGTAGAAAGCCGCATGCGCCTCCCGGAGCTGCAGGTTGCTGACCCCTGGTCTATGCCCACTTCAACCAGGGGAAACCCACCGCCATCAACCCCCTGCCACTGTGCTCCACCATCACCAGCAGTTTTTTTGCACGCACCAATCAGAATCAGAAATTGTTTTATTCGCCATGAAAGTTCGCACAGACAAGGAACATACTTTGGCAGGAAGGTGCATACATTCAATATAAAGTAATCTTAAATCTAAAATAAGTGATATACAAGTCTAACTATACTAAAGGTACAAAGTCTAACTAAAACTAAGGGGCTAAAGTATGTAAATTTTTAAATAAATATTGAATATAAAGTAGCTATAAGATACAATCAAAAAATACAAATAGGGTAACATAGTGTAAATATGGCAAGGTGTCATTTTGTAGATAAAATGTTAAAGTCAGTGTAAGCCCTTGGCCTTGTTGAAGAGGCCAACAGCGGATGGGAAGAAACTGTTTTTATGGCGTGAGGTTTTGGTCCTGATGGACCGCAGCCTTCTGCCGGAGGGGAGTAGCTGGAACAGAGAGTGTCCAGGGTGGGATGAATCGGCCACAATCTTCCTCGCTCACCTCATGGTCCTCGAGGTGTGCAGGTCCTCGAGGGTTGGTTCATTGCAGGCAATCACCTTCTCAGCAGTGTGGATGATACGCTGCAGTCTGCTCTTGTCCTTGGCAGTGGCAGCAGCGTACTAGACGGTTATGGAGGAGGTGAGGATGGATTCAATGATTGCTGTATAGAAGTGCACCATCATTTTCTTTGGCAGGTTGAATTTCTTCAGCTGCCGTAGGAAGTACATCCTCTGTTGAGCTCTCTTGGTGAGGAAGTTGATGTTCAGTTCCCAGGAAGCGGAAGGACTCTACAGTTTTGACTGGGGAGTCGCACAGGGTGATGGGGGTGAGTGGGGCTGTATTCTTCCTTCAGCTGGAAGAGCTTGTCCTGAAGCAGGGCAGGGATGATGGTGTTGAAGGCAGAGCTGAAGTCCACAAACAGGATCCTGGCGTAAGATGCTGGGGAGTCCAGATGCTGTAGGGTGAAGTGGAGGGCCATGTTAACTGCGTCGTCCACAGACCTGTTGGCTCTGTAAGCAAACTGAAGGGGGTCCAGGAGAGGGTCTGTGATGGCTTTGAGGTGTGCCAGAACCAGGCGCTCAAAAGACTTCATTACCACAGAGGTAAGAGCCCCCAGCTGCGGCTCCTCCAAGGAATATATCATCTGCGGTAAGTTCCTTGCCACCTTTAGCTTCCTACCTGAAGGCAACCAATCCTACTCATCCACTGCTTCTTCGTCGGCATCCTTCCTATTCCAGGAACTTTCTTCCGCTGCACATACGCAGCATCCAAGCACCATCCACCTCCAAGCGACAGCTCAAGGCTCTCACCCGTCCAGGCCCTCACCCGTTCAGGCTCCCACCCATTCAGGCTCTCACCCATTTAGGCTCGTACAGGGGGGACTTTGAGTTCTGGATCTGTCTCCGAGTTCTCGATCGAACATTTAATCAGATTTGCGAAATGTGCGCGTGTTATAAATTGTGACAGCTCGGGGAGGCCTTCATCCAGCAGTGGAATGATCCTGGCCGATTAAGTAGACACACTTAATCAATGTATTGTTGTAGTATATAACATCAGGGTAAACATGATCCTCGAATAAGTTTGACTTTCTTAATCAAAAGATCTGAGGATTTTCAGTGTAAAATATAAATTAAGCAGATTGATGAGATGTTTGGGAGAACAACTAATTCAAGGCCTTAAACGTGATTCTGTACTTTACAGGGAAACAGTAAAGGAAGGAAAGAAAGAAAAGCAGTAATATAGTGACAAGATTTAGATCAGCAAGCACGGCATTACAATAATTCCGCCTTGAAATAAACGCATGCACCAGCCTCTCAGGATCAAGAAGGGACGGCTTAGGTCGTAGTCGAGCTCTGGGCGTCATGGTGGCCAAATGTTAACTACCTTGCTTGGTATACAGGAGGTCGTGGGTGCGATCCCGACCATGACGCCTGTATATTTAGAGTTTGCATATTCCCTCGGTGATCGCCTGGATTTTTTTCCAGGCACTCCGTTTTTCCCCTCCACATTTAGAAACGTGTTTAGAGTATTTGGCTGCTATACATGTTCACATGATAATCCACTTCTTTGGGCTATCATTTGTGGCCAGGTCACTCCTAAAAAAGAGCTATATAGCTCACTTGGCCTTATCTGGTAAATAAAATAAAATTATATTGTTGTATTTGTATTATTTTATCCCTTCTATGTGACTTTACCGAAAGAACCAAAAATATGAATCCCTGCAGTCACGAAAGCTTTAAATCGACATTTAAGAGTTTCGAGGATAACACTCACGTTTCTGACCTCGGAGGAATACCGAATTACAGTCCCCTCTTTGGCCATACTCGAAGCATCCAATTCACGCACTTGATGTGGAGAGCCCAACTACATAATGTCCGTATGATCACAATTCAATTTAATAAAGTTTAGGTGCATCCACGACTTGAACCTCAGCATAATAACATGATGGTACGGAAACTGCTACTTTGGTATCAGTCATAGTTTAAAGACTCATCTGCGAGTAACCGGCATAAAAGTGGAAATGTTAAGCTACGACGATGAAACATTTGGCCAAGCGGTAAGCATGTGGGTGCAATCCAGACCACGACAATTTATTGCACTGCGTAATCCTTTGCCCCTTGTTCAGGAAAGCCATAAATATCCTGTTGTTGTCTATAGCGACACACATAACAAGGATCATGGCATTGCTATTTTCACACCACCATTGGACATTGTAACGAGGGTGAGGTTATTTCGTCATAAAAGCAATTAAAAGGCCTGTGGATTTTGTTTAATGATTCATAAAAAATACTTTATCACCCCGTCATAACAGATCAAGGGTTATGGTGTGACCAACATTGCAACACTTTCCTTTTAAAGCACAATTCATTTTTAGAACGGGATGAGCCAAAGGAAAACAAATGTTATTTAAATTTTGATTTAAAGCTTTCACTTCTACGTGACTTTACCGAAAGAACCAAGAATATAAATGTTATTTATTCAGATTTATTTTGCTGCATGGTACATATAAAACAATCTATTTTTTTACTGCGATGATGCAATGTATCTTCTTGGTTCTTTCGGTAAAGTCACGTAGAAGGGAAATAAAAAAATAAAACATAATAAAATAAAATTCTCACGACGTTTCGGCCACAACACAAGCAGCAGTCCTCAGGTGAAGGAAAAAAAACGTCGTGAGAATTTTATTTTAATGTTTTATTTTTCTTATTTTATTATTTCCCTTCTACCTGACTTTACCGAAAGAACCGAGAAGATGAATCCCTGCAGTCACGAAAGCTTTAAATCGAGATGCAATTTATGTGTCGATGTCCCCGCAGTGTTTCATTGGAAACTCACAGGGTTGGTCTAATGGGAGGCAAATTATTTTTTACCATGTCATGTTAACTATGTATAACTTAAATACCGTATTGCGAAAGCAATTTATAGTGACGGCTTTTTATAGATATTGATTGTATGAACCATTTTAAAGGTAATGGCTGAAAGGATTTCACTGATACAAACATTTAAAACTAAACAAGCTCCCAGGACCAGGAGTAAAACGTGAGACATCATGCCAAACAACGTGCAACGCAGCCCAAACCCACATTGCAGAGGTATAATAATCCTAATAATTACAGCGTATTAAAACTAAACTACTGAACAATTGTTTAGTTTACCAGGTAAGGCCGACTGATCTGTATAGCTCTTTTTCAGAAACCACCTGGCCACAAATGCTAGCTCAACGAAGTGGTTTATCGCGTGGAAATGTAACGCAGCCAAATACTCTAAGCGCATGTTTCTCAATGTGGAGCGAAAAACCGGATGACCTGGAGAAATATCCACCCGACCACGGGGAGAACATGCAAACTCCAAATATAGACGCGTCAGAGTCGAGATCAGACCCACGACCTTCTGTACACCACGCGAGGTAGTTAACATCTCTCCACCTTTCATAAAATCTCAAGGCGCTTAACATCAATGATAATGGGTGGGGTGGTGAGTAAGAAGTATCTGAGTTAAAATATGAAATGTCTTCTGATACAGTGGAACATAATTGCACACGCCTGCGCAGTACTATGATATTTAAAACGTTTAAATGAAGATTTTCAGTGTGGCGGTCAACGAATTCGTTTAGTTGGAGTAAGAGAAACACTCCTGTCGTATTGATGTATAAATAAACCATCTCCTATTTGGATTTGACATGTACTTTATGGGGAGATTTTGTTGCACAATATAGCGAGTGCAACATTGTAAATATATTATTGCATATTGCAAAATATGTTCAGGAGCTAAATGCCAATGTCGATATTTGCAAGTCACGATAGGGGTTCAAGAGTACAAACTACAGTTTTATCCATAATGCAGTTTTTGTTAGATCACGTAAATATATACACGTGTTGCTCAACCCACCACCACCCGACAGCCAATTAGCAAGGTTTGTCACTTAAACAGAACGTGCCAATTCGTTACGAGTACAGTGTTTTCTCATACGGTGCATACTTTGGGTTGCATGGCCAGAGTCGCACTGTGGCTTGTCTTTGTAGTGGTTAAACTTTACACTTACAACTTTTATCTTTCCTCAACCACTTCTTTATTTTCATTGTTTAACACGTTCTCCACACTCCACCGTATCCTGGACACCGCGGCTCGCTCGCTATGCTTTGCCCGTCTCGCTCACCACCTTGGTTCCCAGTATCATGTCGCTTTGCTCCGCACACACGTCTTCAACTCCTCTATTACTACGCTCTCTCCACTGCTGGCTATCCTCCTCAGCTCCTCCGCTAAACAGCGTCATCGCACACAGCGAAACCCAATCTCACTTCTCTGTCTCCGCACACCTCCTCTCCAGCTCCTCTATTACTATGCTCACTCCACTGCTAACTGCTTCGTCTTGCTTCAGCTTCGCTATCACTATGCTCACTCCACTGCTAACTGCTTCGTCTTGCTTCGGCTTCGCTATCACTATGCTCACTCCACTGCTAACTGCTTCGTCTTGCTTCGGCTTCGCTATCACTATGCTCACTCCACTGCTAACTGCTTCGTCTTGCTTCGGCTTCGCTATCACTATGCTCACTCCACTGCTAACTGCTTCGTCTTGCTTCGGCTTCGCTATCACCCTGCTCCAACTCTCTTCTCAACTCTGTTTCCGAACTCCACGTCTTCACCGCACAGCTCCCAACTCCAATCTCTCTCTCTCTCTGTCTCCCCCCAATTTATCCCCATTCTCATTATCGCTAATTAATTGGTCCGCGTGCCTCCGCACGCCTCGCGTCTTCAACCACCTCCCTATTTCCAGACACCTCGACGCCTTCTCGGCCCCAGCAACAGCACCAACCAATCACAGCCCTTCTGGCTTAATTGGCCCGACCGTTACCTCATCACCCCAGCCTCTTCACCTGGCTGTCCTAACATGACCCCACTGTTTCCGCCGTCTCCTCAGGCTGACCCCAGATAAACCCCACACTGTCCGTGTGATCAATACACTCGCGCAGTTTCCCCAGCACACCTTCCTACTCCACTACATCACCCCCTCTCCGTGATAAAAAATCTAGCCGTCCCGGCTACGACGATATTTTGAACCTGGAGTAGTGGAGTACCGCGGACATAACAATGAGCAACACAACAACTTTGTACAAGAACCGCAACATGCAAACCGACACTACAACTTTGTACAAGAACCGCGACACGCAAAGTCAATGGAAGGTCCGTCCTCGGGAGCGAGTTCCAGCTGCCAGCCCATTTCCCCTACACGGGACACCGTGGGGCAAGGGCGGGCCTCGCTCCTCCATTAAGTGAGGGCCGCTCCTGGTCCTCGACACACACCCGTCCCTGTCCCAGCGACCATCCGCTGGCGGGACTGTCCGTCGTCCATGCTCGGGCCGGACAGCATTTCGAAGTTGCGGCCGCTCAACCGGCGTCCGGCCAGCAAACCTGCCCGAACCCCCTCGTCGAGTCAATAGGGATGGTCCTGCAGGCACACGGGGGGCAGATTTCTGAGGCGCGTACACATGCGACCTCCTCACAGGCTCGTCGGACACATCCAATACAGGCCGCTCTGGGATGGGAGATGACGCATCATACGGCAATACAAACTTCTTAAGGCGCGACGGGTGAACATACCATGTCCGACGACCGAATCGAATCCGTACACTTTGATCTCGGAGAACCTCAACAATCTCAACGGGCCCCTGCCAGGGCCGATGGAACTTTGGGGACGTTCCCACCGGTACCATGGGGCAATGTAACCACGCTTTATCCCCAACACACCACGCCTCTCGAGGCCGCTGCGTTCCATGCAACCGTTCATTGGCGGCTTGTTGTCGCGCCGTGTTACTCAACGCGGCCTCCCGAGCCTCTCTCCACGCACATTCATAGCATGCTTTTACATATCGCTGAACATCGTTATACATTCCCGGCCAATAGAAATATTTTCCCAAAGTCAACGCGGTCTTCTTCTCCCCAAAGTGCATCAACTTGTCATGCGTATCACTAATGAGTTCCCCGCGCAACACAATCGGAACAACAATGCAAAATTTCTGTGCTTCAACATCCCAGCGAACGAGGAGGCCATCGATAAGTTTTAGAAAGGGGCGATCTTCCGATCCCCTTGAGCGAGAGGCACGCAGCCTCATCCTGGTCAGGGAGGAGTCATCCACCTGCAATCGTTTCCACTGACCCAACGTCAACACCAGCAAACCCAATTCCACCGCAGGAATTGCTTCTGGCCTAATTGAATCCGCTGCAGCGACCATTGACGGAACGTCCTGCAGCGGCGGACCACAACGCAGAAAGCCCTCCGCACACCGACATGAGTCAGTCGGTCGCGGCAATCTCGATAATGCAACAGCGTTAACATGACGCGTCCCCAAAAATTTCATACATTTCCCCAATGGCAATTCTAAACACCCCTTCTCTATCGAAATTTTAAGCGGCATCCTTCGCAAAAAATCCATGCCCAGCAAACACGGTACCGCCAAGGCCGTAGAAACCAAGACATTCCCCGTAACGCTCACTTCCTCAATTTGAATCGTCACGACCATACAACCCATAATGCCAAGGCTGCCACCATTTGCTGCTATGCATGGCCCATCTACCGGTTCTAGGGTCCGGGGCGAAGTCGGCAGCGATCGAAAAGAGTTTGTAACGAAATAAGGGTCGCAGAAGCCCCTGTATCAACAATAACCCTGACCTTTACTCCTTGAATACGTGCCATCACATCCGACGACCCCGGCGCGGAACCCAACACACGATGCACCAACGCGCCCCACATGTCTCGACCTTGCTCAACATACGAATTTGATGGGAACGGGTGAGATGACGTGGATGGGTGACGTGGAAAGAGCGGCCGTGTATTGAATATATCGCGACTCACCCAGAATCCTCGGTCCTGGGGAAATCTCCGGTCATAGCTGGTCGGCGCCCTTGGAGGGCCGCCCCTGCGCCGCCAGCAGTCGAGGGCGAGATGTCCTCTCCGTCCGCACTCATAGCACGTTCGTGGCGTGCCACCTCCATACACCTCGGGACGACGCAGCACGTCCGCGGGTGGCACCCCGGCCGCCACTGCAATCGGCGGCGCCTCGTTCACCGCCACCGCACTCATCAGCAGCGGCTGCACACCCACCACCGCTGGCTCGTCTCGGAGGTCGAGGTTGACTTGGATGTTCCTGGCGATTTGCAGAGATGACATGTCGTTGTCGTTGCTGTCCGGGAGCAAAAGGATGATCCTTAGCTCCTTCGCCAACTGCAAAAGTTTCTCTTGCAGTAAGGAATCCAGGGCCTCTTGGTCCATCGCTGGGTATGCCACTTGAGCGGGGGCCAACAAGGCGCTTCGGAACGCAAGAGGGGATTCCGTGGCCTCCCGCTTCCTTTGCTGAAATCTACGTTTGGCGACCGACCGCGGCTCGTAGACCTTTCTCATTGCCGTGAGTGCCCCGTCCAGTGTTGACCTGACGGCAGCAGGGAGCCCATTACATGTCGCTAAAGAGTCATCATCGAGGGCCGTCGGCAGTGCCCGCAGCGCGGCACTCTCAGTCCACTCCAGAGATTCATAAGCCGCACGGAATCGTCGTGTAAACGCCGTCCAATCCCCAACTTTGGCCTCGAACCGCTGCACATGAAGTCGCTGTGCCGTTCCCGACGGCTGCGCTTCCTCATCGTCGGATTCCTCCAATCGCTCCGATGCCGCGGCAACCTCTGCTGGTCGACTTGACACCATTGGTTGTATGCGGTTCAATGTCATAAAGTGGTGGAACTCCTCTGTCAGCGTCGCCATCCTGGCCTCCCACTGGGCCATGAGGACTCTCCAATCCCCCGATGGTCCTGGGCCTTCGGCCCCGCTCGAACCGCCGTCTCGTTCTGTTGTTTCCCGGTCGACCAGACCCGCTGGGGGAGTATCAGCCACTTGGCCGGACATGGGCAGCACGTCCTGATCGTTGCTGTCGTCGCACGAGTCCACCGGCACGTTCTTCCTCTTTGCCGCCTTCTTTGACATCTCGGCGTGGTTCGTAGCTACTCTGACACCAAATGTAATGGTTGAACTTTACACAAACAACTTTTGTCTTTCTTCATCCACTTCTTTATTTTCATCGTTTAACACGTTCTCCACACGCCACCGTATCCTGGACACCGCGGCTCACTCGCCATGCTTCGCCCGTCTCGCTCACCACCTTGGTTCCCAGTATCACGTCGCTTTGCTCCGCACACACGTCTTCAACTCTATTCCTATGCTCTCTCCACTGCTGGCTATCCTCCTCAGCTCCTCCGCTATACAGCGTCGTCGCACACAGCGACACCCAATCTCACTTCTCTGTCTCCGCACACCTCCTCTCCAGCTCCTCTATTACTACGCTCTCTCCACTGCTAACTGCTAAGTCTTCTTCAGCTTCACTATCACTATGCTCACTCCACTGCTAACTGCTTCGTCTTGCTTCAGCTTCGCTATCACTATGCTCACTCCACTGCTAACTGCTTCGTCTTATTTGGGCTTCGCTATCACTATGCTCACTCCACTGCTAACTGCTTCGTCTTGCTTCGGCTTCGCTATCACCCTGCTCCAACTCTCTCTTCAACTGTTTCCGAACTCCACGTCTTCACCGCACAGCTCCCAACTCCAATCTCTCTCTCTGTCTTCCCCCAATTTATCCCCATTCTCATTATCGCTAATTAATTGGTCCGCGTGCCTCCGCACGCCTCGCGTCTTCAACCACCTCCCTTTTTCCAGACACCTCGACGCCTCCTCGGCCCCAGCAACAGCACCAACCAATCACAGCCCTTCTGGCTTAATTGGCCCGACCGTTACCTCATCACCCCAGCCTCTTCACCTGGCTGTCCTAACACGACCCCACTGTTTCCGCCGTCTCCTCAAGCTGACCCCAGATAAACCCCACACTGTCCGTGTGATCAATACACTCGCGCAGTTTCCCCAGCACACCTTCCTACTCCACTACATCTTGAATATTTCCATTTATAAATCACATGTGCCCATTGACCCATTGACGTTCTGGTGCGATTACTGATTACATCAGTGGCGAGTGGGTAATGTTTGGGTCGTCGAATGACGTATTCATTCTGGATGTCTGTCTTGTTCCACTCTGTTCGCCAGCGGTCTTCCGCATCTGGGCGAGATTCTATGATGGTGACAGCAGCGTTATCCCAGAAGTGGGATCGGGACTTGAGTAGTCAGGGTCGAGGTACATTGTTGAGATCTGGATTCATGGGTAGGTGGTTGTCGTTCGCAACAAACACCGTGTAAACTCCCGTGCACTTTTCACGTCCCTGTGGCTATTTGGTGGCAGGATGCCCGTCAGAAGAGGGAACCAGGGAATTGGTGTCAATTTGAGTGTTCCGGTTATGATGAGGCCACCTGTCACGTTTCGAATATCACCTCAACAGAACAAATGTCATCGCCTAGTTGAAATCGAAGGTTGTGAATACGAATCCAGATATGATCAGGAGAATGTTGTAATATTTATTTGGCACCAAATAAATATTTGGTCTGCTCGCGCCTTGTCTAAGAAACAGACTCACAATTGTCTTGTTCCACTCTGTCTTGTTCCACTCTGTTGGGAGTTCGATTTCCGGTGGGGAGTCAATCCAGCCAATCATCCATCTGACGTCGTTAAAATGAATACTAGGTTTTTTTTTAGTATGTCAACGATGGTTGTTTTATAGACGAGACTGGGCGCCCCACCGTAGGAATGTGGATTCGTCACCATCGACTCGGTGTCACCAGTGGGAGAGATGAGCACCACCTCACTTTTGCTTGCGCAAGGGCCGCTCTGACTTGTGCGCTATCATGAAGTTTTTTTGTTTGTGATGCAGCGCCTTGATGTGTGTTTTTTTGACGAGTTAGAGGTTTAAATGTCTTGTTTTTGAGACAAACAGAAGGCGTTTGGCAAGGAAAACCCCCTTCAGTTTGTAAATAAAAATAATAATTGTACGAATCAATAATTTGAAGCTTTTTGCACTAAAACCCTGGCATAATGTGCAATGAGCTCAAGTTTGTGTTATGTATGTTGAACTTCTTTCGCACCGTACGTAGCCAACTGTGCTAATCGGAGGTGCAGGGGAAAGGAAGACAAACTAAACACACAACGCAGTTATAAAGGACGTGTTTTTGAACTGGCAATCGAAAAGGCAGAATCATAGACAAAACACTAATTTGATTTCTCCACGTATGTTGAAGTCTAAATGTTTAATATAATCCATACAGTGTTAAACCAACATATACCGCGGGGTCACAACACTGCTCTGCGTCTTTCACCGCACCACTCCACTTCGGAATTCTCTGCCGTCATCTCTTTTCCCCTCGATTTCCTCCAACAACCTTATCCTATTTTTAGAAAGCATTTTATGTAACAATTAGCCATTACAACTTTAATATTATCGTTCGGTCACTAGGTGCTTGACATTACAAAACGGGACCTTTTTTTGCCAGTATCAAAGTATGAAACAATAAGAATAGGTTTTACCCTTTCTGGCACAATATAACAGGTGTTAAGATGTTCAAACACCAAATAGGTCCCACTTTGGTAGCTGCTCACCCAGAGCTATAAATGCTCTGATAGCGCATTGTCTTTGTGCTGTTCGCCTTTTGGCTTTCTCTGGTCTGACACTTGTGAGACCAGGCCCTAACGAAGGCTGTCTTTGGTGTAGGCCAATCAGTTTCAAATACAATGCGAATATTATAATATACGTGTGGTTAATGCACACTTGATTCCTTGCAAAAGGTGTCTAATTGGTGTATGAACATATTAACACCTGTTTTATGGCCAGAAAGGGTAACACCTCTAATTATTTTTTCATACTTGACGTTGCAACTTTGGGCCTGTGCTCAGCAACTGTGTTATTAAAAAAAACCCAACACCCCGTACGTAATACTAAATAATTGCAGCCGTTTGCCAGCTCACCGCTGGTCTGAGGGCCTGCCCATGCCGGTCATAGGGATTATTAAATGATACTTCACCATTCTGGTCAGTGTGGGCTGGGCAAGTTGGTGGGGGAGTGTGTTAGATTCTTCATTCACAGGTCCTGCCCTGTCGCCTCGCCAGCAAGCGACACTAACGAGCGTGGTGAGGTATGGGCAAAACAAGCCCCACAATTTAAACGGTGTGGGAAGGCATTCGTTAAGCAGTGGGGTTAACAAAGGGTGGTAAATTATTGTAATTATTGTAAAGGTACAATTCATAGTTTCATTTCATTTATTTGGTATAGCCCTTTGAGCCATTCGGCTCTTGAATCGGGTGCAACCGCAACAAACAAAAAACATGAACAAGAAAACATCTTAAAGTGATTATGTGACTGTGCAAACAGAAAATCCAGGAAAAAAATATCAAAATATTCCTGAAATAGCACCGTACACCAACGCTGTGTGCAAAAATCCCAGTGGGATGGAAGTCAAATAACAACAACAACCACAAGACAACTTAGATTAAAGCCATCAGTCTAACTCCGTACTACAATAAACATTAACATGGCCAAAACAAAAAAAACGTTTTCTAAATCACCAAAATAAAAGCCATGAATGCAATGTAACAGTGATCATAGGGACTGTGACCGAATTTTTAACAATAAACTACATAAATAAATTATAACACCAAAATCTAGAGCCATATTTTAGGCCACTGAATAGCAGTGGCAGACAGGGTTGTACAACTCCTCTAGAGCAGTTTTGAGTGAAGATCTCATAGGTAGTGATTCAAGTTGCAGTTTATTGGCAATAGCATTCCAGACCCTGGGGGCATCAATAGCAAAGGCCCTTCCTCCAGTTTTTGTACGGCAATAGGGAATGTGAAGCTGGTAAATGAGCGAAGACCTGAGGTCAAATTTGTTCTTTGAAACAGAGAGGAGATCCAGTAGGTAGTCTGCGGAATTTTTTGTAAGCACATCGTGAATAAATAAGATCTGGTGCACAATCCGTCGAACATTAAGAGATGTTAAGTTTGACCCAATGTAGAGATCACAGTGGTGAGTCCTATATGGGCAGTTCAATGCAAATCTTAAGGCCGAGTGATAGATGGAATCAAGCTTCTTCAGTACAGTACTTGGGGCTGATTTATACACGATGTCACAGTAGTCAAGTAGAGGCAGTATGGTAGCTTTTATCAATTCCAAACGGAACATTGGGGGGAAGCAGTGCTTGTGTCGATACAGAAAACCAATTTTTATTTTTGTCTTTTTACCAATATAATCAATGTGATCTTCAAAACTAAGTTTTGAATCCAGGATGACCCCAAGATACTTATAGATCTTGACTTGCTCCATTTGATAATTATTCAAGGAATGTAATTGGGGAAAAATAACTTCCTGCTTTAGTCCCGGAGAGAAGCATAGCACCTTGGTTTTGGAGGTATTCAGGACTAGTTTAAGATAAACTAGCTGATGTAATTTGTTGAAATCACCCTGGAGCTTAGCAATCACGTCATCCGGAGAGCGGCCAGCAGTAATCAGTATCGTGTCATCTGCAAAAAGATTTACCCTGGAATGATCCAGTTCAGTGCCCAAGTCATTGACATAAAGAGAGAACAAGAGGGGGCCGAGGATGGAACCCTGTGGAACCCCTTTTGTTATCTTAACACTGTTTGACCTCCAACCATTTGTGAATACAGTTTGGGTGCGAGAAAAGAGGTATTTTTTTTAACCATTCTACTGTGTTCTCGGAAAAACCGAGGCAACTTAGTTTACTAAGCAGGGTGTTGTGGTCTACTGTATCAAAAGCTTTGGACAGGTCAAGAAAAAGACAGGCACAGTACTGCTTATTATCAAGGCTATTGTAAATTTGATTCAAAGAGTCTAATGCAGCAGATGTGGTGCTGTATTTTTTCCGGAACCCAGATTGTTTTAGACGTAGTAGATTATTGGTGGACAGGAAACTGCTAATTTGGTAGTTCAATAATTTTTCAAAAATTTTCATCAATGGGGACAAAATTGAGATAGGTCGGTAGTTATTGGGATCATCTTTAGGGCCCCCTTTGTGAAGTGGACGGACAAAGGAATGTTTCCATTCTAGAGGAACTGATGCTTCTTTGATGGACAGGTTGAAAATATGGGCTATAGGTTTGTATATTAGGTGACCAATAGTTAGTAGAGCAAAGATGGGAAAACTATCTGCTCCGGTAGAGGAGGACCCTTTGAGGTAGGACAGTTGTTTCAGAACATTACTTTCGTGGATTGGTTGGAAACTAAATTCGTTTAATGTTTGGACAGGGGTGTAGGAATTTGCAGGAGCAGGGGTGACTCCCAATACATTATCAAAAAGATTACCAGCTTCAGATAAATGAAGGTTAAAATTGTCAACTATTTTTTTGGGATCTGAAAAATATTCCCCATTTCGGTGAAGCTCAACGGGCAGATTTTCTGTTTTGGATGCCTTTTCGATAGATTTGATTGTTTTCCAAAAAATCCTGGCATTTACATGTGCTTCCAGGAGAGTGGAGGAAAAGTAGGCATTTTTTGCATGCCGTATTTTTTTTACGCATCTATTCCTTAAAATCCTGTATTCTAGCCAGTCATTTACCAAATTACTTTTCTGAGCACATGCCCAAGCCTTGTCCCTAGTTTTCATGAGCTTTGTAATCAAAGGATCATACCATGGTGGGCGGTTACCTTTAGTTTTAAATCTAACCAACGGAGCATGTTTGTTAAGAATTTGGAGAAACGTGTACCTGAAAGTCTCCCAAGCCGTAGTCAGGTTGGGGATATCACAGACCTTATCAATATCCGAGTGAAGCACATCATTTGTAAATGCCTGAGTGCTGAAGTGCCTCAAAGAGTGCTTCTCAACAATTTTAGGGGGGGCTTTGGGTCTGGCTGATGATCTCACACCAAAAATGAAGGAGTGATCACTAAGGTTATTACCCAGAACACCAGTCAGTGCGAAATTGTGAGGGGCATTTGTCAATAGGACGTCAAGCAGAGTTGACCCGGATTTTTTAGGTTGGGTCTTGTGGGGACATTTATTAATTGAAACATGTTAAATTCATCTGTAAAATTTGTGGCCACGGCCGGCGGGTTTAGCCAATTCCAATTTAGATCACCCACTAAAATTATTTCACCTTTAGGGAGGCCCCCAAAAAGCTCTCTCAGTGCCGATGCAGCTTCAACATCCTTCCCACAAGGCGGTCTATAGCAGCACACTACCAGTAGTAGTTCTGTGTGCGGTGAGAAAAATGTACCGTTGATCTGTGGCACAGTAGGAATGTAAACCCACCAATCAATACTTTTTGTAGTATTAGAGTCATTTGTGGTTGTTTATAGTGTCTCTATTTGCTACTGGTTTCAACCACACTACCACAATGCCTGATCTCGTGAAGGTCAATATGAATTCTGGCCAGTAGGTGGCTCTTGAGTAACCTTTCTTGACCACCAGCCATACTGTATGTCCAATGGAGTAGGCCTGTATAACGTAGGCATTGTTGCATTTTACAGGCATTTAAAAATAAGCGTGGCGCCAACGACATGGAGAGCCCTCGTATCTTTATTTAAAATGTGCAACATGCACTTTGCCAGAAAGCAAACCTCCTAGATCTGACCCCATGCCTATGGCAATAAGGTCATTGTGTCGTGTATACAGCGCCTGCAGTAATTACTCCATTGACGTCAATGCGCCTGATGACTACCTCTAGATGAGATAGTACTATCTCAAGATAGGTGATAAGGAGATGACACTACCCTTTTCTTGAGCATGTGTATGTTTCGATAATGCAACTGATTTGAAGAACATCGAATGATTACAAAGTTGTTATGGCAACGTTTGGAGTTTCGATGTTTCAACTCCATTTTATTCCGAAGGTAATCCAGTCATCGTCTCTGAATTGCTCTTGTTATATTTTCTCTTCGCGTCAGCTACGCAGTGTACGCGGCAAATATTGTCAACGTATTCTGTAATGCGGTTGTTTTTTTTTGCTCTGACTTGTATATGCATCATTGTTGTCAACTTTTTAGTTTATTGATATTTTCATTTTGGTGACCCAGGTGACCCTCGCAAATGAGACTCATCGTGGTCTCTTGACTTCTCTCAAAAAAGAAATGCGAAACCTTTCATATATTTAATACCCGTATCAGTGGCCGAGTCCACACTCTATGACCTTCACTAAGAAGCGTAGGATGTTTAACTTAATTTTAGACCACAAGTGGTCACACGGGGATGATGTATAACAGCACACAGGCAAAATGAAAAGGGTATGCCGTCGTTTCTGGCATTTGTAATTGGCCTGAGATAATCAACGCGGTATTATTTTTTTTACACAAAAATTGTGGAGCAGAGGTCCAAAAGCCTACAGTGTCAAGCAGGCAGCGACAGCGCCGCTATCCCCAAGTTGTAACACGGTTCTTGAATTGAATAAGCCCTTGGGGAAAAGAGACGATAAGGAGGGAATTTCACAGTCAGGCAGTGCGAGGGTGGAAGCCGAAAACGGCCATACCCTAATTATGTATAAAATAAAGAATACTACACTTGAGAAGATGGGGAAATCATGTTTTGCTTACTTGGGTTCGAGCCCAAGATCTCAGAAGTGCGAGCTCAGTGCTCTGTCATGCTATCATTGGTCTGGAAAGCCAATAGGCTGATGGAATAATACGTACATTTATTTTTACCTGAAGACAGAACGGAGTTTTGTTTATACATTTGTAGTGGAGTAAACGATACGCATAGGAATTGGCCACATACAAGTACATACAGACATACAAGGAGAGTGGGTCACATGAGGTCGAACAGGTGGTCGAGTCACGGGTGGCGTAAACAAACCGACGTAATTAAAGGAGTCGCGGCACGAGGGCTGTGATTGGTCGAGAGGCTGTTAGCGTTAAGTGGTGGCGTCTCGAAGTCTGACAGTTGGACAGGTGCGAGCTGGCGGGAAAATGCCAGCGAGCCACGTGGCAATTAATTAAGGCTAATTGGAAAGGGGATACAACGCTAGGTGAATTGAACGGGGAGTTGAGTTGTTGTTGGGCAGTTGTTGGCGAGAGGTGGAGAGGTACGAAGAGGAGAGCTGGCAATATTAGGGAAGAATAGATTGAGAGCCGAACCCAAAGGACAGTAAATAGCGATAGGGAGAGTTAGCGTTAGCAGAGAGGTAGTTACGGAGGAGATAGGTACAGGGAGAGTTACAGATAGAGTCACTGTGTGTGCGGAGATAGATAGAGTCACTGTGTGTGAATAGACAGACACGTCACTGTGTGTGCGGAGATAGAGGAAGTCACTGTGTGTGAAGAGATAGCGGAGACACTGTGTGTGAGGAGATAGAGGAAGAACCACTGTGTGTGGAAGGAGGATGAGCGGACGGCGCTGAGGTGAATCGGAGTGTCCGAGTTGGCGGAGCGCGAAGAGGAGAATCACTGTGTGTGTGTGAAACTATATTGTGTGTGTGTACGGAACGATGGAATACAAGTGACGGTGGAAGAAAGACGGTTGTCGTCCGAGTGAATTCACGGCACTACACATGTACAGTAAATCCTTTAACCCAAATTTTCCACCGAAAGAACCAAACAGTATGGATTCCTGCAATCACGAAAGCTTCAAATCAAGAGTTTGTGTATAACATTGCGTTTTTCGTTAAAGAGGGATCCATAGTTTAAATGAAGGGCTCTTGCCAATAACATATCATAACACATACAGCATTTGTTTAATAACCTGACTGCTGAAGAGACCCAAAAGGTCGAAACCGGTCTCTAGTTTCCTTGCTTGATGTGCTAAAACATAAAAAAATATGTGGAGACAGAACAGATAACTCTTCTTATCTGTGGCGATATGGGGGTACCACTTTTGCGGATCCTTTAATCCGTTATCTGTAAGTGTTACTACTCTCATCTGCAGGGTAAAAATCGCAAATAGGATTAATTTTCCACAAGGCTCACCTGTGAAAAGAATTACGTGTAATAGGTGTTTTAGTGGGCCTAAAGGAGTCGTGGGTAATAGGGTTGCGATAAGAGGAGTTATCCTGTGTACTCTCTACCGTGGCATTGAGTCGGTGAGTCACCCGGCCACTCTTCTAAGTATGTTAAGCGTGCACGACATTTCGATTTGGCAAGTTTTTTTTTATTGGGGACTGGGGCTTCGTAAAAAAGTAAAAGATCGTCAACGTTGAGAGACCAATTTTCTTCGAGATTGCCACCCGCCACTGGGTGAGGGTGCTTTAGATTGTATGAGCATTGAACTCGGAGATCTCAACTTGCTCCTGAAAATATAAATAGCGCGTAAAATGAAATAGAAATAAAGTGTAAATCCACTCCCCCCCCCTCCCCTCCTAAACTGTCGGGATGTAACGATGCCTAATCGATTTTAAAAGAGTTCTTATATTGACAATCCCTGCGTTGAATTGTCAGTGCTACGTTGTGGGCATTGGCTAGTAGCAGAGGGCAGTGCAGCAGCGTACATTAGATTTACTGCACTTTTATACCCCACTTATATGCTCAATATCTTCGCTAGGCTGCACTTGTCATCGTGGCGAAGTGTGGTCAAGTAATCTCCAGCATGAAGAGGCCCTCCTCCAGCAGTGGATTGACACATTATTTGTACATAGGCCGTACACAGTAACCGTTTGCATAATGCCGACTTCTACATGCACTATAATGGCAACCAAAATAATTGGTTCTTTAACTCAACCATGGCCCTAATTCGTGACAGTTAATTTAATCGTGAAAGGGGGCGAATGGTTTCATGCCTGTTTGAACAATGCTACCGCGTGTGTCTTGGCAGTTGTGCTGTACCTCGTGTTCCTGAAGAAGGCACCAGCAGGTGGGGAGAAACGTCAGACACTGTGCCGAACGACACGCGATACAACCCGAGAAGACATTGGTGAGCTAAACAAAACTAATTTGAAAACGCAAAAAATCAAACGTGCCCAGTGTAGCTTAACTTTCAAAGCCGTTCTAAATGTCATGTCAAATAAATCGGACATTATGGATAAATTTTCTGCGGGTGACAAAATAACCATTCTTTATCAGTGTTCTCGTGCACAAGTTCAAGTGTTTAAGAATGTTTAGTTTATTCAGGTGGGAGAACTCAAGAGGCCAGGATAAGCCTCATTTACATTAGCGACCTTTGTCACCAAACACACAGTGAGGGGAAAAAGTATTTGATCCCCTGCTGACTTTGTACGTTTGCCCACTGACAAAGAAATGATCAGCCTATAATTTTAATGGTAGGTTTATTGAATAGTGAGAGACAGAATAACAACAAGAAAATCCAGAAAAACGCATGTCAAAAATGTTATAAATTTATTTGTATTTTAATGAGGGAAATAAGTATTTGGCCCCCTCTCAATCAGAAAGATTTCTGGCTCCCAGGTGTCTTTTATACAGGTAACAAGCTGAGATAAAGAGCACTCCCTTTAAGAGTGTGCTCCTAATCTCAGCTCGTTACCTGTATAAAAGACACCTGTCCACAGAAGCAATCAATCAATCAGATTCCAAACTCTCCACCATGGCCAAGACCAAAGAGCTCTCCAAGGATGTCAGGGACAAGATTGTAGACCTATACAAGGCTGGAATGGGCTACAAGACCATTGCCAAGCAGCTTGGTGAGAAGGTGACAACAGTTGGTGCGATTCTTCGCATATGGAAGAAACACAAAAGAACTGTCAATCTCTCTCGGCCTGGGGCTCCATGCAAGATCTCACCTCGTGGAGTTGCAATGACCATGAGAACGGTGAGGAATCAGCCCAGAACTACACGGGAGGATCTTGTCAGTGATCTCAAGGCAGCTGGGACCATCGTCACCAAGAAAACAATTGGTAACACACTACGCCGTGAAGGACTGAAATCCTGCAGCGCCCGCAAGGTCCCCCTGCTCAAGAAAACCCGTCTGAAGTTTGCCAATGAACATCTGAATGATTCAGAGGACAACTGGGTGAAAGTGTTGTGGTCAGATGAGACCAAAATGGAGCTCTTTGGCATCAACTCAACTATGACGCCAAGAACACCATCCCCACTGTCAAACATGGAGGTGGAAACATGCTTTGGGGGTGTTTTTCTGCTAAGGGGACAGGACAACTTCACCGCATCAAAGGGACGATGGACGGGGCCATGTACCGTCAAATCTTCGGTGCGAACCTCCTTCCCTCAGCCAGGGCATTGAAAATGGGTCGTGGATGGGTATTCCAGCATGACAATGACCCAAACACACGGCCAAGGCAACAAAGGAATGGCGCAAGAAGAAGCACATTAAGGTCCTGGAGTGGCCTAGCCAGTCTCCAGACCTTAATCCCATAGAAAATCTGTGGAGGGAGCTGAAGATTCGAGTTTCCAAACGTCAGCCTCGAAACCTTAATGACTTGGAAAAGATCTGCAAAGAGGAGTGGGACAAAATCCCTCCTGAGATGTGTGCAAACCTGGTGGCCAACTACAAGAAACGTCTGACCTCTGTGATTGCCAACAAGGGTTTTGCCACCAAGTACTAAGTCATGTTTTGCAGAGGGGTCAAATACTTATTTCCCTCATTAAAATGCAAATCAATTTATAATATTTTTGACATGCGTTTTTCTGGATTTTCTTGTTATTCTGTCTCTCACTGTTCAAATAAACCTACCATTAAAATTACAGACGGATCATTTCTTTGTCAGTGGGCAAACGTACAAAATCAGCAGGGGATCAAATATTTTTTTCCCTCACTGTAACAAAAGAAAAGAGAGACAGAGTACAGCAACAGAGGAAAGCAATCGGATCAATCAAAAGACAAAAGCACTTGTCTGAGAGCAATCGCTGACGTTAGCGCCTCGGGTAATCAGTAAAAGAAATCATCTTTCGTGTCGATCTGCGGTGCTACAAAACGGTGCAACATCCACAGCCAGAGCAAGCGACCCAGTCAGTTAACATGCAAACGTTGGGCCAACGTTCGCTGACGTTGGACCAACGTTGGGCTAACGTTGATTGAATATCCTCGATCCAAGTACTTGTATATAGACGCAATTGGAATGAGACTTTGCACACCTAATGGGGGGTATATCTTGGCCGTCGATGACTTGGTGATTGTTAAATTGAACGCATTCCTAAGTAATCGCAAATATACACACGAGGCTGCTCGGACAGGGCCTATGGCACTTGCAGTGCAACCATTGGGCATTTGCGCATTTTTCTTCTTTCGTATGGGGTGATGTAGATACAGAGCAACAACTACAATGTTACATTTATACGAGCATTGTGAGCAGGTTTACAGGAAGCAGTGACAAGGCTGTTGGCCACGACAGCTATTACGGTAATTACTGGCCTATAGCCCAGGACGGGTGTATTGCAGTAAATCTGAAACATTCAAGCGAAAAGCAGACCGCGAAGTGATATTCATTGCATCAATGCGTGTGCAATTTGTAAGGGCGCGGTGACACAGACCGATTTCATTTTAAGGTTCTAATCCCTTGTTGATCATGACGTCCTTTTTACTTCGATGTCTCAACAACAGCGTTACGGAGATCGCGTGACGTGAGGGTTCTGCCTTTGTAGTGAGGGTTGTGAGTTGACGCCGAGGAGGGGGGAGGAGGCGCCTCGCCCCCTCCATGTGGAGTGACGTCACCCGCTCATGATTATTAATGAGGGGGGGTCTATTTGGAGGATTTCACCTGGTCATGATTATTAATGAGGGGGCTGTTCGATGTGGAGTGCCGTCCCCTGCGCATGATTATTAATGAGGGGGGTGATCCACGAGGAGTGACGTCACCCGCTCATGATTATTCGTGACGGGAGGGAGGTCCATGTGGAGGACCCCACCTCTTGTTGCTTACCCCCCTTTTCTCTCCGCCTGATGACGACCGCTTGTATTGCGATCGAAACGTCGTGATATTTTTAAATGTTCTATCTACGTGACCTTACCGAAAGAACCAAAGAATACGACCCCACCCGTTCATGATTATTAATGAGGGGGTCTGGTCGACGTGGAGTGACGTCACGCGCGTTACACACAAACAGACATTCTTGGCTCATATTAGTAATCCATACTTTACCCCAAATGACATTAAATGACGGGTGCATACAACTCCATTGGCTGTGTGCACTGTTCAAAGTTTCAGTTAGGCAATTAATGCAATGCTACTACAAACACACACAATGTACACGGCAGTGGAAGTAACCTTTAGTGGATTTACTATGTTTGAACAATCTTCGGAATGTATTAATATTGTGACCATGCGAATACCTTTTTATTAAATGACTTCTTAAGGGGGATAATAAAAAATATGTTTTAAGTGCCAACTGATCCAACAACCGTGACTCGAATGTTGAAGTGGTTAAAGCGACTTCCTGTGCAAATGAGCATTTAGACATTGGTGCTCATCTTCCCCTCGCAGCTCTGAGTTATTGGTGAAAATTCCACGTTCCTATGGCACGGACAACCACTGTTGACTTGCTATCGAAGCGGCACTCTTCTTATTGGACCAATGGTTGATGATGAGGATGAGTCAAACCCCCTAGCCAGGATTTGAACTCGCAACCTTCCGATTGCGAGCCGTTCGCTCTGCCTGTGAAGTTGCAACATCATCATCACGGTCCATGGGCGGATAGCCCGTAGGTGTGCACTGTGCATTTCGTCATTTGTTTCCACTTTCCTCTGTCTTGTGCCAATATTCTCAAGTAGTAGTAGTGGCCACATCTTTCTGGCACCAATCTCTGTCGTCGTCATCAAGCCATTCTCTGTTAGCTCTTCTTCTCTTTCCGGTTCCTTCCATTTTTACGAACCACAGCAGACTTTTAATTATCTTGTCGTCCATTCTACTTGTGTGTCCAAATGGTGTCAGTTTCCTTCTCATCACTGCCTGCATCAATGGCGGAGCCAGCAATGAAAAATGATAGTAGTTGTTAGTAAGTAAGGAGTTGTTAGTAAGTAAGGACTTGTCCCTTGCTTTTTATTCGACGCGTGTGCGGCGATGGCGCAGACATCGATCGAGGGTCGAATTCGAACCGCGGTGTGTGATCGGCCTCGCGCTCGCTGAAGGTGTTGATGCCTTCAGAGAAGTCGTGTACTGTAGACGCAACTGCGCACAATTCTGTGAGTCACTTATAACCGCTTTGCCGTTACTTATTGCCAGTTATGGACTCAGACTATTGTCCTATCATCTCATACAGTCCCTGGCACATAATAATATGCTACACAGTGGCAGTGGGGGTCGCAAAATGCCGATTTATTACTAATAAACCCCAATGATCCGATTGAAATGAACGTGCCCCCCCCACTGGCTCCGCCAGTGGCCTGCATCATCATCATCATCAGGTTGTCTTCTATGGGCAACCTTTTTCTTACTTCTACGTTGGTCACTCTTTCGGTCCAGAAGTTGCAACCTAGACTTGAAATAATTTGAAATTATGTAAAATATTATATTCTTGGTTCTTTCGGTAAAGTCACCTGCCCCTGCCCTCTCTGGCTCCTCGCCTTTTGCTTTTATTATTTTATTATATTTTTTATGATTATTTTATTATTTTCTATTTTATTTTCTATCTACGTGACTTTACCGAAAGAACCAAGAATATGAATTCCTGCAGTCACGAAAATGTTAAGTCAAAATATTAAATATTACGTGCCATCGTGCAGTTGTTGAATACAGCTTCATATTCAGGTGGAAATGTACTTCGAGTGCTCGATTAATGAATTGGCATGTTCTGTTTACGTGACAAACCTTACCAATTGGCTGTCGGGTGGTGGTGGGTTTAACGACACATTTATATATTTACGTGATAACCCAAAAAAAACCTGTATTATTGATCCATCAAACATCTCCAGCAGGGCCATGCGAGACTCAATGGAACTTTTTTTACTGTCCTGCATGTGTGCAGTGTTCGTAGGGTTACATCTTTATCAGCCATTATCATTATTATTGTTACGGTTGCCTTTATCCAGGCAGGCCTCATTGAGTCCCAAGACTTTTTCAGGAGGATCCTGCCAAGTGTTCGCGTTAGGGAGCGACGTCGCGATGTGTGTAATCCCGATTGAGTAGTTTGCAGGTACAGGAAAACCTTGGATTGCGAGCATAATTCGTTCCGGAAACGTGTTTGTAATCCAAAGCACTAGTATATCAGTTGTGATCACGTGATGCTCGGCAGACAGAGCGTATACGTACTCCTCGTATTGCAAGACCTCGCTCGTTTATCAAATTAATATTTAAAAAATTTGCTCGTCTTGCAAAACACTCGCAGACCAAGTTACTCGCAATCCAAGGTTTTACTGTATAGATGTTTCAAAAGGTATCCCATTGATATATCTTCTCGACCCGAGTTATTAGTGTTCTGATGCATGCATTGTCTTTGTGCTGTTTGCCTTTTGGCGTTCTCTGGTCTAACACCGGTGGTGAGACAAGGCCATGAAGAAGGCTGTCTCTGGTGTAGGCCTATCAGTTTCAAAGACAATGCCCATATTATTATTATCAGAGCGTGTTTGTTTGCACGTTCACCACAAGTACGTGTGGTTAATGCAGACTTCATGCCTTGTAAAAGGTTTCTATTTGTTGTTTGAACATCTTAACACCTCCTGTTTTATTGCCAGAAAGGGTAAAACCTATTCTTGTTTTTCATCATTTTTGATACTAGCACAAAGGTCTCATAGATCATTTGTCATTATCCATTGCATGTACAGTTGGATATGGATTATTCCCAACACCCTTTTTCAGTTACGAGCCAAGTGCATAACGCAGCCAGGCAGTGGTAGTGTGTCATCTTTATAGTTACACGCTTCCATATGTGGTTTCATTCAGCAGTAAGAAAGCAAATTGTTCTATACACCTCTCGAGCTAAGCTATTTTCAATTGTAGACCCTAACCAATGTAAACGTATTTACGCTATACATACATACAGACATAATACAGGATGCTTAAAATTTGTTTTAACACTTCTGAGAATTAGCAACAACACCATATGAAATGTGCTGCCGCCTCCGGGCTCTGGAGACCACCTGGAGAAGATTCCAGGCACGCGTTGACAACGATGGCGAACAAGTGGAGACTCTTTGACTTTTTGAAGCTATTAAAATATATTTGTTATCATGTTAGAGTGTATTATCCATTCTCTTTCCATTAAAAACGATCGTCCCATATGAGTGTCAACATTGTTAAGCACCCTATATATATACAGTAAAACCTTGGATTGCGAGCATAATTCGTTCCGGAAACGTGTTTGTAATCCAAAGCACTCGTATATCAGTTGTGATCACGTGACGCTCGGCAGACAAAGCGTATACGTACTACTCGTATTGCAAGACCCTCGCTCGTTTATCAAATTAATATTTATTTTTAAAATTTGCTCGTCTTGCAAAACACTGGCAGACCAAGTTACTCACAATCCAATGTTTTACTGTATATAAAAATATGATTTTTATAAACCACTATTGTTTGTTTTTCTTTAAATGAAGAAACAAAAACAATGTGAATAATTGACTTTTATGATTCACGTAAATATTACATTGAAAAAAGGATATGACGTCAACTCTGTAAATTGGTTCAAGTGTAAATCTTGTTGTCAGAAAAGTGCAGCCATTCTAAATTATGTTTTAAAATCATCAATGTGACAAGTGAAAAATAACCACTTCAGTGCATATCATGTCTTTAATGTAAATAATCTCTCCCGTGTAAACCAATCAATGTTTAGTCAATAAATTGCCACCATTTACCACCGACATTTCACAGAACAGGGACTCCTCTGCTTAAGAACATTCGCTTCACGAACTTTCAGAGATACGAAAGAACCAAAGAGTATGGATTCCTGCAGTCACGAAAGCTTCAAATCAATAACGAACAAACCTGTCCGCATGTCCATTTGCCTATTTGGACAGAGAGTAGTAAGTTCAACCGCAGCGCAATAGATGGCTGTGGTGGCATCTACATCTGCAGAACATGAAGAACTAGTGGCATCTACAGAAGATTATGCAACTTTTAAAGCCATTCCCTGTGTTTAGTGTACACGCTGTACAACATGTTTGGAATCGACAGGAGTAAAGTTGGACACAACTTACAAACAGACCTCTGGAGCCTAACTCGTTCGTAAGTAGAGGAGTCTCTGTACTCGAAGGGGGGTACTTTTATGGAATGTGAATGACATTTGGGGAATGTTTCTTCGTTTTGTAGTCCCATCACAGCACAATTATTGATTTGTTCTCGCGGTATCTGTCCCTCACGCTATCGAACGTAATCGCCATTGCAAATCGATGTAACACGGCTCTCAGTGTTTGGTTGTTCATTTCCATTTGATGCAGCGATGGCCAAGACACCGAACACTGTGATCCACTAGAAAGCTATGACCGACAATTACCCGGATGGGTTTAACCCTGTAAAATACTCTAGACAAAGTACTGCACCATCTATTGGTAGCAGTTGTTTTCTTCTTTCTTTATAATTTATGGATTCTTAGTTGGGGATTTTTATTTGCCATTAGCCGTAATGAGAATTGCTCTGTGCTTATTTTAGAGGTGTTTGTTCTGGCCAACAACCATATATATTTATAACTAAACTTTTTTTATTTATTTTACCATGGTAAGGCCCACTGAGCTATATAGCTGTTTTTTCAGAAGCGACCTAGCCACAAATGATAGCTTAACTAAGTGGCTTATCACGTGGAAATTTATTGCAGCCAAATACTCTAAAGGCATGTTTCTAAATGTGGAGGGGAAAACCGGAGGAACTGGAGAAAAATCCACGCGACCACGGGGAGAGAGACATGCAAACTCCAAATATTCAGCAGGCGTCAGGGTTGGAATCAAATCCATGACCTCTTGTATACCAGGCGAGGTAGTTAACATCTTGCCAACGGGGCGCACCCAATATCACCCTGAATGTGCCCGATCTCGTCCGATCTCTGAAGCTAAGTAGGACACGAGCCTGGTTGGTAATTGGATGGGAGAGATGTTTGTTGTGATTTGTCCTGAGAGCCACAAAAATATTTTGCGATCCACGTATTTCCCACAGCTCTTTTAAAGTATGGTTATCTCAGGTCTTTGGAATGTTATCTGCAAAATAACAAAAATCATAACACGTTAAAAAGAATAAAATACTATGTCTGCAATTAAAATGTAGAGTACTGGATTAATATAGTCAGTAGATTTATATAGAACACAAGAACATCACTTTATCCAGTTTTCCTGTAATAAACCAACTCCTGGGTTCAACAGGTAATTAACACTGCATAACTTACCACTTCTTGGGTGACATTTTCAAGGGTGGGTTTAAAGACTCCAGGTGGAATGACGTCTTCTGCATTACAACACCACCAGAAAATCAATATTAATAACATTCCATAGCATATATGACACTGATCGATGTTCAGCCAACATCGAACAAAGACGGTTACTGCATTGCGTGCTTTCAAATGCGCTTCTGCGGCCGTCTAGAACGCTCTTCATTCCGCTATTCGAAAGCCACTGGAGCTATGCATTTTTAAAAAAATGTAAATTGAAAATGCATTTCTTTAGAACTGCTTTTTGTGTTTAGTTTTTTGCCCCCCTCTGGCACCTCCGATTATCATGGTTGGCTACATACAGTGCGAAATAAGTTTAACATACATACCATCGTGGAAGGCAATTCAGTGGGCCAAGTTAATATTTAATACATACACACACACACAACTTAGTCCCACACCTATACAAAGTGTTTATGTTGGACCAATATCATAGAATCTTAAGATACCCCACAACGCTAAAGTATTGAGTACACAAAACTTGCACGGTTCTCATTCATTCTCCGTAAATGCCTAAATCACCTCGAATTCCAACGCTTCAAAGACACCCATGGCTACTCTCCCATCTAAATCACAAGCCCACTCTTTAATTGCATATAGACAGACAATACAGGGCAGTACTCTATGCAGTGTTGTTTAGCTCTGTTTCCCAACGCGTAAAATAATCGAAACAATATGCACTGCATTTGGTGCTTGAAGGACAAAGTGAAGCGGAATGTATTGCCTTAATCACATAGTGATTGTACATTAAAAAAAGGAGTTGTGTTTTTTGTACAATCTATACGGTGCATCTGGCAGTGTTATTGAATCGGATGCACACGATAGATTGGATTATCGCCACGCTGGCAGACCGAACGCTATCTGTCGGCCTCCCTGGTCGAAGCAGCGAGCCATCGGAGAATGTCCGATCTCCTCGACGTACGGCCCAACGATAAATGCTGTGCACCTTTGACAACTTTCTCCTGCCCTGCAATAAGTTTGCCATTTCTGCAGCGAACCATATGATGGAAGAAGAGCCTCACTTTCAACCACCGTACGTGAGGATATAAATGCACGCGACTCTGTTAAGGTAGGTATACAAAACAAATTGCATCTTTGTGTCAATGCAATGCTGGACAAATGCCTCCATGTGATTGGGGGTTGTTCGAACATATTTCTCCATGGTGATCATTGTGGGTCCGCCAAAGGGGGTGGGTTCAGATATAACTAACCGATAATGTTAGCTATGGCCGGGAAGCAAACTCGGGTAACCTGATTCATATCAACATGAAACAATAAATGTACTTGGACATGTACAGTAAATGTTCCTCGAATAGCATTTCCCTCAACTTCAGTAAGGGCAATGACTATTAACAGTAAAGATTATCTGTGGACTTCATCTGTTGTTGGACTTTATCACGCAAGTGACTGCCTGATAAAAAGCAGTGTAAAAAGACTGTCAGTGTCATGCGTTTTACAATGCATGGCTATAGTCTTGAACTCCACCTGGACATAAACTTGAGTACAAGTGTGAACGATGAATGCTGGATAAACAACATAGCCACACAACAAATGGGTTACGTCTCCAAGAGCTACTGAACCCATTTGCGAGCAATGGTTAACCGTTATTTAGCTTTTCACTTTTCCACGCGCATTTAAAAAAAAATAAACAACTCATGCAGATTTTGTTTTGAGGTTGTGACCGCATTTTGTTCGGCATGATGTTATCAAGAACTTAACTAAGTAGCTCCCCGGAATGTGGGCCAAAAAGATCGTAAGGTAAAACGTTTCTGAAGGAGCATCGACACGCCGCACCAAACGAGACAGCGCGACCCGAAAACGCATCGGAGGGCTACACAACACGACGGCATGAACCCACGCAGTTTCATTATCCATGACGAATTACGTCTTTAAGTGTGCTGGAGCTAAATTTTGCCACATTTAATGTGAGGAGAAACTTGACTATGTGATGGTCACCGTAGCATTGTAAATTCGTGGTTTCTATGATGTTCACTTGAAACCACAATGAATTTGTGTATAGTTTCACTAGTAGGCTTTCGCGACCAATATAATCCATAATACATGGTTTTTTGGGTTAGATGGCGTAAATATAATTGTGTTGTTAAACCTGCCATCACCAAATCTGGCTGCCGCCTGATGAAGCTAGTTGTAATTACTGGCGGAACATCGTACTCAGATTGTAAATGCTGTGGATTTGCTCTCCAACACACCAGTGTTGCTGTACGAGTAACGAATTGGCATGCTCTGTTTACGTGACAAATCTTAGTAATTGGCTGTGTCGGGTGGTGGCGGGTTGAACGACATTTATATTTACGCGATCTAACCCAAAAAAAACCTGTATTATATTTGTGCACACTTGAAACCACGAATTTGCTATGGATATTATTAAACACTACAGTATTTTAGACATTTGGAAGGCCAAAGTATTTACATACATTGTTGTATATACAAAGTAAAGCTTTATGTGTGCAAATGCATTCTCTACATCAGCAGAATATTAGACTGATAAACAATGGTACGTACACAAATGCATGGCCAATACAATGCAATAAGGTTTACAACCTTCAATATCATGTAAGAAATAAGGCATTGCATAGGGGCTCTATAAAGGACGTGTATTTACAAATTGATTCAGTCTGTGAGTTCCAATAAACAACTGCAGCACATGAGAGGTATCCACAATAAGGATATGTGTATCAGCTTGCCTTTAAAAAATCATGTGTAGTCACCCAAGGCAAAATATATGTTCTGAAATATTGTCATAGCAGAGTAGGCAATTCTGTGTAGAAAGCGTGCCTGTGATCAAACCACCCGGAGTATGCCTGTCTTAATTCTAGATTTGAAGTTTTCGTGACTGCAATGATCCATACTCTTGGTTCTTTCGGTAAAGTCACGTAGGTAAAAAATAAAATGAAGTTAATTAAATCACGACGTTTCGGAAGCAACACAAGCCTCCGTCATCAGGTGGGATAGTCTTCTTGCTGTGACTATCCTCTGGGGAACGAGTTTAATCCATAAATGTGAGCTTGAGGCCCAAGGGACAGCTTTTGATATCTATGGGAAATAAGGAGCATGAACCGTCACGTGAACTCCGGTCATCCTCGCAGCAGCTTTTGGCTGGCCATCGAACACAGATGGCTACCGCATCGCACGTTTTCAGATGCGCTTCTGGGGTCGTCTGGAACGCTCTTCCTTCCGATACTAGGAAGCCACTGGAGCTATGCACTTTTCAATCTAGATTGAAAACTCATTTCTTTAGAACTGCTTGTTGTGTTTAGTTTGTTTTCCTTGCCGATTGGCACGGTTGGCGATGTACGGTGCGAGATAAGTTCAACATATATATACATACGAACAAGGTAGGACATGTCTTCCTCTGCATAACTGAGCTATGTAAAGGGTAGAGGTGCAGCTCTGCTATTTCAAGCTCATGCCACTGCTAGTGGAAGGGCCTCCACCAAAGACAGCTCTTGAGTGTCCCCCCAGATAATATTTTGCATAATCGTCTAAGCTGGCCAGACATCTTGGAAAAAGTGTGACTACCCACACTTCAATCCACCACACACTGCTGATTAACCATATGCAATTGATAATCAACCTTTATTTATACGATTAGCATCTGTCGTGTGCAAAGTGGCGTTACGTGTACCTTTACATTTTTGTTACGATTGTTGTAAATCGTAATAAATGTACAGGAAGGAAGAGTCACTTTATTGAGAACTGTTACTGGTTCACCAGCAAGTGGACCCTCAGCTCATACATGCTAACCATCCGTCTGTAGATGAGATATGCAGTATTATTTGTAACTAAGAGAACATTAATTGTAAGTAACAAAAAACGCAAGTCAAAAAAATGACAAAATATGTTCTGAATTAATATTTCGGTGTGCTATGACACGATGCCAATTATCTGAAGTCTCTTTCTGACGAAGCTGCCAGCACGTGGAGCCAAACGTCACAGACATCATGCCGAACAATACCACCAAACGCAATCAGAGGCCTCTCGTCCAGTTGCAAATAAAAGCAACTGAACCGATATGTGATAGATGTCATGTATGTATGTAGAACTTATTTCGCACCACACGTAGCCAACCGTGCTAATCCACGAAGACTTGCAAAGTTACCAGCATCAGGCAGATGTAAAAACGAGCGTACAGCACACACACACACACACTAAATATCAAACAATACGATCACCTCCTGATCACATTCAGTCACGTTAACAGGTGTGATGGCAGGGAAGGTCCCATCATACCACATACCTATTTTGTCTGAGGAGGGATCGTAGAGTGGGTTGTCGTGGGAACCTGGCGAGTCGTAATCATTTTCTCCTTTCCAATGTTCATCAGGGTATTCGTAGTTTCTGACGCTGTCAAAAAATATAAAGCGGCGGAGTATTACAAACAGACTCGCTATGAACGAAGTTAAACAACACAAATGCAGAGGCAACGATGACGTACTTTTAGCACAATTGAACTGAGGGTTATTTTCAAAATACGGCTTAACACCAGACATGTGACCACACATTTAATAAGTAAATCTGGATTTAGAACGAATTTATTTAGAACAGCTTGTTGTTGTGTTTATTTTGTTATCCTTCACCCCCACCTTCGATGAACACGGTTGGCTACGTACGGTGAAAAGGACGTTCAACATACATACAGACGACTAAGTGTCACACCCGTTATCATCGTAATGCATCGCACAAAATAACACGTAGGTGTTTGTAGTAATTCACAAATGAGGAAGGGAACAGCAGAAGAAAATGTAAGTGTCACTACATTGAACATTTGCCCGATGATATAAAACTCACCAAGGGTAGCAAAGTAAAATGTTATTTTACATATAAATTAGGAAGGAGCAAAATCATTCCCCTTTGTAAAATATACATCTTGATCAAATTATTTCTTAAATGAACAATTACAGCTACATATAAATTAAACAAATACATATTCCTATTATATTTAACCACTTTTTTGCCTCATGAAACAGAATGAATCACTACCCACGTGGGTTGCTTGAATACGATGAAGAAATGGCTAATCTAATGGGGAGGTCTCATGAGAAATGCGTCGCTTTTGACAACACTTTAGGCATTCAGAATCATAGGCCATGAGGTCTTGATTGGCACCAGAAAATGATTTCATGGAAAAAATGTATATCTTGGTTCTTTTTTTTGTGGAGTGTTTATTGAAAAGAACACTGTATATTTGAACTATGCCAAAGTTAAACATGCCTCTCTTAAGAATAGCACGGTTTGTATTGAATAATATATCGATATGTAGGCATTCATGTTATACCTAACACGCAAGCTTGGCACTTGTTTTTGTAGGGAAGACTCTTTTCATGATATTCCCTTAATCATGTTAAATACATTTTATTTCCCTCTTTAAAAAAAAGTACATGACTGTGCTGGTATATAACACCTATAAACATTCTTTTTACCTTTCAGCCCAATGTAAATTCCATTAGCAAGTGCTCAAAGTTATATTACGTTGAGCAAACCCCCCACGTTGAACAAATATTACCTCTTCGACTGAATTTGCAAAACTCATTGTGCCACTAAACGTGAACAGGCATATTGGTGTACAAAGTTCCAATTTGATGCCTAATCATGCTTCTAGAATTGTGGCAATGCTCAAAACAGCCCAATGTATGGCATATACCTGATTAGGGCCTTGCACTAATCAGGTATATTGGTTGTCAGTCGTGCAAGTAATCTAATCTCTATCAACGGGCGATTGGCACGACTGACTGCAGAACGATTTGTAGGGCCACCATAAACAAATGCACCAAGGTTAACAATGCTGGGAAAACACCACGCACACTGACCCTTTGTGCTAACCGCTACAACACAAATAATATAGTCACATGGACATGTTTGAAATATCTGTGTCAGTGTATTTGTTGCTATAGAGGCATTTGGACATTATGTGCAGAATATATTTGTGTGTTTTTTTTTATCGCAGAGCCTAATTTATTTAGCTGAATATATTATGCCGTCGGTGGTAGGCACGCGAATCGAAGCCACAGCCATAGCGAGATGTATTATAATAATGATCAATATGGTGTGCCGGGAGTGGAAACTTTTCTTAGCCATTGCTGACCTGGACATACCAAGCCGAATTATGCCCTGGTTATATGTATGGAGCACGTAGCAAATATAAAATGTGCTTATTGCTTTTTAAACCGATGAGCGTGGTCATCCTCTAGCCCAGCTTTCTTCATTGCCAAGGCCCGCGGGCCACTGGCGGCAATTGGTTGACTTCACTGCCGTGCCTGGCGTGCGGTGTGGCGGCCCTTACACTGGTGATGTCAGCGAAAGTGGCCACCCTCTGAGAAGTAGTGAAGAACACTGCTCCAGCCAGTGACTGCGTTCGTTTCTTACCTGGCTTTGACGGCTTTTTTTTTCTTGTTCCTCTTGATCATCACCACAGTCAAAACAATAGTGGCTATGAGCAACACGACGAGTGGTACGGTGATCCCAGCAACCAGACCGATGTCAATGCTTTCGCAATGTTTACCAATGTAAAAATCTCGGCAACTGAAATAAAAAAAAATTATCCTAGTTAAAAATGTATGCAAAATTAATTCACATTTTAAACATTTGACTTTAAAAATAATAATCATGCCATGGTGAACCTGATGAAAACAACTGCCTTTGAAATAGCGTTATATCTGTTGGCAGTGCAGCAGACATCTCAAGCGGGACTCCCAAACGATCTCTTGGTTTTAAAGCATATGCACGCATAAGAGATAGTGGTGGGTTTCCCCTCAAGCATGCAGTGAGGTGGTACTAATCTAATGTTTATAGCCTTCATCTCGTTGTGGAAATTCGACAATCCTTCCAGGGGTGAGTCGTAAGCTACGTGCTCTGACCACTTTGGCACGCAAACACAAATAAACATATTATAATTCGTGAGTTACGCTCTGAGCTACACCTGGGCTGTGTGGCTGTGTGTCATAGTTGAATTTTGGTTGACGAATGTATTGCATCATTCCCTACTGAAGTTGATAACATTTCTCAAAAGTGTTTACAAAATTAAGTGCATTAAATGTTTATTCTGAAATAACATTGAACATTACTAAAATAACAGTGACATGATCGGGCTAAATAACTAGAATTCATGTCTCTAAAATTATGCCTATGACGAAAAAAATATCATACTTGATCATATTTGGTGGTAAATGCCATGACTATCACGATGAGCAGAGATAATTACAAAACAATTACCAGCCAACTGTATGAGAACAAGTTTTTTGTAAAGCAAAAGTAACACACAACAGCAACCTTAACGAAATAGGTCAAAATATAACAGTAGGATGTTTTGTCCTGCAGGCGGGGAGCTTTCTCGGTGTTTCGCCCGACGCCCCAACTGACGTCCTCTTCTCCCCCACCCCCACGTGTGCAGATACTACTGCGTTGTACCTCAAAGTTCATTGGACATTTATTTTATTGCACCCTCCATCCATGACCGCAACTATCAGAACTCTAAATAAATGCTCAATAAATGGTAAAAAAATATGTTTATATCTGCATAATGGATGAAACAATCATTTAGATTGATCATATTGGTCGTGGGATTAGTCAGTCTCCAAACCAAACCGACCAGTCAGGCTGAAACATGTCTGAAAAGTAGTGGTGGGGGGGGGGGGGGTAGGCATATATGCCTTTCAAAAGAAATCTGGACTCTTTTGTATGTACGGTGTGTATGCCTACAATTTGCTTCTTTTTGGAGGGGGGGGGATTAACTTTTTACCCCCACATCTGGGGGTGGGGGTCCACTTTCTATAACTTTTCGATTGAGGCCTTTCTGAATGGCTCTGCTATAATTTAGTTGACGGACCAAACGGAATACCGGGCTTTTATAGGTTAGATTATCGGGAAAGAAATGCAGCTGATGGACAACATCAATAACAGTTGCAACCAAGAGGGTGAATGCATAGAGGCACAGCAGAAGAGATTAAGGTGCGAGGCTAACTGAAATCTCATTTGATCAAAGACAATAGCAATCCACTCAAACTGACTGATTAGATTATCAATTAAAATGTATACAGTATTCTTACACTACGCACGTGGTAATTGGGAACTTTATGTGTGTGTACTTACTAGCACACTGCAGTATATGGAGACACCGGAGTGATCTTGCATTGTCCACCATTTTGGCAGATTAATTTGCCGAATTCCCCGTGACACTCAGTTACACAAATGTAACGTCCATCGGTGAGCACAGCTTCAAGATGTATTTTGCTTGAGTTACTCAAGTTGATGCAAATGTCACTTGGATCTGGAGATGACGAATATTTTAGCATGCTTTTCATTTAAAGTGTCTGTTTTAGTAATGCAATTGGTATTTTACAGCTGCACTAGTTCACTGCGATTAAAAACATTTGAATAACAAAATTACAAGAACCAAGATGTTATTGGCTATAAACAATAGGCATGCATATATTAAATAAGTATTTTCAATCCTTTCAATAAATGTTCTAGTCTACAAGAGACAACATTATCAACAATCCACCCACCCCTGTTGATAGTTGGGTCATGCGCTCTGAAGTCAGGTCCACACCAGAGCCATTAGTTGTGCAATCAAAATGCTCAAAAATTCACGCAACTAAATTGCCTACTTATATTTCAACGTCTCTAGTTACAGAGATTTAGTTTGTGGCATATGTGTTGCTATACATTTTTTAAAATATATTACTTTTGCCACAATGTACAGTAATTCCTTGTTTAAACGGTAAATGCGTTGCTGAACAGTCGCATTAAGTGAAAACTCATTCATCTACGACTTGTATTTAGTTTATCCTAAATTATCGACAACATATTAAGTAATGTATTTAATATATTGTGGATAAATGAGGATAGATTGAGTAAGTTTGTTAGACATTTTGAGGAAAATCAAACATATAACTAGTCAAAGACAGCAATAGATATCATGCCATGTTTAGCTGCACGTGGTTTGTGGTCACCCGACTAGAGCAATCGATTGCACACACTACCCAAGCAGAAACGAACGTGTACAGAATAGCTGCGTGTTTTATATGTAGTCGATGCAATAGGCGCAAGCCGTGTAAAATCAGCAACATACAGTGACTCCTCTATTTACGAACATTCAGAGATACGAACAAAACCTGTTCGTATGTCAAGTTGCCTTTTCGGATCGAGAGTCGTAAATTCAACCGCCGCGCAATAGATGGCGGTGGTTGTTCGGTGTCATTACCCAGCATTCCCATTCATGACCCAGGATTCCCATTCATGACCCAGGATTCCCATTCATGACCCAGCATTCCCATTCATTACCCAGGATTCCCATTCATGACCCAGCATTCCCATTCATGACCCAGCATTCCCATTCATGACCCAGCATTCCCATTCATGACCCAGCATTCCCATTCATGACCCAGCATTCTCATTCATGACCCAGCATTCCCATTCATTACCCAGCATTCCCATTCATGACCCAGCATTCCCATTCATTACCCAGCATTCCCAGCATTTCTGCCTGGGCCGCGGCCGTTCTCTGTTGTGGTGTTGTCCGCTCTGCGGTTCACTACGACGTTCTCTGCACTTTTCACGAACATTATCAGCCCCCATCATCCATAATAGAGTTTTTTTTGGGTTAGATCGTGTAAATATATAAATGTGTCGTTAAACCCGCCATCACTCGACACAGCCAATTAGTAAGTTTTGTCACGTAAACAGAGAATACCAATTCGTTACTGGTACAGCATACCGGTGTGTTTAACGACAAATTTATATATTCACGTGATCTAACCCAAAAAACCTCTTATGGATGAAATTGGTCGCGAAAGCCTGCGTGTTAAACTAACCCCATCATAAATTTTGATTTAAAGCTTTCGTGACTGCAGTGATTCATATTCTTGGTTCTTTCGGTAAAGTCACGTTGAAGGGAAACAATAAAATAATAAAATATATATAAAACAATAAAATTCTCACGACGTTTAAATACAAACCGCCACTTCTTTCAAATGTTCTTGCCGTTGGTTTTCACACCTGATGATGACTGCTTGTGTTGCAGTCGAAACGTCGTGAGAATTTTATTGTTTTATATATTGTATTATTTTATTGTTTCCCTTCAACGTGACTTTACCGAAAGAACCAAGAATATATATAACCCCATCATGTCTTCCAAGCGTAAGAGTGGTGAAAGTGTTGAGGGTGCTGGTAAGAAGAGGTGCACTAATACGATGGAAACTAAAGTGGACATTATAAAACATTGTGAAATAGTTGCATCTACATCATGTGATGTTCATATGATGAACAATACTCACACCTGTCAACCCCTTATCAGTGCCTAGCTTATTACAGACCAACTTAGACCGTATTCGTTAACCCGTGCCCTTATAAATTTAAACGTTCATCCTACAAAGTCCCATCACAAGGGAGAAAGACAAACAAATAGACAAAAACATTGCCCATATTGAAACTTGAAACCTTAATTTCCTTGTACAAAAATACGGGTAAACCGATTTGGTTGACCTGTATGAATACTGTATGCACTTGTGCATTCGCGAAATGCCACAGTACCATTTTTATTTGACCGATAATTTATTTCTTAATGTTGATTGCGTGAATGAATGCAAATATGCCTAATAACTACAATTAATCATTTTCGGCAAACAAAACACTTACCAATGTCCTCTCTGTCATCTTCTACTACTGTGATATTGTCCATATCCAATATAAATCCAGTGCAGATGGCTGTGTATTACAACAAAGAACATGAGAAATTGGATCACTCATCCGATGTATTCAGCAATTTAATAGGTATGCATTCTACAAGCATTACATATTATACGCTTTGGTTCTTTCGGTAAAGTCACGTAGGTAGAAAATAATAAATCACGACGTTTTGATCGCAACACAAGCAACCGTCATCAGGTGAGAAAGAACTGCTGCAACAAGAGGTTATATAAGGTAGGAGGAAAGATGCTGATGCAGGCTGCTTCTAATGCAGCAGTCCCCAACCTTTTTGGCACCAGGGACCGGTTTCGTGGAAGACAATTTTTTCATGGACCGGGGGGGAGTCATAATTGGATCTTTCTCCCTTTCCAAAGAAGCTCTCCAGCGACGTTTGTTTTTTACTCATTTTTGCCTCGGGGTTAGAACTTGTGGGCTTACCAACACTGTGACTGAGACAAGTGCGCAGTGCGGGAAAGAGGCGCGGACGGAAGTGGTAAATAAAATAATGGGGGCGGGCGACGCGCGGACTCACCGCTCTCACCTCCTGCTGCTGTGCGGCCCGGTTGCTAACAGGCCACGGACCGGTACCGGTCCATGGCCCGGGGGTTGGGGACCCCTGCTCCAAAGGGTACAAATGGGCATAGCCCAAGAGTCATAAATGGCTGCTGCGCGCGAGACAAGGGGGGGAGATGGGCGGCTAGCAAACGTTAGCTAATCTGAGAGGGGGAGTGAGTGGAGGGACTGCCATAACGGGCGAGCGGGTGGAGATGCAATTCACAGAGGGATCGGCGGCAGGAGGAGAGAGAGGGGGTGGGGCAGAGCTAAGAAGGGTCTGCGTGTGAATGTGACTCAGAGAGTCGAGAGAAGCTGCTAATATAGGCGGGCAGGAAGGGGACATCACAGCCAGTTATGACCTAAACTGGTTAATAACGTCCTTCCAGTGATTGCTCAGTTTGTACTCATCTTCTCGGATGAAATTGTGTCTGTGTTTATATATCTGGATGGCTTCATGGACAAATCTTTGATGGTAGCCCGAAGGTTTGAAGAGTACCTTGGTCTCGGAAAAACACACCACGGAGGTATTGGTTCTGCCGTGTTTAAAACTTTTCTATTGGAGCCCATACATAAGGCGATGACATATCCCTTATGGCAACAAAGCTTCACATCATCCTGAGCAATGGTTTCTGGATGCATGCACAGCCCATTTGTCAATCCACTGCTGGATGAGGGCCTCCCCACGCTGTGTTGGTTGCGAGGGATATTCGACCATATTTCACCATGTTCATCGGCACGGGTTGGCAAAGGGACGGGAGCACAGACGGTGGATCATAGAAGTACAGTACAAAAATGCATTTTGCTGCACTGCCCACTGCTGCCCGCTACAGTGAGGGAAAAAAGTATTTGATCCCCCTGCTGATTTTGCAACTCCACGAGGTGAGATCTTGCATGGAGCCCCAGGCCGAGGGAGATTGACAGTTCTTTTGTGTCTCTTCCATTTGCGAATAATCGCACCAACTGTTGTCACCTTCTCACAAAGCTGCTTGGCAATGGTCTTGTAGCCCATTCCAGCCTTGTGTAGGTCTACAATCTTGTCCCTGACATCCTTGGAGAGCTCTTTGGTCTTAGCCATGGTGGAGAGTTTGGAATCTGATTGATTGATTGCTTCTGTGGACAGGTGTCTTTTATACAGGTAACAAGCTGAGATTAGGAGCACTCCCTTTAAGAGTGTGCTTCTAATCTCAGCTCATTACCTGTATAAAAGACACCTGGGAGCCAGAAATCTTTCTGATTGAGAGGGGGTCAAATACTTATTTCCCTCATTAAAATTCAAATAAATTTATAACATTTTTGACATGCGTTTTTCTGGATTTTTTGTTGTTATTCTGTTTCTCAATGATCAAATAAACCTATTAAAATTATAGACTGATCATTTATTTGTCAGTGGGCAAACGTACAAAATCAGCAGGAGATCAAATACTTTTTTTCCCACACTGCATGCAGCCACGCAATAGCCGATACAAAAACTGGTTATGATGATTTATCATCCAAACATTATCCAGAATCTACCTTACTTAACTTTCAAAATATGACAAGATCGGGGGCATTTCAGGTGATTCTGTCATAGGCAATCCTGGATATTATCCTACAAAGTGCCTTCAAGTGATTTTTCAAGAGTTTGCTTACAGGCAAACCACGGCATAGTACGTAGAGTGTACGAGAGAGATGTTTACGGTGTCCCTATTGTCCGAGATACAATACTATAGGTACAAACAAGAATAGCTTCTCAGAGCTGAGCTACACTGAATTAAGTAAGAACAAACAAACGTACAGGTTTATCCCACCGCCATGAATGATATAAATTGGTGACCAGACTAAAGCCTTCAACTTGCTACATATGAGGTCCTGGTTAATTTAGTCTTCAGTGGGGAGTCCACATTTTGAACCCTGACCTTGGTAATGCTGAAATACGCCTTAGCCTCATGGATTAGTTTGTGCGTTTTAGATGTATTTATTACGTACCTTCTTCAGTCGTGCTTGTATTTCTAATACAGTTGGATTTACTTAGTAATTCTTTAATTTTTTGTTCCACGTTGTTTAATGTTTTAATGACATCCACGTCATTAGTATATTGAAATGCCACTGTGTGGTTCACAAATACACTTCCTGGTCTGTTAACATTAATTATGGACAAAATGCACACGTGACATAATTAATAACTCATCATCACACATTCCCGAAATATGTTGTATATAAAATACAAGCACAGTCCTTGTCAGCCCATACAGAAGAGAAATATGTATTTTTTGCTCAGGTTTGTTTAAATTCTATCATCCAGACCGTAAAAATGTATTGCGCCATATTTTCAGAATGCATTCAGGAATATGTTACAAACATGACCACTGCATCGCGTGCTTTCAGATGCGCTTCTGTGGCTGTCTGGAATGCTCTTTTTCCGATATTAGGGAGTCACAGGTAGCTATGCACTTTTAAATCTTGATGTAAAACGAATTTCTTTAGAACTGTTTTTCGTGTTTATTTTGTTGTCCTTCCCCCATACCTCCAATGAGCACGGTTGGCTACATACATACGTTGCAAAAGAAGATCAACATACATACTGTACATTTCTGTTGATATACAAATACCAAAACATCTCACGTGGCAAGACAAGACTGCTTTGTATGTACAATATTTGCATGCAATGTGTTTGAAAAATTCTATGTTTGGTACATTTATACCTCCATGTGTATCATGAGGGTACAGACGTAACGACGACACCCGAAAGACGTGTGAGTGCTTGTTGGCGTGATACACCGCCTAGAACCGTGTCCCCTTGATTTAAGATCAGTCCACTGCACAACACAGGGCATCCAGAGGGACTTCATCCTCTATAAAAAGCATTGTAACTCCACAGCAGAGTTTGAACCGCGTGGATGAATGTTGGGGTTATGTGAATATATGCAAGTATTTAAAAAAAAACCTGAGTGATCTTTAGCAGCATATAACAGAAGCGTTGGAAATAATCAAAGCTGACAAGCCGGACAATATGGTCTCCCTCAAATCTCGCTATGGTGTACGCAGCCATCGCCTTGACAGACACGTGGAAGTTCATATGGATGAAACAAGTATGAATGTTTGCTCTGAATGGGAAGGATAATTTAAGGTGAATATATGCCAATACAATGTTTTGACAATTACTGTGAAGGTAAGCAAATGCTGAATATGTATACACTGTACGTACTAAACAATAAAATGTACCGTATATCTAGAACGTTGATGTCTTTATATCCAACAATTTCCTTGTAGACGGGCTCCATCTAAAATATTAAAAGCAACAATACAGAAATAAAATAAAATAAAACAAATCACGACGTTTAGATCGCAACACAAGCGATCGTCATCAGGCAAAGGAGTCAGCCTCTAAAGGCAAACTGTTTATTAGGGTTTGGGGATGGGCGTAGCCCAAATGTATCAACAACACCTGGAACACGGGCGGTGCGCAGCAACAATGCCAATGCAGCAACAATGCCAATGCAGCAACAATGCCAATGTAGCAACAATGCCAATGCAGCAACAATGCCAATGTAGCAACAATGCCAATGTAGCAACAATGCCAATGCAGCAAAAACGCCAATGCAGCAACAATGGCAATGCAGCAACAATGCCAATGCAGCAACAATGCCAATGTAGCAGCAATGCCAATGTAGCAACAATGCCAATGTAGCAACAATGAAAATGCAGCAACAACGCCAATGCAGCAACAATGCCAATGCTGCAACAATGCTAATGTAGCAACAATGCCAATGCAGCAACAACGCCAATGCAGCAACAATGCCAATGCAGCAACAATGAAAATGAAGCAACAATGCGAATGCAGCAACAATGCCAATGCAGCAACAATGGCAATGCAGCAACAATGCCAATCTAGCAACAATGTCAATGCAGCAACAATGCAAATGTAGCAACAATGGCAATGCAGCAACAACGCCAATGCAGCAACAATGCCAATGTAGCAACAATGCCAATGTAGCAACAAGGGCAATGCAGAAACAATGCCAATGTAGCAACTACGCCAATGCAGCAACAATGGCAATGCAGCAACAATGCCAATGTAGCAACAATGCCAATGCAGCAACAACACCAATGCAGCAACAATGCCAATGCAGCAACAATGCCAACATAGCAACAATGCGAATGTAGCAACAATGCAAATGTAGCAACAATGGCAATGCAACAACAACGTGAATGCAGCCACAATGCCAATTGTAGCAACAATGCCAATGTAGCAACATTGCAAATGTAGCAACAAGAGAAATTCAGAAACAATCTCAATGTATCAACTACGCCAATGCAGCAACAATGGCAATGCAGAAACATTGCCAATGTAGCAACAATGCCAATGCAACTATGCCAATGCAGCAACAACGCCAATGTAGCAACAATGCCAATTTAGCAGCAATGCCAATGCAGCAGCAATGCCAATGCAGCAGCAATGCCAATGCAGCAACAATGCCAATGCAGCAGCAATGCCAATGCAGCAACAATGGCAATGCAGCAACAATGCCAATGTAGCAACAATGGCAATGCAGCAACAACGCCAAAAGCAGCAACAATGGCAATGCAGCAAAAATGCCAATGTAGCAACAATGCCAATGAAGCAACAATGCCAATGTAGCAACTACCCCAATGCAGCAACAATGCCAATGCAGCAGCAATGCCAATGCAGCAACAACGCCAATGCAGCAACAATGCCAATGTCGCAACAATGCCAATGTAGCAACAATGCCAATGCAGCAACAACGCCAATGCAGCAACAATGGCAATGCAGCAACAATGCCAATGTCGCAACAATGCCAATGTAGCAACAATGCCAATGCAGCAACAACGCCAATGTAGCAACAATGACAATGAAGCAACAATGGCAATGCAGCAACAATGACAATGCAGCAACAACGCCAATGCAGCAACAATGGCAATGCAGCAACAATGCCAATGTAGCAACAATGCCAATGCAGCAACAACGCCAATGCCGCAACAATGGCAATGCAGCAACAATGAAAATGAAGCAACAATGCGAATGCAGCAACAATGCCAATGCAGCAACAATGGCAATGCAGCAACAATTCCAATCTAGCAACAATGTCAATGCAGCAACAATGCAAATGTAGCAACAATGGCAATGCAGCAACAACGCCAATGCAGCAACAATGCCAATGTAGCAACAATGCCAATGTAGCAACAAGGGCAATGCAGAAACAATGCCAATGTAGCAACTACGCCAATGCAGCAACAATGGCAATGCAGCAACAATGCCAATGTAGCAACAATGCCAATGCAGCAACAACACCAATGCAGCAACAATGCCAATGCAGCAACAATGCCAACATAGCAACAATGCAAATGTAGCAACAATGGCAATGCAGCAACAACGTGAATGCAGCCACAATGCCAATTGTAGCAACAATGCCAATGTAGCAACATTGCAAATGTAGCAACAAGGGAAATTCAGAAACAATCCCAATGTATCAACTACGCCAATGCAGCAACAATGGCAATGCAGAAACATTGCCAATGTAGCAACAATGCCAATGCAACTATGCCAATGCAGCAACAACGCCAATGTAGCAACAATGCCAATTTAGCAACAATGCCAATGCAGCAGCAATGCCAATACAGCAGCAATGCCAATGCAGCAACAATGCCAATGCAGCAGCAATGCCAATGCAGCAACAATGGCAATGCAGCAACAATGCCAATGTAGCAACAATGGCAATGCAGCAACAACGCCAAAAGCAGCAACAATGGCAATGCAGCAAAAATGCCAATGTAGCAACAATGCCAATGAAGCAACAATGCCAATGTAGCAACTACCCCAATGCAGCAACAATGCCAATGCAGCAGCAATGCCAATGCAGCAACAACGCCAATGCAGCAACAATGCCAATGTCGCAACAATGCCAATGTAGCAACAATGCCAATGCAGCAACAATGCCAATGCAGCAACAATGGCAATGCAGCAACAATGCCAATGTCGCAACAATGCCAATGTAGCAACAATGCCAATGCAGCAACAACGCCAATGTAGCAACAATGCCAATGAAGCAACAATGGCAATGCAGCAACAATGACAATGCAGCAACAACGCCAATGCAGCAACAATGGCAATGCAGCAACAATGCCAATGTAGCAACAATGCCAATGCAGCAACAACGCCAATGCCGCAACAATGGCAATGCAGCAACAATGCCAATGTAGCAACAATGCCAATGTAGCAACAATGCCAATGTAGCAACAATGCCAATGCAGCAACAATGGCAATGCAGTAGCAATGAAAATGAAGCAACAACAATGTCAATGCAGCAACAATGGCAATGCAGCAGCAATGAAAATGAAGCAACAATGCCAATGCAGCAACAATGCCAATGTAGCAACAATGGCAATGCAGCAACAATGGCAATGCAGCAACAATGGCAATGCAGCAGCAATGCCAATGTAGCAACAATGCCAATGTAGCAACAATGCCAATGCAGCGACAATGGAAATGCAGCAACAATACCAATGTAGCAACAATGCCAATGTAGCAACAATGCCAATGCAGCGACAATGCCAATGCAGCAACAATGGCAATGCAGCAACAATGCCAATCTACCAACAATGCCAATGCAGCAACAATGCAAATGTAGCAACAATGGCAATGCAGCAACAACGCCAATGCAGCAACAATGGCAATGCAGCAACAACGCCAATGTAGCAACAATGCCAATGAAGCAACAATGGCAATGCAGCAACAATGACAATGCAGCAACAACACCAATGCAGCAACAATGCCAATGTAGCAACAATGCCAATGCAGCAACAACGCCAATGCAGCAACAATGGCAATGCAGCAACAATGACAATGAAGCAACAACGCCAATGCAGCAACAATGCCAATGTAGCAACAATGCCAATGCAGCAACAACGCCAATGCAGCAACAATGGCAATGCAGCAACAACGCCAATGTAGCAACAATGCCAATGTAGCAACAATGCCAATGCAGCAACAATGGCAATGCAGCAACAATGCCAATGTAGCAACAATGCCAATGTAGCAACAATGCCAATGCAGCAACAATGCCAATGTAGCAACAATGCAAATGCAGCAACAACGCCAATGTAGCAACAATGGCAATGCAGCAACAACGCGAATGCAGCAACAATGCCAATGAAGCAACAATGCCAATGCAGCAGCAATGCCAATGTAGCAACAATGCCAATCCAGCAACAATGCCAATGTAGCAACATCGCCAATGTAGCAACAATACCAATTACAGCAGCAATGCCAATGCAGCAACAATGCCAATGTAGCAACAATACCAATGCAGCAACAACGCCAATGCAGCAACAATGGCAATGCAGCAACAATGCCAATGTAGCAACAATGCCAAAGTAGCAACAATGCCAATGCAGCGACAATGCCAATGCAGCAACAATGGCAATGCAGCAACAATGCCAATCTACCAACAATGCAAATGCAGCAACAATGCAAATGTAGCAACAATGGCGATGCAGCAACAACGCCAATGCAGCAACAATGCAAATGTAGCAACAAGGGAAATTCAGAAACAATCCCAATGTATCAACTACGCCAATGCAGCAACAATGCCAATGCAGCAGCAATGCCAATGCAGCAACAACGCCAATGCAGCAACAATGCCAATGTCGCAACAATGCCAATGTAGCAACAATGCCAATGCAGCAACAACGCCAATGCAGCAACAATGGCAATGCAGCAACAATGCCAATGTCGCAACAATGCCAATGTAGCAACAATGCCAATGCAGCAACAACGCCAATGTAGCAACAATGCCAATGAAGCAACAATGGCAATGCAGCAACAATGACAATGCAGCAACAACGCCAATGCAGCAACAATGGCAATGCAGCAACAATGCCAATGTAGCAACAATGCCAATGCAGCAACAACGCCAATGCCGCAACAATGGCAATGCAGCAACAATGCCAATGTAGCAACAATGCCAATGTAGCAACAATGCCAATGTAGCAACAATGCCAATGCAGCAACAATGGCAATGCAGTAGCAATGAAAATGAAGCAACAACAATGTCAATGCAGCAACAATGGCAATGCAGCAGCAATGAAAATGAAGCAACAATGCCAATGCAGCAACAATGCCAATGTAGCAACAATGGCAATGCAGCAACAATGGCAATGCAGCAACAATGGCAATGCAGCAGCAATGCCAATGTAGCAACAATGCCAATGTAGCAACAATGCCAATGCAGCGACAATGGAAATGCAGCAACAATACCAATGTAGCAACAATGCCAATGTAGCAACAATGCCAATGCAGCGACAATGCCAATGCAGCAACAATGGCAATGCAGCAACAATGCCAATCTACCAACAATGCCAATGCAGCAACAATGCAAATGTAGCAACAATGGCAATGCAGCAACAACGCCAATGCAGCAACAATGGCAATGCAGCAACAACGCCAATGTAGCAACAATGCCAATGAAGCAACAATGGCAATGCAGCAACAATGACAATGCAGCAACAACACCAATGCAGCAACAATGCCAATGTAGCAACAATGCCAATGCAGCAACAACGCCAATGCAGCAACAATGGCAATGCAGCAACAATGACAATGAAGCAACAACGCCAATGCAGCAACAATGCCAATGTAGCAACAATGCCAATGCAGCAACAATGCCAATGTAGCAACAATGCAAATGCAGCAACAACGCCAATGTAGCAACAATGGCAATGCAGCAACAACGCGAATGCAGCAACAATGCCAATGAAGCAACAATGCCAATGCAGCAGCAATGCCAATGTAGCAACAATGCCAATCCAGCAACAATGCCAATGTAGCAACATCGCCAATGTAGCAACAATACCAATTACAGCAGCAATGCCAATGCAGCAACAATGCCAATGTAGCAACAATACCAATGCAGCAACAACGCCAATGCAGCAACAATGGCAATGCAGCAACAATGCCAATGTAGCAACAATGCCAAAGTAGCAACAATGCCAATGCAGCGACAATGCCAATGCAGCAACAATGGCAATGCAGCAACAATGCCAATCTACCAACAATGCAAATGCAGCAACAATGCAAATGTAGCAACAATGGCGATGCAGCAACAACGCCAATGCAGCAACAATGCAAATGTAGCAACAAGGGAAATTCAGAAACAATCCCAATGTATCAACTACGCCAATGCAGCAACAATGGCAATGCAGCAACAACGCCAATGTAGCAACAATGCCAATGAAGCAACAATGGCAATGCAGCAACAATGACAATGCAGCAACAACACCAATGCAGCAACAATGCCAATGTAGCAACAATGCCAATGCAGCAACAACGCCAATGCAGCAACAATGGCAATGCAGCAACAATGACAATGAAGCAACAACGCCAATGCAGCAACAATGCCAATGTAGCAACAATGCCAATGCAGCAACAATGCCAATGTAGCAACAATGCAAATGCAGCAACAACGCCAATGTAGCAACAATGGCAATGCAGCAACAACGCGAATGCAGCAACAATGCCAATGAAGCAACAATGCCAATGCAGCAGCAATGCCAATGTAGCAACAATGCCAATCCAGCAACAATGCCAATGTAGCAACATCGCCAATGTAGCAACAATACCAATTACAGCAGCAATGCCAATGCAGCAACAATGCCAATGTAGCAACAATACCAATGCAGCAACAACGCCAATGCAGCAACAATGGCAATGCAGCAACAATGCCAATGTAGCAACAATGCCAAAGTAGCAACAATGCCAATGCAGCGACAATGCCAATGCAGCAACAATGGCAATGCAGCAACAATGCCAATCTACCAACAATGCAAATGCAGCAACAATGCAAATGTAGCAACAATGGCGATGCAGCAACAACGCCAATGCAGCAACAATGCAAATGTAGCAACAAGGGAAATTCAGAAACAATCCCAATGTATCAACTACGCCAATGCAGCAACAATGGCAATGCAGAAACATTGCCAATGTAGCAACAATGCCAATGCAGCAACTATGCCAATGCAGCAACAACGCCAATGTAGCAACAATGCCAATGTAGCAACAATGCCAATGTAGCAGCAATGCCAATGCAGCAGCAATGCCAATGCAGCAACAATGCCAATGCAGCAGCAATGCCAATGCAGCAACAATGGCAATGCAGCAACAATGCCAATGTTACAACAATGCCAATGTAGCAACAATGGCAATGCAGCAACAATGCCAAAAGCAGCAACAATGGCAATGCATCAAAAATGCCAATGTAGCAACAATGCCAATGAAGCAACAATGCCAATGTAGCAACTACGCCAATGCAGCAACAATGCCCATGCAGCAGCAATGCTAATGCAGCAACAATGCCAATGCAGCAACAATGCCAATGCAGCGACAATGGAAATGCAGCAACAATACCAATGTAGCAACAATGCCAATGTAGCAACAATGCCAATGCAGCGACAATGCCAATGCAGCAACAATGGCAATGCAGCAACAATGCCAATCTACCAACAATGCCAATGCAGCAACAATGCAAATGTAGCAACAATGGCAATGCAGCAACAACGCCAATGCAGCAACAATGGCAATGCAGCAACAACGCCAATGTAGCAACAATGCCAATGAAGCAACAATGGCAATGCAGCAACAATGACAATGCAGCAACAACACCAATGCAGCAACAATGCCAATGTAGCAACAATGCCAATGCAGCAACAACGCCAATGCAGCAACAATGGCAATGCAGCAACAATGACAATGAAGCAACAACGCCAATGCAGCAACAATGCCAATGTAGCAACAATGCCAATGCAGCAACAATGCCAATGTAGCAACAATGCAAATGCAGCAACAACGCCAATGTAGCAACAATGGCAATGCAGCAACAACGCGAATGCAGCAACAATGCCAATGAAGCAACAATGCCAATGCAGCAGCAATGCCAATGTAGCAACAATGCCAATCCAGCAACAATGCCAATGTAGCAACATCGCCAATGTAGCAACAATACCAATTACAGCAGCAATGCCAATGCAGCAACAATGCCAATGTAGCAACAATACCAATGCAGCAACAACGCCAATGCAGCAACAATGGCAATGCAGCAACAATGCCAATGTAGCAACAATGCCAAAGTAGCAACAATGCCAATGCAGCGACAATGCCAATGCAGCAACAATGGCAATGCAGCAACAATGCCAATCTACCAACAATGCAAATGCAGCAACAATGCAAATGTAGCAACAATGGCGATGCAGCAACAACGCCAATGCAGCAACAATGCAAATGTAGCAACAAGGGAAATTCAGAAACAATCCCAATGTATCAACTACGCCAATGCAGCAACAATGGCAATGCAGAAACATTGCCAATGTAGCAACAATGCCAATGCAGCAACTATGCCAATGCAGCAACAACGCCAATGTAGCAACAATGCCAATGTAGCAACAATGCCAATGTAGCAGCAATGCCAATGCAGCAGCAATGCCAATGCAGCAACAATGCCAATGCAGCAGCAATGCCAATGCAGCAACAATGGCAATGCAGCAACAATGCCAATGTTACAACAATGCCAATGTAGCAACAATGGCAATGCAGCAACAATGCCAAAAGCAGCAACAATGGCAATGCATCAAAAATGCCAATGTAGCAACAATGCCAATGAAGCAACAATGCCAATGTAGCAACTACGCCAATGCAGCAACAATGCCCATGCAGCAGCAATGCTAATGCAGCAACAATGCCAATGCAGCAACAATGGCAATGCAGCAACAATACCAATGTAGCAACAATGCCAATGCAGCAACAACGCCAATACAGCAACAATGGCAATGCAGCAACAATGCCAATGTAGCAACAATGCCAATGTAGCAACAATGCCAATGCAGCAACAATGGCAATGCAGCAACAATGCCATTGTAGCAAAAATGCCAATGTAGCAACAATGCCAATGCAGCAACAATGCCAATGTAGCAACAATGCCAATGCAGCAACAACGCCAATGCAGCAACAATGACAATGAAGCAACAACGCCAATGAAGCAAAAATGGCAATGCAGCAACAATGGCAATGCAGCAACAACGCGAATGCAGCAACAATGCCAATGCAGCAACAATGCCAATGCAGCACCAATGCCAACGTAGCAACAATGCCAATGCAGCAACAATGCCAATGTAGCAACAATGCAAATGCAGCAACAACGCCAATGTAGCAACAATGGCAATGCAGCAACAACGCGAATGCAGCAACAATGCCAATGAAGCAACAATGCCAATGCAGCAGCAATGCCAATGTAGCAACAATGCCAATCCAGCAACAATGCCAATGTAGCAACATCGCCAATGTAGCAACAATACCAATTACAGCAGCAATGCCAATGCAGCAACAATGCCAATGTAGCAACAATACCAATGCAGCAACAACGCCAATGCAGCAACAATGGCAATGCAGCAACAATGCCAATGTAGCAACAATGCCAAAGTAGCAACAATGCCAATGCAGCGACAATGCCAATGCAGCAACAATGGCAATGCAGCAACAATGCCAATCTACCAACAATGCAAATGCAGCAACAATGCAAATGTAGCAACAATGGCGATGCAGCAACAACGCCAATGCAGCAACAATGCAAATGTAGCAACAAGGGAAATTCAGAAACAATCCCAATGTATCAACTACGCCAATGCAGCAACAATGGCAATGCAGAAACATTGCCAATGTAGCAACAATGCCAATGCAGCAACTATGCCAATGCAGCAACAACGCCAATGTAGCAACAATGCCAATGTAGCAACAATGCCAATGTAGCAGCAATGCCAATGCAGCAGCAATGCCAATGCAGCAACAATGCCAATGCAGCAGCAATGCCAATGCAGCAACAATGGCAATGCAGCAACAATGCCAATGTTACAACAATGCCAATGTAGCAACAATGGCAATGCAGCAACAATGCCAAAAGCAGCAACAATGGCAATGCATCAAAAATGCCAATGTAGCAACAATGCCAATGAAGCAACAATGCCAATGTAGCAACTACGCCAATGCAGCAACAATGCCCATGCAGCAGCAATGCTAATGCAGCAACAATGCCAATGCAGCAACAATGGCAATGCAGCAACAATACCAATGTAGCAACAATGCCAATGCAGCAACAACGCCAATACAGCAACAATGGCAATGCAGCAACAATGCCAATGTAGCAACAATGCCAATGTAGCAACAATGCCAATGCAGCAACAATGGCAATGCAGCAACAATGCCATTGTAGCAAAAATGCCAATGTAGCAACAATGCCAATGCAGCAACAATGCCAATGTAGCAACAATGCCAATGCAGCAACAACGCCAATGCAGCAACAATGACAATGAAGCAACAACGCCAATGAAGCAAAAATGGCAATGCAGCAACAATGGCAATGCAGCAACAACGCGAATGCAGCAACAATGCCAATGCAGCAACAATGCCAATGCAGCACCAATGCCAACGTAGCAACAATGCCAATGCAGCAACAATGCCAATGTAGCAACAATGCAAATGTAGCAACAAGAGCAATGCAGCAACAATGCCAATGTAGCAACAATGCAAATGTAGCAACAAGAGCAATGCAGAAACAATGCCAATGTAGCAAAAATGCCAATGCAGCAACAATGGCAATGCAGCAACAATGGCAATGCAGCAACAATGGCAATGCAGCAGCAATGCCAATGTAGCAACAATGCCAATGTAGCAAGAATGCCAATGCAGCAACAATGCCAATGTAGCAACAATGCCAATGTAGCGACAATGCCAATGTAGCAACAATGCCAATGCAACAACAATGCCAATGCAGCAACAATGCCAATGAAGCAACAATGCCAATGCAGCAACAATGGCAATGTAGCAACAACATCAATGTAACAACAATGCCAATCCAGCAACAATGGCAATGCAGCAACAATGCCAATCCAGCAACAATGCCAATGCAGCAACAATGCCAATGTAGCAACAACACCAATGTAACACCAATGTAGCAACAATGCCAATGTAGCAGCAATGCCAATGCAGCAACAATGCCAATGTAGCAACAATGCCAATGTAGCAACAATGCCAATGCAGCAACAATGGCAATGCAGCGACAATGCCAATGCAGCAACAATGCCAATGTGACTAACTGATAATACACCCAAGGAAAGCATTTCGTACCAGACAGGATTTCGTCTTTCTTTTAGGGACTTTTCTTAAGTTTTGTCAAGAAACATGTTGTCAGGTGCATGAAATAAACAAATTAAGTGAAAAATATATTTAGATTCCTATCTAAATCAGAATTAAGGTAGTCGATGCAACTGGCCAATGGTGCCAGTTGCATCGAAGTTAAGAACTGAGGGTAAATACATGCAAAGTGTTTTATATTAAATATGCTTAGATTAATTATAAGAGCACTGGTTTTCTCCCACATACAAAACAATCCAAAAATACGTTCACTTATCAATATTATTTTCAGTACAACCTCACAAGGCTCAGTGATAATTTTTGGTAAAAATGTTGCTATTGAATCACTCAAATCGTGCATGTTCTTTAAATAGTACATCAAATATTAAATATTTACATGTCATACTTACCAAATTTCGAAATACTTCTACAAAATCTTTATATTCAGGTGAATTTTGATTTCCATAGTCGGGTGTATAATTAAAATTCATTATTTGTATGTCAACTATTGTTGTTTTCAAAGTGTTAATATCTGTAATAAACAAAACATATGTGATGTATGCAATACATGAGAAAGTAAACATACCCTACGTTTTAGCTAACAACTCTTTACCAGTCATTTAGGCTTCTGGAATACAGTCTTATACATAACAATCCCTAATAGAGGTTTTTTTGGGTTAGATTTTTTGGGGTCTAACCCAAAAAAACTCTTATGGATGATATTGGTCGCGAAAGCCTACAGTACATGTTAAACTAAATAACAATCCCGTTTGCACTGTTAACGGCAACATGTAGTCATTCATTATGAACTGCAGCACTTAAAGCACACACAAATTTTATTTCAAAGGCTATACAATTTCCGTGATAATGAAAAACATAGAATCAGAAATGACCGGATTAGCTGTCTTTCCTCACAATTATACAAAAAGTGAACTGCTAAAGTGTAATTTTGGTCTGTGTTATTACAAGTGGGTCACTTCATGTAGCCAACCTTTATCCCAGTTAATAATTAAACACCGGAAATAATTACAAAACATTACTGTAACACAAGTGTTTCCTGGAAATTTACTGTAAAGTTGTTTGGAAATTGTTTCATTTTCTGCATCACTAAAATGATGTACTTACTTGGTTCCACCACATTTTGAATGTTTTCACAATATGTTCCAGTAAATGGGGCTTGACATTGACAAGTGTTATTCGTACATTCTGGTATGCCTCCATTTTTACATTCTATGCACGGGTCTGGAAAAAAAGAAATAGATTCTCATACATAAGTGAGTTCAAACCATTGTCACTTCTTTAATGACACACATTTAAATACGGCATTTATAAAATATGTAAATAATTGCAAAAGTATCTCGTGATTGCTGTATAAACGAAACAGCTTAAACATATCTTAAAATATATAAATCAATGCTTTTGCAGCAACCAAGCAGTTTAGTATACAGTTGATTTATGCAAAATGTTTATTTTTACTTTGAAATGCAAGGTCTTTCAGCCTCTCTGCTGCTCTGCTGATGAATGGAGGCTTTTACTTACTCTAAATGTTACGATCGCAGTGAATTACCATCTTTATCAAGAAATTTGAAAATCGTTCACATATAAAGTGGCCACAATTTTACAAAAGCCACTTAACCTCGTTTTGGTTATCAGCAGCCATGCGTTTTTTAAAACTATTTTTTTATAAAGTCTGTGAGTTATGCCACAGGCTGAATAGGAACAAATGTAAAGGCAATTTGGTTGCTGAAGCAGAAGCTCTTGCAATGTGTGGTGGAATGAGGCCAGAGGAATTAACATTGTCAAATAAGATATTGCATTTACCTGTGGTTGGTTTTGTAGTTTTAGTTGTAGTGGCGGTAGTCGTTTTAGTAGAAGGGGCTGTCGGTGGGGGCGTACTCAGTGTATTTGTTGGGGATGTTGTACGTGTGAGGGAGGAGGAATCTGTTGCCGCTGATTGTGCTGTGTTTGCTGATGGTGAAGTGCTTGGGCCTGTTGGACCTACAGGCGGAGTGGCCCCTGACAGTGGTGATGTAGGTGACGCGTAAGCAGCAGTTGCTGTGTTTGCTGATGGTGAAGTGCTTGGGCCTGTTGGACCTACAGGCGGAGTGGCCCCTGACAGTGGTGATGTAGGTGATGCGTGAGCAGCAGTTGCTGTGTTTGCTGATGGTGAAGTGCTTGGGCCTGTTGGACCTACAGGCGGAGTGGCCCCTGACAGTGGTGATGTAGGTGACGCGTAAGCAGCAGTTGCTGTGTTTGCTGATGGTGAAGTGCTTGGGCCTGTTGGACCTACAGGCGGAGTGGCCCCTGACAGTGGTGATGTAGGTGACGCGTAAGCAGCAGTTGCTGTGTTTGCTGATGGTGAAGTGCTTGGGCCTGTTGGACCTACAGGCGGAGTGGCCCCTGACAGTGGTGATGTAGGTGACGCGTAAGCAGCAGTTGCTGTGTTTGCTGATGGTGAAGTGCTTGGGCCTGTTGGACCTACAGGCGGAGTGGCCCCTGACAGTGGTGATGTAGGTGATGCGTAAGCAACAGTTGCTGTGTTTGCTGATGGTGAAGTGCTTGGGTCTGTTGGACCTACAGGCGGAGTGGCCCCTGACAGTGGTGATGTAGGTGACGCGTAAGCAGCAGTTGCTGTGTTTGCTGATGGTGAAATGCTTGGGCCTGTTGGACCTACAGGCGGAGTGGCCCCTGACAGTGGCGATGTAGGTGACGCGTAAGCAGCAGTTGCTGTGCTTGCAGATGGTGATGATTCTGAAGCATTTGGATCTGATGCACTTACAGATCCAGTGGAATATGATAGTGGTGATGTCGCTGAAACGTAATCAGTAGTGGCTGTGTTTGCAGATGGTGATGATTCTGAAGCATTTGGATCTGATGCACTTACAGATCCAGTGGAATCCGATAGTGGTGATGTCGCTGAAACGTAATCAGTAGTGGCTGTGTTTGCAGATGGTGATGATTCTGAAGCATTTGGATCTGATGCACTTACAGATGCAGTGGAATCCGATAGTGGTGATGTCACTGAAACGTAATCAGTAGTGGCTGTGTTTACTGATGGTGATGATTCTGAAGCAGTTGGATCTGATGCACTTACAGATTCAGTGGAATCCGATAGTGGTGATGTCACTGAAACGTAATCAGTAGTGGCTGTGTTTACTGATGGTGATGATTCTGAAGCAGTTGGATCTGATGCACTTACAGATTCAGTGGAATCCGATAGTGGTGATGTCGCTGAAACGTAATCAGTAGTGGCTGTGTTTACTGATGGTGATGATTCTGAAGCAGTTGGATCTGATGCACTTACAGATTCAGTGGAATCCGATAGTGGTGATGTCGCTGAAACGTAATCAGTAGTGGCTGTGTTTACTGATGGTGATGATTCTGAAGCAGTTGGATCTGATGCACTTACAGATCCAGTGGAATCCGATAGTGGTGATGTAGCTGAAACGTAATCAGTAGTGGCTGTGTTTACTGATGGTGATGATTCTGAAGCAGTTGGATCTGATGCACTTACAGATTCAGTGGAATCCGATAGTGATGATGTCGCTGAAACGTAATCAGTCGTTGCTGCGTTTGCAGATGGTGATGATTCTGAAGCACTTGATGGTGTGTTTTGTGTTGGTGATGTGCTGACATCTAATGTAGTTTCTGATCCAATGTCCGGTGATGTTGAGGAATCTGATTGAAATTCTGATGTGAATGCAGTACTGTCTGAGATAGCATCTGATGATGAAGAGCCTTCTGTTGATGATGCGTCTGTGGGATATGTGTCGTATGTTGTGTCTTCTGCTGGTGTGCCTGTTGAATAAGAACATGGATACATTAAGTAAGCTTGTGTAATCATATTTGCACTATTTTGTAAGCTTTCAGATGGGCTTCTCAAAATCTACCATTTAGAAAAACGAATTAACAGAAACAATGTTTTATAACCCACTGCCAGAATTAAAACTTTACACGAAATGTTAAGGTCTTGGAGATGACCTGAGTTGAATTCTTGGCTATGGCTAACTTCAGTGGTGAGTGACATCTTGACTCATCCTGGGCCTCTATTTCACCAACCCGCATTGACTAGCGTGGTGAAGTATGGTAAAACTCAATGTAAAAAAAAAATCCCCATTGACTGGCACGGGAATTGGGAGGTTTTGTGAATAAAGCAGTGGATTTACAAAGGGCTGTATATTATGATGAGTAGCACAAATAGACAACATGACGAAAGCAATGAACGGACCCATTCTCATCAGGGCAACATGTAATAAGGGAGGCAGTTCTTATCTAAAAACAACTTTGATAGAGCAGAGCGTTATATACTAAGTCCTTTGAAATTGACTGCTTTGAATTTGACTTATTTAAAAGTCTCCTAAATAATTAATATGTTAAAAGATAGCCAGGTACAGATTACAAATAGATGCAAATGACAATTATTTGGCAGTTCGTGATGTCACGGCGAGTAGTTAAAGCCCATAAACACTGAATTTACAAGTAAACTACCTGATGAAGCTCAAAACCATGCTGATTTATGTTGATGTTATATTCAGTAATGAAAAGTCTTTTCATTAGCACATATTAATGATATTATTGTAAACATGACAACCTAGTCGGATGGTGGAGGGTTAACGACCATAATTTAGCCTTTTGGCCCTACCCCTGAAACAAATATGGATCGTTGTATTTTCTACAACAAAAAAACATACGTTTTACGTTTCGCGGTCAACGATTGTTCTTACATTTAATTAAAATCTAGCCCCAAAGCAGCAATCAGAATTATGGAAAATTAATACCAATATCTATTCAACATTTTCACGAATAATAATTTTCAGTCGTTATTAATCCACTGCTGAATGGAGGCCTCACCATACCGTGTCCGTCATATATGTTGTTTGATCATACTTTACCAAGTTGATCAATTGTGGTTTGGTCCAGGACCGGTTCAAATGGAGTTAACTGTGGCTGGGAATTGAATTCAGTAAACCAGGTTTATGATGCAGTGCACTAACCACTGCATTGCTGCTCCACCATATAAAACTATTTTAGTGAACAAGGGTAATGTTCTTTTTTTGCAAGCCAGTATATTTAATTTAACAGTGGAAACCATTGAGCTCCTCATATAATTTTCAAGATGCTCTTGGCTAGATTGCATAAATATATAAATGTTAAACCAGCAGACAGAACCAATTCATACGGCACACCATTTCAAAAAATAACTTTAGTCATCGTAAACAAATATAGGGCGTTAAAATGCATCTCTGATTAGCACGGTTGGCTACGTACGGTGCGAAAGAAGTTCAACATACGTACAAATGGCATGTAGTATTGTCTTATAAACTGTTATAATATTCAAAAATGTTATAATATTATTTAAAAACAAAGTATACATTAATGAATGATGTATGTGGAAAAAGGGACGCATTTTGAATCAGGTAATACTAATAACCAAGTAAACCTTATCTGTTTAATAGTTACATGTACAGGCTACGTAAACTGCTCCAGAGTTTACTGTCAAAGAAATGGTAGTTGTTAACAGTGATATAATTGCAGACAAGCTAAGGCATAACACAGCAGCTGTCTCAAACTGTACTACTGTTGCACGATAGACAATAGAGTCCTCCGGGATTGATATATATTCAGTTCCTACGATTTCCACACAGCACGATCCCCACACCTCCCATTATCACCGTTGGCTACGTATGGTGCAAAATAAGTTTAGCATACATACATGGTGCTTCTTATATGGGCAAATCCCATGTTAACATTTTCATTCATTCTAATGGAATTCTAACAGGGAAGATTCCACCAATGGAAGATTCCACAAATATAGAACATTTCTGATCATGGCGATGAGCTTTCTGTTCGTGATGCTCTGAGAGAAATTGATAATAATTCTGATGCCGATGCAGTTCTTACTCCCTGTTGCCGTTACCTATATAATATAATTCAGTGGTGATTTCTGTTATAGAGTATCGGCCAGCTGGAATCGGTGTCAATATCAGTGAGTTGGCATTGCCCACAATCACCAGTGAAATGTATTACATAAGCATCGGCCGTGAATAATAAATGGCAATTCCACTAGGCTGGTGCTGCCCCCACCCCAAACCTGTCCACAATTCCACGATTCTAATCTAATTTTTTATCTAGAGAGCGCCTTCACTCGAGGCACTTGACATAGTTTTTTTTTTTAACGATGACCATGACAGAATTATGTAGATGCTAGGGACTTACAAGGGCTTGAGGAATGAGTGGCCGTGATAGAGAGGGTGCTAAGGGATCACGAAAGAGTAGGGGAGGGACGGGAAGGAGTGCAGGGGCGAGGGGAGAGGAAGAGAAAGGGCGATGGAGAAAGAGGTGAGGCTTTAAGAGAGGAACGGAAGGAGGTTAAGGAGGGAGGACTGCTCATTGTGCAGGGGAAGTTGATTCCAGTGGAGGGGTGCAACGGAGGGAGAAGGACCAAAAACGGGATTGTGCACAGGGAGATGGATGGACAGAAAGAGAGCCAGATAGAAGATTGGGAATTAAGAGGATGAGAAGGGACAAGATTCCACCAATCATAATCACGAACGGTATCCATTTTCAGAATTAATTTGTGACTCCAGGCTAGAAATTGTGAAAATCACCCAGCGCTAATAGCCATGTTCTGAATAACTTTGCACTTAAAAAACAGCAGACTGAAACTTTAAACAAACATTGCCTAAAGCTAATGTTGAAACTCACTGGCTTGGGTTTGAGATTTCATGACACGTGCAGTCAGGATGAGCATGGCGATCATTGCCCATTGGTTCTTCATGTTTGATGTCTGAAAGTGAGAAAGGTCCCGTTAAACTAGTCCACACACACAAAGAAACATTTTTTAATTATAGCATATGATAAAGTACAATCGTATAACACTGAGAAACAACAACATAATGTTAACCATTTTGGATTATGAAATAATCCCAAGAAGGAGAAAATGGTTAGAACATTTAATTTCTAATTTCTAAATTCTTATTTTTATATTTGCACTTAACTAAGCTAAAAAACCTCATAAAAATGCAAAACTGCACAATATAATACAATGTTCGAAAATAAGAGAATATAACCCCATTGTCGTCTTACCAAGAATGAGGTTTTTTTTTACTTTACAAGTAAAGTCGAATTAACGTTACATAGCTTCTTTGCCTGTACTCTTAAAAAAAAAGTTTACCATTCCACAGGCAAGTTAAATGTTCTTACATTGTCAAATTCCAACTGGCTTTATATAGCCTGTTCACCAACCACGTGTTTTGATGACGTTGCGCTGCAGTGCAAGGTTCATTCTTTAAAAAGCAGTAAATTACGCGCAAAGGCTTTCCTGTATATTTTGTCTACTATGCTTTTCAACACAACACTGAAATTTAGTTTTATATATGCTGTAGGATGGAAATCATGGTCATAATAAGCTATACTCTCAAATCAAATAAATCCCAAAAATAGTTAATGCATAACACATTTGTCTCTCATGCCCGAGTTTGTTAAACACGAGATGTTAAGTCTCGTGATGGCAAAATGTTGTTCACCCTTATCAATACAGCACTGTACTCTCAATTGAAATATTGATTAAAGTAATGAGTTTGGTAATACACGTAGATAGGTTCAAAGAAAATAACAAAAAATAACAAAAAACTACGACGTTTCAATGGCAACACAAGCAGTCGTCTTCAGGAAAAGCGGGGTTAGCTTCTAAGGCAAACTGTTTACAGTGAGGGAAAAAAGTATTTGATCCCCTGCTGATTTTGTACGTTTGCCCACTGACAAAGAAATGATCAGTCAATAATTTTAATGGTAGCTTTATTTGCACAGTGAGAGACAATAACAAAATCCAGAAAAACGCATGTCTAAAATGTTATAAATTGATTTGCATTTTAATGAGGGAAATAAGTATTTGACCCCTCTGCAAAACATGACTTAGTACTTGGTGGCAAAACCCTTGTTGGCAATCGCAGAGATCAGACGTTTCTTGTAGTTGGCCACCAGGTTTGCACACATCACAGGAGGGATTTTGTCCCACTCCTCTTTGCAGATCTTCTTAATGTTTCGAAGATGACGTTTGGCAACTGGAACCTTCAGCTCCCTCCACAGATGTTCTATGGGATTAAGGTCTGAAGACTGGCTAGGCCACTCCAAGACCTTAATGTGTTTCTTCTTGAGCCACTCCTTTGTTGCCTTGGCCGTGTGTTTTGGGTCATTGTCATGCTGGAATACCCATCCACGACCCATTTTCAATGCCCTGGCTGAGGGAAGGAGGTACATGGCCCCGTCCATCGTCCCTTTGATGCGGTGAAGTTGTCCTGTCCCCTTAGCAGAAAAACACCCCCAAAGCATAATGTTTCCACCTCCATGTTTGACGGTGGGGATAGTGTTCTTGGGGTCATAGGCAGCATTCCTCCTCCTCCAAACACGGCGAGTTGAGTTGATGCCAAAGAGCTCCATGTTGGTCTCATCTGACCACAACACTTTCACCCAGTTCTCCGAATCATTCAGATGTTCATTGGCAAACTTCAGACGGGTTTTCTTGAGCAGGGGGACCTTGCGGGCGCTGCAGGATTTCAGTCCTTCACGGCGTAGTGTGTTACCAATTGTTTTCTTGGTGACTATGGTCCCAGCTGCCTTGAGATCATTGACAAGATCCTCCCATGTAGTTCTGGGCTAATTCCTCACCGTTCTCATGATCATTGCAACTCCACGAGGTGAGATCTTGCATGGAGCCCCAGGCCGAGAGAGATTGACAGTTCTTTTGTGTTTCTTCCATTTGCGAAGAATCGCACCAGCTGTTGTCACCTTCTCACCAAGCTGCTTAGCAATGGTCTTGTAGCCCATTCCAGCCTTGTGTAGATCTACAATCTTGTCCCTGATATCCTTGGAGAACTCTTTGGTCTTGGCCATGGTGGAGAGTTTGGAATCTGATTGGTTGATTGCTTCTGTGGACAGGTGTCTTTTATACAGGTGTAGTGCCTTGGATTCACTCGGACGACAATCGCCTTTCTTCCATCGTCACTTTCATTTCCATCGTTCCGCACACACACTATATATAATTTCACACACACACACTATATATATAATTTCACACACACTATATATAATCACACACACACACACTATATATAATTTCACACACACACACTATATATAATTTCACACACACACTATATATAATTTCACACACACACACTATATATAATTTCACACACACACACTATATAATTTCACACACACTATATAATGTATCCTCTACGTGCTCCGCCAACTCGAACACTTGAATTCCCCTCAGCACCGTCCGCTCATACTCCTTGTCTCCCCACACAGTCTCTTCTTCACTCCCCACACACACAGTGGTTCTATCTCTATCTCCTCACACACAGTGACTCGTCTTTCTCTTCACACGCAGTGACTTGTCTATCTCTTCACACACAGTGACCTGACTATCTCCTCACACACAGTGACTCGTCTATCTCCTCACACACAGTGACTCGTCTATCTCTTCACACACAGTGACTTGTCTATCTCTTCACACACAGTGACTTATCTATCGCTAACTCTCTCTGTACCTACCTATACCGTAACTTCCCCTCTGCTCATGCTAACTCTCGCTATCGCTATTTATTGTCCTCTGGGTTCGGCTCTCAATCTATTCTCACTAACACTTGCCGGCTCCCCTCTTCGCATCTCTCTCTCTAACCGCTGCTGTCTCCACTTCTCGCCAACAACTCTCCAACAACAACTCAACTCTCCGTCCAAATCACCTAGCATGTTATCCCCTTTCCAATCAGCCTTAATTAATTGCCACGTGCCTCGCTGGCATTTTCCCGCCAGCTCGCACCTGTCCAACGGCCCAGACTTCGTGACGCCGCCACTTAACGCTAACAGCCTCTCGACCAATCACAGACCTCGTGCCTTGACTCCCTTAATTACTTTGGCTTGCTTACGCTACCCGTGACTTCACCACCTGCCCGACCTTATATGACCCACACTGTATGTACTGTATATGGCCAATTTACCCATGTGTATCTTCTACTCAACTACACAGGTAACGAGCTAAGATTAGGAGCACACTCTTAAAGGGAGTGCTCTGTATCTCAGCTTGTTACCTGTATAAAAGACACCTGGGCGCCAGAAATCTTTCTGATTGAGAGGGGGTCAAATACTTATTTCCCTCATTAAAATGTAAATACATTTATAACATTTTTGACATGCGTTTTTCTGGATTTTCTTGTTGTTATTCTGTCTCTCACTGTTCAAATAAACCTACCTTTAAAATTATAGACTGATCATTTCTTTGTCAGTGGGCAAACGTACAAAATCAGCAGGGGATCAAATACTTTTTTCCCTCACTGTATAAGGGTTTGAAATGGGCTTAGCCCAAATGTCAGCAGCCAATGATAATGTAAGTGGTGGACAGCCAACCTGATGGTGGTTGGGTTTCCACCAATCAAACGGCTGCCAGGTGAAAATTAGCATGTTAAAGAGAGATTAGCATGTTAATGGGAGATTGTAGCGCCGGAATCAAGGGGTCGGCGCGCGAAGTGGCTGTGAAAGCGCAAGTTTGAAATGGGTGTAAAGCACAACTAACACCGGAAGGTGGTAGGATGGGAACATCATAGCCAATTATGACTTAAACTGGTTGATAACGTCCTTCCAATGATTGCTCAATTTGTACCCATCTTCTCGGTGGAAATTTTGTCTGTGTCTGTATATATGGATGGCTTCATGAACGAATCATTGTTGATAGCCCACCGCATTAATACAATGATCAGCCACGGCCGAGGTATTGGTCCTACCGTGGTTCAGATCTGCCATATGTTCACGAGCACGGTCCGAGACATGTCTCTTAGTTTCCCCAATGTAACTACTGCTGCAGATACAGCTTAATTTGTAGATGCCAGGGTATTGCATGTCAGGGATCACATCCTTCACAGATGGGATCAAATCACGATTTTTATGTACTGTGTTAAATCGAACCTGGATCTTGTGTTTGCTCATGATTTTGGAAATATTTTTAGTAACCCCTGCTATGTATGGCAAGGTGATGGTTTTGATTGGGTCCTCAGATGGTTCTTTCCCAACGGTTGGGGTGATAGCTTGACGGATTGTGTAGTCTTGAGTATCCATTCGTCTTGAGAGCTTGGTGTACGTGTTCTAGTTCACTGGTTAGGTGATGATGGTGGGAAATACATCAAGCTCTATGGTGTAGAGTTTTGATGAGGGAATTTTTCTGGGATGGATGGTGGTGGGAGTCAGGTTTTAGGTAGGCATCCATATGGGTGACTTTCCTGTAGACAGAGTGGCCCATTGAGCCATTTGGTCTCTTTTTGATTGAAACATCCAAGAATGGTGACTTGCTATCCTTTTCCACCTCCATGGTGAATTTGATGGCTGGGTATATGGAATTGATGTGGTTGAGGAATTGGTTCAGAGCTGGTCGGCCATGTGGCCAGATGACGAACGTGTCATCTCGGTACCTCTTCCACAAGGATGGACGTAGAGTGGATGCCTGGATGGCATGTCTCAAAAATTTCCATGAAAACATTGTCAACAACTGGAGATAAGGGAGAACCTATTAGGGTACCTTCAACAATATCATGTAAGCCCACCGCATTAAAACAGTGATCAGCCACGACAGAGGTGTTGGTTCTGCGATGGGCTCACGTGATATTGTTTTTTTCCGAGACCAAGGTACTCTGCAAACCATCCAGATATATGAACACAGACAAAATTTCAACCAAGAAGATGGGTACAAACTGATTAATAATTGGAAGGACGTAATTAACCAGTTTAGGTCATAACTGGCTGTGATGTCCCCTTCCTGCCCGCCTATGTTAGCAGCTTCTCTCGACTCTCTGAGTCACAGAGTCACATTCACACGCAGACCCTTCTTAGCTTTGCCCCACCCCCTCTCTCTCCTCCTGCCGCCAATCCCTCTGTAAAATAATTAATGAATGACAGCTGTGCACAGCCGGGCGCCGGAAAGCGTGGCATTGACTGAGGATTCGGACAGAGGGATTTGCGTGGGAAAGGAGCGAAAGAGGAAAGTTCAGGCAGAAGAGGAAATGGTGGAGATTTGAAGAACCATCTGGAAGGTTCCATAAGGAATGAGGTGGTTATATGAAAGGGGTGTGATGTACAGTGAGGGAAAAAAAGTATTTGATCCCCTGCTGATTTGTACGTTTGCCCACTGACAAAGAAATGATCAGTCTATAATTTTAATGGTAGGTTTATTTGAACAGTGAGAGACAGAATAACAACAAAAAAATTGTATAAATTGATTTGCATTGTAATGAGGGAAATAAGTATTTTACCCCCTCTCAATCAGAAAGATTTCTGGCTCCCAGGTGTCTTTTATACAGGTAACGAGCTGAGATTAGGAGCACACTCTTAAAGGGAGTGCTCCTAATCTCATCTCAGTATAAAAGACACTTGTCCACAGAAGCAATCAATCAATCAGATTCCAAACTCTCCACCATGGCTAAGACCAAAGAGCTCTCCAAGGATGTCAGGGACAAGATTGTGGACCTACACAAGGCTGGAATGGGCTACAAGACCATTGCCAAGCAGCTTGGTGAGAAGGTGACAACAGTTGGTGCGATTATTCGCAAATGGAAGAAACACAAAATAACTGTCAATCTCCCTCGGCCTGTGGCTCCATGCAAGATCTGACCTCGTGGAGTTGCAATGATCATGAGAACGGGGAGGAATCAGCTCAGAGCTACACGGGAGGATCTTGTCAATGACCTCAAGGCAGCTGGGACCATAGTCACCAAGAAAACAATTGGTAACACACTACGCCGTGAAGGACTGAAATCCTGCAGCGCCGGCAAGGTCCCCCTGCTCAAGAAAGCACATATACATGCCCGTCTGAAGTTTGCCAATGAACATCTGAATGATTCAGAGGACAACTGGGTGAAAGTGTTGTGGTCAGATGAGACCAACATGGAGCTCTTTGGCATCAACTCAACTCGCCGTGTTTGGAGGAGGAGGAATGCTGCCTATGACCCCAAGAACACCATCCCCACCGTCAAACATGGAGGTGGAAACATTATGCTTTGGGGGTGTTTTTTCTGCTAAGGGGACAGGACAACTTCACCGCACCAAAGGGACGATGGATGGGGTAATGTACCATCAAATCTTGGGTGAGAACCTCCTTCCCTCAGCCAGGGCATTGAAAATGGGTTCGTGAATGGGTATTCCAGCATGACAATGACCCAAAACACACGGCCAAGGCAACAAAGGAGTGGCTCAAGAAGAAGCACATTAAGGTCCTGGAGTGGCCTAGCCAGTCTCCAGACCTTAATCCCATAGAAAATCTGTGGAGGGAGCTGAAGGTTCGAGTTGCCAAACGTCAGCCTCGAAACCTTAATGACTTGGAGAAGATCTGCAAAGAGGAGTGGGACAAAATCCCTCCTAAGATGTGTGCAATCCTGGTGGCCAACTACAAGAAACATCTGACCTCTGTGATTGCCAACAAGGGTTTTGCCACCAAGTACTAAGTCATGTTTTGCAGAGGGATCAAATACTTATTTCCCTCATTAAAATGCAAATCAATTTATAGCATTTTTGACATGCGTTTTTCTGCATTTTGTTGTTGTTATTCTGTCTCTTACTGTTCAAATAAACCTACCATTAAAATTATAGACTGATCATTTCTTTGTCAGTGGGCAAACGTACAAAATCAGCTGGGGATCAAATACTTTTTTCCCTCACTGTAGAGAGAATATATCGTAGGATAACGCATTGGTTCAGAAACATAGTCATTCACAAAGCAACGTCTTAAGAAAAAACTTAAACTCACAAAGAAGTGTGAGACAGAAAGAGGAACATGTGGATTTGAGAACATACGGAGGCTAAAAACACAATTCGAACTGGTCAGAAAAGAAGTTGGTATCGGGGAGGTCACCTTGCTCGAAGGGATGATGGCCAAAAGGTCGAGAATTGTTATGGAGTAGCAGCCGAAGAACGGAATGCGTCTGAGAGGAACAGCTCGTGTGCAGGTTCTCGGTGGATTGTTGCGTTGCGAAACTATGAGAGTTGGTGAAAGCTTCAGGAAGCCTTCACATGCAGCAGCTGAATGATTACGGGTGATGCTGATCATGATAACGATTGAGAATTATGGTTGAATTTTAGATGTAAGATTTACGCATCGTGTTAAACTTATAATTTGATGGCCAAGATGTTTTTTTGTTGTTGGATAAACTGGAGCTGTTGTGCAGCACAGACAGATTTGAACTGTGAAATCACTCAGAGGTGCATCTCACAGAAGGTTATATATGGCCAATACGGACGTCAATTTAACATGTAGGCTTTCGCGACCAAAATTATTCATAATGAAAGCTATTTTTGCTAAGATCGCGTAAATATAAATGCGTCGTTAAGTCACCGGCACCCGAAAAAGCCAATCAGTGAGGTTTGTTACGTTAAACAAAACATGCCAATGTGTTACTACTTCAGCACACCGGTGTGTTGGAGAGTACCACTTTTCGCTGGTCATTGCAACCAGATTCATCAGGGGATTTTTGCTGGACATTCTCACCATGACATGGTGTACATTCACCATCTGTGACAATTGGAGTTTGAAAGGATTTCGAGGAGGTGCAGTGACGGTTAGTGCATCGAAGAGCGAAATGTGAACCGGTCCGGGGCAAAACTCCCCACTTCACCAACCCCGAATTGACCAGCGTGGTGATGTACGGTCAAAGTGACCTCCCTGACCGAATGGCATGGAGTTGGCTGTGTCGGGTGGTGGCGGGTGTTAACGACACATTTATATATTTACGCGATCTAACCCAAAAAAACTTCTACTATGATTTCCAGGGATCCTTGAAAGTTAACAAAATCCGAAAAAAAAAACAATTCACACAAGTGTGATAAAAAAAAACTATTCTCCTCCGAGGCGAAGTCTGTGCAAAAGAACTCCAGTCATAGACACAGCAAATGTATGGAAACATACATGCACGATATTATAATGTTGCACAGATGATGACGAAGGTCTCCCTCTCATGACATTGTATGGTATGACGTGTGAAGAGGTAAAAATGCATACAGAGGCATGCAAATTTGTATAACGTGTGAAGAGGTAAAAATGCATACAGTGGCATGCAAATTTGCCTTTAGCATTGCCCAAACTGCGTTGCACTCCCCGAACCATATACGAATTATTAAAACTGTCATTGCACAAGAAAGGCAATAAAAGTGTCTACGACTCGTTTTACAACTAACCTGACCCTTGTTCACATATGCAGGGTGGAGAAAATAGATTTAATACAACGCCTCTCCTAATGACCTCGTGACGCAGGTGGCGACTTGTCTTTGGAGTCTGGAAACGTTCGTCACATTTCCTGGATATACCCCAAGATTGTCCCCTCCCTAACATGTTGCTTTAGAAAGTCAGACAATTGTTTCACTATCATTCAGACAAAACCACCAGCACTATCCTTCTAAAACAGGAACATTGGATGATTGTAAGACCATTCAATAACTGAGTCACTCTCAGCTCCTTTTCATTTCGTCACATTTGTTGTCGTTTTTGAAGTGGTGGTTCTATCACAATGGGGGCCTTCATCAAAAATTATATTTGGGACCCCCCCCCCCTTCCCTTTCAATTTAAGAAATCCTCGGGAGATGACAAACGATATCTGGACAATAGAGAGAGATAAGATAAATGTAGGGGGGGAGGGATAGCTTCGCGAGATGAGAGATACAGTCAAGCGGTAGGTAAGAGATTTTTAAAATGTTAATTCGCTTATGTTCATTGAGATTTGAGTATGAGCTTGTATTTTGATGCTCCCTAATTTTTAATGAATCCCGTGCCCATTGAGCTTCTTGGGGTCCTAAGGGTTTGCTTGGGTTGTCGTCGTTATTTTTTGTCATGATACCTGCACGACAAATTTTGGAGGATTTTTCGACGTAAAGACCCTGAGGCACAAGGCGGCATGAGGGCAATGATGACGATACTACTGATTATTCCAAGTAACAATTAAACCGGTACGTTATCTGACTGTCCTGCAACTGTTCATGGGCATAATATGCTGACTTTTAAAAATACGTATCTCTGTTCGTGAATATTTATTTAAAGTCAGCATAATTGTAACCCTTTAGTTATTCATAATTCTGGCAAATCGCCCGATGAAGCTGGTTATAATTACCAACGAAATATCGTGCTCAAATTGAAAATGTTGTGGGTTTACTCTCCAACACAGCGCAGTGTGCTTGTTTACTCTCCAACACAGCGCAGTGTGCTTGTTTACGCGACAACCCTTACTAATTGTCTGAGTCGACTGGTGGTGAGTTAACAACACATTTATAGATTTGAAGCTTTCGTGACTGCAAGGATTCATACTCTTTGGTTTTATCGGTAAAGTCACGTAGGTAAAAAAATAACAAAAATGAAAACTAAATTAAATCACGACGTTTCGGGCGCAACACAAGCGTCCTTCTTCAGGTGGGGACAACGTAGCGAAAGCACAAACACTTAGTTATTCTAATAACAAAACAAAGAGTAACACATTTATATTTACGCGATCTAACCGAAAAACCCTTTATTGTGAATAATATTGGTCGCGAAAGACTTCGTGTTAAACTTTAGTTATTCTAATGAATTGAGAGATGAAGTGAATTTAAAACAGATTTCATTTACACAACAAATGCAAACGATTACTTACCGAGTGCGATTTTATCTGTTTCATCATGTCAATTGAATCATTGTTAAGTTTATCGTGAACATCAGTCTCGTCACTTGGCAATAAAACATGCGATGCATTTGCTTTATGATGCGATTGTCTGCAGATAAGCACGCACTTTGTAATGAACAGTAGAGGCGGCAGGTTTTAACAGTTAATGTACTTTTTTACACGTTGAAGATGGGGAGCATAGAATAACAATTGCTTTATCCTCCTCTGCTGCTCATGCATAACAGCACCTGTCATGCATGGTGGTCGCCCATATACAGCACTAGCTGCTTAGGCATTCACAAAATGTAAGTACAGCATTTACCAAATAGTCAATTAGAAGTGACTTCACCTGGAATGCACCCGATCTTGCCAGGTCATGAAAGCTAAGCAGCATTGAGCCTGGATAGTGGGTGGCTAGACCAAGGCTCCAAAACGATTTTTATATTCTTGATTTGAAGCTTTCGTGACTGCAGGAATCCATACTCTTTGGTTCTTTCGGTAAAGTCACGAAGCCACGACGTCGTGATTTATTATTTTATTTTTTCTACCGACGTGACTTTACCGAAAACCGTGATTTCTTATTTGTTTTTCTACCTATGTGACTTTACCGAAAGAATCAAAGAGTATATTTATACTATTTTACGAGGCAAGGCCCACTGAGCTATGTAGCTCTTTTTTAGAACTGACTTGGCCATAACGATGTGGATTTCAACGATGTGGATTATCACATGGAAAGTTATAGCAGCCAAATTCTCCAAACGCACGTCGATTCTAAATGTAGAGGGAAAACCCGGAGCATCCCGAGAAAATCCATGCGAACGCGGGGAGAACATGCACACTCCAAATATATACAGCCGTTAGGGTGGGGATCGAACTCACAACCTCTTACATACCAGGCAAGGTAGTTGACGTCTCGCCGTCATGACACACAACGGTTTGCTGAACTAGTAAATAATTGGCATGTTTTGTTTACGTGACAACCTTAGTAATTGGCTGTCTGGTGGTGGCGGGTTTAATTAACCACATTTATATTTACACAATCTAACAATCTTGGTCGCGAAAACCTACGTGTTAAAATAGACAAGGCTTATTTATTTGCATTTTTACAAATGACTTAACGCCTGGTAACATTGGCCTATTTGGTGTAAGAACATCGTGACACCTGTACTTATGCCAGAAAGGGCAAAGCCTTTTTTAAATATCATTCAATGTCTTCATAACAAGGCCGTATCCATGGAGTCAACATTGGGGGGGACCAAATCTTCCAGGGTGTCTGGGGGTCCCAACCCAGAAAATATCTAAAGTTGAAAATTCATTTCCTGCCTAAAATATTAAAACATTCACTAGCACATGGGATGGACTTTTCATTTATTTTTTTACAATGTCTAATAGTGTATTGTATTACATTGCTCTTTTTTACTTTTTTACCATTTCTTGTTTCATTGTATGTCATGTTTGAGATTAGGGATTAATACAGTACAATCATAACCACAATCATATAATCAGAAATGTATGCATTGATTTAAAGTCCAGATATTGTGGCCAAGGTTTAGCAAATTGTTTTTTATTTACATAGCATAGCAATTATTTTTTTATAGCAATATATGGGGGGACATTTTGAGCATATTTGAATATGGGGGGGGAGGGGGGGTGTATCCCCCCTCCCCCCCCAATATATATTATATTACGGCCTTGCTTCATAAAGGCAACAGGGTCCCATAGATACGTGTTTAAGAAGTCAACATGTAACAATCCTGCTCTCTAGTGGCAAGTCTTAAAATTGTCATTGTATTTGCGCCCCCATACAATGAACAGATAATTTACTTACGAACGAGTTACGTTCCAGAGGTCTGTTCATAAGTAGATTTGTTCGTAAGTCCAACTTTACCCCTGTCGATTCCAAACCTGTTGTACAGCATGTACCCTAAACACGGAGAATGGCTTTAAAAGTTGGATAATATCCTGTAGATGCCACTGGTTTTTCGTGTTTGCAAATGTAGATGCCACTGATTACCCTTTGGTTCTTTCGGTAAAGTCACGAAAGCTTAAAATCAAGAATGCTACTGATTCTTCACGTTCTGAAGATGTAGATGCCACCACCGCCATCTATTGCGCGGCGGTTGAACTTCCGATTCTCGGTCCGAACAGGCAACTGGACAAACGGACAGGTTTGAAGAGTCCCTGTACTGCATTAAGAACACTCTTACAGTTCCACGATCATGTATTAATGGGGGCCGTGTTGTATTGGTTCACGCAAATGCCCTATCAACTTGGCGACCTGAGTTCGACTCCTGACTACAGCTAGCATCAATGGTCAGTGAAATCTGCGTTGATCCTAGGGCACTCTCTATAACTGGCCATTCCACTGTTGGATGAAGGCCCTCGCCCCACCCGCCAATACCATGTCAGCCAAGGGGAGTTGAACTTTGTTTGACCATACTTCACTACAAAAGGAGGGGCGCTCAATACCTGTTGAGATGATGTTAGTCAACGCCATTCCATATTAGTATTGCCATCATCATCATACAGTAATTAATTTTTGCAAAAATATGAGATGTTTACTATGTAGCACTTATTTTAATTCATATATAATTCCAGAATGGCGTACTCAGTGTAATTTGCAAAATATAAGTACTTGTTCAGGCGGGTCCAGATGTCTTGTGATCGCGATTTTATTTTCTAAAATATAGTACTTTTAAAGTCGGGTTTATTTAAACGGAAATTAATGTGTAATGGGAAAAAATGTTAGGGGTAAATTAATTGGGGGGGGGGGGGGGGTCACAAGACATCTGGACTACCCTGTACAGGGGAAGACTTCTTACCTATGCTGATGTTGGGAACCAATGTCTCGTATCCAGTTATCGATGGGGTTATTAGTCCCGTTATCCGCGGGAAAACATTACGGATAATTGTAGTTAACGGAATTAATTTGTCGCATGAGATGAAACAACGCCTCAATTAACTTCAGTAATCGTGGGAAATTGCAGAAACATGGGCAACAGGAGTTTTCACAGACCCAGATATTACGAGTAACGGATAAAAAGAGCTGGTCAGCAATATACTGACATCCTAACGCTGTGAACTTGTCACTTCAGCGTGTGTGACGAATTCCCCCTGGTGAAAAGACCGCGTTTAAAACTGAGTTCAGGGCTCTATGTAAACGTAAACATCCAGCAGTGTAGATTATTCACAACGTTCAACACAATTTCGATTTAAAGCTTTCGTGACTGCAAGGATTAATCTTCTTTGGTTCTTTCGGTAAAGTCACGTAGAATGAGAATAAAATAATAAATTTATAAAATAAAATAACACAATACAATTATCACGATGTTTCGGCCACAACACATGCGGCCTTCATCAGGTGACAGTCTCGTCCCTTCACCTGATGAAGGCCGCTTGTGTTGTGGCCGAAACGTCGTGAGCATTTTATTGTGTTATTTTATTTTATCAATTTATTATTTTATTCTCATTCTACGCGACTTTACCGAAAGAACCGAATAAAACGTTCAACACATTTATATTAAGGCAGCAGCGAGAGTTTGTTGGAGACTCGAACATACTGGCACAGCTCTAAGTGCCATTAAAAAAATGACACCGAAGTGAACATTTTGCTGTGACTGCAAGAAAAGTACGAGATGCCGATAACTGAAAACGTTTCCGGCAGCGGGACGTCGCTATAACTGCCATTGTCCTGTGGAGGGCACTGCTCTACCACGCTTGGTAAGCAGGCGATGAGTCACATCTCCTCCAGTACGTGCTCCAAAATCTCTTATCGAGATTTGAAGTTTTCGTGACTGCAGGGATCCATACTCTTTGGTTCTTTCGGTAAAGTCACGTAGGTAGAAAATATAATTAAATCACGACGTTTCGGGCGCAAAACAAGCGTCCGTCATCAAGTGGGACAACCACAGCAAGAAACAATTGCTGAAGTGGGCAAAAGGGCTGCTCTTACCTATATGTTCTCGTTATACTGTCCTTGGTAGCAGCGTTTAAAGTCCAGTATATCCTGGTGGTAGCGCTCGCCTTGCTCCTCCGAGTATGCGCCCATGTTCTCCTTGAATTTATCAAGATGAGCATCAAGGATATGGAATTTGTGGAACATGCTACAGCCCATTGTGCCGTAGTTCTTCACCAGCTCAAGGTTTTCGACCTTGTGATTGCCCAGGAAGCCACGAACCACTCCGACAAAGCTATTCCAAGCCGCTTTCTCCTTCCTAGTGAGCTTTTTGGGGAATTCATTTTACTCCAGGATCTTCTTTATCTGTGGTCCGATGAAGACACCAGCTTTGATCTTTGCCTCAGACAGCTTAGGGAAGAAGTCTTGAAGGTACTTGATGGCTGCCGACTCCTTATCTACAGCTCTGACAAATTGTTTCATAAGGCCTAATTTGATGGTGGCATCAGCACCTTCCGGGGGTCCACCAGTGGCTCCCACTTGACGTTGTTCCTCCCCACAGAGAACTCAGTCCGTTGTGGCCAGTCCCGCCCGTGGTAGTGCGCCTTGGTGTCCCTGCTGTCCCAAAGATAGCAGGGAAACTTGGCAAAACCGCCTTGGAGGCCCATCATGAATGCCACCATTTTGAAGTCTCCGATGACCTCCCAGCCGTACTCATCATACTTCAAGGCATCCAGCAAGGTCTTGATGCTGTTGTAATCCTCTTTGAGGTGCACCGAGTGAGCCAGGGGAAGAGACGGGTACTTGTTACCATTATGGAGCAGCACGGCTTTGAGGCTCCTGGATGAGCTGTCAATGAAGAGGTGCCACTCATTCTGGTTACAGGTGATTCCGATTGCCCCGAACAGACTGGTCACATTGTGGCAGAAGCAGAGCCCATCTTGATGGGTGAAGAAGCTGCAAAAAGGTTGGTGACGCTTCCTCTGATCTGCGACTTGCACAATTTCATCCAAAGAGTTCCACTGCTTGAGCCTACGTCAAAAGCTCGGCATTGGACTTGGTGAGACCAAGATCTCTGATCAAGTCGTTGAGATCTTATTGGCTGGGGTAGTATGGGTTTCTCTCCTCAGCTCCACCTCTGAAATTGTCATCTGGACCTACAACGTCTTCCTCGCTCTCCGACTTGCTGCTCTCTTCTAAAGATGGCTGCTCTCTCTCCGGAGGAGTGGGTACGGGGAGCTCATGGCAGTGTGGCACCGGGGCGATGGATGAAGGAAGGTCCGGATACGTGATAGCAGGTGCATTCTTGCCAGTCCAACGTTTGGAAGGGTCCACCATGCAGAAGTAGCAGTTGCTTGAGTGATCAGTGGGATAGCGAACTTCATGGCTCTCTTTTCCCCTCTGTACCATCCTACAAAAATACATTTATTTCACCCATGACTAATGTGTAAGAGATTCTCGCAACATTTTTCATTATGATATATTTTTTCAATAACATTGAAAATTGTAAAAATTTAATAATTAAAAACTTTTACAAATTGACAAATTTTAACTAATTTTGTAACGTAAAATTCCGAGCAACAATTGTCCATCTTACCTTCCAGAGTTTTTTTTGCAATGCTCGCAGGTGAAATGAGGTGCCCAGGATTTGACTTCATCCCTGACAGGCATGCCGAAATATGCCTTGTAGGCTTCACATCTTAGCAGATGCTTCCACAGAGGTCTTTTTCGCTCTTGTCTTGATAAATTTGGCTGCAGACAGCAAAATGCGTCTGCTGGATGCTTGCAGCCTCTTGATGCCACCTCAGAAATATACAGTTATGTATCCATTTAGCCAGCTGGAACTAAACCGAACTGGTGGGCTTAAGGCCCCTGTATTTCTACTACTTTTTATATGATTGAAAAGTTCTAGAATGTACTAGAAGTTACTCCAAGTTAACTCAGCACTGAATCTATCTGAAATGTTCTGGAAAATAAGTATTTCTCAAAATATCAATGTCCTAGTCACAAAAGCAAAGTTTGTGGAGAATAATAGCCATTTAATGTACTTTTGAGGCATAAGCAATTAGGAAAAAACACTTACTACCCAGGAACAAAAAAAATGTTACATAGTGTAATCTGTGATCACCGAAAAGGGGTGGAGTCGTGGCGCAGTGGTTAAGGCAGTCCATCCGCCAATCCAAGTTAGAATCCTGGCCACGGCTAACATAAGTGACGCGTGATATCTGGACCAGTTCTGGGCACTCACCGAGGGTCAACCAACCCCCCATGAAATTCGGTCAAACAACCTCCACGATCGACATGTCATGGGGAGGCCTTCATCCCATAGTGGATTGTAATTTATCACTGAAGGAGCTGAGAAAATAAAATGTATTAAACTCTGCAAACAATATTAATATTTTCCAGCCTGGGCATGTACTGCGAGGGCCCTATAAGAGGTTGTCTAAGTTCATGGCACGTTCATTAGTAGACAAACCCTTAGAGCGAAGCAATGGCGCCACTTACAGCGTGCAATATGTCTCTATTGCCACGATGAGACATCACTTGATCTATTTTAGTACAGAGCATTGCCCCTTTCCAAACATCTTAAAACCGCACCATGAGCGAATGAACAGATTGTACAGGAGAGATAATTATGCTTAACAAATATGATGATGGGCTGCAGTGTTTGAATTGGCCAGTGGGACATTTTATGGCACCCTGGCATCTGCCCATCATGGCTTAACGTTTGGGATAAATATTTACAGCTGTAAAGTTCTTTCTATTTGAGTGTGGGAAAGACCCTGCTAACTTTATTGGATACTGGCTATCTATCATTAACATTATTCAAATGGCCGTGCTAGGCACCTCGATGTTTAACTAGAAATCCTGGCAGTGTATATTTGCATATGATTCATTCCTACATTTCAGAAAGAAGATAGCGTGTGAATGTAGGAAATAGCACATTGAAGAGGCAGGCAAATCAGGAGTGGAGATGGCAGGGAAAGGAGTAAGAGGTACAAGGGTTGTGGCCTTAAGCCAAAGAACGTTGCTACTTTTTTCAAATTTTCTTGCTGTGGTTTTCACATCTGATGATGATTGCTTGTGTTGCAGTCGAAACGTGAGAATTTTATTGTTTATATATTTATATATATTTTATTGTTTGCCTTCTACGTGACTTTACCGAAAGAACCAAGAATATAACGTTGCTGCTGTCAATGAAAGACAATTACTATTCTGAATCAAGTCAATATGTCAAACAACCTTCAAAGTGTATGAAATCCATGCTGCAACAAAACGTTTCTTTTTCTAACGTAAAACTTTTTCAATGGGATTTAATTTGCTTATACATTGCAAATTTCACTTAATCCTACATTTTCAATAAAACATTTCCAAAAAGTGATTTTGTAAACTAACATCGAGAGATATCAGGGGGCAAAGACTCCTAATTCACCCAATATCACCAGGTTTGTGGTTATGGAGTGGGCCACGGTTATCATAATTGCCACAGCCCAGGAAAACCCTTTAGTGATATACCTTGTGCCGGGCGTTTGCTGTGCATTTTGTCGACAATTATTGCGCAGTGCACATATTTGGAAAATATTACACGGTACCACGATCTCTAATCACCACATAAAATAAATAAAATAATTTATCATGAGACAAAATTATTAAATTCTGTGAGATTTCTCATGATGACGATGATAATGACGGAAAATAAATTTTTCATCCAGTTTACAGAAGGCATTCATCTGGACTGGTTATATTACAGGATACAATTTGGTTTAGGGCTCCCAATCATGAGATTGTGAGGTCAAAATCCCAGCAAAGATTGAGTCAGACCATTAAGTCTCTGGGGTCCATAAAATGAGCACCACCGCACGATGTTGTAAGACTTGGTGGGAAGTGAACAACAACAATTGACGATGAACAATACCCAGTGGTCATGTGAGCATTGGTGGACTGACATTTAAAAAAACATTGTCTCCACTACCCACATCGTGGCAAGATAGTAATGATGCTGTGCGCCGTATGTGTTCAATTGAAAGTCAGGAACTAACAGGGCAGACCCTAGGTAAAAGTTTTACTCGGTTGTGTTTGAGCAGTGTTAATTAATAATTGCAATAATCTACAGCCCTTGTCAATCCACCTTTGCATGAAGGTCTCCTAAGGATGTTGGTCATGAAATTTGTTCAGGGTGCGTTTTTAAAGGGGCCAGGAAACGAAATTAGATTCCTTGGTTTATTGAGCAGTATGCTTAACTCCTCGCCCACCAGGGCATCGTGAGCAGTATTAATGTTGTTACATAAAAGGCTCATTTTGATGTTGACTGATTACGTATTTAAAACGGTATTAAACAACAATGTAAGACGTATTAAATGATTTCACAAATGTTCTACAAGAACAGGGAACTTGCATCGCTGCCCCACACCAATGTCCCCTTAATTAAACTTGCATTAATAACAGCAGCAAACAGTAAGTCCACGAGTTAATTCAATCATTTGTGTAAAGGCAGTTAATGTCAACTGTCATGGAAAAAAAAGGAAAAAAAACAATGGCCCTTTCGATATTTTACCTGAGCAATTAGGCACTACCAGAACTTCCTGCCAATTGATACATTTAGGCCTGAGTATCTCCATGTTCCATTACCAGTGAAAAACCATGAAATTAATTTGACGAAAGACAACCAACTCTAAAATACCAGTTTTGAAGATTAACTATCTCCTTACAGTAGTACATTTCAATTACGTTCTGCCAAGTGGCACTGTGGTTATGGAGCAAAACGTCTCAAATTTGTAAGGTTGCCAGTTTCAAATCCTGGCTGGGAGTTGATGTTCGGAAACTGTTAGTTATCCTTAGGACCAACTGGGCCCTGCCATAGGGTTGTGGAATTGCCACCACTGGCTCAGGGCTGTCAATGGAGATGGGTAACTGTTTCACGCTTCCTTAAAAAAGGGCGACACTGACGTTTCTTGACATTGTAAATATTGTATAAGCAAACGCCGACAATTTTCTAAATTAAGTTACTTCATCTATTTTTTTGTTACGTTTGGCCCTTCTTCAAAGCAGAGATGAATCTCTAGCTGGTGGTTATCCTTAGGATCAACTGGGCACTGCCATAGAGTTGTGGAATTTCCACCACTGCCTCAGGGCTGCCAGTGGAGATGGGCAAATGTGCCACGCTTTCTTCGCAAAGGGCGACACTTTGATGTTTCTTGACATCGTAATATTGTGTAAGCAAATGCTGATAATTTTCTAAATTAAGTTACTTCATCTAATTTTTTGTTACTGTTGGCCCTTCGTCAATTAATCTGTCTCTGCACTTGCTCCCATCGAACGTGCTGAGTTTTCGTGCTGAGTTTTCGTTTTTTTGCTCTTGCGCGTCACTGCCAACGCAGTTTCGACCTTCCCATTATTTTGTTTTATTTTACAGCTCTTTACAAAGCCGTGCAGTAAACGCGCACAGACATCCGTGCCACCGCAATCATGCCGGTGACACGGATAACCTTAGGACGACAATCCTTTGATTGTGCTGAGATAATTCCCGGAATAAAGACAACAAATTATTGTGTGTGTACCACCTTCACAAAAACACGGCTGTAAAGTTAAGTCACTGACCATTTTGTGTCACTGGACAGTTAATTAACGGCCACTAACTCTAACTTATAATGACTTGTATCTTCAAGTATTCAATGCATATTAATGTATTTGTTAGAGAAGTTCATAATAGCTGTGGAACATGATAATATGGATAGATAAGAGAATAGTAAAACAATAGATACGCTGGAAGTACTGCCATGATGATGGCGATTACCGTATGATATAACTTTTAAAGAATCTGAAAAAGGTCATATAATAGTATTTCCTAGTGTTTAAAAAGGCTATCTTGGTTAAGTCGTCGAATACAGAAAGTGTGAAATAGTTAGAATGTATATACCTCAAACATTTTAAATTAAATATACAAATGTTACATGTTTTATTTCTTTAAATATAAAGGTATTATTTAAAACTAAAACAAATCAAAATTCCTGTCACTCAATTTAAACCCAGAATAAAGGTTTTTTGGGTTAGGTCGTGTAAACATATAAATGTGTCGTTAAACCCGCCACCACCTAACACAGCCAACTAGTAAGGGTTGTCACGTAAACAGAACATGCCAATTCATCACTAGTACAGCACACCGGTGTGTTAAGAGAGCCAATCCACAGCATTTACAATCTGAGTACGACGTTTCACCAGTAATTACAACTAGCTTCATCAGGCGACAGCCAGATTTGTGGAGAAGTCCACCAATTGAAACCATCAATAACATTTCAAATGTGCACGCCCATAGACAAAATAGTGCCCACTAAACAACAGGACAAACAAATAGAAAAACATGGACCTTGACTCTATCACTTGGTTCATAAAGAATAAAACATACATAGAACCATTCTCATCTCAGCTTCTCCACTAAACACAGTGATGTCGCTGGGTGTGGTTACTCTATATAAGTTATACTATAACCTAAACATTCTTTCGACAACCTAAAGTATGATCGAAATATTCTTAAATCAGGCCGCATGTAATCAAAGTGTGGCTTTCTAGGCCAGACTGCGTGTTGAGCGTTTCTCTTTCCAGCTTTCGCTACGCACTAACGCAGGTATTATCTAAGACAAGAAATGCTCGACACACAGCCTCGCTCAGATTCAATTACCAGATGCATAAGACTTATAATAAGTCCAATTTATAACGCATCGCACGCAATCGTGCAGTGAATTTCTAACACATTTCAGAGGCGCGGATTAATTATTCACCATGTTCCAGTTTGACGTGTCCTTAGCTTTTACATAAAATTTCCGGCAGCGCCTGCTCTTATGAGTACATTTGCCATCGCAATCAAATTCGAGTGGCTTTGGTGATAACTGTGACAGGTTCCCAGTGAGCAGCTGCCATTGTAACCCACTTGCTGTGATGGCGCTTGGTCCTTGCGTGGCGGTCGTGGCTTAGGTGACCACTTTTTCTCTGTGGTTAAAGGAAGAGGGCAGTGGATTCCATGGCCGAGGGAGCTTCAGCAGTGTCCTCATCGGAGCACATCTGGAGACAGGACCCCTCTGCTGATTGAAACACAATCTTCATCAATAAACAAAAAAATATTTAATTTAATAACGCATTACAAATTCACACTGGAGTTTGTTGTTCCCAAATAGGTAAATATAACCTTATAATTAATTGTGTGGAAGGGCCTGCAATAAGAGGGAGCTCTGGAGGGTTATGTGGCCTACTTTTTAACGCTGGGCAGACGTTTTAGGATAAGTGGGAGGACCCACACTTTACCTCACCACACGTGACCTGCCGATTGACTAACTTATGGACCCATTTATACTGCTCGGTGGACAGAGGTGCTGGGTGGAGGGGTGGATTTAAGAAACTTGCCCACATTGTATCAATGGCCGCGCCCATAAATTATGGATATTCAACATCCTTTTTTCATTGCAATGATCTATGTCATTGGTGTAAGTTGCGCTCTTTTGGTGATCGGGCTTTTGTTAGCGTGGCACCCAAGATATGGAACGCCTTGCCACTTGAAATCAGGAAATTAAAGTCGTCAGATATATTTAAGTCTGCTTTGAAACCACATCTCTTTAAAGTGGCCTTCCCTCTCTTTCGTGTGGTCGGTTGCCCTGGTTCTGTTTTGTTTCCTGCGTTTCATGAATTGCGCATTGGGATCCTAGGATGGAATGCGCTTTATAAATATGAATGATTATGTTATTACTATTTACATCCCAAACGGTATTGTGCAGTCTTCCAAGATAACAATGTAAACATGTTCCAAATGGCTGGCCTTCCATTCAGCTGAGTCTTTCCCTCTCAGCAACAATGATTCCGGCTTAAATTGTTTCATTCAATCAACTGGCAAATAGTTGGTGACGTGAAGCGACAATTTAATTCAGTTTATGTGCTGCTGATTAAACACACATCTACAGCACACGGGTGTGCAGTTATATGCAGTTGTTAAAACAATATTAGTTTTATGTAATCCACTGATCTAAAATATTATTCAGTGATTAATTATTATATTAATAATAACACCATCATTTTAGAGCCCTCTGTCAAAGCACTGCTGGATGAAGACGTCCCCGGGCTCTGTCTGCCATTGAAGTTGTTTGACCATACTTCACCACGATGGTCGGTACGGGTTGGTGAAGGGGTTTGCACGGGACTGATCCAGATGTTACTTACCACTGATGTTGGCCATTGCCAGGAATCGAACCCAGGACAAAACCAGGTTCATAGTGTGATGCACAATCCTCTACACCTCGCGCAGGGTTGAGCTGGACTCGAATTCGGAATCTCGGCAATGCCGGCTGGGTACGCAGACACATGTCTCGGTTTGAAAAAAAAAGCGGAATAATAAAAAAAGCAGCGATTCATCATAAACAAACAGCAGTCATTGTTTTACAGCTGCCTAGCATCGGACATGACAACAAGTGTCACAACTTTGTGTGTTTTCCTCCCCTGAGCAACACCGCAATATTATAAACAGTCTTACCGTACTCGGGTGTACAAGTGGATGGCTGGTGAGAGGTAACGCGACTCATTTTATCGTTAACTGTGAATGCGCAATACTTATTTATATCTTTACGACAAAGAAAATAAAAGGAAAAAAAATTTGAGGGCGTTCATCCTGTCGAGTAAGTAACCTTTTTGTTGTGTGTAAAGTAAACTGTGGAAAGCAAACACTGAAACACAATCTTACCGTTGGCGTTCGGTTCGGTAGGTTACTGCACGGGGCAAGAACGGTACAACAACAAACAATACAGAAACCTCAATGGTTTCACCTTGAAACTGACAAATGAAGTGAGATAAGTAGAATGTAACCAACGGACGTATACATCTGTCACATAGGCCTGTTATTAAAAGATACCAGGTGCACAAATGGAAGATTAAAACTCTCCAATGTGCGGCCGCGGTCATTCAGAACAGAGCGTAACAACGCATAACGACGCAGTGTCTCGATCTACAAACACGAAGGAGACATCAGCACAGCGAAACACTCCGCGCTGCTCCTGACGCGGCTGTCCGGGCTTCACCACCCTGGATGTGAAATTGTAGTCGTTGTCTCTGCATCGACATCAGCCATACGAAAGAAGGAAAGATTAAATGATAAGTTAAATATATCATTAGTCATCTCTCTGTGCCGCTGTCTGAGGTATAGACCACTCCGGTTTAGCAATTGTAAACATGGCCCATGTTACGATTGAAACCTCTAAAGTACATAAAACCAGCACGTATCACGGTAATAAAAGTATCTTACAATAACTGGAGGGAAGAACTGCATTTAAATGCCTGCATTGCTTTGAGTGGTGTATTTGTAAGCAAATGACAGAAATCACGACTTTTACTTCCTGGGAAGACTTCCAGATTTCCCAGCATGACTACCTCAACAAAATAAGTATTATGTAAAAATACTTCATATTCTTAGCTCTTTCGGTAAAGTCACGTTGAAGGGAAACAATAAAATAATAAAATATATAAAGCAATAAAAAAATATATTGTTTATATATTGTTTTATATATTTTTTATTATTTTATTGTTTCCCTTCAACGTGACTTTACCGAAAGAGCTAAGAATATGAATTACTGCAGTCACGAAAGCTTTAAATCAAAATTAAAAAAATACTTATTTTAAAACACGCTTTAATGAAATGTACCGTACTAGTAATGGAATAACCCCACGACTCTAGGAAGTGGCCCCGAAACTTGCCACAACGTAAGGGGCCGTGGCCAATTACAGCCAACGTCAGTTGAGCGTGGACAATTAGACCCAAGCCGAAACATAACATATAAAAAAGATTGTTTTAAAATATATATTTTATTTTTAATGAATATAGTATTGTCATCGGTATGACATACGTATAACAAGTTTGTAGTCGATACCACATTGGGAAGTGGGTTAAAATTGAGTTACAAGATTTGAGGAGACGACAACAGACAGTGAGTTAAACAAAAGCGTGTAAAAACAAGGGGTGACCCTATATAGGCCATAGGTCAAAAATCATAAACAGCAGTCAAATGCATTTCAGCACTTACATTATTACATAAACACTTGTCTAATTAATAAAAAAAATAATGACAATTATTATTTTAAAAAGATTACGAAGATTAATAACTGCGTTTCTTCTTCTTCTGACCCTGAGAGGAAATATACATATATTTACGTGTGTTAAGAATGTATGATGTAACTATTCACAGCCAAATGAGAAAACGCACCTCAAGAGGATGACCACCATGGACATCCGTTGTTGCCTCACTGGACCACGCGGAATGGAGATGACGATGGCATGGCGAGGACTTAATTCAGCAGTGGATTGATCACGGCTGGAATTAATGGTGACAACTTTACACCACACAGAGACTCACTCTAGGACCAACCAGTCCCTGAGTTTAACAGCAATACGATGTTAGCAAGTGCATTGTGTTTGAAGGTTAACTGAGATGAAAAAGCAACAACAAACAGGCCTCATATGACCTCGACACCACCACCAGCAAATATCGAAGGTCACGCACAAAGAGACGCGCTGAGCAAGCCTGACGACGTAGCTAGCCACAGCCGGATGATTGGACTTGAAAAAAACACATCAGTACGTCATTGTTATTGAACTACCACAACCATCAGAGTCATACGCTATGAATAATGTACATAAGTACCATTGTTAAAGTACTAACCTGCTCACCGTTGCAGAATTGCTGCAGGTAAAACTAAACTATGGTTTAATTGACGAGGTAAAGGCCCACCGAGCTACGTAGCTCTTGTTCAGAAGCCACCCGACCACGAAGTGATAGCTTATCATGTGGAAAAGTACAGCAGCTAGAGAAAAATCAATGCGACCACGAGGAGAGAATACGTACACTCCAAATATACAGGCGTCAGGGTCGAGATCGGGAACGAAGCCACAACCTCTTCCGTACCAGGCGAGGGAGTTAACATCTCGCCTACACAGTGACACAGTAAATAAAGAGGTAAGTGTACATGCTGCAATTGCTGGCTTATACCACTGCTGGCAGAAGGGCGTCCACTCGGGGTAACTCTAGAGAACCCCTCTAGAGAGACGCGATAGATGGAATTAATGTTGGGCTTTATTGTTATTGCAGTTGCATTGACATATCCATCACTGCCAAGCATGCTGTCGACAAATAACATGTATAGCTCTTTAGATCAGAGATTGTCAATTTGTTGTGTCATACTTGCGAGATTGCTGTGATAAGATGTGCATTAACTCTCATATTAGCTGGAATCTGTAAATGTGGAGTTAATATGTATCAAAACACTACATTGACCAATATGTATTCCATATTGATGTAATTTTTTTACCAGCTTTAACATAGAAAATACGTGTTTCTATACTTATACATTACATCCCAATGAAGTATTGGAACTGTACATCATCTAGGAGTCCAACATGTCTAGAAATGTGTGTGCATACTGAATTTACGAAGTGGGGAGCGGTGGTGATCGGTGTACCGCGCTATGAATCCGCGACCGGAATTCACTTCCCGCTCAAAAGCCAAATTTGGTGACAAATCAGTTTAACACGTAGGCTTTCGCGACCACATTTATAAATAACGCGATCTAACCCAAAAACGTTTATTATGAATTGGTGACAAATATCTGACCTGGTCTTGGGCCTCCCTTAGGTAGACTCAGCCTTAAACGACTACCCGGCACAGTGTGTATATTTCAGCCTTGAGGAGACAAAGATGGCCAGGCATGGTGCTGACCAACCACTCTCTCGTTGTGCCGTGCCGAGCTGAACATGTGCGAACTTACAGTACTTGTCCAAACAGTCTTTTCAAGGCTATACGGGGAACCTTTGTCTTTGTATACATGAATATATGCGAGACTTTTTTTTAGGATCACATGTTTATTTATTTACGTACAGCATACAAAAAAGGAAAGTGCATATTTTACTACACAAATCAAAAGTGTACTGTGATAAAATACAAATCTTAACCTATTGAGACGAATTTATGTGTTGGAGAAAAGGCAGTTCTTGTCAAATATTTGGTGGGAAAACAGACAAATTCCAAATATTTGATAGCCAGGTTGTCAATTTTGACACTGAAAATTAACAACAGGATGCATGTCCTCCCAACTAACGATTAATCACGGGAGGGAGGGTGTAGCATCAATGATCATACCTGTGCGTGAGATTTTCTGGTTGTGGCATGGGCTGGGGTAATAATGATGATACATTTCAATTTGGAACACGCACTGTTATCCCTCTCGTTGAGAGGGAATAACTCGGATGCGCGAGGAGGAACCACAGATGAGCGGCAAAAGTAGCAGCAACAATTGCCAAAGCTCTACCGGTCCTCTATATATTAAAGTGTTCTCATCGGCCAATCGGGCACGGAGTGGTTATGTATTGCAGTCCGCACGATTTCCTAAATACAAATTATTTATTAAGTAAATTACATGCCACAGTAATTTAATGCTGCATTTTATTAGGTCATTGAATGACAGTGTCTAGGATCTTGCAAAAAATAGATATTATTTCGGTGGATTGGAGAATAACTTTGGGGGGTGGCGGGGGAGAGGTCGTACCTCCGATGAGGACAGTTGGTTATGTACGGTGCAAAATAAGTTCAAGATACGTACAGATGGGGGGACAACTTCCTGGACACAAGGATATGCTCTGTCCCTGCTGCCCCCAACATAAATCCGTCCCGTTTTAGTTTAAAGCATAATTGGGATAAAACGACATCCTGTAACATAAAGTTAACGAAATGTATACAAGTTGTGCATACACAAGCACGGTTGATTTTATTGAAGGCAACGGCCCTCATTCACAGCACATTCATGTAAACATGTGCTATGAAGAAGGGCTGTTGTCCGGAACATCCGCTATTATACATATTTCCATTCAAGTCTACAGTGCTACTGACAAATGTGTTGAGTTTATTTATTAACTAAACGTATAGATTGGTTCGAAGTGGTTTTACAGAATAACTTATGTTTAGTCGATATGTAACAACGGTGCACATTGATATCAGGTGTTATTTTAATAGCGTACGTGTCAGCGAAATTATTATAAATTATAAAGGTGCACTGACTTAAAAAAAAAGACATTGAAAAATCCTGTACTGCATCGGCCACTGCACAATACCTGCCTGCAGGTGGTATATTAAAGTACTGTCAGCATTTAATTGGACAACTACATCAGAAACAAACATCAAATACAATTTCCTCCCCCCCCGCCCCCAAAAAATATCGTCAGCGAATGAACACTTACAGCAAAAGACGCGTCTGAACTTTTAATGGAAATCGATGTCGCTCGGCGCATTGCCCAGACCACATGAGCGCTGTCCGGACATGAATCCCACTTGTCCACGTGAATCGCGAAAGAGCGTAAGCGTCAACAGGTCGAGGCGCAGGCCTGTGCGATTGCTTGCTCATACCTCGGTTGGCTATGTACGGTGCGAAATAAGTTCAATATAAGTGCAGGTGGGGGGACATCTTCCTGGACTCAAGTATATGTTCTGCTGGTGGAAAGGGTGCCTCCATTCGAGGGAGCTCTGGAGGGATTCTTCCCTTTGGACGACTAAACTAAAACTGAACAGAGCTTTTATTTGCCAGGTAAAGCCCACTGAGTTATTTCACTCTTTTCCAGTTACATGCTGGCCAGATGTATTGAAAGAGGTTGGATTGCTCACATTTTACCCCACTATATGGAAACTATGATTAATCAATTTATATGCATGTAATACCGTCATCGACTTACAAACACCCGCACTTACGAACACCCGCACTTACGAACTAGCTTCCATGACATATTTGTGTTTTTTTAACAATAACTTAAAACGTGGACTCTCACTTACAAATTGAACTATTTTGTTCAGCTGAGTAATCTTCCGCGAGATGTAAATGAGTCAGCCGTGTGCTGGGAGTGAGCGTGTGTGTGTGGGAATTTAAATAAGTAGATTACTTTTGATTTAAAGCTTTCGTGACTGCAGTAATTCATATTCTTAGTTTTTTCGGTAAAGTCACGTTGAAGGGAAACAACAAAATAATGAAATATATTTTATTATTTATTGTTATATATATTATTATTTTGTTGTTTCCCTTCAACGTGACTTTACCGAAAAAAACTAAGAATAAGTAGATTACTGTGTAGATTTGAAGTTTTCGTGACTGCAGGGATCCATACTCTTTGGTTCTTTCGGTAAAGTCACGTAGGTATAAAATAAAATAAATTAAATCATGACGTTTCGGGCGCCCGAAACGTCGTGATTTAATTTATTTTATACCTACGTGACTTTACCGAAAGAACTAAAGAGTATAGATTACTGTGTTCCGACTTACAAACCGTTCGACTTACGAACGGGTCCAAGGTACGAATTGTGTCCGTAAGTCGAGGACTGTTAGTACTATATATTATTGTTTATTTAAACATTTGTTTTGTATATTTTACTGGTTGTATACTGTTGTCCCGGGATGTTAGTCTTTTGTCACGTAACATTATTAGTGTGTAGCACGGTGTTAGTGCTTAGGAATTTGGATTGTAATTACTGACAAAGAATTTGCCATAATCCCGGCTTAACGTTGCGGTCATATATTGAAAGTTTGCATGTAATTTGAAATGTTACAAGTTTTCCGTTTGGAAGTAATTATTTGAATAGCAATTCCAAATGCACTGAACTAATGTTCGTATTAAATAATATGAGATAGAAGTTGCATGTTGGAATATAAAACCATGAGGTAATGTAGATTAAACAATCAAGTCTTATGATGACAAAGATATCTTAAGTCCAAAAAACAATGTATGTGTTATCGCGCTTTCTGCCATTTTTCATGACTGTAAAGGTGTATGAGTTATGCAATCGCAGACTCCATGAGGTCGAATTACTGACAGTTCACTGCAAAGTATATCTCTTGATGTAAAATTTTCTCAGCTGTTGTGATTATCAGTTCTTATTGGAGTGGACTTTATAAGCCGCGCAAGTTTGTCTGTGCGTTAAATGTCACCCTAAAATGCCACCTCAATCACTTGAGGCCTCTTGAATGTTATCTGAGAAAAAAATTGAAAAGGAACATTTAGAACACTGTAGTTTACAATACCAAAATCATGATCACGCTTATATGCTCTACCAGGAGCATACGTATATATATATACAATAATGCATAGTGTATATAGTATTTCTGAAAGACAGTTATACATCTATTCGCCTATAATCAATGGCCCTTCTTCTATACCAGAGTTAGATTTATGAAGGTCCATTGCCAGAAATGTCACCTATAATGCTGTTCTCTGCAGGACAGTGTTACTGATGGATGCGTTGACGTTTTGTGACGTGTGTATATGTTGAACTTCTTTCGCACCATACACAGCCAACTGTGCGAATCGGAGGTGCGAGGGAAGGACACCAAAATAAACACAAAAATCAGTTCTAAATAAATTAGTTTTCAATCTAGATTTAAAAGCGCATAGCTCGAGTGGCTTATCGGAGGGAAGTGCGTTCCAGACGGCCACAGAAGCGCATCTGAAAGTGTTGCGTGATGCGGTGACCGTCATTGTTCGATGGCCAGCCAGAAGCCGCTGCTGTGAGTATGACTGGAGTTTGTGTGATGATGAGTTATGCTCCTTGACGAGAATGATGGGCAGCCACTGATCTCATGCTCAGAAGCCTGATCAGGCGGTAGTGTTAATGTTGAATTTTTATGTGTGCTTGTGCCCCCACTGCCAATTATCTATTATACATAGTTTTTTTATGTTGAAGATATAACGATTCACATGCACATCCGTATGTATTGATGCCTTCTTGAAAAAACATAACACTGAGGGAGTCACGGAAGATATTGTGCTGTTTGCTTTGTCGCCTCCTGTCTGACACAGGTTTTTCCAAGTGACCAATGCACCACGTACGAATACAATTACATCTGACCTTGATGATAGCAATACATTGATAGAGAAGGGGGGCAGGCAGCGTAAGCTCATGGCACAGTGAAAACACAATCTTCTACATGAAAAGACACTCCATTGTTGTCGAGTATTCACAAACAAATCACCAGAATTTTAATGGCTAACGCAAATGTGACTCAACAGGATTGGTCAAACAGTGCACGTGTATTTCTTGCTTTTGTCTGCAATTTTGGCATTGCGTCAGTATTAGAAGTATTACGACAAAGCCATCGGTGAAGTCGCTGGAAAAATACACGGCGCATTGTTTACGTTATGCACGTATTGTTCTTACCTCTTCCTGGCTAACCTTCGTAAGTCTGGGGTGGAGTGCTCCGAGCGGATAATCGAAATCATCTGTTTGAAAGAAATGTGAGGCACGAGTAGAGAATAACCCTTTTATAACAAAACTTATATTTTAGTCTATTACCCCACGACTCATATTATTCGCAAACACTCCTTATCAGCGGCCCTATTCATCCTATTATCCGCGATAATCTGTGAGTACCCCCCCCCCGCCTCCGCAGAAGAGTGGAGTAAAATAGCAAATAACCCCGTGGATAATAGGATCCGTAATACTGCCCCCCCACAACATCATCACGGACGAGTGGAGTTCAGTCCAGTATTGGTGTGGGCTTGTAAGCAGGTTAATGAAAGTTGACTGTTTCAACATAAACGCATGTTGTGGGACGCCAGGGGGTTGGGTGGCCAGCACCACATCGCACCGGCTACTCATTTGAGGCTGAGTTGAAGCCCAGGAACCGGTACAGATATTCGTCGCCAACGTTGGCCGCGAGCAGGGAATCGAACTTGGCCCGTGGGGTTCGTCGAGCGGTGCGCTAACCTCGGCACTACCGCTCCCCAACAAGGTTGAGAAACGCCCTCTACATCAACTAGGCTGCTTGTAGAGGGCAGTGGTCTTAATTGACGATAAAAAAAACACAATGTCACCCTGACTCACTGTATTGCAGAACCAGATCGGACAAATATATTCTTCCATATATAACAAAGAACCAGGGGCGGAGCCAGGATTTTGACTTTGGGAGGGCTGACTTCAATATTCTGAGATATCCAGTGTAATGTTTTCCAATGGGCGCCACAAATGTATAAAACAAACTTTATTAGATTTGAACGCGGAGTTTATTAATAGGTCGGAGCCGCTGATGTGGCTGATAAGTTCCATAAGTTCGAAAGGCTGCCGCTCAAGCAGCCTGCAGGGCAGCACAAGGTGGCAGCCTGCAGGGCAGCACAAGGTGGCAGCCTGCAGGGCAGCACAAGGTGGCAGCCTGCAGGGCAGCACAAGGTGGCAGCCAGAATTTTGCAGCAGCCGGATATCCGGTTATTCCGATTACCGACTTTCCCAAAATTTCAGGAGGGGCTGAGCCCCCCCCAGCCCCCCCCCCCTGTGGCTCTACCCCTGACAAAAACTAATGTTTAAGCTCAACATCATCATCAGTCATGATCAAGCCACAGTTAGATGAAGACCCCACCACTGTCACCGTCTCTCATGATCCTCTGATGATCCACCTAGCACCTTCACAAAGAGCTGATTCCATCACTCCGTCTCTGTGGTTTGACATCCTCTTAGGCCCATTCCATTGCTTGGATGACATTCCCATCATTATTCTTGATAGCATTCAATGCAATGGAACAAATATGTAACGAATATATATTTATGTTTTAGAGAAATATCATGAAAATTAGTGAAATTAACATGATGAACTGCACCCCACTGCCCGGACTGAAGCCAGCATACACCACCATGGAGTTGTAGAAGAGAACAGGGGGTGGTCATTGTCACAACCACTTTGCTTTTATGATTTTTTTTTATTTCTTAATCTTAGCATTTGGTGTGGTCGGGTATTGTCAGCGAGTTGTGTTGATTGCATTGCCACTGTAACACAGTACACTTTAACACGTACCACTGTGACACAGTACACTTTAACACGTTCCACTGTAACAGTACACTTTAACACGTACCGCCGTAACACAGTACACTTTAACACGTACCACTGTGACACAATACTCTTTAACACGTACCGCTGTGACAGTACATTTTAACACGTACCACTGTGACACAGTACTCTTTAACACGTGCCACTGTGACACAGTACTCTTTAACACGTACCACTGTAACACAGTACACTTTAACACGTACCACTGTGACACAGGACACTTTAACACGTACCACTGTAACACAGTACATTTTAACACGTACCACTGTGACACAGTACTCTTTAACACGTACCACTGTAACACAGTACACTTTAACACGTACCACTGTGACACAGTACTCTTTAACACGTGCCACTGTAACACAGTACTCTTTAACACGTGCCACTGTAAGACAGGACACTTTAACACGTACCACTGTATCACAGTACTCTTTAACACGTACCACTGTGACACAGGACACTTTAACACGTACCGCTGTGACACAGGACACTTTAACACGTACCACTGTAACACGGTACACTTTAACACATACCACTGTAATACAGTACACTAACACGTACCACTGTTACACAGTACACTTTAATACGTACCACTGTAACACTTGTCACTTTAACGTGTCACTTTAACACGTACCACTGTAACACATACCACTGTAACACGTACCGTTGATGTCACCCGCCATGTAGTTTGGGTTGTCACGTCCTTCACTGTACTTTTCATAATGTCCTGATCTTTAGTATAAAAAAACAGTAATTATTTATCAATATATTATATTTATTGAAAATGTAATAAATCCAAAGGCATGCAAAGTTATGATTTTGAAGTTATCCAAGTCGTTGAACAATGTCTGCAATTTACATGACTCCTCTATCTCAAAGGTCAACGGCATTTGATGACATTTGATAAGCAAATGAAAAACATTTTCCAAATTGTATTACAGCATGTATTATTTTAATATTTACCGCAAATGTGTCTTTACATCTAAATGTATGAGAATAGGGGTTTTCCCCTTTTTCTGGCAACAAAACTGAAACTTTTTTTACAAGGAATAATGTCTGCATTAACCACAATACTTGTGGTCAAAATGCAATATAAAAACACTAATAATATATGCATTGTCCTTGAAAGTGATTGGTCCACACCAGAGACAGCTTTCTTTTGAGCCTTGAGCCTCACCTCAAACGGTCCTAGACCAATCAGCCCAGTGCTGTAGATTGCAACTGGGTAATCCATTAGAGCCAGGTGCATATGACAGACATTTTAGCCCACGGTCATGACTTTTAAGTAAACACCAATGTTATTGTGTGAAGGCGTAAAACGCTTCTGCTCGAGTGGTTGCATGAGGCGCCTTACCCAGAAGCACGGGACCTCCTGCGTTTGTGTCTCTTGATGACCACGACTATGATGGTGACGATGACCATGAGCAGCAGTGTGAGTGGCATAACGATGCCAATTATTAAAAGAATATTAGTGGAATCTACGGGCTCTTCACAATTGGCTCCTTTGAAATCATCCGGACACCTGAAATAAACAGAATTCACGCATTCAAGTGATGTTCAAATAATTAACGGAGGCAGTACAATCTGGCAATGAAATGACAATCAACCAAAACCATTGCTTCTAAAATAACATTTGCAGAAGATAACCATTGAAAGTCAGATCAACGTCACACCACCGAAATGTTAATCCTTTACAGGCGGTTCCTCTGAGACTCCCCTATGCCCTGGCTTTCTTCAAGGCTCCATTCTTGCTCTACTTCTCTATCCCTGATAAACTACAAAATTATAAATACTCCCACAGTCTCGAACTCTCTCGCTCTGGCCATCCGCACTGCTAACTCGATCCCTCTCTTCCAGTCCAGGGTCAAGACCTTCTTCCTCTGTTCATGCGTCCAAATGCCATTTTTTTAAAAACTCATCTTAAATACATAATTATATTCCTATTTTAATTGTCCTTCCCCATGATGTAATCGCGTGTCCCGTTGTGGCGTTTTGTACGACATCTTGAGATGGTCACAGATGATTCAGAATAAGAATAGGTTTTAACCTTTCTGGCAATAAAAGAGGTGTTAAGATGTTCAAACATCAAGTGGATACATTTTGCAAGGCATCAAGTCTGTATTGTTTGAGTTAGATCGTTTAGGTATAACCCTGTATCACCTGACAAAGCCAACAAGTTTTCACGGGAGGGGGGTGGGGGAAGCAAATGTGCCACATTGATTCTGTCTTTCAGCAAACCGGTTGTGTTGAAAAGAAAACGAAGTTCCGACAACGTTAAATGACGTTTTGCTGGCTATTACAGCCAGCATCATCAGCTCAAGTTGACACTATACCTACACGATCTAATTCTAAATGAACCATTTATGAATCATAATGTTGGTCACGAAAGCCCACGTGTTCAAACACGTAGATGTTTTAATACATTCAAATCGTATTCATATAGCTTTTAATTAATTAGTGATGTTGAAGGTTATTCGGTTGCTCTGAACAGTCTTTGGAGATGTGTTGGAGTACGCACCATATACACGTGTACTATTAATGGAACAAAAATATGTAAGATTAAACTAAAATATACACGAGGTCACATTCCTCCTACCGTACATCGCCAACCGTGTTAATCGGAACTGTGATGTTGAAAGCGATGACAAAGAGTTGGTGTTGTACATAATATCCATGTGAAGTTGTACGTAGCATTTACGACTGTTTTTGTTGTTGCAGTTACGTTTCTGTCTTTGCTACTTCACTTCGCCTTAAAGGAATGATGAATACTTACTCACACACCGGTCCAGTTGCATGTATTTGGCACGTTCCAGGCCCACACGTGTGATATTTTGAGTGGTTTACAACACATTCAGAAATACACTCTGAAGTGTTGCCGTTTGCAAAATACTCATAGTATTGACTGAGTTGAACATATCGACACCAATCTGCCACACCTAGAAATGACCCAACATGAACATTACTTATCAGTCGTCAAGCAGAGCGTACGCATAATCCTCTTAGGTTATTGCTGGGATAAGGTAATATGCAAAGGACATCGCAAGAGATAATATGTATTGTTCATCCACACACAGCCCACACACAGCCCGCACTGTTTTCTCTGATTATTAAAAGTTTTAAGTGTGGCTTATAATATATTCAGAGTATATGCCCATAATGATTTTTTTACAGCAACATTTTATAATTTATTAAATGAGTATATGTAGTAATGCTTTAAATTATTGAAGGGTTTGTCTGTGACTCAATAGCTACTATTAGGTAACTATTCATATGCCGATTAAAAAAGTTGTGGTCATCAGAAAACATTAAAAAATGTACTCATATCAGGCCCCATGGTGTTAAGTGCAGTCTATAACTATTATTATCCACTCTATCTCACTGGGCTCTATGTACTATGAAGAAGGGCCAGTGCTCACAACGTCACTGATTCCGTGTTATTTTTTGTTTACAGCCACACTGTTGTTGATGCGTGTGTTGAGTTTATTTTATTTACTGCGTGCCATCGTCAAAGGGTATATAATAATGTCAGATATAATATGACGCGACCCTTTTCCATATCACAATAATTTAAGAGCTGTGAGTACTTTTGTTCAGCAATTTTAATTAAAAATAAATAATTTGGGAAGATTGTTCATGTTCAATTGTATGCTTAGTAGCGAACATTCTTGATTAATCACTGAGGAATTGCTTTGATCAGCCTTTGTGCCTTCCAAATCCTGCTTTCACCAATCGCAATTGTTTGCACGTGAAAACCTGTCAACAATTTGATCTTGATTGCATTTATTTATCACTGACATGAGCATTACAACCACAAAACAGTCGCCACATTCAGTCAGAAAAACAAAGAATTGGACTTACCGTTGACAACTGTATTGTCTGCAGCTGTAACTGTCTTATTGACGTCCAAATAAAATCCCATGCAGTTTTCCTCTGTAAGATATAACATGCATTCACAACGTGTGTAAAAATATCAACATTATAGCAGTAAAACCAGTTTGGAGCTTATGATATCATTTAATAAATTGTACTGAAATGTTATCATTTAAGGAATTATGTTTTTTTGTCATTAATACAAAATTTAATGTGCTTTGAATGATGTGATTGACATTTGGCTTTTTTGCCAATCAGTTATATATTTTTCTGCATGAAAGAATATATCTGGTTCACTTATTCAAATGTAATTAATCTTTGCGTGAGATGATTCAGAGGTCAAGAGGACCCGAGATGGCGCCGCTGAGATTCTGGCTTTGACCCCCAGGCACAGCGCCTGTGCATTGGTGAGTTGGTAGTCTCAGCCAGGTTATCAATGACCAACCCCCCCCCCCCCCAAATCCTTCCAGCAATATGAATGACAATTACATGAAAACCCCCCTGCGACAATAAGTTATGGATAACATTGGAGTATTAATAATCATGGTAAAAAATACAAATCACACGCTCTACCAGAGAGCTGTTTTTGTGGTCGGTCACAGGTTCTCCATTGATTGCTCAAACCAAAATATTCTTTCTGCACTTAAGTGGGCAAAATTTCAGCTCTGAGATTTTAAAATACTGAATCTTATTTGTCGTGCGATGAACGCGAATGCTCGCATTGGTCTGCGAGAGTTCCCAATGAATTCTGCGTCCAGTGGCATGGCACTGATGGCACACTCGGGATAAGATCCTCGGCGGAAAAGATGACACAATATCAACTTTTGTAAAAACTATATTGGCACAAAGACTTATTTTTCTAAATAGTTAAAACTAAACTGCAATACCTTAATGCATCATTGATATAAGTATAGCAATGCAATTGCTTCCCTGTTTGGCCATAGCACATCAAGAATAATCAGTGAAATCTAATGCAGCGAAATATAATTGATAGTGCTTGTATAAAAGTAATAAGCAGCCAATTGAAGTAATCATTAAAAAAAACAGAACAGAAACTGTGAAAATAATTACGCGTACTGCAGGATACTCTGCATGATGCACTGCTTGATGCGAGCCCGAGAAAACTGCCATTTGCTTCGACAATGCCCAGTAACAGGTCTTTCTGGCTCACACTCCAACCTGTCTGATCTTCAGGTTCCTTCCTCACGTCACTGTGCGTTACCCATGCTGCTTTCAAGTTGTCGAGCAGCATTTGACGTTTACGACATCCTTCTCCAACTTCCTTCATGAACCTCTCACCTCTGGGAACGTGTCCAATGCAAATAATGTATGTTTTTTTAATTGTTTGAAATAAATGTCTCTTCGACCTAACCTACTCTAGCACTGCCTCATTGCTCTTTTTCTCAGTCTAACTGATTTTCTCCATTTCATGCCATCGCCCACATCTCAAGACGTTCCAGTTTTCTTCCGTTTCCCTTTCTCATATAGATAAATAAACATATAACACTCCACTCCATACTTGTAGATAAGCAGACAATGTCTTCTTCAGCGATTTGCTTGCCTTGTAGAAATACGCTTTATAATTTTCATTTATGTGTTATTATACTTTATAGATCTGCCTTGCCACATAAAAAAATAAACAACCCATCGGCCCCACGGCATTCTGGAAGTGAGTACTTTTAACAGCATCAATTTAGTACAAGCAAACTCTGGACCGGTTTCAACATTCACTATATCATCAGCAGTCAAGCTTCCTTGACTCATTGCCGGTGAAATGCCAGGTGTTTATGTGGAAGGACTGGCTTCAGCATTAAGTGTCTCATCAGCACAGTCAGGCTCGCTTAATTCCATGCTAAAAGCAAGGGACACTCTTTTTAAGATATGGTCTTAGTCAACGCTCTGCTCTCACTCTAATTTCCCTTTTGAGATGATGGAACGCAATTTAAAAGTTGTTTTTGCACGTGTCCATAAATAAGGCACACATGCTATGCACAGCTTACCTGGTGAAGTTGTAATGCTGTCCTGGAGAATGCATGTCGTATTACTGAATGCTTTTTCTATACTGTTTTGCAAGTCGTTGAGGTCCGGAGAGTTATCAGGACTGTGAGAGTACTGAAAAGTGACTCTGTGATCCACCACTGTACTTCCATTACTGTGAGCATCACAAACACAATTCAATTGTTAGGTTGTGTCGTTTACAACCAAAGTTTATACCACAAGTGGCTTAATATTATATTTTATCAGCGATCGTTTCACAATGCAGTTAGTAAATTCAAAGATGAAATGGTTTTCAGCAAGAGCAAATATAACTTTTACAGCACGGATTAGTCCGCAGAATTTCTCGTAATAATTAATTTCGTAAAAACGCAATTGCACCAATGAAATACAATACGACTGTGGTCATTTAATACTGCATTATAACATTGCAATGCGTATGTTGTAGTTAATGCTGAAAATTGATATACACGCATACTTCTAGATTTGAAGCTTTTGTGACTGCAAGGATTCATACTCTTTGGTTTTTTCGGTAAAGTCACGTAGGTAAAAATGAAATAAATGAAAACAACTGAAATAAATCACTACGTTTCGGAGGCAACACAAGCTTCCGTCTTCAGGTGATACTTGTATGGGCATACCCATTCCTGTCCGAAAATATGAAACTCATGATGCATGCAAAAAAAGCAAACTTACATAATTTCAATAATTTCTGTACTTTGGAATCCAAAAATCTGCGAATAAATGTTTTCCATCTACAAATAGACCAACAACAAATGATTAGTTACGTACAAATTCAATCATTTCGTGATTTTTTTAAAGTTAATAAGCTACTATCATTAATGAGAGTTTAAAATATTTATCGGACCAATTAAACGATTTATATTATTGATTGAACTTTGCAACAAGAACATCTACTTACATAATTCAGAAACTTTCTCTCAAATGCCTTGTATACAGGATGTGTTTTATTTTGCAAGTCCATGGAAAATTCTTCATTTGTTATTCGAATGGTAATATTTGCAGATTTTAGTGGTCCCTCTGTAAGTGTAAAAAGCCGATGAAGTCAAATGATATATAACCACACATTCATGATACACACACCCTTTATGTCCGTACAAACTTGGAAGACTACCAGTCTTCGCTGCTTTCATGCGTATGCAAAACAACTTTGATTGAAATTACTTTGCCAATCAAACTATAGCACGATTCTTCAAGGATAAGCACGATAACGTCGGTGAAATCCTGATTGGTTAAATAATTTCCAAAGTACTTGTCCAAAAAAATCAACACTGATTCTTTAAGATTCTTTGAAGAGGATCCTATATTGGTGTGTTTGACCAATTCCATATAAAAAGCAACAAAATATCAAACGTGGCCTAAAACACCTTAAAGGTAAATAATAATTGAGAATGTTGAAGGTGTGGATATTGTTGTTTAATTTTGCATGTGCTAAATACTCAGCTCTGTGATTTACATTGTAAGATTTACATTGTAATATTTTAAGGCAGGATGTCAAGTTAGAAAAGTTCGAAGTTCATTGTGGAGAAGGAACGAATAATTTTATTTTTATTGCAAAATGTCTCCACGGGGTTTTTGGTTAAAACAGATGGCTAATTGAAATATTTTACTTTCCAATTATGACATACACATTTCATTCAATAGCATGAGGTCATCATATTAAAGCAATACAGTAGAACAGCAGTGGCCAACCGGCGTCTCCCGAGTCACATGCGGCTCTTTAATCCACCACGTGTGGCCCTATCAAAGGAGCACAACGTAGAACGTCCTATCACAGTTGTAGCAAAGAAGAATAAATGTCTCCCGTGCTGTGCCAAAAACTGCCTATATATAATCTTAATTTTAAGCTTTCATGACTGCAGGAATCCATACTCTTTGGTTCTTTCAGTGAAGTCACGTAGTTATAAAATAAAAGTAAATCACGACGTTTCGGGTGCAACACAAGCATCCGTTATCAGGTGGGAAAGCAATATATATACTATCATAAATATACACTTGGCATTTTGCAAAACTAATGGGTCCTTTTGGCTCTTGGTCTGTTACAGGTCGGCCACCCCTGTAGTAGAACTCATCCGCCCTATTATCTACCACATCTATTATCCGTGTGATTGGTAGGGCCTGTGGAAACTCCTATTATCCATGGTCCTATTCTCCCAATTCTCAAGTCATGGCTTTGTTTTCCCCCATCCCGCATTCAAGTGGCCTAAATTTGCAGAAAATAGGATCCACATCACCACCATGAATAATAGGAGTTCTGCTTTATTGAAGTTGGATACGTTTAAAAATAGTAAGCGTTTAACCACTGTCAGACTTTATCAGTAAAGTGAAGGTAGGTGCTCTATTAAAGTAAAATTACATGATGCACTCATGAGACTTACCAGCTGGAAATGCATTCTGGTAAACCTCACATGTTGAGCCACTAAATTGATTTGAACATTTGCACTGACCAGTGTTACAATCCGCCGTTCCTCCATTTACACATTCTATGTTCGGACATGTCACTGGTAAAACAAGAAAACACGATGTGATTATGCACATTAGGTATAAAAATTACATTGTACTTATCCACAGTTGTAGTATATTTATTTTCCATGTGTGCTTATTGCAACAGATGGGAATTTTATACAGCCCAGTAAGAGGAAATACCCCAAGCTGATGTACTACAGTTACTTCCTGAAGTATTTAAAACATCTCTGTTTTGAAAAACAAATCTTGCCATTAATCTTTCAAAGTCATTCTTTCTTTAAGAAAGAAAACTTCACAAATACCTAGGGTGCCCTGAGAAATGGAATATAAACCTATACCATATTTACAATACGTACTACAATGCAACATGTTTAGAAAACATCAAATTACGATCAGTGGGAATTTTAAATACTTTTATGATTCTCGAGATCGGTTACGTTGGGTTTGCGTCTTTGTTGAAAGCCTACATTTGAATAGTGCCTGCAATTCCCTTTTAGAGCAGTATATTCGGGAAAGGTGCAGCCCTGCAATTTCTTGTTCAGGCTAGGGCTGGCGGAAGGGCCTCCAGGAGAAATATAGAGGGCCCCCCTAGGGGGTTAGTTGGCCTATGCTTCCATGCTGTTCAGACATCTCGGTAGAGGTGTCTGAACAGCACGCCTCTGTTGTGCTTTTTCTGCCTAGATGATAAAAAGAATGCCACAATCTCGGCTCTTGTTGAGTTGGTGGCTATCGCAAAAGCTGTGTACAGAATGTGTGCAAGAATGGTGATGTCATGTTTACAGGCAAAGTAAGGTGGGATTCCTGCTATGACTTTCTGTTCAAGACACTTCTTTAGCGAGCATGTTGTATGTTCTTTTTTATTTGCACACATGTTTGCCTGGCTCTTGAATTGCCACCTTAGCCATACAAAAAGGTACATGATCATTTTTTTTCAATCACATTCACTTTATGAGATAATCTTCAGGTTTGAAAATGGATTATGAAATGCTTAAAAGTGCTGCTAATTAGATTGCTGTTAAGAAGTATACTGTGCTGTATTGTATTGCTGCCATACCTGGGAATGTTGTTTCAGGTGGTTTTGTTGAAGAAACTTGATTGGTACTCCCATGTGATGGTCCTAGTGATGTTGAGACTGTTGGATCTTGTGATGTTGAGATGGTTGAGCCTTGGGATGTTGAGACTGTTGAGCCTTGGGTTGTTGAGATTGTTGAGCCTTGGGATGTTGAGAATGTTGAGCCTTGTGATGTTGAGAATGTTGGACCTTGTGATGTTGAGACTGTTGGACCTTGTGATGTCGAGAATGTTGGACCTTGTGATGTCGAGAATGTTGAGCCTTGTGATGTTGAGAATGTTGGACCTTGTGATGTTGAGACTGTTGGGCCTTGTGATATTGAGACTGTTGGACCTTGTGATGTCGAGAATGTTGAGCCTTGTGATGTTGAGAATGTTGGACCTTGTGATGTTGAGACTGTTGGGCCTTGTGATATTGAGACTGTTGGACCTTGTGATGTTGAGACTGTTGAGCCTTGGGATGTTGAGAATGTTGAGCCTTGTGATGTTGAGATTGTTGGGCCTTGTGATGTTGAGACTGTTGGGCCTTGTGATGTTGAGACTTTTGAGCCTTGTGATGTTGAGACTATTGGACCTTGTGATGTTGAGGCTGTTGGACCTTGTGATGTTGAGACTGTTGGGCCTTGTGATATTGAGACTGTTGAGCCTTGTGATGTTGAGAATGTTGGACCTTGTGATGTTGAGACTGTTGGGCCTTGTGATATTGAGACTGTTGGACCTTGTGATGTTGAGACTGTTGAGCCTTGGGATGTTGAGAATGTTGAGCCTTGTGATGTTGAGATTGTTGGTCCTTGTGATGTTGAGACTGTTGGGCTTTGTGATGTTGAGAATGTTGAGCCTTGTGATGTTGAGAATGTTGAGCCGTGTGATGTTGAGACTTTTGGGCCTTGTGATGTTGAGAATGTTGAGCCGTGTGATGTTGAGACTATTGGACTTTGTGATGTTGAGACTGTTGGGCCTTGTGATGTTGAGACTGTTGAGACTATTGGACCTTGTGATGTTGAGACTATTGGGCCTTGTGATGTTGAGACTGTTGAGCCTTGTGATGTTGAGACTGTTGGACCTTGTGATATCGAGACTGTTGGGCCTTGTGATGTTGAGACTATTGGGCCTTGTGATGTTGAGACTGTTGAGACTATTGGACCTTGTGATGTTGAGACTGTTGGGCCTTGTGATGTTGAGACATTTGAGTCTTGTGATGTTGAGACTGTTGGACCTTGTGATGTTGAGACTGTTGAGCCTTGTGATGTTGAGAATGTTGGGCCTTGTGATGTTGAGACTGTTGAGCCTTGTGATGTTGAACCTGTTGGGCCTTCTGATGTTGAGACTGTTGAGCCGAGGGATGTTGAGACTGTTGAGCCGAGGGATGTTGAGACTGTTGAGCCTTGTGATGTTGAGAATGTTGGGCCTTGTGATGTTGAGACTGTTGAGCCTTGTGATGTTGAACCTGTTGGGCCTTCTGATGTTGAGACTGTTGAGCCTTGTGATGTTGAGAATGTTGGGCCTTGTGATGTTGAGACTGTTGAGCCTTGTGATGTTGAACCTGTTGGGCCTTCTGATGTTGTTGAGACTGTTGAGCCGAGGGATGTTGAGACTGTTGAGCCGAGGGATGTTGAGACTGTTGAGCCTTGTGATGTTGAGAATGTTGGGCCTTGTGATGTTGAGACTGTTGAGCCTTGTGATGTTGAACCTGTTGGGCCTTCTGATGTTGAGACTGTTGAGCCTTGTGATGTTGAGACTATTGGACCTTGTGATGTTGAGACTATTGGACCTTGTGATGTTGAGGCTGTTTGGCCTTGTGATGTTGAGACTGTTGGGCCTTGTGATGTTGAGACGTTTAAGTCTTGTGATGTTGAGGCTGTTGTTGGTAATCCTGGTGATAATGTTGTATCTGTTAAAAAAAATACAATAACAATAATTTTACATCAAAGTGAAAATTCAACATGACCAATAAATGAGAAATGAGGGCAAAGACAAAGAAAACTGAATAAAACCTAAAACGTGTCTGAATAAACATGGAAAAACACAATGAACAAATACAAATTAGAGACACTATGGAATGTTTTATGCAATGAGTTTGGTGTATTACACAGTTTTGTGAAAAATGTCAAACCCACTGGGTTTCAAGATTGCCAGGACAAGACAGTACAGAAAATGGATTTTCAGGCTATCTCTTCAGACGTTTGAGTGTTTTATCTTTCATAATACAGTTTTTGGGTTAGATCGCGTTATTTATAAATGTGTTGTAACCCTCCACCATCAGACACGGCCAATCAGTAAAAAAGTGTCACGTTGACAAAATAGTTCACTACTTTAGCCCACTGGTGTGTTGAAGAGTGAATCGACAACATTTACAATGTTTGTATACGACGTTTCGCTGGTTATTACATCCCCCATCATCGGGCAATTTGCTAGAATAGTGAAGCCCTCACTTGCTTCCGGTCTTACATAGAGCAGCAGGGTGACGTCATCATTTAACTCATTCAGGTGCAGTGATTTGAGGTGGGGGGGGGGGTATTGTAATTATTCTATAAGTAAATAATCAGTCAATTGTTATGATTAGTAATGAGTTTTAGATTAGTAATTAGTTGTAATGTGTTAGTAGTCAGTTAATTAGTATGTGTTTCCCCTATAATTATTATTTTGGGTAGGCTGAGTGGCATGTTGACGGAGTGACATGCAGACTGAGTGGCATTGGGAATGAGTGACATCTTCTTTGGTTCTTTCGGTAAAGTCACGTAGAATGAGCATAAAATAATAAATTGATAAAATAAAATAACACAATAATATTCTCACGACGTTTCGGCCACAACACACAAGGCCGCTTGTGTTGTGGCCGAAACGTCGTGAGAATATTATTGTGTTATTTTATTTTATCAATTTATTATTTTATTCTCATTCTACGTGACTTTACCGAAAGAACCAAAGAAGATGAATCATTGCAGTCACGAAAGCTTTAAATCGAAATATAAAAAATAGTGACATGTAGACAGAGTGGATTGAATGATTGATGCCACAATCCAAGATTTATGCAACACAAAGCTGAGACGGAAGCACGAATGGCACTGAGAAAATTAAACTAATTTAAGCAAAGAAGAAGAGAAAATACGTGTTTTTAGTCTAATCTTAAAAGCACTGATTGTTACGGCTGAGCAGACTTCAGTCGCAGACCATTCCAGACCACCATTGCTACCAACGAAAATCTCCGTTCTGCTGCCCTAAGTCGAGTCTGTTTCACACAGCAGCATGTCCATACCAGATGAGCGTAGAATTAATGATGGTCTGGCAACGTTGAACTGGACTCTCTAATAGAGTGGTAACCTGTACAGCTCCTTCGAAAGGTTTGAAGAGCTCACGAGAGGTGGGGCCAGGCAAATGACTCCAGCAATCATGTTCTGTAGACGCTGGAGACGTTTTCTGAGGCCATCATTTACAGCAGAGAGTTGCAATAGTCAAGGCATGTGGCAACTGGGCTACATGCTATGGTGTTGCGACGCAGTATTCTATGCAATTTCTGATGTGGCATACACCTTGGGTGTGGCGAGTGTATGATCATATGAACTCGTTGATATGTGATTCGAAGGTGAGGTGTTTGTTGAATGCAATACCCAGCAACTTGAGATTGCTATGTGTGGGATGCCGATCAAAGACGGAATGACGCCGGATATATCTTGTTCATGTTTGATGATGCTAGAAAAGCCAATGGATTGATGGTGGTAAGAGCAGCAAAAATGTCCAGTCTGACCAGTGCTACCGCCAATTCAGAATTGTAAGCTGCCCAGAGGTTGTTGATACAAGCAACGACCATGGTCTCAGTGGAGTGGATAGCTTGCTATGCAGACTGGACAGGGCTGAAGGTTATCATGTAGACTGTGTGACATGTATAATGTACCAACCAGTATGTAGAGTGAGTGGCATGTAGACCGAGTGGCATGTAGAAATGTATATATGTTTAACTTATTTTGCACCGCATGTAGCCAACCGTGCTAATCGGAGGTGTAAGTGTAAGCAACAATGAGACGAATCCAATCCCAGAACCGGCAGCCTCGAGCTACCGCTCTCGGCTCCTTTTATCCTCCCAGCGTGGCCTAACTCCGCCCTGGCCATGCCTCCCTTCTCGTACCCAGTAGCGGGTTCCAGGGGATTCCAGATAGGGTCGTTCGTGACCCTTGCCCCAGTTCCTCTGCTCTGCCAACACACCCGAGCACACGTTCACCGGCGTGTGTACTATAGTACACATCTGTCCGCACAGTTGCCGCTGCTGTCCAGCAGCCGGTGCTATTGAACTACACCTTTATACGTGCGCATGAATTGGATGTTCAGAGTGCCTGTGCTGCCATGTATTAAATTAAAGTGCCACATTACACATTCGGCATGTCCCTAGATTAAACTCTGCTTGTAAACCATTGGTGACCAGATATCAACCCGTTGCACTTGAGAACCTGGTTTAAGGTTGTGATTTATAAATGTCCTTACCTGCCTTCCCACCTTCCTTCCCACTGCTATGGTTGCGGTGCTAACACTCTCCCACCAAATGTTTGAGTTACCAGTCGCTACTGCTTTGCTTCCTTTTCAAAAATGTGTCTTCATATACAGTAACGTCCCCTTGCCGTTTCTGCCCTTGCTACAGCACAGGCTATCAGTGCTCCGTCCCATGTTCTTTAACTAATCTTCAGTTTATCTATCCGAAGCAATGGGAAAATATGCCTAATATATTTGAGTTTTGCCCATATTGCATGGAGCGCTCTCCTTTACACGACATACAACTTTAATCTTGCGCTAAAGCTGCAAGGAAAGTATTTTTATAAGCCCTCTCTGCTATGACGGTAATCATTCACCCACACAATTTACCATACTAGAGTGAGTGGCATTTAGACCAAGTGGCATGTAGGCCGAGTGGCATGTAGATCGAGTGGCATGTAGTCATGCATGTATGTTGAACTTGTTTTGCACCGCATGTAGCCAACCGTGCTAATCAGATGTGTAAGTGTAAATGTACTGAATGTTCAGGTGCCAGATTTCAGGCCAGAGACCAGATACTTTCAAGTCGTGGGAATTGTGCCATAATCCGGTAACACAGAATAAGTATCATGGACCTCTTTTGGAACACGCATTGAAAGCCACAAGATCTAAGAATTACTTTTTTACAACAAAATCTACCAATATTTAACCCTGTTGTACAAGGCCATTTCCCACAAACTTATGGCTGTATGGTATTTAACTGTCAGTGGCTTAATTGCTAAAATTATATTCTGAGAAACTCATAAAGTAAAGTTTGTATGTGCACCACCCAACTGTGTTATCAATTTATTTGGGCTTAAGGCAATAAATGCAAAGATGTTCACTTATAACCATAAAAGCTCATTATTATATGGGATTAATGACATTATCCCAAGGAGCCTTAGCTCTTATTAACCCTTTCTTGTTCGTCATCAGTGTAAAAATAGAATTGAAAGAAAAACTAAAATAAAATAACTTTATCAGTGCCGAGGCTCCCACAAGGCCATGCGGGAGGGCGTGTGGCGCAGTTTGGCGCGAGCTATCATAGAGTGCTGTCGTGTCGCTACAGTTCTCTGCTGTGAGTAACAATGTCTTTAAAAACAACGGCACTATGCCTCGCTAAATAAAATTAATGCTGAGCCGCTTACGCGTTCCGAGTTTCAGTGGTGAACGGGACCCACAAGGGCACCAAATTGAAAGCCTGTTTTGTTTGTCAAGGATAATTTTACACGGAAAATTGGTTAAATTGCCTTTATACGTGCACAAAAAATGGAAGTTCAGAGTGCCTGTGGTGCCATGTATAAAATTGAAGTGCCACATTACACATTCGTTGTAAAACACGGCATGTGCCTGGATTCAACTCTGCTTGCAAACCATTGGTGATCAGACATCAACCCGCTGCACTTGAGAACCTGGTTTAAGGTTGTGATTTATAAATGTCCTTACCTGTCCTCCCACCTTCCCTCCCACTGCTATTGCTGCGGTGCCAACACTCTCCCACCAAATGTTTGATTTACGAGTCGCTACTGCTTTGCTTCCTTTTCAAAAATGTGTCTTCACATTCAGTAACGCCCCCTTGCCGTTTCTGCCCTTGCTACGGCACAGGCTATCGGGGCTTTGCCCCTTGTTCTTTAACTAATCTTCAGTTTATCTATCCGAAGCAATGGGATAGTATGCCTAATGTATTTGAGTTTTGTCCATATTGCATGGAGCGCTCTTCTTTACACAACATACAACTTTAATCTTGCGCTAAAGCTACAAGAAAAGTCTTTTTTTTAAAGCCCTCTCTGCTATGACGGTTATCATTCACCCACACAATTTACCACACTATCTGTCATCGTAAAGTCTAAGGGTGACAATAAAAACCTCAAATATTAACCTTTTTCAGTCATTTGCAGGTTTAGCTTTATTCTTCTTCTCATCACCTTTGCACTCATAGAGATGCCTGTCTGATTGTGTGAATGTCAATGCCGAAAATTTTACGATTCCCCTTACACAGGCACAGTAAAATCGTCCTATTGGCCGCACTTGCAACTCGTGTGTGCGTCACTGAGTCAATTTCACATGAAGACGTTTCTTCGAATTGCATGCTCAGCTAAAACACACTCATCAACAAGGCATTGTTAAATACTTTTAACATGTAATACACATAGGGTTGCTGCATTATTTGTGTATGTTATGATTTCCATAACATTCACAGTTGATGTGCACAGGTTTTTTTTAAAAATAATAATTGTAAATTTGCCTTGGGCCAACTTTTAATCAGTACTGATGTTACTATTAACACCTTCTGTGAAAGAGAAAAAAACATTTTTCAATAACACTACCGCCTTAAAAGGGAAATTGGATAGCAGGCGACGTTTGTGGCAAAGGCCCTTCTTCAAAGCGCCTGTTACGTGTGCTTTGTGCACAACTGCCAACGCAGTATCACCAAATAATTTAGTTTAACGTCTCAATTTGCTGGAATAATGTGGGAGAAATAATTGAACCGTGAGGAAATTTGCGCGGTTGTGGTGGTGATGGCAATGATGCAAAGACCCAGCATTGGTCACGTGGTAAAACAAAATCAATTAGGTAAAAAAGAACTAGTGTTTCAATGCACACACACTTTTATTTGCACTCGAACGTGGAAAATACATTCTTTTGACCCCATAAATTAATAAAAAATTCATGTGCTGCATTGATACAAATTTTTAGACCTAAATAATTTTTCTTCTTTTATTTAACCTGCCCTGTTGTCTGTTTATAGTCTTTCAAATCTATTATGCTTATGTATTCGGTTCTACGGAGCCTAACGGGCTGAAATGTTGTACACAGACTTCGTCTCGCGTGACAAATCAATATTTCATTTGAAGAACCGGTCCATGTCCCGCCGATCCTGGGCCTCTTCGTGTTTTTAACTTAATTTTTATATATATGAGAATTATCCGGACAATAATGAACTATTATTAGTCTGGATTGAGATCTTGAATGAATATGTACATATACAAATTATTTTGACAAGATTAAAATTCATTGTGTAAAAACACTTAAACTATAGGTTAAATAAATTTAGAAGATACATTTGAAAGTGTTTTACAAATAAATGTTAATTAAATCTGTGGTCAAAATAATTTAGATGCAATTGATTTTATAGATATTGGATTTCAAAGCATTCATTCAATTACCGTTAAATCTGATATTAAATTTGGATATGGATGAATACATATATAAAAGGACCAATGCTACTTTTATTTCTTTGCTGGATTTCAACATTGCACAAGCTTACCGTATGAAAATTACCAGAATTTACGAGCAAGTCTTATTTAAGTAAATGACAATGAGACTAAAACTTAAACATAAAATAATAATGTCATACCATATTTAAAAAAAGTATTTAATAAAAACGGAACAACTGTCTCTGCTCTCCCCCAACTAAATTGCCAATTGAAAATATTAACAATTTTCAAAAATGTCTCTGTTGGCAACCAATTTCTTTATTTTTCATTATCATTTTTAAATAACCATTAAAATTTAATTTTAAACAACTATTTTTTACGAAAATTAATTAGATTTAGATTTAAAGCTTTCGTGACTGCAGGTATTCATCTTCTTGGTTCTTTTGGTAAAGTCACGTAGAAGGGAAATAATAAAATAATAAAATGAAACATGATAGAATAAAATTCTCACGACGTTTCGGCCACAACACAAGCAGCCGTCCTCAGGTGAAGAAACAGAGCTGTCGGAAAGACAGCGCTCCAATGACCACTGCTAAGCTTGGCAGCGTATTTTAAGCCAGGTGGGAGGAGCAGAGCGACTTGACAAAGGAGTTTACATATCAACTGAAGAATTTAGCATTGAAATAGCTATATTAATGCGAGAGATTAGCAGGATGTTAAAGTCAGATATTAGCATGTAACTGGGAGATTAGCATGATGTTAATGTGAGGAATTAGCATGTAAGTGGTCACGGAAGTAGCTATGTTAAATTCAGAGTTTACATATCAACAGAGACATTTAGTATATTGACGCTAAAGAACTGCAACTACCCAACTATCATACAATAAACCGATGTGAAAGAACTAAATATAAACTACGTAAATATAATCAATGTACTCAATATATTCTCCACTAAGCTGAGTTACTAACAATAAGTCATTATACATTACACTTCTATGTCGCAAAAAATATTATAATATGCCTCCAACTAATCTTTTCATTATAAACTGCCATAGACAGACCCCAACATTGAATTATACACTGCGTTGCTATACACTACCCTACAGTATACCTTAGATTATAATAATATTAGACTTGTAATATTACACTGTGTATTATTTTACAAACCTTACTGTATACCACACTGCTGTATAGTGACTATACAATTACGATACTATATATTACCAAATAAATTATATTAAACATTACACTGAAAGGTACTAAGAGATTAGCAGGATGTTAAGGTGAGAAATTAGCATGTAACTGGGAGATTAGCATGATGTTAATGTTAGTAATTAGCATGTAACTGGTCACGGAAGTGCCTATGTTAAAGTCAGAGTTTACATATCAACAGAGGCATTTATTATATTAACGCTAAAGAACTGCTACTACCCAACTATCATACAATAAACCGATGTGAAAGAACTAAATATAAACTAACATCAATATAATCAATGTACTCAATATATTCTCCTCTAACTTGAGCTATTAACATTAAGTAACTGGGTATATTTTTGATTTAAAGCTTTTGTGACTGCAGTAATTCATATTTTAACTGGGTATACATTACACAATATAATGACTACCATATACTGAATCGATAAAAATAAAAATATAAACTACATCAATATCATATTCTTGGTTCTTTCGGTAAAGTCACGTAGAAGGGAAACAATAAATTAATAAAAATATAAAACAATAAATTTCTCACGACGTTTCGACTGCAACACAAGCAATCATCATCAGGTGTGAAAACCACAGCAAGAAATTTTGAAAAAAGTGGCGGTTTTTTTAACGTTAGCTCTACGGAGAGCGATTTGGCAGTTATTCAGATGGACGAGTCCATCTATGTTTGGAAAAGAGGAAGGGGGAGACGAAAATAATGGATGCGGTCTGAAAGCCACTGTAAGCGTGAACAATCAATTAAGACCCGAAATGGTTTATCAAATCCTTCCAATGATTGCTAAGCCAGAATCCATCTTCTCGGTTGAAATTGTCTCTGTGTTTGTATATGTGGATAGCCTCATGAACGAATCTTTCATGGTAGCCAGATGGCTTGCAAATAACGTCTGTCTTGGAGAAGTCAATGTCATGTGAGCCTACTGAATTATAACAGTGATCTGCCACGGCCGAGGTGTTGGTCCTACCGTGTTTTAGGTCTGCTTTGTGTTCACGAATGTGGTCCAAGACATGTCATTTGGTTTCTCCAATGTAACTTCTACCACAGAGGCAACTTAGTTTGTAGACGCCAAGGTACTGTATGTCCGGAATCACATCTTTTACAGACGGAACCAGATCACGGATTTTATGTAATGTGTTGAATCGGACCTGGATCTTGTGTTTATTCAAGATTTTGGAGATCTTTTTTGTGATCCCCACAATGTAGGGTAAAGTGATGGTTTTGAAAGGCTCCTCAAGAGGGTCCTTCTTCATGGTTGGAGTGATAGCTTTGCGGATTGTGTAGTCGGAGTAACCATTAAGAGCTTGGTGTACGTGCTTGAATTCACTGGCTATGTGTTCCTGGTCGGATATGCATTGGGCTCTATGGTGCAGAGTCTTGATGAGGGAATTCTTCTGGGATGGATGGTTGGTGGGAATCCGGTTTCAGGTAAGCATCTGTATGGGTAGCTTTCCTGTAGACAGAGTGGCTCATTGAACCATCAGGTCTCTTTTTTATCAGGACATCCAAAAAAGGTAGCTTGCCATCTTTTTCGACTTCAATGGTAAATCTGATGGCTGGGTGTATGGAATTGATGTGGTCGAGGAATTTGTCTAGAGCAGGCCGGCCATGTGGCCAGATGACAAAAGTGTTATCCACGTACCTCTTCCATAAGGTTGGGCGCATAGTGGCAGTCTGGATGGCGTCAGTCTCAAATTTCTCCATGAAAATGTTGGCTACAACCGGAGATAGGGGGGAGCCCATTGGGGTGCCCTCAGTTTGTTTGTAGAAAGTTCCATTCCAAGTGTCTCACTAGGGGGGGTACCTCAGTGTTTAGTCCTTGATGAACCAAGTCTTCAATGATTGCGATGGTGTCAGGTACATAAACTTTGGTGAATAAGGAAACTACATCAAAACTGACAAGCAGGTCGTCTGGTGACAGGAAAATACCCGTGATTGTCGATATCAGGTGAGTAGAATTTTGTACCGCAGAGATGGTTTTTGCAGTGAAAGGCCGCAGGATTTCAGACAGAAAACGAGCCAGTTTGTAGGTGGGGGAGTTGATAGTAGAGACGATGGGACGAAGGGTGTATCTACTTTATGTATTTTTGGTAAGCCGTATAATCTTGGTGGCCTGGCAGCAGAAGGTTTCAACGAGAACTGTTTGGTTTGATCAATTAATGCGGTTGAATCAGAAATGATTTTGTTGGTTTGTATGACGAGGCTGTTGGTGGGATCTCTTTTTATTTTTGTAGAGCTGCCATCGTTGAGTAATTCTTGAATTTTGTTGTTATATTCTATTTTATCCATGATTACCGTGGCATTGCCCTTGTCGGCTGAGAGGATGATAATGTCATCCCTCTTTTTTAATTTATATAATTCAAAACGTTCATCTTTGCTGAGGTTCCTAGCTGGCATCTTAGCGTTTTTGAGGGTTGCAGCGATTTCAGATCTTGCTACGTCTGCAGCGATGTGACCCAGGCCCTTGAGAGCCACGTCTACTTGGGCAATGATATAATTAACTGGTATGTGTTTAGGTGTGACTGCAAAGTTTAGCCCTTTAGCTCAAACGGATTTCAGACCATCGGAAATAGAACTGTTACTGCGATTAATTACGACTTTGTTAACGTCTAGCTTTTTGGTGTGTGGATCCGGTCTTTTGTTGATAAACCCGAAATGGTGTATCACGTCCTTCCAATGATTGCTCAGCCAGAATCCATCTTCTCGGTTGAGATTGTCTCTCTGTTTATATATGTGGATGGCCTCATGAACGAATCTCTCATGGTAGCCGGATAGCTTGCAGAGAACCTCCGTTTTGGAAATGTCAATGTCATGTGAGTCCACTGAATTATGATAGTGATCTGCCACGGCTGAGGTGTTTGTCCTACCGTGTTTCAGGTCTGCTTTATGTTCACGGATGTGGTCCGAGACATGTCGTTTGGTTTCTCCAATGTAACTGCTACCACAGAGGCAACTTAGTTTGTAGACGCCCGGGTATGGTATGTCATAGAAGTGTAATGTATAATGACTTATTGTTAGTAGCTCAGCTTAGTGGAGAATATATTGAGTACATTGATTATATTTACGTAGTTTATATTTAGTTCTTTCACATCGGTTTATTGTATGATAGTTGGGTAGTTGCAGTTCTTTAGCATCAATATACTAAATGCCTCTGTTGATATGTAAACTCTGACTTTAACATAGCTACTTCCGTGACCAGTTACATGCTAATTCCTCACATTAACATCATGCTAATCTCCCAGTTACATGCTAATTTCTGACTTTAACGTCCTGCTAATCTCTCACATAAATATAGCTACTTCAATGCTAAATTCTTCTGTTGATATGTAAACTCCTTTGTCAAGTCGCTCTGCTCCTCCCACCCAGCTTAAAATACGCTGCCAAGCTTAGCAGTGTTCATTGGAGCGCTGTCTTTCCGACAGCTCTGTTTCTTCACCTGAGAACAGCTGCTTGTGTTGTGGCCGAAACGTCGTGAGAATTTTATTCTATTATGTTTTATTTTTATTATTTTATTATTTCCCTTCTACGTGACTTTACCAAAAGAACCAAGAAGATGAATACCTGCAGTCACGAAAGCTTTAAATCAAAATCTAATTAATTTTAGTTAAAAATAGTTGTTCAAATTAAATTTTTAATAGTTATTAAAAAAATATAATGAAAAATAAAGAAATTTGTTGCCAACAGAGACATTTTTGAAAATTGTTAATATTTTCAATTGGCAATTTAGTTGGGGGAGAGCGGACACAGTTGTAGCGTTTTTATTAAATACTTTTTTAAAAATATAGTATGACATTATTATTTTATGTTTAAGTTTTAGTCTCATTGTCATTTACTTAAATAAGACTTGCTCGTAAATTCTGGTCATTTTCATACGGTAAGCTTGTGCAATGTTGAAATCCAGCAAATAAATATAAGTAGCATTGGTCCTTTTATTTATGTATTCATCCATATACAAATTTAATATCAAGATTTAACGATAATTGAATGAATGCTTTGAATTCCAATATCTATAAAATCAATTGCATCTAAATTATTTTAACCACAGAGTTAATTAAAATTTAATTGTAAAAAACTTTCAAATGTATCTTGTAAATTTATTTAACCTATAGTTTAAGTGTTTTTACACAATTAATTTTAATATTGTCAAAATCATTTGTATATGTACATATTCATTCTAAGATCTCAATCCAGACAATAATAATAGTTCATTAGTGTCCGGATAATTCTCATATATATAAAAAATTAAGTAAAAAACACGAAGAAGCCCAGGATCGGCGGGACATGGACCGGTTCTTTAAATGAAATATTGAATTGTCACGCGAGACGAAGTCTGTGTACAACATTTCAGCCCGTTAGGCTCCGTAGAACCGAATACATAAGCATAATAGATTTGAAAGACTATAAACAGACAACAGGGCAGGTTAAATAAAAGTGTGTAAAAAAAATATCAGACATTTTGTCCATTGCAATTTTTATTTTGCTAAAACAAAACCAGATCACCTTTTATACTCCCGATATAGAGCAGCGATAATCATATAGAGGAGGGCTGTGGATCAGCATCCATGTCGTGCCCCTCGTCAGTACACCCCTCCACCCCCGCTGGGGTAGCTAAATGATCCAATCAGAGGTGACAGACATCCTGGGAGCTCCAACTTGACGAATTCTGGCCTCCAGCGCACATGCTAAATTAATGACTCATAAGGATATCATTTTACACAACGTATCCCAAGTCGTGAATGTCCCTTTTACCATCAGGAGACTTAATTTTAAAATATAAAAACTGCCTTCTCCTTTGTCAGTCCACTGACTTTATGAAAGCCACCCCATGCTCCCGCTTTCATGGGAAGCTGTATGAACATATTTCACCATTCTGGACAGCGCAGGGTGGCGAAGGTGGAAAGGGGGTGCCCGGAACCCCTTCAGATATCACTTGCCACTTATGTTAGCTGTGGCCAAGAATTGAACTTGGGTCGCCAGGTTCAATAGCCGTTGCGCCCACGGATCTACTCAGTACATTTAATGTGGGTCCACACCTGAGCAATCAGTTGTGCAGCCTTGTTGCATGCAACCAATCTCTTTATTTATGCGGACGTCTCTGCAAACAGAGAAATGTTCGCATGTAGAGCAGGTGACGATCAAGTTGCGTGATTTCGAGAGTGATTTGCTAGCTCAACTGATTGTTCCATGGGAACTTTCTTTTTCACGCTCACATGATGTGATGAATCAACAGCATTTGCATGTCTTACTGCCTTTGCAGCAGCCACTCTTTCGCTAGGGTGTTCAAATGCGTTTGTCAAAGCACATACAGTGAGGGAAAAAAGTATTTGATCCCCTGCTGATTTTGTACGCTTGCCCACTGACAAAGAAATGATCAGTCTATAATTTTAATGGTAGGTTTATTTGAACAGTGAGAGACAGAATAAAAGCAAAAAAATCCAGAAAAACACATGTCAAAAATGTTATAAATCGATTTGCATTTTAATGAGGGAAATAAGTATTTTACCCCCTCTCAATCAGAAAGATTTCTGGCTCCCAGGTGTCTTTTATACAGGTAACGAGCTGAGATTAGGAGCACACTCTTAAAGGGTGTGCCCATAATCTAAGCTTGTTACCTGTATAAAAGACACCTGTCAACAGAAGCAATCAATCTATCAATCAGATTCCAAACTCTCCACCATGGCCAAGACCAAAGAGCTCTCCAAGGATGTCAGGGACAAGATTGTAGACCTACACAAGGCTGGAATGGATTACAAGACCATTGCCAAGCAGCTTGGTGAGAAGGTGACAACAGTTGGTGCGATTATTCGCAAATGCTTGAAACACAAAAGAACTGTCAATCTCCCTCGGCCTGGGGCTTCATACAAGATCTCACCTCGTGGAGTTGCAATGGTCATGAGAACGGTGAGGAATCAGCCCAGAACTACACGGGAGGATCTTGTCAATGATCTCAAGGCAGCTGGGACCATAGTCACCAAGAAAACAATTGGTAACAAACAACGCCTCGAAGGACTGAAATCCTGCAGCGCCCGCAAGGTCCCCCTGCTCAAGAAAGCACATATACATGCCCGTCTGAAGTTTGCCAATGAACATCTGAATGATTCAGAGGACAACTGGGTGAAAGTGTTGTGGTCAGATGAGACCAACATGGAGCTCTTTGGCATCAACTCAACTCGCCGTGTTTGGAGGAGGAGGAATGCTGCCTATTACCCCAAGAACACCATCCTCACCGTCAAACATGGAGGTGGAAACATTATGCTTTGGGGGTGTTTTTCTGCTAAGGGGACAGGACAACTTCACCGCGCCAAAGGGATGATGGGCGGGGCCATGTACCATCAAATCTTGGGTGAGAACCTCCTTCCCTCAGCCAGGTATTGAAAATGGGTCGTGGATGGGTATTCCAGCATGACAATGACCCAAAACACACGGCCAAGGCAACAAAGGAGTGGCTCAAAAAGAAGCACATTAAGGTCCTGGGGTGGCCTAGCCAGTCTTCAGACCTTAATCCCATAGAAAATCTGTGGAGGGAGCTGAAGGTTCGAGTTGCCAAACGTCAGCCTCAAAACCTTAATGACTTGGAGAAGATCTGCAAAGAGGAGTGGGACAAAATCCCTCCTGAGATGTGTGCAAACCTGGTGGCCAACTACAATAAACGTCTGACCTCTGTGATTGCCACCAAGGGTTTTTCCACCAAGTACTAAGTCATGTTTTGCAGAGGGGTCAAATACTTATTTCCCTCATTAAAATTCAAATCAATTTATAACATTTTTGACATGCGTTTTTCTAGATTTTTTTGTTGTTATTCTGTCTCTCACTGTTCAAATAACCCTACCATTAAAATTATAGACTGATCATTTCTTTGTCAGTGGGCAAACGTACAAAATCAGCAGGAGATCAAATACTTGTTTTCCCTCACTGTACCTCCCAAACTGTAGTAATTTAATGGAATAGAAAGCTGAGAATATAGTCCAGCGCTTTGCTCAGTTAATTTACTCAAGTAATATACCTTGTTGTTTATAAGGAAAATGCAACACAGTCTCGAGAAAGAGGTCTGAAAATCTATTTTTGTGAAGTTAATATGCATCTACGATTTGAAGCACAAAAAACTACGCACAGTAGGAAACAATGATACGCATGATGTATTGATCTTAACTGTAAGCAATACAGTTTTAAGTGAGTCTTGATTGGGATGTTTGGTCAAATATCTTCAGGGGTAATTTTTGCATAAACCAGATACCTAAAGAATGACTGCAGAAATTAAACAGATTGCACACTGATATTAAAGTATACAGCCCTAATTGGTAGAGAATATACTAAGTGTGAATAGTGCCATTTTATCATCCCATTAGAAACTAAAATTGTTTATCGCAGATTATAGTCATATTTTATTTTAACATATGTATTTTATTTACAAACAGTCTGTTCTTCTATACTCTTTGGTTCTTTTGGTAAAGTCACGTAGGTATAACATAAAATAAATCATGATGTTTCGGGCGCAACACAAGCATCCGTCATCAGGTGGGAAAGCATGCTTTCAAAGCGCCCGAAACGTAGTGATTTGTTTTATTTTATAACTATGTGACTTTACTGAAAGAACCAAAGAGTATGGATTCCTGCAATCACGAAAGTTTAAAATCAAGATAGTATATTCTTCTATAACGCCGCGTCTTTTCATAACGCGAATTGGATATAACGCTATGAATGTATTCTGGAACACATTTTTATAACGCTGATGTGAATTGGATATAACGCGATTGAATGAATGGAACTACGTCGCAGCGCGAGTAGGAATAAGCGGTCGTATAGCATCACACAAGGCATTGGGATCCTGCTGGATGCTTCTAGATGCTACCCACGCACCTCAGTCTTTTTTCAGCCTGCGTGCGCATCTCATGTGTTTTTGCGGACTGTGCTTTAGTCCTATATTACATAGTATTTATTTTTCCATAATGCGGTGTTCTTCAGGAACGCAACTACCATCTTATAGGAGAAAACTGTAAAAAAAAACCCTGTATAATCCCTTGAGATGGAACATCTGTCCAGAGTGTCGAGTAATACCAAGGTACAAAACATAATTTTCCGGAAACCTATAGGATAGTGCAATGCATAATATCAGAGTGCATTTTTAAATAGGAACACACTCAAATTTCGTGGTCATGAAAAGGAAGGAAAGCAAAGGGGTAATTGTAGATTCCATGAAATGTGAAATATCCTTAATTTTGCCTTCCCGCTGTCTATTTTTATGAAGCCAATAAACTTTTGCACCGGTAATTGCCGGAATAATGACCGCTGCGTGTGTTTTCCCACTTTTATAAAGGCCACGGTAACGTGACATTGGTCCAAGGAGCTTACACGTTTTAGCACTAAACCAACGCTTTGCAAAACCTTCAAAACTCGCTAAAACACAACGCAACCTTCAATTTCTACTCTCTGCGTATTTACTTGGATACATAAAATGTAGGTGCGACAATACAACAAAGTGAAATCTTTTCCCACGATTGATGCTTTTTGCGAAATAGGTGACTAAATTCGTTTATACGTGAATTTCTGGAGTTGTAGATAATGTATTTCAATCATCCTGTTTAGTTCAACATTTATATGCAGTTGCATACACCTGCATATCTGTACACAATACCTGCGTAAATCCCTAATCAAGAAAAGATGCTGCTTCAAGCATTCCCTATAACCATTCCCCTCGCTATTTATTTAAGATCTCAAATGTTTTGTATGGCTATTTTCTTTGATCATACTCTTCAAAATGTACAGTTTTCGATTTGTCTTTATAGTTTCGAAAATATATTTAAACAAAAAAGGTAAAAAAGGAGAGGAATATGGAAAAACTGTTTTGTAAATGAGGCATCTATAAGCAATACATCGTTTAGTGCAATCTGAGCCCTCGCAGTGTATGCTGCTGAGTATTGTAGTGTAAATTATAACACAAAATATAGGTATAGTGGTGGTGAGACTTACTGCCAGCCTCAGATACGACGGCAACTGTCATCAAGAGCACAGCAATTGTTAGTTGAGTCTTCATTTCTTGGCAGATGTGGTCAATTGAAAATGAATGAACACACAAGACACTATATATTTTCCCCTTTTCAAATGTTCCACTTCACAGTTTGTGCCAATGGTCACTCTTCTCCTGCTCGGTGGTCTCCACGATATTTGTGTGGTGTATTGAAATTCTTTTACTTATATATGGCACTCCACTGTGACGCACGACATTTATGGCGACTTAAGTCCGTGCCACGCCTGTGTAGGATGACCTTGCGTTTGCACTAAAAAGACAATTTAATATTTAAACAGACCAAAGATTAACCTAACTGTTAAAATAAATTACACCAAAATATTTTTGAGCATATTTGCAGGAGTTTTTATTTATTCATCACAGACGAGCAACCCACCCGACCTTTGGACGTTGCTGTCATCTCATCCGCTCGCTCATCCGTCCGTCCATCCGTCCGTTTATCCACCCTAGATGGAGTACCCTGGGGGCAAGATGTTAACTACCTCGCCTGATATACAGGAGGTAGTGTGTTCGATCCTGACTCTGACACCCGTATATTTGGAGTTTGCATGTTCTCCCCGTGGTCACGTGGATTTTTCTCTGGGTCCTTTGATTTTTCCCTCCGCATTTATAAACATGTGTTTCGAGTATTTGGATGCTATACATTTTCACTTGATAGGCCACTTCTAATTGGGCTATCATTTGTGGCCAGGTCGCTCCTGAAAAATAGCTCTCTAGCTCAGATGGCCTTACCTGGTAAAATAAAACTAGATAAAGTAGATTAGCTTAAATAGCCAGCCAGTAAGACTATTCAAGTTATATAGAGCCCTGCCTCTCTCCACATTGCCTTCTCTGTGCTGTATATCGCAATATATCTATATGCCTGACATTGTTTCTGTTTCTCTCTTCCTCCGTCCCCACTTCTACCTCTCCTTCCCTCCACTATATCCTACTCACATCCCCCCTCCCGTCGCATCTCTCCCGTCGATCTGCTTCTTCCTGTCTCCATCTCTCTTGCCCTCTCCCTCCACCGCTAGCTGTTTGCCTTGCTCTCCTCTTTCCATTTTGCTCTCTCTTTCATCTCCGTTTCACACTGTTTTACTCTCTGCCCTCACCTCTCCTCTATGTTCCTTTCCGTGTCCCTCTACCTCTCCTCGCTCCGCCGATGTTCTTCAGGGGCCGAGTGCTCGTCGCTAAGACCCTGGCTGCATCCGTGCTGTGGCACAAGACCAAGGCCCTCCAGCCTCCTGCTTGGCTACTCACCAGAGTCAACCGCTCACTCGCGCACTTCGTCTGGCATGGGAAGCACTGGTTCAGGCCGGGCGTTCTCTGCCTGCCGGTGGGCGAGGGCGGCCAGGGTCTGGTGGACATCACCGCCAGGGTCATGAGTTTCAGGCGGCTGCTGTACGACTGGGATGAGCTACCCTGGAAGTTGCCGGCCCTCGCCCTGCTGAGGAATACAGAGGGGTGCCTGGTGTACGGAAAGGAGCTCTTCCTGATGGACCTGAGCTTGGTCGACTACACGAGGCTGCCAGGTTATCACCAGAGCCTTTTGGACGCGTGGCGGAGCTTCGAATGGAGCAGAATGCACGCGCCCTAAGACCTCGCACAGTTTCTGAACTAGCCCTTGTTCTGCAACGGCCTATTCCAGGGGATCAGAGGAGAGAGGACCCTGGCTCTACGCCTCACATCGGCAGGGCTGCGGGCAGTCTTCGACCTCGTGCAGGCCCACCAGCACAAGTGGAAGACCACAGCTGAGATCGCCAGCACCGCGGGACTCCGCTCCATGCTCGCCGGGGAGAAGCTGGGGCGGGACGTCGCTCCGCGCCATGAAGGAGCTGCGCCTGAAGCTGGAGGCGCTGGGGGACGGTGGCAGCCTTCCACCCCTCCTCCTCCTTCTTCCCGGAGTTGTGCTTCTTCTGTATGCAGCCCCCTGGCCACAGCGATTTCGGCAAGCTACTGAAGCTCCGAGGCTGCAGGAACGTGTCCCTGAAGAGTGCCCCAAACAAAGCGCTCCACACGTGGCTGTGTCAAGGCGCTGCATTCCTGGGACCTCGCCGACCTACCGGACACAAAATGGAGAGACCATTTCTTTCCCCTCATTGTGGCCGCCCCCCAGTGGAAACAAATGTACAAGTCTCCCGTAGCCAAACGCTGCGGTGACCTCCAGTGGAGGTTGGCACACTGGATGTTGCCATCGGCCGTGTGGCTCAGCCGAATCTCGCTGGGGGTAACAGACTTGTGCATTTTCTGCGGTGCCAGGGAAAATCTGCCCCACCAGTACTTACGCTGCCAGTGGCTCAACCCAATGTTCCGCCTTTTGGTTGCTGGCGACTGTGTGTTTGGTATCGAATTGCCTCCAGTGCTGTTGCTGCTGGCGGAAATGATAACTATTTAAAAGTCAAAAGTCTCTATCTCTCTCACTCACCTCCCTCCTCGATCTCTGTCCTCTATCTCTCTCTCTCGCTCATCTACCTCCTCGATCTCTCTCCTCTATCTCTATATCTCTCTCACCTCCCTCCTCTATCTCTCTATCTCTCTCTATCACCTCCCTCCTCTATCTCTCTCCTCTATCTCTCTATATCTCTCTCTATCACCTCCCTCCTCTATCTCTCTCCTTTATCTCTCACCTGTATCGCATGTGCGCGGAATCAACGGCTGGGGTGGAGGGTGGTTGGGGAGGGAGCGGAGCCAGCGAAATTGTCAGTGCGCGACAATGAACCCGGTCCCACGAACCTGATTTGTTTTTCCTTAGTCACGGCTAACATCGGTGGTGAGTGATTTTAATCTGAATCGGTCTTGGGCCCCCTCCCCTCTTCCTCGACACCAGTGGTTCTTAATATTTTACTGCAACCTGCACCCCTTTGGTTTTTAATCGTTAACATTTTGTATAACGTTAATAAATACATAGGGGTTTCATGAAACAAAGTAGCTGTACTTACGTGCCCGTGCTTAATGTGTTTTCGATTATTTACCTTAAAAAAATCTGGCCATGCCTCGCACCCTCAGAAAGGGCATCTCGCACCCCCAGCAGGTGTGTGTACACACCAGGTTAAGAACCACTACTCAACACCAACCTGCACAGACTGAAACATGTGAATTATGGGCAACCTCCCACCCCTCGACACAGCGAGGGATATCCCTTCATCTTGGCGGTGGATTGACAAAGAAAATTAAAAAGATTATTCCTGATGAATATAATCCACTGGTACGTTTGCTCTTCGTCACCAAAGTCGGTTTTCCAAACGCATTCCAACTCTCTCTCATCCTCCTCTCGATTGTAGGCATGATCCCTGAACATGCCTACAATAATGACCGAGGTATTCATACCGTGTTCCTTTCGCGTCCCTCCCAAGAGGTGCCTTCAACTGTTTAGAAAACGTTGGTGGGCGTGGCTCTTGTTCCGCTCAGATTTATCGTGATCTCAACTTGCTATGATAAAAATCCGAGATGGTTAATATTTTCTCCATTTATTTGGCCTGCCTTCCTTTTTATCCAAGCCACTTTTCACGCTAAACACTTGTTCCATTTCAACCGTGAATCTTTCTTTTTTTTATAAAGAGCGTGCACATTCTCTGCTACGACGTACGGGTGAGAAACGTGGACCACTGCTCAAACAAAACGGAAAAGCATTGCAAAGAAGCAAATTATGCAGAAAGAGATCCCCTGGCTGCGCATTTCCACCGAGAAGAATCGGAACAAATGGATCGGAGGTCAAACGCGAGCAAGACGCATCGTATTGACTCTTAAAGAAAGTGTACCCAGAGGATCCACAGTAATGACAGGCTCACTCAGCGCGTGTATGCTATCTTATTTTTCGGTTCTGTTTGGGTATTTTTCTCTACTCCCCCCTCTGCCCCACCTCGCTTGTCTCATCTTCCCCTCCCCTTAAAAATACCACGTTTCCGATCGTTGCCCCTACTACGTGTGGGTAGGTAGGGGGGCAGTGATCCCAAATAACTTTCCCCGAATCCGACAGCACGTGGATTGGGGCTTGTCGTTCGCGAAATATCTGTACCCCCCCCCCCCCCCAGATTTGACGTCACAGCTCACTTGCCTTGCAAAAAATATAACCATTATAGAGCTCCCCCCGCTCCCAAAAAAACCCAAAAGTGTATTTTTATAATATTTGCATGGTGTACAGTCTGGAAAGTACCCACATGGCAAATTTCCAGTTTGTTGCATGTCGGGAAGTACGCTAGACATTTTGAACAGACACACATTCACAACTTTGCCTTTTATATATATGGAGATATAGTAAGTGGGCTGGGATAAGACACGTCGCTAGATGGGATGGCCGAGTGCTCGATGCTTACGATGGAGATGGGAAAACCCAAGCAAGGAATACGCCCCAAGAGGGCAGCTAATGAGGAAATTAAAAAGAAATCAACTCGTGTGCAGCGGCTGACTTAGATTGTTATATCACGGGATGGTTAATATTTTCTCCATTTATTTGGCCTGCCTTCCTTTTTATCCAAGCCACTTTTCACGCTAAACACTTGTTCCATTTCAACCGTGAATCTTTCTTTTTTTTATAAAGAGCGTGCACATTCTCTGCTACGACGTACGGGTGAGAAACGTGGACCACTGCTCAAACAAAACGGAAAAGCATTGCAAAGAAGCAAATTATGCAGAAAGAGATCCCCTGGCTGCGCATTTCCACCGAGAAGAATCGGAACAAATGGATCGGAGGTCAAACGCGAGCAAGACGCATCGTATTGACTCTTAAAGAAAGTGTACCCAGAGGATCCACAGTAATGACAGGCTCACTCAGCGCGTGTATGCTATCTTATTTTTCGGTTCTGTTTGGGTATTTTTCTCTACTCCCCCCTCTGCCCCACCTCGCTTGTCTCATCTTCCCCTCCCCTTAAAAATACCACGTTTCCGATCGTTGCCCCTACTACGTGTGGGTAGGGGGGCAGTGATCCCAAATAACTTTCCCCGAATCCGACAGCACGTGGATTGGGGCTTGTCGTTCGCGAAATATCTGTACCCCCCCCCCCAGATTTGACGTCACAGCTCACTTGCCTTGCAAAAAATATAACCATTATAGAGCTCCCCCCCCCTCCCAAAAAAACCCAAAAGTGTATTTTTATAATATTTGCATGGTGTACAGTCTGGAAAGTACCCACATGGCAAATTTCCAGTTTGTTGCATGTCGGGAAGTACGCTAGACATTTTGAACAGACACACATTCACAACTTTGCCTTTTATATATATGGAGATATAGTAAGTGGGCTGGGATAAGACACGTCGCTAGATGGGATGGCCGAGTGCTCGATGCTTACGATGGAGATGGGAAAACCCAAGCAAGGAATACGCCCCAAGAGGGCAGCTAATGAGGAAATTAAAAAGAAATCAACTCGTGTGCAGCGGCTGACTTAGATTGTTGTATCACGGGATTGGCAGAGAGGGTGGAGGCTGCTCGTTGGATTGTTGCATCGCAGGACTGGGGGACATGTTGTAGGATTGTAGAGCCCTTCAACCAGCAGTGGATAGTCTATGGCTAATAAAGATAGATTTTTAAAATACATAACATAATGTACTGTGTGTTATACAATGTTCCCTTAATAGTATAATTAAGCTTTCTAATTATGTAGGAATTAACCAATGTTCTTACATTCGTGGCTCATTAACAATGCTAATACTGTATCAACAATACCGGAGCAGATGTATAATCGTCCCAACACCATCATCATCAGCAATGGATAATCCACACCATGCGATGAAGATCTCAAGCTACCACCATCCGTTCGCCATGCCACGACGTAGTGATCCACCGAGCACCTGTTAACGAGACAGTTTGATCGCGCCATTTCCTCGGCAGACGTCCTCTCGAACACGCGTAATTCCTTGACCACCGCTCTGTCACGATTCTTGACCATCGGCCATCATTCATTCCAGCGGCGTATCCTGCCCCAAGGCCACGCAGATTTTTTTGGCAGTTTGAATAGTGTCTTAGACCTGCGTATCTTCCCAAAGCCACGCGCCCCTAGTTCTGTTCGGTGTTGTGATTCCAAGCAAGCGCATCTCCACGTTTGTTTTTACACTTTTCAGTTTTCCTACACCAGATGAGCAAATAAGTTACTCACATTTTACTTGGAATGATCATCACCATGCACATAATCGGACTACATTTCACCCAACCACTGTCTCAACAACACCCCCTCCCTCTAACAATAGCACAATTATCGGCATTCCAGCCATCAAAATGTGAGATACTAGTCGATGGAAACCGAGATCCAGATTGGACAACATTGTGTGGCTGTATAGGAAACTCAACAATGTTAGCGTAAACAGACTCTTCGAAGAAAATTCAGTCATGCGCATTTCAGTTCATGGAGCACAAAAGGCGTTGCTCTTCAATGTATTTTTCCTACCGTTGCTCATACAAGACCCTCTGCCACTGCTGCCAGGAGGCTCCGGAGAGCCCTCATTAATTTTTGGCCTACTCCTCCACACTGGCCAGACGTCTTGGAAGACGACCGGGTGATGGGTGGCCCACGCCAGTAGTCCAAACACTTGTGGAGGCGAGGTTTGGTGGGTTGGACAAAATGACAATGTTTTGAGGCTTGTTTTTGTTTCTTCCCAGAGTCATGAAGTTGCAATACCCTGGCGTGCCAGCTATAAACTAAAGTATACAAGTAATCATATTTTTAGCTCTCTTTGCAGAAGCGACCTGGCCACAAATGATAGCTCAACGAAGTGGCTTGTGATGTGGATATTTATAGCAGCCAAAGACACTAAATGCGTGTTTCTATATTTAGAGGGAAAAAAACGGAGGACCTGGAGAAAAGTCCACTCGACCACGGGAAGAACATGCAAACTCCAAATATACAGGCATCGTCAGGGTCGAGATCGAACCCGCGACCTCCTGCATACCAGGCGAGGGAGTTCACATGCATACTGAATGCATTTTTGCAAAAGTGTGAACTTATATCATCTGTCCCTGTACGGGATAGAGCGTTGCTCCCGCGCATGCATGGGTTTTTCTTAAGGGGTGCTTCGATTTCCTCCCAGATGTAGAAACATGAAATGGCTGAAATATCTTATTCCAGTATACAGTATAGAGAAGGGCAGAGCGACTTTTGGTGATGGCCAGCTCACCACCTGGCAATATTCCAGCTTGTCTGTTGTTCCAAACGATTGTGAGATGTAATTTGCACGAATCACTCCATATATAATTAATCATAAAACTAGAATTTATCATTAGCTTCGGTGGAGTCCCACACTTTACCTCTCCATACAGAATCTACCGATCGGCTATCCGTGGTGTGCTAATTTATACTGCTGGGTGGACATAAGGGGACAGATTTCACAAACTTGCTCCATTGTTTCAACTGTGGGATCAGAATATTAAAACATCCCACGTTTCTGATGAAACAATGCAACGCAATACATTCCATAACTAATTTGTAATCGGGTTCGTAAAGTCATCATTTATCAATGCAATACATGTTGTATAGGTTGTGGAAGTAACCTCATCTGATGAAAGTCACGGACATAATTAAGCAAGTCAAGTTTGACACTTTACAAAGTGTCAAACTTGACTTGCGATCTTTTACTCGCCGTGTTATGCAACCTCGCGTTAACTTTGAACAGGCATTGTTTATCAGTGCTATATTGACGGTCTCTGTGTCCAATGATGGTTGGGCCATTCTTTCTCAGGGATAAGCCCTTTGGCACAAAGTTAACCATTAAATAGGTTTCACAGTGGCGGGCTGGTCCTCGCTGCTGACATGATTGGCGTGTGTGTAACGAGTGCCATCCGGTGTTTTAAAACAAGGTAGAGTGGTAATGTTATTGTTGATATTGTGTTCGGTGCAGAGCTAGGATGCATTGTCAATTAAGCAAAAAATGTACATCATCTTACTCGAACCCTTTTAAAACATGCTGGGAAGAGGTGGGGACACGTTTTCTCCCAACTATCATTGTGCAATTCGATGAACTCCTCTACTTACGAACAACCCTATACGTTTTGATTTAAAGCTTTCGTGACTGCAGGGATTCATATTCTTGGTTCCTTCGGTAAAGTCACGTAGAAGGGAAACAATAAAAAAAAATATATAAAATAATAAAATTCTCACGACGTTTCGACTGCAACACAAGCAATCATCATCAGGTGATGATTGCTTGTGTTGCAGTCGATTGCTTGTGTTGCAGTCGAAACGTCGTGATAATTTTATTGTTTTATATATTTTTTATTGTTTTTATTGTTTCCCTTCTACGTGACTTTACCGAAAGAACCAAGAATATGAATCCTATACGTATGTCCAGTTGCCTGTTCGGACCGACAGTCGTAAGTTCAACCACCATGCAATAGATGGCGGTGGTGGCATATGCATCTGCAGGAGATTTTCCTATTTATAAAGCCATTCCCCGTGTTTAATGTACATGCCGTACACCATGTTTGGAATCGACAGAAGTAAGTTGGACTTACGAACAAATAGACTTACAAACAGACCTCTGGAACCTACTCAATCGTAAGTAGAGGAGTCCCTATAGTCGATTACTTAAAAAAAGTAGTGTATTTATGTCTGTTGAACATCTTTCTCACCGAAATCAGATAAACCCAGCTCTAGTGTACGGTACAGTATTTACTCAGCCTTATGCTTATATAATATTTTGCATAAAGTTTTTATGATTTCAATTGAAATGTCACAGTTGAATCAACACGTTATATGCCAGGTTTTTATTATTATTTATTTTTTAAAGATAATTTTGCATGCTCTGGCCAGGTTGTGCATTTTGTTCAGTGTCTTTCCTCAACCAGAGATATAAAAAACGATTTATAAACAGTGCATATGAGTTTGAAGCTCTGGTATGTAATATTGTATCCAATAACACATAATTAATTAAAAAGATAAAGGAGGTATGTAAAATATAATTTGTTGGCAATTTTGCAAGCAATCTAAAGTTGCTGCCACAATGTAGTAATAGTTAGCGCACAGGACTTCCAATCCAAGAGGTCACCAGTTCAACCTCTTGGTTCGGTCGTCGAAACAATGGGGAAAGTTTTTTTTTTAACTCATCCCCGCCGTCTCTGTCGATCTAGCAGTATGAATGGGTGCACCACAGCTAGTCGAGGGGCACTGCGGGTGCCACGGTGGTGAGATGTTAACTACCTCGCGTGGTATAGAGGAGGTTGTGGGTTTGATCCCCGACCCTGACGCCTGCTGTATATTGGGAGTTTGTATGTTCTCCCTGTGGTCGTGTGGATTTGAATCAGGGTCCTTCGGGGTTTTCTCTCTACATTTAGGAACACGCCTTTGGAGTATTTAGCTGCGAGAAATGTTCACGTGATAAGCCACTTCGTTGAGCTATTATTTGTGGCCTGGTTGCTTCTGAAAAAGAGCTATATAATTCAGTCGGCCTTACCTGGTAAAATAAAAAAAACAGTTTAGTTTTTCGTTAAAATTGTGGGTACTCCAAGGGGCCGTCCATAAATGACGTCACGCACCTGGGGGGGTCAGACATTTGTGACGATGTATGACGAGAGGGGGGGTTGAGAAATGTGACGTCACATCAAAATGCACAACTTAAATAAATATAGACAACACGTTCTATTTTTCTACTTAATTAAATAGACGGTTTAATAAATGTTTTCTCCTACAACATCAGAGTGCAGCGCCACATTAAATACGCACCACAATGACAATAGTTTAAAGCGATTTGAAGCATGTTTTATTGTTTTGGGGTGGGGGGGCAGCACTTTGTGATGTCATATTTGAGGGGGGTCTGACTTTTTGTTACGTCGTGTGACGAAGGGGGGGGGGGGGTCAAAATCGCGTGACGTCATTTATGGACGGCCCCCAGCCTCTTTGAAGATGTCTGGGCAGCGTAGAAGGGGAGGCCAAAATACCATCGAAAGCAAGGGTCGACAACCTGAGGAAATGGAGCCGCATGCAGCTCTTTAAGGACTGCTTCGTGACGTCATTTATTAAAGAGCCACCGTCTCGACTTAACTTTCGTGACTGATGGATTTAATATTATTTGGTTCGTTCGGTAAAGTCACGTAGATTGACGTTTCGATCGCAACACAAGCGGTCGCCATCCTGATGACGAGCGCTTGTGTTGCGATCGAAACGTCGTAATATATATCCCGACTCCTGATCTAGAGGGACTCTCTAAAGCCCTCTCTAGTAAAGGTCCTTCCTTTCGCACAAGTCAAATTGTGGCGCAAGGTGAACTTGCAAAAACGATATAATCGTTGCACGCAAGATCAGCAGCCGCCTGGACGAGGTGGTACAACTTTGTATTATTGGTAGCTCATAATCCGCTCGTAGGCGATGCACAATCAGTAAATTTATGGGTAAATGGGTTACGTACAATAATGAGTGTTAAGTGATATTTTGTATAAGTTAGAATTGACATGTACGTGGGAACCCATGTGGCATGCTGGGAATGGGCGCAGCTGAGCGTGCGGTCCTAGAAGGCTGAGTGGTGACTTGGTGGAATCACGTTGTAGGCCTTTACTGGGGCGTGAATAAAAAGGCATCATTCCGCGGTGCCGACAGCGACTCTTGGATATCTCTTTGTGCGGCGAGGTGGCGAGATATCAACGCCAAACAGAGTAAAACACAGGCGCTCCGAGTTACAATCGTGCAGGTGACTCGGATGTTAGTTTTGTTTAGTGCACGGGCCACATTACTCACAATCCACTGTGGGGTTGGCTGGAGTGAGCTGGAGAGTTGTAGATACTGCACGAGGGATTCATCGCACTCATGGTGCAGCTGCACTCGACGATGATGCGCATCATCTAGGGAACTCTTCAACCAGACGACTCCTCTTTTCCATGGCTTCAGGTCCTGAGGCAACATTGCTCTCCCCCGTCACATCGGACGGGAAGTTGCAACTAGCGAGCTACTGGAGAAGATCAATGCCAAACGAAGCCTCCCCCCCCCCCGCTACACAAAGATCTCCAAAATCACCTTGCCGCAACGTCTTCCACCATGTATGTTGAACTTCTTTCGCACCGTACGTAACGAAACCGTGCTAAATCATCACGACACCCACTGCGGTCCAAGCAGCCACGCGAGGACTACTCGACAGAGAACCGGCTGGCGGGATGAACGGAAAGCTAAATCGGCACCAAACCAGTAAATCACCGCAGATCTTGGAGTCTGTTCATCTGCCTTACAACCTGCCATGCCCGTCAGAGGACTTTGCTGGTGTTGTATATGTTGGGTATGAAAATTTGATGAAAATAATAAAAATTTTATGAAATTTGTAAACATGCGTAATTATCAGAAATTATGTTAATGTATGTCATTATGCACATTGATTATGCTAATTCGAGAGATAATTGTATTAATGTATGCGAGTGTGTGTGTGATTATGCTAATGTAAGCCTTTATGATAATTAGGCCCCACCTCGCTGACGAGGGTAAGATTATCAATCGGGATCATACAATTAGTCGTATGAGGTTATGCAGGTGTGATGTAAGTACGCCAGATTAACTCGGCTTCGTTGTTCAGGTTCGTATTATCAATTTTATTCTCGATTTAACATTTACTGATTATATATTAGTGTTTTATGTCAGGTCTCCAAATTCAAATCTCATCGCAGGATACAGTCCTTATAAATAAGATTATTATGCATGAACTCAGGAAAAAAACACTCGGTCACTTCTGTGTTTAAGCAATTTTTTTCTAAATGAAACCTTAACTCTATAATATGCGAACTCTCAGGCTTGGAATTATCAACACAGTACCATCGGGGAATTCCCTCAGGTCGCAGTACATTTAACCATCAATGATTGCGTTGTTTCACTTTGGCAACTGCACATATGATTAATTCTGCCGCGTAACACGAGCTTAGTTGGTGATAGGAGAGTTTTAACACCGGCATGCGCGATATTCTAAACAAAAACCTTAAAACTATAACATGCGAATTATTATGCTTGAAATTGTCAGCACAGTACTCCAGGCGATGGTCCCCTCATTGACCATACATTCAAGTCTCAATAATCACGTTGTTAATTGGGTAACAGATCAATTGATTACTTCAGAGTACCACGAGCATACACGGCAAATACAAATAAAAAGTCCTTAAAAATTAATACGATGATATTCATGCGAAAGGCGATCAAAGCAATTATTATACCCCAATGGCACAAATATACGTCAATAGATTCATCGGCAAGATTATATAATGAACAAGATGTCTTGGAATAAGGTGTGCGGCGGTACGTGCCCTCCCACGGGAGATTAATAAATTTGTGGACAAGATTGTATGATACCAATTCGTGGACATTATTTATGATACCGGTTTAACACGATATTTTCCTGTGAGCGTATAGCTTTGTGACGAAGGTTTCAAAAGTTTAAGTTGTATCGATGAATCTATTGGTAATTATGTGGTTGGAAGTAAAATCACAAAAAAAATACTGTACTTATAAACGACGTATTCTCATCACTCGTTGAGCCGAGATGCCTTCACGGCCAGCTGATGGTTCAGGTACTTGATAATTAGGCTTCTTATTAATGATTCGTGTATGTGTTGAGTGTTGTGAATTGGGTTGAGTGGGGGTGTGTTCTGGATCAATTATTTGCGTCAAGAAGACGCCAGGTGCTGCGGTGGCAGTGTGAGTATCTCTATGGGGAGGGCTTTCACCTATCTGTTAGAGCTTTTAACAGACAACGGGACAAGAAGTCACAGCTCATCGAGACGCTGACCTTCCTCAAAAGATACCGCGATCACAAACAGCTTAAAGGTCGTGATCTAAGCGTGGCTTTTTTCACTCCAGCGCTGTCCTCCAGACAGTCTCGTCCCTTCACCTGATGAAGGCCGCTTGTGTTGTGGCCGAAACGTCGTGATTTTTTGTCATTTTATTTTTACCTACGTAACTTTACCCAATAGAACCAAAGAGTATAGTGTGAGTATCATATGTATAGCTGGATTCCTTCTTTCACGGCAGCCGGGTTCGGCCCACAACTGGTTGACGAGTTGACCCGGTGCTCGTCGTTGGCGCGATGATCCGTCGGCAGATGGCGCCCGCAGCTCGTCCGCTGGCAGTTGACACGGCGCTCTTTCTGCCCTCTGGTGGCTGATGCTGGAACTCTCGTCAGCTTAGCTTTACCTGCTGGACTCTTGTGAGTGTCGAGGTTCAGAGCGGAATGCTTTTTGAGCGATACTTCTTGTGATGGTGCTGAATTCGCACGGCGTAGCATGTCGCTAAACAGCGAGCCTCGCCATTCTGGGTGAGTTGTTGAGTCTTCTTCTGCGTTGGTGGTTGGCTGGTATCTTCGGGTTGGTCGCCGTCTTCTGCTTTCAATGCTCGCGGGTCTGTCTTTTTACGCCAAAGTTTCTCTCTCTGGCTCCGCCTTCTTACAAAGGACCGGATCTCTCTTTGATCTAGCTCTGTGTGGTGGGGGTATGGATTGTCGTGTGTCCGTAAGTGTGTGTGTCATTTATTGGGGTAATATTAGTCTCATCAAGGCATGGTCCCCTCGCCTTCCTCAAGTTATAAACGCCATCAAAAGGAAACAGATGCTCAGAGTGTGTCTTTTATCTCACTCTCTGCGTTAATGAATGTGGAAGGAGGGACGAGCCTCCTCCGGACGAGCCCTCCCCCCCCCGGTGTGACATTTTCCGACGCACAAAGGGTGTGTTGAGGCTTTTAAAGTTAACATTTATTTTATCATAGTTTGGTACCGTACCACCTGCAGTTATGATTCTGTATGCGACTCAAGGTATGTTGTGGTATTGTTTCCATCATGGTGTTTGATTTGTATTTCCAAGAGGAGATGCTCTCTCGAGCGTATGCAAATTCTTATCACGTGCTGCTGGAAGACAAAGGCGGCCGGGAGTTTCTCTTTCTCTCTAGCTGGCCCTTGGTTTAACACTGCACAAATATGATTCGGTTTTATGTTTCCCAAGATTGGTGATTTAACACCGTCACCACGACGCACTTCCCCGGGATTGATTAATTTTCGTTCCCCCATCTGTATCCAGGGATCCGTGCTGTTATGCTTGAGTTATTATTTATTTTTAAAAAAAATTTGATGCCCTGAGTTTAAGAGGTAAGCATCTTGACTGTTGGAATTCGTATTCCTTGGTTTTTGCAAGGTCGTGTGACGGCAAGATGTAATGTAATTTAAGGTGAACAACGTTACCATTAATGTTGTGTCACCCGCTATGTGGATTGTGGTTGTTTTTTGTACTTTTGTTAACTAAAAACTTGTCTGCCCGGTTTCGCTTCCTGGAATTCCCCCTCGGCTTCATTAGTAATTCCCCCTCCCCTTTCCCTCTTTGATTTTGGGGTTTTATTACTTTATGGCTGACCCTTTCCGTTGGTGGGAGGGGAGGGTGTCATAGTCCTTGCGAGAGCGACAAGACAGCTGCTCGAAAAAGGGGGGGGGGGTCGTTTGTTTGTGCTGCCAACGACCCCGCGAGTGATTTCTTTAAAAAAAATACCAGCAATATCATTATTAATATACATTTTGGAAAAAAGGCCTATATATCCAGACAGGGCAAGGTCTCTGTGCAGCCAATAGCAATCGCCACCGATGGGGTCTTCGCGACAAAATCCAAATCGCAGCTGTGGCACGATACAATGTCACTTATATTGGTGATGGCTATCCACTGGCTTCAGCGGAGTTGGACGAGAACTCCATATGGCCAACCGTGGACACTACCGAATGGCCCTACGGTTACGCAAACGCTGATTGAAAAAATAAAACAACAACCTTACAGTACCATTTCCAAATAACGTTGACAACATTGCCAGCATTGATATCGCTTCACGTGCATCTATGCTGCATGCCGGAGGTGAACCAAAACTGCAGCTCCCGGACAAAGTGAAGTTAAAGAGACGCAGCTAATTTGTAACCCTGGATTTTATTTGAAACGGGAAGAATATGTGAGCGAAGTTTATAGACGAGTACTCACAGGGGCACTCTTGACGTTTATCCAAATGAAAAATTCCACAGCCAACCAGCACGAGCGAACCGGCCGCGTGACTACCGCACGTATGTCTTGTAGCACTAGGCCACGTTAACATTGTGGGATGTGGCATGCCGGGTCAAGAAGTTTGGCCAACCTTGATATTTAAACGGTGCTGTGTACCCTTACAAAATTGTTCAATGGAAGTTCCGTTCAAGCTTAGCGACTCTCCATAACCTACCGTTGGTATTCCATGGATCTCGATTATGGAAATTATATTTAAATATGCAAATGATTTCCTTACATGGGATGTTCCATGCCTTAACCTGTGAACACCGATTAACAGTATATAACGTGAGTTAATGCACACAACGTATACGTGTAAAACATTTTTGTGTGCTTTCCCTCATAATATTATTGCGATTGTGCTATGGGTGGCACATCATGAGACAATCGATTCAGAACTTGTACAGGGCGCTGCACTCACTCCAGGAATGAAAATTACCCACAAAAGTGGCTTTCACAGACCTACTTCGGATATCCCCTTCAAGTGACTTCTGGTCCACGCGCAGTAGGGGGCAACACGTCGTCACTCAATGCACTACAATATACAGTCACTAATCTAATACCAAAGCAAATGTTTGTGTTTTACAAACTGAAATGTAACCGAAAATAAACGTAACAACGATTTTTATATTATTGATTTTGCAGTTACCAGCGACCAGGCTGAGGCCACCAACTCATTACATTTAAGAACCGAGTTTAGTTACGGGTTCCAATCCAGTTACAATGTGAAAAACATGTTATTCAACACAGTGTTGGATATATAGGCCTTTTAAATGTTTTTATATTAATAATAATATTTGCGAAAATATATATTTTTAATAATAATCAATAAATAATAAATATACACCCTCAAACCGACAAGGACCAGCAGCCAGCAGCTGGAGGTCGTAAAAAGGCCATTAAAATAAATAAATAATAAAGCCGGGACTCTCCCCTCGAACATTAGGCCGCCAGGAGATGAACCATAAAAGGTAATAAACCAAGTCAAAGGGAATTCCAGGTGCCAAGGGCTCCATCTTGGAAATCCTAGACAAGCGAGTTTAAACAATTTTCCTCTCCTTTGCTATTAAAACAACGGCTAAAGTTAAGAACTCAACAACAAGAATAAGCTAACATTAGCGATCCTCACACTCATTCCAATTAAAAACCAGGCCACAATCTACATCAGTGAATCATTACCCATTTATTAATTCGATACTAAATGTTATTTTCACCTTTATTAATTTTCTGCACGACCTGACCGAAGCATCAAGAATAGTTCTGGCAGTCAGGGTTATTCCTAAGTCAAAACGAATTCTCTAACCTCAGGACATCAGGAATAAAATAAAATAAATGATAACTCATACATAATAGCTCGGACCCTCGTATACAGGCGAGGAGCAAAAGTTAATACAATGTTAAATCACAAATTTTGGGGACAGAAACAGATAATAATGATGCAGTGTTACATCAAGGGTTATCGAGAAGGAATGAGGCAGAATGGGATGGGCTTACACAGCCAGGATAAACTGTGTTCCAGAGAGACCCCGGCCGCCTTTGTCTTCCCACAGCGCGGGAGAGAAAGGAATTTAACGCCAGAGCTCGTGTTACTCTTTATCGCGTGGATCATCTGTGCACACGGAGGACGGTGATCACAGGAAGGAAAACAGATTGCCTAATAAACACACAACAACAACCGCCATTCGCCACTAAGTGGCGGTGACGTCACCACGACGCTTGTGCCAGGCCATGTGCACCTTGAGGCCACGATAAATACACACACAGACACACACACACAGACCATACCCCACCCCCACAACGCAGAGTGAGCATCTGTTTTTTTTCCTCTCGCAAGAGACGCGCAGGGGGGGGAGATTTTTTTTGGATAAAACAGCAGCACGACACACACAATAGGGGCTCTCGACAGTTCAACAAGGCACAGCTCGGCGAGCGCCAGAAGAGGGCGGCGAGCGGCAGACTCCCAGGGGCCCCGCGATCAACTGAGGATGGGGAGGCTCGCCGAGTAGCGATGTATCAACGAGCGTGAGTTCAGAGCTGAAAGACGAAGTATCGCTCAACGACTTTTATTTCTACATCGAGTGCCAGCTCTCAGCTACAGCGCAACCAGCACCATCAAGCAAGAGTGCCAGCTGCCAGCGGCCAAGCGTTGTGCTGACTTGGCTCATCCGGCAGTGGAAAGAGCCTGATCAGCCACCCGTGAGCAAAAGAGTCAGCGAACCAGCAAAGAGTGCGTTCGAACATCTCCACAGAGAGAGCACGTGCGGTGCAGCTACTACAGCAGTGTAAGGAGCCTGCTGCTGCTGCCAGCGAACCAGCGGCGAGCGCGTTCGAGCATCTCCACGGAGAGGGCACGTGCGGCGCAGCCCTCCAGCAGCGGAAAGAGCCTGTATCTGCCAGCACAAGCAGCCAAGCCGACGCCCCGAGCAAGAGAACAAAGCAGTTCGTATAGCCCTCCCCCACACTCACACCCTCACGACGCATCACCCGGCGTCTGCTTCATGAAGACACACAACACGCATATCGGGACAATCAAGAAGAGTGACATTCCAAGGTGGTGCATTGAATATCAACTGATCGTGAAGAACATTGCTACCCATTGAGTTACGTGGATACGGTCATTTAGAAGTATCTCAGTCGTTAGTTTTCTTTTTAATGGCATAATCTTGTCGATGAATCAATTGACGTATACTTCTGCCTTTGGGGAATAATAATTGCTTTGATCGCTTTTTGCATGAATATCGTCGGATGAATTTTTAAGGACTTTTATTCGTATTTCCGTATGCTCGTGGTACTCAGAGGAAGTAATCAATTGTTCCGTTACCCAATTAACAACGTGATTATTGAGGGTTGAAGAGATGGACCAATGAAATGAACATCGCCTGTAGTACTGTGTTGACAATTTCAAATATAATAATTCATGTTATAGTGTTAAGGTTTTTGTTTAGAATAGCGTGCATGCATGTTTTAACAACTCTCCCTATCAACAATTGAGCTTGCGTTACGCGGTGGAATTAATCATGTGCAGTTGCCAAAGTGAAACAACGCAATCATTATTGGTTACTGTGTTGGTACTGTGTTGATAATCCCAAGCCTGAAAGTTTGCATATTACAAAGTTACGGTTTCGTTTAGAATAAAATTGCTTAGCACAGAAGTGTCTGGGTGTTCCTTCCTGAGTTTATGCGTAATAATCTTATTTATAAGAACTGTATTCTGCGTTGAGATTTGAATTTGGAGACCTGCCCTAAACACACGAATACATAATCAGTAAATGTTAAAGCGAGAATAATTGTACTATACCGATCGATAATACGAAGTTAAACAACGAAGCCGAGTTACTCTGGCATGCTTGCATCACACTGGCATAACTTCATACGATTAATTGCATGATCCCGATTGATAATCCGGCCCTCGTCAGTGAGGCGGGGCCTAATTACCATAACAGCTTGCATTAGCATAATAACACCCATTCGCATAAAGTAATACGATTGCCTCTCGAATTAGCATAATTTATGTGCATAATTACATCAAATAACATAATTTTGGATAATTACACAAACTCTAAAATTCATTTAATTTTTATTATTTTCAGCAAAATTTTCATAACCAACATATACAACAACAGTACCAACACTACTGCTTAATACCATTGTTGCAACCATTTTTTAAATAGATTTGCTGAATAACGATCCTCATAAAAACAATAATTTGTAAACTAAAACAGTTCCACGTACAAAAATGAATATACACAATTTCTTTTTTTTTATTATTATTACAAATCAATGTGAGCCCGGTACAGAGCACGCATGACAGAACGGTGTGGTGAACAACAAAAACGGGAACAACAGCCCGGGTTCGGCATGACAGGACTTAATGAAGGTGGACACACACAGAATTGCATTTAATAAACGAATATTTGGTTATATGTGCCATTAAACAGTACACAGGAGTTTTACAATCAGGGTCAGATATTGGTGTGGGTGCCCAGGGCTGTCCGGAGATTTCTGGAGGCTCGGGGATGGAGTCCCTGGGCAGAATGCCACATAGGGGCCCTCTTATTCACGAGCAACAAAAAAAAAACGGGCCCGCTGTTGGGCCCTCTTTAAACTAAAATAAAACAAAACTCAATTTTATTTTATCGGGTAAGACCTAATGAGCTGCATAACTATTTTTTTCAGAAGCGATGATAGATCATGATAGATCAACGATCCACCCAGCACCAATATATATCATTAAAATAGGTCGTAACATTTAGAGCAGCCATATACTCTCAACGGACGTTGATTCTAAATGTGGAGGGAAAAACCGGAGGACCCGGAGAAAAATACACGCGGCCACGAGGAGAAAGACATGTAAACTCCAAATATACAGGCGTCAGGGTCAGGATAAAACCCACGACCTCCTGTATACCAGGTGAGGTTGTCAACATCTCGCCACCGTGTGAGGTTCAGAGTAAATTGTGGGTACTCCACTCCCACGTAGGTGGTGCCCGAAGTTTACTGGATTCTTAAAATCAACAATGACTGTCATGAGTGGATATAATTAGCCTATTTACCGATGTGAAATTCAAACAGCCTCTTTCGCATTTTACAACGCATAACCTTTGATAACCTTTGGACCTGTTTTTCCAAAAAAGCAAATATCTCCGAACACGCCATGCTGCATTGGACTGCAGTCTATATTTCCCTCTCATTGTAAATTACCACATGTATTATCAATCATTATCAGCGATGGTCAATCCACTGCTGGATGAAGGCGTTCCCATGCTGCCACCACCTCTCATGATCCTGAGATGCAAAAATCCACCCAGCACCAGCGCTGCTTATAGGAATTTGATCGCTCAAATAAAATATGACTACAACTGCACTATATCAGCACATCGACAATATATATAACTCACAAATTCAAAACTTAAACAAATTGTCATTAAAATAGGTCGTAACGTAAACAATGGGAGATTGGTTTCTTTTCATATAAATCGTGTAGGATAAGCGTGGATGATATTGTTACAAAGCGATGTTGCATCTATCAAGTAGATATTGAGATCCATGAGTGTAACACAATTAACGGCAAAGAGTTGTTTTATATTGGTGTGCGCGGTGAAGGGGCATTACGAATATCGAAATGTGACAAGGGCCACATGACACCTACTGCCATCCTGAAAAACAGATGTCTCAGCACACAGTTTACATGCATGATAAGTTTGCACGTGTACAATGCTTTAGCTCCCATCGCAGAAGCTAAAACGATGGTGCACGTTTCTTAACTATTCCCCCCTCCACCGCTTCTGACATCCCAGCAGAATAAATGGTAATGTGGTTAAATTGCTTGTCATAAATATCACAAATGAACCACGATACCTTGCTGATGTCGTCAAGGAGCATGAACCATCACACGGACTCCGGTCATCCTCGCAGCGGCTTTTGGTTAGCCATCGAACAAAGACGGCCACCGCGTCGCGCGCTTTCAGATGCGCTTCTGCGGCCGTCTCGAATGCTCTTCCTATTAGGAAGCCACTGGAGCTATGCACTTTTAAATATTGATCGCTCACTCGTTTCTTTAGAACTGCTTTTTGTGTTTAGTTTGTTGTTCTTCCCCACACCTCCGATAAGCACGGTTGGCTACGTACGGTGTGAAAGAAGTTCGACGTACATACAAGACGACATTTGTGGGGTAAGGTGTAGTATTCCCACCACATCCAGGACATCTAGCCAGTGTAGAAGAGTAGGCCAAATACCCTCTAGAGAGCTTCCTCTAGTGTGGAGGTCCCTCCATCAGCAGCGGCGTAAGCAATTAAAGGGTTGCACCTTTGCCTTTTTAATAGCATTATGTACACAAGTGGTGTATTTACAAATGGTGACTCGTTTGGCAATGACACACCCAATGACGCACATGCAGTTATTACTACCACCAGTAATAAATTAAACAATGGGTGAGGTGAACGCGCCCAACATGAGGCGTATTGTATCCAGCCTCTTTGTGGGCTGTCTATGGGAATTGCAACGAACAAACGTTGGCTCATATTTGTTTGTTTTGGGGGGGGGGTCGATTTATTTCGGGTTTTAGTTGTTTTTGTTTTTTGTGTTTTCTTCGGTTTCATATTTTTTCCGTTTTTTGTAGTTTTGGGGATTTTGGCGTTTTTTTAGGTGTTTGGGATTTTGGTTCTATTGTAGTTTTAGGGGGTTTTGGATTTTTTTCGGTTGTTAGTGGGTTTTTTGTTTTGTTTTTCGATACTTAATGTTTTTGTCGGTTTTGGGTTTTTTGTGTGTTTCTTAGGGGGTTTGGGGTTTCTTTCGGTTATTGTTTGCAGTATGTATGTTGACTTTTGGCATTTTTTGAGGTGTTTGGGGTTTTGGTTTTATTGTAGTTTTTAGGGGGTTTTGGACATTTTTCGGTTGTTAGTGGGGTTTTTTTCGATGTTTACTGTATTTGTCGGTTTTGGGTTTTTTTTGTGTGTTTCTTAGGGGGTTTGGGGTTTTTTTCGGTTTTTGTTTGCGTATGTATGTTGACTTTATTTCGCACCATATGTAGCCAACCGTGCTAATTAGAGGCACGGTGGGGGGGGGGGGGGGGGGGCGGATTCCACTCGCATCAGAAGCAGGGTATCTCTAGAACCTTTGTTCACAATTGTGAGGTTCTAAAACCCCCACTGAACATGACCTTGCCAAGGACTGCAAGTTGTGAGATCAAAGTGTTTTGAAGGATGCTGTACTACTTAGTATCTTAACACCCCGTAACAAATCCCTGACTATCGTGTTAGTACAGTTCACTTCTGCACTTGCCATGAAAGGAAGGGGATTAAAAAAACCACTCACATATAATCTCAGGTGATAACATGAGCAACTGATTGTCCCCACGATCATATGATGTGAAAGACTGCAGCAGTGTAAATACATCGTCTATGTACTTGCAAGCCTTCTACATCAGTTGCGCATTATTGCCGGACGACGATGAATCACTCGATGAATCACTCGCTTGTTGCAGAGGTTCACCGTTCAAATACAGCAGCCGTCCTGGTTATTACTGCCGGTGTCTTACCGCAGAAATACGCGAGCAGGGCATCGTGTGCTGGCGTCATGGTCCAAGTTTGCCAAGTTGGAAAATAAAAAATAGCCCACCCTCTCCTTAATCGGGCAGGGGTGGGGAACCTTTTTTCTGCCAAGAGCCATTTGGATATTTATAACATCATTCGCGGGCCATACACAATTACATTTATGTTGCTATGAAAAAAGCGCCTAGACTTATTGAATTTCTAGTCGTGCGGTTGCCTTGGCAGGGCCAGACAAAATGATTTCGCGGGCCTTATATGGCCCGTGGGCCGGATGTTTCCCACCCCTCTTAATGCAAAAAACTAGACAGTACCCTCTTAAAAAATAGTAATAACAGTAAAATGGCAGCACATAAACTATTTAAAGATGTTTTATTTGATGAGATAAGGCCCACTGAGCAATAAGCTTATTTTTCAGAAGCGACCTGGCCACAAATTATAGCTCAACGAAGAGCTTATCACGTGACATTTAAAGCACCCGCATACTCCCAAAAGCATGTTTCTAATGTGGAGGGAAAAACCGGAGGATCCGAAGAAAAATCCACGCAACCACGGTGAGAACATGCAAACTCTAAATATGCAGCAGGCATCAGGGTCCGGTTCGAGCCCATGACCTACACCAGGGGTGGGCAAATTTTTTGGCTCGCGGGCCACAATGGGTTCTAAAATTTGATAGAGGGGCCGGGCCAGGAACAAATAGATGGAGTGTTTGTGTGAACTAATATAAATGACATGTAAAAATCATTACATGAAAGGATTCGGCCTTTAACAGGTAGCAAAGCATTTATTTGCAAGGCAATTTAACAAATTGCACGAACATGAACAATACAAAAACATGTCGTAACTCCCGGTCAAAGTGCGCCATCTAATGGGGAAATGGGGGCATTACAGGAGAAAGGTAAAGATTTATTTAATAATAATAATAATATTTGGACAAGTTCGGCGGGCTGGATTAAAAAACCCAACGGGCCGTATACGGCCCAGGGGCCGTACTTTGCCCATGTCTGACCTACACTGACCCCGCCGTGCCCCCACAGACCCCTCTTTGTTGTAAAAGCTATATAATGTGGTTTGTTTAACAAAATCATTATTTCTTTGAATCCTGGTTATATAGTATATTGCTTATACTGTAGCAAGTCTGCCAATTGCCCTACATGACCTCTTCACCTTAACGGCCTGTTTACCGGACATGGTTGTAGGGTCTCGCACACAAGATGGAAGAGTGTAATGAAATACAAATACATAGAACCGTACATTTGCTGAAAATTACCACAAAGGACCTCCCAATGTATTAAAGTGCATACTTTGAATGAATTTCGGTTTCTGAAATAGTGATACCAGTACACTTTGGTTCTTTCGGTAAAGTCACGTAGGTAGAAAAATAAAAGAAAATAACTAAGTGACTTTACCGAAAGAACCAAAGAGTATGGATTCCTGTAGTCACGAAAGCTTCAAATCAGTGATAACAATATTTTAAATGACTGCAATATTAAATTATGTGACCTCCTCCAGGCCCCATTGTTAGGCTTCACATTGGGATGTTTGACCCATGTTTGCGAGTTTTAACGGTGAGTTTTTATTGGTGAGCTTTATTGGTGAGTTTTTATCGGTGAGTTTTTATTGGTGAGTTTTATCGGTGAGTTTTTATTGGTGAGTTTTATCGGTGAGATTTATCAATGAGTTTTATCGGTGAGTTTTTGTTGGTAAGTTTTATCATTGAGTTTATTGGTGAGCTTTATCGGTGAAATTTATCAATGAGTTTCATTGGTGAGTTTTATCGGTTTTACCGGTGAGTTTTTATTGGTGAGTTTTTATTGGTGAGTTTTTATCGGTGAGTTTTATCGTTGAGTTTTTATTGGTGAGTTTTTATTGGTGAGTTTTTATCAGTGAGATTTATCAGTGAGTTTTATCAGTGAGATTTATCAATGAGTTTCATTGGTGAGTTTTATCAATGAGTTTTATCGGTGAGATTTATCAATGAGTTTCATTGGTGAGTTTTATCGGTGAGTTTTTTTGGTGAGTTTTATCGTTGAGTCTTTATTGGTGAGTTTTATCGGTGAGATTTATCAATGAGTTTCATTGGTGAGTTTCATCGGTGAGTTTTTTGAAGAGGACAACATGCAAAACGTCTTCTTTGTTGACTTTCAAAATATAATTTAAGTGCTTACAGCAAAATATACAATTTACACGATGAAAGGAAATGTTATCCCTTTTTTAAGGCCTAATTATTGCATCTCTCACTCTGGTGCTGTCTTCAACTGTAGCAGATTACCCCTCATTTGGAAGACAATTACATCTGAAATTGTACTGTACTTCTCTACAAATCAACATGAAACAACAACAATGCAGCTCTCTGAAAACCCCGAGAGACGACTGGGAATGAACACCAGAGTGACTCACGCAGTGACTGTCGCAAGACCACGCTGCAATGCCAGTAATGTATGTATGTTGAAGTTCTTTCGCACCGTATGTAGGCAACCATGCTAATCGGGGTGGAGGTGGGGGGGGGGGGGGATAACAAACTACGCAGTTCTAAAGAAATTTATTTTCAATCTAGACGATTTGAAAGTGCATAGTTCCAGTGGCTTCCAAATATCAGAAGGAAGGGCGTTCCAGACGGCCGCAGAAAGGCATCTGAACATGCACAATGCAGTGACCGTCCACAGTCTTTGTTCGATGGCGAACCAAAAGGGTTCTCGTTGGGACTCTTCTAACCTGTATGGCTGGGTTGATTTTTTCACGTTACTATTTCCTAAGTTGTATTTTGCTTGCAGGAGTTTTGCAGCCGTTTAAACCATTGTTGGGGTATTGTGTTTGTTTTGCAATGGGTTATTAATTCAATGTGTAGTATAATAGCGCCATCTGTTGTCCAGTAACGGCAACTGCGGTGGACAAGTAGTACACACGCAGGTGAGCATTTCGCGGGTGATTCAGCAGGGCAGAGGAACTGAGCAAGGGTCACAGAGACCCTGTCACGAAGCCCCTGGGACCCGCTAGTGGGTTCGAGAAGGGAGGCGCGGCCAGGACGGAGCCAGGCCGTGCCGAGTAGGATAAAAGTAGTGGAGAGCGAGAGCTCGTGGCTGCTAGTTCTGGAAGTGGACTCGTCTCGTCATCACTGTCATTTTTGCCACCTTCATCACTGTCGTCTTCACTAGATAATTGCGTGGCCGGATAGTTGTTTGCTGTCTCGGTCGACACCATCAGTGTAACAGTCAGGATTGTGTATAGGCTAGGCTATATGACTTGGGAGAAGCGAGGGCGAACCTGTGAACCTGAAGGTGTTAAATTAAGACGGTGCCTCCTCAAGAATCCTGTCTCCCGCTCCGTTGACACGACATCTGGTGTAGTGTTGTCATTTGGAGGACGGGAGCAGCAGAATATTCGTTCCTCCGGCAGCTCCGGGACCCAGGCCCCAGTTACAAAGCCCGTGGGCAGCAGCGGGAGAGCGACTGCCCATTTGCAGAAGAGCGGCGTGATTTTCCGAGGGCGCACGCCGACCACGTGGCATTGCCAAGGACCGCCGTATCGAGGGGGGCGCGGGACGTTGCGGGAGGCATGCCTTGGTCAGCAGCGCGGAGAGTAGTCGCGGGGAGGCCCTGACTGTAGCTTTCGTTGGAGCAGGAGCGGAGGATCCCGGATCAGAGACCATGCATATGGTGGGCGCCGTTTTGCCCCTACAAGATCTGACGTGGCCGGCGGGCGCCATTTTGGGGCGAGCGTGGGACCGCACGGGATGGGCACCGATGTTGGCGGCGCTGCAAGGGGCCATTTTTGGCCTGCCACAAGACGCCCACACGAAGTTCCTCCAGAGGAAGCGAAGGGACGCCGAGACGCCCTACGCTTTCCGGGAGGTGCTGTTGGTGCTGGGATGGGAGGCATACCCTCACATGGGTGAGGGAGCGCTCGACTTCCTGGCGGCAGAAAGGCTGAGGGCGCTGGCGCGGCAGTTGGAGATTGCCCTGCCCTTTGCCAATGACGCAGAGATCTCGTCCTTAAAGGTAGCCCAAGAATTTCAGGTCTACGAGGGCCACCAGCATTGGCCAACAGTAGAGGCTGGGCCATGGCGGATGGAGGACATGATGGCTGTGGCGGGAGTTGGTCCCTGCGGGTAAATTGGCAACCAGGGCAGTCTCCTCCCCAGTCTGCCCTGGGGTCCCACATTGCTATAGAGTGCCGGGGTGTCAGGGGGGCGCCAGAAGTGCCACCAACGTCCTCCAACCCGCCGGCAACGTCGTCCCAAGGTCCGCTGGATCCGAGTCTCTGACATTTACCGGGACCGCCATACGCGAAATGTCAGGGTCTGGATGCGGGGGGGGGGGGGGGGGAAATCCGAGAAGGGCCACACCCCTGCCAAGGCGGCGGTGACCGGTGTCAAGGACTGGTTCACGCGAGCTACGTACGGTAATAGCGGACTCTCCCTTGCAAGGTGGGATTCAGGGGGGAAAGTTGTGTGATTGCTGTGTTGTGTGCTGTCGGTTCGCGGGGGGGGGGGGGGGGGGCATCACGGCTGTTCGGTCCCCGACGGGAATTCTTGTCCATGCCGCGGTTGTGTTGTCGGTTCATGGGAGGCACCGCTATTGTGTTGTGTGGTGGCGGTCCGCGGGAGACGTCATGGTTGTGTTGCGGGGTGACGGTTCGCGGGTGGTGCCGCCGGTGTGCTGTGCAATTCTGGGAAGTGGGCTCGTCTCGTCGTCACTGTCATCTTCGCCGCCTTCGTTGCTGCCATCTTCACTAGATAACTGCGTGATAGTTGTTGGCTGTCTCGGTTGACGCCGTCAGTGTAACACAGTCAGGGTTGTGTGTCGGCTAGACTATATGACTTGGGAGAAGCGAGGGCGAACATATGAACCTGAAGGTGTTAAATAAAGTAGGTGCCTCCTCAAGAATCCTGTGTCCCGCTCCGTTAACACTACAAAGTTACGATGAAGAGGCGGGGGGGCAATTGTTATTTACGTCGAGTTTAGGGCCTACCTATTCGTCAAGGAAGAGGGGTTGTCTTCATAGGGCATACAAAGTGATGGGCAAAATAAGCACTCTCCAACAACACTGCCTTGAAAATAACTATATAACCAGCAACTTTTTGGCCAATGTTCCTCGCTCATAGAACGTAATATTATTGTTTATATATGTATTTAATTTAAGACAGTGTTGTTGACAAGTGCATTAAGTTGTTTTGTCTATAAAGGAGAGTGAGTGTGCTTGGGCAGAGCACGCCGTAAATAACGACGGCTTGTGTAGCCAAGTTACAGTGATGGAACCCGCCAGAGAGGAGTCTACCGAGGAGATGGAGTGAAGAAATTGGCTGGTTAATAGGTTCTAGGAGGATTGTATATACGTCTGTTGAAGTTCTTTCGCACCGTACGTAGCCAATCATGCTAATCGGAGGTGCGGGGTGTGGACACAACAAACTTAACACATAAAGCAGTTATCTTCGTAAATAAACGAACAGCCTACATAATCCTATTAAAAAGGCAAAGGTTCAACTGTAAAATTGCTTACGCCGCTGCTGACGGAAGGACCTCCACAATAGAAGGAGCTCTTTAGAGGGTATTTGGCCTACTCTTCTACACTGGCCAGGTGTCCCGAAACTGGTGGGAATGCCTACACCTTACTCCACAAATGTGGTCTTGTGTGTATGTTGAACTTCGTTCGCACCGTACGTAGCCATCCGTGCTAATCGGAAGTGCAGGGGGAATGACAACAAACTAAGCACAAAAAAGCAGTTCCTAACAAATGAGTTTGCAATCTAGATTTAAAAGTACATAAGCTTCCAGTGACTTCCTAATATCGGAAGGTAAATCTCACAGTCATGTGAGGAGGTGGTGGCCTGGGGAGATCTTCATCCAGCAGAGGATTGATAATCGTTTATGGTGGCGATAAATATCAACACATACTGACTTAAGTATGTAGCCATTTACAATGCAATTGTAAAACCCATAAACGTTTTGTAATTCAGCAGCATGCAACGTAACATTTCGTTTTGCAGTCCTTGAGTGAGTCATGTATCAACGTCGTTTCTGGTGGCATGGCCCTTCGTTATTTTATTCTTGCTAGTAATTTCAACACCAAACAGCGTGACTAAATGACCTTCACCCGTCGTAAATAGTTCAGCAATGTGTTTTTTATTGTGATGTTTTAATGGCGAGCAATAACTGTTGCAGTTGCACACCCTGATTTACCCATTCGCTCTCACCAGCTGGGCCACGTGGGGCAAACAACTCTCCGACCAATAAAGTGTATGACATTGCGTCGCCACCTTTCCTCGTTTTTTTCCTTCTTCCCAGTATCACCCTCTTTTTGAGGTAAGCTGTCTCAGGTAATCTGTAAATCTTCCCCAGATCACGACGATCCATGCTCGCAGTCACATCTTCGCGGCTCTGCGCTAAAGTTGAGCCGCAGCTGAGCACTGATGTCGTTTCATAGAAGAGGTGGGCAGCGTGCAACTCACCTGAGCTGCTCAAATGTGATGCGATTCCCACTGACGTCAGTACATCGCACATTACAATGATGGGTCTACTGATGATTATGATGGGAAAAATAATAATGGTGGGACAAATTATTGTTGCACGTAGTGATGATTTCATTGGACGCACCTAGGGGCCGTCCATAAATGACGTCACGCGATTTTGGACGATTTTTTACCCCCCCCCCCGTCACACGGCGTCACAAAAAGTCAGACCCCCCCTCAAATGTGACGTCACAAAGCTCTGCCCCCCCTCCCCCAAATAAAACATGCTTCAAAGTTGCGCATTTTGATGTGACGTCACATTTCTCACCCCCCCCCCTCGTCACACATCGTCACAAATATCTGACCCCCCCTAGGTGCGTGACGTCATTTATGGACGGCCCGTTATGTTTTCACTAATTGTAATTGCGGTGCCGCTTAAAATAATAGTACTACACTTTGAATGACGACCATGGGTCTAATTTTGAGGGTGATGATGTTGATCATGGAACTGAATGACAACGAGAAAGATAATGTGTCTATGAATTACAAAGATTATTTCCTAAAGATAGCATAGCACAGTGAAGCCTTTAACAATACCTCAACTTCACCCCAAGTAGGGTCACACTGGAGTCCCAGTACCTTCAGAAAAACATCATTATCAGCCTTGGTCAGTCCCTTACTGAATGAATACCCTCCCTTCACATTTAAAAACATGCTTTTAGATTATTTGGCTGCCGTAACTTTGTGGCCAGGTTGCTTCTAAAAAAGAGCTATATACTGTAGCTCAGTGGGCCTTACCTTGTAAAATAAAAATTGTTCAGTGTTTTTAGTGGCTACGTATGATGTGAAATAAGTTCAATATATGCAGAGAAACAACTGAGTGTTGCTTATATATTATTCTACTGTAAGATGATTTTATTTTACATTTTTCTGTTTAGACCATTACATTGTAATGTGCCATCAATCGATAATGCCGCCTAATAATGTGTTCAAATGTGGAGTGCGATATAAGAAATACATTGTTTTCATATTATCCACAATGAGTTGTTTTTTAAAGCGTGTTATGGTGCAGTGGGTGGAGCAGTGGCACAGTGATTCTCACACTCTACTATTATCTCGGCGACCCAATTTGGATTCTTGGCCATGGCTAACATCACATTTCAAGTTTAATTTGACAAACCAGGTGAGAAATCAATAGACCAGGATAGTCTCACTTGCAAGAGTTACTTGGAGCCTTAGTCTGCCAGTCGAGGGGTCGATGATTGCTGTGCATAATCCCAGTTTGAGTAATTTGTGGGTAATTTTCGCACTGGGAAAATGTGAACCCTCATGCTTGCACACAATGATCTGCTTTGTAAATGACAGCATGTAATGTTACGACGATTACATCCTCGGTAATAATCAGGACAGCCACTGGATTCAAACCGTGAGCCTCTGCAACAAGCGGCGAATGCGCGACCGCTAGTCCATGTCACCCGTTCATGGCGAGTGAAATCCACTGGCATAACATCGATGGCGAGTTGCATCTTAACCAGTCCATTTTCACGAACCTATACTGACCAGCCTTGGGAAGTATCATTCAACAGCCCCCATGACGTCTGGAAAAAAAACATTACCAAGCTGCAACGTGTACAAAACTCTCTGGCGCGTGTCGTGACGGGCAGTTTAAGATCCGATCGTGTCCGTCCGGTGCTCGCCGAGCTGCATTGGCTCCCGGTTGCCAAATGAATACATGATGAGGTCGCACCCGTTACACACAAAGTGCTTGCCACAAATGAACCACAATGCATTGCTGATCTCGTCAAGGAGCATGCACCATCATGCGAACTCCGGTCATCCTCGCAGTGGCTTTTGGCTGGCCACCGAACAAAGACGGTCACCGCATCACGCGCTTTCAGATGCATTTCTGCGGCCATCTGGAACGCTCTACCTTCCGATATTAGAAAGCCATTGGAGCTAACAATGAAAACTAATTTCTTTCAAACTGCTTTTTATATTTAGTTTGTTGTCCTTCTGCCGCACCTCTGATGAGCACGGTTTTATAAACATGGTGTGAAGGATATGCAACATACCTACAGTACATACATTACCAACACGGTGTGGAGAGACTTTCATCCAACAGTGTAATGACAAAGGAGTGACATTCAGTAATAGTGTATTGCAATCTATTTCACAATGATAACAACCCACCACAGTTATTTTACTGGCTGACCACACTTAAGTGGTAACAATGGATCTATTCACCACCGGGTAAGAATGGGCATTAGATTGTGTAATTGGCTCTTTTACTACTTTTACTGAAAATAAGATGTTTCTCGCACCTTTACAAGGCAAGTAAACCTAGGTTAGGCAACAAGTTGCAGCCATTGAAAGTAATTTCCTTTTATATGTCCGTACTGTTAGATTGTAATTGGCAACTTACCTTTACTGTCACGTGTTATTTTTGGTTATCATTATTATTTGTCACAATTCTCACGCGAGTGCTTTGTACCCAGCCTTTTTAAAATTTGAAAACCCGATGTGATCCGCACACACCTTCATATTATCTGTGTGCTAGATTTTTACGATTAGCCCAGCCGTTGCATCGATAAGAGAAGTGGCCCTGGAAGTGTTGGCAAATCCTTTCTCGTGCCGTATGTTGAACTTATTTCGCACCGTACGTAGCTAACCGTGCTAATCAGAGGCGGTTTCTGCAGGCTTAACCGCCGACATAATCCATATTCAAGGTTATGGGTTAGTTTGGTCTAATCTTTGGTGGACGGGCTGAGACGATGAACTCGCTACACTTAAGAAGCCCGTTACTAATTCCAAATCCAGGGTCTCTTGCAGTGCTAAACAAGCGGTTTGACCTTTGTAGCCACCTGGCCACATCTCAAAAGGAATGCCATTGATAATGCAATGAGACCACGATGCGTGAATACCTAGACTCACAATGCATGCCTTCAAGTGAAAACCAACACCATTTCAGTGCTCCGAAAAGTAAACAAAAAAATGGACGTCACACACGTGTTTTTATTCATATTTTTGTTTATTTTTCGTGGTTTACAATGTTAACGCATTTTATGAAAATTAAAGTTGTATGCTTTTGCGAATGAAGTATCATTTAAGCCAGTATGAAATGGATCATACTACACATATCACACTAAGATATACTTTGTATACAGGGTACACACAATATGCTCTCTGATAATATATTTGATATATTTGCATCGGTTGAGACTGTTGGCAGAATTCTTGACGTTACCCCAGTCGGGGATTTACACAGCTCATCATCGCTGTCCATGAATAAATGAAATGAATACTACTCGTAGGTGGATCACTATGTCATGGAGAAATGGATCCTTTCCATGTTAATAATTACCATATGAATGAGAAATTGCCACCATTGTTTCGTTTTACGTATTGTACACAGTATTGTGTATATATCTAAATTATCTTTGAACCATCAATGTATGACTGTACTGTTGACTCCAAAGTTGCACCAGCCGGGGAAAGGAATGTTTGCACACGTCTGACGTGTGCAAACAGTGAGGAGATCAATCGGCCATTCAGATGGAATGATCAAATAATGCATCGATTCACGTGGGTTTTTATTGTTATTAATATAGTTGCTGAGCAGAGGGCCCAAAGGTCCAAAATGTCAAGTGGTCAGCAACGAGTAGCAGAACACGGTGTGGGAGCCCTGTAATCAGCTGTGTATAAATAAAATGCGTGTATGTTAAAATATATCTTCGTTCGTAAGGTGATGAGTTGATCAGCATTGTCAATGTTCATGGCAATTGTTTACACGTGACTGAGCCATTGTTACCATGGTTGGTGAGTGAGCCAGTAGATGATGGCTTCACGAGTAGCCTGTAAATATCTCAATTGCTGCCGGTGAATTATAGAAATGGGAGTGGTGTGATGTGTGCCATTGGAGAGGCTTGACGTAAAAACTTGTATATGTTTGTTTTAATGTTTCCTAACAACATCAGCCTTGTCTGTTTACGTCTGATCAGATTTTATGCATTTTTATCCATTGCCTCTGCTTCATAAAACTAGTCACTTTCATTTAAAAAAGTAACGTTTTTAAGTCCAATTGCATGTACCTATTTACTTGCCTTTAGTCATAATGTACTGTCTTAATTTCTTGTCAAAATTAGTATAAATTCGTTTGAGCAAATGTTTTCTAAATATTGTGTTCTTAAATTGTATCGTGATGCAACAGGTCACCCTTGGAAAAGAGGTAATGCTGTTATTTAATCGCCTGGTTAAGTAAAGGTTACACACATCAGGTCTCCTTGGTCAAATATGTTTCTAAATTGACTTAATTTGTTCTCAGTGAAAGAATAATGTTAAGTTACTGCACTGGTCGTGGACAATGTAATTCACAATGCACTTGTTAATGCATTCTAAAGTACATTTACATCTGATGGATTCAAAATACATCCGTACTCTACTGTTTTGCAATAGTCTATGTCGGTAGTATACCTAATTTTATTTTTTATGCAATACATCAATCGAGATTGGTATTGTTAGAAATTGTCATTGCAGTACGCATTAGCATTCATTTAATTGTAGAGCACTTAAGAGGAATATTGTCCAACTTTCGTTTGATTCGTGTTTTGTGTAGAGAGCTGGACGAGCTAGCAATGGAATGTTCTGCTCGAGACCCAGCGAGAGTTGACTTGACGTAACTTTCATAATTTCTTCTCTTCCATATGGGAACTGCCAAGTGTTGCTGTCCTGTGATAATGCTGGCCTCTCTCGGTCAGCACAGGAGGTAAATTGAAACGGTCAGCACAGGAGGTAAATTGGAAGGGACCTCCACTGGGGAGTATTTTGTTCTAAGACAGCTTCCTCTCGATGTGATTTTGGCCTACTTTTCCACACTCGCTAGGCACCTTGGAACATGTGGGAATACACACAATCCCTCCAAGGGGTTAACTGTGGTGTACCCATTAATCCTTGGGTTTAAGAAACACAAATCCCATTCGTTTTAACGACTGCACCCAGGAGATGAAACCAACGACCTCTGTATTCCAAGTCGGGTGTGCTAAAACCATTACACGATGATAGCATCCCAAAGCAGCAATATAGGACATGATGTTAAAATATAATATTGGTGGTGGCGGGGGGGGGGGTGCTGAAATACATTTTTTTACAATTAAGAGTCTCCTTTTTAAATAAAAATAAGAGTAATGTCCCAAAACGAGAGCGCAAACATGCCACTAGCAGCAGGCTTGGTAGACTGAAAGGTCCACGGACCACTTTGTCACCAACCTCAGCAGTCTTCCACGCGCTGTACTAAGTGCTGGCCTTTCGCTCTTCAGCCGAGTGTGGCTTCAAGAGGGGGTTTCCTTCTGAGTAGGACATGTTTGAAAGCAATCTGGTAGATAGATCTCATAAGGGGGGACTAAGGCCCTGTTATTTCTCGTAACTCTAGACCCCCCCCCCCCGCCCGTCGCCAATGATTAGCAATAATTTTAATAAATGTCAGTGAAGTTTAACAATGGGGGTGGGAGGACGGGGGATGAAGGTAAAATTTAACCTGTAAATCATAGCCAAGTGTTGCATGCATATATTTGTATTATTGCCTGTGCAGGCAATACGTGATTGTAGGTAGTTGGTGGAGCGTTAAAAAACAAAAACGGAGTGTTCTAAATTTGGCTTTCAGATAGAATATGTGGCCTCTGGAATACAACCTGAAAGAAAAAAAGAAACAGTAAATATGGTAACATTAAGACATCATTGCAATAAGCAACAAACAATATCTCATTAACAACCTGAGATCTTAAGACAGCTTATTCACATAAACATACCGCACTCAAAATACGTCTACATAAACCGCTAAGTACTACAGCATGCACAGTCCATTGTGTTACGGGGTTAGCACTTTGCAGGATGAATATCAGACACAATGAGCAGCAACATCACTTTAAACTTTAGCTGACACTGATGCTACACAAACACATGAATTACAACTATTGACTGTGAACTCTCTTTCCCATAACAAAAAGAAAATGTGTGACATGTTTGAAAACTAAAATTTAATACGACAATTGAATTTTGGTATGCCTTAACGAAATATAATTTGCATGCGTTGTTCCATACTATTGCCAAATGCCTTGGATTTACATGTCTAACTGAAGGCAACATACAATGACAGGTAGGGATGGAACGATCCACACACTTGACGATTCAATTGAATCGTCACTATTCAGGCTTGGAATTAAATTCAATGAACAATTGATTTTATTTTACATTGTGGTGAATGGTAGTGCCTCGAGTGGCTGCAGGGGTGACGTGAGCCCATTACATACAACAGGTACGAATAAAAAAAACACATTGATCCTTTACACTACGCTTGTGTTGTGAGCTTGAACGGTACAACTGAATAAAGGACGCATCATTCCGTCCCGGGTGACAGGAACAGTTTTATGATTGTGCGGAAGGCACGTTGCAGAACTATGAATGCAGTGGATGTGTAGCGACATCGGGGATGTCACTGTATGGTGCCGGCCTGGAAGGGTCGTGCCGTTCAATGTTCCTACACCGTGGACAGCACCGTGTGGGTGGCTGTGTGTAGTACCAGCCCTAGCAGGGCTTGGCGAGCACTGGGATAGTGCGGGCACCACGCACAGCGTGTGGTGGGGGCTCCCCCGAGGGGGAGGGGGTGATTGTCAGCCCAGGAGCAGGGTTACCCCGGGCCATGGCACTCTGGTTGACGCCGTAGACACGTGATCTGGAATGTCCATACAGGGGGCCCCAGGTGGGGGGACTCGGGGGTGATCACGTGTCCAGAGAGAGCTCTCGAGAAGGATCGAGAGGGAACGAGAATGTTCAGGAAGGAGGGCGGGGCCGAGGGCGGAGCAGCCCCGGCCGTAGAGGGATATAAGGCGGGTCACTGGGAGGGACCGGGGTCGCTGCACTCTACAAGCTGGAAGCTCAACATCTACAAGTGGGAAGCTCAACGTCTCAAGCTGAAGCTCTTCATCTTACGAGGCAACCACGTGGTCGGAGACCCGAGTGAGGGATCGACCCTTCGTAGCAGTAACTCGCTGTAGTCTGGTAAAGGGGCAGTTACCCCTTTGTGTTTCGGTGTTAGGGTGTTACAAATAAAAGTGTTGCCTCTAAAAGGAACAACGTCTGCGACTCAGTTGGACCCACTACAGATGTATAAACCATTTTGGCCTGGTAGTCACTGAAAAAAAGAGCTTCTCATTTCAATGGGCCTGACCCGCAATTAACTCACTGTGTTCACACTGAGTCTCATCACGTTTCCTTGCATGTTCTGCCCCGTATAAACTTTACCACTCGCGGATACTGACAGGCAAATAAAGAAAGGCATATTATTTTCCGCATTTAAGATGGGTTGTTCAATCTTATCAGACTACTTGCGTCATTTCCAGTTATTTTCCTTTGTCCTGGGTACATTTACATGCGAGTGTAAAAAAAAATAAAGCTTTCGGTGTGTGTTTTTTTAAACAGTCGTCATTCCCTTTTTAATGCCCCTAAAGGGTATATTCCCTTGGAAACCACAACGCTTGGGGGACAGCATAACATTGAGTGTTCATTTAAATGGGGTTCCCTTTAATATCAATCAACACATTTAAAAAAAAAAAAGTCATTCAGTTTGATAAAAAAATAAAAAAAATAAAGTGCAATCTTGCAACTTGAGTAAACACATTTGTGCAAAGGAATGGAAAAAACAAGAACCTTGCTATCCATAGAAACACAAGATAAAAGTCCTATCATTCATTCTAAAGTGATTGTGTCAATGGCGATGGTGCGGCCAGTTACCACAGTCATAAAACAACGCCCCAGAACATTGAGTAAGTGGCATTGTTATTTTCACTTGGCACAGCAATATGGGTGGCAACGGATCTAAAAAATACCATCTCTCATGACCCCACAATGCAACCATCTATCTAGAACCTAAACAGGAGCTGATTTCATTGATCCATCTCCTCATTGTACGTACTCTCAAGACGCGTTCCATATCTTGAACCATAGGTCCCATCATCCCTTCCAGTGACGGGTCCTACCCAAGCCAATGTATGTTCTCTAATCTGCGTGTTTCTCTTTCTGTCCTCTCAATGTTATTCCAAGCTCTACCCCACTCAACGAATCGTATCTTTCATCAGTCACATAATGTAATTAATACTTTGCAATGTAATTTGTTGTCAAGGTTTCGGCATTTCCATTAAAATGGACTTGCATGTTAGAGGTCGTGTTTATTTATAGCAATATAAATAGAACTGATATTGTTTAAATTGCACGCAGAGCACTCACCACTTCTTGGCTAATATTTTCAAGGGTCGGGTTGAATACTCCAGGAGGAATCGCGAAATTATCTGTGGAAAACAAAGGATGCAACACATGATATATATATAAAACGTAAATAAAGCTGCAACCCCTACAGAGATGGTTCCATTCTGCGTGCGTATCTTGATCTCCATTTTACCCCACTTGTACGACGCGATTTGACCAAATCAACCAGGTATGTGGCCGACCTCATCCGATGTTGCAGGCTAAGCGGGGTTTTAGCCTGGATAGTGCTTGGATGGGCCACCACCATGCACGACAGGTTCCAAGTAAACATAGAAAGTTGCGCCAACGTTGAGTCAACGTTAGTCCAACGGTTTCAACACACATGCTATCGTCGAGGCAACGTCGTGCGTTCACTGTGTTGTTACAGGCGCAGAGTTATGTTGTAGGGCAGCGGCTGACGGCGCAGCAAAACAAAAACAATCGCTGTTGTACTGTACACCTTTGCTCACACTCGTCTATGTTCCCAAGCTTCAATCTCCACGAATGAATTTGGTGAGGTATGGCTAATTAACCCTCATGACCCTCACCGTGTAGGCAAGCGTCGTAAGACTAGCTTACAGCGTCAGGGTGTGTCTCGACGCAGTGCAGTATGAATACTACATGTCAATGATAATAGCATGTCCAACAGCACATAGCACAATACAGTTAAAGCCTCTCCTTAATACAGGTTTTGTGGGTGAGATCGCGTAAATATAAACGTTGTCGTTAAACCCGCCACCACCCGACACAAGGTTTGTCACGTAAACAAAAACATGCCAATTAGTTACCATTTTGATTTAAAGCTTTCGTGACTGCAGGGATTCATATTCTTGGTTCTTTCGGTAAAGTCACGTAGAAGGGAAACAATATAATAATAAAAATATAAAACAATACAATTCTCACGACGTTTCGACTGCAACACAAGCAATGATCATCAGGTGTGAAAAACCACAACAATAATTTTTTTTTTCAATTTTTTTTCATATTTTCTTGTTGTGGTGAACTGGTAACTCAAGAAAAATTAGTTACCAGTTCAGTTACCCATCAGCCCACTATGCATGTGATCTATGCGGCGAGATGTGCCGTTCAAACGCCGGTCTTGCTAGTTCGCAAGCGAACCTCACGGGAATCAAACAGAACAACCACTGTGGTTTTCCCACCTGATGATGATTGCTTGCGTTGCAATCGAAATGTCGTGATTACATTTATTTTATTTGATACAAACGTGACTTTTTTTACCGAAAGAACCAAAGAGTATGGATCCCTGCAGTCACGAAAACTTCAAATCTAGATTGGTATGCACTGTGTTGCATAAATACAACAGCTGATAAAAGTACTACACTCTGCGTCAATAAAAACAACTCGGTTATCACGGCAGGTTTCACCTCAAAGATGAAAGGTGAATGTGAGAGCCTTGTGGGTTTCGCAATGTGATAGTGTGTGAAATGAGATAATATTGTCATATGTAAAGACATCAAATGTCGATGTCAGAACAATTTTTTTTGTCATACGTTAAACAGTAGTTGTTGGGGATGCTCATTGGCTGGAGAATAACTTGTGTGTGTTTAATAGGGATTGTGTCTCTTCCGTTATAATCCAGGGCAGAGCAGCATCAGTGGTTGTGCTGTGTTATGAACCTGGTGGCCAACTGAGCTTCATTGACTACCAACAGTCTGTGGTTGAGTCATATTTAACTCTGTCCCACCTTATCACCAACTGACATCACCGGCATGGTTAGGCACGATCAAACTTACACCTTGACTCAATAGGCAGGCACGGGGAGTTGGTTTGACAGAGGGCTGAGATTATTGTTTGTTTTGAATGTACGTCAACGAGGGTTAGCGAAGGTCCTCTGGCCTGCCTAAGGGGATTTTACTCCCCAGCTAAAACTATCACACTGACAATCAAGTAAACCTTTATTTCCCTTTTTATGATGTTTCCAGACAACCGTTACCAGATTCTGAATGTATTACAGTTTGTGGACAGTCTGTCATATGTTTTTATTATGTACGATTGGGCTTACGCGAACATAATACGTTTAGCTTAAAAAAAAACATATCCGTTGTATTGTGTGAAACATGCAGACCCCATATATTGTGAATTAAACATTTAAAGTGTTTTAAAACATCGGAAAGGTCCAGCCCATCGGCCTAGGGGAGGCCCAGGACCAGTTAAAATATTCGTCATTTTTCTTGTTTTTTTCGGTAAAGTCACGTAGAAGGGAAATAATAAAATAATAAAAATAAACCAATAAAATTCTCACGACGTTTCGATTGCAACACAAGCAATCATCCTGAGGTGTGAAAACCAATTTTCTTGCTGTGGTTTTCACACCTGATGATGATTGCTTGTGTTGCAGTCGAAACGTCGTGAGCATTTTGTTGTTTTATATTTTTATTATTTTATTATTTCCCTTCTACGTGACTTTAACGAAAGAACCGAGACTATGAATCCCTGCAGTCACGAAAGCTTTAAATCGAAATATTCGTCATTGTTATTGAAAACGTCCATTAAATGATAAACAAAGACAGCATACATACATGCATATACATTACATATGCTACTTTGTAATTTTAATGCAGTTTATGAATGATTTCCACCTTCGCCATTGTCATATGAACAATCTTATGACAACGAATTGGGATTGAACCGCCCTTTCATTTAACAATAGAGATACCTCAACTACAGGCAAGGAGATCTCCTGTGGAAAGCAGTGGGTCCTTGGATCAGATGGCGCATTGAGACTGTACAAAACACGGTCCATCCCATTAGCCTCTTCTCGATAGTTTCTGTGCCCACTTAGGCCTACAGAGGACGTTGTCTAAACGCCAGACTAATGATGATATGATCATGCTCTCCTTGCTCTTTTTGAAACGTCTTGCTTAAAGAACAAAACAAAACTCGCTCGCCCAAAGCTGTCAGGGGTATAGTAGAATCGGGATGCAAGCACACCCATTTCGAACAAAGCCAGGTATGCTTTTATCCGAAGTAGTGTGCGTCAGAAGTTGCCCTTTATCCTTTCCCCACAGGTGCAATGTAAGGATGTGTTATGTATATCAGAACTCTGCTCATATTAGGTGTGCTTATATCAAGGCCGTAATTATAATATATATTGGGGGGGGGGGACACACATCCCCTCCCCCAATATTCAAATATGCTCAAATTGTCCCCCCCCCCAATATATAGCTATAAAATATATTTCTGTTTATATGATTGTGGTTATGGTTGTACTTTATTAATCCCTAATCTCTGCCATTACATACAATGAAACAAGAAAAGGTAAAACAGAAAAAAAAACAGAGCAATGTAATACAATAACACTATTAGACATTATTGTAAAAAAAAAGTCCACCCTACGTGTTAGTGTTTTTTTTATTTTAGGCGGGAAATGTCAGGAAATTAGTTTTCAAATTTAGATTTTTTTAATGGGGGGGGACCCCCAGACCTCCTGGAAGATTTGGTCCCCCCCAATATTGACTCCATGGCTACAGCCTTGGCTTATATCCAGCTTCTACTGTGATCGTATCCCTGCTACCATGTGTGCATTGGTTGGCAAGGGTGGTGCAACCCTTGTGCCTCACAGCAAGAAGCACTTGGATTCAATTCCCGATGCGGCTGCCTTTCTGTGTCCAGATTGTATCTTCTCCCCCTGTTTGGCTTGGATTGTCTCTGGGTCATTGATTTTTTTCCCCAAAGCTAATATATAATACAATGTAACCGGTATTGGGCAAAGTATCCCAATACTGAAGAATTACACGCAATATTACTCAATTAGGATGCCACACAGCAGTAATGCATCCCCCGACTGCAAAAATAAAACTTGGCAGGACCCCTGATAAAAAAAAGTATTGAGACTCAGTGAGGCTTTCCTAGCTAAACGTAATAAATATAATAAAAGAGATACAATTCACTCTGACAGTGTCCACAAACAATTGCAGCTCGCCATGTGCGATGTACCTTCTTCACGAACATCCTCGACGTGAACATCATAGTTCGGGTTGTCTTGCCATTCAGGCAATGCCTTAAAGCTTCCAAAACTTAAGGTTGAGTGTCTACTGAAGGAAGAACAGCTGAAAATATAAAAATCATATGTTAATACATTTGATTTCGGTATATATGACACACATGTTATTGCTTATGTTCTGCTAATCTCTCCGGAAAACAACGATGGTAATTTTGCTTCTGGAAAGTTGTGAGTAAAATTTAGTGTCGACAAGATAACCTTGTGGCAGCATTGCAATAAAGCAGAACTGGTGATTAACAGACCAGAGAAAAATATACATAACGTGGAAGAATGTCTTCTATTGCAGCTGCATGCTTAACTCTATATCGGTGTTAAATAAAAAAAATGTTAAATATACATATATTTACTAAACTCACTGAAATAATTTGTTTTGGCATTGGGGCTCATACGTCACGTGCCATTTATGGGTTTCATGACTCGCCATAACTATAAAATGTAACACCCTTTTTATGATCTGCAGCTTGAATTGTGTGATCATAAATAAAATACCGCTGAAGCAGAGCAACGTAAGCCAACAGTAGTATCACTTTCAGAGGCATTTGTTTCTTTTATTATGCATGAATTTATATTGCTTGTAAAAGCTCATGGTACATGCACACCGAGTCGTCATTTGGAAGAAGCAGTGTTTTTAATCCGTATACGTTGCCACGTAAATGGGTTCACAATGACCACTGGCCGCAACACTCCCGGCCGCTAATTTTCACCACAATAAGAATTCGTCTCATCTTGACTGAATCGTGACGATCCATTGAATCGCCATCACATAACCCACGGAATTATGACTTGCAGTGCATGATAATGAACATATTTCGAACAAAGTAACGTACTTTCTTTAAAAATGTGCATTTCTACTCAAAACAGTTCCTATCTCTACTCTTTGGTTTTCTTTGGTTCTTTTGGTAAAGTCACGTATAATGAGAATAAAATAATAAAATAAGACAATAAAATTCTCACGACGTTTCGGCCACAACACAAGTAGCCTTCTTCAGGTGAAGGAACAGACCTGTCGGGACGACAGTGCTTCAATGAACGCTGCTAAGATTCGTAGCGTCTTTTTAAGCTCAGTGAGAGGCGTTAGGCGCCTTGACAAAGGAGTTTACATATTAAAACAGGATAATTTAGCATTGAAATAGCTGAGGGATTAGCTTTGACTTTAACATAGCTATTTCTGTCACAAGCTAATCCCTCAGCTATTTAAATGCTAAATTATCCTGTTTTAATATGTAAACTCCTTTGTCAAGGCGCCTAACGCCTCTCACTGAGCTTAAAAAGACGCTACGAATCTTAGCAGCGTTCATTGAAGCACTGTCGTCCCGACAGGTCTGTTCCTTCACCTGAAGAAGGCTACTTGTGTTGTGGCCGAAACGTCGTGAGAATTTTATTGTCTTATTTTATTTTATTATTTTATTCTCATTCTACGTGACTTTACCGAAAGAACCAAAGAAGATGAATCCTTGCAGTCACGAAAGCTTTAAATCGAAATTTACTCTTTGGTTCTTTCGGTAAAGTCACGTAGGTAGAAATAAAATAAAATAAATCACGACGTTTCGATCGCAACACAAGCCACTGTCATCTGTTGTCGTGCTGTATCGGTTCGCCTGATGACGGTCACTTGTGTTGCGATCGAAACGTCGTGGTTTATTTTATTTTATTTCTACCTACGTGACTTTACCGAAAGAACCAAAGAGTATGGATTCCTGCAGTTACGAAAGCTTCAAATCAAGAATAGTTCCTATCTCGTTTGGCAGTTTGCCTTTTTAATGTCAAAGAGCACCTTTCTTGACAGTACACGCAAAGGCAATGTGTGGTAAAAACTGCAGTGGATGAAGAGCATTTCTATTTTCAGAAGCATATGAGAGTAATGGGCAAATTATTGTCTTAAATTACTTTGTACTGACACCTACGAGTAGTGTTTACCGGTTTAGTCAAAGCTAATTTGAGCCCTACTGTGTTAAAATAAGCAGCCCTAAACGATAGTGATATTATTCATGAAGCTGATAGTACCCTTTTAAATATTTGTACTTAAAATTTATCAATGAGCATCAATGATTAAGCATTTGAAACAATATGTACTTAGCAGCAGAAGAATCCAACAGGATGTCGTATGTAGCCTGTAGTTTCTCTAAAAGTGATGCCGGCTAGTACCAAAGTTGCAAGTGGGAGTGTTCCATCATCGGTTTAGTTTCAATTGAAAATATGTATATACAAAAGGCAGTTTGCTTTGCTTGTATCTTACATTCCAATGCCAAGGTTCATTCCAATACCAAGATAAATCAATGCCATTCGCTTCATAAAATATACTGATGTCAAAAGTAACCAAAAAAACACCCACGCACATTTTTCTCATATTCTTCTCACTCCAAAGCCTTTTATAATCACCACCACCGCATGTGGTTTATTACAATCGCTATCTTTTAACAGTCGAACGTCCGAAAGAGTCCGAAAGTAATTCTTGTCTCCAGTGTGCAACAGTTAATGCATTTTATGGTGGCGTGTGGTCAAACGGTGAAGGGTGATTGCAGGGCTGGGTGGGTACAAAGAAGTAGTGAGACCAGTCGTTGTTACAGAGTTCCGGTTTTTTTACACATATATTAAATACTTCAATCGTGGAATGATGTCTTACTTATTTTCTTTTTTTTATTATTTAAAGAGGCCAATAAGACTGACTTGATGTGTATGGAATGTACAAGTATACCTCGACTTGCGAAAGGGAAGTGTTCCTCAAAAAACACGCAAAAAACGAAATGTAGTAAATCGGAATGGCTTAATTTTATACATAAAAAAAATTGGAATGTGTGTCATTCCAACTCTACTCCTAACCTAGAAATGTATACCACATATATCTCTTTCACACAAACATTAAAGAGCATAATTACTAAAGTTATTGAATAGTAATTGATAAAAAAAATCAATGAACTCAATCAAAAGATCTTGCTGCATTTTAGAATGACTAGAAAGGTGATGTGAAGGCGTTACTGTTGCACTGCAGGGACACCGTGACACTGCCAAGGATGGATGATGCAGCCTCCTTGGTTGTTCTTGTTTGATCTCTTGGTGCGTGTCGAAATAAAATTGATCGTTGACGTGGAAATTCGATTTTGTAAATCAAAAAGTGTAAACTTTTCGTCAATTGCGTCAACGCGACATTTCGTGAAAAGAAAAAAAACGAACGCTCGTAAATTGAGAGACACCTGCGTCACAAATGTGTAGAGTATTTTAAAATCGGTGCTAACTTTCGCAGTATTAACGATCTTCTCTTTCTGATTGAAGAGACGTATTGCCAAAGAGTGGCCTTTACTTCGTGGTTTTATTACATGCATCGCGTGACATCAACGGAGAATTACGCGGTGTGAGAATCTGGTTGTGTTTTTACAGTTGTGCAGTTCCAGCAATTCAAGTGATGATTGCCTCCGGTGTCTCATTTGGAATGCATTTGATTGATTCTCGGTGGCGTGATCTTTCAATGTGAACATTAAACACGGTATGGATGTGATGAAAACAAAACAATCAGAGGAATCAATCGGTGAAGTTCGCTGGAACGAAGCCACGGTGTTAGCTGTAGACGAGAGTGATCAGGAAGCGACTATTGGTGAGCCAGTGGACTGGTGTGAAATCGGTGAGTGAATGGGCACAACTCTCCTACCTGGATTCCACTGAAAACGTTTTCGTGTGCGCTCGCCTCATGAGCATCAAGACCACAACAATGACGATGATGATGAGCAGTAAGACGAGCGGTACCGTGATTCCTGCAATTGCCGCTGCATTGGCGAACAAGTTGCATTGACTGTCTCTGTGCCAGAAAATCGAGGTCGGCAGGCAACTGCAAACCATATAAAGTGACAAAAATGCAAAACAGATTATTGTTTAAGCAAACTTATCGAAACGCTAAATAAAAAAAATAACTGTTCAGAATGTTGCTAACATTTACACAGTATTACGAATTAATATGAATAATACATGATGTGGCAACTATCTTGGCCTGTAACTATTTACCCATCCAGTTATTCCATGGATTATCAAGATAGGCGTCACAATTGCATTCAACAATTATTATTTGCATCGAATTTTTTTACATATTGTGTGTATCTATAATAGTGTTTGTTTTTGTAAAAAAACACGTAATTTCTCATTTTAAAAAGTGTGTATACATGCAGGCATTCCCGCCATTAGCCCAAGTGTAACATTGGCGTATCGTTTTACTAAAATGTTGATAAACCTGAAATACTTCTGTGACCATTTACAGAACTTAGCAAATACCAAGACTGATGACATTAGTCCCAAAGTTATATTCTAGTATAACGACTTTATCTCAGTCACAGAGTCTTATATAAGAGTCTATAAACATAACGATGTCTAGTGATGCCAGAGAGATGTACATAGCCTCAGCATGTTGGCACAGGATAAAGGAAAGTGGAAACAAGTGACACAAATTTGCAGTGGACACCTAACGGGCTTTCTTCCCGTCGAGTTTGATGAAGATGAAGTTTACTTACACGCACTCCGGGGTTAGAACAGTTGCGTTACATTCCCCACCGTTGGCACAATAAGGTTTTGGAGAGTTGGCATCGCACCTATGTATGCAGGAAAATGACGAGTCATTTATAATCGATATTGTGTAATACTCAAAGTCGGAGCAGAAGTCATCCAAATCTGGAAAAAAGGGATCAATATTAGAAGCTGCAACATGAGTAATTGACACACAAAAAAATCAACTGCATCGATAGTTAATCGCACAATTCAGCTTTATGTTTACACGAGTAATGTTGCGGGGACGTTACAGTCGTACCTGTGTAATAACACTGTACAGTACATATATACAAAATTACATCTTTTCCGTTCAAATAAGCATTGAGGTGGTGGTCATTCTCTGTTCACGGCCCTGGGTGGTGGTAGGATTTTCCACACCTTCTATAGTGAGGGCGAATCTACCCATACGACAACCAGCTGTTAATTTCCTCGATAAATTGGTCTCTATTATATTGACCCCAACATGATAATGGGCTGAGTCAAGCCCCCAACTCGGATTTTAACTCTCAACCTTCCAAATGCAAGCAGCTCATTCTACCTACCGCTAAGCCACTTGGCTGATTCCGTCCACTTTTAAAAACACGCATTTAGATTATTTCAATTATTTTGCTGATATAAATGTCCACATGATAAGCCACTTTGTTGAGCTATCACATGTGGCCATGTCGCTTTTGAAAAAGAAGCGAATAGCCCAGTGGGCTTTACATGGTAAGATAAATAGTTTAGTTCTATTTGTATATATTTTTAAAGTGATTTGTTTACATTTCCTATACTTTACATTTTTATCGTGTTTTTTTGTTTGTTTGTTGTTCTGACGTTCTCATCCGCCCTGACTGGACATCTGTGAAAAAGAGCTTTAAAGCTAATCGGATTCCTCCAGTAATAAATCAATATTCTGATTCTGTACATATAATCAATAATAGAGTGATATTAAACGCATCATTAATACGTTTTAAATAGTGGAGAAATGTTTTACACGTTTAATTGTCTGTTGTATTATGGCCTTGAAGATACCGAATCTGTTTTCAATACGTACCGTTGATTGTTGTATTATCGGCAATCACTGTAACGTTTTCCATGTCCAAGAGGAATCCTGTACAATTTTCTGTTACACACGTTCAGGATGGAGACGAAACATGGTGTTATAATCGTGATTGTTTTTTTACGTCTAATTCGACAATAGTGAACTCTATCGTGCGTACAAAAACAATTAAAGTTTTACAATCCTAGACACTTTTTTCTTCCCTTATACCAAAATAGTAAGGTGCGCATTGCATTGTATATCAATTAAATCGACGTAGGTATGGAACAATTAATTTATTCAATAGATGAAAACCAATTCGTATGCTCGCAATACGTGCACAGATGCATGGTAATGTATGCGCATTGTTCATCTGCAAGAAGGAATGAAACAGGCAAAGCCCTACAGCACAGCCAACACAGCACAAACGAGACAGACAAAGAGGCAGTAAAGATGGGACAGTACTGATGAAATCAATAATTAATTCTTGAATGCAGTCATGACCCCTGAACGGTGCAAATGTATTTAATTGTGAAGGTGCAGGTGGGAAGGAGGAGAGTGGGATTTTTGTTTAATGATAAAAATGTGTCAACACGATAACGTAATCCTATTGTGATGCTGCATAGCAGGTACTATACCTGCAATGTACTGTGGTGTGATTGATATTTTTGCTGAACCCCATGACCTTTGTGCCATTTATAATATGTTACTCCTAACTAGCTTAACACGTAGGAGGCTTTCGCAACCAATTGTATCCATAACAGAGGTTTTTCGGGTTAAATCGCGTGAATATAAACGCATTGTTAAACCCACCACCACCCGACACAGCCAATTATTACTGGCGGAACGTCGTACTCAAATTGGAAATGTTGTGGGTTTACTCTCCAACACACCGGTGTGTTGACAAACCGTACTAATTGGCTGTGTCGGGTGGTGGCGGGTTTAACGACACATTTATAATTATGCAATCTAACCCAATAGCCTTTATTATGGATCCTAACTAGCTATTTTTAATCTTCGTCCAAAAATAGCCGTTTTACATCACAACGACGAAGTGATTGTTGCCAAGAATTCTGCTCTGCTCTCACTATATAAACTGGGAAACTCGCAAAACACCTTTGCTGGCGTGTGGACGTGCCTCTTTGTGCGTAGTGTTGCCGATATTTCAAAACGACGAAGTGATTGTTGCCAAGAATTCTGCTCTGCTCTCACTATATAAACTGGGAAGCTCGCAAAACACCTTTGCTGGCGTGTGGACGTGCCATTCCTCTTTGTGCGTAGTGTTGCCGATATTTCAAAAGAGGTGTGACTTTTCTGTGATAACTATGATGGACAATCTGTGATTACTTGTGTAACAAACTAGGGCCCATTGCTTAAATAAAGAGTCCTTGCTTATAAACGTCATGCAATTCACCAGTATTGATTGGTTCAAGGCTCTGCTGATGAGAGACAATGACTGTCAAAACTGCTCTAGAGGTTGCTTTTATTGAACCAATGCTGCTGATAAGATGCACTCCCAGAAGAATGTGCGGCTCATGAGTTGTTTAAAACTATACTAAAAAACAAACAAAAATGTATTTTACCAGGTAAGGCTCACTGAGCTTTATATAGCAATTTTTCAGAAGCAGCCTGGCCACAAATGATAGCTCAACCAAGTAGCTTATCATGTGGAAATGTATGGCAGCCAAATAGTGTAAACTCACATTTCTAAATGTAGAGGGAAAAAGCGGAGGACCCTGAGGAAAATCCACACAACCACGGGGAGAGAGACGTGCAAACTCTAAATATACAGCAGCAGGCGTCAGGGTCGGGGAAAAATTCCTACAATGATGATTATTATAACTTGATTTGAAGCTTTCGTGACTGCAGGAATTACTCTTTGGTTCGTTCGGTGAAGTCACGTAGAAAATAAATAAATGAACTTAAATAATAGAGTACTATAGAGTACAGTACTATTATTATTTAATTTTTTCTTTCTATGTGACTTTACCGAAAGAACCAAAGAGATGATTATTGTGTTACATTCAGCCCAATGGCCTTCTTCCAGCCATTGCTCATTCTACCTTGATACTATTTCACAACAAGTTATTGGCGATCCTTCTGTAGTGGCCTGACTCTCCTCTATGTAGAATTGAGGCACGTTTAGAGACATCTTAGACATCTCGAGTAAAGCTTTGGTTTTGAAGGATAAACGGACCTGATTTGTGGTTACTCTACTGTTATCTTCAGGAATTTATAATGTAGTATCGGTGTGTACTGAAACAAATACCAATAGGACTGACTGTCTCTAGAGTTTGCAACGGCCTCAGCAATTAACTATTTCAAATTTAATACTGAACGGCAACATAAATATGTAACCTTAAAATAAACAGTGCATTCAAGTTATGCCCAAGTAGGAAAATGTACTTCAGCAAAATATAATGGCTATGTTAGGGCAATAAAGTCTGTTTTTAATAGTTCCGACCACACAGCGGTGACAGATGCATTCACCTGTAATGCTTAGGGGTTGCTGATGCTCTTACCTGCTGTAAGTCTCTCGCTGGTGTTGTTAGTCACACATTCTGTGTCTATTAAAAGGTCTTGAAGATGCTGTTGCAAATTGTTAAGTATGCCAATTACTAACGGACTAGTGCTGTATGTGTAGGTGACAATATGATCCACTTTTACACTTCCTTCCCTGTAAATAATGAGAAAAAACACATTTGTATATGCATTGCACTGATTAAAACTACTTGATACAATTGCACCAATAATAACTCGATACACTTTATTAATAACAGTTACACCATGATGGAAATTAGAATCGTACTGCTCTCAACGAGTGGCTACAGTTGTCGCTGTTCCGTTTTTGCCAATTAATAAGAAAAACCTCGAAAACACATACCGCAGTCCAAAAAGTTACAATTATTTCCTGCTCATATGAGAATCATCTCCTGTGTATAATCATGAGCCATTTAGTGGAAATTCCACATTCCTATGGAGGTGACTGTCCATAACATAACCACTTTTATTTTCCATATGAAATGGTATTAATTTCATCGACCCGAGCGACGGGATGGGCTGAATCAACTCCCAACCAGGACCTGAATTTACAGCTTTCCAATTGCGAGTCACTCGCTCTGCAGCTGAGCCACCTGGCAGGTCAATGAAGGTTAAGGTGCAATCCTGATATTCCGTGCTCACGTCACTTCTGGCGGAAGGGCCTCAAATTGTAGGAACTCTAGGCAGGCCATCTTGAGGGTATTTTGGCCTATTCCTCCACGCTGGCCAAACATTTTGGCAGATGTTTGAGTACCCAGAATCAGAATCTTTAATTATCGTGGAAGAATCTGATGAGTAATTAAGCTCTTTTTTACATGTTATTTTAAAGCTATTTTGTATTTTTCCAGGTGAGGCCCGCTAGCTACTGTATACAGCTCTTTTTCAGAAGTGACCTGGCCACACATGATAGCTCAACAGGATGGCTTATCATGTGGAAATTTACAACAGCCAAATACTCTAAACGCATGTTTCTAAATGTGGAACGAAAAACAGGAGGACCTGGAGACAAAACAACGTGCCCACAGGGAGAACATGCAAATTCCAAATATACAGGCGTCAGGGTCGGGATAGAACCCACAACCTCTATGTATACGAGGCGAGGTAGTTAACATCTCACCACCCTGGCACCCTCTATCAGGGGCGGGTCAGAAAGTTACACCAACAAATAATGCCAAAATCGATAAGGAGTGCAAAGTATAAAAAGGTAAGCTAGTCACTCAAATAAATAAATAAAGTGTGTGAGTACAAATTGCGTAAGTACACTTTATCTAAACACACACCACATGCCTTTTGACTGACTTTGGTGTACTCATTTATGCTGCCGGGTGGAAAGAGGTTGTGGATATTTATCTGGCGACCTTTGGATTGCAAAGTCATACGCACAAGCAATTCAGGCAGAGCCTAACATTCTAAGGACGCTGTTATCTCAGTGGACTGTCGCATGCTTTTAAAGGTTAAACAGATCATCACAAAGGTGTTCTTGTTCGACTAAAATTACCCTACCATTGGCAGCAACTCAGTTATATGCAGTATGTATTACACTGTGTCCTGTAATATTGCGGAAAGCGGTGGTGTAGCAGTTAGCGCTCTGTTCTACGAACCCAGGCACCGGAGTTGAGATCCCGCTCACGGCCATCACCAGTTACGATTATCTGAACCGGTCCTGGGCCTCCCCCTAGGTCTACTCAGCCTCAAATGAGTACCTGGTGCGGTGTGTAAAAACATCGCCATTGTGGAGACAAAGGCGGTCGGGCGTGGTGCTGGCCAGCCATCCCCTTATGTGCCGTGCCGGCCTTAATAGGTGCTTGGTAACAGCACTTGCCCCAACAGCATGTTAAGGCTACATGGGGGATCTTTGTCTTTGCTGTAATATTAACAAACTGCTGTGAATGCACACATGCATGGTATTGTCTGCTGTGTCTTCAGACGAAAATGTATAAATTCCGATTGTTTATTTTCATTGCTTATTGTTTTCTTAAAATAAAAATTCTGCAATAAAATTTACATTTTAACAATCGATATTGGATGTTTACCTCTTCGAATAAAAGTGTACATTATTACATAATTCATGCGAATTTTATATTTATTTTAAAAAACGAAAGACATTTTTAATCAAACATTTTTATTCTAACAATGTAAATGTACAGAAATGTTGGCAATCCACTGCTGGATGTGGGTCTCTCCATGTGGTTGAGGGTTTTTTGTGAGGTATATTTGACCATATTTTACCACAGTGGTCGGTGCGGGTTAGTGTTGGTTTGAGAGCGAATGCACGGAAGAATAGAAGTACAGTGCAATAATGGATTTTGCTGCCCTGTCCTCTGCTGACCACCACCACGTAGAAGAGCTCTGACAAAATTGCTGTGCATTGTGGTGATTCAATCTTAGTACTATCCAGGCTCATTCCTGCGTATCTTCTGAGATCTGATGAGATTTATACATTATAATGTACTGTAATGTATTATATTGTCTAGCAAGCAATACATCTTCACATTTCATTGAATAATGCAATAGATATTAAAACTATGATATGCATTTACATTATATCTGAATAAGCAATGAAGCATTTCATCACGTACTGAATGATACCTTACTTTATAAGTTATTTTATTTTGCATAACCACAAATACAACACAATAATGTAGTTAGTCTAGCATAAAATGTAATCCATAGATATCGCATTTCTGGGTAATTGTAGAATTGTATAAACATAACTAACTGTATTGTGGTAAATGAAAGCAAAAACAAGACCTTACCTTATAGATAAAATACGTATATCTTTAAACCCAGGGATTTGTTTATAAGTGGGGTTCATCTGAAAGTGAATGACACGAAATTAGGAATGAGTATTTCTCTCATAGACATTGAAACACACAGTAACCGTAACTTGAAAAAGTGCTAACGGACACTAATGTTAAAACTAACAACCTGTATCGCGAGAGATTAAACCATATATGACGCTTATGACCTCTACCTAATTACAAATCTAGATGCAGGACCCCCTGGCTGTTAATTTAACCAATGTTTAGTTTTGATTTGAAGCTTTTGTGACTGCAGGGATTCATATTCTTGGTTCTTTCGGTAAAGTTACGTAGAAGGGAAACAATAAAATAATACACATTTTAAACAATAAAATTATCACGACGTTTCGACTGCAACACAAGCAATCATCATCAGGTGTGAAAACCACAGCAAGAAAATTTGAAAAAAGTGGCGTTTTTTTAACGTTAGCACCACGGAGAGCGGTTTGACAGTTTGTTCAGATGGACGAGTCAATCTATGTTCGGAAAAGAGGAGGGGGGAGACGAAAATAATGGATGCGGTCTGAAAGCCACCGTAAGCGTGAACAATCAATTAAGACCTGAAATGGTTTATCAAATCCTTCCAATAATTGCTAAGCCAGAATCCATCTTCTCGGTTGAAATTGTCTCTGTGTTTGTATATGTGGATAGCCTCATGAACGAATCTCTCATGGTAGCCAGATGGCTTGCAAATAACCTCTGTCTTGGAGAAGTCAATGTCATGTGAGCCTACTGAATTATAACAGTGATCTGCCACGGCCGAGGTGGTGGTCCTACCGTGTTTTAGGTCTGCTTTGTGTTCATGAATGCGGTCCGAGACATGTCGTTTGGTTTCTCCAATGTAACTACTACAACAGAGGCAACTTAGTTTGTAGACGCCAGGGTACTGTATGTCCGGAATCACATATTTTACAGACGAATCCAGATCACGGATTTTATATAACGTGTTGAATCGGACCTGGATTTTGTGTTTATTCACGATTTTGGAGATCTTTTTTGTGATCCCCGCAATGTAGGGTAAAATTATGGTTTTGAAAGGCTCCTCAAGAGGGTCCTTCTTCATGGTTGGAGTGATAGCTTTGCGGATTGTGTAGTCGGAGTAACCATTAGCCTTAAGAGCTTGGTGTACGTGCTTGAGTTCACTGGCTATGTCAAATGTATGTTTGTAAGTTGATCTTCTTTCGCACCATACGTAGCCAACCGTGCTAATCAGAGGTGCGGAAATGGCTACATGCCACACGTAAGGCATGCTACATCGTAATTTACATGAGTCAAATCGCCCGAGTAAAACGTGAGTCGTACAAAGTCCGCCACCCAACAGTGAATTAATAAAATTGGCGGATGCCAACGTATTGCTGCTTCATAACGCCGGTAAGCTGGACAGAAATACACAGCATTTAAACAATTGGGTTCGATTGTGAATTGCTCTCCAACACCCCGGTGTTCTGATGCAGTCATAAACTGGCACGTTTGTTCATCACGTGACAATTTTATTCATTGGTTGTGTCAGGTAGAGGAGGGGTTGTACAACACACATTTTACCCACGTGGCCTGATCCCAAACATATCTTGTGTATCATTATATTGATCACGAAAGCCTATGTGCTAAAAAGGCATACTACTGTTTGTTGGTGGAATGCTGTGCGATAAACATGGCCAAAATGATGACACCAAAGTTGAATACTTACAATGCCTTGAAATCTTTTCTCAAAGTCTTTGAATTTTGATGACAAATTATTGTCATAGTCTTTGTCATAAAATTCATTTAATATCCTAATTCTAACTTCAGCTGTCTTTGTGGCGTCTGCAGTATGACAAAAACAACAATACATACCGTAGTTATTTAATGCAAACTCTTATGTTATTTAACAAAATGCAGTTGAATTAGTTTTACTTTAATGCCTTAAATGTATACAGTACAGTATCATATTATGTACTGTAATTATAGTAATTAATTTACACATACAGTACTCTTCACCATATTTCATACCACAGTATGTAAATAACGATGTATAATTACTGTCTCTAAGCGGAATTAACTGACGGAGACAGAAACATAAAATAATACTCAGTAAACCAGTAAAAAATACCAATGTTGGGCCAACGTTTCCATGTGCTTGGAACCGTAAGACCAACTTTGGCTCAATGTCGGCCCAAAGTGCCATGTTTACCTGGAATGTATCTATGTGTAGTGGGTTTTACGGAGGCACACTTGAAATCGGAGGCAACACGTTTATTCTAACACCCCAACAGGGTAACTGCATAAATGTACCAGATAACGACATAGGTGGTGACTACCACAAGTAACTCAGACCACAATGGGTGACTACATAACCGGGCCAGTCAGTAACGCACTGCCTGACCCACGAATCCAAGCATAACGACCGAAGACTGAAGAGACGTAGCACGGCGGGTTGATTCCAGAAGACAGCCGCGATTGCTCTCGGGACCTCCCTTTTATGCTCCCGAGCGTGGCCTGGCTCCGCCTTCAGCCACGCCCCCTTCTGGATCTCAGCAGAAGGTTCTCGACTGAACATCACGTGTCCCTCAAGCCATCCTTTGGGCCCCATCGCTACCCTGTCCCGGTCATGTGCCCTCTCGGGTTCATCCAGACTGTCGCGTCCTTTCTTGCCCTCTCTTTGACCATCACCAGAACCATGCCCCTGAGAGCCCGCTTCCATGCCATACCTACTCTGGTGCCAGAGACAGTAGCTGGCGCTAAACGCTATTGTGACTCCATTTACGTCAATACATATGTATAAGATTACAGGTGTCCAGAGTGATAGTAGCACATATTGCAATTCTAGAACATGTATATCTTGTCATGGGCATCAACAATGCATGCAGGGATTAAGCTGCATTAACACTGCAATGCTCCACATACACACAGAAGCAAAATGAGATATTTAGATAGAGGATCATCGTTGAGGGACAAAAACTGAGACTATCATGGGAATAAGAATGGAGAACTATGTGTAAATGCATTGTCTTGAGTGGGGTATTGCAGTGTCTGACAATTGACAAAACAATTTCTAGGCCTCAAAAAGAGAATGATCCTGGGCAAACCAGGGTAGGCGGCGGACCCTATTTAGACATATGGTACGTCTCCACATTTTTGTTTCACCAGACACCGTAATCACTGTCCACCATTGAGATTAATTGACACACAGGTTCAGATTTGTCTGTACCATGTGGGCAATACCCAAGCTATGGTAAAACAATATGCACAATAAATCACAATGAAATCGAATTGGGTGGTGACACAGCCCAGTGGTAGCAGGTTCGCCACTTCTTGCAGAGGTTCCAATCCAACAGCTGCCCTGATTATCACTGTGGGTGTAATAAACATATTCATACTACACACCATCTGCCTTACAGTTGACGTCAAAGATCTTGAACTATATAAAAAGTTTATTTTATTTTCAAAAGGTAAAGTCCACTGAGCTATACAGCTTTTTTTTTAAAAGCGACCTGGCCACAAATGATATCTCAATGAAATAGCCTATCACGTGGACATTTCTAGTAGCCAATTACTCTGAACGCATATTGATGTGGAGGGAAAAACCGGAGGACCCAGAGAAAAATCCACGCGACCATGGGGAGAAAGACACACAAACATGCAAATATATAGCATGGCCGGGGATCGGGATAAAATCCGTGTCCTCTTGTATACCAGGCGAGGTAGTTAACATCTCGTCACCGCGGCGCCCCTGATGCCATTTACAAGAGTAAGCCATTGTGTGCTGGTGTCTGGGTCCCATTTTACCGGACATCTGTAAAAAAGAGCTCATCAGATTCCTTTAGTATAAATAACGATTCTGATTATGATAATTAGCTACATTTTAATAGTAGTATTTTACTGTACATATCAATCATCACCCCTACTGGCAGACTAATGCCCAAGGTCACTCTTGTAAAGGTGACTTTACTGATCTATTGAGTTGTCACCTCGTAAAAAAAAATCTTATTTGTAATACCGTATAGACATTATTGCACGTAAAAAAATGCTGTTGCATCAACATCTCCTTGAGAAGTGTAACTGTATGTTATGCATTTCCGACAAGTATCCATGTGCAATACTGTACTTACTGTTTGGGATGATCACAGGTTGAATCGACTCACAGTGTATTCCGGTAAAGGGGAGATTACACGTGCACATATTAGAATTGCAATTTGGTTCTCCTCCATTTTGACAAACGATGCATGACGCTGAAGATAAAATCATGAAAACATTTTGCATATTATGTGGTGAATACATTTCGAATGCTGGTGTTTTTTGTCACGATACGATTGGACATCAGCGCAGATTCTTATAGTGATTTTCAATTTATACTTTTGGCTATTAAAACAACATAACTAAAATCCCATTGAGCAGCAGTTCTCAACGTTTCTGTAAACAAAAAATAATACATTTTTTTTTATTTTACCAGGTAAGGCCCACTGAGCTTTCTAGCTCTTTTTCAGAAGTGACCTGGACACAAATGATAGATGAACAATGTAGCTGAACCTTTTCGAAATTTATTTCAGCCAAATACTCTAAACGCATGTTTCCAAATGTGGAGGGAAAAGCCGGAGGACCCGGGGATAAATCCACTTGACCACGGGGAGAACATGCAAATTCCAAATATACAGCAGGCGTCAGGGTCAGAATAGAACCGACAACCTCCTGCATACCAGGCGAGGTAGTTAACATCTGGCCACCGTGACACCCACTGTACCCAGGGAATCACTGTACGACCCTCACATGTTTTTCCTTCGTAATCTGAAACAGTTCTGTAGACAACTTCCCAACAGCATTGCAGACCACTGCCATAAGACTATCCACAATGATGCAATGATCTAATGATATTCTCTTTTCAGGAAGCGGGCAATTTTGAAATCGAGTGGACAATTGTTGGGGTTTCAAGTGTGCAGTCATTGGCTGGTTTTGGCCAAAACAAAAAAAGAATCAACTTAATGCCTGTAATTTACTGCATTTACCCATGAAAGCCAACTGTAATCCAAGTGAGTTAAACGAAAATAGGCCTTTCCCATACAAAGGTGGATTGATGCTGTTGGATTTGTAATGCGTGACACAGGGGATGATATTATATCTTCTGTGTACGGTATTGCAATTATGATGAACATTGAAGCTGTAAATATGGCTAATAAACAATATTGTCTCTTAACATTGTGTGGGCTATTGGGATAGAATTGGAGTGAGTGAGATTATTACTGTACCTGGTAAAGTGGTTGTTGTAATTTTGGGAGTTGACCTTAAAGTAGATGTTGATGTAGTAGGTGTAGAACCATTCGATGATGTCGATGTTAAGGAAGTAGATAGTCCTGATATTGTTGTTGATGAAGTAGACATTGGTTGTGATGTTGATACTGATGATGGAGATGCTGTGCTGTGTGAAACGGTTGATACTGTTGATGGTCCAAGTGCAATAGATGTTGTATGGGATATTGTTGAGGTTGTTGATGTTACACCCTGTGAAGCTGTTGATGACACCACGGTTGAGGATGTCGACAGAGTAAGCGTGGTTCTTTGGGAGCCTGTGAATGGGGTTGTAGTATCTGATGATACTGTTGAGCCTGTTGATGTTACACCGTGTGTTGCTGTTGATGACACTTCTTTTGAGGATGTCGACAGAGTAACTGTGGTTCCTTGGGAGCCTGTGAATGGGGTTGTGGTGGATGGTGATCCTGTCCATCCAGTTGTTGTTGTACCTTGCGATAAAGTTGTCAAGGATGAAAGAGTTGGCGTTGACTCATATGGAACTGACGTCGTTAAACTCTCTTGTGGCAACGTGTAAGGCAATGATGGTGACGCTTGTGAAGATGTCGATGCTGTCCACGGTGATGTTGATGGTCTGGTTGCACTTGAGGTTTGGGATATTGGGGATAATGTTGCGCCTGTTGATGTTACACCCTGTGATGCTGTTGATGACACTCCTGTTGAGGATGTTGACAGGGTAAGTGTGGTTCCTTGGGAGCCTGTGAATGTGGTTGTGGTGTCTGTTGATCCTGTCCATCCGGTTGTGGTTGTACCTTGTGATAAAGTTGTCAAGGATGAAAGAGTTGGCGTTGACTCATTTGGAACTGTTGTTAAACTATCATGTGGCAATGTCAAAGGTAATGATGATGAAGCTTGTGAAGACGTCGATGCTGTCAACGGTGATGTTGATGGCACGGTTGCACTTGAGGTTTGGGATATTGGGGATAATATTGTGCCTGTTGATGTTACACCCTTTGATGCTGTTGGTGACACCTCTGTTGAGGATGTCGACAGAGTAAGCGTGGTTCCTTGGGAGCCTGTGAATGGGGTTGTGGTGGATGGTGATTCTGTCGTTCCGGTTGTTGTTGTACCTTGCGATAAAGTTGTCAAGGATGAAAGAGTTGGCGTTGACTCATATGGAACTGACGTTGTTAAACTCTCTTGTGGCAACGTGTAAGGCAATGATGGTGACGCTTGTGAAGATGTCGATGCTGTCCACGGTGATGTTGATGGTCTGGTTGCGTTTGAGGTTTGGGATATTGGTGATACTGTTGCGCCTGTTGATGTTACACCATGTGATGCTGTTGATGACACTTCTGTTGAGGATGTTGCTAGGGTAAGTGTGGTTCCTTTGGAGCCTGTAAATGGGGTTGTGGCGTCTGATGATACTGTTGAGTCTGTTGATGTTACACCCTGTGATGCTGTTGGTGACACCTCTGTTGAGGATGTCGACAGAGTAAGTGTGGTTCCTTGGGAGCCTGTGAATGCGGTTGTAGTGGATGGTGATTCTGTCGTTCCGGTTGTTGTTGTACCTTGCGATAAAGTTGTCAAGGATGAAAGAGTTGGCGTTGACTCATATGGAACTGACGTTGTTAAACTCTCTTGTGGCAACGTGAAAGGCAATGATGGTGACGCTTGTGAAGATGTCGATGCTGTCCACGGTGATGTTGATGGTCTGGTTGCACTTGAGGTTTGGGATATTGGGGATAATGTTGCGCCTGTTGATGTTACACCCTGTGATGCTGTTGATGGCACTTCTGTTGAGGATGTCGACAAGGTAAGTGTGGTTCCTTGGGAGCCTGTGAATGGGGTTGTGGTGTCTGATGATACTGTTGAGCCTGTTGATGTTACACCCTGTGATGCTGTTGGTGACACCTCTGTTGAGGATGTTGACAGGGTAAGTGTGGTTCCTTGGGAGCCTGTGAATGTGGTTGTGGTGTCTGTTGATCCTGTCCATACGGTTGCGGTTGTACCTTGCGATAAAGTGGTCAAGGATGAAAGAGTTGGCGTTGACTCATTTGGAACTGTTGTTATAGTCTCTTGTGGCAATGTCAAAGGTAATGATGATGACGCTTGTGAAGATGGGAATGCTGTCAACGGTGATGTTGATGGTACGGTTGCACTTGATGTTTGGGATATTGGTGATACTGTTGCGCCTGTTGATGTTACACCCTGTAATGCTGTTGGTGACACCTCTGTTGAGGATGTCGACAGAGTAAGTGTGGTTCCTTGGGAGCCTGTGAATGCGGTTGTAGTGGATGGTGATTCTGTCGTTCCGGTTGTTGTTGTACCTTGCGATAAAGTTGTCAAGGATGAAAGAGATGGCGTTGACTCATATGGAACTGACGTTGTTAAACTCTCTTGTGGCAACGTGAAAGGCAATGATGGTGACGCTTGTGAAGATGTCGATGCTGTCCACGGTGATGTTGATGGTCTGGTTGCACTTGAGGTTTGGGATATTGGGGATAATGTTGTGCCTGTTGATGTTACACCCTGTGATGCTGTTGATGGCACTTCTGTTGAGGATGTCGACAAGGTAAGTGTGGTTCCTTGGGAGCCTGTGAATGGGGTTGTGGTGTCTGATGATACTGTTGAGCCTGTTGATGTTACACCCTGTGATGCTGTTGGTGACACCTCTGTTGAGGATGTTGACAGGGTAAGTGTGGTTCCATGGGAGCCTGTGAATGTGGTTGTGGTGTCTGTTGATCCTGTCCATACGTTTGTGGTTGTACCTTGCGATAAAGTGGTCAAGGATGAAAGAGTTGGCGTTGACTCATTTGGAACTGTTGTTATAGTCTCTTGTGGCAATGTCAAAGGTAATGATGATGACGCTTGTGAAGATGGGAATGCTGTCAATGGTGATGTTGATGGTACGGTTGTACTTGATGTTTGGGATATTGGTGATACTGTTGCGCCTGTTGATGTTACACCCTGTGATGCTGTTGGTGACACCTCGGTTGAGGATGTCGACAAAGTAAGTGTGGTTCCTTGGGAGCCAGTGAATGTGGTTGTAGTGGATGGTGATTCTGTCGTTCCGGTTGTTGTTGTACCTTGCGATAAAGTTGTCAAGGATGAAAGAGTTGGCGTTGACTCATATGGAACTGACGTTGTTAAACTCTCTTGTGGCAACGTGAAAGGCAATGATGGTGACGCTTGTGAAGATGTCGATGCTGTCCACGGTGATGTTGATGGTCTGGTTGCACTTGAGGTTTGGGATATTGGGGATAATGTTGCGCCTGTTGATGTTACACCCTGTGATGCTGTTGATGGCACTTCTGTTGAGGATGTCGACAAGGTAAGTGTGGTTCCTTGGGAGCCTGTGAATGGAGTTGTGGTGTCTGATGATACTGTTGAGCCTGTTGATGTTACACCCTGTGATGCTGTTGGTGACACCTCTGTTGAGGATGTTGACAGGGTAAGTGTGGTTCCTTGGGAGCCTGTGAATGTGGTTGTGGTGTCTGTTGATCCTGTCCATACGGTTGCGGTTGTACCTTGCGATAAAGTGGTCAAGGATGAAAGAGTTGGCGTTGACTCATTTGGAACTGTTGTTATAGTCTCTTGTGGCAATGTCAAAGGTAATGATGATGACGCTTGTGAAGATGGGAATGCTGTCAACGGTGATGTTGATGGTACGGTTGCACTTGATGTTTGGGATATTGGTGATACTGTTGCGCCTGTTGATGTTACACCCTGTAATGCTGTTGGTGACACCTCTGTTGAGGATGTCGACAGAGTAAGTGTGGTTCCTTGGGAGCCTGTGAATGCGGTTGTAGTGGATGGTAATTCTGTCGTTCCGGTTGTTGTTGTACCTTGCGATAAAGTTGTCAAGGATGAAAGAGGTGGCGTTGACTCATATGGAACTGACGTTGTTAAACTCTCTTGTGGCAACGTGAAAGGCAATGATGGTGACGCTTGTGAAGATGTCGATGCTGTCCACGGTGATGTTGATGGTCTGGTTGCACTTGAGGTTTGGGATATTGGGGATAATGTTGCGCCTGTTGATGTTACACCCTGTGATGCTGTTGATGGCACTTCTGTTGAGGATGTCGACAAGGTAAGTGTGGTTCCTTGGGAGCCTGTGAATGGGGTTGTGGTGTCTGATGATACTGTTGAGCCTGTTGATGTTACACCCTGTGATGCTGTTGGTGACACCTCTGTTGAGGATGTTGACAGGGTAAGTGTGGTTCCTTGGGAGCCTGTGAATGTGGTTGTGGTGTCTGTTGATCTTGTCCATACGGTTGTGGTTGTACCTTGCGATAAAGTTGTCAAGGATGAAAGAGTTGGCGTTGACTCATTTGGAACTGTTGTTATAGTCTCTTGTGGCAATGTCAAAGGTAATGATGATGACGCTTGTGAAGATGGGAATGCTGTCAACGGTGATGTTGATGGTACAGTTGCACTTGATGTTTGGGATATTGGTGATACTGTTGCGCCTGTTGATGTTACACCCTGTGATGCTGTTGGTGACACCTCTGTTGAGGATGTTGACAGGGTAAGTGTGGTTCCTTGGGAGCCTGTGAATGTGGTTGTGGTGTCTGTTGATCCTGTCCATACGGTTGTGGTTGTACCTTGCGATAAAGTTGTCAAGGATGAAAGAGGTGGCGTTGACTCATATGGAACTGACGTTGTTAAACTCTCTTGTGGCAACGTGAAAGGCAATGATGGTGACGCTTGTGAATATATCGATGCTGTCCACGGTGATGTTGATGGTCTGGTTGCACTTGAGGTTTGGGATATTGGTGATAATGTTGCGCCTGTTGATGTTACACCCTGTGATGCTGTTGGTGACACCTCTGTTGAGGATGTCGACAGAGTAAGCGTGGTGCCTTGGGAGTTGGTGAATGAGGTTGTGGTGTCTGTTGATCCTGTCCATCCGGTTGTGGTTGTACCTTGCGATAAAGTTGTCAAGGATGAAAGAGTTAGCGCTGACTCATTTGGAACTGTTGTTAAAGTCTCTTGTGGCAATGTCAAAGGTAATGATGATGACGCTTGTGAAGACGTCAATGCTGTCAATGGTGAGGTTGATGGTACGGCTGCACTTGAGGTTTGGAATATTGGTGATACTGTTGTGCCTGTTGCTGTTACACCCTGTGATGCTGTTGGTAACACTTCTGTTGAGGATGTTGACAAGGTAAGTGTGGTTGCTTGGGAACCTGTGAATGCGGTTGTAGCATTTGGTGAAACTGTTGTCTCTGAAGATGTTGATGGAATATTTGACTGTGTAGTAGCTGCTTTTGTTGTGATAAACAATGTTACACTTTCAGTTGCCAATGTGGATATAATTGAAGTTGTTTCAGCAGCTGTGGACGGAACAGAAGTCCCTGCAGATGTAGTTGATTCCGTTTGAGTTACTGTGGTAGATTCCGATGAAGATGTGGTTGGTATAACTTGTGAGGAGGACGGAATATCAGATGTAGATGTAATTAGTGTCGTGTCTCCTAATGTGGACCCAACTGGAGTAGAGGAAATGATATCTGTAGTTTCTGATGATGGTGAAGAAGGGATATATGTTGCGGTAGAAGATGCAATTGGTGTTGATTCAACAAATGTAGTCGATGGATCTTCTGAAGTTGAGGAAAATTGTGTTATCTCTGAAGATGTGGATGGAATATTTGACTGAGTCGTTTTCAGTGGTGTTGTGACGAACAATGTTGTACTTTCAGTTGTCAATGTGGATACTATTGAAGTTGTTTCAGCAGCTGTGGATGGAACAGAAGTCCATAGAGTTGTAGTAGGTTCCGTTTGAGTTACTGTTGTGAATTCCAATGAAGTTGTGGTTGGTATAACTTGCGTGGAGGATGGAATATCAGATGTAGACGTAATTTGTGTCGTGTCTCCTAATGTGGACCCAACACGAGTTGAGGAAATAATATCTGTAGTTTCTGATGATGGTGTGGAAGGGATATTTGATGTGGTAGCAGATGCAATTGGTGTTGATTCAGCAAATGTAGTCGATGGAACTCCTGAAGATGATGAAAATTGTGTTGTCTCTGAAGATGTGGATGGAATGTTTGACTGAGTCGTTTCCAGTGGTGTTGTGACGAACAATGTTGTACTTTCAGTTGCCAATGTGGATACTATTGAAGTTGTTTCAGCAGCTGTGGATGGAACAGAAGTCCATAGAGTTGTAGTAGGTTCCGTTTGAGTTACTGTTGTGGATTCCAATGAAGTTGTGGTTGCTATAACCTGTGAGGAGGACAGAATATCAGATGTAGACGTAATTTGTGTCGTGTCTCCTAATGTGGACCCAACAGGAGTAGAGGAAGCAATTTCTGTAGTTTCTGATGATGGTGAGGAAGGGATATTTGATGTGGTAGCAGATGCAATTGGTGTTGATTCAACAGATGTAGTTGATGGATCTTCTGAAGTTGAGGAAAATTGTGTTGTCTCTGAAGATGTGGATGGAATATTTGACTGAGTCGTTTCCAGTGGTGTTGTGACGAACAATGTTGTCCTTTCAGTTGCCAATGTGGACACTTTTGAAGTTGATTCAGCAGCTGTGGATGGAACAGAAGTCCATAGAGATGTAGTAGATTCCGTTTGAGTTACTGTTGTGGATTCCAATGAAGTTGTGGTTGGTATAACGTGTGAGGAGGACGGAATATCAGATGTAGATGTAATTAGTGTCGTGTCTCCTAATATGGACCCAACAGGAGTAGAGGAAGCCATTTCTGTAGTTTCTGATGATGGTGTGGAAGGGATATTTGATGCTGTAGAAGATGCAATTGGTGTTGATTCAGCAGATGTAGTCGATGGAACTCCTGAAGATGATGAAAATTGTGTTGTCTCTGAAGATGTGGATGGAATGTTTGACTGAGTCGTTTCCAGTGGTGTTGTGACGAACAATGTTGTACTTTCAGTTGCCAATGTGGACACTATTGAAGTTGTTTCAGCAGCTGTGGATGGAACAGAAGTCCATAGAGATGTAGTAGATTCCGTTTGAGTTACTGTTGTGGATTCCAATGAAATTGTGGTTGGTATAACTTGCGTGGAGGATGGAATATCAGTTGTAGACGTAATTTGTGTCGTGTCTCCTAATGTGGACCCAACACGAGTTGAGGAAATAATATCTGTAGTATCTGATGATGGTGTGGAAGGGATGTTTGACAGGGTAGAAGAGGCAATTGGTGTTGATTCAGCAGATGTAGTCGATGGAATTTCTGAAGATGAGGATAATTGTGTTGTCTCTGAAGATGTTGATGGAATATTTGACTGAGTCGTTTCCGGTGGTGTTGTGATGAAAAATGGTGTACTTTCAGTTGCCAATGTGGACACTATTGAAGTTGTTTCAGCAGCTGTGGATGGAACAGAAGTCCATAGAGATATAGTAGATTCCGTTTGAGGTACTGTGGTGGATTCCGATGAAGTTGTGGTTGGTGTAATTTGTGAGGAGGACGGAATATCAGATGTAGACGTAATTTGTGTCGTGTCTCCTAATGTGGAACCAACAGGAGTAGAGGAAGTCATTTCTGTAGTTTCTGATGATGGTGTGGAAGGGATATTTGATAGGGTAGAAGAGGCAATTGCTGTTGATTCAGCAGATGTAGTCGATGGATCTTGTGAAGTTGAGGAAAATTGTGCTGTCTCTGAAGATGTGGATGGAATATTTGACTGAGTCGTTTCCAGTGGTGTTGTGACGAAGAATGTTGTACTTTCAGTTGCCAATGTGGACACTTTTGAAGTTGATTCAGCAGCTGTGGATAGAATAGAAGTCCATAGAGATGTAGTAGATTCCGTTTGAGTTACTGTTGTGGATTCCAATGAAATTGTGGTTGGTATAACTTGCGTGGAGGATGGAATATCAGATGTAGACGTTATTTGTGTTGTGTCTCCTAATGTGGACCCAACAGAAGTAGAGGAAGTCATTTCTGTAGTTTCTGATGATGGTGTGGAAGGGAAATTTAACAGGGTAGAAGAGGCAATTGGTGTTGATTCAGCAGATGTAGTCGATGGAATTTCTGAAGTTGAGGATAATTGTGTTGTCTCTGAAGATGTTGATGGAATATTTGACTGAGTCGTTTCCGGTGGTGTTGTGATGAAAAATGGTGTACTTTCAGTTGCCAATGTGGACACTATTGAATTCGTTTCAGCAGCTGTGGATGGAACAGAAGTCCATAGAGATGTAGTAGATTCCGTTTGAGTTACTGTTGTGGATTCCAATGAAGTTGTGGTTGGTATAACTTGCGTGGAGGATGGAATATCAGATGTAGACGTAATTTGTGTCGTGTTCCCTAATGTGGACCCAACAGGAGTAGAGGAAGCCATTTCTGTAGTTTCTGATGATGGTGTGGAAGGGAAATTTGACAGGGTAGAAGAGGCAATTGGTGTTGATTCAGCAGATGTAGTCGATGGAATTTCTGAAGTTGAGGATAATTGTGTTGTCTCTGAAGATGTGGATGGAATATTTGACTGAGTCGTTTCCAGTGGTGTTGTGACGAACAATGTTGTACTTTCAGTTGCCAATGTGGACACTATTGAAGTTGTTTCAGCTGCTGTGGATGGAACAGAAGTCCATAGAGATGTAGTAGATTCCGTTTGAGTTACTGTTGTGGATTCCAATGAAGTTGTGGTTGGTATAACTTGCGTGGAGGATGGAATATCAGATGTAGACGTAATTTGTGTCGTGTCTCCTAATGTGGACCCAACAGGAGTAGAGGAAGCCATTTCTGTAGTTTCTGATGATGGTGTGGAAGGGATATTTGATGCTGTAGAAGATGCAATTGGTGTTGATTCAGCAAATGTAGTCGATGGATCTTCTGAAGTTGAGGAAAATTGTGTTGTCTCTGAAGATGTGGATGGAATATTTGACTGAGTCGTTTCCAGTGGTGTTGTGACGAACAATGTTGTACTTTCAGTTGCCAATGTGGACACTTTTGAAGTTGATTCAGCAGCTGTGGATGGAACAGAAGTCCATAGAGATGTAGTAGATTCCGTTTGAGTTACTGTTGTGGATTCCAATGAAGTTGTGGTTGGTATAACGTGTGAGGAGGACGGAATATCAGATGTAGATGTAATTTGTGTCGTGTCTCCTAATGTGGAACCAACACGAGTTGAGGAAATAATATCTGTAGTTTCTGATGATGGTGTGGAAGGGATGTTTGACAGGGTAGAAGATGCAATTGGTGTTGATTCAGCAAATGTAGTCGATGGAACACCTGAAGATGATGAAAATTGTGTTGTCTCTGAAGATGTGGATGGAATGTTTGACTGAGTCGTTTCCAGTGGTGTTGTGACGAACAATGTTGTACTTTCAGTTGCCAATGTGGACACTTTTGAAGTTGATTCAGCAGCTGTGGATGGAACAAAAGTCCATAGAGATGTAGTAGATTCCGTTTGAGTTACTGTTGTGGATTCCAATGAAGTTGTGGTTGGTATAACCTGTGAGGAGGACGGAATATCAGATGTAGACGTAATTTGTGTCGTGTCTCCTAATGTGGAACCAACACGAGTTGAGGAAGCCATTTCTGTAGTTTCTGATGATGATGTGGAAGGGATATTTGATGCTGTAGAAGATGCAATTGGTGTTGATTCAGCAAAAGTAGTTGTTGGATCTTCTGAAGTTGAGGAAAATTGTGTTGTCTCTGAAGATGTGGATAGAATATTTGACTGAGTCGTTTCCAGTGGTGTTGTGACGAAATATGTTGTGCTTTCAGTTGCCAATGAGGACACTATTGAAGTTGATTCAGCAGTTGTGGATGGAACAGAAGTCCATAGAGATATAGTAGATTCCGTTTGAGGTACTGTGGTGGATTCCGATGAAGTTGTGGTTGGTGTAATTTGTGAGGAGGACGGAATATCAGATGTAGACGTAATTTGTGTCGTGTCTCCTAATGTGGACCCAACAGGAGTAGAGGAAGCCATTTCTGTAGTTTCTGATGATGGTGTGGAAGGGATGTTCGATGCTGTAGAAGATGGAATTGGTGTTGATTCAGCAAAAGTAGTTGTTGGATCTTCTGAAGTTGAGGAAAATTGTGTTGTCTCTGAAGATGTGGATGGAATATTTGACTGAGTCGTTTCCAGTGGTGTTGTGACGAAATATGTTGTACTTTCAGTTGCCAATGTGGACACTTTTGAAGTTGATTCAGCAGCTGTGGATGGAACAGAAGTCCATAGAGATGTAGTAGAATCCGTTTGAGTTACTGTTGTGGATTCCAATGAAGTTGTGGTTGGTATAACGTGTGAGGAGGACGGAATATCAGATGTAGATGTAATTAGTGTCGTGTCTCCTAATGTGGACCCAACAGGAGTAGAGGAAGCCATTTCTGTAGTTTCTGATGATGGTGTGGAAGGGATATTTGATGCTGTAGAAGATGCAATTGGTGTTGATTCAGCAGATGTAGTCGATCGAACTCCTGAAGATGATGAAAATTGTGTTGTCTCTGAAGAGGTGGATGGAATGTTTGACTGAGTCGTTTCCAGTGGTGTTGTGACGAACAATGTTGTACTTTCAGTTGCCAATGTGGACACTATTGAAGTTGTTTCAGCAGCTGTGGATGGAACAGAAGTCCATAGAGATGTAGTAGATTCCGTTTGAGTTACTGTTGTGGATTCCAATGAAATTGTGGTTGGTATAACTTGCGTGGAGGATGGAATATCAGATGTAGACGTAATTTGTGTCATGTCTCCTAATGTGGACCCAACACGAGTTGAGGAAATAATATCTGTAGTATCTGATGATGGTGTGGAAGGGATGTTTGACAGGGTAGAAGAGGCAATTGGTGTTGATTCAGCAGATGTAGTCGATGGAATTTCTGAAGATGAGGATAATTGTGTTGTCTCTGAAGATGTTGATGGAATATTTGACTGAGTCGTTTCCGGTGGTGTTGTGATGAAAAATGGTGTACTTTCAGTTGCCAATGTGGACACTATTGAAGTTGTTTCAGCAGCTGTGGATGGAACAGAAGTCCATAGAGATATAGTAGATTCCGTTTGAGGTACTGTGGTGGATTCCGATGAAGTTGTGGTTGGTGTAATTTGTGAGGAGGACAGAATATCAGATGTAGACGTAATTTGTGTCGTGTCTCCTAATGTGGAACCAACAGGAGTAGAGGAAGTCATTTCTGTAGTTTCTGATGATGGTGTGGAAGGGATATTTGATAGGGTAGAAGAGGCAATTGGTGTTGATTCAGCAGATGTAGTCGATGGAATGTCTGAAGTTGAGGAAAATTGTGTTGTCTCTGAAGATGTTGATGGAATATTTGACTGAGTCGTTTCCAGTGGTGTTGTGATGAAAAATGGTGTACTTTCAGTTGCCAATGTGGACACTATTGAAGTTGTTTCAGCAGCTGTGGATGGAACAGAAGTCCATAGAGATGTAGTAGATTCCGTTTGAGTTACTGTTGTGGATTCCAATGAAGTTGTGGTTGGTATAACTTGCGTGGAGGATGGAATAGCAGATGTAGACGTAATTTGTGTCGTGTCCCCTAATGTGGACCCAACAGGAGTAGAGGAAGCCATTTCTGTAGTTTCTGATGATGGTGTGGAAGGGAAATTTGACATGGTAGAAGAGGCAATTGGTGTTGATTCAGCAGATGTAGTCGATGGAATTTCTGAAGTTGAGGATAATTGTGTTGTCTCTGAAGATGTGGATGGAATATTTGACTGAGTCGTTTCCAGTGGTGTTGTGACGAACAATGTTGTACTTTCAGTTGCCAATGTGGACACTATTGAAGTTGTTTCAGCTGCTGTGGATGGAACAGAAGTCCATAGAGATGTAGTAGATTCCGTTTGAGTTACTGTTGTGGATTCCAATGAAGTTGTGGTTGGTATAACTTGCGTGGAGGATGGAATATCTGTTGTAGACGTAATTTGTGTCGTGTCTCCTAATGTGGACCCAACATGAGTAGAGGAAGCCATTTCTGTAGTTTCTGATGATGGTGTGGAAGGGATATTTGATGCTGTAGAAGATGCAATTGGTGTTGATTCAGCAAATGTAGTCGATGGATCTTCTGAAGTTGAGGAAAATTGTGTTGTCTCTGAAGATGTGGATGGAATATTTGACTGAGTCGTTTCCAGTGGTGTTGTGACGAACAATGTTGTACTTTCAGTTGCCAATGTGGACACTTTTGAAGTTGATTCAGCAGCTGTGGATGGAACAGAAGTCCATAGAGATATAGTAGATTCCGTTTGAGTTACTGTTGTGGATTCCAATGAAGTTGTGGTTGGTATAACGTGTGAGGAGGACGGAATATCAGATGTAGATGTAATTGGTGTCGTGTCTCCTAATGTGGAATCAACACGAGTTGAGGAAGCCATTTCTGTAGTTTCTGATGATGGTGTGGAAGGGATATTTGATGCTGTAGAAGATGCAATTGGTGTTGATTCAGCAAAAGTAGTTGTTGGATCTTCTGAAGTTGAGGAAAATTGTGTTGTCTCTGAAGATGTGGCTGGAATATTTGACTGAGTCGTTTCCAGTGGTGTTGTGACGAACAATGTTGTACTTTCAGTTGCCAATGTGGACACTTTTGAAGTTGATTCAGCAGCTGTGGATGGAACAGAAGTCCATAGAGATGTAGTAGATTCCGTTTGAGTTACTGTTGTGGATTCCAATGAAGTTGTGGTTGGTATAACGTGTGAGGAGGACGGAATATCAGATGTAGATGTAATTAGTGTCGTGTCTCCTAATGTGGAACCAACACGAGTTGAGGAAATAATATCTGTAGTTTCTGATGATGGTGTGGAAGGGATGTTTGACAGGGTAGAAGATGCAATTGGTGTTGATTCAGCAAATGTAGTCGATGGAACACCTGAAGATGATGAAAATTGTGTTGTCTCTGAAGATGTGGATGGAATGTTTGACTGAGTCGTTTCCAGTGGTGTTGTGACGAACAATGTTGTACTTTCAGTTGCCAATGTGGACACTTTTGAAGTTGATTCAGCAGCTGTGGATGGAACAAAAGTCCATAGAGATGTAGTAGATTCCGTTTGAGTTACTGTTGTGGATTCCAATGAAGTTGTGGTTGGTATAACCTGTGAGGAGGACGGAATATCAGATGTAGACGTAATTTGTGTCGTGTCTCCTAATGTGGAACCAACACGAGTTGAGGAAGCCATTTCTGTAGTTTCTGATGATGATGTGGAAGGGATATTTGATGCTGTAGAAGATGCAATTGGTGTTGATTCAGCAAAAGTAGTTGTTGGATCTTCTGAAGTTGAGGAAAATTGTGTTGTCTCTGAAGATGTGGATAGAATATTTGACTGAGTCGTTTCCAGTGGTGTTGTGACGAAATATGTTGTGCTTTCAGTTGCCAATGAGGACACTATTGAAGTTGATTCAGCAGTTGTGGATGGAACAGAAGTCGATAGAGATATAGTAGATTCCGTTTGAGGTACTGTGGTGGATTCCGATGAAGTTGTGGTTGGTGTAATTTGTGAGGAGGACGGAATATCAGATGTAGACGTAATTTGTGTCGTGTCTCCTAATGTGGACCCAACAGGAGTAGAGGAAGCCATTTCTGTAGTTTCTGATGATGGTGTGGAAGGGATGTTCGATGCTGTAGAAGATGGAATTGGTGTTGATTCAGCAAAAGTAGTTGTTGGATCTTCTGAAGTTGAGGAAAATTGTGTTGTCTCTGAAGATGTGGATGGAATATTTGACTGAGTCGTTTCCAGTGGTGTTGTGACGAAATATGTTGTACTTTCAGTTGCCAATGTGGACACTTTTGAAGTTGATTCAGCAGCTGTGGATGGAACAGAAGTCCATAGAGATGTAGTAGAATCCGTTTGAGTTACTGTTGTGGATTCCAATGAAGTTGTGGTTGGTATAACGTGTGAGGAGGACGGAATATCAGATGTAGATGTAATTAGTGTCGTGTCTCCTAATGTGGACCCAACAGGAGTAGAGGAAGCCATTTCTGTAGTTTCTGATGATGGTGTGGAAGGGATATTTGATGCTGTAGAAGATGCAATTGGTGTTGATTCAGCAGATGTAGTCGATCGAACTCCTGAAGATGATGAAAATTGTGTTGTCTCTGAAGAGGTGGATGGAATGTTTGACTGAGTCGTTTCCAGTGGTGTTGTGACGAACAATGTTGTACTTTCAGTTGCCAATGTGGACACTATTGAAGTTGTTTCAGCAGCTGTGGATGGAACAGAAGTCCATAGAGATGTAGTAGATTCCGTTTGAGTTACTGTTGTGGATTCCAATGAAATTGTGGTTGGTATAACTTGCGTGGAGGATGGAATATCAGATGTAGACGTAATTTGTGTCATGTCTCCTAATGTGGACCCAACACGAGTTGAGGAAATAATATCTGTAGTATCTGATGATGGTGTGGAAGGGATGTTTGACAGGGTAGAAGAGGCAATTGGTGTTGATTCAGCAGATGTAGTCGATGGAATTTCTGAAGATGAGGATAATTGTGTTGTCTCTGAAGATGTTGATGGAATATTTGACTGAGTCGTTTCCGGTGGTGTTGTGATGAAAAATGGTGTACTTTCAGTTGCCAATGTGGACACTATTGAAGTTGTTTCAGCAGCTGTGGATGGAACAGAAGTCCATAGAGATGTAGTAGATTCCGTTTGAGTTACTGTTGTGGATTCCAATGAAGTTGTGGTTGGTATAACTTGCGTGGAGGATGGAATAGCAGATGTAGACGTAATTTGTGTCGTGTCCCCTAATGTGGACCCAACAGGAGTAGAGGAAGCCATTTCTGTAGTTTCTGATGATGGTGTGGAAGGGAAATTTGACATGGTAGAAGAGGCAATTGGTGTTGATTCAGCAGATGTAGTCGATGGAATTTCTGAAGTTGAGGATAATTGTGTTGTCTCTGAAGATGTGGATGGAATATTTGACTGAGTCGTTTCCAGTGGTGTTGTGACGAACAATGTTGTACTTTCAGTTGCCAATGTGGACACTATTGAAGTTGTTTCAGCTGCTGTGGATGGAACAGAAGTCCATAGAGATGTAGTAGATTCCATTTGAGTTACTGTTGTGGATTCCAATGAAGTTGTGGTTGGTATACCTTGCGTGGAGGATGGAATATCAGATGTAGACGTAATTTGTGTCGTGTCTCCTAATGTGGACCCAACATGAGTAGAGGAAGCCATTTCTGTAGTTTCTGATGATGGTGTGGAAGGGATATTTGATGCTGTAGAAGATGCAATTGGTGTTGATTCAGCAAATGTAGTCGATGGATCTTCTGAAGTTGAGGAAAATTGTGTTGTCTCTGAAGATGTGGATGGAATATTTGACTGAGTCGTTTCCAGTGGTGTTGTGACGAACAATGTTGTACTTTCAGTTGCCAATGTGGACACTTTTGAAGTTGATTCAGCAGCTGTGGATGGAACAGAAGTCCATAGAGATATAGTAGATTCCGTTTGAGTTACTGTTGTGGATTCCAATGAAGTTGTGGTTGGTATAACGTGTGAGGAGGACGGAATATCAGATGTAGATGTAATTGGTGTCGTGTCTCCTAATGTGGAATCAACACGAGTTGAGGAAGCCATTTCTGTAGTTTCTGATGATGGTGTGGAAGGGATATTTGATGCTGTAGAAGATGCAATTGGTGTTGATTCAGCAAAAGTAGTTGTTGGATCTTCTGAAGTTGAGGAAAATTGTGTTGTCTCTGAAGATGTGGCTGGAATATTTGACTGAGTCGTTTCCAGTGGTGTTGTGACGAACAATGTTGTACTTTCAGTTGCCAATGTGGACACTTTTGAAGTTGATTCAGCAGCTGTGGATGGAACAGAAGTCCATAGAGATGTAGTAGATTCCGTTTGAGTTACTGTTGTGGATTCCAATGAAGTTGTGGTTGGTATAACGTGTGAGGAGGACGGAATATCAGATGTAGATGTAATTAGTGTCGTGTCTCCTAATGTGGAACCAACACGAGTTGAGGAAGCCATTTCTGTAGTTTCTGATGATGGTGTGGAAGGGATATTTGATGCTGTAGAAGATGCAATTGGTGTTGATTCAGCAAAAGTAGTTGTTGGATCTTCTGAAGTTGAGGAAAATTGTGTTGTCTCTGAAGATGTGGATGGAATATTTGACTGAGTCGTTTCCAGTGGTGTTGTGACGAAATATGTTGTGCTTTCAGTTGCCAATGAGGACACTATTGAAGTTGGTTCAGCAGCTGTGGATGGAACAGAAGTCCATAGAGATGTAGTAGATTCCGTTTGAGTTACTGTTGTCGATTCCAATGAAGTTGTGGTTGGTATAACTTGCGTGGAGGATGGAATATCAGATGTAGACGTAATTTGTGTCGTGTCTCCTAATGTGGACCCAACAGGAGTAGAGGAAGCCATTTCTGTAGTTTCTGATGATGGTGTGGAAGGGAAATTTGACAGGGTAGAAGAGGCAATTGGTGTTGATTCAGCAGATGTAGTCGATGGAATTTCGGAAGTTGAGGATAATTGTGTTGTCTCTGAAGATGTGGATGGAATATATGACTGAGTCGTTTCCAGTGGTGTTGTGACGAACAATGTTGTACTTTCAGTTGCCAATGTGGACACTATTGAAGTTGTTTCAGCAGCTGTGGATGGAACAGAAGTCCATAGAGATGTAGTAGATCCCGTTTGAGTTACTGTTGTGGATTCCAATGAAGTTGTGGTTGGTATAACTTGCGTGGAGGATGGAATATCAGATGTAGACGTAATTTGTGTCGTGTCTCCTAATGTGGACCCAACAGGAGTAGAGGAATCCATTTCTGTAGTTTCTGATGATGGTGTGGAAGGGATATTTGATGCTGTAGAAGATGCAATTGGTGTTGATTCAGCAAAAGTAGTTGTTGGATCTTTTGAAGTTGAGGAAAATTGTGTTGTCTCTGAAGATGTGGATGGAATATTTGACTGAGTCGTTGTCAGTGGTGTTGTGATGAACAATGTTGTACTTTCAGTTGCCAATGTGGACACTTTTGAAGTTGATTCAGCAGTTGTGGATGGAACAGAAGTCCATAGAGATGTAGTAGATTCCGTTTGAGTTACTGTTGTGGATTCCAATGAAATTGTGGTTGGTATAACTTGCGTGGAGGATGGAATATCAGATGTAGACGTAATTTGTGTCGTGTCTCCTAATGTGGACCCAACAGGAGTAGAGGAAGTCATTTCTGTAGTTTCTGATGATGGTGAGGAAGGGATATTTGACAGGGTAGAAGAGGCAATTGGTGTTGATTCAGCAGATGTAGTCGATGGAATTTCTGAAGTTGAGGAAAATTGTGTTGTCTCTGAAGATGTGGATGGAATATTTGACTGAGTCGTTTCCAGTGGTGTTGTGACGAACAATGTTGTACTTTCAGTTGACAATGTGGACACTTTGGACGTTGATTCAGCAGCTGTGGATTGAACAAAAGTCCATAGAGATGTAGTAGATTCGGTTTGAGTTACTGTTGTGGATTCCAATGAAGTTGTGGTTGGTATAACCTGTGAGGAGGACGGAATATCAGATGTAGATGTAATTAGTGTCGTGTCTCCTAATGTGGACCCAACAGGATTAGAGGAAGTCATTTCTGTAGTTTCTGATGATGGTGTGGAAGGGATATTTGACAGGGTAGAAGAGGCAATTGGTGTTGATTCAGCAAATGTAGTCGATGGATCTTCTAAAGTTGAGGAAAATTGTGTTGTCTCTGAAGATGTGGATGGAATATTTGACTGAGTCGTTTCCAGAGGTGGTGTAACAGACAATGTTGTACTTTCAGTTGCCAATGTGGACACTATTGAAGTTGTTTCAGCAGCTGTGGATGGAAGAGAAGTCCATAGAGATGTAGTAGGTTCCGTTTGAACTACTGTTGCGGATTCCAATGAAGTTGTGGTTGGTATAATTTGCGTGGAGGATGGAATATCAGATGTAGACGTAATTTGTGTCGTGTCTCCTAATGTGGACCCAACACGAGTTGAGGAAATAATATCTGTAGTTTCTGATGATGGTGAGGAAGCGATATTTGACAGGGTAGAAGATGCAATTGGTGTTGATTCAGCAAAAGTAGTTGATGGATCATCTGAAGTGGAGGATAATTGTGTTGTCTCTGAAGATGTTGATGGAATATTTGACTGAGTCGTTTCCAGTGGTGTTGTGACGAAAAATTGTGTACTTTCAGTTGCCAATGTGGACACTTTTGAAATTGTTTCAGCAGCTGTCGATGGTACAGAAGTCCATAGAGATGTAGTAGATTCCGTTTGAGTTGCTGTTGTGGATTCCAATGAAGTTGTGGTTGGTATAACTTGTGAGGAGGATGGAATATCAGATGTAGACGTAATTAGTGTCGTGTCTCCTAATGTGGACCCAACAGGAGTAGGGGAAGCCATGTTTGTAGTTTCTGATGATAGTGTGGAAGGGATATTTGATGCTGTAGAAGATGCAATTGGTGTTGATTCAGCAAATGTAGTCGATGGAACTCCTGAAGATGATGAAAATTGTGTTGTCTCTGAAGATGTGGATGGAATATTTGACTGGGTCGTTTCCAGTGGTGTTGTGACGAACAATGTTGTACTTTCAGTTGCCAATGTGGACACTATTGAAGTTGTTTCAGCAGCTGTGGATGGAACAGAAGTCCATAGAGATGTAGTAGATTCCGTTTGAGTTACTGTTGTGGATTCCAATGAACTTGTGGTTGGTATAACTTGCGTGGAGGATGGAATATCAGATGTAGACGTAATTTGTGTCGTGTCTCCTAATGTGGACCCAACAGGAGTAGAGGAAGCCATTTCTGTAGTTTCTGATGATGGTGTAGAAGGGATATTTGATGCTGAAGAAGATGCAATTGGTGTTGATTCAACCGATGTAGTCGATGGATCTTCTGAAGTTGAAGAAAATTGTGTTGTCTCTGAAGATGTGGATGGAATATTTGACTGAGTCGTTTCCGGTGGTGTTGTAACAGACAATGTTGTACTTTCAGTTGCCAATGTGGACACTATTGAAGTTGTTTCAGCAGCTGTGGATGGAAAAGAAGTCCATAGAGATGAAGTAGATTCCATTTTAGTTACAGTTGTGGATTCCAATGAAGCTGTGGTTGGTATAACTTGTGAGGACAGAATGTCAGATGTAGATATAATTAGTGTCGTGTCTCCTAATGTGGAAACAACACGCGTTGAGGAAATAATATCTGTAGTTTCTGATGATGGTGAGGAAGCGATATTTGACAAGCTAGAAGATGCAATTGCTGTTGATTTAGCAAAAGTAGTCGATTGAACATCTGAAGTTGAGGAAAATTGTGTTGTATCTGAAGATCTTGATGGAATATTTGACTGAGTCGTTTCCAGTGGTGTTGTGACGAAAAATGGTGTACTTTCAGTTGCCAATGTTGACACTATTGAAGTTGTTTCAGCAGCTGTGGATGGTACAGAAGTCCATAGAGATGTAGTAGATTCCGTTTGAGTTACTGTTGTGGATTCCAATGAAATTGTGGTTGGTATAACTTGCGTGGAGGATGGAATATCAGATGTAGACGTAATTTGTGTCGTGTCTCCTAATGTGGACCCAACAGGAGTTGAGGAAGCCATTCCTGTAGTTTCTGATGATGGTGTGGAAGGGAAATTTGATGCTGTAGAAGATGAAATTGGTGTTGATTCAGCAAATGTAGTCGATGGATCTTCTGAAGTTGAGGAAAATTGTGTTGTCTCTGAAGATGTGGATGGAATAATTGACTGAGTCGTTTCCAGTGGTGTAGTGACGAACAATGTTGTACTTTCCGTTGCTAACGTGGACACTATTGAAGTTGTTTCAGCAGCTGTGGATGGAACAGAAGTCCATGGAGATGTATTAGATTCCATTTGAGTTACTGTTGTGGATTCTAATTGAGCTGTGGTTGGTATAACTTGTGAGGAGGATGGAAAATCAGATGTAGACGTAAATTGTGACGTGTCTACGAATGTGGACCCAACAGGAGTTGTGGAAATAATATCTGTAGTTTTTGATGATGGTGAGGAAGCGATATTTGACAGGGTAGAAAATGCAATTGCTGTTGATTCAGCAAAAGTAGTCGATGGAACGTCTGAAGTTGAAGAAAATTGTGTTGTCTCTGAAGATGTGGATGGAATAATTGACTGAGTCGTTTCCAGTGGTGTTGTCACAAACAATGTTGTACTTTCAGATGCCAATGTGGACACTATTGCAGTTGTTTCAGCAGCTGTGGATAGAACAGAAGTCCATAGAGACGTAGTAGATTCCGTTTGAGTTACTGTTGTGGATTCCCATGAAATTGTGGTTGGTATAACTTGCGTGGCGGATGGAATATCAGATGTAGATGTAATTTGTGTCGTGTCTCCTAATGTGGACCAAACAGGAGTAGAGGAAGTCATTTCTGTAGTTTCTGATGATGGTGTGGAAGGGATATTTGATGTGGTAGCAGATGCAATTGGTGTTGATTCAACAGATGTAGTTGATGGATCTTCTGAAGTTGAGGAAAATTGTGTTGTCTCTGAAGATGTGGATGGAATATTTGACTGTGTAGTGGCTGCTGGTGATGTGATAAACAATGTTGTACTTTCTCTCGCCAATGTGGATATAATTGAAGTTGTTTCAGCAGCTGTGGACGGAACAGAAGGCCATACAGATGGAGTAGACTCCGTTTGAGTTACTGTTGTGGATTCCAATGAAGTTGTGGTTGGTATGACTTGCGTGGAGGATGGAATATCAGATGTAGACGTAATTTGTGTCGTGTCTCCTAATGTGGCCCCAACAGGAGTAGAGGAAGTCATTTCTGTAGTTTCTGATGATGGTGTGGAAGGGATATTTGATGCTGTAGAAGATGTAATTGCTGTTGATTCAGCAGATGTAGTTGATGGAACTTCTGAAGTTGAGGAAAATTGTGTTGTCTCTGAAGATGTTGATGAAATATTTGACAGTGTAGTGGCTACTGGTGTTGTGACAAACAATGTTGTACTTTCCGTTGCCAATGTGGACACTAATGAAGTTGTTTCAGCAGCTGTGGAAGGAACATAAGTCCATGGAGATGTAGTAGATTCAGTTTGAGTTACTGTTGTGGATTCTATTGAAGTTGTGTTTGGCATAACTTGTGAGGAGGACGGAATATCAGATGTAGACGTAATTTGTGTCGTGTCTCCTAATGTGGACCCAACAGGAGTTGAGGAAATAATATCTGTCATTTCCGATGATGGTGACGAAGCGATATTTAACAGGGTAGAAGATGCAATTGGTCTTGATTCAGCAGATGTAGTTGATGGAACTTCTGAAGTTGAAGAAAATTGTGTTGTCTCTGAAGATGTTGATGCTGTTGATTAGAAAGACGTTTCAAATAAGACTTTCACATTGTGTTTAAAGCTAAAATTACTTGAAAACAGTTGATAAAAAGTGAGTTCTGAACATAACTTTAATTTAATTGGCCCTCATAAATGACAATTTCTGCTTAAAGTTATTCAATGACCCCACATAACCTTTGTTATTCACATCAAACATTTAGATTACAAAGCCCCAACAGTTATTCCAGGATATTCAGGTTAATGACAATATAAATTGGACTTAATTCTGGAATATCTTGTTCGGAGAAACAACGTCATTATTCGTAATCCTTTTCTTCTGAGCCAGCTGCTTTACAAATTGAGCTTTTTTCTACTTTTGAAAAAAAATATTTTTCGCGTGCTCCACACGATTTATCAATGACTCTTGTCCATAATGTAACCATTGCTTTAAGTGATCGCAACCTGATAATGAGACTAAGCGAAGTCTAAATTGATCCAGATTATGCCATATATATTTACAATTTATCTTTTGCAGTGGCCTACACTAATCTAGAAGGACGATTTATTCAAAGATTAGCTGCTATTTCATTTCACCCATTCGTTGTTATAGAAAATAACCTCTAATTTCAGTTAACTGTGGCCCTTACATTAAACAAATCCTGATTATATGTGGATCACAATTTACTGACATGGCATATCATCAATTTAAATAATACAAAAAATGTTACCAAATCATAAAACTCAGGGATTAGCCATTTGCCTTTGTAGAGCTGAATTACTGAATTAAAAATAAACCTTTTTTGCTGAAATTAAACTATTCGTATACACAGACCAAAGCCACAGTCATAAAATCTAAATAAATATGTTTTACAGTCACCAATTTACAATATTTATTGTAAAAGAAAAGAACAGATATTAGACACTGAAATTTGTTGTTTAAGTTCTGTCCCAAATGCATAACTTTAGACAAATGAAAAAAAGGCCCAATCAGACTCATCTTTGAGGATTGTATCTCATTTTAATTTCACAAATATTGAAGTTCAATAAAAGTTTTTAAAAATTCACATATGCGCATTGTGATTTCATGAAAAAATTCACGTAATTACAAGCTAAGCAGCATATAAAAGTAACCTTCATCACAATCTCTTGTTTTTTGCAATACAAATTTAAGAAACCTCTGCTCAGTCAGTGCTTGGCCAGGTATTGATCACGTTTAAGCGTTATGGCTTGAGCAGTGACGTAATAACAACATACGTATGAGCAGTAAACATTCAATGGTGTTCAATAAATATACGCTATATATTAAAGAGTGAAAATGTAATACTAAATTGAGTGAAATTGATTATTCGTTATCAGCTTGTGTGCAGGTGCTAAGAGGATTGTTACATCATATAACTGGAAGAGATTGTGATAACTTAGGGTCGGGGATGATGATAATGGCAGTGGAGTATATGCTCCTTATGGCGGTACCCCGGGGTACCAAATCATACAAAATAGGCCGAGGCAATTAAATATAATATTTCTGGGACACAATTTTTTCCAGGGGTGTACTGAACTCCGCGACTGGGGTACCAATTAATCCGAAACCAGTGCTACTCCGCGATGTCGAAACGTCAAACAGCATAAAAATCCGTTCTCGGAAAATTCAACTTTGAATAGTGCATCGTGTACAGCTCGTCGAGATGAGTCGATTGCCGCATCGCTGAACATAAACGGACTGAAAATGACTGCATCACGGACATTATGCGAGAGCCGGGGCACGATGGTACCCCGGGGTACCGCCATAAGGTTCATATACTCCACTGCCATTATCATCATCCCCGTCCCTAAGTTATCACAATCTCTTCAAGTTCTATGATGTAACAATCCTCTTAGTGCAAGCGTTCTAGAGTTGTTACAGTTATTTTTTTGACAACTTCACATTGTATATCCAACTCCAAATAGTAACATTGTAGACTTAAAACTTTCGGGACTGCATGGAATTCTTATTTCTTGGATCTTTCGGTAAAGTCATGTAGATAGATAACAAAAATCAAAATGAAAGGCAAAAAACCCACGACGTTTCGATCGCGGTTTTCTCTAAAGGGCCATGAAAGTTCGTTCTCACTATATATTTAGTTACATGTTAAAGACATTGCTGGTGATACCCTTTTTAAACTCTACATAACATTTGCATGACCATGAATGATGAATATGCAGATATATACTTGACAATGACACTGAGATTCATAAATACACTCATAGCGTAGCTCTGAATAGCTTAGACCCTGTTTTCCATTATGCCTTGCTGTTCTGTTCTAATCAAGGGTTGCTTTGTTTATCATTGTGAGCCTAATCTAAAGCAGGTAACCTCTATCCCAGTGGGTAATTCTACAGCAGCACTTAACTGGAGCCGCACAAACCATTGAAGATGCATATACCTAATGTACTAGTGGAAAATAAAATACTTTACTGTTTGCAACTGCGGCTACGGACATTAAATGATGAACCATATAACTTCGCACCTCCCCCAAAAATAAATTTGAAGGCAATGCACGAGCAATTCACCGACTCTCAAAGCAACTGATGGCTAAATCACTCAGAACTAAATCTAAAATCGTTGCTCTGCATTGGCCATACACGATTCCTGTGTTTGATCTACCACGAAGCTCATGGTCCACCATAAATCGCATCCACTGCACAAACCATGGCAGACGCGGATACCTGATGCACAAATGGGAATGTCAAAACTCTCTGGCAGTCTGCGACTGTGGTCATCCAGAACAGACCACATACAACGTATAACGACGCAATGCCCCGATCCACAAATACGAAGGAGACATAACAGCGATATACACTCCGCTGTTCCTGATGCGGTTATCTGGCTTGATCGCCTGCAAGTTAAATCGTAGTTGTTGCTCTCCATCTACATCAGCCATGCGAAAGAAAAAGAAGGCCATACAAAATGATCATCTGTAAAATATGCATGGTCTAAATGTGACTGCATTTCAAGATGTAGAAAACCGTGAGCTCTCTCTTATATTTAATCGTTTTTCTTATACTAAATGTCTATTCTTGTCATTTTATATTAACTAAAATTCGATTTCCAGTGCGCAAACATTTCACACCAGGTTCGGGGAAAACCATCCGGTGTCCCTTTTGTAGTTCACTTCAGTTTCCACTAAAAATTTATCCCGTGTGAAAAACCAAAAGTATTTATTTTTTAAGTTTGAGTGCACTATATTCTTGGCTCTTTCGGTAAAGTCACGTAGAAGGGAAACAATAAAACAATATAAAACATGTTTCATATATATTTTAATTGTTTTATTGTTTCCCTTCTACGTGACTTTACCGAAAGAACCAAGAATATGAATCCCTGCAGTCACGAAAGCTTTAAATCAAAATTTGAGTGCACTATTTAATCACATGTCTATCTCATATAATTTGTGTGTGCACCTTGTTTTATGATCGCATTTTATAAGCATTATTTAATAAATTATGTGAATGTATTTTTAATGTTTCTGATATGTATTCCATAGTTTTACTCTTAAATTTAAATCAGACTTATCTTTGATATTAAATTCTGGTTTAGCTCTAAATGTCAGAACTACATTGTACTGCTGCTATCTTTTGACCCAGGCCACTTGTTGCCTCATCTTATGAAATAAAGTCGCTGATGATGGGCATATTGTTAATATAGGTTATCTACACAAATGTACATATACAGTACGCAACATTTACAATTATCAACCTAATCATTTGTGATTAATCCACTGCTGGATGAAGGCCTCCCTAAGCCTTTGCCACCCCTCACAATCATCCAATGTGACGATTCATCTCACACCCACTCGCGCGCTGAATTCATTGATCCATCTCTTCTGTGTGTCCTCTCCTTTAGATGATACACCATCATTAGTCTAGACCACCAGCCATCATCCATTTTTAGCACATGTCCCTGCTCAAGCCAACTTACTTATATGATATTGACCGTAATTTGTTTTACCCTTTTTTCTTACTTTTGCAGAGTATGGAAATAAAATTAAGATCAGATTACATGTGGGTGCATATGCCTACATGGTGCGTGACTGCGTATCGCCACCGGCTCTAGCTCCTAAGATTCCTCACGGTGAGCCACATGTCCAGCTCCCTTGCCAGCCCCTGTTCATAGGCTTCTCCATTCATTATTTCCCCGTTCTTTTTCTCCGAATAATGCATTACAAGCTGACCAGTTTCTTCAGTTATTTTATAAAATAATAAATCAACGCTATTCATCTCGCCATTAAATCTGTTCCCACTCCAATTATTTCTCATATCTCTATTTTCAGAACTTTACTTGTCTGCATCTCCGAGCACGGTTCGCACTTCTCCGATTAGCACGTTTGGCTATGCGCGGTTCGAAAGAAGTTCAAAATATGTACACACATACGTCTGAGGTTTCATCACTGGTAGCTAGATCCCGGCGCAATTACTGGCCTCTGGATTATTTTCTTTTGAAGATCATCCATGCCAACTTTCCATTTTTTTACTGTACTTATCACTAATCTTCTTCACAATTCTCCCCATTCCGGTACTGTCCCTTTGATCTTCAAATTTGCTGCTGTTACCCCGCTGCTTAAGAAGCCCTGGCCTTGATCCGTCGCATCTCAAATCTGCCTTATCTCTCCAAGGTCCTAGAGTGTGCAGTCGTCATGCAGCTCCAACACTACTTGCTTGTCAGTGATCTAATAAATCCTTTCATTCTGGTTTCATGCCTCGAGTACGGAAACAGCCCTGGTGAAGGTTATGAATTATGTGTTGGTTGCTGCAAATACAGGCCTACCTAGCATTCTTGTCCATTGGGAATTGAGTGCTTAGTTTGACACTGTCGATCATCCCCGTCCTGCTCGAGCGATCGGGAGGCTGCATGGGGATTTCTGGCATTGCCTTCCACTGGTTCACTTTCCACCTTTTTGATCGAAAGCAGTTTGTCAGCCTTGGAGGGCAATGATCTGAACCACGTTCTGTTCCCTTTGGTGTGCCTCAGGACTTTCTCATCGGCCCACTGCTGTTTAGTTTAATTATATATGACCCCACTTGGCCATATGTTGCGCAAACTCGGTCTTAGCTTCCATTGTCATGCTGATGACATTCAAATTTACATCCCCAATCCAAAGACACTAAAAAAATAAAATGTCTTTTCATCTCGGAAAGCCTCTCTGAGTTTCAGGAAACGTTTGCCGGGGGTCTTGCTACATTTGGGTGTTTGGCCAATTACATGAACGAGAGTGTGGGCCTGTGGCAAGCAACCAGCGTGCCCGAGAGAAACCCCATACACATGCAAGCACCGCTTAACATGCAAAGATCCACACAGTGAGATTCAATCAACAGTTGTGCAGCCACCTCCTGGCCATCAAAGACCCCAAGCCTACAACATCTGGTAGTCGGTGGCTTTCTTTCATTCAAATAATAAATGTAAATCTCGTCATTCATACAATTGCCTCTTAAAACGTTGTACAATATTTGCAGAAAGAAGGGACTAATCCTCGAACAAGGTTTGCTAAGGGGCCGTCATTAAATGACGTCACGCGATTTTGGACGATTTTTGACCCCCCCCCCCAAAAAAAAGCTTAAAATCGCTTTAAACTATTGTCATTGTATTGCGTATTTAATGTGCTGCTGCACTCTGATGTTGTAGAAGAAAACATTTACTAAAAAGTCTATTTAATTAAATAGAACGTATTGTCTATATTTATTTTAAGTTGCGCATTTTGATGTGGCGTCACATTTCTCAACAGAAATATATAGAATAAAAAAATCACCAAAAGGTACTGTATGCAAACAAATGAATACATACAAGCAGGGTCTCAATTATAGAACAATAATATACAGAGTATCGTTATGGCCTACATATTTTTATATACGGGTAAAAAAAACATCCGTAGCTATTTCACTAAAAGTGAGTCGGGAGATCGGAGAGGGGGCCCCAAAGTCGTATCTTGCATGGCGCTGTTGAAACAGGCCGTTGAGTCCACTGCATACAGGACAAAATGATTTTTGTTATCATGTTGACCTGGGCGAACTCTCAGCTCCTACACCAGCCATGAGCGTCAAATCCATTGAGCGACGCCCCACGCAAGCCAAAAAAGTTAGTTTAACACGTAGGCTTTCGTGACCAATATTATCCATGATAACGTTTTTTGAGTTAGATTGCGTAAATGTGTCGTTAAACCTGCCACCACCCGACACAGCCAATTAGTAATGTTTGTCACGTCGGCAACAAATGCCAATTCGTTACCAGTGTTGGAGAGTAAACCCACAACATTTACTATTATGGACGAGCCAAGGCACCTGAGCCAGTAAGTTGCTCACATGTCTAAGAGTGGCAATCGACTTTGACGTCTTCAACCAAATAAAACCCCTGAAGCACTATCTTAGTGATCAAATGGATACAGGTATAAGAGAATGTTTTAACTGAGATTGGAACTATAAAACGGAATTGATCTGACGAGTGTGTCGTGGGAGTGTATTCCGGACTGTGGGAGTTGCGAAAGTCAGCGCTTATCCACCCACACTTTTGCACTTTATGTTGGGTGGAGTGAGCCACTCTAGGCCAGATGAAAGAAGCGGCTCGGGAAAGGGATTAGGTAGAAATAAGAGGGTAACGATAAGCAGGGTCCAGTCCATACAGAATGTTGTAAACAGTAAGTGCGACTTTAAACTTGACTTGAGAGTGAATGGGAAGGCTATGAAGGGAACACAATATGGGGAGTAATGTGATGATGCTTATAACAGCAGCATTTTGAACATACTGAATATGGTGGATGGAAACTCAGGAAGACGATATACGAATGAGAATGACAGTAATGATGATATTAAGACGTGATTTATTGTTTCAGCAGCAGGGTTGGAAACATAATTTGTAATGTGACTCAACCCTGCTGCCTTAATCCTATAATAATTCAAATTTATCATGCGCATTCAATCCTGGGATCCCAATGCACAATGCATGGAAAGCAGGAAACAAAACCAGGACAACCGACCAAACTAAAGAGGTAACGTTCAGTTTAAAGAGATGGGTTTTCAAATCAGACTTAAATATGAGATCGGGAACATTCCGGGTAATTTGGTCCCTAGGATAAACGTTTGCCTTTGACTTGTCCGATTTGAGTATTGATATCACAGTTTAAAATGTCTCCAATTTCAAATGACCATTTTGTTGTAATAAAACTCATTATGCGTCGCCCTGGAGCATGCTGCGTTGGAGCAAATATAATCAGAACTCCATGCTGTGCCTCCCAATAAAAATACCTTTTAATGAAAAAGCTTGGCCATAGAAGAAGACCCTGACGATGATGCAGGCAGTAATTAGAATGAAACTGGCACTATTTGGACACACATGTAGGATGGACAACGTGAAAATTACGAGTGTGTTGTTCGGGAAAAAAAGGAGCAGGAAAGAGTAGAGCAGCTAACAGAGAATGGCTCGACGACGACGACATAAGAAGAAGATTGGTACCAGAAAGATGTGGCCACTACTTGAACATGTTGGCACAAGACAGAGGGAAGTGGAAACAAATCACGAAATGTGCAGGGGACACCTACGGGCTACCTGCCCATGAATCGTGATGATGATTGGCTTTCCAGACCAACATCAAGCAGAATTAGTTTAACACACACAAACTCTGGACTGGTCTTGACTTTCTAGATCTCATCAGCAGTCACGGCTTGTTAACCGACATGCTGCCTGATTATGGCTCTCTATTCAACGCTAAAGGCAATGCCATAACACAAACGGAGTATGCGTTGCTATGGAAAATTATGGGTACATGCAAATATAAACAACACTCTATGTCTACACATAGCACAAATTTATTCCATAAGGCTCCCGAATTTCCAGAACAATATTACCAAGCAGCATTTTTTTAAAGCAAGGAAACACTGGACCGGTTTTGACATTTTGGGTCTGTATGTACAGTATGTACAGTACGACAAACATGTAGTTTAATAATGGAGTATTGTAAGATGTGTTGTCTGTGCAGATTATTTAATTCGATGAAGTATGATAGGTAACGCCTTTGCACTGATTCACTACACTGCCCATAATATCAAATGTATGTATGCAGAACTTGTTTCGCACACTACGCAGCCAAACATGCTTAGCAGTCAGGATTTGCAGTCAGGATCGTTGCATTACCAGATGTCATTGGAAACCCTGAAGCAAGATTTATAAAGGGAAGTAACTAATAGCTTCCGACAGTGGTACTGTAGTCATTGTGCCAACCCTGAAGGGATGATTGGCTTATTCAATGTTCGATCACGATTCGCTTTTCTGAATTCTGATTGTTAAGTCAATTGATCTGTCAGCCAGATTGTTGCTAAAAGTAGATTTATAATAAACGTAGTAAATTACTGATCATGTTACAAGATCCAATACCAAAATAATCCTACTTTACTCAACCACATCGATTTTCCACCAAATCAGTATTTTTTTAACCTACATTTGCATAACCAAACCGATTTCTATCATAACTCATTAAAAAAAACACATTAATAATATCGTCCTAAATATTCTGGTTAAACGGTTAATATTGCACACGTTGCATACATGCATCTTTAAGTGCCTCAGGAATCCAAGTAACATTTGCGGCCGACTTACCTGTAGTAGTTGCAGTTTCCATATGTACAACAAGAAGTGTCAATATGATGGCGTTCCTCTTAAGAGGCTGCATCATCGGTTATTTTCTGAGTATAATTTTTGCTGCTTTAAAGGACATTCAGCCCCAATTGAAGGAAGGCCAGAATCTAGTTTTTTTCTTTCCTTTTGCAGAGAGGATTGAAAATCCTGAAGGTTCGGCTGGCCGGTATTCTTGAGGGCAAAATAAAGAAACGCCATGCATTTAGACAGATTACAACAACAATCTACATTAAACACAAATATATGGCAAAAGTAGCGATGGTGATATGAAAATTCGCATTTCTGTTTCACGGAAATCATAAAAAGCGCTCTCAATGTCCTTCTGATCACCCGTTACTTTGGCAATTATTCTACTTTATCAATAAACTTACATAATACAAAAAATTACGGGATAACAACTTGCTATACATTCCCACTGTAAATATATATTGTTTCCATTTTGGTTACAGATTAATAAATATTAACCAACATCAACATCTATCCTAGAAGTTATACTACATAAACATTACGATTTAATGAATGGAGATAATCTCGCCAGGTTGGCATAGAGCGCATACTTCTAATCATCAACACCATCGATAGCTATTGCGTTCGTTCACACATTGACAAAACTTAACTGTTTTCTCAGCAGCCTCTTCTGATAGTGATGAGGACTGGATACAACTCGGAAAATCTTCGACCCAAGAAGCAAAGGCAATGATTATTTTATCTCAGCCAACCAAAACAGAACACGGAATCGTAATGCTAAATTATACTGCAATTTTTTACTTTCAAAGGAGAAAAAAACCCTTCCAAGTCGATTTATTAACATGCAGGTGACAGCCTCTTCTCGTGTGACTAAATACTCAAGTGCAACTGCAGTAGGTATATTTAGAACCCTCCTTATATGTGCTACGTCACACTGACGTTTTTTTACCACCTGCAGATTGCACTTCTGCTTACAAAGAAAATTGCAGACACTGCCAGTTAAGTTGCAACACATTTTAAACAAATACTCAATATAGCAATGTTATTTTCTTTGTTAAATTGTCCAACTTTTTTCGTTAACGATAGCAGTTCCACATATTTTACACACTTCAATAGGATATTTAAGGCCAAAAAACAACATTACAATGTCGTATTGAGGTTTATGAGTGTAGAATTGCGCTCCGTGAATAGTCAGCATTATCTGCAGTATTTAAGAAATTTAAAACAGTTTAGGCAAAATGTTGCTTTGAACAGATTTGTTATCTTGAATTAAAAATGTGCTCAAATCGCTATGATCATTCCCAAAAGTTTAAAATATTTGTAAATTGAATTAAGTCAAAAGTCTTAGGCATTTTTAAACAGGGTACTGAACTAGGATGGGTAAGTCAATCCTATTCTTAGCTCTTTCGGTAAAGTCACGTTGAAGGGAAGCAATAAAATAATAAAATGTATATAAAACAATAAAAATTCTCACGACGTTTCGACCATAACACAAACGGTCGTCATCAGGTGTGTCGGTTTGCATAAAGTTATGTATTTTTAAACGGTTTATTTATTTATTTATAAAAAAAAACGTTAGCGCCACGCGCAGCGATTTGGAAGTTTATTTAGAAAGATTCGATAAACCATTTCAGGTCTTAATTGATTGTTCACGCTTACAGTGGCTTTCAGACAGCATACATTACATTTTTCGTCTCCCCCCTCCTCTTTTCAGAACATAGATGGACTCAAAATTTAAGTCAATCCTATTTAAGGAGGGGTTTGCGCATGTGAGAAAACCAGAGTGCCGGAAAAAAGAAAACTCAGATTACTTTGTGCTTTGAAATTGCATTCTGACTATATTAGCAACGAAATGGAAATGTTACTGTTTTTTTTAAACAAACATTGGTTAAAATGTCATTTTATCAGAACACAAATCAGACACACAGACACCATCGCAAAATAGAATTAAAATAACGTGTGCCTTTGTTTACTTTGTAAAGAATTATATATTCGGTCGGTATTCGGAGACAGGGGACGACTCAGGCGCCAGGAGGAACCACAGACAAGCACCAGCACCAATGATTGCCCAAGCTCTCTGGCCCTTTATATATTAAGCTGTTATCGGACAATGAATGAGTGCTGACATAAGGGGAGGAAACCGGAACACCCAGAGAAAAGCCACGTGTGCGAGGGGGGAATCCTGTCGGCTACAATTCTTATAAACGGGGAATGCTGCAAAGATGAAAACTAAATCGGAGCACTCATGATCTCACCACAATGGGTAAAGGTGAAATGTACTCTGTAAAGCTCTGCTGTCCTACAGTATTCGTGTTATACATCCATACAGTATATTCAGATTGACTATAAGTGGAAACACGTTTTCAAAGTCAGACGAGTTCACGGGCCACTTGTCGGTGATAAAAAAAAATAACAACAACGTACAGCTTAAATAATTCCTGTGAAACGCTTCAACGTAAGAACTGTGCCATCTGGTGGCCTAGAAGTGCTCTCGTCCTATCGTCACGCAACAAACAGGGTGGGTGGATGGATTTGGGAGGCGATTTCCTCTGAACTCCACGAAATCCTGTGGGAAACGGTGGCGCAGTTTGGTTAGCGCTGTAGCGAACTTCAGGAGGCAAAAAAGAACCCCCCCCCATGACCGACTCTGCGCGGGGAGGTCTTCATCCAGCAGTAGAGTGACAAAGGGCTGGATTTATTTTGTTTGTATGTATGTATAGTTACTGTATACTGTGTTGAATACGAAAAACACGTGTTTAATGCAACATTACTTAGATACGTTAGCACAGTACAGTACTATGAAATACAGGACTGTAGTTGTTTGTAATGTTAACACGGTAACATTGCATGTTATAAGGACATTGAAAGTAAATTAAATAATAGCATACGACGTTTCGATTACCGAAATAACCAAAGAGTAATTCCTGCAGTCACACAAGCTCCAAATCAAGATTGAAAGTAAGTACACAAGTGTACTGTAATTATTTGCATGTCTGCAATTACAAGAAGTATATTACAACACTTGACACGAAACAGCTGTAACATGTAATCAAACATTCTGTTTGGCCAGGAAAGCCCGACTTAGATTATAACTTTTTTTATATTTGCCCGGATGCATTTTGAGTGTTTTGGGGGTTTGAAGCCCACACGAAGTAAATACGAAACGTTGGGCCAACGTTGGTCCCGCGGTTACAACCTAAAGCGAACGTCCGCTCAACGTTGAGCAATGTGCACACGCACGGGAGGAGAGGACGCTCCACTTGTGCTGCGCTGCATCTTGGTTGTTGTTGTTGTTTGACTTGCATTCCACTGGGATTTTTGCACACAGCGTTGGTGTACGGTGCTATTTCAGGAATATTTTGATGTTTTTTCCTGGGTTTTCTGTTTGCACAGTCACATAATCACTTTAAGATGTTTTCTTGTTTTTGTTTGTTGCGGTTGCACCCGATTCAAGAGCTGAATGGCTCACAGGGCTATACCAAATAAATGAAACTGAAAACTGAATCTTGTTGGCACTTTGTCGCCCAGTCGGTTTGATTGGGTATCCGCACACGAAGTTAGTTGCGTCTCATTGTGAACCACCAACCTTGCCCGCCAAGTCAGGCCTGGGGACCGCTGTGAGAAGTGGGCCATCTGGTGGCCGCATCGATTTAATTACAAAATGTTAATTTCCCGTCATGAAGAATCTGAGTATAAAAATAAATACGCAGACAATGCGCCTCCTTCCGATACCTGTCCCTTCACCTCCGCAATTTTTTTTTATACAAATCTGATCACCCACACAGCCTTGTATGAGTGCATAATTTCAGCAGCATTGGTCCAATACAAGCAAACGTTGCACCAGTTCAGCTGTTTGGCTTAGCTTCACTAAATCACTTCATTGGCCAGACCTGGCGCTACATTGCAATTGTAATACGGGAGTGTAAATTTTTACTGTATTGTATCAAAATGTAAAATGTGATTGGAATCTCAGCTAAAGGAAGCTGCTGTAATTATAATTGCCCACAGATTTCCCCCAAGTCAACAGATCGTGTGTGTGCACCACCATACACATTTACATATATGTTGAACTTTTTTCGCACCGTACATATCCAACCGTGCTAATCGGAGATGTGGGACATCCATGCATACATAAACCAGTGAATGGCCGATCACACCTTATAGTTGTTATTTAAGCCAGCAGTCATACTGAAAATGTATTCACAGCGATATGGCAGTGGGTGTTGAGAGGGTTTATGATGGATAATGTCCAGTTATGCATTACATATATTCATCTATTAATATACGTGCACACAAGTGTAGGGGCATAGCGCATGCTGCTGGCACAAAAGGGTAACTGCGGTGTACAGCAGTACTGACGTCAGCAGGCCATGATAGACACGAGAGGGGCACATCTAGGGGGGAAAGGTCACAGAGGGGGAGGGGCATCGGGAAGCCTCGGGAACCCGCTGGTAGGTTCCAGTGAGGGGGCGTGGCCAGGGCGGAGCAAGGCCACGCTGAGAGTATAAGAGGGGCCCCTGTGAGGGACCTCGTGGCTGTTATTGGAGTGGGATCCCCGTTGTGCTGCTCAAGTCCATCGTCGCCATTCTTCTTGTCTTCGTTGCCATCGTCGCTGTCGTCTTCACTCGATATTGCGTTGCTAGATAGTTGTTGGCTGTCTCCATTCAGCGCTGTGAATGTTCGACGGTTAGAGTTGTGTGTAGGCTAGCAACAGTTACAGTGTGTACCCACGTAGGGTGTGTATTATCCCGATGGTATTCGTTAATTAAAAGAAGTGCCCCCAAGTCTTAACGTCTCTGAGTTAGTCACTACACAAGTAAGAATCATAATAAAGGTTTTTTTGGGTTAGATCGCATTATTTATAAATGTGTCGTAACCCTCCACCACCCGACACGGCCAAACAGTAAAAAATGTGTCACCTTTACAAAAGACAAATAGTTCACTACTTTAGCCCACCGGTGTGTTGAAGAGTGAATCAACATTTAAAATTTTGAGTACGACGTTTCGCTGGTAAATACATCCAGCATCATCAAGCAATTTGCCAGAATGGTGAGGCCCTCCGCTTGCTCCCGGTCTTAAATAGAGCAGCAGGGTGACGTCATAATTTAACCCAATCTGATGCAGTGATTCGAGGCACAGAGGGGGAGGGTATTGTAATTATATAATAGATTGGTCATCATTAAATTGTTGTTCATTGGTATTTGTTTCCCCTATAAGGAATTGTAATTGTAATATATTTTATTTAATAATACGCTTCCAGGCCGCACAGCCTGTAGCTGTCAGAGCGATTAAAGTTATTTGTATTTCTCTCAATTTCAATGGATTCTCTAATTAGTCTTGGCCAGTAATAATTAGTTTTACACAGCACTTCAACATTATAAAAATTAATTGAGTGTCCTTGTTGACAAGCATGCTCTGCCACTGCCGACAGTTGTGTTTGAGAGAATTTAATATTTCTTTGGTGTTCTTTTAGTCTTACGCTGATGTTACATCACGTCTGACCAATTTAGCATCTGCCACATAAACAATTAATCCAATATACACCTTCTGTTAGTAATTTAGGCAATTCGTCTTTAGTGCAAGATACTAGTTTTTGAATTTTGTGTACTGTATCAAATCTTACTTTAATATTTTGCTTTTGCAAAACACGGGCTAATTTGTCAGTTACTCCTGAGATATATGGTATTTTAATTGTTTGAACAATATGATCGTAGCCGATGCATTACTATTAGTTTTTGGGGTTTGGCCACGTGGTCGTTTTATGCCAACATTCTTGTCATTAACCCTCCACCACCTGACAAAGATTGTCACGTTAATAAAGGCATTAATTTATACGTGACAACATTGATCAAGTTCATCGGAGGCTTAAATCTTTTAACGTCTAAAGTTGACATCAATATGTTGCGTTTCGCTCAAAACTGATTGAATCTTCATCAGGTGGAGTGTACACGGGAATCGATTTGGGCTAAGTCGGCTATATCTACGCTTTGGCAGTTGGTGATGGAAAAAGCCTCGGGCGATCGATTTTTCCCAACAATCTCCTGTCGACTCGCCGGGCAGACCATGATCCTAAGCAGTGGCTCGTCACTTCAACAGATGGGGGACCATAGCCCCAGTGACGTGTCGACACGTGGGCCTTGTCTTGATATCTGGTAGGAATCAGACCGGCATGGACAGACGGCCGGTCTCATTAAAACGGAATATCTCTGGATTGAAAATTTAGTGTGTGCAAACCATTACGCCACAGCAGCTCCTGACGTTTCCGACTTGGCAGGGGTTAAATGTAAAGTTCAATGCGAGACAGTTCTACAAGTGTAGAAACCCGGTAACCGTGTTTCTCTCTGATGCTGTTACCGATGATACAGAAAGACGATGTTAATAACCCCTATTCCACTCAGTCAACTCTGGCCATTTCCTCACCTTATCTGTTATAGCATCAATGATGTTGCACACAATATAAATGGAGTACATTGTAATTTGTTCATACGAAGAGCACTAAACTGGTGCTACTCTTTGGGCCAGTGCAATTAGGGTTAGTGACTATTTAGTGAGAGTAAGCAATGCAACCGCAACTACAGTTTGACCATCTGATTATCCGGCTGCTTTCCAACGTTATCCGCTGGTCCCGGGCCAATTCGGCGAAACCGGCAACACTGCTCCAAAGGCTATGAGAAAAAAGTAGATGTGTTATATATTATATACAATACATTATACACTACATATCATTGAAACAATTAAAATAATGCACGTATATACATCAGCCCATGTAGAGTCTTCGAGATTGGAGTGGTTAGCAAGCTACATTAAATAAAGTATTTTTTTTTAAAGTAGGATGTTTATTTTTGTCTATTTGTATGTTTAGTTATGCAGATTTCATATATTTAAACACGACAAAAAAACACAACACCTACAAACGTAAAGTCATACAAAATATAAAACAATACGCTATTTAAAATAATAATGATGCTTCGTGATTATCCGGCGTTTTTGAAAATCCAGCGCACCCCAACCCGAAGCCACCGAATCATCGATCATCTACTGCAGTGGTTCTTCTTAACATGGGGTGCACGCACCCCTTAAGGGTGCGTGATGTACTTTCTAGGGTTGCGAAAAATGGCCAGATTTTTTGTTTGAAGGTAGATCATCGAAAAACACAAATTCAGCACGTGCACGTAAGCACTACTACTTTGTTTCATCAAACCCTTTGTATTTATAAACATTATACATTGGGAACCTCAGGTGTTGCAAGGGTTGCAGGTCTCTCCTATTTTATTGCAGCATGCATGATGAGTAACACACGGTGGCGCGCTTGTACAAAGAAGCACGAAGTGATTTCCCAACGGCACCTAAAATTATTTGTTTATGACACTGCTGCTGCTGCTGGCAGTGATGCACTCAGCACAATGAACAGCAACAAAAAAACAACACGTACGTCAAAATAACGCTGTGTTAAAATGAACAAAAAATATATAATGGGTCACGTTTCAGGCAATGGACCTTCTGCATAGCACATTTACGTACCATAGCCCGAAACTTATATTTAATTGTTAATGGTACCACAGTATGCTGAAATATATTTTCTCAACGTATATACTGTAATAAAAATAATCCAGTGACAATTGGAATAACTACTTAATTCTCAACAACATGTTGATAATCATTTACGGGACCATTTTACAACATTAACAGCCACGATCTATCCACTGCTATATGAAGGCCTCCCCAAGTCATCACCATCTCTCACAGTTGTTTGGTGTATTAATCCACCAAGCATCCGCACACAAGCTTATTTATTGTATTACATTAATAAAAACAAAAAAATCGAGTATGAAAGTAGGCACTATCAGATAGTGTTAGTTCGTCTGTACAGTAATAACAAAAACTCAACACGCTCGTCAACAACACTGCCTGAAAATAAATATATAATCGTCGACGTTTCGGGCAATGGTCCTTGTTCAGGTTGCGAGTCGTCCTGCCGAGAGTTATACCAAAGTTACAGTGAACAACAACAACAACAACAATTATAGGAGTTGCGATGGGAGCGGAGGGAGACGTGAGAATTCAGTCGAGGGTGACAGGCGCTCACGACGATGCGAGCGAGATGGTTTGGCATCCATTGCAGCTCATTGAGGTTACTTGGTGGAGATTGGGCACAGGATTGGTGTCGCAAATAGTCGCGGTGAGTCCCGGGTATGCTGCAGACGAGAGTATCGGTGATGTCGGTGGTGATGCGCAGGTGTAAATGACGGAGTGCACTGAGGAAGGCAGTTTGCGGGATCTGATTATGCGGTTGGTGTCAAAGGATAAGGTGGAGTCGAGAGTGAAGCTAAGGAGCTTGATGCGGTTGGAGACGTGGATCGCGGAGCTAGCGATTAATATGCTGGAAGGGAGCGCGTACACGGTGAGACCTGCTCGCTGCCTGGTGCCGATCAGGATGATTTGGGATTTGGAAGCGTTCACAACCACTGCTTTTGGGTGGCGGTGCACTCTGGGAGCCCCCACAAATCCAGAAGACGTCGGTGGAATTAACAGAGTTGAAGAGTAGGGCATTTTCTGTGTAGGATTGGGCTCAATGAGGCAGCAAACGGGAGATGTGTAGGCTGCACACAGTAGGTGGCTTAGGACAGAACCCGAAGTGATGCCCACATGAGTGCTTGGTTTCAGGAGGGTCCTGCCGGATGCTGCGTGTATCCCATTCGAGACAATTTGCAGGTGATTTCTCAGGTTTGGAATATTTGGTCAATACCAGTTATTAGAGTATTGGGTTTTTTAAGCGATGGAAGAGAACCGCAGAACTCAGCGTAAATCAACGTCGAACGAGGGGGAGAGCATTCAAACTGCACACGAAATGCGTTCAAATTCATTGCGATTCGTATAAATAATATAAATATCAAATCCCTAACGCTCAGCACAAATCCCTAACGCTCAACACCAAAGTACAAGTGTCCCGGTCCTGTGTCCTTAGCACCCTCCTCTATGGGTCTGAGTCCTGGGCAACATACGCCCATCAAGAACATCGACTAAACACATTCCACCTCTGCGGTCTCAAGCGCATCCTCGGTATCAGATGGCAAGATCGCATTCCCAACACCTCAGTCCTCAACATGGCCAACATTCCCAGCATGTACTCTCTACTCAGTCATAGGCGCCTGAGATGGCTTGGACACGTGCGTCGCATGCAGGATGGCAGAATATCCAAGGATGTCTTGTACGGCGAGCTGGCATCAGGCAGACTGGTCGCCCAGTCCTGCGCTTCAAATATGTCTGTAAACGGGACATGAAGAGCTGCGACATCAACCAAGGTGACTGGGAGCAAACTGCCGGCGACCGAATCAGCTGGCAGCAGGCTGTGAAAACAGGCCTCAGGAGAGGGGAGGAGAAAAGACACACTGCTTGGCAGACCAAGAGGGAGCGACGTAAAGAAAGAGCAATACATACTTCTGGAGCTGCCATCGCATTCACTGGCAATTGCTGTGGCAAGGATTGCCACTTAAGGATTGGCCTACTAAGCCATTCTAGGCACTGCAACACAAGCAATCATCATCAGGTGTGGTTTTCACACCTGATGATTGCTTGTGTTGCAGTCGAAACGTGAGAATTTTATTGTTTTATATTCATTATTTTATTGTTTCCCTTCTACGTGACTTTACCGAAAGAACCAAGAATATGAATCCCTGCAGTCACGAAAGCTTTAAATAAAAAAAGAATAGCATGTCCAAAATCAACCCTGCTGCAACATGCCTCTGTGACCTCACTCAACGGAATGTCTGAGTTAATTGTTCTCATTACCATTATCGGTGTCAGCAGCAGCAGACATCCATTCTAACACAATGCAGGATCTTCCATAAGAATTTTGGAACTGACATTAATTTTTTACGTAAATGTTGCTTTGAATTTTTAAAAATTAATATCACTGAACCATTATATATAACAGGATATTTTAACATGTTGAATATTGATAGCTATTTATATAACATACGTAATTTATAAAACGGGCATGTATATTCATGCATCGGACGCAATGTTCAATCGATAACTTGGATGCACGGGACCATAGCTGAACAGGTGAGAACCTTGAGCTGTCGCTTGAAGGTGGACGGTACTTTGATGCTGCATAAAGTGGAGTGGGAGAGCGTTCTAGATGCTTGCTGCATCGATGGAGATATTCTGCTCATCCAAGGCATTCCTGGTTCTGGGTACGATGAGCATGTGTTACTTCATAGGATGCGTAAGTTAGCTGTGGTAATTGCAGTAGAGGGGTATGGCGGGAGTTCTTGTAAGGTAACTCGGTGGCACAGGATAGCGATTTTGTACTCTATCCTGGATGTGATGGGAAGCCAGTGCAATGTTGTTTTTAGCATATTCATGGAAGACATATGACCACACCTAAAGACATATGACGACACCACGAGACAGACTGTTTAGAAACCGCAGTAGTTTGTTGAGGTATTTGCCCGATGTCCAAGTAAGGATGGCGTTGCATAAATCAAGGTGAGAGCCAATAATTCTGGAAACTCGACTGTGGGTAGTGGCTGTAGTCATAATTGGGCGGATGTGCCATAAGGCCCTGGGATGGTGATTATATGTCTGTATTCTGCTGAGCACGTGCTTGTCAATTTAGAATGTGGAGTCTAAGGTGATACCACGGATTTGCAGATGATTTGAAAGACTGATCATGGAGCCAGCGTGAAGTAGATGTTAGGGAGTGTGAAAAGAGCTTCTAGATTTATTGTGGTATTTAGGTAACACTATTACATCGTACCGTGTAATGTCGAGGTATGGATACGAAAATCACGTAAAAATCACAACATATAAACAAATGACGTTGAAAACTCGTGAGATATTTCACCCGTCATGCAGTATTTACGTCACAGCAATGAAGAGAATATAAAATGAATAGGAACTTATGTAACAGTGTTGTATAACTTAGCTAAATATACATTCCGCACTGGGTGGCACTCAAATGATGTTCCAGATCACCACCCACAGCGTCATTGGAAATTTTTATGTACTTTGGCACATGTAGTAAAAATAGCATCGTGTTCATATATTGTCGAAGGTCGGAAAATGACGTCATTGACTGGGTATGTAGGAAATCATTGTCGATCTTTTATTTCTACGACTTGCAACATCATCGTCATCATCGGCTATGATCTGTCCACTGCAGGATGAATGCCTCCCCAAGACGTGCAGGCTGCAATCATTGAATGGTACTCACTGCACTCTACGATGTGTTTGTTGGGAAACTAACTGTAACATGCTTATGTTATCCACAAGAGAGGTTTTTTTGGCGGGGTTTAGATCGCGTAAATATAAATGTGTCGTGAGACCCGCTGCCACCCCGACACAGCCAATTAGTAAGGTTCGTCATGTCAACAACACATACCAATTCATTGAGGCTGGTTGTAAATTACCAGCGAAACGTCGTACTTGAATTGTAAATGTTGTGATTTTACTCTCCAAGACACCGGAGTGCTAAACTAGTAACGATTTGGCATGTTTGTTTACGTGACAACCCTTACTAATTGGCTGTGTCGTGTGGTGGCGGGTTTAAGGACATTTATATTTATGTGATATATCCCAAAAAAAACCCTCTATTGTCGATAAGATTGGTCGCGAAAACATACCGCTATATTTTGATTTAAAGCTTTTGTGACTGCAGTAATTAGCAATCATTGGAAAGATTTGATAAACCATTTCAGTTCTTAATTGATTGTTCACGCTTACAGTGGCTTTCAGACAGCATACATTATAAAAAATTTCGTCTCCCCCCTCCTCTTTTAAAAAAAAATAGATGGACTAGTCCTGGGCAAACTGCCAAATCGCTGCGCGTGACACCAACGTTTTTTAATAAATAAATAAATGTGCCGTTTAAAAATAAATTTATGCAAACCAACACACCTGAAGACGACCGTTTGAGTTATGGTCGAAACGTCGTGAGAATTTTTTATTTTTTATTGTTTTATATATATTTTGTTATTTTGTTGTTTCTCTTCAACGTGACTTTACCGAAAAAACTAAGAATATATATACCGCTATATGTTAAGGTATTTGTGTGAACTTTAAATATGAATGTAGTTACACAGCACAAAATATCAGCAACTAAAATATACTACTAATGTATAGATTAAGTACTGGGAGCTAATTTTATGCATGCTGGCTGGTTGGTATCGTGGTTAGGGCTGTTGACTCGCATTTAGAAATGTGTGCGTTCAAAGACGAAGTCTGGGGGGTTGACTCAGCCAATTATGGCTGTTGGATAAATCGAGTACCACTTTGTTGAACGTCACCAGTGGTGAACCTATAGAGGGAGTAGTCCACACCATGATTATTGTAGATTCGCCACCGCTGGCTCGTTCGGCTGTCAATAGACCTCCAAACAAGCGTGCAGAATCCTACACGCCACAGGAACGTTTCATATTATCCACACCAAGGCGTTACACTCTGTTAGGTGGGATATGCTCCATCTACAAACATGTAAATAACACCTTTTTTTTAATAAGCCCATTGGGCAGGCTAATAGCTCAAACTTCCCAATCTATAATGTCCGACCCGGAGCTCGCTCGCTCGTTCGTTTCTCAATCCGCGTGTCCATTTGAGGGTCGCGGCAGCAGCGTGTTTAGTAGGGCAGTCCAGACCTCCCTTTCTCTTTAATTTTGTTTCATCCTTCCTTCTTTCCTGTTCTTCCTCTTGGCTTCTGTCCCAATACTATTCCTTCCAGAACTTGCTTCAAGCTTTCGTCTCTGAGAATGTGTCCAACGACACAAAAGTGATTCTTATTTTGGGAGGTACACCTTTAGTGGGTGGATCCTGCATATCACTAGTGCTATGTGGTCAGCAGACGTACAGCTGGATTAAACAATTTAAACATCAATTTTATGTTGTTACCGAATTGATTCCCACATGAAAGGGAGACAGCAGACATTCGGTTTAGGTTGCATTTACACAATTTTTGACAGCGGCGACTCATTACAGTAATGTGTACTGTACACATTACTTTATGCACGAATTTAAATGTTTTCCCTTCACTCTGTTGATGTGGCTCTCGACATAGCTGAAGTGTGTATGGCATTATAATAAACATATCGACCTCTGTATCATAATAAAACAAATTTTAGTTAGATCGCGTAAGTATAAATGTATCGTTAAACCCGCTACCACCAGACACAACAAACCAGTAAGGTTTGTCACGTAAACAACACGTGCCAATTAGTTACTACTTCAGCCCACCGGAGTGTTGGAGAGTAAATCCACAACATTTCCAATTTGAGTACGCTGGTAATCACATTCGCTGGTAATTACATCCAGCATCATCGGGTGATGGTACGTTAAAAATACACACTGATTATGAATAATATTGGTCGCGAAAGCCTACGTGTCAAACAGACCTTTGCTTCGGATGTCTTCATGAAAGTAAAATATTTTTTTATCTGTTGGCGTATTGCGCTCACGGATTTACGTTAACCGACACTTCAAATACATTCTGGGCCATATTCTTTGAGTCTTTCGGTAAAGTCACATAGAACAGAATTATAATTCCTGCAGTCACGAAAGCTTTAAGTCAAGATTTACACTCTGGGCCAGTTTTGACCTATAGTATTTTAAGATAAAAAGTATTATACGTTTGTATATACTCTCAAATAGCGTGCTTAGGACAAGCACATTCTGTAACTCGCTTTATTATATCACAACCTACATACACTGAATGGCTATTTTAAAATCGTTAACATTATCTTTGGTTCCTTCGGTAAAGTCACGTAAGTCGAAATAATATAAATCACGACGTTTCGGACGCAACACAAGCGTCCGTCATCAGGCGAAAAAATGGCTTGTGTTGCGTCCGAAACGTGATTTATTTTATTTTATTTCTACCTACGTGACTTTACCGAAAGAACCAAAGAGTATGGATTCCTGCAGTCACGAAAGCTTCAAATCAAGATCGTTAACATTATACGGTACTTTAACACTTATTAATAGAATGTAAAGGTTGTTCCCATTGACGTAGTTTCAGCCTTTTGGAGGTTATATTGCACCTTCCTTTACCGATCATTCGTTTACAGCTAAAACTGTAAAATTCAGCAGGCCTCATAACTTTAAAAAAATATGCAAGGGCTATCTTTAGCACGTATTGTGTTCTGTTTAGAGTCAAGACAGGTTATTTTCAAACTAGGTTCCTGACCGTCTTGTACATATTTTTGAATATCTTAAACGGCTGTTCAAGATTATTTGATCTCCACAGTTAAATTCACATGAGTTTGGGAGCTTTTATCTTTGTTTTCATACTGAGAAGGGCAGTTGTTAATTATTTAAATGCACCATCTTGAAGAAGTACAATTATTTCCTGGGGCATGTGATTTTTTTTCCCTGTATTATGATCTTGATAAAATTCCTCCACTATTTTTATCCTTATCTCTTATTTATACATTACGTGGTTTTACCTTCTCTTGGAACGAGCATTCTTCATTTCCCAATTACCAATGTCCTTTTAGCCACTTTTCTTTTCCCATAGTTTATCATGACATCGAAAATCACTGTGTTGTTGAGTTCTCCAATTTCGGTTGTCAATATTTTCCCAAAGTTTGAAACACGTGGGCGATTGTAAATCACTTTGCCACATACAGTACATGCTGATTTGTTACGTTCAAGTCAGACTATCATCTTTTCTTAATAATCTCTTTTTTCAAATTCACAAAATGTAATCGAGGGCTTACCACAGGGATCAGTGCTGTTTCCGATCCTGTTTAATATCTTCACCAGCAACTTGCTGAAGATGTCATCCCGCAAAATTGTCTGTTAAGACGACATAGCAATAGCTACTCAGGGAATAAGCCTGACGTCCATTCGCGACACACTCACGGAAGACTTGTCTATTAGATCGAAGGCTCACATTGAAAAAGCACATTGAAAACGTGTGCGAAAAAACAAAAATCATAGGGGCTCTGATTGGAAACCTGGCCAGTACAACATGAGGAGCCTGCCACTAAAATTCTACGTACGGCCGCCCTCCCTCGCGTATTCTCAAGGAGGGTCCTGCATTAGGATATTTGGCCAATTCCTTTTTGCGGAGCATCCAGAGAATAGCCATGCATATGAGAGAAAAACAAAGAGTTCCACATAGTCTGGTTAATAAACCCATTCACTGTACTGCCATTGCCTGGCCGCCTCAGCTCGGTGTGTTAGGGAGTTTTACAAAGTCCTGGGTTATAGGTGGGCACCACCAGACCCAGATAAAGTTGTGTTTGTGCTCATCGGTGGATCTTTGTGAGCATATCATGACGATTAAGCAATCCACGTGTATTAAAGCAAGCAATACAACACACACACGTGTCTGGAATAGTGGCCGCGTGCACAATGCAGATGTATTCACTTTTTTGGTCAAAATGAGAACTTGAATATGTAAGGCCATCACCAAAGTATCCGCAAAACCAAATTTGAGCTTTTTAAAGGTTGTTTTCTGCGATTGATGTATACAAATATACTGTTTTTAAAAGCAAAGTCTAATTCAACGACAACTTTATCTTGCATTTAGTAGTGACCCAAGTGGTTATCTGACATTATTGTTTTTTTCATTCTCTTCCAAGTCAACTTGGTCTGCTTATCGTGCAAAGAGATAACGTGCCCCTTCGTAAATCCCCTTGTCAGGTATTGCTTTGTGGTATAAATCCGTTGTCATGACCGTCAACTTTTCTGCATGTCAAAGAAGGTTACTACTGGAGTTAATCATGTTTTTTTGACCAAATCGTTACTCTTAATGTGTTCTAGACGACGTGTTCAACAACTTTTCAATTAATTTAGCTGAACACATGAGAAATAACGTAACACTGTGTGCAGTATTTCACCTTGAGAAGGTACCATTACGTAGTTTCAATGTTTTAAAAAGAGATCGCGCAATTTTGAACTCCACAAATGGTCCTTATTTAAGTTTCTACTTAGTCTCTGCATGATTCTATATATCAGCGGATTGAGACTATTATGTAATGGAATTGCAGTTGACCACCGTTGAAGTATTGATTGACACATAGATCAGAAAACTGAACGAAGTAAGCTACCTGCTTAAAATATAGTGGTCCACAAAAAATACAATTTTATAATGCGATTTATATGATTACAATTAGAAGAATACTATGCAAAATGAATTTTTGAGGTTTTTGACTTGACTTGATTTTTCTCTTCTACACGACAGCTTAATTTACTTTTTGAAGTTTTTCTTTGTTGACACCAGTATATCACTGGACTGATGATATGTAGTGAGAAGTATAGGGTGTGGTTAACTTTAATGCTGCTTTAAAAGCCACAGAGCTGACGTTTACTGCAATAATGTGTGCTCATTTTAACATCGTGTTAACCTGTGCAAAGCCACTTGTGGATGGAAAAACACAAGCAGCAAAGAGTCAATACAAAAAAACAGACGTGTGCATGGTACAGAGAGGGTGATGTGAGGTTGATTAAACAAACCACTCGCTAGATAAAGATAGGGACAGGTGGTGGACGTGATGGAAGATGCTCGCTGTGGGTTCCTTGCCGTGAAAAGTCGGGGTGGGCTGCTGAGGGCTACCATCGCCAGTAACATCCAGCTGAAGAGAGGCCATGGGTGTCAGCCATTGGCAGAGTTTGACTTCTATATTTGGGGGAGGAGGGGGGTGGCAGGGGTTCGCTTTGTCCCTCACATTAGGAATCGCGGGCGCAAATCTATTTATTTATTTATTTTATCTTAATTGTAAACGACTGAAGATATGTTTTTTAAGGTGTCCAGTTTGGGGGGGGAGGGGTCATTGGCCTCCCGTGTCCCCCCCTTCCATCTCCGCCCATGGTGTCAGCATGGTTAGAGATGATTTCAGTGCTTCTCTGATTTTCTAGCTGGGGACTGTGGAAGGTGGTGGTGGTGGTCACGGGTGGCTTGAGGAAAGGACTGATGAAGGGCATCATGGTGGTCGGGGTATCCCTGTCGTTTCTGCCTGTCACAGCGCCAGTTACCTGTTTGCTGCTACTACCGAAGCTATATTTGAATGCACCCCAGACACACACACCATGAGTCGGACAGGGGTCTCATAGTTTAGTGAGTGTTCAGTAGGTGCCCTGTGTGGTGCTAGCGTAGGTGCTTAGCTCTGGGCAATGTGCGTGGGAAAATAACTCCTCTCGAGAGGAGAGTTCCCCTTGACATGTGAGGACCTCTTCACCGAATATTCATCGATGGGTTGTTGCGAACAGAGCAGTCAAACTCACGGAACCTCATGGAGCATTGGGAACACAAACCGAGGCTATGCCACAGTTCTTGGGCTACACCGAGGTTGTTCTAAGCCTGGCAGATCCTGGTTCCCGATGGATGTGAAACGACTAACCTTTCCTTGGTCCACCAAGGAAACAACAGTCGTGACATACGAATACACAATGATTTGGACGGTGTGGCTCGTGACCTACTCACTCTGCTCAACCATTTCGCAAAACTTCTAAAAGAATATGAAGAAGACGTACATGTAGATATGTTGGTGAATGCTCCTTATTGTCTGTGTTTTTTTTAAATCAATGACAAACAAGGGAATAGCCGAGACATTGCGTCGTATTGTTTTTTCAAATGTGACTGATCATGATGCTTTTCTACTACACTGCACAACCCAACATCCCATTATATTACACTTGACAAGCCTTTTGGCCGTCACATTTACCTACTTCCCAACGGTCAATACCCTGATCTAGCTCTCGTGTCCTGCCAAGGAAGGGTGCTTTCTGTATTGGTCACTCACTATGCAATGGCGGTTAGGGAGTGGGAGAGTGTGGATAAATAGTCTGACATGTGAACTGTCAATTTCTTTGTTGAGCGAAGAGCGACAGTTGAACTTCTTTCACACCGTAGACAGCCAACCGTGCTAATCGGAGGTGCGGGGGAAGGACAACAAACTAAACACATAGAGCGGTTCTAAAGAAATGTGTCATCAATGACTAACGCAGGAATAAGTAGAGTAGGGGTCTAGCTTAAGGTACAAATAATTTGTGAATAGAAAGTTTATCAGCCCTAATTTACACTGAATCTTGTGTTTTAAATCAAGCATTTAGTGCTACGGATAGCTGGCCAAATATCCCCAAAAAATCCCCTGAAAAAATAATTAAGTGACAAAAATGTGCTTTTGGTAAAAAAAGAACAGGATTTATAATTATCCTACAGCCTATACCTATACAAAGGGGCAAAATGAGTTTTGCTAAATATACCGGTACAGGACCCTCATGAAAAAAGTATTAAGACTCAGTAATGTCATCCTGGGTGAATACAGTAAGTGGCATTACATTATGATGTAATTATTATGTATGGGCGCCGCGATGACGAGTCCGTGAGTTTTATCATGACGCTGACGCCTGCTGCAAATTTGGAATTTGCATGTCCTCCTCGTCGTCACGTGGATTTTTCTCTGGGTCCACTGGTTTTCCCTCCACATTTAGAATCAACGTCACGCGTTTAGAGTATTTTTGGCTGCTGTACATTTCCACGCGATTAGCCACTTCGTTGAGCTATCATCTGTAGCCAGGTCGCTTCTGAAAACGAGCTCTACAGCTTAGTGGACCTTTCATGGTAAAATAAAAAAAATGTTTATAGTTTATTACTGTGATTGAAAACCCTTTTATTATATGAATCAGAGCAATTGATGCAGACATAGTAAAGGGTCTAACACAGTCAACACCAAAGAAAAAACTATGAACAATTGATCAGTGCTTCTGATGAAGATAATTAAATCTGGTGGGCACCTTCAGTAAACAATCTCTCCACCAAGAATGAGTGGAGGAGTTGGAGGACTTTAAGCTCACAATGGCGATATAAACGCACGAACATGTCATCATAATGTACTGTGTCATAGGTTATACTGTGTAACTGTCAGTTGTGTATTAGGGTTGGACAGGATGTTACTCGGCATGATGTCCACTTCACTCTATGTGCTGAAATAATTCAGTTCCTAAAGAAGCTCCCAGCACCTGCAGCGAAACAATGAACACCTTGTTGAACTACGCGCGGCACTTTGCTTTTTGTGTTGAGTTTGTTGTCCTTCCCCCACACCTCGTAGAAGCATGGTTGGCTATGTACGGTGCGAAAGAAGTTCGACATTCTTACATGCATACGGTACAACCAGAAAACCACAGAGAACATTCCAGTGCTTACAGTTAACAATTCAAGAGGATTTAGCTTTAAGAATTCCACGAGCACAGGATTTGTCCTGTAATATCCTTGCCCCCAGCAGAAATACATTTCTACCAGACAAGTCCAAGAGCAACATTGCTTGCCCTCGTGTCAATGAAATGGGAGTTAACTTTTTTCATAGGGTAGTAGAACAGGTACTAATATATAACGTCCTGCCAAGAAACATAGATAGGGTAATGAATGTTAGTCATGATGTTTTTAAACAGACATAGCATTTCTCTCCTCTGACTAAAGACATGTGTGCTGATTTATGAGCAACTGTAAAAAATAAAAACGAATAACCCAGAGGAATGTTGGTGTATGTAATGAACATAAAATAATCAAATACTTATTTAAAGATTCACCTTCATATAAATGTATCTATCTCTTCATGTTTTACACGAGTATATGTGCAGTGTGCACATAAAGGCACCAACAATAAATGTTTAGAGAATTATATTAAACGGCAGTTTTAGCGAGTTGTATAAAAGCGCACGCACACACACACTCTTGGCAATATAATTGTTATTGTATTAGCCTCCGCCCTCTAAACCTCCACGTGTCCTCCACAGTGTGAGTGACGTACATTGTATGGAGATTTCAGAGAGCTCCAGGCATTTAAATGCGTGTTATGTTAAGAACAAATACTTTATTGCACCAAGAAGTCCATTGGCGTCAAGTCTCGCGAGTTCAGTGTCAATGGGACAGCTGCACCCCGGCTCACAGGAGGTCGTCACGTGAAGGTCTGTTGAGCAGTCGAGTAAGGCCATCCCTTGCTGAGTCTTTTGGCATGCCGTATTGTTGGAAAATGTTGAGGTATCCACCATACGGGATATGTTACCAATATTTCAACTAAGCAGTTCAAACTGCCCTCTAATAATAATAATACATTACTGCCCTTTGTCATTCCACTGCTGGATGAAAGCATCCCCATATTGTGGCAGTGGCTTTACCACATTTCTCCATGCTGGTCAGTGCATGTTGGTGAAAGGCAAGCCAGAGGGCCGGTTTAGATATCACGTCGCTGGGTTCACGGCAATATCTGCCGCTTTATTTATGTCTCCGCTGCTCCACTCCAACCACAAAATTTATCTTTTACAAAATGTAATACCTCAATGGGCAACCCGTAAATAATGCAACACATGAGCTTCCACTGATCTTAAGATATTTTTGTTCCCAAGACTGTAGCCAGTTTACTATTAATAGAATACCTTACTTTAATAAGACTGAGGCATCTAACATGTGCCTGTGTAAGGGGCCGTCCATAACTGACGTCACGCGATTTTAGCGGATTTTTGACCCCCCCCCCCTCGTCACACGGCATCACAAAAAGTCAGACCCCCATCAAATATGACGTCACAAAGCTCTGCTCCCCCCCCCAAAACCATATTTCCATTTTGAAAATAAAACACGCTTCAAATCACTTTAAACTATTGTCATTGTAGTGCGTATTTAATGTGGCGCTGCACTCTGATGTTGGAGGAGAAAACATTTATTAAAAAGGAGGCATTGGAAAGCTGAAATTTAGCATAAAATTCATTTGAAAATATTCAACGTCTAACTAAAACTGCATATGTTCAGAATATTATATTGAAATTCTCTTATAATTATAAAATATTTAAAGTAATTATAACTGTAAAAATACTTGAAACTTTGTAGTACTTTGTAACAATCACATTCATTCTACAGAATGAAAAGCCCTGGTAGAATCATTAGGATTAAAATGTTTAATAACAATCATTCAAAAGTTTGACAAAATGTATGCTTCTCCATTCTCCCATCGAGAAGCAAAATTCTCCTTCATCGAATAAATAAAAGGTTACCTTAGTAAATTTTAATAATCAAATAGTTAATAATGACAATCAAAATTAGTGTTGTTATAACAATTATATTTATTAAGTGTATTTAAAGTTGCGCATTTTATGTGACGTCACATTTCTCAAACCCCCCCCTCCCCCTCGTCACACATCGTCACAAATGTCTGACCCCCCCCCCCCCCCCAATAGGTGCGTGACGTCATTTATGGACGGCCCCTAATGTCTGTCAAATAAAGATTATGCTGAAGAAGTTACACTCAGAACCGAAGCTTCAAGTAAGATTCTGATGAGCAGAACTATTGAATATTGAATAAATAAACCATGCTATATTTAAAAATGATTAACAATGACAAAAATATGTTAGTTTGTAAAATAACAAGGAGCATGACCTCCAATTAAATATTAACTATCTTAATGAAACACTTCACCAAACTTTTCAAGATAATAAAATAATTTCGTAGCATGTGTATATTTCGTGAATTGGATGGAAAGAATATGAAGGACCTCACAGTCCTTCATATTCTAGCCTGGGCAGACAAGAGCCTGGATAGGTGTGGACCTGAATGGATGAGGGCCTTGAGCGACTGTTTCAAGGTGGATGATGGTGCTCGGATGCAGCATTGTGTGTGCCGTGGGAGAGAGTTCCAGATGGCTGCTGGTGCAGCTACACAAAAACGCTGCCCTGCCAGGACAGCCCTGGTTCTGGATACAATAAGTTAGGTGATTAGATGTAACTCCGGAGGACACGGTGGTTTTGCCGTGGTCAGTGGAGTGAGAAGGGTGGAAAGGTATGGTGGGAGACCTTGAATGAGAGGTTGGTGGCACAGGATAACGAAGTTGTAGTGTATCCTTTAGGTGATGGGGAGCCAGTGCAAGGTTTTTAAGCATAGCCATGAGAGCCATATGACTGGGGCCTATTGTTAAGGACATCACGAGACTGGTTGTTTGGGAGCCACTGTAGTTTGTTGAGATACTTTCCTGAGGTCGAAATAAGGACGGTATTGCAATAATCAAGGTGGGAGTGCTAACTATTCTACATGCCCAGAGTATCTGCAGTGGCTGTAGTCAACATTGGCCGTGGATGCATCATGAATCTCTGAGATGGCGATGACATATTGTTATTGAGCACTTGGTTGGTCGAGTGAGGATGCCTTTCTGCCCAAACCCAAAGTGCCAGTTACCAAAATTGACAAGTGCTCATGTCTGTCACGTAACATGCTCAAACCCAAAGTCGCAATTGCCAACATTAAAAAGCGAGCATGTCTGTCACATCATACGCTCGCTGCACACCTCACACCTTCCCACCACCCCCCCTCCCCCCCTCGTGTCCACAAGGGTTCCCTTGGCTTGTCACCACTGCCTCTTTTTCCTTATGCAGCAACGCGAGCCAGAATTCCCCATCCCTGCAGTTCACATTGTTCATATAACGTACTGCCCCCATTGCACTCCTATTTCACCTGCCTCATAGAAGGTCGTGTAAAAGCGTGGCCTCTTTAAAGGTAGCAACATCACCAAATTTTTTTTCATCAAGCCTAATTAACCTTGTTGGGATGATCACTGAATACACACCATCTGACATTTACTCTCTACATATTTTCCTACGAGCAGGGAATAAAGCAGTTTTATTTTTTTGCCAATGTAAGTAACCTGCTTTTCACAGGCATGCCATGGCATACAATAATATACCGCGTTGAGTACTATAATGTGCAAGTCAAAGTACATTACGAATTTCATTATATTGCACATGTTGTTAAATGTGATGCACATAGCAGCCTGAGACACGCAGCAACAATAAGTGTAGAGCCACCACTGTTCAAAGACTCACTTATGTGGTTGCTTTCAGCCAAGCGATAAACAAGCTAAATATTGCACCAACGTCACAATGACGTCTTTTCACATCTTTGACCTTGTGATTGCACAATTGTCTACATTTATGAGCTTCTTTTCAACCTTACCTTTGCTAAAAATATCAGCGGCTCAGCTGTCATAGGAAACGCCTACAACAAGCTACGTTGACATGTGTGCATAGTACCTACTTAGATATAGTGGTTTTACCGATATTAGCCTTGATATCCTGTCCATGAAAATCACAAACATGAGTGGAGGCTAGATGCGCCCTTGGCAGAGTCCAACACCCACAGTGAACGACTTTGAATACGGACACAGTCTCACTCCGGGAATAGAGGGATTAGATAGCCCACAAAGTGGCACCAGTACAACATACTCCCGCAGCACCTCCCACAAGACATTCTGGGTAACACCGTCATATGCCTTCTCCCAGTCCACAAAGCAGAGATAGATTGGAGAAGCATACTCCCATGACCCCCGAATTACCCGTGAGAGGGAAAAGAGCTGTTCCATTGTTCCATGACCCTGACGAAATCCATTTTGTTCCTCTTGAATCTGAGGCTCGACCACCGGGCGCAGCCTCCTGTCCAGCACTCCGGCATAGGTTTTACCTGGGACGCTGAGGAGTGTGATTCCTCTGTAGTTGGAGAACACCCTCTGGTCCCCTTTTTTAAAAATGGGGACCACGACCCCAGTTTGCCAATCCAGATGGTACTGTACCCGCCTTCCATGCAACATTGAAGAGACATGTTAACCACGACACTCCTACACAGCGCTTTCAACAACTCTGGTTGAATCTCGTCCACCCCAGCAGCTTTGCTGCTATGAAGGCCCTTGACCGCCGCAGTGCCTTCAGCAGCCATGATGGATCCGACCCCCATCTGTTTCCAGGGCTACCTCCTAAAAGGAGGGCATGTCCACCAGGTTGAGGAGTTCCTCAAAGTGTTCCTTCCACCTCTCGACTATCTCTTTAGTTGAATTCAATGTTATGCCACCCTTACTGAGAACAGCCTGGGCCACATCTCGTCGACCTCTCCTAAGGCATCGGATGGTTTTCCATAACATCTTTGAGGCTGCCTGGTAGTCCCTCTACATGGCTGCTACCGCTGACACCCTCTTGGCAAGCCGGTACTTCTCAATTGACAGCCTTTTTCAATCGGGAGATGTTTTTTCGAGCTTAGCTCGGAAAAAATCCTCCTTCATCTTGACAGCTTCCCTCACCACTGTTGTCCACCAGCGGGTCCCAGGGTTGCCGCCATGACAGGCAACAACTACCTTCAAGCCACAGCTTTTTGCAGTTGCATCAACAATCGAGGTCCTGAACATCATCCACTCGGACTCAATGTCCATGACCTCCCCTGGAGTGTAGAATAAGTTTTCCCAGAGGTGGAAGCTGAAATCTTTCTACACTGGGTCTTCTACCAGAAGTTCCCAGAAAATTCACACTATTCACTTGGGCCTTCCATGTCTCTCTGGTCAGTGCTCCAAGTGTCGGATCCAACTTACCACCAGGTGGTGATCAGTTGACAGTTCTGCCCCTCTCTTCACCCGAGTGTCTAGAACATAGAGCCTTAGGTCCAATGATACAACTATAAAGGCAATCATTGACCTTCAGCCCAAAGTGTTATGGTACCAAGTACATTTGTGAGCATCCTTGTGTTTGAATGTGTTGTTTGTTATCAACATTCCGTGACTAGTGCAGAATTCCAATAACATCTCACCATTCGGGTTCAGATCAGGGGGGGCATTCCTTCCAATCACGCCTGTCCAGGTATCACCATCGTTTTCTACTTAAGCATTGAAGTCGCCCAGTAAGACTGTGGAGTGGATAGGTGGCACTATGTCGAGCACTGCACCCACCGTCTCCAAGGAGGTCGATACTTTGAACTGATGTTTGGTGCATAAGCACAGACAACAGTGAGAGTTTTCCTTTGTGAGACCTGAAGTCTCATTGAGGCGACCCTCTCATCCACTGGGACAAACTCCAGCTGAACAGCACCCAGCCGGGGGCTTGTGAGTATCCCCATACTCGCCCAGGGCCTCTCACCAGGGGTTACTCTGGAATAGGAGAGAGATCACCCTCATTGAGAAGTTTGGCTCCAGTGCCAATGCTGTGTGTGGAGGTGAGACCAACTATATCTAGTTGGTACCTTTCCACCTCCTCCACCAGCTCTGGCTCCTTTACCCCCAGTGACGTGACATTCCACATCCCAATAGCTAGTGTCCATTGCTAAGGTCCAGTCCGTCTGAGACCATCCCTCTACCTGCCATACTGGCATCGCAACTGCCCCTCACCCTTCGTCCTGTGGATGGTGGGCCCACCGGACGGGGCCACGTAGCCATTTTGGGCTGGGCCCGACCAGGTTACGTGGGTCACCCGGCCACCAGGCGCCTGCCGACGAACACCACCACCAGGCCTGGCTCCAGGGGGGTGTCCCGGTTTACCTTGTCCGGGCAAGGTTCTCTGATTTTATATTTCAGAATCATTCATGAGGGGTCGGACTATTATTGGTCTGGAACCTCCCCCCGAACCTGTTCGACAAGGGAGATCCTACCAGGAGCACAAGACTCCAGGCGACATACATCTGAGGGCCATTGGAACAAACAAACCCCACCACTACGATAAGGTTACGATCCTTCGGTGGGGTCTAAAGTGCGTGCAAAAATATTATAGCGGTTATGATTGCTGCTGCAGTATTGTGTAATAAAAAAAAACTCGATCGCAAAGGCTAACATCTGGGAAGAAAGGGAAAGCTGGCACAGCACTCTGAATAGATGCATGGGACTATGGCGTGAGATGGTCTCAGCAGCACAGGGACAAGCGCTTGTGGAGTACAGAGCAGGGCACCAGCCCTGTCACTCAAGAGAGTTGGCCATGACAGGACCACAGTCAATTACAGACACGGCAACTGTGGCAAGCTCTGTCGTTCTAAGATCGGCCCTTTTCAGCTCTGTCGTTCTAAGATCGGCCCTTTTCAGTGATTACAAGAAATGTTCAATTATTAAAATACTTTCAATAAGTGAACGCTGAAAATTCATCGTCTTCCGCTGATGAAAGTATGCCACGGATTGTGTAATCAACACTGCACATAAATGGCAGCTTCAAAACCAAATGTGAAAAAGTTTTTTTTACACGTTAGCCTCTCATAAATGAAAGACAAAGATTTTAATTGTCATCTTATATATAAACGCCCAGCTTTATCTGTGATTAACGCTGCACTTCTCGTCGTTTTCATGCAGGGGGCGCGTAGGTTTGAACGACGGAGGCGCACGGACAGACGTTCGATTACATTGGAATCGATCTGCAGAACGAGGCAATTCTGTGTTGATTCCTAAAATTGATTGCTAGAATCGACTTGGCCCCCACCGACACGACTTTTCCATTTGTTTGGCGACAATTTCCCATTCTCCCCGCATACGCTAACACAATCAACAAGTCGCAGGAACAGACGTTCGATAACGTTGGTAAGCGCACACCTTTATCTGTCTACGATGAGTGCAGCTTCTGACCGAGAGTCCTGCGGCTCACTCAAGGGGCAAATAGCGACATCATCAGACTGTTTTGTGAGGACCGGTGCGGCACGCTGCACCGGCGTGCCGCCAATACGTCCAAGCGCTGTGACTGCCGCTAGTTCCGCTGTCCTGGTCGATTCGTCCGATCCATGCGTTGTTGTTGGTGGGGGGGGTGGGAGGTTAACCCCCACGAGGGGGGCCCAGTTTGTGTGTAGGGGAGATAGAGGAGCACCTTCCTGAGCCCACTCTGATCAGACGTCAGGCGTGCGGCGGGGGGGGGGCAGTCAATAGCCCTGAGACAACGATTAACGGGCAAGGAGAGGAAACTGTACAGGGTAAGGGTAGGACAGTTGGAAGAAGAGAGAAGGAGGGGATTTGGTGAGTGGAGATGGCGGGGGGGGGGCAGAAGTAGGGGGTGCAGAAAGGGGATAAGAGAGAGGGGAGTCTGCTGGAGCGTGGGCGACCTGCTGTGTGACCTCTTAGCGTTACCTGGGGATCATCAAGAATGTGACCTTTGATAAGCACTGAAGTCCCTTGACCCGCGTGCGTGCTCGCAATCCGCCTTGGACGTCAATTACGCGGCTTTGTATTTAAAATACGTCGTGTTTTTTTTAAAAATTAGGATTAGAATGTTCAGCCGATCTTATCTGCACCACTCCTCGTTAGTGTAACACACCTTAATATGCAGGGGAACACAGAGCTCCAGCAATCGTTGACGCCGACTTACCTGTGATCACTGTTACATTGCATTTATGGCTTTTATTTTGGTGATTTCGAAAACGTTTTTTTTTGGTTTGGCCATGTTTTTGTTTATTGTAGTACGGAGTTAGACTGATGGCCTTAATCTTAGTTGTCTTGTGGTTGTTGTTGTTGTTTGACTTGCATCCCACTGGGATTTTTGCACACAGCGTTGGTGTACGGTGCTATTTCAGGAATATTTTGATATTTTTTTCCCTGTATTTTCATCATCCACTCGGACTCAATGTCCATGACCTCCCCTGGAGTGTAGAATAAGTTTTCCCAGAGGTGGAAGCTGAAATCTTTCTACACTGGGTCTTCTACCAGAAGTTCCCAGAAAATTCACACTATTCACTTGGGCCTTCCATGTCTCTCTGGTCAGTGCTCCAAGTGTCGGATCCAACTTACCACCAGGTGGTGATCAGTTGACAGTTCTGCCCCTCTCTTCACCCGAGTGTCTAGAACACAGAGCCTTAGGTCCAATGATACAACTATAAAGGCAATCATTGACCTTCAGCCCAAAGTGTTATGGTACCAAGTACATTTGTGAGCATCCTTGTGTTTGAACGTGTTGTTTGTTATCAACATTCCGTGACTAGTGCAGAATTCCAATAACATCTCACCATTCGGGTTCAGATCAGGGGGGGCATTCCTCCCAATCACGCCTGTCCAGGTATCACCATCGTTTTCTACTTAAGCATTGAAGTCGCCCAGTAAGACTGTGGAGTGGATAGGTGGCACTATGTCGAGCACTGCACCCACCGTCTCCAAGAAGGTCGATACTTTGAACTGATGTTTGGTGCATAAGCACAGACAACAGTGAGAGTTTTCCTTTGTGAGACCTGAAGTCTCATTGAGGCGACCCTCTCATCCACTGGGACAAACTCCAGCTGAACAGCACCCAGCCGGGGGCTTGTGAGTATCCCCATACCCGCCCAGGGCCTCTCACCAGGGGTTACTCTGGAATAGGAGAGAGATCACCCTCATTGAGAAGTTTGGCTCCAGTGCCAATGCTGTGTGTGGAGGTGAGACCAACTATATCTAGTTGGTACCTTTCCACCTCCTCCACCAGCTCTGGCTCCTTTACCCCCAGTGACGTGACATTCCACATCCCAATAGCTAGTGTCCATTGCTAAGGTCCAGTCCGTCTGAGACCATCCCTCTACCTGCCATACTGGCATCGCAACTGCCCCTCACCCTTCGTCCTGTGGATGGTGGGCCCACCGGACGGGGCCACGTAGCCATTTTGGGCTGGGCCCGACCAGATTACGTGGGTCACCCGGCCACCAGGCGCCTGCCGACGAACACCACCACCAGGCCTGGCTCCAGGGGGGTGTCCCGGTTTACCTTGTCCGGGCAAGGTTCTCTGATTTTATATTTCAGAATCATTCATGAGGGGTCGGACTATTATTGGTCTGGAACCTCCCCCCGAACCTGTTCGACAAGGGAGATCCTACCAGGAGCACAAGACTCCAGGCGACATACATCTGAGGGCCATTGGAACAAACAAACCCCACCACTACGATAAGTTACGATCCTTCGGTGGGGTCTAAAGTGCGTGCAAAAATATTATAGCGGTTATGATTGCTGCTGCAGTATTGTGTAATAAAAAAAAACTCGATCGCAAAGGCTAACATCTGGGAAGAAAGGGAAAGCTGGCACAGCACTCTGAATAGATGCATGGGACTATGGCGTGAGATGGTCTCAGCAGCACAGGGACAAGCGCTTGTGGAGTACAGAGCAGGGCACCAGCCCTGTCACTCAAGAGAGTTGGCCATGACAGGACCACAGTCAATTACAGACACGGCAACTGTGGCAAGCTCTGTCGTTCTAAGATCGGCCCTTTTCAGCTCTGTCGTTCTAAGATCGGCCCTTTTCAGTGATTACAAGAAATGTTCAATTATTAAAATACTTTCAATAAGTGAACGCTGAAAATTCATCGTCTTCCGCTGATGAAAGTATGCCACGGATTGTGTAATCAACACTGCACATAAATGGCAGCTTCAAAACCAAATGTGAAAAAGTTTTTTTTACACGTTAGCCTCTCATAAATGAAAGACAAAGATTTTAATTGTCATCTTATATATAAACGCCCAGCTTTATCTGTGATTAACGCTGCACTTCTCGTCGTTTTCATGCAGGGGGCGCGTAGGTTTGAACGACGGAGGCGCACGGACAGACGTTCGATTACATTGGAATCGATCTGCAGAACGAGGCAATTCTGTGTTGATTCCTAGAATGGATTGCTAGAATCGACTTGGCCCCCACCGACACGACTTTTCCATTTATTTGGCGACAATTTCCCATTCTCCCCGCATACGCTAACACAATCAACAAGTCGCAGGCACAGACGTTCGATAACGTTGGTAAGCGCACACCTTTATCTGTCTACGATGAGTGCAGCTTCTGACCGAGAGTCCTGCGGCTCACTCAAGGGGCAAATAGCGACATCATCAGACTGTTTTGTGAGGACCGGTGCGGCACGCTGCACTGGCGTGCCGCCAATACGTCCAAGCGCTGTGACTGCCGCTAGTTCCGCTGTCCTGGTCGATTCGTCCGATCCATGCGTTGTTGTTGGTGGGGGGGGTGGGAGGTTAACCCCCACGAGGGGGAACCAGTTTGTGTGTAGGGGAGATAGAGGAGCACCTTCCTGAGCCCACTCTGATCAGACGTCAGGCGTGCGGCGGGGGGGGGGGGGCAGTCAATAGCCCTGAGACAACGATTAACGGGCAAGGAGAGGAAACTGTACAGGGTAAGGGTAGGACAGTTGGAAGAAGAGAGAAGGAGGGGATTTGGTGAGTGGAGATGGCGGGGGGGGGCAGAAGTAGGGGGTGCAGAAAGGGGATAAGAGAGAGGGGAGTCTGCTGGAGCGTGGGCGACCTGCTGTGTGACCTCTTAGCGTTACCTGGGGATCATCAAGAATGTGACCTTTGATAAGCACTGAAGTCCCTTGACCCGCGTGCGTGCTCGCAATCCGACTTGGACGTCAATTACGCGGCTTTGTATTTAAAATACGTCGTGTTTTTTTTTTAAATTAGGATTAGAATGTTCAGCCGATCTTCTCTGCACCACTCCTCGTTAGTGTAACACACCTTAATATTCAGGGGAACACAGAGCTCCAGCAATCGTTGACGCCGACTTACCTGTGATCACTGTTACATTGCATTTATGGCTTTTATTTTGGTGATTTCGAAAACGTTTTTTTTTGGTTTGGCCATGTTTTTGTTTATTGTAGTACGGAGTTAGACTGATGGCCTTAATCTTAGTTGTCTTGTGGTTGTTGTTGTTGTTGTTTGACTTGCATCCCACTGGGATTTTTGCACACAGCGTTGGTGTACGGTGCTATTTCAGGAATATTTTGATATTTTTTTCCCTGTATTTTCTGTTTACACAGTCACATAATCACTTTAAGATGTTTTCTTGTTCGTGTTTTTTGTTTGTTGCGGTTGCACCCGATTCAAGAGCTGAATGGCTCACAGGGCTATACCAAAATAAATGGAACTAATAAATGGAAATGGACGAGTGCTTGAGAGAGAACGAGGCGATTCGGTCTTCATTCGCAGAATCGATTCCCAGATTCGACTTGGCCCCCACCGACACGACTTTGGCATTTCTTTTGCGACGACGAAAATTTCCCATTCTCCCCGCATACGCTATCACAATCAACAAGTCACAGGAACAGACGTTTGATTACGTTGGTAAGCGCACTACTTTATCTATCTTTGTATGATGCATATGATGCACGCTTGCGAGAGAGAGAGAAGAGCGAGGAGAGGCCAAGGAGAGGCGGCCCACTCTTCTCTCTCTATTTGCCTTCATAATGTTCTTTAAAGATTTTTTTCACTTCCAGTAACAAATTATGGACGAGGACGAAGATCCCCTCGCAAAAAGCATCGAAAGGCTAACGAACGAAAGCAAAGATGGTTGGCCAAGAAAAGTCAGGAGTCGCTCGAGACAATTCGTGCAGCACATTGTCAATCTCAACAATGTTACATCAATCGACAAACTGCTGAGCAATCCCAGTCGCGGCGTGCAGCGGTCGTTCAGAGTCAGCGCTTAATTACAGAGCGTCAGAGACAAGCGTTCTGCAATGGAAACTATAAATTTCGACGACACTCGAGTAGAGGCGCACAATTGCAGTCCAATGAACATCATCTGCCAGTTCTGCGGCTCGAGGAACTTCATCTCAGAATGCCCTGTTGATCGCAAATTCACTTCGTGCTGCCGTAAGGGCAAATTAAAGTTGCCAAAGCAAAAGGACATCAACGGAGTTGAGCTGGAACATCCTGAGTTTCTCCACGCATTGCTGACTGACCCAACTCATCCGAATCATGCTCACTTCCGCGATCACATACCATCCTACAACAGCGCAGTTTCCTTCGCGTCGATGGAAGCGAAGATCGTCGATTTTCCCGGACGAGGCCCATATGTCTTCAAGGTCCACGGCCAGACATATCACCGCACATCTCACCTGCAGCCGCATGACAATCAAGCAGCGCAGTATGCGCAGATGTACGTGCTTGACAGCACGCAAGCAACGGAGATCCGTCAACAGCACACCGCAAATTCTCAGTGTCGTCAACCTATCCCGGACGAAATTGATCGCTTTTTCCGCCGGCACAACAGATTCGCCAACAGCTACCAGTTGATGCGCGAAGTCGAAGCACGAGAAGTAGCTGACCGTGCACTTCAAGCGAGAGAAAAATTCCGTTGGCCAGCATGGTGCTGAGACATGATTGTCAGTCGGATCAACGACGATACAACGCACCAACATCAAACGAAGTCGCGATGGTCTTCGTCAACAAGAATGGCGAGCCGCCATTCGAGCATAACATTCTCATCTACCCGAGGAATCCACAGAATGCCAATCAGCAGTTCATCAACCTCAATATCTTGAGTCCGAACATGGATCCCATGACGTACGCGATTCTGTGACTAGTCGTTCGGGGGTGCCATAAAAATATGGGCGAAACATTTGCACTTTGAAAACAATAAAATTATATACTGTTGGAGTTGAATCATGTTTGCCCCATTGTGAGTATTTAAGAGTTACAGCAGAGCAGCGGACACACAACTTCATCTCTAAATTTCAAGAGGTGTTTCTTCGTGGAAACTCACATGACCTAACAGTCCAATGGCGATGGGCAGCGAGGTGGTAGGCAAGGAATATGCGGGAAGCTACGAGTTACAGTCCCTCAATGAGGCAGCTCAGGAGAAGGGGCAGAATCACCCAGTGAGCTTATTACGGCTGATGGGTACTCCCATCAAAGACATTAGATTAGGGAAACAAACGTTTAATGACATTAACTATTTCGTTAATACATGGACAAACCATTGACCATCTCAGATTTGCTGACAACATAGTCATGATAACATTCGATATGAATGAACTGCTGGACATGGTATAAGAACGTCGCAAAGACTGCAAAGGTTGAGCTCAGGGTAATAACTATGACGAAAGCTAAGGACGTGGACATGTTTCCTAAGCAACCAGCGATAACAATCGAAGAAACATACTGTTAAACAAAGCAGATTGTTTACCTAGGATGGCCCTCAAAGGTGGACAGCTTAAATTAGTGAAATATATAGACGAAATACAGTGGGTTGGAGTGCTTTTTTAAAAGCTGAACCTGAGTGTGATGAGTAACAAACCAATGTGCCCAAAACATGAAATAATTCAATCGGTGCACTCTACCTGCGATGACATGGATTAAAAAAAATGTGGTTTGGCATTGGCTTATAATGATGATAACGGCAATTGCATTGTAAAACAAACAATTGTCATAAAAATATGGGCGAAACATTTGCACTTTGACAACAATAAAATTATATACTGTTGGAGTTGAATCATGTTTGCCCCATTGTGAGTATTTAAGAGTTCCAGCAGAGCAGCGGACACACAACTTCATCTCTACATTTCAAGAGGTGTTTCTTCGTGGAAACATTGGAAAAGTAGAAAACAAAGTTTTACCTGGAACAAGCATAGTTATTCGTACAAAGGCATTGGAAGATATAGTTTACTCAAGCTAAAATAGGGGATTTACCTTCGTGATTTTATTAAAGGAGCTGAGAATTTAGGATTTTCTTTCACTGGAAGTGCTCTTATCTGCTATCTGTAATGGAGCAGCAATTTTTCAGATTAAAAGTGATCACTTGCGTCATGTTTGCATTTCTCACTGTCAGATCAAAAGCTCAGGGTAAGTAAATATTACTTCGAATTAATATTTTTTTCTAAATTTCAATATTTCACTCTCATGTGTTTATTTTATGTTACATATATTTACATGTTCTATTTCACAGTGTATTCAATTGAGTAATGAATTCGTTTCATATAATGTGCAGTACATGTTATTTGTATTTATAAATACGAAAACATATTGGACACCTACATTTAAAGGATTTGTTTGTTTTTTGCAAAGACGGTATTTAATTTAAATTGTGCAAGGTAAACGTTTTTCAAGTGTTGGTTTGAAAAAGGAGCAAACTTTGTATTTATTTTATGTACTGTGGTTAAATTTGTTTCAATAGAAGTGTGCCTTCTGTTGATGCTAATTGTAGTTAATTGTTAAATAATACATGCGTGTGTTTAATGCATGTTTAAATGATAATTGTCCTGATAGATTTATTGCTGAAAAGAGAGAAGAAAAATCTATATGCACTTTGGTTAAAAAAAAATATATATGCATCTAAATGTAAAAAAATATATTCTTTTAGGGTCGGTGACCACAACAGGCTTGGACGGAATAACAAGGACACCAGGAATAATAGAGCCAGAAGCAACAACAGGGTCACAAGCAACAACAGAGCCAGAAACAACAACAGGGTCACAAGCAACAACAGGCGCACCAGAAACAACTGATCCACTAGCAATAACAGGCACACAAACAAAAACAGAGACACCAAGAACAACAGACACGCCAGGAACAACAGGGACACAAGGAAAAACAGGGGCACCAGGAACAACAGGGACACCAGGTATAACAGTGACACCAGGAACATCAGGGACACCAGGAACAACAGGGACACCAGGTATAACAGTAACACCAGGAACAACAGGGACACCAGGAACAACAGGGACACCAGGAACAACAGGGACACCGGGAACAACAGTGACACCAGGAACAACAGGGACACCGGGAACAACAGGGACACCGGGAACAACAGGGACACCGGGAACAACAGGGACACTGGGAACAACAGGGACACCGGGAATAATAGGGACACCAGGAACAACAGTGACACCAGGTACAACAGTGGCACCAGGAACAACAGAGACACCAGGTACAACAGTGACACCAGGAACAACAGGGACACCAGGTACAACAGTGGCACCAGGAACATCAGGGACACCAGGAATAACAGTGACACCAGGTACAACAGTGACACCAGGTACAACAGTAACACCAGGAACAACAGAGACACCAGGTACAACAGGGACACAAGGAACATCAGGGTCACCAGGAATAACAGTGACACCAGGTACAACAGGGACACCAGGTACAACAGGGACACAAGGAACATCAGGGTCACCAGGAATAACAGTGACACCAGGTACAACAGAGACACCAGGTACAACAGGGTCACCAGGAATAACAGTGACACCAGGTACAACAGTGACACCAGGAACAACAGAGACACCAGGTACAACAGTGACACCAGGAACAACAGGGTCACCAGGAATAACAGTGACACCAGGAACAACAGGGACACCAGGTACAACAGTGACACCAGGAACAACAGTGACACCAGGAACAACAGTGACACCAGGTACAACAGTGACACCGGGAACAACAGGGATACCGGGAACAACAGGGACACCGGAAACAACAGGGACACTGGGAACAACAGTGACACCAGGAACAACAGTGACACCAGGTACAACAGAGACACCAGGTACAACAGTGACACCAGGAACAACAGTGACACCGGGAACAACAGTGACACCAGGAACAACAGCGACACCAGGAACAACAGTGACACCAGTAACAACAGGGACAACAGTGACACCAGGAACAACAGGGGCACCGGAAACAACAGTGACACCGGGAACAACAGTGACACCAGGAACAACAGGGACAACAGTGACACCAGGAACAACAGGGACACCGGGAACAACAGGGACACCGGGAGCAACAGCGACACCAGGAACAACAGAGACACCGGGAACAACAGGGACACCGGGAACAACAGGGACACCAGGTACAACAGTGACACCAGGAACAACAGTGACACCAGGAACAACAGGGACACTGGGAACAACAGGGACACCGGGAACAACAGGGACACCGGGAACACCAGTGACACCGGGAACAGTGACACCAGGAATAACAGGGACACCAGGAACAACAGTGACACCAGGAACAACAGTGACACCAGGAACAACAGGGACACCGGGAACAGTGACACCAGGAACAACAGGGACACCAGGTACAACAGTGACACCAGGAACAACAGTGACACCAGGTACAACAGTGACACCAGGTACAACAGTGACACCAGGAACAACAGGGACACCAGGAACAACAGTGACACCAGGTACAACAGTGACACCAGGAACAACAGGGACACCAGGAACAACAGGGACACCAGGAACAACAGGGACACCATCAACAACAGTGACACCAGGAACAACAGTGACACCAGGAACAACAGGGACACCAGGAAAAACAGGGGCACCAGGAACAACAGGGACACCAGGTATAACAGGGACACCAGGAACAACAGTGACACCGGGAACAACAGTGACACCAGGAACAACAGGGTCACTAGGAACAACAAGCACACCAGGAACAACAGGGACACCAGAAACAAAAGTGACACCAGGAACAACAGGGTCACCAGGAACAACAGTGACACCGGGAACTACAGGGACGCCAGGAACAACAGGGACGCCAGGAACAACAAGCACACCAGGAACAACAGGGCCACCTATAAAAGAGTAAGAATTAATTTCAATATGGCTCAAAATTAGCTACGATCTTATTTATTAGAAAGTTTAAAGTTCAGTCATTCATTGTGATATCTAATGTTCACATTGATGCCTTATTAATATTGTGCATTTTTGTGATTCATTTTACAACTCAATATATGGATCAGATTTAATAATATGCATTTTTCACGTTGTGAGTGTTTATATTTATCCTGCATCATATCTCTCGTGTATGATTATAATCACTGTATATGTGTATGTATTTATTGAAACATGTATATATTATGTTAATGCTATACGCAGAATGCTTGAATATATAAGTTGCATGTATATGTTTGTGTCCATTTGTAAACATAGAGTTTGACTATTGAGAAAATAACATGAAAAATGGATCAATCATTAAAGCATTAATGTGTGACTAAATTCATCATCATCATCACGATCCATGGGCAGATAGCCCATCGGTGTCCAGGGCACATTTCGTCATTTGTTTCCACTTTCCTCTGTCTTGTGTCAATATGCTTAAGTTGTGCCGCATCTTTCTGGCACAAACCTCTTATGTGGTCAAGCCATTCTCTGTTACGTCTTCTTCCTTTTCCGGTTCCTTCGATTTTTCCGAAAAACACACTTTAAATTTTCTTTGGTTCTTTCGGTAAAGTCACGTAGAATGAGAATAAAATAATAAAATAAATAAGACAATAAATACAATAGACAATAAATACAATATTTTATTTTATTATTTTATTCTCATTCTACGTGACTTTACCGAAAGAACCAAAGAAGATGAATCCTTGCAGTCACGAAAGCTTTAAATCAACACTTTAAATTAATTTATTGTTCTACATATATGTAGGACGGCAACTAAAGCAAATTTTATTAAAGTATTGAGACAGTTCAATTTTTATTTGAAGCTTTCGTGACTGCAGGAATCCATACTCTTTGGTTCTTTCGGTAAAGTCACGTAGGTATAAAATAAAATAAATCACGACGTTTCGGGCGCAACACAATCGGGCGCAACACAAGCACCCGAAACGTGATTTTTTTAATTTCATACCTATGTGACTTTACTGAAAGAACCAAAGAGTATTGAGATAGTTATCATTTCAACTCAATCTTTCATCACTCTAATAACTTTTAATTTCAGCTGCCCGGACGAAGACAAATACTACTGGTACAGCAGCAACTGTTCAAAGATCTCCAAGATAGCTGTGATCGTAGGGATCACTGTACCGCTTGCAGTCCTCCTCATTGTCGGTGTGATCCTACTGGTATGGCGCAAATACAGGAGAACACCGGTGTATGACAGGTGAGCACATCGTGTACTACATTCCTATTTCGCAGACTTAACTCTCCATCGAACGTGGGCAAAGATTTGAGTTAAAAGGTGGTAGGTAGCATGGGTAATGGAGTGAACATTGCCCATTTGGTGGCAATAAAGGGGCACTGGGGAGGTAATTACAAACAATTGCTTTGGTTGGTGTCGACCTACTGTCGTTGTCGGAGCCCTCTCCTAGATTAACATAAGCGGCCCCGCCCATCTCTGAACCTTTATGTACAGCTCTTTGATTGGTGTAGACCGACTGCCGGTGTCGGAGCCCTCTCCTACATTAACATTAGCTGCCCCGCCCATCTCTAAACCTTTATATGCAGCTATGCTTTGATTTAAAGCTTTAGTGACTGCAGCGATTCATATTCTTGATTCTTTCGGTAAAGTCACGTAGAAGGGAAACAATAAAATAATAAAAATATAAAACAATAAAATTCTCACGACGTTTCGACTGCAACACAAGCAATCATCATCAGGTGTGGAAACCACAGCAAGAAAATTTGAAAAAAGTGGCGTCTACAAATTAAGTTGCCTCTGTGGTAGTAGTTACATTGGAGAAACCAAACAACATGTCTCGGACCGCATTCGTGAACACAAAGCAGACCTAAAACATGGTAGGACCAACACCTCGGCCGTGGCAGATCAATGTTATAATTCAGTAGGCTCACATGACATTGAATTCTCCAAGACAGAGGTTCTTTGCAAGCCATCTGGCTACCATGAGAGATTCGTTCATGAGGCTATCCACATATACAAACACAGAGACAATTTCAACCGAGAAGATGGATTCTGGCTTAGCAATCATTGGAAGGATTTGATAAACCATTTCGGGTCTTAATTGAATGTTCACGCTTACGGTGGATTTCAGACCGCATCCATTATTTTGGTCTCCCCCCTCCTCTTTTCCGACATAGATGGACTCGTCCATCTGAATAACTGCCAAATCGCTCTCCGTGGTGCTAGCGTTAAAAAAAAGAAACGCCACTTTTTTTCAAATTTTCTTGCTGTGGTTTTCACACCTGATGATGATTGCTTGTGTTGCAGTCGAAACGTCGTGAGAATTTGATTGTTTTATATTTTAATTATTTTATTGTTTCCCTTCTACGTGACTTTACCAAATGAACCAAGAATATAAACAGCTCTTTGATTACTCATTGGTTTTTTCGGTAAAGTCACGTATGTAGAAATACCATAAAATTATATTAAAATTAATCAATCACGACGTTTCGACCGCAACACAAGCGATCTTCATCAGGTGTAAAAAACAAATAGTGAGGGAGCATATAGGGCGACACCAACACAACACAAAGAGAGCGCCAAACTGCACGGAGGTAAATACAATTCTGTCTTAAACATAGTGCACCCCTTGCTTTCTCCTACCCCGCCCCTCTGCTGCCATGCCCCCTTGCTCTCTTCGGCCCCTCCCCCCCACCTCTACTTCTTATTTAAGGCCTCTGTCTGTTCATCCCTCTGGCCCTTTTTCTTTTTCCTTGCTTCTCTGTCCGTCTTTCCTCTCCTTGCCTCTTGGTGTCCCTGTATATGTATTTCTGCTGACTTGTACCTCGTATTTGTTCACTCTGTCTATGCTGGTATGTTCAATCCAGAGGATGAACACGAAATTGAGCACTCTTCTGAAATTCGTGGTCCACCAGGCAAGTGTCTAACTGTGTTGTTGGCCTGACTGGTTTTGCATCACGTAATTTTTTCTTAGGTTTGTTGAATTCTCGTCTCTCATCTTCTTGTTGTATTTACCTCCGTGCAGTTTGGCGCTCTCTTTGTGTTGTGTTGGTGTCGCCCTATATGCTCCCTCGCTGTTTGTTTTTTACACCTGATGAAGATCGCTTGTGTTGCGGTCGAAACGTCGTGATAGATTTATTTTAATATAATTTTATGGTATTTCTACATACGTGACTTTACCGAAAAAAAAACAATGAGTTATTTATGCAGTCACGAAAGCTTTAATTCTTTATTAGCTCTTTGATTGGTGTAGACCTACTGCCGGTGTCAGAGCCTTCTCCCACATTAACATTAGCTGCCCCGCCCATCTCTAAACCTTTATAAACAGCTCTCTGATTGGTGTAGACTTACTGCCGGTGTCGGGGCCCTCTCCTACATTAACTGCCCCGCCCATCTCTAAACCTTTATAAACAGCTTTATTTGCAAATATAGTGCTGATGACGACCGCTTGTGTTGAGATCGAAGCGTCGTGATATTTTTATGATTTTTTATTCACCTTATTTTAATTTTCATTATTTTATTGTTATAATTTTTTCTGTCTATGTGACTTTACCGAAAGAACCATAGAATATTAATTTCTGCAGTCACGAAAGTTATAAGTCCAAATTTAAAACAATTTAAATATAGATACTCCAACCCAATGGATGATTCACCACTAGCAGGGAATGTTGTAAAAATAATAATGCATTGACTTGGCTGAGAGCACACCAGTGTTTAATTCATGATTATAAATATCCAGGTTGCATTGTAGCATTGCAGTTACACTTTTGACTTGGTACTGAACTTGTAGGAAAATATATGGCAGTGATGTGTTCACTTTAGCTCATGGGCAAAATCAGGAGTGGTTCGTCCACTGATTTTTCTCAAAATTATTTTGTTGTGTTTAAAAAATATATATATAGTTATTCTTTCCATGTGAATTCCCTAACGAAGATAACATTTTAAGTTGTTTATATTAGAAAGCACTGCAACGCAGTCTGATTTGTGCCTTGGGGAGGTCTCGGGGCGAATGTGAAAGCGTCCGAGTTTGAGAAATCCCTTCATTCATTGCGATTTGCTTCGCATTTTAGCCACGCCGTTTGAGACCCATTCACGTTGGTGAAAAAGGCGCCCATGGCACTAATGACTTCGTCACAACGCGAGGTTGCACTGTGCAAAATACATCAAGCCACGGCCTACACGCTCTAGGCTTTTGGCAAGGTCAAAGTGGTTGTGTAGTGTGGACTTGAGGGTCATGAGGAGTGCTTTTGAGTGCTTTGTTTCGTATTGTTTATTAATGGATATCGTTGGTAGATAAGACAGTTAGGTATATGACTTTCACGGGAAGGCCAATAACATGACGAGGTTCTTCTTAGAACGCCATATTTTTAGAGGTCACTCACAACAGCCCCGCTTAGTGGAAATTTCACTAGCTGCCCATGGGTATAATGTAAATAGAAAGAATTAGCTTTTTGTGTTGAAGCTTAAATCTTCATTAAATTGCAGCTTCAGTGCATTCATATAACTTTTAATGGTTGTGATTAAAATAACTTACATTCATTTATACTTTTTTTTGGTTTGCAAATATAGTGCTGTATAGTATTTCAATTTGTGCAACATACCTTCAAATTAAAACAGTACTTGACGACAGAAAAAGCATAAGGCATTCAGACACTAATGCCATTTAAAAATGCAATTCGCCACAATACACAAATCACGACTTGTATTTGTTTGCAATTAATACAGATATGTGCTTCGGGGTATGGGAGATGTCAGCATTAAATTAACATTTTCATTTGCACATTTTCATGTAACAAAGACAATGTTTTTATTTTACGTTTCCAGTTATTTTGTGAACAAAGACGGCACATATGAAGACACTGTTGAAATTTTGAATGTGAAAAAAATCGGTAAGTGACCAATTGATATGTCTTCATAAATAGTGACGTGCATGGTTGGCTATGTACGGTGTAAAATAAATTAAACATACAATGGAATCCTGTATATGTATTGTTTATATTGTCATTCCTAACTATAAACTTGAATAAAGTCTCCATGTGAATACTATTGGGATAGAACAATGAGACCACATATGCATATAATGTGCAGCTTAAACATTTTAAATATGCTGTTTTTTTTACAGATTTTGACAAAGTTGATACCACTACATCAGTAAGTATGAGTTTAATTGTTTATTCTGTAATAATAATTGCATTAAATTTTGATTTAAAGCTTTCGTGACTTCAGTAATTCATATTCTTAGTTCTTTCGGTAAAGTCACGTTGAAGGGAAACAACAAAATAATAAAATATATAAAACAATAAAAATTCTCACGACGTTTCGACCATAACACAAACGGTCGTCTTCAGGTGTGTTGGTTGACCTGAAGACGACCGTTTGTGTTATGGTCGAAACGTCGTGAGAATTGTTATTGTTTTATATATATTATTATTTTGTTGTTTCCCTTCAACGTGACTTTACCGAAAGAACTAAGTATATATAATAATTGCATTGTAGAATAATCACATATTGTATATATAATAGTACAAAGTATGTTATAATGTAAACTGGTCAACATAATTAAACATGTTTTAAAGTTGCACAAGCATTGGAGTACCAAGTCACGTAATGTTATTTTCATACAGCGTGAGTCTTACAAATTGCATCTTAAAACGTTGTACCGGAGAGGTGCGGGAAGCCACAGACAAAGCCGCAAGGCCAAGAGGGGCTGTGCACGATCCCAGTTCATTAACTTGTGGGTAATTTTCGAAATTGGAAACTTCGGGCCATGTTTCCAGCACACAATGGTCTGCTTATGTAAAAAAGAATCGCTCACCCTGAAGAAAACGGCGTTTATATTTACGGTAGATACGGCTGCAACAATAACCGAGGCAGGCCGCTGTATTGGAACATTGAACCTCTGCAACAAGCGTGCGGACGTGTTACGGCTAGGCAATGTCACTGCCTCACACTAAATGCTATATTTAAGTAGTTTTTTTTTTGACCACAACACAGCCTCATGTGAAATATAAACATTTTTCATGAGCATGAATTCTAACTTTTGAATGTTATGTTTCATTTTCAGGTGAAAATTAGAAGGCCTGAGCTTGTATAAGGGATGACGAACCACCACTAAATGCACATCTATGATATTCCGTGTCCATGTGAATATATTGTACACCTTCAATAATCTTACGAACAAACTCGAGTTGCTTGATATTAAATAATAAGTTAGATGTGTGGAAATGATTTTTTTTTACGTGGATGTTTTGGAGGTCAGACCAACGATCTGGCTCTGCTGCAATTGTGGATTCAAATCCAGGGATCTGTCTGTGATTAAAATGGGTTGTGAGATTGTGGACGAAGCCCAGTAACCAATGACTGCATTGATATCGATCACGTGATATTTTATGCTGCATTTAATTTTGGCTCAATTGCATATCTGAGAAGAAATATATATACCCGTGTGTCTAAATTTTTTTATAAATATGCAAGAATAATTATCTGTACTCGTCGGAGCAGAGATCACTGGAAGAGATCTCAGCATTCTGTAAAATCCGTCATATTCTGTCACAGTGGATCACACTGCTCTGTCAAAGATCTGAATGGATTCTTCATCTCATGACAAGACACAATAACACAATTGTAATACAATTGTGTTATTGGTGTCAAACCCCTATAACCCCTATAAAACCCCTATAAAATAATGAATAGCTTCATGTTATATAATTGTACTATGCGGCTGTGTTATATACATTTATTATATATTTAAAAATTTACAATACAATGCATGTTACATTTATTTATTAAAACAAATAATGTTTTTATATAATTGTTTTCTAAGTTAACTAGGTATATTTTGCTAAATTAAAATTATGAAACTAATTATATAAAATTTGGGTATTATATACAGATACAACAAAGGCTAATGGATTCAGTTGACGTCAAAACATGAGCTTTAAATGCAATTAACTCCTATTTATGGCATGTTGCTATAAGTTGATATTTGGTGATAATAAGTGTTTGATTAATGCTGTCACATCCACATAAATATAGACCACTTACTATATTCATTATAGCTGTATGCAGCAAATATGTATTTGCACAAAATGTATTTCTGTTATAATGCAGAATAAAGATGTATTTTAAAGGAAACAGCAGTCGATGTGTTGGAATTAACCATTTTACATAAATAACCTTGTGGAATTTTTAAATTTGATTTGAAACTGATAATTCCCACAATTTGCAATTGGCTTCTTGTATACTGTATATACATTCTAGTCTTGCACGGCAACGCATAGTTTGTGTACGGTATTGCTTTTTTGCGTTGAATGGGATCCCACAGTTCAAATGGAGAGCTGTTACCATAATGTATGGTTATGTTCTTGCGTATGATAATACATACAGGAGCTAAACGCCAATCTCTGATAGCCATGAGAGGGCTTCAGTCAGGAGAGTTCGCGTAGTTTTATTGTTCCTCCTTCACTGAAGTAGTGCAGACTACAGTGGTTTACTATGCGGTCCATCGTTTTGGTTGTAAGGCCATAATTGCACCACTGTGGCTTGTGTCTTTAATTTTCCATTTACGAAGGAGATGTGCGCATCTGCCTGTTGATGTTACGATACGGTTGATGGTTACACCAGTGTCGATGAATGTCAAAGACACTGGTACACTATCAACTCTTCATACGAAATTAGCCTACAGAGCATTGACATTTATTGCATGACATTTATCGGTCTGTATATGTATAATCACTCGGTAGATTGTGTTATTTGTATTATTTAAAGACGCAAACATTATTTAAGAATACATTAGTAATAAAGATATATTGAAATGCAATACATTGTGTGTGATTAGCCGCACTGCTTTTTATTTGAACCTGACCAACTCAGTTCTTCCTAATACTACAGCTTAATTTACTCATATCGCATCTACAATATTGTCTAGGCCAATACATATGCTTCCTACCTACATAAATTACACATCACAGAAAATCAATTTGGAAGAACTTGGCTCCATCTGCCCCAATATTTAAGAAACTCAATATCATGTCCATCTACAACATTAATATACTCCAAATATGCACCTTTATCTATAAATACACGTACCTCGGTGACATACCGAAACTCTTGGAAATATTCTGGAAGTATTATTCCAGGTTAATTTCCAAATCCATGCGTACAACATAAGACACTCTGACAACCTTCACCCTGCCTACTGTCGCACCACACACACAGTCAATTCTCTATCAGATACAGAGGTTCCGTACTCTGGAATTCCTATCTTCACAATGCCAAAATACCATCATCCCTCAATAACTCTAAGCATAGACTACGGGTAGCCTGATGAGCCAGACTACCCAATAGTCTCCTCCATGTAGCTGAACAATAACAACAACCGCCATTCGCCACTAAGTGGCAGTGACGCCACCACCACGCTTGTGCCAGGCCATGTGCACCTTGAGGCCACGTGAAGTGTCGAACACCCGCTGGCAGGAGGTCACGGGGCAGACCCAAGTGCCACGGGTCGACTGACTGAGATGACTGGCTGATGCACTACCTGTGCCCCCTACTGTGCCAACTTGCTGTGCTTTAGCCACCCGGCACTCCGCTCACTGTTATGAGCGTCGCTCCTCCGCCCTCTGTTGTTGTTGGAGGGCGACTGCCTCCAACTGCCCAGTAGCGTTCTTCACGAGCCTCCTCCACAGAGGCCGATCTTGACACCGCTGGTACTAGTCACCGACAAGTCCACTCAGCTCCACATCGTCCTGTACCACATCACTCCATCTCTTCTCTAGCCCGTGCCATGCCCATTTAGCCCCCTTGATTCGGCCAGACAAAAGCTGTTTAGGCATGCGGTGGCTGGGAATGTGGGCTACATGACCCAGCCAACGCAGCCTTGCCTGCCGGAGGAGCTCACCAATGGGACCTTGTCCGGATCTTTCAAAGATTTGTGAACTCCTCACACAATCCATCCTGGTTAAACCCAGGATGGTTCGTAGGCAGGCCAGCCTAAATGTTTCTAACCGGCTAAGATGTTATATTAGGGGGGTCCACGTTTCACAAGCGTAGAGAAGGGAGGGAATGACTGTGGCCGAGAAGACCTGAAGCTTCGTGCGGGGCGACAGACCAGGTAGCTTCCATACAGCGTTACGCAAGATAATGCCGCTCGACTCATTCGGAGTGAGACCTCTGCTGTCAAACCAGAGCCGGTCATGAGCACACTGCCCAGGTATGGGAAACTCTCCAATCTCTCCACAACTGCCCTATCACCAATTGGGAGTTGTGGGGGTGGAGTGTCCGATGGTACAAAATACCCAGGCAGGTGCTTAGTTTTGGTGGGGCTGATGGTAAGGCCCCACCTCTTAGTGGCAAGCTCCATGTTCAGCAGCAGCACCTCCAACTCTGCCTCTGAGTGAGCAATTACCAGATCATCGGCATACATACCATGGTTGAGCAATACGGATCCATCCTTTGACCGCACCCGGGCATCGATCAGCCTCCCATTATATCTGTACCATATGGAGATTCCCCCGGTGCAGCTATTGAAGGCTTCACGAACTACGTGGTCGACATATATGTTCAATAATGTGGGAGCCAAAGGACATCCCTGTCGCACCCCTAGGTGAACAGGGAATGGCTGCGACTCCCAGCCATATAGTTTTCCCTGGGCCCGCTCACCATCATGAAGGTCATTAATGATCGTGAGCAGAGGGTCAGGGACTCTGAAAGCATTAAGAACAGCCCATAACCCAGGCCTACTGATGGTATCATAGGCCTTGACCAGGTCAATAAAGCAGAGATTTAGGTCTTGTTGGAGGTCTCCCCAGCCATGTTGGTCAAGAAGGTTGCTTGACCATACTTCACCAGACTGAATGGTGTCGGTTGGTAAAGGGGCAGGATATCCAGGACTAGTTCAGACACCACTCATATTAGCCGTGGCCTGAAATCATTCAGGTAGATAGGATCAAAGTGCAGTGTACTAATCACTTTGTTGCAGCCGTAAAGATGTAATCTTTATTAGTTAAGCATTCTTAAATGTTTTGTCTTAGGACAGGGAACATATGTTGCATGCGTATCGAAATACAGTACACCAATGTCTTGTAATAATATATTAATGTTTAAATTATGTTCTGGGTAAGTTAACGTCACATATATGTATATATGTAGTGGATTAACACGCGCATACAGGGGGGAATGGTAAAGACGCGCGAGTTATGGACAGCGGGGTTACGTCGGGCCGGCCAGGTGTGGCGGCGGTAAACTGTGCGGTAATGAGGGGCCAATTAAGCCAGGGAGCGATGCACGGCTGTGATTGGCTGGATTTGTTGTCAAGGGCGGAGTGGTGCCAGGATGTCTGGGAATAGAGGGGGGCAGGTAACAGGTGCGGGGGTGGGGGGACGCGGGGCGTCGGTGGCACGCGGACTAATTAATTGGTTGGTAATGAGAACGGGGATATATTCGGGAGACAGGAAGAACGAGTGGAGTTGTCGCTGGGATTGGAACGATGGAGGTGTGGGAAAAACGGGGAGAAGACATAGGAGACAGAACAGCTAGCAGTGGAGCAGAGACAAGCAGAGACAAGCAGAGACAAGGAGCGACTGAGAGTGATAGAGAGAAGCAGAGACAGAGTGAGACCAAGAGAGACAGAGAGAGACATAGATACAGAGAGGGTACGGAGAGAGACAGGGAGCGATAAGCAGAGTGAGACACAGAGAGACACAGAAAGACATAGATACGGAGAGGGTACAGATAGAGACAGGGAGAGATAACCAGAGTGAGTCGTAGGAAGACAGAGAGTACAGGGAGAGATAGATGAAGTGAGACAGAGTGAGACACGGAGAGAGACAGATGCAGAGTGGGAGAGTGACAGAGACAGCGAGTGACGGAGAGAAACAGGGACAGCGAGTGACGGAGAGAGACAGGGACAGCGAGTGATGGAGAGAGACAGGGACAGCGAGTGACGGAGAGAGACAGGGACAGCGAGTGACGGAGAGAGGGACAGCGAGCGACGGAGAGAGAGAGACGGCGAGCGACGGAGAGAGAGACAGAGACAGCGAGTGACGGAGAGAGACAGTGGGAGGCAGGGGAGGAAGCGGAGCGAGCGAGACGGGCGGAACGCGGCGAGCGAGCTGCGGCAAACAGAGGAACTGTGAAGTTAGAGACGTAATGTGGAGAGTTGTAATAAAAGTGGTGTCGGAGAAAATAATAAAGTTGTCCGCGTGAAGTCGACTACTACATATACATGAACCAAAGTGCAATTTCTGATCATTATAGCCAGCAGCGAATGGAAATTTACCGCTGAAGGTGCTCAGCTCACAATATTCATCATGTTGAGTGCCATTTATTTTAAAAAATGCAACTTTATTTTACATAAAGGACATGCATTCAGTACTTTATACATTTTGGTACAAGCAAATGACATGAAACGCAGTATGCAGTCTATATTCTGTAAAACTAATTCTGAGAAGTACCAAATGTCAATTTATAAGAAATTACTTGTTTTAGACTTATGACCTCCATTTGAATTAAGTGCGCGTTAATGTTTATATATGCTGTGCTAATTTCATGTGAGCATATTTAAAAATACGCTTGCATGAAACTTGCACTCAGAAAATATTTAATTGAAAAAGGAATTGTACTATGGTTAACCTAACTGTATTTGATTAGGTACTATATTATTTGGATTAAAAAAATATATAAATAGATTTTTATATAGTATTAATATAGTGCATTTTTTCACTCAAAGCTGCTAATTATTTTTTTCCCCCAACAATGTTATCCCAAACATGCTACCAGCGCACGATGAGTAGGTGAAAAATTGTTAAAGAATGTCCCACAGAAGAGGATATCACAGAATAACTGCTGAGATCTCTACATGTGACCTCTGAGTCCACACATTAGGGCAATGAATTTTCACACCTGTCATGTTACAGGGAATAATATTCGGTGTATGGCAGTCAATCCAGTTATTTTATATTCAGAGCTGAAATTTTAGCCCATTGAAACATGCAAAATGATGTGACATTGTTTAGACGCATTCATTGGTGACCCGGTTGAGACCATCAACTCACTAATACATTACTTGCAAACCAAATCCTAGATTTGAATCCAGGGTATCAGCGGTGCTCGCTCACCACTCTGATCTCTGGGCAACCCAGCCACCTCCTACATTTTACATTCTTATATTTTTGATTTACACGCATCTGGCTTTTTGTTGCACATGGAAACCCATTGAGATTCTTGTCAAGATCACCAAAGGCGTGTGTCCATGTGAACAGTGAACATCACAGAAGTGCGATTAGTTCTTCTTCATGGCTTATATAATCTCGGGCCTTTTTAGTATCACCTGAAATGAAACGCAACACAAATACAAATGTTACTATCAGTATCATTCACAATTTAATATTTCACATTAGACTATGTTTGCGTAGATGTAATGTTAAATAGAGCATTCTTGAGCGTGATACTTGGCATTCCAATGACTGTCTAAAGAAAAAAGGATACATTGTTTTGTTTACCAGTTGACATGATTATACATTTTCCCCTTAAAAGGTATATATTGTTTATACTGTGTATATGTGGTCATTCTAGTCTGCATTTATGATGACAGAAAAAGAGCAACTGTGGTCATACTTACTGGTGTGTTGGTGTCAATTTGGTCCAAATCTGTATAGAAACATAAACATATTTTTTAAAAGTTAAAGCTGCACATTATATACAAAAAAATCCTAATTTTATCCCAAAAGCATTCACATGGAGGCTTGATTAATTGTCAAGATGCATGTGTGTGTGTTTTACCTATGACACTCAATGCCATTACACTCACACTGACTTATTGTACAGGTATACATATAAACAACTTTATAAAGTATTATCGAGACGAGCATAGTCAAGGTGAGCCACTGCATATGAAGACTGTGTCATTGTTAACTTACCAAGTTTGCGTACGTTGTAAACATCCACATTGTTTTCATAAGAGCTATCACGGTCAAAGTTGTACATCGCGTAACTGCAAACATAAAAAAACGTGGTTTTCAAAATGAACATGTTCATATACTGCACTGGTATCTCACATACTCCAAAGCACAGTTCTGTATTCATTGCGCAGAGAGATCCTGATTTGTATATTGGCAGAACACACAGGTACATCATGCTGATCACAGTTGAAAAAAGACAACTGAAGTCTTGATACCTAATTTTAATAAATGTATTGTCTGCGTAAAAGATGTGCATTTTATTTGAAGAAAGATTATTTGAATCAAAAGATCTTGCATAATATCAAATCGTATGCATTCCTCCAATAATTCCACATCTAGGTAGAAACGATCACGACTCATTTTAATGATTGCAAATTATAAAATAACTGTAATATAGTGAAGACCTTAGCTTCCTCGCAAAGAGCAATCAATATATATGAATATACTTGCTCATGGATGAACGTAAACACGTGACTGTCGTATATTTTCGTAAAAGTTCAGCTCCACTTCAAATGTGTAACTCATTGATGTCCTCTCAGGCAAGTAAATGTACGACTTTTCTGAAATGTATTTCTGGTGGTTATCTATTGAATGGGTTGTAATTGCCTCAGATTCTGCTGATTATTGGCCACCCAACGAACATAGTACCCCCTGTTAACCAATCTCACCCACCACCTTTTGACTGGGTGACAGATTCATATTTTACTGAACCAATGTCTTTGCCTCCATTTCATGGAAAGTCAGCGGTATGAAGTGGCAATGTGTAACGTCACGTGCTTTACCCGTCATTGACCGCCGATGATTTTCGGAAGTGGCGCCACACCAGCAGAGATGCGCCGACTATGAGCAGGACAGCCGCTGGGACCGTGACCCCAACGATCACCGCTACCTTGGAGATCTTCGAGCAGTCACTGTTGTACCAGTAATCCGCGTCTTCATGCGGGCACCTGAAATTGGACATTATTAGAGTCTTGAAAAAAAAGACATTAAGCTGAAATTAAAATTTTTTAATGTTTACAAAATATCGTTTAAGAGCGTATACGGTGCTGTATACTTTTAAATGGCTGTTTGTGAACATTATAGCTGATCTTGAACCATCTTAACAATAAATTCAGTGATTAGTTTTAATTCTTACGGTGGTGTCGTTGCCGGAGGAGTACTCCCTTGTGACTCTGTTGTCCCTGTTGTCCCTGTAGATGTAGTCGTTGATGCCTCGGTAGATGTAGTTGTTGATGCCCCTGCAGATGTAGTTGTTGATGGCCCTGTAGATGTAGTTGTTGATGGCCCTGTAGATGTAGTTGTTGATGGACCTGTAGATGTAGTTGTTGATGGCCCTGTAGATGTAGTTGTTGATGGCCCTGTAGATGTAGTTGTTGATGGACCTGTAGATGTAGTTGTTGATGGCCCTGTAGATGTAGTTGTTGATGGCCCTGTAGATGTAGTTGTTGATGGCCCTGTAGATGTAGTTGTTGATGGCCCTGTAGATGTAGTTGTTGATGGCCCTGTAGATGTACTTGTTGATGGCCCTGTAGATGTACTTGTCGGTGTCCCTGTAGATGTAGTTATTGATGTCCCTGTAGATGTAGTTGTTGATGGCCCTGTAGATGTAGTTGTTGATGCCCCTGTAGATGTAGTTGTTGATGGCCCTGTAGATGTAGTTGTTGATGGCCCTGTAGATGTACTTGTTGGTGTCCCTGTAGATGTAGTTATTGATGTCCCTGTAGATGTAGTTGTAGATGGCCCTGTAGATGTAGTTGTTGATGGCCCTGTAGATGTAGTTGTTGATGGCCCTGTAGATGTAGTTGTTGATGGCCCTGTAGATGTACTCGTCGGTGTCCCTGTAGATGTACTGGTCGGTGTCCCTGTAGATGTAGTTATTGATGTCTCTGTAGATGTACTGGTTGGTGTTCCTGGAGGTGTAGTTGATGGCCCTGTAGATGTAGTTATTGATGTCCCTGTAGATGTAGTTATTGATGTCCCTGTAGATGTAGTTATTGATGTCTCTGTAGATGTACTGGTTGGTGTTCCTGGAGGTGTAGTTGATGTCCCTATAGATGTAGTAATTGATGTCCCTGTAGATGTAGTTGTTGATGTGCCTGTAGATGTAGTTGTTGATGGCCCTGTAGATGTACTCGTTGGTGTCCCTGTAGATGTACTGGTCGGTGTCCCTGTAGATGTAGTTATTGATGTCCCTGTAGATGTACTGGTCGGTGTCCCTGTAGATGTAGTTATTGATGTCCCTGGAGATGTAGTTGTTGATGTGCCTGTAGATGTAGTTGTTGATGGCCCTGTAGATGTAGTTGATGTCCCTGTAGATGTACTGGTCGGTGTCCCTGTAGATGTAGTTATTGATGTCCCTGTAGATGTACTGGTTGGTGTTCCTGGAGGTGTAGTTGATGTCCCTGTAGATGTACTTGTCGGTGTCCCTGTAGATGTAGTTATTGATGTCCCTGTAGATGTAGTTGTTGATGGCTCTGTCGATGTACTTGCCAGTGTCCGTGTAAATGGAGTTGTCGCTGTAGTCGTTGTAGCTGTTGGTGTAATGGTTGTAGTTGTGAGTGTAGTAGGTTCAGTAGATGCTGAAAACGAGTTTAAATACATTTAGATTATGCACCTTTGGGAATGTTATAATCCTTACTTGCCACATTTTCATTAAAAACTATACTGAACATATTTTCATTTTTCTCAAACAATAGCATGAACAACTTTAACCTTTCATAATTAAAATTGTAAACTGACATCTTTAAATAAGCAGAAAAACACATCCTTGCAGCTGTAAATAAAGCACACTTGAGTGTGATTACATGTTTTAGTGTTCATAATTACACATAGTAATTATATAAAATAAGTTCAGTGCTGAATTGAATACACTGGTCAAAATAAAATAAAAATACTGAGGATTTGAAATAACCACATTAGAGTGAAATACGGAATGTATTTTTGTTCATTGGAGGTAAAATGTACTTACTCTGAGCTGTCGATCCGACGATAAGCAATGCCAATATGGTGATGATGCTTAAAGTGAATAATTGCTTCTCCATTGTAATGATCAGATGAGAAAGCACTCCCGTGAAAAAACCCCACTAAACTATCAATTCCTTTGTTGAAACCAAAACGATTGAAAAGCCTTTCTTACGTTGATTAAAATGTAGCTCTTTTGTCAGAACAGATACGCTTTCTTACATACAGCCAACTTATATGAGAGAGAGAGATAGAGAGAAAAAAACACTCAAATGTTGAGGTTGAAGTTGTGTGTGTGTGATCTGCCGTGCTTTAGACATTTATATACTCCAGTGGGGCAATAAACTGTGCCCATTCAATCAGTAGTTAAGGGGATTTTGGGGTTTTATGGTTGTAAATGTTAAAAATAGTTTTATTATTTTGGTTGAACGCAAATATGTTGAATTGCACGTCATTGTGTTGTGAAAGAAAGGAAATGGTTTACTACAGTAATTGTTTAAAAATTTGCATGCGTTCACCTCGTGTACTGGCTGTAGAGAAATATAAACAAATTTCTGCAAAAACCTAAGAACATATAATGTATGATCGCAGCTACACTTTACTACTGCAGTGTGTCAGAGGCAGATTTAGAATTCTTCAATTTAAAAAGTTTGGTGATTGGAAAAAAAATTGGTGTATGTTATAAATGGTTATTTTATTTTAATTCAGACATTTTTTTTGCAATTTGAAACTCAAACTTTGCATCTCATTAACCATATGAATACAGTCAATGTCAAATACCTTTCCTTTTAAAACTCCATACGAAAGTAAAATGTGTTTAGTGTATCGGCCTTTCAGACTTTTGTCACCCAGCAGTATTCGCTTAAGCATGTAAACTGTGGACCGGTTTGTTCAGAATTTTTATTTTATTTATTCTGGAGAAATCCGATGAGCTATGATGCTCTTTTTCCACAGACATCCTTACGGATCTCAGCAGTCAGTTGTATATATGAAACTACTTCTGGTTTTCCAGCTATTATTCGTGAATGCTCTCTCTCGACACCAGTGCTTTGCAACCAAATCACCAGGTGTGACAAGGAATTGTCGGAATTATAGGAAAGGAAGTAAACCTCAAGCCCCCACCCTCCACCTACCGCCCTCCAACCCTTCTCCATTGGACGCAGGGCAGTACGGCAGCAGACAGCCATCAGCCCCCATCTCCCGGCGCTCTCAAAGCGCAGATGGGCAAACGGACACTGAAACACACACACCAACGGAGACACACGGACACGGAGACACACACACACATACATGAATACACACATGGAGACACATAGGCATGGAAACTCGGAGATACACACAGACACGAATAACACTCAAATTTGGCCAAAAATGTGTCACGCATAGTGTAAGCAAGGTATCGTGAATTCGATCTCAGCTACAACGCATTCCCACTCATCTACCCATCCACCCGGGCCCCGCAGTGAACTTTTCGTTCCGTGTGGCTGCTAAGATTGAGCTCAAAAGTGTAAGCCCCGTGGAATAGAACAAGTTGAGTCAGCACTGCTCTACACCATGGGCTGTCAGTGCAAGCACAAGACTGAAAAAACAACGCTGATCAAGTATTTCAGTGGAACTATTGCGGGGGGGGGGGGGTAGCTCACTGTGCTATGAAAGGACAACACGTTAGATTCCTGACCACAACTAATATGATCATTGAGCCAGGCTTGGAGCTGTTGCTTCATCAAACCTTCCTGACCATTGCAGTGAAGTATAGTCACAAGGCTTGTGGAGGCCTTGATCAAGCAGTGGATTGACAAAGGGCTGTTGAATGGATGCATGCATGATGAATGATCAGTGAATGGAATTAAGTAAAATGTATTACTCGCAATGTTCTACGATAGCACTCAGGGAGGTATTATGAGCTGTGATCTACAGGGAGGGCACACTTATCAGTAGAATCTGGTGACAGCAGTATTTTTTTAACAGCTCTGACACTGCTGATAAGCTACAGAAAAAAAAACAATGCAGTGCAAAGGTTGTGCGTTTAACCAAATTCTGTTTATCAGACTGATAGATTAAAACGTAGTTTCGATTTAAAGCTTTCGTGACTGCAATGATTCATCTTCTTTGGTTCTTTCGGTAAAGTCACGTAGAATGATAATATTATTGTGTTATTTTATTTAATCAATTTATTATTTTATTATCATTCTACGTGACTTTACCGAAAGAACCAAAGAAGATAAAACGTAGTTATTATTTGGAGATATTAAATGGAAATAAATGTATTTATTGATTGCCAGAACTGCTTCACTATAGCACGCGGGGAGGTTTCATAAGTTCGTATTAGTCACCTTGTACGGAAACAACTAGCCATCACCTTGAGTCAATGACTGCAAGAAACAGATCTAATCAGAACATGCACTATTGATGAAGTGGTCCTCAGGGCCACACCGTCCAACAAGGCACCGGGTTCCTAACGAGACTGTGTCCCAAGTTCCTAAAAAACCTCAGACTACATAGGACAACAATGGCTTGCAAACAACTTCACAGTCATACACGGGACAGACAAATTCCGGACAGAATTGAAGCAAGCCAAAGTTATTGCCATTTTTAAACCGGGAAGCTGCAAAAACTCACCCTTCAGATATAGGCCAATATCCTTCTTGTCCATCATCTCCAAGCTGATAGAACGTGCCGTGCTTGCCAGACTTTCTCTCATTGTCAACCCCCATAATGGATAGAAGCCTGATCTTCAAGCCCCACGGTTTGTGAAAAGACCAAATCAAGGATCGCCCTGCTGCAGACACTTGCAGAAACGACCCGGAGCAGCTCAGCTGATGTGCTGCAAACTGCTGCCCTTTATTTTATCTCGTCAATGGCATAGTATTGTACTCCATCATAGTCCAGGAGCTCCTACATTAAATTGCATAGATGCACAACTAAATAGCACAATGTTCATCATAAACGGAGCACTCAAACTGACACCAATCAACCAATTTCCTATTCTGATGAACATTCTGCCACCAAATAGCCAGAGACATGCAAACTGCAAGGGAGTTTGCAGATTTTATTGCCAACAAGAACCTTCCCTAACACAGGTTTTTTTGGGTTAGATCACGTAAATATAAATGTGTCATTAAACCCACCACCACCTGACACAGCCAATAAGTAAGGTTTGTCACGTAAACAGAACATGCATATTCACTAGTACAGCACACCGGTGTGTGTTGAAGAGTAAATCCACAAGACTAACAATTTGAGTACGACGTTTTTGGCATATAAATACAACTGGCATCATCAGGCAACAGCCAGATTTGTGGAGAAATCCTCCTGTTTCGTTCCTTAAAGGGATAGATGTGATGGCGTCACCTGTGAGCCCTTCACGTGCGGAGGCTAGAGGGGGGCATGGGGGATTCATGAATGCATATATAACAATGGTTATCCACGGCCGGTTGGATTATTCATATGGTAATCAACGAACATTATGAATGTACATTATGCATGCACATTGGTCTTGGACATCCTGTCGTTTTTGTGCACTGAAATATCAGTACCAGTTATTGTCTGCTCACAGGTAATCCCAATTGACATATGGTGACCTGTATAGGCATGCATTTATACAATGTATTATTTGATTATTCGCTTCCAAGCAGCACTGAGTCTGTAGCTATCGGAACATTTACAATATTTTTTATTTCTCTAAATTTCTATATATTCTCTCATTAGTCTTGGCCAGTACTAACTAATTTTGCACAGAACTTGAGCATAATCATGCTGTCCTGTCTGCCCAACATAGCATGTGCCACAAGTGCAATTAATCCGGTACACACCTTCTGTTGATAGCTTCGGTAAGACATCATTCGTATTTTAAAATACCGTACATTGTGGGAGTAAATTTCGATTTAAAGCTTTCGTGACTGCAAGGATTCATCTTCTTTGGTTCTTTCGGTAAAGTCACGTAGAATTAGAATAAAATAATAAAATTAAATAAGACAATAAAATGCTCACGACGTTTCGGCCACAACACAAGAAGCCTTCTTCAGGTGAAGGAACAAAACTGTCGGGACGCTCAGTCAAACAATAGACGAGCCCGCGGCTTCCGCGCGTGCCCTCGCGTGCCAATCAATCAGCAGCTCTGCTTGTTGCGTCTCTAAGTGCCGCTAGGCATTCTCCGCTGTCTGTTAAATTGCGTCCAGTTAAGATGTCATCGACGTCACCCTTCTTGCTCTGCCCTCCAATCTCCCCAGATCGCTTTGACTCGTCCGCCCCGTCCGAGCAACAGCGCTGGCAATGAGTTGCCCATAAGTGAAGCCCTGTGGGCAATGTGCATCCATGATGCCTGCTTGGCGGTAGTGGTGGTGGTGGTCGTGGTGGTGGTGGTGGCGGTGGTGGTCGTGTGGTAGTGGTGGCGGTGTAGTAGCGGCTCGCACGCTATGAACTCGGCGACCCGAGTTCGATTCCCGCTCATGGCCAACATCAGTGACGATGATCTCAACCGGTCCTGGGTCTCCCCTAAGTCGACTCAGCCTCAAATGAGTACCTGGTGCATTGTGTAAACATCACCACTAGGAAGACAAAGGCGGTCGGGTGTAGTGCTGGCCATCCACCCCCTCGTGTGCCGTACCAGCCTTCATAGGTGGTCGCTAACAGCACTTGCCCCTGCAGTCTGTTAAGGCTACACGGGGGTATTTGTCTTTGCTAGTGGTGGCGGTGGTGTGTGCCCAGTGCTGAGGTTCTCGAACGAGTAGTCTGTGGCAGGTGGTGGAGATGCCTCTGTCAGCAGCAGTAGCAGCAATATGAGGAAATTCAATTTGGATTCATACAGCGTCTAAATGCGACCCTCATCTATAGCTCGACACTGTACAGAAACAGCGACCCGATAGACCCACATAGAGACCCATAGATTCACATGGACACCCGCAAACTCACATGAAGACTCACAAACTCACACAAAGATCCGCACAAGAGAGTGGACATCTATTTAGCAGAGAAGGGAGATATAGGTGAGAGGTTGAGGATAGGAGAGAAGTGAGAGGCTCTAAGAGGCCAAAGCTGAGCTGCTGATGAGCGAGAAATGGACGAGGGATGGATGAGGGGGAGAAAGAGAGAGACCGGGAGATGAGAGATGGGGAGAAGGGAGAGGCAGAGAGAGGGAGGTGAAATCTTTAATTTAAAAAGGGGGCGGGGGGGGGCACATAAAGCAAAGCATTGAAAAAAACCGAAATGATGAACGAAGCAAAGTGCCGACTACACCGAGCATCTTCTTGTTCCCTCTGATCGTAAAAAAAAATAAAGAGCAGGGGAGAGAGCAGGAGAGAGCAGGAGAGAGAGGGCAGGATTTTTTTTGTTATATATTACAAATGTTACATCGAAAACATAGGGGGAACATAGACATGGAGTAAGGAGAGAGGGGGTAGAGAGAGAGGGGGGTAGAGAGAGGGAGTAGAGAGAGAGGGAAGGGGTAATGAGAGCAGAGCATGCAATCTATTGTGAAAGCTTTCATTTAAAAAGGAGGGTTACATGAAGCAAAGCATTAAAAAAACAAAAAAAACCCCGAAATGATGAACGAGGCAAAGTGCCGACTACACCGAGTATCTTCTTGTTTCCTCTGATCGTAAAAAAAGAGGGAGAAGAGGTGAGGCCGGAGGTGGATGAGAGGTCGGGTGAGAGGTGAGAAGGAGGTTGTGGGGTGAGGGGAGAGGATTGCGATGAGAGGCAGAAGAGCGAAGGCAGCGCGAGGTGGGATGGGACGCACATCCCAGAGAGAGGGGGGTGAGAGGGAGGTGAGGAATTTCAGGATTGTGTGGAATGGTCGATGCGGGTGGGAGGAAACCAGAGGTGAGACGAGTGGTAGAGAAGAAGGAGTTAAGAAGGAGAGAGAAAGGGGAAATGAAAGAGGGGAGAAGACTGAAAGGATGTTGGAAATAGAATCAGCAGCATGAAGGCTTTTACAAAGCACTTGGACACCCACAAGTCTGTCGCATCAATGGCTACGCCATACTCCTTACAGGGTGCTTAATTTTTTTTTACATTTCTAAGAATTTGCAACAACACCACAACAAATGTGCTGCCTGGAGACCACCTGGAGAAGATTCCAGGCACGCGTTGACAACGATGGCGAAGAATTGGAGACTGTATTTTTTTGAAGCTATTAACACACATGATTTGAAGCTTTCGTGAATGCAGGAATCAGTACTCTTTGGTTCTTTCGGTAAAGTCACGTAGGTATAACATGAAATAAATCACGACGTTGCTTTCCCACCTGATGATGGACGCTTGTGTTGTACCCGAAACGTCGTGATTTATTTTATTTTATACCTACGTGACTTTACCGAAAGAACCAAAGAGTATTAACATACATTTGTTATCATGTTAGTGTATTATCCGTTCTTTTTCTATTAAAAACGATAGTCCCATAGAAGTGTTTCCATTTTTTTTAAGAACCCTGCATATTGTTTGGAGCTCCACGGCTTGCAGTGCCAAGAACTATTTCTGAAGTCACTTCAAGAGGCTTATTTATCCAGACTCAGACGTCATTTCAGCTGATGAGGCTCATTGAGATCGTCGGCACCGGCGGCAGTTACGGGACACCGCAGGGTGGAGGGAAAGAGCAAAAAAACCAAATGATTACGTATCAAAATATATTTATTCATGCTGGAGGAATCCGATGGACTATAAAACTCTTTTTCACGAACGTCCAGTCGGTACAATGTCAAAAAACACATTTGTTGTTGTGCAAAGTATCGGAAAGGTGAGCAAATCACTTAAAAATAAATAAACGCTTTCTGTTTTACCAGGAAAAGCCCAATGAGCTATCAGCTGGAGGGAACACAAAAACAAAGATCCCCCGTATAGCCTGAACAGACTGTAGGGGCAAGTGCTGTTAGCGAACACCTATGAAACCGGCACGGCACACAAGGGTGGCCAGCACCACGCCCGATTGCTTTTGTCTCCCCAGTGGCGATGTTTACAAACCGCACCAGGTACTCATTTGAGGCTTAGTCGACCTAGGGGAGGCTAGAAAATCGTCACTGGTTGCACAGAGCGCTAACCGCTAAACTACCCATAAGAGTAGGTTTTCCCCTTTCTGGCAATAAAACATGTGTTAAGATGTTCAAACAGGAATCAAGTCTGCATTAACCACAAATACTGATGGTGAACATGCAAACAAAAATATGATCTGGTAATATATGCATTGTCTTTGAAACTGATTGGGTAACACCAGACTTTGACTTTTAAACAACTTTTATTGCCGCCAGCAGCAAAAGCACTAGAGGCGATTTCGATATGAAACACACAAAGTCACCAGCAAACAAATTAAAATAAACGTTACAAATCCACGCGCTGTGGTGCTAAAAAGCGCCGCGCACAACATGAAAGAAAAGTCACGTGGTTGTGGTGGTCATTAGCGCACGCCACGTTGACAAGCGAGCACTTCAGAAGGTGAATATGAGTACAGAGGGCTTTTACGGCTCCCTAGCGTTCGAAGAAGACGTGCACATCACCGACATGTGTGTGGTACGTGGCGTGCTCCAGCCGGAGCCGCGCCTTAAGCAGGCCCCTGAACACAGGAAGCAGCACGGAGCAGCCGTCAGTGTCACTTTCCAGCATCTTTTTTCTCGTTCTGTACACCACCCCATATACGAAGCTGCTGTTGTAGAAGGGCACCCCCAGTTTCCTGAAGATTTCACCCAAAAGGCGGAACATTGGTTTGAGCCGCTGGCAGTGTAAGTACTGGTGGGGCAGATCCTCCCTGGCACCGCAGGAGATGCACCAAGTCTGTTACCCCTGGCGAGATTCGGCTGAGCCACACGGCCGATGGCAACGTGCAGTGTGCCAACCTCCACCGGAGGTCACCGCAGCGTTTGGCTACGGGAGACTTGTACATTTGTTTCCACTGAGGGGCGGTGCAATGATGGGGGAGAAACGGTCTCTCCATTTTGTGTCCGGTAGGTCGACCAGGTCCCGGGAATGCAGCGCCTTTACACAACACTTGTAGAGCGCTGTGTTTGGGGCAAGCTACTGAAGCCCCGAGGCTGGGTAACACCAGAGACAGCTTTCTTTAGGGCCTAGTCTCAACCAGTGGTAGACAAGAGAACGCCAAAAGGCGAACAGCACAAAGACAATGCACTATCAGTGCATTAATAGTTTGGGGTGAGCAGCTACAACATGGGACCTTTCTTGTCGGTATCAAAGTATGAGAATAGGTTTTACCCTTTCAGCTGACCATTTAAAGCTCAGCTCACTCTACTGCCATCTGCTGGCCAACATCAATTCTCACAAAGCTCACTCCTTGCTTCCCAAGAGATGGCACTGCTTTTTGCAAGCCTTAACAAATGACAAGTTGACCGTGAAGGGGAAACCTGACAGGTTTAGACACCGCTTGCTACTGAAGCTAGAGTGAAACTCAAGCTGTTGGGTTCACAGAGCAGTGCACACTTGGCCCAACGATTTAGAAGGCAACAACAGCGAGACCTGTGTCTTAGTATGAAAACATAAGAATAGGTTTTACCCTTTATATTATCAGAGCATGTTTTGTTTCCATGTTCACGACAAGTACATGTGGTTAATGCAGACGAAATTCCTTGCAAAAGGTTTATGTTTGGTGTTTGAACATCTTAACACCTCTTGTTTTATTGCCAGAAAAGGTAAAACCTATTCTTTATTTTTTTCACACCTGTGTCTGCGCGCTTGTACGGTATACATATGTGTGTGTATTATATGTCCAGATTTGGACACATTCCCATCAGTGAACCCCTAGGGCGGGCAAGGCTGTGTTGGCTGGGTCATTTTGCCCGCATGCCCAGCCACCGCATGCCCAATATGCTTCTGTTTGGCCGCATATAGGGGGCTAAACGGACACGAAATGGGATGGAGAAGAGATGGAGCTGATGCAGTACGGGAGGATGTGGATCTTAATGGGCTTGCTGACGACTGGTAGCAGCGGTGTTGTTCTGCCTCACGGCAGGTGTTTTGCCTCACAGCAGATGTGGGGGGTGTGTGTAAACAGGAATTTCCGGTTTTGAGGTTGAGTTTGGTCACGTGACCAGGAAGTTACGATTTAAGATTCCCTCTCAACCACGCGGGTGTCAGCCATTACACAGGGTACAAAATGGAGGCACAAATAACGTCTCGGTGACCACAGGTGCATCTGTTCATTGTGGGACTTTAAGAAGCATTGTCTGTAAGTTCGTTTATGTTCTTATAATACTGGGGATGCTGTTTTAATGTTAGAATGACCGTTATAATGATGCAAAATGCCTTTATAATGCTGTTAAATTGTTATGATAAATATGAGGCCTAGTTAACAATGAAGCCTGCCACTTACCTTATTGTGAATGTTACTTGTAATTGAATGTCAAGTCAGACTTGTACCCATGTAACCTTATTACGATCTTGAGAGCAAGGATGACGAAATATCTCATCCACAGTTCAGTGTTATGTTTAGTGCTGTACATTTAGACTGCAGCATGGTGATTACACGATGTGCCCTTATTTAACACAGTAGCTTATTCTCATGTATAGCTATTTAGTACTAATGTAGGTGCCTGGACCATCCCGGATCTATTGTTGAGTTTCATGTTATCGAAGACAATGTTATGATGCTGTAGTGTTCATTCATTGTATTGATATTTCCGATTATTAAGAGATGCTGTACTTGTGTTGTGTTTTTCCATCAGTTTTACCTCGTTCAATTCATGAAATACGTTTGGAGTCGGATGCTCATCCTGGCTCTGAAGATTTATTGAATGCGAGGTTATCTACTCGGATAGTGGTGCAACGCAGCGCACAGCGAGGCCGAGACAGGTGTTAAGATAGGCCTCAATGGAGGAGGCTCGTGAAGGATGCTGCTGCTACTGAGCCGTTGGAGGCAGTCGCCCTCCAGCAACAACGGAAGGCAGAGGAGCGACGTTCACAACAACGAGCGGAGCGCAGGGCAGATAAAACGCAGCAAGTTGGCACAGTAGGGGGCACTGCTGGTCCATCTCTCAGTCATCTCAGTCAGTCAACCCATGGAACCTGGGTCTGACCCATCACCCGTCAGCAAGCCTTCGACACTTCACGTGGCCTCAAAGTGAACCTAGCCTGGCACAGGCGCGGTGGTGACGTCACCGCCACTTTGTGGTGAATGGCGACTGTTGTCAGTTTAACACGTAGGCTTTCGTGACCAATATTATTCATAATAAAGGTTTTTGGGTTAGATCGCGTTTATTTATAAATGTGTCGTAACCATCCACCACCCGACACGGCCAATCAGCAAAAAAAGTGTCACGTTGACAAAAGACAAATAATTCACTACTTTAGCCCACCGGTGTGTTGAAGAGTGAATCCACATTTACAGTTTGAGTACGACGTTTCGCTGGTAAATACATCCAGCATCATCGGGCAATTCGCCAGAATGGTAAAGCCCTCGCTTGCTCCCGGTTTTATATAGAGCAGCAGAGTGACGTCATCACTTAACTCATATCAGGTGCAGTGATCTTGTGAATGTGATTAAAGATATTAAACTTACTCCTGATGATATTCTGGTAAGTTTTGATGTGATTTCTCTATTCACTAAGGTTCCAGTGGACGAATCGCTTAAATTACTTGATACACTAGTAAAGAATACCGGTTTACCAAAAGTTATTCCGAAACTTGCTGGCCATTGTTTAAATAACACTTACTTCTTATGGAGAGGGGATTTCTTTAAACAAAAGGAAGGAGCAGCAATGGGTTCTCCTTTATCCCCTGCTATAGCAAATTTGTACATGGAAAACTTTGAAATAAGAGCACTTGCCTCGAGCACATTAAAACCATCCTTTTGGTTTAGGTATGTGGATGACACTTTGGTTGTCTGGCCACATGGTAAAGATACACTTAATGATTTTTTAAATCATCTCAATGCACAAAACCCGGCCATCCAGTTCACCATGGAAATGGAGGTGAATAACACACTCCCATTCCTAGATATTTTGCTTGGACATGGCCTAAACGGTAAAATAACACAGCGTTTACAGAAAGCAAATGCACACTGATGCCTATCTGAATGCAGAATCACATCATCATCCAGCTCAGAAATCCTCTCTTATCAATACGCTCATACATCGGGCTAAAACAGTGTCAGATGGTGAGAGTCTAGTGAGAGAGATTAAACACGTTAAAGACGCACTACGACAGAATGGCTACAATCATGCTCAAATTAACAGCACTGAATGCCAAATCACGATCGCAAAGCAATACTGCTGAAAGCGACCAGATTGTTAAAACAATAAAAAATTCCATATATCTCAGGAGTAACTGACAAATTAGCCCGTGTTTTGCAAAAGCAAAACATTACAGTAAAATTTGGTACAGTACACAAAATTCAAAAACTAGTATCTTGCACTAAAGACGCATTACCTAAACTATCAACGGAAGGTGTATATCGGATTAATTGTTCATGTGGCAGCTGCTACATTGGGCAGACGGGACGTAACATCAGCATAAGACTAAAAGAACATCTGAGAAATATTAAATTATCTCAAACACAACTGTCGGCAGTGGCAGAACATGCTTGTCAACAAGGACACTCAATTGATTTTGACAATGTTGCAGTGGTGTGTAAGACTAATTATTACTGGCAAAGACTAATTAGAGAATCCATTGAAATTGAGAGGAACAAGAATAACTTTAATCGCTCTGACAGCTACCGGCTTAGTGCGGCCTGGAAGCGTATTATTAAATAATACACATTACATTTTGATTTAAATAATTACTAATCTACAACTCATTACTAATCATAACCAATGACTGATTACTAATCGATTATATAATTACAATACCCCCCCTCCGCCTCTAATCATGCACCTGATATGAGTTAAGTGATGACGTCACCCTGCTGCTCTATATAAAACCGGGAGCAAGCGAGGGCTTTACCATTCTGCCGAATTGCCCGACGATGCTGGATGTATTTACCAGCGAAACGTCGTACTCAAACTGTAAATGTGGATTCACTCTTCAACACACCGGTGGGCTAAAGTAGTGAATTATTTGTCTTTTGTCAACGTGACACTTTTTTTGCTGATTGGCCGTGTCGGGTGGTGGAGGGTTACGACACATTTATAAATAAACGCGATCTAACCCAAAAACCTTTATTATGGGCGACTGTTGTGTTATCCAGTACTGTATGGGTTATATATGTGGGGAACGGTAGTCGAATTGTTATCGTGCTGTGCTACGAACCCGGAAACAGTTCGATTCACGCTCACGACCAGCACCAGTGATGATTATCTAGGCTGGTCTTGGGCCTCCTCTAGGTTTACTCAGCATCAAATCTGAGGAGACAAAGGCGGCCGGGCGTGTTTCTGCCCACACCACCCCAATCTACTGAGCCAGTCAAAGCAGAATATGAAGTATCTGAGATGTCCATTAGGACAATATACGAAGGACACCCAATAATCATGCAACAATGTAGCTGGACCAATGTTAGCCCAGTGTTCCATGTTTATTGAGACGGTTATTGAAGGCGGAATATGTTTTTACTTGAGATAAGTGGATGAGAGCAGATTGGAGTGCTTGTCATGGACAAGCGACAAGAGCGCACTCTGGTGGTGAAATCTGTGCACAGATAAAAATTGCCAGCAACTGGCGTGAGCGCCAAACTAACGGGAATCCAGGCCTATGCGTTGATGTTCAGGTGTTGACTGTGGACCGGTTGAATCTTCCACAGAGGTCGGCAAAAACCTGCAGCTCCGGAGCCAAGGGCAGCTCTTTAAGGGACTGCTTCGTGACATTTATTAGGAACCACAGTCTTGTATTCACGTGCATTGTGCGGCTCTTGAAATATTGGGGGTTTTTTTGGTTAATCTAATTCGAAAAAAATAGCTCTTGTTATTTTGGTTGCCAACCCCTGATCTAGCAGTCAGGTTTCCATCTGTTCCATCGGTTTCAAAGACCAAACTCAGGCATGTTTATCAATCAGCCTAGGTCTATCAATTCAGTGCATTATACTGGAATGCAGTTTAACACAATATCACAAAATCTCGGGACCAATGAAGTCCTGCCACCCGAACCCAAAACCCAATTCCCAGACTAACTGGGTCAAATACTGACAGCTGGCAACCCAAGATTGGCTGTTGTCCTCTCACTTCTTCATCAGCCATAATGTAATTTTCAATGCGTAATTGTTTTACCAACATACATTTGAAAAAAAGCGCCACTTTTCCAAATTTTCTTGCTGTGGTTTTCACACCTGATGATGATCGCTTGTGTTGCAGTCGAAACGTCGTGATAATTGTATTGTTTCCCTTCTACGTGACTTTACCGAATGAACCAAGAATATGAATCCCTGCAGTCATGAAAGCTTTAAATCAAAATTTTAATATATTTAGTTATTTGGATTATTTTAGTTATAAGTATAGAATGGACCTCCAGTCATCTATAATGTATTCCATAGTATAGTCCGTACAAAAATGTAAAATTTCAATACCTAGCCCTCGAAGATATAGAATGTACATAAGCCACTCTTCTCACAAATCTCTACATATTACTATAGATGTGCAATTGTGAAATCTACAGAACAGCTGTAGAAGTATTGTTTTATTATCACACATATTTAAACCATAGTGACATGTAAAATGTATTTGAGATTCATAAAAACGTGACAGCTAGTTTTGGGTAGGATCACAATTTTCTTTCCAGATATAGACAGCTGCACTGCACCACCACAAATAAATTGTCTTACAAGTGTTTTTACAGCATGCTTTGCGTAAAATAAGCATTCTCCCCCAGCTTGCACAGCTTTAGTTCGAAAAGGTCAACTTATCGGTAATTCTAAAAGTGGAATGCGCAAAGAATATCTCTGTACAAATGAGGAAGTAGGTAAGTGTACATGAAGTGATGGTAACTGGCTTATGCTGTTTTAGTACTGAACCACTTAACTCCCCGAATGCATTTCTGTGGTGGACTGCTATGATTTGTTGACATTTCAGCCGGAGTGAACGTGTCTCTACCGTGATGCCTTTAGTCTGGTCCATATGCCGGAAATCTGTTCGGTTTAGTACTCTGGTGTTGGGCAGCATGACTACCGACGGCATAAACTCTGGGTAAAGTCGAGAGGGCAGCTGCTGGTGGAAGCTCTGTGGCCACTCTCACAGACGCGATCAGAATGTTGTAATTAATATGAAGAAACAAAAATCCCAACATTATTGAGGTCGTGTGGGGTGGAGTTCCTTAATGTAACATCGCAAACCAAAAACAGTGTTGGCTTTCGCTTTTAATCGTTCTTACATGAAAGGGTTTTAAGTAAACTTAGGTGTGGCAATGTACGAGTCAGGTGAGAAGCTGCCCATACAACTTTCGGACAGGACGCATCAGTAATGAAGTGTTGCCAATTGATAGCCATCATTGGTTCCCATGGCCGTTTGACATGCTTTCCTAGATACTCTGTACCTGCGACTAAAAGATGGACATTTTAAACTTACAGTTTGCTAAAGTTGTATTGTAATTCAGGCATTAAGATATTATTGTATAGCAGTAAATGTCAGTTAAACACAGTCTTTCGCGACCAATATCCATAAGAGGTTTTTTTGGGTTAGATATAAATGTGTCGTTAAACCCACCACCACCCGACACAATAAATTAGTAAGTTGTCACTGGGGGGGGGGTTAATGCATTTTTTGTAATTTACATGTATGCATACATTGTTATTTATATACATACCTTAATTGCCCCCACCCCTCTGGTCTTCGCACCTGATTGGGTCACAGGTGACGACATAACATTTATCCCTCTAAGACTGAAGCAGGGGGATTTCTCCATAACTATGGCTGTCGCCTGATGATGCTGGTTGCAATCACCGGCAAAACGTACTCGAATTGTAGATGTTGTGGGTTTACTCTCCAACACACCGGTGTGCTGAACTAGGAACGAATTGGCATGTTTTGTTGACGTGGCAAACCTTACTAATTGGCTGTCGGGTGATGGTGGGTTTAACGACACATTTATATTTTTTATTTAAAGCTTTCGTGACTGCAGGGATTCATATTCTTGGTTCTTTCGGTAAAGTCACGTAGAAGGGAAGCAATAAAATAATAAAAATATAAAACAATAAAATTCTCACGACGTTTCGACTGCAACACAAGCAATCATCATCAGGTGTGAAAACCACAGCAAGAAATTTTGAAAAAAGTGGCGTTTTTTTAACGTTAGCACCACGGAGAGCGGTTTTGCAGTTATTCAGATGGACGAGTCCATCTATGTTCGGAAAAGAGGAGGGGGGAGACGAAAATAATGGATGCGGTCTGAAAGCCACCGTAAGCGTGAACAATTAAGACCCGAAATGGTTTATCAAATCCTTCCAATGATTGCTAAGCCAGAATCCATCTTCTCGGTTGAAATTGTCTCCTTGTTTGTATATGTGGATAGCCTTATGAACACATTTATATTTACGCGATCTAACCCAAAACACTCTATTTTGTTGTAAATGTGCTTGCATGGGGTTGATTTGAAGCATTCGTGACTGCAGGAATTCATACGCTTCAGTTCTTTCGGAAAAGTCACGTAGGTAGAAAAAATACTAGATCACGACGTTTCGATCGCCACACAAGCAGCAACCGTCTTTAGGTGAGAGAGAAGACGGCTGCTGGGGTTGACAGTTTAGCTCACGCAGAAGAATGTTCATGAAGCAGCAGCGTGCTACTCAGGTACGTCATCTGCTGTAAAAACATGCTAAGCACAATGTCATGTTTTTAGAAGCAGGCCATTGTGTGTTTTAAAACCTACGTGTTAAATTGAAACAAGAGTGCTTGCAGAGACACAACCGACACATCCAACCACGCGTTTTTTTCTGGACACAAGAACACGACATGGTAAAAGTAATGTCGAACCCCTTTGTTAAGTCAACTGTTGGATCGAGGCCTTCCCACACAGGTGAACCCAGTGTTAGAGTGTTCTGGGCACTGTGCTTATAAACCAAACAACCTGAGTTCCATTCCTGGCTGTGGCTAACTTCAGTGGCGAATGATGTCTGAACTCATCCTCAGCCCTCCCAGCATAGTGAACTATGGACAAATATCTACAATGGCAGAGTTTCGGAAGGCCTCAATCCAACATGGCTCACAATCTTCTGGGTATGAGCCAAGTGCTCTACCACTGCTCCTATTTGACCAATGAAGAGAAAAATACATGATTGAATACAAATAAGATAATGGTTAATAATAAATAAGCTATTCTCCCTGCATTGAAAAGTGAAACAAGCAACCTTGTTTATGATGCAGTGGGTGTTGCTGAGTTGCCTTTTACTCATGGAATGTAAAAATAAATCGCGAATGAGACGTAACGTAGCCACGGTAAAACAACCTCAAATACCGGTATTCCAAACTAAATATTAATAATGTCAGCCATGAGCAGGTATTGCATTGTTACAAGTACTTCTAAAGGGAAGGTTCTCACATACCTTTAGTAACCTATCTCACAGATCGTAGCGACCAAACGAACAATGCAATACATACAGGCAGGGCTCGTATACAATTTCAGTTATATTTGTCGTATTTGTAAAATGGAGCTGAAAGCTTTTTTTTGTTAACTATTCAATGCAGTGACCGCAGGAGAAGCTTCCACTCTCAACGCAAAAACCCGCAAGCAAACAATGCGAGACCAAAGCTATAACACACTAAAACCAAGACGCAAAGGACGCATTCCGAATTTGCTCTTGGCATTGCGACAGCCGCGCACGTGTGAACAATACCTTGCATGCCCCGTATGGGACGTGTTTGATAAGTCACGTGTTGGCATTTATGGAATGTAACTGAAGTTGAGTAGACTTTGTGAAATCATTTGAGTGGCACTTGAGAAAAGTCAACATACTCATTGTTTAAATATATAACGACAAACTATATCAATGTAGGTCTCGCTCTACCGTGTTTGACCAGACAAACAATGGCAGTATTTATTAATGAATAAGCATTAGTTTAGTCTATGGTTTATAATTATATTCTGTCAACTACTACTACTTCAGTTAAATTAATTATCATCGTTGTTTTGGAGAATATAAATACATTAAACAAGCAATGTCTCCTTCACACATCCGTCTTTTCACGTGAAAAAAAGATTTTAACTGGTGGATTATATAAGCATGCATTTATTTTATGGATATATGGAGAGGTTATGTAATTATTCTTTCTACTGCTAAATGACCTAAATCAACACACTACTGCAGTTAGTTTATTATAACCACATATGCACTGGATTCAAATACATTGTCAATGGGTATTTAATGAATGCATATATTTTGTTCCTTATCCATTACCGCTAAACATGGCTATATGATCTAAATTCATAAAAATATAAATGCATAAAGATTGGACGCCAAGAAAAACTTAGTTTTTGTATTCTTAATTCATGCAAGGTCATTCACTCTTTTGCTCTCGAAATGGTGATCATTACCCCATTACTACTTGCAACTTATTGGAAAATGCTCTTCATCTAAGGAAATTAAACTTCACAAAAAGTCAAAAATCCCCATTTGACTTACACAAACTGGACTGGCAACTGAAGTTAGCGAGCAGCAACTAGAGCATAGTATTGGTCGGTACCTAGGATGAAGAGTGGCCGTCACAATGGACCACTGTCTTCGACTCCCCCATTACTTATATTTACACAGTCTATCACTGAATAATTTAATACTGAGTCAAATTTTAGGACTGGGTCACCCCAGGATAGGTACTGCAATTGCCCTTGATGATGACGGCACCTGGCCGCTTTAGGAATCGTAGCGAAATGTGTGAACAATTGCACAACCGTTTCCCACGGAAATTGATCTGACGCAATTTTCTTGGGGAAAGGCTGTTTCACAATGTGCACAGAGCCCCGTAAATGTACCTTCTTTGCACAAGGTGCACAAACGACAGTTAGTAATGTAGCATGTGTTTAGCGAAAAACATGGGCCCTGGTAATACAATACTGTTTTGCGCTGTGATTGAGATTTTTTTGTTGCTATCAAAGTAATTTTTTACAAAATGTGGAAATTAAAAGAGGCGTTCTGCTTCTTGAATTAAATACTGAATGTCGTGGTACAGAATGAGCGAAAGAAGCGATCACATTTCACTGTGAAAGAAGCCTCTATTTTAGGGAGTAACCCAATCATGTGTGAATTGCATGTGAAATTGCCTGAAAAGTTCAGTTCGTTTAGGCACATAATGGAGCAAAAAAACAGTGCAAATGTTGGGTAGAAATTTCTTTAATACACATTTAGATTGCTATGTAATTTAATCACTTTAAAAGTGTACTATAATGTTGAACGAGAGGCACCTCTTGGAAATAATAGCAATAAAACTCAACTCAATACAACTGCAGTAGTCGTGCGATAACTGTGCTGTGGCACAGAACAAAAACACGACTGTTTTAATATTGAGGTATATTATTATTACGCTATACTTTGAAATGTCAACTCTTACAAATGTCAGTGAAAAAGAACAATTGTGTTTATGTGACACACAAAAATCTAAGTTCGCATTTGTTTCTACAAATAATGCTTGATATAAGCAGTTAATTTACTTTAAATCTGCACATTTTGCAGTGAACTTGCTTTTGGAATACATCATGTCTTCACACCTCAACTGGGTGAACGTATTGCCACTTGGAACAAATCAATGCACCCATGTATTGCAAACATTTTCTTTGGAGCTTATCCATGTTAGAATCACACGGGCATACCACGTTTCGCTATCAAAACATTAGACTTTTTGTGCAGTTTGGAGACTTAAAAAAATATTCCATTACAGTATTACATTTTTCTACCAATAGAGCAGTCACGTTTTACGTTTTACACCGTGTATGAAATGCACTCAGTTATGTTTCTATTCTTGCACTTGGCAGCAGTATGTTGAGCTAGATGCCACTAGATGCCAATGTCTGCTGCTAACCGCGAGAGGGTTTCAGGATAGAGAGTTCGTGTAGTTTTGCTATTCCTCCATTGAACGAGCGCAGACTACAGTGGTTTACTACATGGTCCATAGTTTGGGTTGCATGGCCACAATTGCACTTATGTGCCATGAATTTTCCTTTCAGTACTCATCAACCTAATGTTATGATGCGGTTGATGGTTACAAGTGTTTTCGAGGAATGTCAAAACCAGGAGGCGCAATGGTTGGGTCTCAAATGAACTGTAGCCTTTCCGCTGTAGCCCACCTATCACAAGTTTTCGTGTTACCTTAAACACAACTAATACCGTCATCTGGGCGAAATGTATGTTGTGAATACGAATTCAGATACGATCAGTAGAACTCAGTTATGTTAAAAGCAATACATTCAGAAACAGCCAGCAGAATCCAATAATTTTATTATTATAATTATACAAGAATCACATGACTGAAATAGATGTTTAAAAAAATTATCACAATAATGGATGCCACATTTTGAAAGTAAAGTTTAATTTGCTGACGTGATAATGTGTGTGTTGTGTAATTTTCTTTAAAAAACATTAAGTTGCAAGATATGTAATGTTGTCCATTTCCGTGTGTGTATTTGTGTAAGCTTATCATAAATTGTTAAGTGGAGAGGCCGCGCTTTCAGAATATTTATTTGAAGTTGTGGTTGTTACGTTTTATAGAGTTTAAGAATGTATACAATACGAATAAATCCTATATGGAACATTTCAAAGTGAGAGGTGTGTTGTAAGAGAAATACATGCATGTTATTACACTGACATAAATATAAACATTAACACAATATGACACGTTATTTAGAACAAGAAAATACTCAGGCACTTACTGCAGTTATCAAAAGGAATCCTGGTCTCCACAATGTATGCAATTTTTATATGCTATCCATGTGAAACAGAATATTTTTAGGCACGGATACATATAGTATCCTGTAAAATCGTCACCATTATGAAGTCATGATCTGTTCACTACTGCGTGAGTGATGAGATTGGCTCACGTGCATGAGTGGCATGGATTGTGGCATCGGGGAACTGTGGGAAATGGTAGCGGCAAAGAGAGGCCTTCATTCAGCAGTGGATAGAACATGCATGCTGCTGATGATTACTTGAGGTTTATGCTTTCTCTCCGCCTTATCTATTGTCTTTCCATTCGTGTTAGTCCAAACGTAACCAGCTTAAGACAATGGCGTCAATAATTCGGAAAGCAGCAATGTATATATTTCGTGTCTGATGGAATATATTACTTGTACCTGTGACCTGCGAATGCAAATTGTATATTGGTGGGATCTTTTATATCAACCTATTTTAAAATTGCTTTATTTAGTCTGCTCAACATTGCCATTATTGTAGCTGAGATTCGATTTGAACCTGCAAACCTTAAACCCCAGGGCAAATGTGTCAACCAATTGCTTATTCAACTGTATAGTTATAACATAGTGCAATAAATGTGTCTTTAAATATCTAAAAGGTAATGGTGCAACCATGCAATGTTTTCCTCAAACCACTGCTGGACCTCAATTAGAGGAAGCTCTCGAGAACCTCTCTTCAGTTAATATATGTAACGTTTAGAACCCATCACCATAAAAAATATATATATCAAAATTGGCATCTCATTATTGGAATTATCTATTTCCATAAGCGTTTTCTGAGAACAAGGTATACAGATGTCAGGCGTGCGGCAAGCTTCTGACATTAATATTGTATGCAAAATATTAGGTTGTGCAATCAAATTATATATGCACTTGTCCATATTGATATCATAAATAATTTTTTAATGTGGTGGTAAAACATTAATCCCCATCGGTTAGTACCATGCTAGTGACGATGGACTACAGATACCGAGTCTATTTCATAAACTGTAATATGTACTGACTGCACGTGTTAATATATTTAAATTCATGAGACATTTTTTTCCATTAAAGCACACTTTAAAACGTATATCTTCTTTATAATTTCTCTTTCGATGTATCCGATTCACTTTTTTCCATAAGTGATGGTCTTGGAAGTGTCATCTGTTGTAAAAAAGGACATAAAATGTGTATCATTTATTAAGCTATAAATAAGAAACGCATTCATATAAAGTTAATTTTCCATGTGACTACAGCGATGTAAAGTGCCACATATGTAATGAAAAATACACTAGAACTTTATTTGTATTTGGAGACTTGAATTCCTATATGTATGGTCCAGTTCACATGATAGAGAATGTCTCTTTACATCTAAACTCTAAAGTGTGCCAAAGCATAACTAACAATGGGTTAAATTGCCAAGGTGACGTAATAACCTGCTTCATTAGGGACTTGGACCTGGGCCACAGTATCTTTCATTGATGCAAGAAGAACATTTATATTTACACAATCTAACCACAAAAACGTTATTAAGTAGAACATTTGGATTTATTATGAAAGTATGGTTTCAAAATATGTATTTCTGTTTTAGCTTCAGCTTCACAGAATTAAATTCAAAATGGTAGCTTTCAGCACAAACTTAATATACACATTCACATTTCTCCATAATTACTCCCTTCACGAAAGTCATGTCAAACCGTATGTTTTGTATTGACTTGTAAGTTTTGAGAGCTGTACAGGATTACCTCTCTTTAACCATATTATGATGCAACCGCATCGCAATAAAAAAATGTTGAACACAAATATCACAGTATGTAAAGAAAGCTAAGCCATATGAATCAGTGCTTGGCATTTTCAGCGATTATTAAAGCAGTGTAGCTGCAAGTTCATAAAGAACAACTTTTAATCATCCTGTGTAGTGGATGAAAAATTATCTCAATGCATTATTATAGAATATTACTTTTATCTGTATGAACTATGTAACATATTGTGGCTTATCTCACCTTAGTATTGCTAATATTGTAAAGCACTGGGCTCCAGTTTGAGGGAATTATATGAGAAAGATTGCTGCTTGACTGGCTGTCTTCGATACCACTTTGTGTTCTCCATGCTGAAAATATGAATACAACAAAATAATCCGTCACTTTTTTAACACTTCCCATACTGAACTGGCTAGGATGCAGCACAAAAAAACTTGTTTTACTTTATATTTGATGGAGGTCCAGTTATAAAACAAACATTACATATTTAACAACACAAATAGAAAAAAACAGAACTCGGATTCATGGGATGAACACGACTGATACAATGGAGTGGCAATAAAGGAGCCCCTATTTGCAAACTAAGAAAATAAAGAATAGCAGAGGGAAGGGAGAAGAGACAAGGAAAGACAGAGAAAGTGAGGATAAGGAATGGCAAATACACAGTGAGGTAAACAGCAATGACTTCACAAAGAGTGAACAAAAGGAGGTATATTTAAATACACTTTTGCAAGCTAATGTTCTCAGTCGTATCTTATATTTATACAGCGCCTTTATCCAAAGCGCTTTACAAGGGTTATGAGTGGTATAATGAGGGTAGCTAAAAGTGATATGGTGGATAGGGATGGAGTATGGGGAGGGAGGTTTATTGGTTACTGGATTTACGGGGGTACCTAGGGATGGAAGGAAGGATGGGGCAATGGTGACAAGGTGCGTCTGGGGGAGGAGCGCAAACGAGAGAGGGAGGATGTTTGCTTAATGTGGAGAGGAAGTTTGTTCCAGTGCAAGGGGGCAAGTAGTGAAAAGGAGCGGAAACGGTGGATTGTGCACAAGGAGAGGGGGAACAGGTTCGGAGTAGGAGAGATTGAGAGCCCAGATGCATTTTAACGATTGTAGAATGTTGTTGTTCACAAGCATAACACGAATATAATCGACACAGATATAAAGAAATAAGTGTACACAACATTAAAATACTATTGGCCGTGGCATAAATTTTACTATCTTAAGACATGTCGCTTTTACAAATATTACAATGTGGCCCACCGATTTGGAAATTGAACCAGCTACTCTATGTGGTTTGGTCAGGTGCTTGGAGGTGTAATATAATTTATAAAAGCAGTCTTTATATAGAATATTGGTTTAGAAAATTATATAACATTATGGCAAAGTTAATTATAACATTGTTCTGAGACAATTTAAAATCATGTTGAAAGTCACACCGTTTACAAAATTGGATATTATACCGCAGTTTGCCTTCATTTCCACAATGGTGAAATGGGTACAATGTAATTATTTTATTTTGAGACTGCATACAGGGAGACACTTTGATTTCAAATCATTTCACCAATTAGGGAGAATCAGTGACGTAGCACTCCATGGTGAGGGATTTCTCACCTTTATACCCAGTGCAAGGTTATGTGGACCCCTGAAAAAACTTGGTTTGGTGGAATTGCATTAATTGCACCACTCTTTCAAACTCCAGTTCCCGCAATCTACCACGGTGTGTCTCCCGCAGTTAAAAAAAAAATCGATTTTGAATACAAATTAAAACGTTAACGCAGAAACGTGCCCTACGGTGAGGACTGATCTAGCCCTAGCAATTGACCATTTATTGCAAAGGAAAGCATATATGTTATCTCAAGCACTATTACATATATTTTAGAAAACAGAATGAACAACAAATTAATTTAGATTTGATTTACTTACATTTGAAGTAGGGGAGTTTCCCTTCACTACTCTCCTCGTCTCCAAAATCACTACATGAAAAAACATGACAATAGTTTAAAAACGCTTGTTTTATCCAGAATTGTGTCACCTGTTCATATTAATAATTGTGTTTCCTACAAGAATGTCACGTTGCATGAGCCTGACCATGTCACGTCTCGCAAAGGCGGGGGGGGGGGGGGCAAGCCTGGTTTATGCTTCCCTCACCAAACAGCACAAACCAGCAGGGTAAAGTATGGATGTCTCATCCAAACAAAGAGCTGTACATTATTATTACTTTACAGTATATTAAATATACTCTCGCTCTGAATCATTCTCTCTGAGAGTTGAGTGAAAATTGTGCGCATTAAAATTGTGTTGTATTTGCGTTTCCACCACGCATTCAGAAATTCAGTTGAAATAACCATTTATACAAACCTGTTTCCACTTTTAAACATCTTGTAGGATCCAGAAACTCGATGTCTCCAGAACACAATGATGGCTATTAAGATGAGGAGCAGGCCGCCCAGGCTTCCGAACAAGATCCCAAAAAAGGCTGGTGATGTGATAGTCAGGTTTTCACATCTGGTCCCAGTATAATGGTAAATACCATCTTGGTTGCAGCTAAAGAAATGAAGTAAGCGGCATGAGTAAAATGCGCATATTGACACGATTACACGTTGTTTATAATTCTTTTGGGACATTGTTTCAAGAAAATTAAGATGTGTACCACTTTATGTGTACCACTCCACTAGCATTAAAACATTTAGTTTTGTGCACAACAAAACTATATTTTTATATGAAACACATTATTTGGTGATGATGTTAAATGTTTTGTTTGTTTTAAGACAGTGTTATTGACGAACATTAAACCTTTTAATTTTTTTTATATTCAGCTGTCAGATACATTATATTTTTTGTCAGGGTGGAAGAAGAGTCCAAACACCTTTTACAGTGGTTCTCTAGAGCTGCCTGTAACAGTGGCTGGGGCAAGACATTGCAAGGATGGATCTGTGCGCTTTCTCCTTACTGTTTAGGAATATGTAATGATATACACAATTGAAGTAACATTTTTCACAGTGAAACTCACAAGCACACTGGCCCAGTCTCTGTGCTTTCGCACTTCCCCCCATTCAAGCAGTTGTTCTGCTTGGCACAGGGGGACTGACACCGGATGCCGTCATTGGGATCGGTGAAAGGCTGGTATCCAGGCAATGCCGTCTCGCACACCACAGCCTTCAACAGCTCCTCCAATGAAACTGTAACACATTTCCCTCCAAAAGTTAAAACCAAGCTCCTTCATTGTTGTGTTACAATGTATACCGTCTCAATTCCTTTTGCATTCATTATTTGCAAAGTAAGAATGTAATGGTTTTTCAAAATATATTTAAAGCATATACATCCAGAATAGATTATACATATATAAATATTTGACCTTGCTATTGCAAGGATGCTGTGTAACAAAACACTTTGATTATTATTCTTTTTGCACAGGATTTGATAAGTCTTCATCTTGTATTGTTATCATCGTTGTTTTCCTGTGTTACTCATGATACAAACAATTAATAATTCACGCATATTTCGCGAATCAGACATTGATTGAGAACTCGGAGGTGCTGATGCATTTTGCGCTGCTACTCATGCCTTTAACCCAGGCACCCCCTGTAAACATACATTTGTAGCCTCAGTGGGCTCTCATATGGTTATACAGGCTATGATTATAATGATAATATATTGGAAATATAATGAATAAAATAAGTTTAACCAATAGAGTCAATCAATATACGACACGTCCTACAGGGCATATCATTAGCCTGAAGCCAGAAGGGAGGCGTAACCTGTTTACTTGTGAGAAATACGTAAATTTTGATTTAAAGCTTTCGTGACTGCAGGGATTCATATTCTTGGTCCTTTCGGTAAAGTCACGTAGAAGGGAAACAATAAAATAAGAAAAATAAAAAAACAATAAAATTCTCACGACGTTTCGACTGCAACACAAGCAATCATCACCAGGTGTGAAAACCACAGCAAGAAAATTTTCTTATATTTTTATTATTTTATTGTTTCCCTTCTACGTGACTTTACCGAAAAAAACAAGAATAGAAATACGTAAGTTTTAAAATACTGTGTTGTGACAAGTGACGAATCCTTACGTATCTGTTGCACAGTGATGTTGAGTAATTGTAAGCCCTCGAACATGCGTTTATTTGTAGTGAATAACGCATACATTTTTTTCTCAAGAGACCCGTTATAAATGGAGAAGACCTGGACACTCGTTGTGTAATTGAATCTAGCTGTGCTGTTCACGTACGTGGTTGTATTTATTATGCTGAAAAAGGCAAAAAATGCAACATATCAATGAACATATCTCAGAGCAGACCTGGTTACAGGCGTGTATATGATGAGAACTTTCTTTGTGGAAGGTAAATATATTCCCTGGACCAGAGTTGCATTCACCCAATAGCAAATGCGTTAAGCATGAATACTGCCCACAGTACCACAAGAACAATGCTGCAATGACATTTAAGTGGCGATCCATGACAGTTATTCTGGTAGTTTACACTAAAACTGGTTAAATCTGATTACTGTTACAAATGTCTGACAACTAAATGTGCGTAACATTGATAATAACGGCTTTGTTTTAAATGATGGCATTCTGCTTACCTCATGTTTTCCACAGAGCAGTCGTAGTAATTGGGTATTGTGTCTAATGTATTGGAAACCTGTTGAAATCACCAAAGAAAATGGCAAAAAGTCCATTGAAGGTATAATTATTAACATCTCCAACCATGTTACTAATATCTCTCAACCTGTAGATATTACCTAGGTGTCCAGCCGGGTGTAAGAGTAGGGCAAATAACCCCTATATGGGCTCTATAGAGCTCCCTGTCGAAGGCCTTTCTCCCAGCAGTGGCGTGAGCGAGCAATTGCAGGGCTGCGCCTTTACTTGCCTAGGCTGTGTCGCGGGCGGTTTGAAAATAATGTTCGGCTTCTTTAAGCCGGGTGCACCACCAAAACACTATGTAGTAACCTCACTGTAGTAACCTCACTGTAGTAACCTCACTGCAGTAACTTCACTGTAGTAACTTCACTGTAGTTTACCTCACTGCAGTAACCTCACTGTAGTAACTTCACTGTAGTTTACCTCACTGCAGTAACCTCACTGCAGTAACCTCACTGCAGTAACCTCACTGTAGTTTACCTCACTGTAGTAACCTCACTGCAGTAACCTCACTGTAGTAACCTCACTGTAGTTTACCTCACTGTAGTAACCTCACTGTAGTAACCTCACTGCAGTAACCTCACTGCAATAACCTCACTGTAGTTTACCTCACTGTAGTAACCTCACTGCAATAACCTCACTGCAATAACCTCACTGTAGTTTACCTCACTGTAGTAACCTCACTGTAGTAACCTCACTGCAGTAACCTCACTGTAGTAACCTCACTGTAGTTTACCTCACTGCAGTAACCTCACTGCAATAACCTCACTGTAGTAACCTCACTGCAGTAACCTCACTGTAGTTTACCTCACTGTAGTTTACCTCACTGTAGTAACCTCACTGTAGTAACCTCACTGCAGTAACCTCACTGCAGTAACCTCACTGTAGTTTACCTCACTGTAGTAACCTCACTGTAGTAACCTCACTGTAGTTTACCTCACTGTAGTTACCTCACTGCAGTAACCTCACTGTAGTTTACCTCACTGCGGTAACCTCACTGCAGTAACCTCACTGTAGTTTACGTTACTGTAGTAACCTCACTGCAGTAACCTCACTGCAGTAACCTCACTGTAGTTTACCTCACTGTAGTAACCTCACTGTAGTAACCTCACTGTAGTTTACCTCACTGTAGTTACCTCACTGCAGTAACCTCACTGTAGTTTACCTCACTGCGGTAACCTCACTGCAGTAACCTCACTGTAGTTTACGTTACTGTAGTAACCTCACTGTAGTAACCTCACTGCAGTAACCTCACTGCAGTAACCTCACTGTAGTTTACCTCACTGTAGTAACCTCACTGCAGTAACCTCACTGTAGTAACCTCACTGTAGTTTACCTCACTGTAGTAACCTCACTGTAACCTCACTGCAGTAACCTCACTGCAATAACCTCACTGCAGTAACCTCACTGTAGTAACCTCACTGCACTACCGCAGTCACACCACAGAAATGTCACCAGGCTGAAAATCAGTTTACATTTTATTCTTCTTAAAAATGAAATTTTGCGCTGTTTTAAACACCCTACAAACCTATAGCGAACAAGATAGCGTGGCTTTTTTAGGTTTCACCTTGCTTTTAAAACATTTGCACATCACGATTACGGTATATTCAATAAAAAAAAAGTTACTCACATGATCACGGAATGACTCTGTATCATTTATTATGTCAGGATTCTTAAACCACATAGTGAATTCCGCCTTCTGTGTGCCTTCAATAAAATATACGTACGCACATATTAGCACCGTTAATGATTCAACAGTATAATTAACGCAATCACATGTTTAATACAGAAATGCTGACTTGGAAATCCAGAGGTCATGGGTTCGATTCACGTGTGGCGGGGTAAAGTGTGGTTTAGCCCCACATCTTTCCAGGCCAAATACCCTCTCTAGAGCTCCCTCTAGTGGAGGTCCTCTTCCAGCAGTGGCGTGAGCTAGCGACTACACGGCGCACCTTCAGCTTTCACTTCTCTATATTTAATATACCGAGCACAACAGAAAACAATTCTTAATCAAATTTTCCCAAAGAAGGCCAATCCTGAAACGCCGAGATCTTCCTTTCTTGTGAGTGGAAGCTATAAACCTGTTGTTATTTTTGTATCAACCCATTTTTAAAATGTAACATCAACTGTAGGGTCTATGAATACACCATATCAACACGCATATATCTACACACAGCATACATCGAACAGTATTCTAAGATGTATCCACTATACGTATACATAAATAAGTTACATGAACATTCCACGAATATAAACGTGAATAAGTAACTTTAAAGCAATTGAAAATGTCGAAACTTCAAGCTATAATAATAATTGAATGGTCACATGGAGAGATAATCTAAAGAAATGTATTCAGGAGCAGACGCTCTCGAATAAGGGTTTTGTATGCTTGTGCTAATACCATATAAGACGTATATGATATAAAAGTCCAAACAAATAAAAGTATCTCCCGGCTAAACACACAATGAGGGTAACTATATTTTCTGTTGGGATGTGAGGCCAATGGTGGAAATTCCTAAATCTCACGGAGAGCCAGACTAACCAGGCAACACGCTCCGTGGGGACCTCCTTTGCAAGTGTCAAAATATAATAGGTTTTCCCCTTTTATCTGGCAACAAAACAGGTGTTAAGATTTTGATTTAAAGCTTTCGTGACTGCAGGGATTCATATTCTTGGTTCTTTCGGTAAAGTCACGTAGAAGGGAAACAAGCCCGCTCACTTCTCTTGACAGTCAAAAATGTCTTGTACCTCTTATGGTCCCTCAATGTAATTCCGAGCATTTCTGTCCTAACATTTTAGCTTCAGTATCTGTAAAGAAACAGCCCATGGATTACCTTTAAAAGTGGCACCGACGGAGCTGGCACCATACTGGCACTTGTCACCTCTGTAAGCAATCGGGCAGTGACAGGTGGCGGTACAGGTGACATTGTTGGCACACACTCCTTCGTTCTTGCAGTATCCAGGAGTGCAGGCAGCTTCCTTGCAATTATCTGCCACACACTGCTGCCCATTGTCTGAGAAGTTACAGACATGCCAAACGTCACTTACTGCAAGTATACCTGCTCCACGTTGTCATTGATACATTTAATGGATTAATCTATGGGAAATGCAAAGTCAATTGTGCACACAGTACAGCCTTATATCTTACAGTTGTATCCATCCTGGCAGACACACTTGAATGAACCCGGCAGGTTCTCGCAGATTTCAAACAGAGGGCATGGGGAATTCCCAGACACACATTCATCCACGTCCACGCATGCTTTATTGACGAGCTTGTATCCCGCGATGCACGAGCAAGAATACGAGCCCACGGTGTTATGGCACACGGCCGCCTCGCCGCAGGCTTGCTTGTCCCCAGGTTGACATTCGTCAACGTCAAAGCAAAATGATCCATTGTCTGCGAGACAAAAGAAACATACATTTCCAAAGCCATAAGCTCGACGTGCTGTGCCATTCTTTCCACACACCAGCCCCCACTGCACCGGCACTGGCCACTGCACCACCAGGGAATTTCAGACTCTAGCCACCACTGCTTGTTTTGTTTGAAACAATTTGGCTCCACATTCAGGTGATGCATCCCTCAGAAGGGGTGCTCAGGCTGGCCACCTCTCCCGACCCACCCGCCCCACCTTGGTACTGAAGCGTTCACAGCATTACAAAGTGTTTTCTTCAATGTCTACAATCAGAAATTATGTACAAATACATAGTATGCCAAATAACGTAGTTTTGTGTTCATTCACAGGCATGTATGGACATTATGTGTATCATGTACAACTCTTGCTGGTCAGTGCTTGTTGGTCAACACTTGCTGGCGAAGGCAGTACCACAATACATTGCCTCTGCTGCCGACAATGAAGCGGATAACAAAATCGCTATGCGCCCATTTCCATAGCATCTCTGAAGATACTCGAGGTTGAGCCTGGATAGTACTTGCCTGGATAGCCACCAAAGCATAACAGATACCATAGGCTGCTTGGACTATATATTACCATACAGTATTGTAATTACATCTAATTTACAAGAAAAAACAATTTCAAGAAAGTGAAAAAGACAATTTGAATTACATATTCGCATACTTGTATGTGCTCAGAAAAATCTCCATTTGTCACAACTTGCTTTTATATATTTTTTATATTTTAAACAACTATAAATAGTATGTAAATATGTATTTTTTTCTATTTTTGTATTGTTTTCAATTTATGTTGAGTATTTATGTGACGGCGCTTTTGCCGTGTATGTAAAACAAAAATGAAATTAAGCTGATTTTACGTAGATCAAGAAAAAGGTTGTATTTCATCAGCAATAAACACAATTCACATGCACTCACATGTATAACCGATGCTGCAAGTGCAGTTGTGGGAGCCCTCTGTGTTCACACAAGTAGAGTTTCCCAAGCATGTAGGTGTGCCACTCTGGCACTCGTTGATATCATTGCAAGTGCGCTCATCCGGGTCCAGTTCATATCCATGCTTACACGCACACTTGTAGCTGCCCACTGTGTCCATGCATAACCCATGCAATGGATCACACGGTGTCCTATTGTCAGCCCCTACTGATGAATTGCACTCATTGATGTTGACACACGGCGTTTCGCTTGTACCATTCAGGATGAATCTGAAAATCAGAATTGGAAGTTTATTTCCCCCATTGAGCTTTGCAGCACTATTTGAAGGGTGACTCACCCAGCCACAGCGACAACAAAGCGTTACATATTGCAAGTTATATTTATGCTTTAAGCAAATATAATTGCAGCAATACTATGTAAAACATATTAGTGGAACTGGAAATTAACACGAAGGTACCAATGACATGCAAGATGTAAATGCTGTAGTTCTCATGTGGAATACGATTTATTAAACCATTTGAAACCATTTGGCAAAGAGCCACATGCCTGTAATCCAGTACTTTAGAGGTGACGTTTATATTTAATCATAATTGTTTTGCTGGTACGTAATTGTATTTGTAGTGGTGTTATTTCACACGGACAACGTCTTTTTATCCTGTGTCACGTTATTCGTGCAGAACTCATCGTGGTTAACACCACGTGACTCCGTCGCAACTCTTCCTCTTGCGCTGCTCGTCTGCTACGCCCCGCTCGCTCTCTCTCGTTAGCCTGCTATGTTACATTCTGCTAGCCTCTCTACTGCTAGCCTTCTCACACTCACACTTAGGATTTCGCTAGCCTCTCTACTGCTAGCCTCTCTACCCTCACTCCTCCGACCTCGCCCTTGCCTCCAGTGGGGAATCAGCCAACACCGCTGGAGAGGACGAGGTGTTGAGAGCGGGGTCCCGAACCTCCATTGAATTCACTCTTGTCTTCACTCCAACCAACCCAACTCCTCTGCCTCACACGTTCCCCTTTTATCCTCCTCATTAAGTGCCCCCAGATGGCCCTCATTAAGCCGGCGTCCTCCCTATGCCTCGCACGTGTTCTCCTCCTTAAAACACCACTATCTCTCGCCTCCGTGGCGTCTCCTCCGCGTTTGTATTTGCAGCCAGCCAATCACTGCCTCTTTCGCTAATTGCTGGCGTCTCTCTGTGTGCTGTCACCCAGGCCACCCGCCTGCACTTGCTTATCCTTAGCTGACACCACTGCAACCCCGTACATAATGCAACTGCTGTTTGCAAACCCTGCGCGCGTTACGCCACTACATATTAAAACAAATTTGAATTTACCGTGTGGGATATACATTGTATTCACAAACACTCGTCAAAAACACTGCCTTAAAATATAACAAATTGCAGTCGTGTTCTCCAATAACGCGGTAGTTGCATTCCTGAAGAACACCGTGTTAAGGAAAAATTGCGTTATAATAAATAATATATATTATAGGGTAAAGCAAGTACCCGATAACACATGAAATGTGTACACAGTCTAAACAAATACTGCGGTGAGTGGCTAGCATATATAAGCATACAGCAGCATCCCGCCTTGTGATGCTACACCGAGGCAGCCGTACAATCGCGTATTCCTACTCACTCAACGAAGTTATGTTCACCCAATCACGTTATAAAAAATATGTTCCCTAATACATTAATCGCGTTATATCCAATTTGCATTACGAAAACACGCGTTATAGGGAAAATACTGTATACAAACGGTCCAAGGGTTATGGAAGACCCGACTTGCGGAAATTCGATTTTACGGAAATGGTCCCATAAATTATGTAAAAAATAATGTGAGGCGCGGTGAGGTTGTGGATGAAAACCGCGGAGCGAGGCGTAAGGCGGCCTCGCTCAACCAAAGTGCCCCCTTCACAGAGCCCAAGCTTCACGAGGATTAAGGTCAATGGAATTTTTTGTACCGTTCCGCAATTCTTTTCCTTTTGAAGCATTACGTAATTGTTTGTTTTCTGTATGGTATGTACTGTGTGTCTGTGTGTGTTTGTGTGTGTATGTATGCATGTGTGGTGGGGAGCGGTAGTGTAGTGGTTAGCGCGCTGCGCTACGAACCTGCCGATCCTGGGCCTCCGCTAGGTCGACTCAGCCTCAAATGAGTACCTGGTGCGGTGTGTAAACATCGCCACTCGGGAGACAAAGGTGGCCGGGCTTGGTTCTGGCCACCCACCCCCTCATGTGCTGTGCCGTCCTTCATAGGTGCCACTCACTAACAGCACTTGTCCCAACATGTTAAGGCTATATGGGGTGATCTTTATGTATGTGTGCACGTTTGTGTAGATGAGCCTACGCCACCTTTGTCTTGGTGTACGTGTGTGTTTGTGAAGTCTAGGCCTAGCCGAATGCACGGTAACCATTCGGAAGTGACTGCTTTCTGTTAACGATTTCTATTAAAATCAACAATTGGATACAGCATATGTTCCGTTAGTTTAATAATTGGTAGTGTTAGGGTAGATATTCGATGAAATGAAAGAATCATAAGAAGTGCAGAGCGTATGTACAGCGATACGCGATACAGGTAGCGATAGAAAACGGACATCGCGATACGGTACTGAGAGAAAACGAACCTATTAATCGGGTAGGGGAGGCACAACTATTTCCGGCTATGGGATTTATCTAACCCTTATCTAACCCTTCCGTAAGTCGGGGACCGACTATATATATAATTGGCAACAATTTGGGCTCTGGCCCTTTTTCATCGCACATAGACCAATAAAAGAAGGGCCAGTGCCCAGAACATCACGAATTAAATGTTTTCTGAAAAGGCATTGTTATTAATGAATGTTAATTGTGCTTATGCACCAGTGCCAATGCAGCAGAATCACCAAATTATGTTCACAAAACTTAACCATTTTGTGTGAACTTTTGGTAATATCCAGAAAACAAAAACCTGCCAATGAATGTATCTACATCACCCCTGATTATGCAATAACTACTCTGCACAAATTCTAACATTTAGCTTTTTCGTTATTAAAATTACATTATACAAACTAATAATATATGCCTCTGTACTTATATGTGCTGGGAGAATACGTCATGCAAAGATACAAGATACATACCCCTCATTGCAGACACAGGTTATGTTTTTTTCTGCAGTTACGTGGCAGGTCCCATTTACACCACATATATCTGTCTCACAGGTATTATTTCCTGCAAAGATAAAATTCTTATTGTTAAGAAGTATGGAATTAATTTGTATGCTGAAGTGCATTATGTTATGCATGGGAGATCAGGCAAACACCTAGTGATGTTTTATACGCTGATTAAAATATGCACACTAGGACAAAAGTTGGTGGCAAAGTGGTTAAAGTACATGTTTTGCTGTTGTGATTTTGTTATTCTTATAATTTTCAGAAAATATTTAAATTATAAAGGTCGACATTGGATGACATTAAAAAATTGTATATTGCTCACTTATTAACATTTGCACTGATGTGGCAAAGGCCACTAAACTAGGTTTAAGGCGTACTAGTAGTGTATATTTTAGTGGAAAGATGTTTTACTGGCTTAGAAGTGTAGCTGTGTCTGTTAAGAACATACCGATGCATATGACCCCATTTCCTGTGTAACCAGTCTGGCACTGGCACTGAAAACCGCCATCATAGTTTTGACAGAGCCCAACCTTCTTCGAACAGTTGTTTTGATCTGGTTGGTCACACTCGTTGATGTCTTCACATGACAAACATATACAATGAAACAAATGTGAACCATGATGAGCATTGGCATGTAAAACACTTTAAGTTGGGAAAACGTATCTTTGGTGTGCTTTTATTGAAATTAAACCTTGTGGAGTAAAATGTATTTCAAAGAACAACTAAAGTGGCATTTGTTTATATTGAAATTAAGGACAAATAAGTGGGATATATTGACTTTTTATACTCTAAACAATAAAGGGTAGCATTGCTGCAAAGTTTAAACCTCCGCTAAAAGCATAGCTTAGCACATGCCTTTTCAATATTATACCATATCGCATGGACTGATGCTGTTTTCTGACATAAGCATCTCTGCGATTAGTTCCCTTAGTTGTGATGTTGAATTGGAAGGCATTGTTTAGGGTATGATTTAGGACTTGATGAGAATGTTAAGAGCCGCATGGATCACAGGGCTATACCTAATAAATGAAACTTGAAGTGGAATGTGCAGTGTGGTCTTGAGAAATAAATGAGCATGAACTCTTATACGACACATTTATTTGCGTGGTATAACCCAATACATCAATTATGAAACTTATAAGATCTTTACAATGTACATTTTTTTAAATTTTATTTGGGCGACTATTTTCTCAGCAAGTGCAGATGTAGGTTACATGTGATACTGGTGCCATTGAATTACCTGAACAATCTCTGTCCATGTCAGTCTGGTACCCTGTTTTACAGCTGCATATGTATGAGCCCAGCGTGTTGGCACAATCCTTTTTTACTGGACAGGGATGCTTCTCCGTGCATTCGTCAATGTCTGAGATATGACAAACGTGGTTCATTCACATTTAACACCCAAAAAATGTAAACATGTATTATTTCATACAAACAGTAGGCATCGTCAAATATAATGAGGTTTATTATTGTGACTAGGTTAGTGTGCTATATTTATCATCACAATACCTGTGCAAGTTCCATTTTTCATTCTGTATCCTGCTTTGCATTCACAGCTAAAAGTACCATTCTTGTTTATGCACTTTTCCAGTTCCTGACATGGGTTACTCAAACATTCATCAATGTCTGCACAGAAATAAAAATCATACATTCACATTACGGGCATGCTGTAAGTTCACTACAACAGTCAAAACACTAGAGTGGTGACGTCAACAAATAAAATACCACCAACACATCACACGTATTTTAATATACAATTAAACGTGTTAAAATAACTGAACTGTATTCCTAGAATAGAGAGATATGCAACACATTTTTTTTGTAAGAGGAGGGAGAGTTGGCAAAAACACATTCCTTCCTTCTTGCTACTAATATCACTTATTAGAATGTAAGTAGTAAAGCTTATACGAGTCCTAAAGTATAGTTATTATAAGTATTTTAACTTTAAATGTTTTCTGTTTTGAATCATAGTGGCATTACTTACCATTGCAATGCGTTCCATTTCCTGTATATCCTCTGGCGCAAGTACAATAGAAAGAACCTGGAATGTTCATACAATCTGTACTTGCCCTGTCACAGTTGTTAAGGCTATTATTACCACACTCGTCAATGTCGGAGCATATTTTGCCACTTCCAGCGAACCCTGTTTTGCATCTACAGTCGTACGAGCCATCCATATTGATGCATTCGGCATCACTGTGACACGTGTTATTGTTGGTGTTACATTCATTTATGTCTGTAAAACAAAAGTGAATTTTGTTGAATTATTCCAACAGTGATATCGGTGTCATGTCATTATACGAAAAATGTATTTGGAGCAGTGCATACCCCGTGTATTGGAGAACGGAGCATGGAATGAGATTTATAGAACTACTTCTGATATTCTCCCAATGGTAGATGCATTTTCTCACATCACCTGCTACAGAACAATGCTTGTTTTAGAGCTGTACTTTATACAAATGTGTATATACTCTTTGGTTCTTTCGGTAAAGTCACGTAGGTATAAAATAAAATAAATCACGACGTTTCAGGCGCAACACAAGCGTCCATCATCAGGTGGGAAAGCATGATGACGGATGCTTGTGTTGCACCCGAAACGTCGTGATTTATTTTATGTTATACTGACGTGACTTTACCGAAAGAACCAGAGTATGGATTCCTGCAGTCATGAAAGCTTCAAATAAAAAATGTGTATATATTTGTTTTATTATCAAATGTGATGTTTTTTTTCCATCATTGGTGACACTGAGCTAAGACAATAACGTTTCTACAATTGAAACCCCAGTTCAATTACAGGAGGCTGCACCAATTGGAACCCAGATTGTTCAGCAGTGCTTGCTCAGTGCTCTGACTCGGCCACCTTCTACGGGTTTTGTTGAAAGTGCCTGGGTTGCAACTCAAATTTCAGATTCATAATATTATCCAATGTATTAAAATATATATCATTAACCTGAACCTCAGCCATACGTGCATGTCCGGGATCAATATAATCTGTCAGATATAGTAAAATATCATTATCTGTGGACGTTTATTCAAACCGAGTCAAAGTCTCTCCAAGCTCAATCAGAAGTGGTGCAGTGCTCATCACTATTGTAGGCCGTGAGCCAGAAAAGGACATTTCGCTTTCCCACTGATGTGAGGAGATTCTCTCAAGGAGAACCATTGTTGAATTCTCACAAACGGGGTACAAATGCAGACATCCATAGACAAGTGAGATATATAAGAATACATTTTTTTGTTAACCTGTGCAATTGTCTCCTGCGTATCCACGTTTGCAGATGCAGTTGAAGGACCCCTCAGTGTTGTTACAAATGGAATTATTCCAAAAGCGGCAGGGATCGTCATTGATACGACACTCAAAGTTATCTGTAGGGAACATACACAAGGCTTATAACAATTTGAAACAATTTCATTTTGTGATGTTGAAATATAAAACCCCATTGTGTAAAAAAATGACTTATGATAAAAAATAACTTATAATATAACAAATATATGAATAGTACATTCAGGGATTAATTTTCTCAATTTCCCAGGGAGTATTTTTTTACGGAGCTCAGCCATAAACAGCTCTTGCTGAATTTATTCCATTTAGTATGTACATTTTTAAACGACTGATTTTTGTCATGGCAGTATCAAGCAATGTTGGCCTAATGGTGTCATATTAAAATAAGGCACAGTGTATTTGTACAATGGTCTTTTTAAAATAGGTGTACAAATAAAATCCAAGTAAAGATAAAATCTCCCAAACAAATGTAAGCATTTTCCTACCATAACAATACTTATCGCCATCTCCTTGGAATCCATTATTGCATCTGCACATATAGCTCCCAAGTGTGTTGACGCAGTGTCCATTCGTTGCACAAAGAGAAGAATTCAGTGCACACTCATTGATGTCTGCACACAAGGAGACACCACTCTTTAGCCATGGCACTTAGTGATCATATCGGGTCACATTTTAATTTATTCAAATCATATTCTTTGGGTCTTTCGGTATAGTCACATGACTTTACCGAAAGACCCAAAGAATATAAATTTCTGCAGTCACGAATGCATTAAGTCAAGATTCTTCAAATCACTTAAGTCTTGGTTTGTGATGCACTTCCCTCGTCAGTATTACATTTATGGATCTCTCTGTGTAGATGCATGCATCTCATATGCATGTGTACATTTCTGGGATCTGTACTTAAAGTTGGGCTCACCAGAACCTAAAATATACATTATCATTAGCAGGGGAGGAAACAAGTGGGGCTCACATGCCTTTTCTAGTGGAATTCCAACCTTACTGACAGCACGTAACACTCTTATTGGCTTAAGAGGACAATACTTTCCTTGTGGTACTTTATATATAAGCATGGGAGTGCTACAGGCAGCAGTGATTGAATTTGTCCACAGTTGTCTATCACTGTCACCTGTCACATTTGTTCATATTTATTTTGTTGGTGACCTAAAGTAAGAGGACCGCAACGAATTTCAGGAAATGCAGATGGTATTTTCTTTTTCACGGAGGCTGTGAGCTTTTTACAAATATTTGTGTGTTGTTTGAAACTCATGGTGTGTTTGTCAGTGCATCATACGAATCACTGTCATACACAGCATTGTGGAAAGAAAGGCATCCAGGCTGGTGTGTAAATGGCTCTGCCATTTCCTTGTGTGCTGTGCAATCTCGAAAGTTGGTCACTTAGAACATACATAGGTGTCTATGTGTGTATGTATTTGTTTGTGTGTGTGGGAACAACATGTGAATGTGGTCTATATCTTGTTTTCAAATGCCTTACGTAAATATTGGGTGTTTTATTCTCATAGACACGTTTTGTAAAATGACATGAACAAGAAACATTCAGTACATCCAATGGTTAATAATACACACGCCAAAAGCTGCTCTTGCTTGACGTCCAGTAAAGAGAGCATGCAATAAAGTATCGTACAGTTATTTAACTTTTTGTTGTATGTTTAACTAAGAAGATCACACGTCATAAAACACAAACAGACACACATCTGTGAGCATACCAGATAAAATACAGCTATAGCCCTTGACCTTGATTTGTAAAACTAACAATATTCATATATTTATCCAGAAACGTTTACTTCATAGCAAATAAGCAGTCATCCAACTTTTGACATATGCAACATTTTCTTGCCAATGAAACTTCTCATCAATATATCCATACAGCACCTTCACATTGGGAGCTGTTTGTGGGGCTGATTCTGTAGCCTTTTGTGCAGCTGCACTCGTATCCACTAAGCGTGTTTTCACATGTCTGATCACACACCCGTGGCTGCGCCAAGCACTCATTCTCATCTGTCGAACAAAAACAAATACAGATGATTTGATAGAAGAGAATGCCAAGCAACATGAATTCGCTACAATATTATACAAAGTGGATTAGAACATGTAAATAAACATTTCGCGAATTGTTCACTACCACAGTAAATGGAATTGTGTATATAATGATGCATAAATACATGTTCACTATTTTAAAACACACATATTTTGGAATTAGATTAATTAACCACAGTCACCAAACACGCAAGCATGGATGTATTTTGAACTTCTTTCGCATCGTACGTAGCCAACCACGCTAATTGGAGGTGCGATACAGACTGATGTACAAGGATGTAGCTGATAGCATCAAAATGTGACTGCCCTCAACTAGGAGAGGATGATATAATCTACACAGAGAAAATAATTCACATACCATAACACTTTGTTCCATCGCCTTTTAGATGTGCTGGACACGGCCCGCATGTAAAATTCATGGATGGAGGGGGGAAATCAGTGCAATTCACGCCAGGGTGACAGGGGTTGTCTGCACACGCGTTAAAATCTTCTGCGCAGTATGTCCCCGTGTACCCAGGTTCACATAGGCAGCCAGCAACCTTCAAGCACAGGCATGATAGGCGGCAAAAACACAAAGCTTACTGAACAACATTAAATTAAAATTAGTTTTATAGCGTTGTAATGGGGATGCCGCTTCGGTACAACGGTTAGCACATTGGACTTGGGATCCAGAAGTCGCCTGGTTGTTCTCTTGGGACAGAAATTGAAATAATTATGCATTTTCTTAAATCCCCCCTCTGTCCCTCCCCAGCAGCAGTATATGTGAGCACACCACCACAGTTGGTTGTGCCTGTTGGGGAAAAGTGTGGGTACTGCCACCAATTCCAAGGTGTCTAGCCAGGATGAAAGAGTAGGCCAAATATTCTCTAGCAGGGCTCTCTAGAGCCTCCTTGAGTGGAGACCTGTCCACCCACAGTGAAATTCAGTTCCAGGGTTCCACCTTCATCTTTTGGTAATCACTAAATTTGTCAACATATTTCATACAAGGCTATTTCAAGACTTAAAAATTGAGCACATACTGTTTACAATAACGTGCATAATTTTTTTAATGTGTTTATTTTTCTACTTGAACTGCATCATTGTGTAAGGACAGTACAGGGCCTAGTGGCCCTAAATAATGATTGCAGCGATGAGGACAGGCAGGGTCAAGTGAGGTAACTGGGTGAGGAGTCAACGCGGGGGTAGAGATAGAACCTCCGGGGTGTTATAGTGAGGCAAAGGAGAGAGTTCGGGAAAAGGGGCGTGGCAGAGCCAAGGGGAAATAAAAGGCAGCACGGAGCGGGGCTCAGGGCTGCTGTGGGAAGTCGGGCTCCAGACCGTCGTCGCAGTCATCACGGTGGATTGCCCTCATCATCTTGGAAGGCTAGGAAAAAGTTATATATCTTCGCCGTGGCTACTACATCGACGGCTCTTATATAGTCAGTCAGCTATGTAGTGAACGTCATGTAGCAGCTACGTAGAGTCACCCAGTTGTATATAGTCAACCTGTGTCCACCTGACAACATGTCATCGAGTCGGGTCGACTGTAATATATAATAAATATGTTTTAACTTAAGAAAGACAGCGTCTCTGAGTGATACATTACAATTGTATTTATGATGTCGTTTACAATTACTGGAGTAAAAAATAACGCATTCATACCAAGTGCCATGTTGTCAGTTGTTGCTAGTTAAATCATTCACAGGCTCAATGGACATTTTGAGCAGTGAAATACACCATAGGACAGTAATTATAATACTTAGAAGAAAGAACCAGATTTTGAGGGCCCCGGATAAACAAATTCACAGATATTCGCGTCACAAATAAATGGAGTTCAACTGTATTAAATGATTACAATGTATTCACATGGCGTTTAAGAAACTATGACCCCACAAATTTTGATTTGTACAAAATTTTTACATATTTTTTGCAGCTGACCTGGTAAGTGGATCCATCTCTGCCGTTGATGCTCAGGGTGGTCTGGTTGTAGAGGCACGTGGAGTGGGCGCTGCAGTTGCAAAGAGTGAGGTTGAGCAGTAGCACAGAGGAGGCCTTGCCGTCGCTGGCGCTCACCACGCCAAACACTGGCTCTGAGCTTCTGGGACTCCATGTGAAATTCCCATCACCTGCAACAACCACAGGCAGCAGCAGCAATCGCTGATCGTAATTTTGCATAAAACATTTACAGCTATTTGTTATTTTAAAGTGGATTTTGTCAATTACCTTACGAGTGCATTCATACAAAGACATGTGGGTGCCACTCGATATTGAAGTTTGTTATTTTAAAGGTCATGCATCGTGGTTTCATTCATGTTCCTGTTACAATGAAGCACTCCGAGTTTAAAGACAACTGCTCAATATTTATTGATTACATACTGTGGCGATTAGTCAATTAAGCAAATAAATCGACTAATAATTTCAATCGACCACTACTTTTTGCAGTCCATTACTCAGGCCCCTTTAAAAATGTTGGCCATCCTCCACACCTTGCCTCTTGAAGGTGGGAAACCTCCCCAAATAAGCCCCACCCAGCATAATGTGACTGCTGATGCCGATAACATCACCAATCCCCGTCCTTCACACTACCGTCCAGGGCCACAAGCGTGGGAATAGAAGTGGGACCTTTTTCCCAATCTATTTTCATGTCATTTTGATCAAGTAATTAAACCGAAGTAATATTTACTTTTCTCAATTCTGGACAGAATACAATATCTGTATGGTAATCATGTTTCATTTATAATGTACATTTACAATTATTTCTCAGTGCATGACTATTGGCATGTAATGGACACTTACTTGTAATACTGAGGTCTGAGGAGTTAGTTATGATGTTAAAGTCAATGGGGTCATTTTCTAAATCCACTGCAATCAGCTGGAAGAACACTGTTTCATTCAGTTTGGAATTCATCTGTCCAACGGAAGTAATGTTTGGTGGGAAGTTTTCTGCAACAAGAACAACACAACATTTAATATTTATGGAAAACTTCTCACCTTGGTTGAATAATTTATGCTGACTTCAGGCTTTTTTAATTTTCTAAGCATTTTCTGCCAGGGATAAAACAAACATGACATTCAACCACCTAATTTATATGTTCAGAAGTTTATCAAGGCCTTTATTTATTATTTATGTTGTGTGTTATAATAACCTATGTGTCACTGATGACCTTTTATAAATCTTTCTGGAAAATGTTTGTGGCAATGTGTTAGATCTCTTTTCTTGTGCTCTCATATTCTCTACACACTATGAGTATTTTTTATTATTACCTACTATAATCACCCAGAAATGTCTGTCTGTCCCGCGCGTGACGTCACTCCACATGAGGCCCACCCCCCGCGTGACGTCACTCCACATGAGGCTCCCCCCTCATTAATATTCATGAGTGGGTGGATTTTTAAACTAACGCAGAGGAAGGTCGAGCTCAATTAAATGTATTACGCAAAGTCGTTTCAAATATGACGTTTCTTTACAGAATGTGACGGGAAAAAAATAATCTACGCAGCACAGTGCTACATCCATGCGTGACGTCACTGAAAAAGAGCCCCCCCCTTCATGAATATTCATGCCCGTGTGCAAAATTACACTAACGCACAAGGTCGCGCACTCCACATGCCGCGCCCCTCCCCTCATTAATAATCATGAGCGGGTGACGTCACTCTACATGGAGCAACCCCCCCCCCCCTCATTAATAATCATGAGCTGAATAATATTTATATTGAATATTTCAGATTTACTGCAATATACACCCGTCCTTGGACGGGCAAAAAAAGCTAGTATATATAATAGTCATAATGAAGACTGTTGAAATGCCTACACAACACACAAATGAGCAATGCAGTATTACCAGCCAGCAGGTCATATATGTGATTCCACAAAAAGATAACTGGAATATGACCTCCAACTCACCAAAATAATGTTACTGCAAGTTAAGTTTAACCAAAGTTGAACACAGGTTCACTGCATGTTTTTGAGGATGTAACATCAAAAACGTGCACACATACTTAGCTCTTGGCCCACTTTGATAAACGCGTTAGCACTGGTTTGCGTGGCGAGTCCGAATAGTATGTTTCCAGTGCTGAGTGCATCAAAAATGCAATCCTTCTGCCCTTCACAGGTACTTTCAACTGCTGCCAGATTTTCTGGGCTCGTTTGATTCACGAGTTCTTCAAAAAACAGTGGCACAAAGCTATTGTTGTTGAAGGTGTACCAGCTCTCCCCAGTGCTGCTGTTATAGGAAAACAGGCTTGTGCTTGGTGTAGTTTTCCCTGCAAAGGTAATTGGAAACGGTGCTTTTTAATATGCAAGCAGTACCCATCATTATGCTCATTCTTGATACGTCATATTCAAAGCAATAAGTATAATTTACAAAAACACGTTGCACTACAGGACAACTTACAAGTCATGCCAAACTCATAAAATATTGTAGATTCTGGTGGTAATGTTCCATTGAATGGCAGCACAGTGCCATTTGAAGGTTGAAAGTCATCTGTGGGATCCTTGTTGAAAACACCTGTGTAGAAAATAATTAAAGTAAGTGTTGCGAATCTATAACCCCCAGAGCATGCCGTTTATATGTAGAACGTTCCTCAATGTTTCCAGACTGCATTGTCATGTGTAGTACAGGTACTACTTTTGTCTGCAAAGAGGCGCTGCATGTATGCATGTTTGTTTAAATTATTTCGCAACATACGTAGCCAACCGTACTCATCGGAGGTGCTGTAACAGTGGATGTGTCATTCAAGTAAAAGGCTGTGATCAGATGTATGGCAGATTTCATACAGTTATACAAGAACACCTGCATGTGTGAAAGCAATTTCATGCACGTTGGTCAAGAGATTCAAGCATGGTGATGCAAACATTTATATCAAGCCTAGGAGTGGCAGAACAAAAGTGGCAGCAACTTTAATTAACACACGACGGTGATGAAATAATTAATGCCAACCTGTGAGAGTTACAGACAAAACACAGGTGTATTGCAGATAGGTCACCATGCTGTGCAATAAATGTTGTCTGAATTGCTGTGTGTCCCCACGTACAGCCATACATCTTAGCAGCACCTTTCACTAAAAATCCGATCATAGCTTTCTGCGTGACACTTTTCTTTGCTCTTGTAGTGGCAGCCTCTGTGCAGCTTATACACGACACTAGACGGCACTGCAGCATTGCAACCAACTGAGAAACATGCTGGACAAAGGTGACTGTACTCGCCGCATATGTTTTTCGGTAAAATTAACCTCATGGAGTTTCGGTATGCACGTGTGACATTTTTTTATTTGACCAGGTAAAAACTCAGCACACCAGGAAAGTTACATGTCAAAGTGACCTGGGTCACTAGAATGACAAAAATAATAAATAAGGAAAATAAAAAAAAGATAATGTTTTGGGTAAGATCACTTTAGTATAAATGTGTCATAAACCCACCACCACCCAATATAGCCAATTAGTCAGGTTTGTCACGTAAACAAAACATGCCAAATAGTTACTACTTCAGAACACTGGTGTGTTGGAGAGTAAATGCACATTTATCATTTGAGTAGGACGTTTCGCTGGTAATTACATCCAGCATCATCGGGTGATTTTTCCAGAATTGACAACGGTGGGCTGAAGTAGTAACTAAATGGCATGTTTAGTTTACGTGACAAACCTTACTAATTATCTGTGTCGGATGGTGGTGGGTTAACAATACATTTATACTTATGCGATCTAACCCAAAAAAACCTTTAATATGAATAATATTGGTTGTGAAAGCCGAAGTGTCAAACTGAAACTCAAGGCAGTTAAAAAAAATGTATTTAACACAATGCTTGCTAAGTTGATACGTTTTAAGAAGGCACATGTTGTTTTATTATTTAGGACTGACATTCTACAATTTCGTGTGCCATTTGACGAACGATGAAGGGTCAAGATGTGAGATGCCATCAGTGATGTCTCACCTAGTAGGCCTAGTGTGCGGTTGATGAACGTTTCTGGCAGCAGAATGATGAAGCTGAGGGCCCCGTAAACCCCTGACACGTTCACGGAGATGCCCGACGGGAATGAGGCCATTAGGCCTGAAATTCCTGACCGCTGAATTGATGTTGAGTTTTTTATGAATGGAACATCTGCCAAGACAGCGGCAGCAGAATACAACAATTAGGGCATGTCACAATATATAGAATCATCAATTAAAATGAAATTTTACACTTGGAATAGTTTGATTTGTTTTTATTATTTAAGATGTATTAAATTGACAAGCACATCACATGCAAATGCTTGCATTTAAGTTAATTGACTTAATATTATTAATAAATATATACAAAATTACACATCAATCACAGCATACAATACAAGAGGGGAAACACTATTGATTATTGAACTGAATTACAACTCTGAATAGTGACATTTCATCAATCACTGGGAGATTAATCAGTACATGTGTACATATGTATTTTGAATAAAGGTGTCAGTTTTTGTGTCAGTTAAAAGGGTAAAACCTATTACTATATCTTGTTACTGGCAAAGGTCTCATAATGTAAATGCTCACCCCGAGCCCTCAATACTCTGATAGTGCGCTGTTTTTGAGTTGTACGCCTTTTGGCGTCTTCTGGTCCAACACCAGTGGAGACTAGGCTCTAAGAAAAGCCGTCTCGGGTGTGGACCAATCAAATTCAAGGACAGTGCATATTATCAGAGTTGTCTCTTTTGTTTGCATTTTGACTGCTTGTGTTGTGGTTATTGCAAACATGATGCCTTGAATAAAGGTGTCAGTTTTTGTGCCAGTTAAAAGGGTAAAACCTATTACTACAGTACATATGTGTCTATGGATGATAATGAAGGGCAATTCTTTATGCGGACAGTCAAAAGTATAAAAAAAGGAAAATTTTACGCTTAATTATTTTTATTACTTATATTCTCTATAATTATGCTGATGACGATTACAGTATTATATTTTAGTGTGTTTTTTTATGCAAAGTATCTCTATGTATGTGTGAAAGTAAGCATACACGTCGGTTGTAAATTATATGTACTATTTTTTATCTAGGCTGAGGATGCATGTAAATGTCTACACACACAATACAATTATAACTTTATTTAATATATCATTAAAAAAATACGTCCTCACATCCAAAAGGATGCATTTATATATTGACAGCATTGTCACATACAGTACACTACTTTGAATGTGAATTACACATTATAATGTGTGCCTCATAAGATACAAATAATAATGATAAACTGTACTGCTCCAAAAGTTACCTGTTACATTCACAGCTTCGTCGTTTAAAAAGACTGCAGTGCTGTTATCTCCGAGTATCCACTGCACCTGTTTAAATTAATAATAATTGTAAACATACATAGAAACATGATCCGGCAAAAACCGCTCCGGAGGCTGTGGCCCAGTCCATAATAGATTAAAAATAATAATAACCAAATAATAACGACCGTCAAACACAATCATGTTGATGAAACAAGAGCGTAGGAGTACGTACTACATCAGCCCCATGCCACCCTTCCGAGATTGGAGTGGTAAGTACAACAGTAAAAAACGGTAACTTTTACAGCAGGATATTTATTTTTCACTCTTTGTACGTTTATTTATGCCAATTTCAAACAAATTTTAAACAAAAAATAACATACACATGACACCTAAAAACAATGGTTTTCAAGGATGTGGAAAAATAAGCTATTTTAAATCATGATTATTAGTGATTATCCGGCGTTTTTTTTTTTAATCCGGCGCTCCCTCCCCCGAAAATCGATATTCTATGATCTACCTCATACCGTATATGTCATTTTGTTGCGAGACCCTTCATATAGGTCCTCAGTATTTTTGGTACGACAGTATAATGGTACACCTGTTGGTATGTCCATCATGTGCCATAGCAGTTTAGTGTGTTTGCAAAGAAAGTCATATGGGACTTTGGAAATAAGTTTGGTCATGAATTAGTAAGCTAACTCGGCAATGTCATACTGCTTGTTTAACATGCAGTGCATTTACAGCCTTTTTTGTCAATCCACTGCTGGGTGAGGGCCTTCCCATGCCATGTGGTTGTGGGAGATGTTTCATATTTCTCCACGCTGGTTCAGTACTGTACTGCTTGGTGAATGTGGGCCAGAATGTATTCATATATCACTCGCTACTAACGTTGATTATAGCCAGGAGTCAAACCCAGGTAACTCGTGTTTCATATCGCTGTGCTAATCACCTGCACTACTTCGCACCCAGTTACAGTTACTGTAACAGTTCCTTCATAGTACACGTTTATATCTATCTTCTTAACAGTGTGATTCATTGGTAGACACTATATGAGACTGGAAATGCATGTGAACGTATGGAGTAACATAGACCACAGCAAGACCACAGTTATTTTACAATCTGTGCAGACATATTGCAGATAAAGTACCGTGTAACCCTATACATGTGCATTACAGGGAGATTTACACCATTGTAAATCACACTGGCCATGCATACCTTGGCTCCCCCCGTCTCGTGCGCGACAAGAGCTACAAAGGAGGTGGCTTTGAAGGTCCCATTGGTGCCTGCAACATCAGTCCGGCCCTGCAGGATTAACTCGCTGCCATTCTCTCCGAATGCGTGAAGAACGGTGAACTCCCCGAGGCCGTTGAAGGTATACGAGACGTTGTCCAGCGTCGTAATGTGGGGGTCACCGATTAGGAATGCTGAAACGGAAATTAAACAGAAAACAGTGTCAGACCCCAGTTGATGTCCAATGCACGGTAGTATAGCACAACGCTTGAGTACTGCGCATTGACAAATGTACAAAAGTGTGATGATGGCACAATGTAGGCACCGAAGTTAATTGGAAAAAAATAAGTGAATCAATATTACGGCTAAATATATTGCTTTTACAGATGCCCGTGCCTCAAAGTTATAGTGTCAGTAGGTGGATGTCTTTATGCAGCAGAAGTGGATTGAAATTACATTATAGGATTGTAAATGTATTTTTAGTGTATGACCAGATACAATATATGTAATGAAATCCCTATTACAAGAGGAAATACTGTTTTGGCAACTTTGTAGCATGAACTTACATAGGAAGCTAATATAATAACGAGCATTTTTGGGAACATAGGAAAGATACGTGACAAAATGTGTGGTAGCTAAAGCCATAAGGCAATTCTGAGCAACGATTACAAGGCACATTCATAGTTTGACGCTTCGATTAGAACCAAAGTTTTTTGTACATTAACAGTGCACGGTGATGTGACAGGATTGCTAAAATTCCATGTGCCCTCGTTGCCTCTTTCAGGTTCAGCAACAGAGTTACCCCCAACCACGCAGACCATCCACATCCCTTCATACACCACGCATTGTTGCAGCTGGTGCTGTTTCTTTAACTCACCGTGGAGATCAACCCTCTCGATGTGATTCATTTTTGGAGGCCAAATTCCCTGTTGAACTAGGACATCAGTGCCATCAGAAGCTGATGTCCAGCCATGAGAGGTGTACTTCTTATACATTCGGAAATAAATTGTCGGGAAAGATTCATATCTGTTATTTTGGATCATATGGATGTCAGTCTCTTCCAACGGGTGGATGCTATCCCTCGCACACAATTCGTTTTCGGCTCCTCAGTTCAAGAACTGCATCGAGTGTGCATGGTTCAAATCGGGATACATCGATCACAGGCCCAAGTCACACCTCTCAAACCAGTTAAATATTGTTTATCAATGGACATCTTTAAACAAAACTGTCCGATAGTTGTGGAAATAAAAAGGAAAGCCTTTCCTGTGTTTATCATTTTGATACTGTACTGGCCAAAAAGGTCCCATAGATATAAACTGCTTAACCTGAGGTATTTATACTTTGGCGATACATTGTCCTTGCATTGATCGCCTTATGGCGTTTTCTGTTATGTTGGTGAGATAAAGCCATAAAGCAGTCTGTCTCTTGTGTAGGCCAATCAGTTTAAATGACAATGCGTTCATTACCAAAGCATATTTATTTGCATGTTTCACCACAGGTATGTGAGGTTAATGCAGACTTGATGCCAAGTAATGGGTGTCTTTTTGGTGGTTAAACATTTTTACACTATTATTGCCTGAAAGGGTAAAGGTTTTTCTTTTTTCATCATCTTGATAGTGGCAAAATGGGTCCCATGGATTTAACTGGATTGGCAGACAGCTATGGAGCTAAGGACCCGGGAAATGCTCAACAGAAGTCATGGGTCGGTTCGAGACCATTCATCGAAAGGAAGGCAGGATTGTTTTTGCATGATGCGGCGGTTAGGAAGAATCAAGAACCATTTAAAAAAATCATTTAAGGACACATTACAAGAGGTCAGAGTGCTTTTGAGTATCGGTTCTCTACAAGTGTGGTGTTACTTTGTCGCTCGGCATAATAAAGAAGCCCTTTCAGTAATCACGTTGTCGAGGTCCTTTTAAAAGTAGCACAGCAACATTCAGTTCAGAATAGCATGTTATGACGAGCTGCATAGCATCTATGATTAAGAAGAAATATGAGCCAGTGTTTTGAATGTTTTAATGAATCGCACGCCTTGTGGTGCTTACTGATACAACTCAGTGTTCATATTTCCCGCAAAACCTGAGTGACTCTCATGACAAAAGCAGTATGGTATGAATTATAGAGCTATATAATGTGTTAATTAATGCAGCAATTGAAGGAGAGATGTCTTCAACACTGTGCGAGGTAAAAGCTTGATGACAAGTTTTTGGCAGAGAGATGTATGAAAGGCAAGAAAAGAGAGCAAGAGGAAAGAAGGGGACGATAATGTTGTAGAAGCTGAAGAATGGAAGGATGAATTAGGAGACATGTAAAGAAAGAGCAAAAGCATAACATTTGGAGAAAGGAGCAAAGACTATTTCTTTCTAGCACCCACCAGTGTACACAGAACACCAATTGAATTGCATGCAATGTATGTTAGACACATATGGCTTTAGCTAATGAAACTCACCAGAGATGGGTGGCCTATAGAAAGTACACTGGTTACGAGGGCGCCTTTGCTGATATAGCTCGCACAGCCTGCTCTCTCCAGATTTTTGACAGCAGGATCTGTAGGGTTCCAGTTCGTTTGCTAAAAGGAGTACAAAGACACACACACATAAGAAAATGGAGAATTTAAATGTATGTAGACTCTGGAATTGTGACTGCATCTTTAGATGCTGTACACAAGGAGTGGGCATATTTTTATTTAGAAAGCATGCCCCACAGAAAGCCAATCAAATCTACATTTCATACATCATTTGTTGGTCTTTCACGTGTATTTTTCAACAGTTACTTAAACTCGCTGGTATAGTTTAACATACCACTGGGCTATTTCTAGAAAATATCGATTGAACTGATTCAGTGTGCAATGTTAACAAACCTACTGCACAAAAAATATGGAAAAAATACACATTGCTTCTTGTACTTTACTGTCAAAACAGAAAGACATTAAACTCGGTACACGCAATCCTACAACAACATTCTTTGTGGGCATTCTGAGTACATTCTTCACTCTATCATTTCCCAATTTTAGCTGTGAACAGTGATAGCATATGAACTTCAAAGGTGACATCTCTGTAAAGCTACATCCAGTTTTCGTTGAAAAGGTATACACAGGAGCTATGTTTGGTTTGTCAAGATGATCGTTGCAATGAATCGTCTACACTATTCAAAGAGTGACGTTAAACTGCCCTGTTGGGGTGTTGGTTTACTTTATAACGTACCTAAGATGCTCCCATCTTGTAAATGTGTAGCATTACCATGGGTTCAGAGAAGGACATTTTATAGTGTTGACTCACTAAAACTTGATTTAACACAGCGCCATTCATACAAGGCCTCACAGCGCTCAACATAAATAACCCAACCCTTAACAAACCCTTGACATAGAAACCTGAACATTTTGTTTCTTCTTGAGGTGTTGTTTCGGTGCAACATTTGAAATATTTCCTTTTTTACACCTACTATAGAAAAACATTGTTGTATGTTTGTGATATTTTATGCCTTGGCACAAGTGGGTTATTGTTGGATATATTTACAGACATAGGCCTGAAAAAGATTCTATTTTGTTGAAAGAGAGGAGGCATACATCTACAATATATACTTGGGAAACTCTGAGGTACAGTTTATGAAACATTCTCTCTAAATCCATCCTTCGAAGCTTTTATTACACCAAAACATGACTCACCTAGATAGTGCTGCCTCTCTTGTGGTAACCAGACATTGTGCATCCAATCGTAGAATCCGGCCCTTTGGTAATTACTAATGACATAGAGAGACCATTCATTGACGGGAGGATTCCACGGGGTGGGTAGATGCCTTTCATACCACCCGGACATGAGTGCCCCCAGCCTGTTGTAGTAGCACCTCACGCCTCCCCCAAAACGGTTTTTACTGAAGCTTTGTAAGATCCAGCGCGCACCTAATGATAACGCAAAAGTGAACAGCAAAAAAAATCCATCACAATTTTTACAAAAATCAGATTGATACAAAAAATGCACGCCGCAGTATTACATTTAATTTCGATACACGTTTCATGACTTTGAAAGTTCGGCATCGTACTTTTAAACAAAGCCTGCGGCGTTAAATTGCACGTAATTTAACAGGACCGATTTGAAACTTTATGTCATGCGAGAAAGAGTAGAAAACATGCCAAAACATTTACATTACTTTTGCTTTTTGGGTCAGGTTACGTTTTTTTTTGCCTTAGTCATTTTATCTGTATATTTAGTAGTGTTCTATGCAACAAATAATAAACTTAATTTACAGTGACTAATTTCAGTATTTTATTTGCAGTGTGCTCGATTGCATTTCACTTAATACCATTAGACAAATGTATTGAAAGTAAGACTTTGCAAAAGCTATGTTTAATATGGTGCAGTTTACAATTGTGTATCAGAAGCCATGCTGCTAGTAGATTACCTGGGACGTAGTGAACATCAAAGGAGTAGTAGAGGCTTATTAGGTTGCCATCAATGTAGTTACTGTCAAACACTCCTTGCTGATAGGAGCAGGGACAAGAGGTGAAGTAGGCCAAGGGAGGAAGGGCTGTCTCATTCCTGACCCACTCTAGGCATTGACGCTTTGGGTTGGTTATGCTGAGTGAGTTATTTTCCAGCCTGTAAGCCCACCTTCCCTTTAAACCTGCAATACATAATTTTGCTCAATGTAAAAAATACAGTAACTTTATGAACAGGTGAAAATATTTATTGCTGAGATTAATATTGTCATGAAAAAAATCATCAAACATATCAAAGGGTGATTCACAAAATTTAATGTAAGCACCCCTTATTGATGTGATGCAGCAATTAATAGGAGGCTGAATATTATTCCTACTCCTAGTGTACACATGGTGCAACACAATAAAAAATGTACATATTAACTTTGGTGTTGAAATGTTACCGAATTACATACCTGTGTCTAGTCCAATAGCCTGGTCTGGACGATAACGAACCGAAATATTTCCCCTCGAAAGTGGATGATTATAGTAGAGCTCCTTGGTTCCACTGCACACAAAAGGGTAGAATAGGTAGAACAGAAATGTGTGAATGAATGAGAAACTATTAATCCACTTTTAAGATCTGAGATCGGGTCCATTCTGGGTGATTTTGTCACAGGCAATGTCACTTTTAACAGCACATATCGTTATACAAAATGTATGTTTGCCATTCATGAAGCCAATATAAATAACCTTCGTGTTATTCTTAGTTTTTTCGGTAAAGTCACGTTGAAAGGAAACAACAAAATAATAAAATATATAAAACAATAAAAAATTCTCACGTTTCGACCATTTGAGTTATGGTCGAAACGTCATGATAATTTTTTATTGTTATATATATTTTATTATTTTGTTGTTTCCCTTCAACGTGACTTTACTGAAAAAACTAAGAATATGAATTACTGCAGTCATGAAAGCTTTAAATCAAAACCTTAATGTTATAAATATAAATCAGTGCATCAAAGGTGATAAATGCCTTCATGCTGCCATATCCATTCACCTGTGAAATCCCATTAGTGCATTGTTGGTATTTGGGTCTCTGGTCTCTGGCCTCCACAGCATGCCTCCATCTTTAAACATTATTAGGCAGAATGAGAAGACGCCATCCGTATTCAGGACAGCCTGGAAGGTATTTGTCTGAAATAGAAATAAAAGCAAGTAAAAATGTAATTATGCAGCCCTGCAATGTCTTGCTCACTCCAGTGATGGTGAAAGGTCTCCTGCATGTAATGCAGAATGTAATAATGGACAAAGTCTATCTAAGGTTATATCACAGTCAATTATATTATATAATAAATATATATTCTATATCACTCTAAAAAAATTGGAATGAAATTGAGGACATGAGCTCTATTTGATGATAACTGGTTAATTGTTGTCATGCTACACGGTAACACATTTTTTTAAAATTTAACGGATTGTTATTTTATGTCACGGAGAGAAAAAGAGCATCTGATGTATGCACGTATGTTGAACTTCTTTCACACCATACGTAGCCAACCGTGCTATCCTTCAAAAAGGATAAAACATTCAAAATGGACAGGTTAGATGTGTTATCAAAGAAAGGCCGTACATTTGCCAAGTTATTCCTGGCAGGTACAGCTGGGGCCTCCTTCCAGGTGATCTTCAGCATCCAAGTGGGATCATAGTTCTGTAAGTCTGGTTGACTGCTGCTGCTGCTGAAGTTGGCCCGGATCTGGGCCTTCACTCTTTCACGGAGGTCCTGGGCGTGCATGGTCGGGGGGTTGCTGTTTTTTGTAAAATCGTACTCCTGCCAACAGACCACAGTTGCAGTTGGAATCAGTAGCTGTGTTATTGGTTCTATTTATACATGTAATATTTATTTAAATAACATCATCACCAGATACAAACAATATTTCAAATGTGACTTTTCAACAACAGCAAAATCATGCATTTAAAAAACAAGAGTTGTCTCAACAACATGAGCATTCTCAACATTTTCATTGAACAAATCTGAGATGTAAGCGACAGGATATACAGTCGATTAAAAAATACTGAAGATATGTAGTAAGTCCTTGAAAAGTCAATATCCTATAAGAAGTCAATATGCTTTATTTAACCAGGGGTTAAACAAACAATTGAGATATTACATTTTTTGCAAGGGTGACCCGGTTCACATTTATTAATTATAGCATTTGTAGAAACACGACATCCTTTACTTCGTATAATTGATACAAACAAATTATAATAAGACTTATCAGGTCAATAACAATAAGCCATTGCATATACCTACTGTAACCAATTTAGCATACCACCAGACATCTTCTGTAGTGAGTGTGAAAGGATGATTCACTGGCTCTGTCTTAATTAAAAGATTCCAAAGTGAAAATTCTATAAATACCTTTTGCCACCAACACCCAACTATTATGTAATTACACATTTTTCTGGTACCTCTTTTCACGTGGACTTATGGGGTATAGAATGTCAGACATGTCCCACAAGATTTCGTGTATGTATGGCTGCATACGTTCTCCTCTTTCATTGTTTTTTTATTGAATGCTCTATAATCCATTGCATTACCGCACAGTGGTTTTTAAAGCCTGACTTTTTTCTGGTCAATACATTTTTTTTAAAACGTAAATGTGTACATAGAAATCCTGTACGCACCTGGAAATACATCGTCCCATTGTCTGATGAAAAATCGGAATCATCCCAGAAAACAGCAACCATGGGAACAGTGAATGAACTCGTAAATCCATTTTTGATGGGGTTGGGAAAGGCGAACCGTGTAGGATTGTCACCTTCTTTGAACACAATCAACCCATTGTCTGAAAACTGTGGTTGAAAATAAATATACAAAGATCAAATAACAAATAGGTTCACACGAGTGCAAAACTTGCATACATCAATATAAAAAATATTACAAATATTAATACTATTATGAGTAATAGATAAAATAACTGCTTTAAAAGTGCATGATGGTTTCAGAGAAATGTATGTAAATTGACTGACTTTTAAATAGTTGGGCATGTTACTGGCTATCATTCTTCATTCAGCAACAAGCTCAGAGCTGCTTAAATACATTATTATGCCAATGTTTCATTTCACAACAGCGTAAAGTGGGTACATATCTATTTTTGTGCATTCCTATTTACATGCAGACTGCAAAGAATGGCAGTGTGATGAATAATTTACAAGTGAGCTTGTATATATGAATGACGGCTATGGGTAGTCTAAACATATTACATGATTATTACCATGACATTTTTTAAATCTGGTATTTTACATACTTTGGTAATAGACCACAACATTTGACAATTTTAACATAACCATAATTACTCACATACAACTGTTGGTAGAACTTTGAAGAAAATGGAAACCCATAGGGAGGTGTGAAGGAAGGAGACACGAAATCTGTTAACCTGACTTTTAATTCTCGGTCATTCACTTCTGGACCATAATCAAAAAGTCTGTTTTCTGTGAAATGGGGGAGAATGCAATATATTTATAATTATATACATATCACACCTGACATACATTCACTGAAATAATATTGCATTATTTCAATCACCTTTCTCAAAAACGGATTAAAAGGTTAATGCGCCAAGCATAAATTAAAAGTCGATTTTGACTTAAAACTTTTGTGACTGCAGGAATTTATATTCTTTGATTCTTTCGTTAAAGTCACGTAGATAGAAAAATAATATAAAAAAATAAGTGAATAGAAAACAAATCTAAATAATAACAAAAAAAACACTAATACAGACTGTAGCCTGGTTCTTAACCTGAGTGATCACATAAGTCTACATTATCGACTGTCAGTGCGCTCACTCAGGTTAATAACCAGGCTATAGTCTACATTATAGGCTGCCAGTACGCTCACTCAGTTTAATAACCATTGCTACAGTCTACATTATAGACTGCCAATACGCTAACCAGCATAAAACCAGGCTACAGTCTACATTATCGACGTTCAGTGAGCTCACTCAGGTTAAGAACCAGGCTACAGTCTACATTATCGAATGTCAGTGCGCTCACCCAGGTTAAGAACCAGGCTACAGTCTACATTATAGACTGCCAGTACGCTCACTCAGTTTAATAACCATTGCTACAGTCTACATTATCGACTGTCAGTGTGCTCACTCAGGTTAAGAACCAGTCATAAGTCTACATTATAGACTGCCAGTACGTTCACTCAGTTTAATAACCATTGCTACAGTCTACATTATAGACTGCCAATACGCTCACTTTGATTAAGAACTAATAAAAGAAAAATTATAAAAACAAAAACGACATTAGTCGTTTTTGTTTTTATAACAAAATGACATTAGTCGTTTTTGTTTTTATAATTTTTATTTTATTATTTGTATTAACTTTGATTTTTTTATTATTATGTTTCTATCTACATGACTTTACCGGAAGAACCAAAGAATATATTAGTCAATTGATAAGCAAATGTAAAAGGTTGCTTTAAATACAGTAGTTGTGTAAATTTTACCATAACATTCGATGCCGTCTCCAGAATAGCCAGCGATACACTGACAACTGTAAGAGCCAGGTGTGTTGATACAGACCCCCAGGGTTCTATGGCACCGGAAGGACCCTCCTTCGCACTCGTTAGTATCTGCACATAAAAATGCACACGTGAATAGGTCTTTTGTTATGATTGCTTCCTGGATACATGAACAGAAATGTTACATCTTTTCTAAAGGAGGTTACAGCCAACATATGGAATGAGTTTATATTTCCATATTACTGATCATTCTGGGCAGTTTAAAAACGTGGCATATTCAGATGGTGACATCAACAGGCAGTGATGCTGACATGTTTTAGGAATGCTCACATAATTACTTTTCCGTAACTTTTATGCATGAAAACATCAAATATGAAATCATTTGAACATTTGTGGATAACACATTGCAAACAAATCACTTTTAAGGATGTAAATTGATTGGCAATTTGATTAGTAATTATCACGATGTAATTAAAATCATTTTACTGTCATGGCATTAATTTCAAGGTAGCAATTAATTTTCTGAAATCAATAATATATTACTAAGAGGACCGAATGATAGACTTACGTGAAATTGATCTGAATTGTATTAAGCATGTAAAAAAGTATATCTTACCAATGGAACAGGTATCACCACTCCATCCATCTAAACATCTGCATGTGAAATTGCCAATGCCATCCACACATGTTGCATTATTCTGACATGTATTTCCAGGGCAGTCGTCAATATCTTTGAGGGGAAAAAGGAAAACAATACATAATTCAAATATTCGACAATATTGTTGATTTAAAAAAAAAACTTGGCATCGGCCAAATATATGAAACTCGTCACAATGTTTTTCCAATATATAAAAAAAAATGACATCCATGTTAAACAATACTGATGAATAGACAGCAGTCTCTCACTTACCCAACCGGGACCAGGTGTGAATTGAAGGGAAGTAGTACCACAATGACTGGTAGTTATCACGATAGCACAGTGCCTTAAGGTCACGCTTGGATAATAGAGGATTGATTTTTTCATAATCGAAGAATTAAATTAGAGTCAGAATATTTAAACTGGAGGTGTCTGATGAGATATAAAGCTCCTTTTCGCAGATGTCCAGTAGAGGCAGGTCAGAACGTTACAACAATAAACAATACAAAAACATAATTGAAGTGAAAAGTATAGAAATAGTAAAGAAATCACTTAAAAAATACAAATAAAACTAAACTGTTTTTTTTTTAAATCTTACCACGTAAAGCTCATTGAGCTATTTCAGAAGCCACCTGGCCATAAATAATAGCTCAACGAAGTGGCTTATCATGTGGAAATTTATAGCAGCAAAATAATCTGAATAATCTAAACACATGTTTCTGAATTTGGAAGGAAAACCCCAGAGGACCTGGAGAAAAAATCCACACCACCACTGGGAAAACTTGCAAATTACAAAAATACAGGTGCCAGGATAGAACCCCTGACCTCCTGCATACCAGGCAAGGAAAATAACATCACACCACCATGGCACCCTTGGTTTCAGTCAGCCCACAATACACAGCCTTGGTTTGTATCTGCAACTGCTGCTCAGTGTCTAGTGGGCTAATTAAAGCAGCAAAACGATAAGACATTGAGAATGATTTAGTAATGCTGTATTGGAAGCCGTGGTGCGCAAGTACAATGAACACCGCCTTGAACATATATCACACTATGTAACACGATTTTTGTTCCTGGTTAGTAAGTGTTATTTTCTAATTGCTTATGCCTCAAAAGTATAGAAAATAGTTATTATTCCCCATATATATTTTGTTCTTCTAATTCAGATACGTTGGCAAATATATTGCGTTGGCTTTTGACACTGAGAACAGTCCTCCATCACCTCACTTCGACGATGTGCTGCCCATTTTCAAACTGGAAAGTGCATAACGTTGGGGAGAAAACAACGTGTGATCATCTCACACTTGACCACATGAGCGCTTACTATATTCGCAGAATTCTCCCATGAACCCTGGGGCACAAGTGCAGTTGACTCCATCGACAAGATCGTTGCAAGTTCCATCATTTAGGCACAGCGGCATGTCATTGCAGTCGTCAACGTCTGCATCAAAACAATACATTGTTGCAGATGAAGGGTTACATGTGAGACCAATACTTTTTAAACATCTTGTGAAACAGTAAAAAAACTAAAATTGAAATGTTCAGCATTTATAGTTCATAAATAGGCCGATGGCATATGCCAACACACAAGATCGACAAGTATACATGTATCGCGCTTATGTAGATGTGTATATTTAGTGCCTGGAGTTTCAAATAATGTAACACTGAACTGTTTATTATCAGTGTAAATCATGAGTGAAGTAGAATAATTAAGCGTAAACAATTATTTACGTAAACGTTTACATTTCCCCTAATTTCTTAATGAGATTTGAATGCGATTAACATACGTTATGCAATATGCTACAGTGTGCCCTATTAACATTTCCCCTAATTTCTTAATGAGATTTGAATGCGATTAACATACGTTATGCAATATGCTACAGTGTGCCCTATTAGTAAATTAGTTGTCAAGGTAGCTTTCATCATGAAGAAGCTAAAGTTGTGTGAAATTGTGGTACATTCAAATTCCCCTCTATATGCCATGAAAGCACAGTATATAACAATTTCCAAGCTATTGACGGGGTCAAAATTAATCTTAAGAGGGATTGCTTGACAAGCAATGGGAGTCTTCTTAATCATTTGCAATGATTTGGCAACACCATGGTTGTGGATTATAGCATGGTGGAATGTTTGTATAATCTACACACTTCCAAGCAAGATAACGACATTACTCAACACTGATTTAGTGCAGCAGTATAGGTTACACTAGGGTATATAAGTGTATTACTACAGTGTCCATCATTGTTGAATTGATTGATCCATCTTGCCATGTTTGCTGTACCTTTACACAACACTTTGGACTGTTGTAAAAAAGGGTAAGCGTACAGACGGCAGAAAAAAACCACACACATTAAAAAAAAGTTGTAAGGTAGCGGACAAAGGAAATGTGTAGTTTGCAAATACTGTACAATATACAACACTGTGATCTCACTTGGCTCTCGACGGTTTGATTGGATTACAAAATAGGCGCAGCTATGACTTTAAATCAAATATGCTTGGCTAATACTAAAGTGTGTGCATTATACACAGGTGTGACATCAAAGTGAGGGGCGGTGGCACTGTATTTGCGCATTAACAAAGAACCTGGCAACCCAAGATACGTAAGTTCCCTGTCATGGCAACATGAGTGGCAAATTACAAACCTGCACTGCCCACTTTGGTGAAGTATGGTCAAAACAGCAGTGATGTGGGCCTTCATCCAGCAGATAATGTATGAAGATATGTAAATCACCATTAATAACAGTGTTATAATATAATAACGGTTTCCCCTGCTGATTGCCTGTCTTAAAATTTGTTCTGCTTGATGCAGATTTAATGTTTTCCCACAGCTTAATCAATTCATACACCACAGACTCATTGGTAAGATAAAGGAGAATGTGCCGGCATAGAGTATGTAGGAATTTAAGGAACTTACTTTTGTCACAGAAGTTTCCTGTCCATCCCTTGGCACATTCACAGAAGAATACATTGACTCCATCCACACACTGACCGTGCATGCAAGGATTTGACATGCAGTCATTAACATCTGAAAAACACGCATTATTTTAACTTAATCCAGGCATCAAACAAACAGATCACTCTGCAAATTACAATAAATTAGATTTGTTGCAGACTTATTTTGAAAAAAGTGGCGGTTTTTTACGATTTTTTTTCAAATTTTCTTGCTGTGGTTTTCACACCTGATGATGATTGATTGTGTTGCAGTCGAAATGTCGTGAGAATTTTATTGTTTTATATTTTTATTATTTTATTGTTTCCCTTCTACGTGACTTTACCAAAAGAACCAAGAATACAAAAACATATTCTTAGTAAAGTCACGTTGAAGAGAAACAACAAAATAACAAAATAGAATATGAATTACTGCAGTCACGAAAGCTTTAAATCAAAATACAAAAACAGTTTAACATGTAGTCTTTCGCCTACATGTTTTGTCAACGTGACACTTTTTTCGCTGATTGGCCGTGTCGGGTGGTGGAGGGTTACGACACATTTATAAATAAACGCGATCTAACCCAAAAACCTTTATTATGAATACAAAAACAATTGTACATAGTATATTGAGAGCAACTTAATTTTAAGCATTTGTTCAATTCCACAGCAGTGGAAATATAACTTTACTGAAAGAACCAAAGAGTATGAATCAGAAACTGATAATCACAACATTCGGGCTTTTCAGATATGTTTTTTACACACCAGGTTTATGGAATACCTTAAAGAGAAAATTTCATCATCTTAAAATGTTGTTATCATGATACCGACCAACACATTCCGAGCAACAACATACTTTCTGAGCAGAGGAGTCCAGTCCAGCCTGTTAAACATTCACAGGTGAATGACCCCGGGGTATTATTACAGCTGCTCCCGTATTTGCAAGGGCTTGTAAGGCATTCATTTATATCTGTGACAAAAGGGTAAAAAAGTTAGTGTAAATTATTTGTGAACACAACATTGGATTTAAATAGCACTGCCACCTCTCCATAGTGTTTACACCTGGATGTGAGTATTTGATTACACTGTGTTGGCAGCGGTGCATGAGCACAAAAAGCAAAACAGTAAACAAATTAATCAATAACACCTTGGCCTTAAATGATTAGTATGGACAATACGTATACAGTACAGGTTTCATATGGATCTCCTCGGATGTTCAGGAGCACATGTCTAATATGCAGCACATGTGGGATCTGGTAGAAGGTACAAAGTATTGGCAAAGTGCAGGGCATAAATGGCTTTGGTCATGATGACATCTTGATCTCCTCTGAATTATGTGACTTGTTTAGTAGGTTGTGCTATTTTACAACTGCATACGACTTTGAAGTAAAACACTTTTATGCGTGGTCATTGTTCACATTTGTTAAATTCAAAGGAGGCAACTGTACCTCTTCATGGTATTTGTTGTCATATTTACCAATGAGTAAATGTACGCAGTGTCTTCAGCTAAATTATATTTTCAATGATGAGTAACGACAAATAGAAGAACTGAGAGTGATTGCACAAATATTGATGTTTAAGCAACCAGAAAAAAAAATCATAGTTTATACAACCAGTAGGAAACGCGGTGGCATTCAAATGCTAAAGGCCTCAAAGCATTTGCTTAAAACTGGGTTCACCACAACCTTTGTTTATTATTTTTTAAAGTGTCTCTCAGATATATTGTATGCTTATCTATTTTGTTATTATATATAACGACGCTCATTCTTATTTTTTAGTTTGTATTTTGTAAATTTTGCTTAATTTGAACTCGGACATATCTTAAAGAAGGGTCCTTGCTTACAGCATCTGGCAAGTTCGCCAGTGTCGGTTCAGGCAGGGCTGGCTCTCCCAGTGGGATGCTTTGTGTAGGGACTGGTCCACAGCGTTTCTGGTGCTGAATCAATACTGTGGCTACGTGGGCTGACGTTCACTCACGTAACATTGACATCGATATGTAGTAGTTTTATTATTTATTTAACTTGGGTATCTGGTACTTTGTGTAAAAGCATTCGCTAAATAAAAAGAATGCTACTGAAATCATTCAATGTCAGTATTGTCTTGCTTATACATATTGCCTTGCTTATCTAATTTGTTATTTATATTCTCCATGACACTAATGCTTATTTTTTGAGTTATGTATTTTTTAAAGGTCACTGCAAAAACTCATTACTAAGCACCGTGAATTGAATAAATAACTGTGCTTTTAATCTTACATGTTACTTGGTGATGCTCCATTGGCAGTGGTGCACATCCACATTAAACAAAATAAAGATTCGTCAACAATATTGCCTTAAAATTATAAAAAAATATAATCGTTCACGTTTTAGGCAATGACCATTCTTCCATAGCACACTTCATCTGCTATGGAAGAAGGGTCTTTAATCAATACTAAAACGAAGCCTAAACTTTTTATTTTAGCAGGTAAAGCCCACTGAGCTATATATTTACTTTTCATATAAGCAACCTGGCTACAAATGATAGCTCAAAGTTGATTGTGTGGAAATTTATAGCAGCCAAATATTCTAAACGCATGTCGATTCCAAATGTGGTGAGGAAAAAAGACAAGAGGACCCGGAGAATAATCTTCGCGACCACGGGGAGAACATGCAAACTCCAAATATACAGGCGTCAGGGTGGTGATGGAACCCACACGTTATCATATCCCCCAGCTGAGTTCAAATAGCAAAAGTCACGCTACCCGAAACTAAAAACTGTTGCAATAAAGGGCAGGTAACGAGTTTGTTCAAATACGGCAAGATTATCAGTGAATACTAACGTGTCAGCAAAGTTTGCGCAATTCTTTGGGATGGCTTCATCCCTCGAGACGTTTTGTATTTTTATAATACACAGATACGTTTGTTACATGAACCAGCCATCATCATATAAAATCAGCAATGACTCAAGAGCCCATATAAAAAAAAAACATGTACGCTGTTTGTCGTTAACACCACTTTGAATTAGAACAATGGGCAACAGTAGTGATTTTATAATCGTCTAGTGTAGGAAGCCAGTTGTAATGGCAGCACAAAGGTTGGGCGACTCCACCCAAGCGCCTGTTACGCATTCGCTTTATGTGTGGACGAACTGGTTTCTGCTTGAACACGCCATTGGTCGTACAATTTATGACTTTATGTGGTCGTATTCAGTTATACGTTGCCTTGGTACACACCATAACCAAGTGTCGTAAATGTATGCAAATGTAATTACAGTTGCATACATTCTAATAAAAGAGCTACTATTTTCTGACTGCTTTCTTTTTGTCATCGTTCAAAAGGCGATTAACTACACCCTATTGCATTGTTAAAAAACGGGTATTTTTTTAGTTTTCACTTACTCGAATGAACGGTGATACTGGTAGGAACCTCCTGGTTACACCAGCCCACAGGGGATTATTGTGTCCGTCCGTCGTGGATCCAAAAATGGGTGGGGAGGGGCAGGGTGGGGAGGGGCTGGGTGGGGAAGGTGGGGAGGGGCTGGGTGGGGAGGGTGGGGAGGGGCTGGGTGGAGAGGGGAGGGTGGGGAGGGGCTGGGTGGGGAAGGTGGGGAGGGGCTGGGTGGGGAGGGGAGGGCGGGGAGGGGCTGGGTGGAGAGGGTGGGGCTGGGTTGGGGGTGGGAGGGTTGGGGCTGGGTGGGGAGGGGCTGGTCACCCCGTGGTGCCCTTATAAAACTCAACGTTTAACCTACTCACGCCGGCTTGTGCCCGCCCTCACAGTCGGGCATATTTGCGGAATACACCACGTGGTGCCGCCGTTGACCCTGGCCATTGACCGAGCAACCCAACGTTCCTACCAGCTCCCTCCGCAGGAATGTGTAATATATGCATCGGGCTTGCTTACCATATTGGTACTCGTTTGAAAAGGTTCAGTAGATCATATATCGTTCCATAATGTTTACAGAATGTAATTTAAGTTGAAAATTAGACATTATATAGAGCCCTGTGTGTTACTTTCAAATATATATAAAAGGGAAATTTGTGATTGTGTGTCTGTTCAAAATGTTTAGCATACTTCCCGACATGCAACAAACTTGACATTTGGCATGTGGGTACTTTCCAGACTGTACACCACGAAAACATAAAAATAGACTTTTGCATTTTTTGGGGGTGGGGGGGGCAATAATGGATATATTTTGCACGGCAAGTGAGCTGTGACGTCACATCTCTGTCACGGCACCCGCACATGCGGAAGCGTAACGCAGTGTGCCTGCTGATGTCACGCATCCCCCCTAACCCTCCGCGAGTAAAGTGCCATACAAATGTATTGCAGGTCTAAGGCGTTCTTCGTGCAGCGTTGGTTTCTTTTTTGAGTCGTTTACTGCGTACACATCCTGAAAGTTGTGTGTGTCTGCAGCAAGCGCGTGTATGTGTACCTATGGACCCGCGCACGTGTGTGTGGGGGGAGCAGTAGTGTAGTGGTTAGCGCGCTGCGCTATGAACCTGGCGACCCGAGTTTGATTTTTGCTCACGGCCACCAGCGGTGACGATTATTCAAACCGGTCCTGGGCCTCCCCTAGGTCGACTCAGCCTCAAACGAGTAACTGGTGTGGTGTGTGAACATCGCCACTGGGGAGCCAAAGGCGGCCGGGCGTCGTGAATCCAAGTCCCGGGCGAAGCCGGGTAGTAAAGCTAGTACTGTATATGCCAATGTTCCACATTCTTTAAAATGACAAAAGTAAATGAGCAAATGGAATGGAATTACATACATTGTGTGTATATTAGAAAGCGCCTATTATCCGCCGGTCCAATGTATCCGCGACTCTTATATTCTGCAGCAGCTGTAGGAGAGCGAAAACGCTATCATTTGTGAATCTGCGACTTTTCCCATAAGTGATTGGGGAATGATATCCTATCATATAATAAATTTCGCATTTAAGCAGGTTCATGGCAGTAAATGTAAATGACCAATCAGTTTCAAAGACAAAGCATATATTATCGGGTTTTTTTTGTTTGGATTCTGACCACATTGTGGTTAATGCAGACGTGATTCCTTGTAAAAGGTTTCAGTTTGGTGTTTTAACATCTTAACACCTGTTTTGTTGCCAGAAAAAAATGGGAAAACCTATTTTCAGTAAATGTTCTGTTATTTGTTGGTTATCCCAGATTTTCTTTAATTCAACAAAATGCCGTGTGAATAAAGCAAGTGCATGGGTACTTGCTTTGATCACACCGGACGAGACAACACGGACACACAAAGACATGAATACAGTCAAAGAGACCCAGAAACAGAGAGACATGGAGATACTTATAGTCAAGAAACACAGACAACGAAAACATACGTACATAGACATGAAGCAACAGAGAAACGTAGACAGACAAAAGAGATGCACTGCAAAAATATTCGTCACGTGAACCTTATGGCGGCACCCCGGGGTACCAAATAATACAAAATAGCCGAGGCAATTAAATATTTTATTTCTGGGACACTATTTTTTCCAGGGGTGTACTTAACTCCGCGACTGGGGTACAAATCAATCCGAACTCAGTGCTACTCCGCGATGTCGAAACGCAGCGAGGACGATTGCGCTGAAACCCTGAACGCTCGTACGCACCGTGGCGGTGCATCGTGTACAGCTCGTCGAGATGAGGCGATTGCCGCATCGCCGACCATCAACAGACTAAAAATGACTGCATCATGGACATTATGTGAGAGCCGGGGTACTATGGTGCCCCGGGGTACCGCCACAATGTTCACGTGACAAACGGATGGGTTTTTTTGAACTCTCAGAACCTGAATATAGCAACAGTTATTGCAGAACCAATTTCTTACATGATTGGTGATGACTGCGACTATCAACTCACCACACTTGAGAACCAGATTTATTCACAGGCGGCTGCCCTGTTCCAAACTCAAGGACCTCTATAGAGTCAGCTCAGTGCCCTGACCTTGAGCCAACGGCGGAAATAAATGTATGTGCTATAAAATGGTTTATAAAACTGCTTGACTAACAATGTACACTCTCTGTTGAAATATCCAGTGCTGCTCCACTGAGGTGGGATCTTTTCACAATTCACACTCACCTTGGTCACAGTTGGTGCCCGTCCATCCACGAGCACACTGACAGGAAAAGGCATTATCCAGGTTCTGGCACGTCCCATTGTTTTTACAAGGTTTGCTTAGACATTCATTGATATCTGTACAAAACATAGAGAAATGATAAATACTGCATTTTTATGATATGTTTATATTGACGCATGTTTAAAAGAACCTGATTCAAGAGGAAAATGTATCAAGATATACAGTATTGTTTTCAATAATATACTGTACTGCACAATAATTGCATGGTATGGAATGACGAATAATCATACTTAAAAAAACCATTGGAACACTACTCTGAAATAAATTATTTTATGATGCTGCATTAGAAGTGGGATACACGTACAATTAACAAAAACATCCAACACACTCGTCAATAACAACATAAATTAAGAAGAATTGTCTTGCATTCCTTCCACTAATTTAGTGTGAGCACAGAAGGGGTAGGTGGAGGAGAGAGGGGGGTGCATGTTCTAATGCAAAATAGCTGCACATTTTTTTTGGAACGAAATTGAAATTCAAATAATGAAACCCGAATCATTTGCCTGTTGTGTTTGGTCGTGTTGTTACATACGTGAATAGCTATATATGAATCATGTTCAGTGGACTATATTTATTGTCGAGCACAATTGGGCTCTGTGATTTGTGAAATATGCCTTTGTGTCTCAAGGATGGACATATGTGCTACGTTACGCTAATGTATTTTCCAGAATATAAAATGTACATGTCGCATTTGTAGGTTTATTTAATTATTCAGTCCAGTGCAATAATATTTGTAAATTTTGTTTATTCATTATTATTTAAAAAATGTATTTACGAGAAATGTAATTCACATATAAGGGTAAATGTTAATAATGAACAGCTCAATAACGCAGACGTAGTGTAGGCGTTTGCCTACGAGGCGGCTTTGTTTGGTCAAATAGCAACAGCTGAGAATTGAAGAATCAATTGCCTTTCAAAAATGTTTGTATAGTGTGGACCGGTTTTGTAAATATTGACATGAAAATCAGTGAGCTAAATGGAATTGACTGAAAAATGCATTCATTGAATACATTCCATAAAAGCTGTGAAACCTGCTTTATCCAACACGTAATGCAGTTTACAGTAGCGCACTCACATACCTACACATCCGTGAATGTTAGTGGAGTTCACTTCAAACCCGGGGAAGCAAGAACAAATGTAGCTTCCAACAGTGTTGACACAGTCTTGCTCACACCGTTGAGGCAGTGTCGCACATTCATTGATGTCTACATAATAAGTGAAAAACAATGAGGGAGCATTTACATATAAAATCAAAGTAATAATGGCACACGAGTTTTATACACATTCACTTTCTCAGGTCAACTGAGGTAGTGATTTTAAAAATGTATTATAAAGCAAAGAACCGATAGCAAAATAAAAAAGTGGGTTAACTTAGTAAAACATATTACAAGCTATCTTACTTGCAAAATCATTGAAGTTGGACATTTTTGAAAGTCTTGTTTGCTAGGGTATTCCATACAATTAGACATGTAAAGCAACGTGTTTTGACATCGGTTTAAACAGTTATCTTTCTGTTTTTTTTAATTCGTATTCATCCGGACAGCTGTCAAACATTTGAGGTTACTTAAATACTATAGCCCTACATGGTTGGACAAAAGCTAATTTATGTTCAACAACCACAACAATAGTCAACATGTATAGCATTGAACCTTGCTCTCTGTTTTGTAAGAGATGTTAAACTTAATAATCTCTTGCGCTCCTGGCATTTCATAACAGTGGTTGTCCTACTGTTTTTTTTTTGGTAAAGTCACGTAGATAAAACAAAATAAAAAAGAAAACAACTAAATCAAATCACGACGTTTCGGAGGCAACACAAGCTTCCGTCTTCAGGTGGAACAGTCACAGCAAGAGAGCTGCATCAAGTGGTGAGCTCTGAGACCCTCGAGCTTATATACAGGTTAAGGTGGGGGGGGGGGGCCAAGCAGGGAACGACGACGAGGCTAAGTTAATCCGTCTTTTGCTATGTTGAGGGTTCGGGGGAAGCGGTGGTTCACTGCACGGGGGCAATGAAAAATGGTAAAAAAAAAGGCTGTGCGCTTATAAGGTAGCTGAAGTTTTTACTTGGTTTATGACATCTTTCCAGTGGTTGCTTAATTTAAAACCATCCTCTCGGTTGAAGTTGTGTCTATGTTTGTAGATCTGGATTCATTGCCCCCGTGCAGTGAACCACCGCTTCCCCCGAACCCTCAACATAACAAAAGACGGATTAACTTAGCCTTGTCGGCGTTCCCTGCTTGGCTCCTCCCCCCCCCACCTTAACCTGTATATAAGCTCGAGGGTCTCAGAGCTCACCACTTGATGCAGCTCCCTTGCTGTGACTTCCACCTGAAGACGGAAGCTTGTGTTGCCTCCGAAACATCGTGATTTGATTTAGTTGTTTTCTTTTATTTTTATTTTGTTTTATCTACGTGACTTTACCGAAGAAAACAAAGAGTATGAATCCTTGCAGTCACGAAAGCTTCAAATCTAGAAGTGGTTGTCCTGCTTTGCACCAATCACGGAATGTTTTCAGTTCAGTTTTCATTCATTAGGTATAACCCTGTGAGCCATGTGGCTCTTAACTCGGGTGCAACCGCAACAAACTAAAACATGAACAAGAGACATCTTAAAGTGACTACACGCAACAGAAAAATCCAGAAAAAATAGCAACGTCTTCCAGAAAAAATACCGTATTTCAACGCTGTGTGCAAAAATCCCAGCGGGATGCAAGTCAAACAATAACAACCATAAGATAATTTAGATTAAAGTTATCAGGCTAACTCTGTACTACAACAAACAAACATGGCTAAACCAAAACGTTTTAAAAATCACCAAAATAGAGCTATAAAAACAATCATAGGAACTGTGATTTAAATTTAACAATAAACGATATACATAACATGTATGACCAAACTTTGCAGCCATAGCTGGCTGCATGAGTCACTCCATAACAGCAGGAGTATCAGTATCAAAAAATGGCAATACACCTTTAAAGATCAGCACAATATAATAAAAACTCAAGATCATACTTTGCAGCGGTCATCCGGAACGATACATTTGATTTCAGGCCATTCTGAATAGCAGTGGCAGCTAGGGGTGTACAACTCCTCTAGAGCAGTTTTGAGTGAAGATCTCATAGGTAGTGATTCAAGTTGCAGTTTATTGGCGATAGCATTCCAGACCCTGGGGGCATCAATAGAAAAGGCCCTTCCTCCAGTATTTGTACGGCAATAAGGAATGTGAAGCTGGTAAATGAGCGAAGACCTTAGGTCACATTTGTTCTTCGAAACAGTGAGGAGATCCAGCAGGTAGTCTGCTGATTTTTTTCTAATATGAACACCCCACACCTCAAGACCCCCACCTCCAATCAGCATGGTTGACTATGTATGGTGCGAAATAAGTTCAACATACGCTGTACATATATACAAGATGGATACCACCTTGCACTTATTTGAGTAGGAGGTGAAACCAATTAACTTTGTATGATGCGAAGACATGTGTGTGCCACACAACATGTATTTGCATTATACAAATACAAATTCAGTTCGGAATACAGTTAACCGCGACAAAGTATAATTGTAAATGGATTGGCATCTCCTGTCTGCTATGCCGGTCAGCCCTGAAATGTATTGCTCATGCTGCTGCTGGTGAAAGGGCATACACGAGAGGAAGCACTAGAAAACACTCTCAAGGATATTTGGCCTACTCTTCCATACCGGCTCGACATTTTAGAAATTATGGGAGTACCCACACTTTAACTCCACCACATGTGATCTGCTGATCGACGAACTGTGGTGTATCCATTTATACTGCTGGATGGACAGGGGTGGGGATACTTAATAAACTTGCCCTGATGTTTAGACTGCTGTGCCAGGAGATTGAACCGGCAATACACGTGACGCGATAAAAAAAAAATTGCCTTGAAATGTGTGGTTTTGGCATTTAACATGTTTAGGTTTATGGTAGTTTTATGGAGGATGAACGAAAATGTGGCTGTTTGGATTGCCCCACGGATTACAGGGATTTACAGATTATTGGATTTTCGTTGTATATTTAATGTTTGTATATGTAACTTTTCTGATTATTTTATATCATGTTCAATATGGAGCTGGCATTTTTACAGTCTTGCTAATTTTTCGAAAAAAAATCACGATATGTTTTTTATTCGAATTCTCTTTTTAAAAACATTATCCACGTCCCGCTTACATTTTGATGAATTCTTAACTGGTGAACTAAACTTTAAATATCTGTGCTAAACACACCGGTATAAGATTGCAGGCTCTTTATCAAGTACAGCCATGTGTACAGATATGTTAATATTAAACTAATTTTTTTTTACCAGGTAACGCCCACTGAGCTATATAGCTCTTCTTCAGAAGCGACCTGGCAACAAATCATGTGTACATTTAGAGCTGCCAAATACTCGAAACGCATGTTTCTAAATATAGAGGAAAAAACCGGAGGACCCCGTGAAAAATCCATGCGACCACAGGGACAATACGGAAAGTCCATATATACAGGCCTCAGGGTTGGGTTCGAACCCACGACCTTCTCTAAACCAGGCAAGGGAGGTAACATCTCGCCACTGTGGCACACCTCATATGATACAGGATTTCAATGACTTCACTAGGCTTTGCAAAACGTTTAAAAAAGGTTACGTAAGAGCATTTCCTCGTGCAATATTTACCGAAGCAGTTGGGTTGACCTTCATGTAGTTCGAATCCTGTATTGCATTGGCAGGTGGAGTTTTTTGTGCTGGGATCAATGAAGCACATTCCATTGGTGCAAGGCAGAGAACAGGGTGTGTTAGCTGCAGTAAAAATGAAACAAGAATACATACACAATTAAACATTTACATCATACAAGTCTATAAATCCTGTTTTACCTATAAACTTAAGTTCATGAAGCAAATTGAAATGTAAAATTTATGTTTGTGCAATACAATATTCACATTAGGCTTCCTAGCATTACTTTTATTTGACATCCTCATTCTTGTACCCTTCTACTTTTGTACGATATACTGGAAATAAGCTACAGGGCCCGAGTAATGTACCTATTATGGCTATTATTCATTCTGCCACTTTTGGTGGAGTGAGGGCCATTACATGAGAAAAATTTCTGTCATTCCACCATTTGAAATTTATTTATGATGGATACTTTAGAGAAATGCACCTGTATCTGCCACTAATGCATTTCACAATTGCAGAATGATCCAAAGTGGGCTTGGTTGGGTTGGGGTAATGGTGGAAGCAATTATGGCATAAAGTTTCTGCTTCTATGTGTAAACTCTGCATCGTTGTGTGGAATGATGTAATTCTCACTCGGTGAAAATGGGTTAAGAATGGAATGCTGAGAGCTTTAACGAAGCCCATTCTCTATAAATTCGAGTGCAACTGTCGCTATATAATTCCGTGGAATATGGATAGCAAGATTATTATATAAAGAAGGCGTGTGATGTAATGGTGGATTAAAAATTTGTGCAGTACCTGGAGTAGTTGTTGTGGTAGAAATCTTAGTGGTCGGAGATGTGATTGGTGATGTTGACAATGGAGACGTTGTTGCTGTTGTTGAGACAGATTCAGTGCTCGAAGTTGTCGATTCTGAGGTAATTGTGGATGGTGAAACAGTTGTAGTGTCTGAAATAGGTGTTGTGGAAGAAAACGTTGCAGTCGGAGATGTGAACGGTTTTGTTGACAATGGAGACGTTGTTGCTGCTGTTGATACAGATTGAGTGCTTGAAGTTGTCGATCCTGAGGTAATGGTAGATGGGGAAAAAGTTGTAGTGTCTGACATAGGTGTTGTGAAAGAAAACGTTGTAGTAGGAGATGTGAATGCTGTGGTTGACAATGGAGACGTTGCTGCCGTTGAGCTAGATTCAGTGCTTGAAGTTGTCGATTCTGAGGTAATGGTGGATGGAGAAATAATTGTAGTGTCTGAAATAGCTGTTGTCGAAGAAAACGGTGATGTTCGTGATGTGAATAATGTTGTTGCCAATGGAGAAGTTGCACCTGATGTTGACATCGTTTCTATATTGGAAGTTCTTGCAGTCGCTGATGTAAATGGTGTTGATGACAATGGAGAAGTTGCTGCTGCTGTTGAGACAGATTCAGTGCTCGAAGTTGTCGCTTCTGAGGTAATGGTGGATGGAGAAATAGTTGTAGTGTCTGAAATAGGTGTTGTTGAAGACAACGGTGATGTTGCTGATATGAATGATGTTGTTGACAATGGAGATGTTGCTGCTGTTGAAATCGTTTCAGTACTTGAAGTTGTTGCTTCTGAGGTAATGGTGGATGGAGAACTAGTTGTAGTGTCTGAAATAGGTGTTGTGGAAGAAAACGTTGCAGTCGGAGATGTGAATGGTGTGGTTGACAATGGAGACGTTGTTGCTGCTGTTGAGACAGATTCAGTGCTCGAAGTTGTCGATTCTGAGGTAATTGTGGATGGTGAAACAGTTGTAGTGTCTGACATAGGTGTTGTGGAAGAAAACGTTGTAGTAGGAGATGTGAATGGTGTTGTTGACAATGGAGATGTCGCTCCTGATGTTGCCACCGTTAGTGTACTGGAAGTTGTTGCAGTCGCTGATGTAAATGGTGTTGTTGATAGTGGAGAAGTTGCTGCTGTTGAGACAGATTCAGTGCTTGAAGTTGTCGATTCTGAGGTAATGGTGGATGGAGAAATAGTTGTAGTGTCTGAAATAGTTGTTGTTGAAGAAAACGGTGATGTTGGTGATGTGAATAATGTTGTTGACAATGGAGATGTTGCGGCTGTTGAAATCGTTTCAATACTTGAAGTTGTTGCTTCTGAGGTAATGGTGGATATGGAAATCGTTGCAGTGTCTGCCGTAGGTGTTGTCGAAGAAAACGGCGCTGTTGGTGATGTTATTGATGTTGTCGACAATGGAGATGTCGCTCCTGATGTTGCCACCGTTAGTATACTGGAAGTTGTTGAAGTCGCTGATGTAAATAGTGTTGTTGACAATGGAGAAGTTGCTGCTGCTGTTGAGACAGATTCAGTGCTTGAACTAGTCGATTCTGAGGTAATGGTGGATGGATAAATAATTGTAGTGTCTGAAATAGCTGTTGTCGAAGAAAACCGTGATGTTGGTGATGTGAATAATGTTGTTGACAATGGAGGAGTTGCACCTGATGTTGACATCGTTTCTATATTGGAAGTTCTTGCAGTCGCTGATGTAAATGGTGTTGATGACAATGGAGAAGTTGTTGCTGCTGTTGAGACAGATTCAGTGCTTGAAGTTGTCGATTCTGAGGTAATGGTGGATGGAGAAATAGTTGTAGTGTCTAAAATAGGTGTGGTGGAAGAAAACGTTGCAGTCGGAGATGTGAATGATGTTGTTGACAATGGAGACGTTGTTGCTGTTGTTGAGACAAATTCAGTGCTCGAAGTTGTCGATTCTGAGGTAATTGTGGATGGTGAAACAGTTGTAGTGTCTGACATAGGTGTTGTAGAAGAAAACGTTGTAGTAGGAGATGTGAATGGTGTTGTTGACAATGGAGATGTCGCTCCTGATGTTGCCACCGTTAGTGTACTGGAAGTTGTTGCAGTCGCTGATGTAAATGGTGTTGTTGATAGTGGAGAAGTTGCTCCTGTTGAGACAGTTTCAGTGCTTGAAGTTGTCGATTCTGAGGTAATGGTGGATGGAGAAATAGTTGTAGTGTCTGAAATAGGTGTGGTGGAAGACAACAGTGATGTTGGTGATGTGAATGATGTTGTTGACAATGGAGATGTTGCGGCTGTTGAAATCGTTTCAGTATTTGAAGTTGTTGCTTCTGAGGTAACGGTGGATGTGGAAATCGTTGCAGTGTCTGCCGTAGGTGTTGTCGAAGAAAACGGCGCTGTTGGTGATGTCATTGATGTTGTTGACAATGGAGTAGTTGCACCTGATGTTGACATCGTTTCTATATTGGAAGTTCTTGCAGTCGCTGATGTAAATGGTGTTGATGACATTGGAGAAGTTGCTGCTGCTGTTGAGACAGATTCAGTGCTCGAAGTTGTCGATTCTGAGGTAATGGTGGATGGAGAAATAGTTGTAGTGTCTGAAATAGCTGTTGTCGAAGAAAACCGTGATGTTGGTGATGTGAATAATGTTGTTGACAATGGAGAAGTTGCACCTGATGTTGACATCGTTTCTATATTGGAAGTTCTTGCAGTCGCTGATGTAAATGGTGTTGATGACAATGGAGAAGTTGTTGCTGCTGTTGAGACAGATTCAGTGCTTGAAGTTGTCGATTCTGAGGTAATGGTGGATGGAGAAATAGTTGTAGTGTCTGCCGTAGGTGTTGATGAAGACAACGGTGATGTTGGTGATATGAATGATGTTGTTGACAATGGAGATGTTGCTGCTGTTGAAATCGTTTCAGTACTTGAAGTTGTAGCTTCTGAGGTAATGGTGGATGGAGAAATAGTTGTAGTGTCTGAAATAGGTGTGGTGGAAGAAAACGTTGCAGTCGGAGATGTGAATGGTGTTGTTGACAATGGAGACGTTGTTGCTGTTGTTGAGACAGATTCAGTGCTCGAAGTTGTCGATTCTGAGGTAATTGTGGATGGTGAAACAGTTGTAGTGTCTGACATAGGTGTTGTGGAAGAAAACGTTGTAGTAGGAGATGTGAATGGTGTTGTTGACAATGGAGATGTCGCTCCTGATGTTGCCACCGTTAGTGTACTGGAAGTTGTGGCAGTCGCTGATGTAAATGGTGTTGTTGATAGTGGAGAAGTTGCTGCTGTTGAGACAGTTTCAGTGCTTGAAGTTGTCGATTCTGAGGTAATGGTGGATGGAGAAATAGTTGTAGTGTCTGAAATAGGTGTGGTGGAAGACAACAGTGATGTTGGTGATGTGAATGATATTGTTGACAATGGAGATGTTGCGGCTGTTGAAATCGTTTCAGTATTTGAAGTTGTTGCTTCTGAGGTAACGGTGGATGTGGAAATCGTTGCAGTGTCTGCCGTAGGTGTTGTCGAAGAAAACGGCGCTGTTGGTGATGTCATTGATGTTGTTGACAATGGAGAAGTTGCACCTGATGTTGACATCGTTTCTATATTGGAAGTTCTTGCAGTCGCTGATGTAAATAGTGTTGTTGACAATGGAGAAGTTGCTGCTGCTGTTGAGACAGATTCAGTGCTCGAAGTTGTCGATTCTGAGGTAATGGTGGATGGAGAAATAATTGTAGTGTCTGAAATAGCTGTTGTCGAAGAAAACCGTGATGTTGGTGATGTGAATAATGTCGTTGACAATGGAGAAGTTGCACCTGATGTTGACATCGTTTCTATATTGGAAGTTCTTGCAGTCGCTGATGTAAATGGTGTTGATAACAATGGAGAAGTTGTTGCTGCTGTTGAGACAGATTCAGTGCTTGAAGTTGTCGATTCTGAGGTAATGGTGGATGGAGAAATAGTTGCAGTGTCTGCAGTAGGTGTTGTTGAAGACAACGGTGATGTTGGTGATATGAATGATGTTGTTGACAATGGAGAAGTTGCTGCTGTTGAAATCGTTTCAGTACTTGAAGTTGTAGCTTCTGAGGTAATGGTGGATGGAGAAATAGTTGTAGTGTCTGAAATAGGTGTGGTGGAAGAAAACGTTGCAGTCGGAGATGTGAATGGTGTTGTTGACAATGGAGACGTTGTTGCTGTTGTTGAGACAGATTCAGTGCTCGAAGTTGTCGATTCTGAGGTAATTGTGGATGGAGAAATAGTTGTAGTGTCTGAAATAGGTGTGGTGGAAGACAACAGTGATGTTGGTGATGTGAATGATGTTGTTGACAATGGAGATGTTGCTGCTGTTGAAATCGTTTCAGTATTTGAAGTTGTTGCTTCTGAGGTAACGGTGGATGTGGAAATCGTTGCAGTGTCTGCCGTAGGTGTTGTCGAAGAAAGCGGCGCTGTTGGTGATGTCATTGATGTTGTTGACAATGGAGAAGTTGCACCTGATGTTGACATCGTTTCTATATTGGAAGTTCTTGCAGTCGCTGATGTAAATGGTGTTGATGACATTGGAGAAGTTGCTGCTGCTGTTGAGACAGATTCAGTGCTCGAAGTTGTCGATTCTGAGGTAATGGTGGATGGAGAAATAATTGTAGTGTCTGAAATAGCTGTTGTCGAAGAAAACCGTGATGTTGGTGATGTGAATAATGTTGTTGACAATGGAGAAGTTGCACCTGATGTTGACATCGTTTCTATATTGGAAGTTCTTGCAGTCGCTGATATAAATGGTGTTGATGACAATGGAGAAGTTGTTGCTGCTGTTGAGACAGATTCTGTGCTTGAAGTTGTCGATTCTGAGGTAATGGTGGATGGAGAAATAGTTGTAGTGTCTGACGTAGTTGTTGTTGAAGACAACGGTGATGTTGGTGATATGAATGATGTTGTTGACAATGGAGATGTTGCTGCTGTTGAAATCGTTTCAGTACTTGAAGTTGTAGCTTCTGAGGTAATGGTGGATGGAGAAATAGTTGTAGTGTCTGAAATAGGTGTGGTGGAAGAAAACGTTGCAGTCGGAGATGTGAATGGTGTTGTTGACAATGGAGACGTTGTTGCTGTTGTTGAGACAGATTCAGTACTCGAAGTTGTCGATTCTGAGGTAATTGTGGATGGTGAAACAGTTGTAGTGTCTGACATAGGTGTTGTGGAAGAAAACGTCGTAGTAGGAGATGTGAATGGTGTTGTTGACAATGGAGATGTCGCTCCTGATGTTGCCACCGTTAGTGTACTGGAAGTTGTTGCAGTCGCTGATGTAAATGGTGTTGTTGATAGTGGAGAAGTTGCTGCTGTTGAGACAGTTTCAGTGCTTGAAGTTGTCGATTCTGAGGTAATGGTGGATGGAGAAATAGTTGTAGTGTCTGAAATAGGTGTGGTGGAAGACAACAGTGATGTTGGTGATGTGAATGATGTTGTTGACAATGGAGATGTTGCGGCTGTTGAAATCGTTTCAGTATTTGAAGTTGTTGCTTCTGAGGTAACGGTGGATGTGGAAATCGTTGCAGTGTCTGCCAGAGGTGTTGTCGAAGAAAACGGCGCTATTGGTGATGTCATTGATGTTGTTGACAATGGAGAAGTTGCACCTGATGTTGACATCGTTTCTATATTGGAAGTTCTTGCAGTCGCTGATGTAAATGGTGTTGATGACAATGGGGAAGTTGTTGCTGCTGTTGAAACAGATTCAGTGCTTGAAGTTGTCGATTCTGAGGTAATGGTGGATGGAGAAATAGTTGTAGTGTCTGAAAGAGTTGTTGTCGAAGAAAACGGTGATGTTGGTGATATGAATGATGTTGTTGACAATGGAGATGTTGCTGCTGTTGAAATCGTTTCAGTACTTGAAGTTGTAGCTTCTGAGGTAATGGTGGATGGAGAAATAGTTGTAGTGTCTGAAATAGGTGTGGTGGAAGAAAACGTTGCAGTCGGAGATGTGAATGGTGTTGTTGACAATGGAGACGTTGTTGCTGTTGTTGAGACAGATTCAGTGCTCGAAGTTGTCACTTCTGAGGTAATTGTGGATGGTGAAACAGTTGTAGTGTCTGACATAGGTGTTGTGGAAGAAAACGTTGTAGTAGAAGATGTGAATGGTGTTGTTGACAATGGAGATGTCGCTCCTGATGTTGCCACCGTTAGTGTACTGGAAGTTGTTGCAGTCGCTGATGTAAATGGTGTTGTTGATAGTGGAGAAGTTGCTGCTGTTGAGACAGTTTCAGTGCTTGAAGTTGTCGATTCTGAGGTAATGGTGGATGGAGAAATAGTTGTAGTGTCTGAAATAGGTGTGGTGGAAGACAACAGTGATGTTGGTGATGTGAATGATGTTGTTGACAATGGAGATGTTGCGGCTGTTGAAATCGTTTCAGTATTTGAAGTTGTTGCTTCTGAGGTAACGGTGGATGTGGAAATCGTTGCAGTGTCTGCCAGAGGTGTTGTCGAAGAAAACGGCGCTATTGGTGATGTCATTGATGTTTTTGACAATGGAGAAGTTGCACCTGATGTTGACATCGTTTCTATATTGGAAGTTCTTGCAGTCGCTGATGTAAATGGTGTTGATGACAATGGGGAAGTTGTTGCTGCTGTTGAAACAGATTCAGTGCTTGAAGTTGTCGATTCTGAGGTAATGGTGGATGGAGAAATAGTTGTAGTGTCTGAAAGAGTTGTTGTCGAAGAAAACGGTGATGTTGGTGATATGAATGATGTTGTTGACAATGGAGATGTTGCTGCTGTTGAAATCGTTTCAGTACTTGAAGTTGTAGCTTCTGAGGTAATGGTGGATGGAGAAATAGTTGTAGTGTCTGAAATAGGTGTGGTGGAAGAAAACGTTGCAGTCGGAGATGTGAATGGTGTTGTTGACAATGGAGACGTTGTTGCTGTTGTTGAGACAGATTCAGTGCTCGAAGTTGTCACTTCTGAGGTAATTGTGGATGGTGAAACAGTTGTAGTGTCTGACATAGGTGTTTTGGAAGAAAACGTTGTAGTAGGAGATGTGAATGGTGTTGTTGACAATGGAGATGTCGCTCCTGATGTTACCACCGTTAGTGTACTGGAAGTTGTTGCAGTCGCTGATGTAAATGGTGTTGTTGATAGTGGAGAAGTTGCTGCTGTTGAGACAGTTTCAGTGCTTGAAGTTGTCGATTCTGAGGTAATGGTGGATGGAGAAATAGTTGTAGTGTCTGAAATAGGTGTGGTGGAAGACAACAGTGATGTTGGTGATGTGAATAATGATGTTGTTGACAATGGAGATGTTGCGGCTGTTGAAATCGTTTCAGTATTTGAAGTTGTTGCTTCTGAGGTAACGGTGGATGTGGAAATCGTTGCAGTGTCTGCCGTAGGTGTTGTCGAAGAAAACGGCGCTGTTGGTGATGTTGTCGACAATGGAGACGTTGTTGCTGTTGTTGAGACAGATTCAGTGCTCGAAGTTGTCGATTCTGAGATAATTGTGGATGGTGAAACAGTTGTAGTGTCTGACATAGGTGTTGTGGAAGAAAACGTTGTAGTAGGAGATGTGAATGGTGTTGTTGACAATGGAGATGTCGCTCCTGATGTTGCCACCGTTAGTGTACTGGAAGTTGTTGCAGTCGCTGATGTAAATGGTGTTCTTGATAGTCGAGAAGTTGCTGCTGTTGAGACAGTTTCAGTGCTTGAAGTTGTCGATTCTGAGGTAATGGTGGATGGAGAAATAGTTGTAGTGTCTGAAATAGGTGTGGTGGAAGAAAACGTTGCAGTCGGAGATGTGAATGGTGTTGTTGACAATGGAGACGTTGTTGCTGTTGTTGAGACAGATTCAGTGCTCGAAGTTGTCGATTCTGAGGTAATTGTGGATGGTGAAACAGTTGTAGTGTCTGACATAGGTGTTGTGGAAGAAAACGTTGTAGTAGGAGATGTGAATGGTGTTGTTGACAATGGAGATGTCGCTCCTGATGTTGCCACCGTTAGTATACTGGAAGTTGTTGAAGTCGCTGATGTAAATGGTGTTGATGACATTGGAGAAGTTGCTCCTGCTGTTGAGACAGATTCAGTTCTCGAAGTTGTCGATTCTGAGGTAATGGTGGATGGAGAAATAGTTGTAGTGTCTGAAATAGCTGTTGTCGAAGAAATCCGTGATGTTGGTGATGTGAATGATGTTGTTGACAATGGAGATGTTGCGGCTGTTGAAATCGTTTCAATACTTGAAGTTGTTGCTTCTGAGGTAATGGTGGATGTGGAAATCGTTGTAGTGTCTGCCGTAGGTGTTGTCGAAGAAAACGGCGCTGTTGGTGATGTCATTGATGTTGTTGACAATGGAGAAGTTGCACCTGATGTTGACATCGTTTCTATATTGGAAGTTCTTGCAGTCCCTGATGTAAATGGTGTTGATGACATTGGAGAAGTTGCTGCTGCGGTTGAGACAGATTCAGTGCTCGAAGTTGTCGATTCTGAGGTAATGGTGGATGGAGAAATAATTGTAGTGTCTGAAATAGCTATTGTCGAAGAAAACCGTGATGTTGGTGATGTGAATAATGTTGTTGACAATGGAGAAGTTGCACCTGATGTTGACATCGTTTCTATATTGGAAGTTCTTGCAGTCGCTGATGTAAATGGTGTTGATGACAATGGAGAAGTTGTTGGTGCTGTTGAGACAGATTCATTGCTTGAAGTTGTCGATTCTGAGGTAATGGTGGATGGAGAAATAGTTGTAGTGTCTGCCGTAGGTGTTGTTGAAGACAACGGTGATGTTGGTGATATGAATGATGTTGTTGACAATGGAGATGTTGCTGCTGTTGAAATCGTTTCAGTACTTGAAGTTGTAGCTTCTGAGGTAATGGTGGATGGAGAAATAGTTGTAGTGTCTGAAATAGGTGTGGTGGAAGAAAACGTTGCAGTCGGAGATGTGAATGGTGTTGTTGACAATGGAGAAGTTGCTCCTGCTGTTGAGACAGATTCAGTACTCGAAGTTGTCGATTCTGAGGTAATTGTGGATGGTGAAACAGTTGTAGTGTCTGACATAGGTGTTGTGGAAGAAAACGTTGTAGTAGGAGATGTGAATGGTGTTGTTGACAATGGAGATGTCGCTCCTGATGTTGCCACCGTTAGTGTACTGGAAGTTGTTGCAGTCGCTGATGTAAATGGTGTTGTTGATAGTGGAGAAGTTGCTGCTGTTGAGACAGTTTCAGTGCTTAAAGTTGTCGATTCTGAGGTAATGGTGGATGGAGAAATAGTTGTAGTGTCTGCCGTAGGTGTTGTCGAAGAAAACGGTGATGTTGGTGATGTGAATAATGTTGTTGACAATGGAGATGTTGTGGCTGTTGAAATCGTTTCAATACTTGAAGTTGTTGCTTCTGAGGTAACGGTGGATGTGGAAATCGTTGCAGTGTCTGCCGGAGTTGTTGTCGAAGAAAACGGCGCTGTTGGTGATGTCATTGATGTTGTTGACAATGGAGAAGTTGCACCTGATGTTGACATCGTTTCTATATTGGAAGTTCTTGCAGTCGCTGATGTAAATGGTGTTGATGACAATGGAGAAGTTGTTGCTGCTGTTGAGACAGATTCAGTGCTTGAAGTTGTCGATTCTGAGGTAATGGTGGATGGAGAAATAGTTGTAGTGTCTGAAATAGTTGTTGTCGAAGAAAACGGTGATGTTGGTGATATGAATGATGTTGTTGACAATGGAGATGTTGCTGCTGTTGAAATCGTTTCAGTACTTGAAGTTGTAGCTTCTGAGGTAATGGTGGATGGAGAAATAGTTGTAGTGTCTGAAATAGGTGTGGTGGAAGAAAACGTTGCAGTCGGAGATGTGAATGGTGTTGTTGACAATGGAGACGTTGTTGCTGTTGTTGAGACAGATTCAGTGCTCGAAGTTGTCACTTCTGAGGTAATTGTGGATGGTGAAACAGTTGTAGTGTCTGACATAGGTGTTGTGGAAGAAAACGTTATAGTAGGAGATGTGAATGGTGTTGTTGACAATGGAGATGTCGCTCCTGATGTTACCACCGTTAGTGTACTGGAAGTTGTTGCAGTCGCTGATGTAAATGGTGTTGTTGATAGTGGAGAAGTTGCTGCTGTTGAGACATTTTCAGTGCTTGAAGTTGTCGATTCTGAGGTAATGGTGGATGGAGAAATAGTTGTAGTGTCTGAAATAGGTGTGGTGGAAGACAACAGTGATGTTGGTGATGTGAATAATGATGTTGTTGACAATGGAGATGTTGCGGCTGTTGAAATCGTTTCAGTATTTGAAGTTGTTGCTTCTGAGGTAACGGTGGATGTGGAAATCGTTGCAGTGTCTGCCGTAGGTGTTGTCGAAGAAAACGGCTCTGTGGGTGATGTTGTCGACATTGGAGATGTCGCTCCTGATGTTGCCACCGTTAGTATACTGGAAGTTATTGAAGTCGCTGATGTAAATGCTGTTGATGACATTGGAGAAGTTGCTGCTGCTGTTGAGACAGATTCAGTGCTCGAAGTTGTCGATTCTGAGGTAATGGTGGATGGAGAAATAATTGTAGTGTCTGAAATAGCTGTTGTCGAAGAAAACCGTGATGTTGGTGATGTGAATGATGTTGTTGACAATGGAGATGTTGCGGCTGTTGAAATCGTTTCAATACTTGAAGTTGTTGCTTCTGAGGTAATGGTGGATGTGGAAATCGTTGCAGTGTCTGCCGTAGGTGTTGTCGAAGAAAACGGCGCTGTTGGTGATATCATTGATGTTGTTGACAATGGAGAAGTTGCACCTGATGTTGACATTGTTTCTATATTGGAAGTTCTTGCAGTCGCTGATGTAAATGGTGTTGATGACAATGGAGAAGTTGTTGCTGCTGTTGAGACAGATTCAGTGCTTGAAGTTGTCGATTCTGAGGTAATGGTGGATGGAGAAATAGTTGTAGTGTCTGCCGTAGGTGTTGTTGAAGACAACGGTGATGTTGGTGATATGAATGATGTTGTTGACAATGGAGATGTTGCTGCTGTTGAAATCGTTTCAGTACTTGAAGTTGTAGCTTCTGAGGTAATGGTGGATGGAGAAATAGTTGTAGTGTCTGAAATAGGTGTGGTGGAAGAAAACGTTGCAGTCGGAGATGTGAATGGTGTTGTTGACAATGGAGACGTTGTTGCTGTTGTTGAGACAGATTCAGTGCTCGAAGTTGTCGATTCTGAGGTAATTGTGGATGGTGAAACAGTTGTAGTGTCTGACATAGGTGTTGTGGAAGAAAACGTTGTAGTAGGAGATGTGAATGGTGTTGTTGACAATGGAGATGTCGCTCCTGATGTTGCCACCGTTAGTGTACTTGAAGTTGTTGCAGTCGCTGATGTAAATGGTGTTGTTGATAGTGGAGAAGTTGCTGCTGTTGAGACAGTTTCAGTGCTTGAAGTTGTCGATTCTGAGGTAATGGTGGATGGAGAAATAGTTGTAGTGTCTGCCGTAGGTGTTGTCGAAGAAAACGGTGATGTTGATGATGTGAATAATGTTGTTGACAATGGAGATGTTGCGGCTGTTGAAATCGTTTCAATACTTGAAGTTGTTGCTTCTGAGGTAATGGTGGATGTGGAAATCGTTGCAGTGTCTGCCGTAGGTGTTGTCGAAGAAAACGGCGCTGTTGGTGATGTTGTCGACAATGGAGATGTCGCTCCTGATGTTGGCACCGTTAGTATACTGGAAGTTGTTGAAGTCGCTGATGTAAATGGTGTTGATGACGTTGGAGAAGTTGCTGCTGCTGTTGAGACAGATTCAGTGCTGGAAGTTGTCGATTCTGAGGTAATGGTGGATGGAGAAATAGTTGTAGTGTCTGCCGTAGGTGTTGTTGAAGACAACGGTGATGTTGGTGATATGAATGATGTTGTTGAGAATGGAGATGTTGCTGCTGTTGAAATCGTTTCAGTACTTGAAGTTGTAGCATCTGAGGTAATGGTGGATGGAGAAATAGTTGTAGTGTCTGAAATAGGTGTGGTGGAAGAAAACGTTGCAGTCGGAGATGTGAATGGTGTTGTTGACAATGGAGATGTCGCTCCTGATGTTGCCACCGTTAGTGTACTGGAAGTTGTTGCAGTCGCTGATGTAAATGGTGTTGTTGATAGTGGTGAAGTTGCTGCTGTTGAGACAGTTTCAGTGCTTGAAGTTGTCGATTCTGAGGTAATGGTGGATGGAGAAATAGTTGTAGTGTCTGAAATAGGTGTGGTGGAAGACAACAGTGATGTTGGTGATGTGAATGATGTTGTTGATAATGGAGATGTTGCGGCTGTTGAAATCGTTTCAGTATTTGAAGTTGTTGCTTCTGAGGTAACGGTGGATGTGGAAATCGTTGCAGTGTCTGCCGTAGGTGTTGTCGAAGAAAACGGCGCTGTTGGTGATGTCATTGATGTTGTTGACAATGGAGAAGTTGCACCTGATGTTGACATCGTTTCTATAGTTCTTGCAGTCGCTGATGTAAATGGTGTTGATGACGTTGGAGAAGTTGCTGCTGCTGTTGAGACAGATTCAGTGCTTGAAGTTGTCGATTCTGAGGTAATGGTGGATGGAGAAATAGTTGTAGTGTCTGAAATAGGTGTGGTGGAAGAAAACGTTGCAGTCGGAGATGTGAATGGTGTTGTTGACAATGGAGACGTTGTTGCTGTTGTTGAGACAGATTCAGTGCTCGAAGTTGTCGATTCTGAGGTAATTGTGGATGGTGAAACAGTTGTAGTGTCTGACATAGGTGTTGTGGAAGAAAACGTTGTAGTAGGAGATGTAAATGGTGTTGTTGACAATGGAGATGTTGCTGCTGTTGAAATCGTTTCAGTACTTGAAGTTGTAGCTTCTGAGGTAATGGTGGATGGAGAAATAGTTGTAGTGTCTGAAATAGGTGTGGTGGAAGAAAACGTTGCAGTCGGTGATGTGAATGGTGTTGTTGACAATGGAGACGTTGTTGCTGTTGTTGAGACAGATTCAGTGCTCGAAGTTGTCGATTCTGAGGTAATTGTGGATGGTGAAACAGTTGTAGTGTCTGACATAGGTGTTGTGGAAGAAAACGTTGTAGTAGGAGATGTAAATGGTGTTGTTGACAATGGAGATGTTGCTGCTGTTGAAATCGTTTCAGTACTTGAAGTTGTAGCTTCTGAGGTAATGGTGGATGGAGAAATAGTTGTAGTGTCTGAAATAGGTGTGGTGGAAGAAAACGTTGCAGTCGGAGATGTGAATGGTGTTGTTGACAATGGAGACGTTGTTGCTGTTGTTGAGACAGATTCAGTGCTCGAAGTTGTCGATTCTGAGGTAATTGTGGATGGTGAAACAGTTGTAGTGTCTGACATAGGTGTTGTGGAAGAAAACGTTGTAGTAGGAGATGTGAATGGTGTTGTTGACAATGGAGATGTCGCTCCTGATGTTGCCACCGTTAGTGTACTGGAAGTTGTTGCAGTCGCTGATGTAAATGGTGTTGTTGATAGTGGAGAAGTTGCTGCTGTTGAGACAGTTTCAGTGCTTGAAGTTGTCGATTCTGAGGTAATGGTGGATGGAGAAATAGTTGTAGTGTCTGCCGTAGGTGTTGTCGAAGAAAACGGTGATGTTGGTGATGTGAATAATGTTGTTGACAATGGAGATGTTGCAGCTGTTGAAATCGTTTCAATACTTGAAGTTGTTGCTTCTGAGGTAATGGTGGATGTGGAAATCGTTGCAGTGTCTGCCGTAGGTGTTGTCGAAGAAAACGGCGCTGTTGGTGATGTTGTCGACAATGGAGATGTCGCTCCTGATGTTGGCACCGTTAGTATACTGGAAGTTGTTGAAGTCGCTGATGTAAATGGTGTTGATGACATTGGAGAAGTTGCTGCTGCTGTTGAGACAGATTCAGTGCTGGAAGTTGTCGATTCTGAGGTAATGGTGGATGGAGAAATAATTGTAGTGTCTGAAATAGCTGTTGTCGAAGAAAATCGTGATGTTGGTGATGTGATTAATGTTGTTGACAATGGAGAAGTTGCACCTGATGTTGACATCGTTTCTATATTGGAAGTTCTTGCAGTCGCTGATGTAAATGGTGTTGATGACAATGGAGAAGTTGTTGCTGCTGTTGAGACAGATTCAGTGCTTGAAGTTGTCGATTCTGAGGTAATGGTGGATGGAGAAATAGTTGTAGTGTCTGCCGTAGGTGTTGTTGAAGACAACGGTAATGTTGGTGATATGAATGATGTTGTTGAGAATGGAGATGTTGCTGCTGTTGAAATCGTTTCAGTACTTGAAGTTGTAGCATCTGAGGTAATGGTGGATGGAGAAATAGTTGTAGTGTCTGAAATAGGTGTGGTGGAAGAAAACGTTGCAGTCGGAGATGTGAATGGTGTTGTTGACAATGGAGATGTCGCTCCTGATGTTGCCACCGTTAGTGTACTGGAAGTTGTTGCAGTCGCTGATGTAAATGGTGTTGTTAATAGTGGAGAAGTTGCTGCTGTTGAGACAGTTTCAGTGCTTGAAGTTGTCGATTCTGAGGTAATGGTGGATGGAGAAATAGTTGTAGTGTCTGAAATAGGTGTGGTGGAAGACAACAGTGATGTTGGTGATGTGAATGATGTTGTTGACAATGGAGATGTTGCGGCTGTTGAAATCGTTTCAGTATTTGAAGTTGTTGCTTCTGAGGTAACGGTGGATGTGGAAATCGTTGCAGTGTCTGCCGTAGGTGTTGTCGAAGAAAACGGCGCTGTTGGTGATGTCATTGATGTTGCTGACAATGGAGAAGTTGCACCTGATGTTGACATCGTTTCTATAGTTCTTGCAGTCGCTGATGTAAATGGTGTTGATGACGTTGGAGAAGTTGCTGCTGCTGTTGAGACAGATTCAGTGCTTGAAGTTGTCGATTCTGAGGTAATGGTGGATGGAGAAATAGTTGTAGTGTCTGAAATAGTTGTTGTTGAAGACAACGGTGATGTTGGTGATATGAATGATGTTGTTGACAATGGAGATGTTGCTGCTGTTGAAATCGTTTCAGTACTTGAAGTTGTAGCTTCTGAGGTAATGGTGGATGGAGAAATAGTTGTAGTGTCTGAAATAGGTGTGGTGGAAGAAAACGTTGCAGTCGGAGATGTGAATGGTGTTGTTGACAATGGAGACGTTGTTGCTGTTGTTGAGACAGATTCAGTGCTCGAAGTTGTCGATTCTGAGGTAATTGTGGATGGTGAAACAGTTGTAGTGTCTGACATAGGTGTTGTGGAAGAAAACGTTGTAGTAGGAGATGTGAATGGTGTTGTTGACAATGGAGATGTCGCTCCTGATGTTGCCACCGTTAGTGTACTGGAAGTTGTTGCAGTCGCTGATGTAAATGGTGTTGTTGATAGTGGAGAAGTTGCTGCTGTTGAGACAGTTTCAGTGCTTGAAGTTGTCGATTCTGAGGTAATGGTGGATGGAGAAATAGTTGTAGTGTCTGAAATAGGTGTGGTGGAAGACAACAGTGATGTTGGTGATGTGAATGATGTTGTTGACAATGGAGATGTTGCGGCTGTTGAAATCGTTTCAGTATTTGAAGTTGTTGCTTCTGAGGTAACGGTGGATGTGGAAATCGTTGCAGTGTCTGCCGTAGGTGTTGTCAAAGAAAACGGCGCTGTTGGTGATGTCATTGATGTTGTTGACAATGGAGAAGTTGCACCTGATGTTGACATCGTTTCTATATTGGAAGTTCTTGCAGTCGCTGATGTAAATGGTGTTGATGACAATGGAGAAGTTGCTGCTGCTGTTGAGACAGATTCAGTGCTCGAAGTTGTCGATTCTGAGGTAATGGTGGATGGAGAAATAGTTGTAGTGTCTGAAATATCTGTTGTCGAAGACAACAGTGATGTTGGTGATGTGAATGATGTTGTTGACAATGGAGAAGTTGCACCTGATGTTGACATCGTTTCTATATTGGAAGTTCTTGCAGTCGCTGATGTAAATGGTGTTGATGACAATGGAGAAGTTGTTGCTGCTGTTGAGACAGATTCAGTGCTTGAAGTTGTCGATTCTGAGGTAATGGTGAATGTAGAAATAGTTGTAGTGTCTGAAATAGTTGTTGTTGAAGACAACGGTGATGTTGGTGATATGAATGATGTTGTTGACAATGGAGATGTTGCTGCTGTTGAAATCGTTTCAGTACTTGAAGTTGTAGCTTCTGAGGTAATGGTGGATGGAGAAATAGTTGTAGTGTCTGAAATAGGTGTGGTGGAAGAAAACGTTGCTGTCGGAGATGTGAATGGTGTTGTTGACAATGGAGATGTCGCTCCTGATGTTGCCACCGTTAGTGTACTGGAAGTTGTTGCAGTCGCTGATGTAAATGGTGTTGTTGATAGTGGAGAAGTTGCTGCTGTTGAGACAGTTTCAGTGCTTGAAGTTGTCGATTCTGAGGTAATGGTGGATGGAGAAATAGTTGTAGTGTCTGAAATAGGTGTGGTGGAAGACAACAGTGATGTTGGTGATGTGAATGATGTTGTTGACAATGGAGATGTTGCGGCTGTTGAAATCGTTTCAGTATTTGAAGTTGTTGCTTCTGAGGTAACGGTGGATGTGGAAATCGTTGCAGTGTCTGCCGTAGGTGTTGTCGACGAAAACGGCGCTGTTGGTGATGTCATTGATGTTGTTGACAATGGAGAAGTTGCACCTGATGTTGACATCGTTTCTATAGTTCTTGCAGTCGCTGATGTAAATGGTGTTGATGACGTTGGAGAAGTTGCTGCTGCTGTTGAGACAGATTCAGTGCTTGAAGTTGTCGATTCTGAGGTAATGGTGGATGGAGAAATAGTTGTAGTGTCTGAAATAGTTGTTGTTGAAGACAACGGTGATGTTGGTGATATGAATGATGTTGTTGACAATGGAGATGTTGCTGCTGTTGAAATCGTTTCAGTACTTGAAGTTGTAGCTTCTGAGGTAATGGTGGATGGAGAAATAGTTGTAGTGTCTGAAATAGGTGTGGTGGAAGAAAACGTTGCAGTCGGAGATGTGAATGGTGTTGTTGACAATGGAGACGTTGTTGCTGTTGTTGAGACAGATTCAGTGCTCGAAGTTGTCGATTCTGAGGTAATTGTGGATGGTGAAACAGTTGTAGTGTCTGACATAGGTGTTGTGGAAGAAAACGTTGTAGTAGGAGATGTGAATGGTGTTGTTGACAATGGAGATGTCGCTCCTGATGTTGCCACCGTTAGTGTACTGGAAGTTGTTGCAGTCACTGATGTAAATGGTGTTGTTGATAGTGGAGAAGTTGCTGCTGTTGAGACAGTTTCAGTGCTTGAAGTTGTCGATTGTGAGGTAATGGTGGATGGAGAAATAGTTGTAGTGTCTGAAATAGGTGTGGTGGAAGACAACAGTGATGTTGGTGATGTGAATGATGTTGTTGACAATGGAGATGTTGCGGCTGTTGAAATCGTTTCAGTATTTGAAGTTGTTGCTTCTGAGGTAACGGTGGATGTGGAAATCGTTGCAGTGTCTGCCGTAGGTGTTGTCAAAGAAAACGGCGCTGTTGGTGATGTCATTGATGTTGTTGACAATGGAGAAGTTGCACCTGATGTTGACATCGTTTCTATATTGGAAGTTCTTGCAGTCGCTGATGTAAATGGTGTTGATAACAATGGAGAAGTTGCTGCTGCTGTTGAGACAGATTCAGTGCTCGAAGTTGTCGATTCTGAGGTAATGGTGGATGGAGAAATAGTTGTAGTGTCTGAAATATCTGTTGTCGAAGACAACAGTGATGTTGGTGATGTGAATGATGTTGTTGACAATGGAGAAGTTGCACCTGATGTTGACATCGTTTCTATATTGGAAGTTCTTGCAGTCGCTGATGTAAATGGTGTTGATGACAATGGAGAAGTTGTTGCTGCTGTTGAGACAGATTCAGTGCTTGAAGTTGTCGATTCTGAGGTAATGGTGAATGTAGAAATAGTTGTAGTGTCTGAAATAGTTGTTGTTGAAGACAACGGTGATGTTGGTGATATGAATGATGTTGTTGACAATGGAGATGTTGCTGCTGTTGAAATCGTTTCAGTACTTGAAGTTGTAGCTTCTGAGGTAATGGTGGATGGAGAAATAGTTGTAGTGTCTGAAATAGGTGTGGTGGAAGAAAACGTTGCTGTCGGAGATGTGAATGGTGTTGTTGACAATGGAGATGTCGCTCCTGATGTTGCCACCGTTAGTGTACTGGAAGTTGTTGCAGTCGCTGATGTAAATGGTGTTGTTGATAGTGGAGAAGTTGCTGCTGTTGAGACAGTTTCAGTGCTTGAAGTTGTCGATTCTGAGGTAATGGTGGATGGAGAAATAGTTGTAGTGTCTGAAATAGGTGTGGTGGAAGACAACAGTGATGTTGGTGATGTGAATGATGTTGTTGACAATGGAGATGTTGCGGCTGTTGAAATCGTTTCAGTATTTGAAGTTGTTGCTTCTGAGGTAACGGTGGATGTGGAAATCGTTGCAGTGTCTGCCGTAGGTGTTGTCGAAGAAAACGGCGCTGTTGGTGATGTCATTGATGTTGTTGACAATGGAGAAGTTGCACCTAATGTTGACATCGTTTCTATAGTTCTTGCAGTCGCTGATGTAAATGGTGTTGATGACGTTGGAGAAGTTGCTGCTGCTGTTGAGACAGATTCAGTGCTTGAAGTTGTCGATTCTGAGGTAATGGTGGATGGAGAAATAGTTGTAGTGTCTGAAATAGTTGTTGTTGAAGACAACGGTGATGTTGGTGATATGAATGATGTTGTTGACAATGGAGATGTTGCTGCTGTTGAAATCGTTTCAGTACTTGAAGTTGTAGCTTCTGAGGTAATGGTGGATGGAGAAATAGTTGTAGTGTCTGAAATAGGTGTGGTGGAAGAAAACGTTGCAGTCGGAGATGTGAATGGTGTTGTTGACAATGGAGAAGTTGCACCTGATGTTGACATCGTTTCTATATTGGAAGTTCTTGCAGTCGCTGATGTAAATGGTGTTGATGACGTTGGAGAAGTTGCTGCTGCTGTTGAGACAGATTCAGTGCTCGAAGATGTCGATTCTGAGGTAATGGTGGATGGAGAAATAGTTGTAGTGTCTGAAATAGTTGTTGTTGAAGACAACGGTGATGTTGGTGATATGAATGATGTTGTTGACAATGGAGATGTTGCTGCTGTTGAAATCGTTTCAGTACTTGAAGTTGTAGCTTCTGAGGTAATGGTGGATGGAGAAATAGTTGTAGTGTCTGAAATAGGTGTGGTGGAAGAAAACGTTGCAGTCGGAGATGTGAATGGTGTTGTTGACAATGGAGAAGTTGCACCTGATGTTGACATCGTTTCTATATTGGAAGTTCTTGCAGTCGCTGATGTAAATGGTGTTGATGACGTTCGAGAAGTTGCTGCTGTTGTTGAGACAGATTCAGTGCTCGAAGTTGTCGATTCTGAGGTAATGGTGGATGGAGAAATAGTTGTAGTGTCTGAAATAGTTGTTGTTGAAGACAACGGTGATGTTGGTGATATGAATGATGTTGTTGACAATGGAGATGTTGCTGCTGTTGAAATCGTTTCAGTACTTGAAGTTGTAGCTTCTGAGGTAATGGTGGATGGAGAAATAGTTGTAGTGTCTGAAATAGGTGTGGTGGAAGAAAACGTTGCAGTCGGAGATGTGAATGGTGTTGTTGACAATGGAGACGTTGTTGCTGTTGTTGAGACAGATTCAGTGCTCGAAGTTTTCGATTCTGAGGTAATTGTGGATGGTGAAACAGTTGTAGTGTCTGACATAGGTGTTGTGGAAGAAAACGTTGTAGTAGGAGATGTGAATGGTGTTGTTGACAATGGAGATGTCGCTCCTGATGTTGCCACCGTTAGTGTACTGGAAGTTGTTGCAGTCGCTGATGTAAATGGTGTTGTTGATAGTGGAGAAGTTGCTGCTGTTGAGACAGTTTCAGTGCTTGAAGTTGTCGATTGTGAGGTAATGGTGGATGGAGAAATAGTTGTAGTGTCTGAAATAGGTGTGGTGGAAGACAACAGTGATGTTGGTGATGTGAATGATGTTGTTGACAATGGAGATGTTGCGGCTGTTGAAATCGTTTCAGTATTTGAAGTTGTTGCTTCTGAGGTAACGGTGGATGTGGAAATCGTTGCAGTGTCTGCAGTAGGTGTTGTCAAAGAAAACGGCGCTGTTGGTGATGTCATTGATGTTGTTGACAATGGAGAAGTTGCACCTGATGTTGACATCGTTTCTATATTGGAAGTTCTTGCAGTCGCTGATGTAAATGGTGTTGATGACAATGGAGAAGTTGCTGCTGCTGTTGAGACAGATTCAGTGCTCGAAGTTGTCGATTCTGAGGTAATGGTGGATGGAGAAATAGTTGTAGTGTCTGAAATATCTGTTGTCGAAGACAACAGTGATGTTGGTGATGTGAATGATGTTGTTGACAATGGAGAAGTTGCACCTGATGTTGACATCGTTTCTATATTGGAAGTTCTTGCAGTCGCTGATGTAAATGGTGTTGATGACAATGGAGAAGTTGTTGCTGCTGTTGAGACAGATTCAGTGCTTGAAGTTGTCGATTCTGAGGTAATGGTGAATGTAGAAATAGTTGTAGTGTCTGAAATAGTTGTTGTTGAAGACAACGGTGATGTTGGTGATATGAATGATGTTGTTGACAATGGAGATGTTGCTGCTGTTGAAATCGTTTCAGTACTTGAAGTTGTAGCTTCTGAGGTAATGGTGGATGGAGAAATAGTTGTAGTGTCTGAAATAGGTGTGGTGGAAGAAAACGTTGCTGTCGGAGATGTGAATGGTGTTGTTGACAATGGAGATGTCGCTCCTGATGTTGCCACCGTTAGTGTACTGGAAGTTGTTGCAGTCGCTGATGTAAATGGTGTTGTTGATAGTGGAGAAGTTGCTGCTGTTGAGACAGTTTCAGTGCTTGAAGTTGTCGATTCTGAGGTAATGGTGGATGGAGAAATAGTTGTAGTGTCTGAAATAGGTGTGGTGGAAGACAACAGTGATGTTGGTGATGTGAATGATGTTGTTGACAATGGAGATGTTGCGGCTGTTGAAATCGTTTCAGTATTTGAAGTTGTTGCTTCTGAGGTAACGGTGGATGTGGAAATCGTTGCAGTGTCTGCCGTAGGTGTTGTCGAAGAAAACGGCGCTGTTGGTGATGTCATTGATGTTGTTGACAATGGAGAAGTTGCACCTGATGTTGACATCGTTTCTATAGTTCTTGCAGTCGCTGATGTAAATGGTGTTGATGACGTTGGAGAAGTTGCTGCTGCTGTTGAGACAGATTCAGTGCTTGAAGTTGTCGATTCTGAGGTAATGGTGGATGGAGAAATAGTTGTAGTGTCTGAAATAGTTGTTGTTGAAGACAACGGTGATGTTGGTGATATGAATGATGTTGTTGACAATGGAGATGTTGCTGCTGTTGAAATCGTTTCAGTACTTGAAGTTGTAGCTTCTGAGGTAATGGTGGATGGAGAAATAGTTGTAGTGTCTGAAATAGGTGTGGTGGAAGAAAACGTTGCAGTCGGAGATGTGAATGGTGTTGTTGACAATGGAGAAGTTGCACCTGATGTTGACATCGTTTCTATATTGGAAGTTCTTGCAGTCGCTGATGTAAATGGTGTTGATGACGTTGGAGAAGTTGCTGCTGCTGTTGAGACAGATTCAGTGCTCGAAGTTGTCGATTCTGAGGTAATGGTGGATGGAGAAATAGTTGTAGTGTCTGAAATAGTTGTTGTTGAAGACAACGGTGATGTTGGTGATATGAATGATGTTGTTGACAATGGAGATGTTGCTGCTGTTGAAATCGTTTCAGTACTTGAAGTTGTAGCTTCTGAGGTAATGGTGGATGGAGAAATAGTTGTAGTGTCTGAAATAGGTGTGGTGGAAGAAAACGTTGCAGTCGGAGATGTGAATGGTGTTGTTGACAATGGAGAAGTTGCACCTGATGTTGACATCGTTTCTATATTGGAAGTTCTTGCAGTCGCTGATGTAAATGGTGTTGATGACGTTGGAGAAGTTGCTGCTGTTGTTGAGACAGATTCAGTGCTCGAAGTTGTCGATTCTGAGGTAATGGTGGATGGAGAAATAGTTGTAGTGTCTGAAATATCTGTTGTCGAAGACAACAGTGATGTTGGTGATGTGAATGATGTTGTTGACAATGGAGAAGTTGCACCTGATGTTGACATCGTTTCTATATTGGAAGTTCTTGCAGTCGCTGATGTAAATGATGTTGATGACAATGGAGAAGTTGTTGCTGCTGTTGAGACAGATTCAGTGCTTGAAGTTGTCGATTCTGAGGTAATGGTGAATGTAGAAATAGTTGTAGTGTCTGAAATAGTTGTTGTTGAAGACAACGGTGATGTTGGTGATATGAATGATGTTGTTGACAATGGAGATGTTGCTGCTGTTGAAATCGTTTCAGTACTTGAAGTTGTAGCTTCTGAGGTAATGGTGGATGGAGAAATAGTTGTAGTGTCTGAAATAGGTGTGGTGGAAGAAAACGTTGCTGTCGGAGATGTGAATGGTGTTGTTGACAATGGAGATGTCGCTCCTGATGTTGCCACCGTTAGTGTACTGGAAGTTGTTGCAGTCGCTGATGTAAATGGTGTTGTTGATAGTGGAGAAGTTGCTGCTGTTGAGACAGTTTCAGTGCTTGAAGTTGTCGATTCTGAGGTAATGGTGGATGGAGAAATAGTTGTAGTGTCTGAAATAGGTGTGGTGGAAGACAACAGTGATGTTGGTGATGTGAATGATGTTGTTGACAATGGAGATGTTGCGGCTGTTGAAATCGTTTCAGTATTTGAAGTTGTTGCTTCTGAGGTAACGGTGGATGTGGAAATCGTTGCAGTGTCTGCCGTAGGTGTTGTCGAAGAAAACGGCGCTGTTGGTGATGTCATTGATGTTGTTGACAATGGAGAAGTTGCACCTGATGTTGACATCGTTTCTATAGTTCTTGCAGTCGCTGATGTAAATGGTGTTGATGACGTTGGAGAAGTTGCTGCTGCTGTTGAGACAGATTCAGTGCTTGAAGTTGTCGATTCTGAGGTAATGGTGGATGGAGAAATAGTTGTAGTGTCTGAAATAGTTGTTGTTGAAGACAACGGTGATGTTGGTGATATGAATGATGTTGTTGACAATGGAGATGTTGCTGCTGTTGAAATCGTTTCAGTACTTGAAGTTGTAGCTTCTGAGGTAATGGTGGATGGAGAAATAGTTGTAGTGTCTGAAATAGGTGTGGTGGAAGAAAACGTTGCAGTCGGAGATGTGAATGGTGTTGTTGACAATGGAGAAGTTGCACCTGATGTTGACATCGTTTCTATATTGGAAGTTCTTGCAGTCGCTGATGTAAATGGTGTTGATGACGTTGGAGAAGTTGCTGCTGCTGTTGAGACAGATTCAGTGCTCGAAGTTGTCGATTCTGAGGTAATGGTGGATGGAGAAATAGTTGTAGTGTCTGAAATAGTTGTTGTTGAAGACAACGGTGATGTTGGTGATATGAATGATGTTGTTGACAATGGAGATGTTGCTGCTGTTGAAATCGTTTCAGTACTTGAAGTTGTAGCTTCTGAGGTAATGGTGGATGGAGAAATAGTTGTAGTGTCTGAAATAGGTGTGGTGGAAGAAAACGTTGCAGTCGGAGATGTGAATGGTGTTGTTGACAATGGAGACGTTGTTGCTGTTGTTGAGACAGATTCAGTGCTCGAAGTTGTCGATTCTGAGGTAATTGTGGATGGTGAAACAGTTGTAGTGTCTGACATAGGTGTTGTGGAAGAAAACGTTGTAGTAGGAGATGTGAATGGTGTTGTTGACAATGGAGATGTCGCTCCTGATGTTGCCACCGTTAGTGTACTGGAAGTTGTTGCAGTCGCTGATGTAAATGGTGTTGTTGATAGTGGAGAAGTTGCTGCTGTTGAGACAGTTTCAGTGCTTGAAGTTGTCGATTCTGAGGTAATGGTGGATGGAGAAATAGTTGTAGTGTCTGAAATAGGTGTGGTGGAAGACAACAGTGATGTTGGTGATGTGAATGATGTTGTTGACAATGGAGATGTTGCGGCTGTTGAAATCGTTTCAGTATTTGAAGTTGTTGCTTCTGAGGTACCGGTGGATGTGGAAATCGTTGCAGTGTCTGCCGTAGGTGTTGTCAAAGAAAACGGCGCTGTTGGTGATGTCATTGATGTTGTTGACAATGGAGAAGTTGCACCTGATGTTGACATCGTTTCTATATTGGAAGTTCTTGCAGTCGCTGATGTAAATGGTGTTGATGACGTTGGAGAAGTTGCTGCTGCTGTTGAGACAGATTCAGTGCTCGAAGTTGTCGATTCTGAGGTAATGGTGGATGGAGAAATAGTTGTAGTGTCTGAAATATCTGTTGTCGAAGACAACAGTGATGTTGGTGATGTGAATGATGTTGTTGACAATGGAGAAGTTGCACCTGATGTTGACATCGTTTCTATATTGGAAGTTCTTGCATTCGCTGATGTAAATGGTGTTGATGACAATGGAGAAGTTGTTGCTGCTGTTGAGACAGATTCAGTGCTTGAAGTTGTCGATTCTGAGGTAATGGTGGATGGAGAAATAGTTGTAGTGTCTGAAATAGTTGTTGTTGAAGACAACGGTGATGTTGGTGATATGAATGATGTTGTTGACAATGGAGATGTTGCTGCTGTTGAAATCGTTTCAGTACTTGAAGTTGTAGCTTCTGAGGTAATGGTGGATGGAGAAATAGTTGTAGTGTCTGAAATAGGTGTGGTGGAAGAAAACGTTGCTGTCGGAGATGTGAATGGTGTTGTTGACAATGGAGATGTCGCTCCTGATGTTGCCACCGTTAGTGTACTGGAAGTTGTTGCAGTCGCTGATGTAAATGGTGTTGTTGATAGTGGAGAAGTTGCTGCTGTTGAGACAGTTTCAGTGCTTGAAGTTGTCGATTCTGAGGTAACGGTGGATGTGGAAATCGTTGCAGTGTCTGCCGTAGGTGTTGTCGAAGAAAACGGCGCTGTTGGTGATGTCATTGATGTTGTTGACAATGGAGAAGTTGCACCTGATGTTGACATCGTTTCTATAGTTCTTGCAGTCGCTGATGTAAATGGTGTTGATGACGTTGGAGAAGTTGCTGCTGCTGTTGAGACAGATTCAGTGCTTGAAGTTGTCGATTCTGAGGTAATGGTGGATGGAGAAATAGTTGTAGTGTCTGAAATAGGTGTGGTGGAAGAAAACGTTGCAGTCGGAGATGTGAATGGTGTTGTTGACAATGGAGACGTTGTTGCTGTTGTTGAGACAGATTCAGTGCTCGAAGTTGTCGATTCTGAGGTAATTGTGGATGGTGAAACAGTTGTAGTGTCTGACATAGGTGTTGTGGAAGAAAACGTTGTAGTAGGAGATGTAAATGGTGTTGTTGACAATGGAGATGTTGCTGCTGTTGAAATCGTTTCAGTACTTGAAGTTGTAGCTTCTGAGGTAATGGTGGATGGAGAAATAGTTGTAGTGTCTGAAATAGGTGTGGTGGAAGAAAACGTTGCAGTCGGTGATGTGAATGGTGTTGTTGACAATGGAGACGTTGTTGCTGTTGTTGAGACAGATTCAGTGCTCGAAGTTGTCGATTCTGAGGTAATTGTGGATGGTGAAACAGTTGTAGTGTCTGACATAGGTGTTGTGGAAGAAAACGTTGTAGTAGGAGATGTAAATGGTGTTGTTGACAATGGAGATGTTGCTGCTGTTGAAATCGTTTCAGTACTTGAAGTTGTAGCTTCTGAGGTAATGGTGGATGGAGAAATAGTTGTAGTGTCTGAAATAGGTGTGGTGGAAGAAAACGTTGCAGTCGGAGATGTGAATGGTGTTGTTGACAATGGAGACGTTGTTGCTGTTGTTGAGACAGATTCAGTGCTCGAAGTTGTCGATTCTGAGGTAATTGTGGATGGTGAAACAGTTGTAGTGTCTGACATAGGTGTTGTGGAAGAAAACGTTGTAGTAGGAGATGTGAATGGTGTTGTTGACAATGGAGATGTCGCTCCTGATGTTGCCACCGTTAGTGTACTGGAAGTTGTTGCAGTCGCTGATGTAAATGGTGTTGTTGATAGTGGAGAAGTTGCTGCTGTTGAGACAGTTTCAGTGCTTGAAGTTGTCGATTCTGAGGTAATGGTGGATGGAGAAATAGTTGTAGTGTCTGACGTAGGTGTTGTTGAAGACAACGGTGATGTTGGTGATATGAATGTTGTTGTTGACAATGTAGATGTTGCTGCTGTTGAAATCGTTTCAGTACTTGAAGTTGTAGCTTCTGAGGTAATGGTGGATGGAGAAATAGTTGTAGTGTCTGCCGTAGGTGTTGTCGAAGAAAACGGTGATGTTGGTGATGTGAATAATGTTGTTGACAATGGAGATGTTGCGGCTGTTGTTGAGACAGATTCAGTGCTCGAAGTTGTCGATTCTGAGGTAATTGTGGATGGTGAAACAGTTGTAGTGTCTGACATAGGTGTTGTGGAAGAAAACGTTGTAGTAGGAGATGTGAATGGTGTTGTTGACAATGGAGATGTCGCTCCTGATGTTGCCACCGTTAGTGTACTGGAAGTTGTTGCAGTCGCTGATGTAAATGGTGTTGTTGATAGTGGAGATGTTGCTGCTGTTGAGACAGTTTCAGTGCTTGAAGTTGTCGATTCTGAGGTAATGGTGGATGGAGAAATAGTTGTAGTGTCTGCCGTAGGTGTTGTCGAAGAAAACGGCGCTGTTGGTGATATCATTGATGTTGTTGACAATGGAGAAGTTGCACCTGATGTTGACATCGTTTCTATATTGGAAGTTCTTGCCGTCGCTAATGTAAATGGTGTTGATGACAATGGAGAAGTTGTTGCTGCTGTTGAGACAGATTCAGTGATTGAAGTTGTCGATTCTGAGGTAATTGTGGATGGAGAAATAGTTGTAGTGTCTGAAATAGTTGTTGTCGAAGAAAACGGTGATGTTGGTGATATGAATGATGTTGTTGACAATGGAGATGTTGCTGCTGTTGAAATCGTTTCAGTACTTGAAGTTGTAGCTTCTGAGGTAATGGTGGATGGAGAAATAGTTGTAGTGTCTGAAATAGGTGTGGTGGAAGAAAACGTTGCAGTCGGAGATGTGAATGGTGTTGTTGACAATGGAGAAGTTGCACCTGATGTTGACATCGTTTCTATATTGGAAGTTCTTGCAGTCGCTGATGTAAATGGTGTTGATGACGTTGGAGAAGTTGCTGCTGCTGTTGAGACAGATTCAGTGCTCGAAGTTGTCGATTCTGAGGTAATGGTGGATGGAGAAATAGTTGTAGTGTCTGAAATAGGTGTGGTGGAAGAAAACGTTGCAGTCGGAGATGTGAATGGTGTTGTTGACAATGGAGAAGTTGCACCTGATGTTGACATCGTTTCTATATTGGAAGTTCTTGCAGTCGCTGATGTAAATGGTGTTGATGACGTTGGAGAAGTTGCTGCTGCTGTTGAGACAGATTCAGTGCTCGAAGTTGTCGATTCTGAGGTAATGGTGGATGGAGAAATAGTTGTAGTGTCTGCCGTTGGTGTTGTCGAAGAAAACGGCGCTGTTGGTGATGTCATTGATGTTGTTGACAATGGAGAAGTTGCACCTGATGTTGGCATCGTTTCTATATTGGAAGTTCTTGCAGTCGCTGATGTAAATGGTGTTGATGACATTGGAGAAGTTGCTGCTGCTGTTGAGACAGATTCAGTGCTCGAAGTTGTCGATTCTGAGGTAATGGTGGATGGAGAAATAGTTGTAGTGTCTGAAATATCTGTTGTCGAAGACAACAGTGATGTTGGTGATGTGAATGATGTTGTTGACAATGGAGAAGTTGCACCTGATGTTGACATCGTTTCTATATTGGAAGTTCTTGCAGTCGCTGATGTAAATGGTGTTGATGACAATGGAGAAGTTGTTGCTGCTGTTGAGACAGATTCAGTGCTTGAAGTTGTCGATTCTGAGGTAATGGTGGATGGAGAAATAGTTGTAGTGTCTGAAATAGTTGTTGTTGAAGACAACGGTGATGTTGGTGATATGAATGATGTTGTTGACAATGGAGATGTTGCTGCTGTTGAAATCGTTTCAGTACTTGAAGTTGTAGCTTCTGAGGTAATGGTGGATGGAGAAATAGTTGTAGTGTCTGAAATAGGTGTGGTGGAAGAAAACGTTGCTGTCGGAGATGTGAATGGTGTTGTTGACAATGGAGATGTCGCTCCTGATGTTGCCACCGTTAGTGTACTGGAAGTTGTTGCAGTCGCTGATGTAAATGGTGTTGTTGATAGTGGAGAAGTTGCTGCTGTTGAGACAGTTTCAGTGCTTGAAGTTGTCGATTCTGAGGTAATGGTGGATGGAGAAATAGTTGTAGTGTCTGAAATAGGTGTGGTGGAAGACAACAGTGATGTTGGTGATGTGAATGATGTTGTTGACAATGGAGATGTTGCGGCTGTTGAAATCGTTTCAGTATTTGAAGTTGTTGCTTCTGAGGTAACGGTGGATGTGGAAATCGTTGCAGTGTCTGCCGTAGGTGTTGTCGAAGAAAACGGCGCTGTTGGTGATGTCATTGATGTTGTTGACAATGGAGAAGTTGCACCTGATGTTGACATCGTTTCTATATTGGAAGTTCTTGCAGTTGCTGATGTAAATGGTGTTGATGACGTTGGAGAAGTTGCTGCTGCTGTTGAGACAGATTCAGTGCTCGAAGTTGTCGATTCTGAGGTAATGGTGGATGGAGAAATAGTTGTAGTGTCTGAAATATCTGTTGTCGAAGACAACAGTGATGTTGGTGATGTGAATAATGTTGTTGACAATGGAGAAGTTGCACCTGATGTTGACATCGTTTCTATATTGGAAGTTCTTGCAGTCGCTGATGTAAATGGTGTTGATGACATTGGAGAAGTTGCTGCTGCTGTTGAGACAGATTCAGTGCTTGAAGTTGTCGATTCTGAGGTAATGGTGGATGGAGAAATAGTTGTAGTGTCTGACGTAGGTGTTGTTGAAGACAACGGTGATGTTGGTGATATGAATGTTGTTGTTGACAATGTAGATGTTGCTGCTGTTGAAATCGTTTCAGTACTTGAAGTTGTAGCTTCTGAGGTAATGGTGGATGGAGAAATAGTTGTAGTGTCTGCCGTAGGTGTTGTCGAAGAAAACGGTGATGTTGGTGATGTGAATAATGTTGTTGACAATGGAGATGTTGCGGCTGTTGTTGAGACAGATTCAGTGCTCGAAGTTGTCGATTCTGAGGTAATTGTGGATGGTGAAACAGTTGTAGTGTCTGACATAGGTGTTGTGGAAGAAAACGTTGTAGTAGGAGATGTGAATGGTGTTGTTGACAATGGAGATGTCGCTCCTGATGTTGCCACCGTTAGTGTACTGGAAGTTGTTGCAGTCGCTGATGTAAATGGTGTTGTTGATAGTGGAGATGTTGCTGCTGTTGAGACAGTTTCAGTGCTTGAAGTTGTCGATTCTGAGGTAATGGTGGATGGAGAAATAGTTGTAGTGTCTGCCGTAGGTGTTGTCGAAGAAAACGGCGCTGTTGGTGATATCATTGATGTTGTTGACAATGGAGAAGTTGCACCTGATGTTGACATCGTTTCTATATTGGAAGTTCTTGCCGTCGCTAATGTAAATGGTGTTGATGACAATGGAGAAGTTGTTGCTGCTGTTGAGACAGATTCAGTGATTGAAGTTGTCGATTCTGAGGTAATTGTGGATGGAGAAATAGTTGTAGTGTCTGAAATAGTTGTTGTCGAAGAAAACGGTGATGTTGGTGATATGAATGATGTTGTTGACAATGGAGATGTTGCTGCTGTTGAAATCGTTTCAGTACTTGAAGTTGTAGCTTCTGAGGTAATGGTGGATGGAGAAATAGTTGAAGTGTCTGAAAAAGGTGTGGTGGAAGAAAACGTTGCAGTCGGAGATGTGAATGGTGTTGTTGACAATGGAGACGTTGTTGCTGTTGTTGAGACAGATTCAGTGCTCGAAGTTGTCGATTCTGAGGTAATTGTGGATGGTGAAACAGTTGTAGTGTCTGACATAGGTGTTGTGGAAGAAAACGTTGTAGTAGGAGATGTGAATGGTGTTGTTGACAATGGAGATGTCGCTCCTGATGTTGCCACCGTTAGTGTACTGGAAGTTGTTGCAGTCGCTGATGTAAATGGTGTTGGTGATAGTGGAGAAGTTGCTGCTGTTGAGACAGTTTCAGTGCTTGAAGTTGTCGATTCTGAGGTAATGGTGAATGGAGAAATAGTTGTAGTGTCTGAAATAGGTGTGGTGGAAGACAACAGTGATGTTGGTGATGTGAATGATGTTGTTGACAATGGAGATGTTGCGGCTGTTGAAATCGTTTCAATACTTGAAGTTGTTGCTTCTGAGGTAATGGTGGATGTGGAAATCGTTGCAGTGTCTGCCGTAGGTGTTGTCGAAGAAAACGGCGCTGTTGGTGATGTCATTGATGTTGTTGACAATGGAGATGTCGCTGCTGTTGAAATCGTTTCATTACTTGAAGTTGTAGCTTCTGAGGTAATGGTGGATGGAGAAATAGTTGTAGTGTCTGAAATAGGTGTGGTGGAAGAAAACGTTGCAGTCGGAGATGTGAATGGTGATGTTGACAATGGAGACGTTGTTGCTGTTGTTGAGACAGATTCAGTGCTCGAAGTTGTCACTTCTGAGGTAATTGTGGATGGTGAAACAGTTATAGTGTCTGACATAGGTGTTGTGGAAGAAAACGTTGTAGTAGGAGATGTGAATGGTTTTGTTGACAATGGAGATGTCGCGCCTGATGTTGCCACCGTTAGTGTACTGGAAGTTGTTGCAGTCGCTGATGTAAATGGTGTTGTTGATAGTGGAGAAGTTGCTGCTGTTGAGACAGTTTCAGTGCTTGAAGTTGTCGATTCTGAGGTAATGGTGGATGGAGAAATAGTTGTAGTGAATGAAATAGCTGTTGTCGAAGACAACAGTGATGTTGGTGATGTGAATAATGTTGTTGACAATGGAGAAGTTGCACCTGATGTTGATATCGTTTCTATATTGGAAGTTCTTGCAGTCGTTGATGTAAATGGTGTTGATGACAATGGAGAAGTTGTTGCTGCTGTTGAGACAGATTCAGTGCTTGAAGTTGTCGATTCTGAGGTAATGGTGGATGGAGAAATAGTTGTAGTGTCTGAAATAGTTGTTGTTGAAGACACCGGTGATGTTGGTGATATGAATGATGTTGTTGACAATGGAGATGTTGCTGCTGTTGAAATCGTTTCAGTACTTGAAGTTGTAGCTTCTGAGGTAATGGTGGATGGAGAAATAGTTGTAGTGTCTGAAATAGGTGTGGTGGAAGAAAACGTTGCAGTCGGAGATGTGAATGGTGTTGTTGACAATGGAGACGTTGCTGTTGTTGAGACAGATTCAGTGCTCGAAGTTGTCGATTCTGAGGTAATTGTGGATGGTGAAACAGTTGTAGTGTCTGACATAGGTGTTGTGGAAGAAAACGTTGTAGTAGGAGATGTGAATGGTGTTGTTGACAATGGAGATGTCGCTCCTGATGTTGCCACCGTTAGTGTACTGGAAGTTGTTGCAGTCGCTGATGTAAATGGTGTTGTTGATAGTGGAGAAGTTGCTGCTGTTGAGACAGTTTCAGTGCTTGAAGTTGTCGATTCTGAGGTAATGGTGGATGGAGAAATAGTTGTAGTGTCTGCCGTAGGTGTTGTCGAAGACAACGGTGATGTTGGTGATATGAATGATGTTGTTGACAATGGAGATGTTGCTGCTGTTGAAATCGTTTCAGTACTTGAAGTTGTAGCTTCTGAGGTAATGGTGGCTGGAGAACTAGTTGTAGTGTCTGAAATAGGTGTGGTGGAAGAAAACGTTGCAGTCGGAGATGTGAATGGTGTTGTTGACAATGGAGACGTTGTTGCTGTTGTTGAGACAGATTCAGTGCTCGAAGTTGTCACTTCTGAGGTAATTGTGGATGGTGAAACAGTTGTAGTGTCTGACATAGGTGTTGTGGAAGAAAACGTTGTAGTAGGAGATGTGAATGGTGTTGTTGACAATGGAGATGTCGCTCCTGATGTTGCCACCGTTAGTGTACTGGAAGTTGTTGCAGTCGCTGATGTAAATGGTGTTGTTGATAGTGGAGAAGTTGCTGCTGTTGAGACAGTTTCAGTGCTTGAAGTTGTCGATTCTGAGGTAATGGTGGTTGGAGAAATAGTTGTAGTGTCTGCCGTAGGTGTTGTCGAAGAAAACGACGGTGATGTTGGTGATGTGAATAATGTTGTTGACAATGGAGATGTTGCGGCTGTTGAAATCGTTTCAGTATTTGAAGTTGTTGCTTCTGAGGTAACGCTGGATGTGGAAATCGTTGCAGTGTCTGCCGTAGGTGTTGTCGAAGAAAACGGCGCTGTTGGTGATGTCATTGATGTTGTTGACAATGGAGAAGTTGCACCTGATGTGGACATCGTTTCTATATTGGAAGTTCTTGCAGTCGCTGATGTAAATGGTGTTGATGACATTGGAGAAGTTGCTGCTGCTGTTGAGACAGATTCAGTGCTCGAAGTTGTCGATTCTGAGGTAATGGTGGATGGAGAAATAATTGTAGTGTCTGAAATAGCTGTTGTCGAAGAAAACCGTGATGTTTGTGATGTGAATAATGTTGTTGACAATGGAGAAGTTGCACCTGATGTTGACATCGTTTCTATATTGGAAGTTCTTGCAGTCGCTGATAAAAATGGTGTTGATGACAATGGAGAAGTTGTTGCTGCTGTTGAGACAGATTCAGTGCTTGAAGTTGTCGATTCTGAGGTAATGGTGGATGGAGAAATAGTTGTAGTGTCTGCCGTAGGTGTTGTTGAAGACAACGGTGATGTTGGTGATATGAATGATGTTGTTGACAATGGAGATGTTGCTGCTGTTGAAATCGTTTCAGTACTTGAAGTTGTAGCTTCTGAGGTAATGGTGGATGGAGAAATAGTTGTAGTGTCTGAAATAGGTGTGGTGGAAGAAAACGTTGCAGTCGGAGATGTGAATGGTGTTGTTGACAATGGAGACGTTGCTGTTGTTGAGACAGATTCAGTGCTCGAAGTTGTCGATTCTGAGGTAATTGTGGATGGTGAAACAGTTGTAGTGTCTGACATAGGTGTTGTGGAAGAAAACGTTGTAGTAGGAGATGTGAATGGTGTTGTTGACAATGGAGATGTCGCTCCTGATGTTGCCACCGTTAGTGTACTGGAAGTTGTTGCAGTCGCTGATGTAAATGGTGTTGTTGATAGTGGAGAAGTTGCTGCTGTTGAGACAGTTTCAGTGCTTGAAGTTGTCGATTCTGAGGTAATGGTGGATGGAGAAATAGTTGTAGTGTCTGCCGTAGGTGTTGTTGAAGACAACGGTGATGTTGGTGATATGAATGATGTTGTTGACAATGGAGATGTTGCTGCTGTTGAAATCGTTTCAGTACTTGAAGTTGTAGCTTCTGAGGTAATGGTGGATGGAGAAATAGTTGTAGTGTCTGAAATAGGTGTGGTGGAAGAAAACGTTGCAGTCGGAGATGTGAATGGTGTTGTTGACAATGGAGACGTTGCTGTTGTTGAGACAGATTCAGTGCTCGAAGTTGTCGATTCTGAGGTAATTGTGGATGGTGAAACAGTTGTAGTGTCTGACATAGGTGTTGTGGAAGAAAACGTTGTAGTAGGAGATGTGAATGGTGTTGTTGACAATGGAGATGTCGCTCCTGATGTTGCCACCGTTAGTGTACTGGAAGTTGTTGCAGTCGCTGATGTAAATGGTGTTGTTGATAGTGGAGAAGTTGCTGCTGTTGAGACAGTTTCAGTGCTTGAAGTTGTCGATTCTGAGGTAATGGTGGATGGAGAAATAGTTGTAGTGTCTGCCGTAGGTGTTGTCGAAGACAACGGTGATGTTGGTGATATGAATGATGTTGTTGACAATGGAGATGTTGCTGCTGTTGAAATCGTTTCAGTACTTGAAGTTGTAGCTTCTGAGGTAATGGTGGCTGGAGAACTAGTTGTAGTGTCTGAAATAGGTGTGGTGGAAGAAAACGTTGCAGTCGGAGATGTGAATGGTGTTGTTGACAATGGAGACGTTGTTGCTGTTGTTGAGACAGATTCAGTGCTCGAAGTTGTCACTTCTGAGGTAATTGTGGATGGTGAAACAGTTGTAGTGTCTGACATAGGTGTTGTGGAAGAAAACGTTGTAGTAGGAGATGTGAATGGTGTTGTTGACAATGGAGATGTCGCTCCTGATGTTGCCACCGTTAGTGTACTGGAAGTTGTTGCAGTCGCTGATGTAAATGGTGTTGTTGATAGTGGAGAAGTTGCTGCTGTTGAGACAGTTTCAGTGCTTGAAGTTGTCGATTCTGAGGTAATGGTGGTTGGAGAAATAGTTGTAGTGTCTGCCGTAGGTGTTGTCGAAGAAAACGACGGTGATGTTGGTGATGTGAATAATGTTGTTGACAATGGAGATGTTGCGGCTGTTGAAATCGTTTCAGTATTTGAAGTTGTTGCTTCTGAGGTAACGCTGGATGTGGAAATCGTTGCAGTGTCTGCCGTAGGTGTTGTCGAAGAAAACGGCGCTGTTGGTGATGTCATTGATGTTGTTGACAATGGAGAAGTTGCACCTGATGTGGACATCGTTTCTATATTGGAAGTTCTTGCAGTCGCTGATGTAAATGGTGTTGATGACATTGGAGAAGTTGCTGCTGCTGTTGAGACAGATTCAGTGCTCGAAGTTGTCGATTCTGAGGTAATGGTGGATGGAGAAATAATTGTAGTGTCTGAAATAGCTGTTGTCGAAGAAAACCGTGATGTTTGTGATGTGAATAATGTTGTTGACAATGGAGAAGTTGCACCTGATGTTGACATCGTTTCTATATTGGAAGTTCTTGCAGTCGCTGATAAAAATGGTGTTGATGACAATGGAGAAGTTGTTGCTGCTGTTGAGACAGATTCAGTGCTTGAAGTTGTCGATTCTGAGGTAATGGTGGATGGAGAAATAGTTGTAGTGTCTGCCGTAGGTGTTGTTGAAGACAACGGTGATGTTGGTGATATGAATGATGTTGTTGACAATGGAGATGTTGCTGCTGTTGAAATCCTTTCAGTAATTGAAGTTGTAGCTTCTGAGGTAATGGTGGATGGAGAAATAGTTGTAGTGTCTGAAATAGGTGTGGTGGAAGAAAACGTTGCAGTCGGAGATGTGAATGGTGTTGTTGACAATGGAGAAGTTGTTGCTGTTGTTGAGACAGATTCAGTGCTCGAAGTTGTCGATTCTGAGGTAATTGTGGATGGTGAAACAGTTGTAGTGTCTGACATAGGTGTTGTGGAAGAAAACGTTGTAGTAGGAGATGTGAATGGTGTTGTTGACAATGGAGATGTCGCTCCTGATGTTGCCACCGTTAGTGTACTGGAAGTTGTTGCAGTGGCTGATGTAAATGGTGTTGTTGATAGTGGAGAAGTTGCTGCTGTTGAGACAGTTTCAGTGCTTGTAGTTGTCGATTCTGAGGTAATGGTGGATGGAGAAATAGTTGTAGTGTCTGCCGTAGGTGTTGTCGAAGAAAACGGTGATGTTGGTGATATGAATGATGTTGTTGAGAATGGAGATGTTGCTGCTGTTGAAATCGTTTCAGTACTTGAAGTTGTAGCTTCTGAGGTAACGGTGGATGGAGAAATAGTTGTAGTGTCTGAAATAGGTGTGGTGGAAGAAAACGTTGCAGTCGGAGATGTGAATGGTGTTGTTGACAATGGAGACGTTGTTGCTGTTGTTGAGACAGATTCAGTGCTCGAAGTTGTCACTTCTGAGGTAATTGTGGATGGTGAAACAGTTGTAGTGTCTGACATAGGTGTTGTGGAAGAAAACGTTGTAGTAGGAGATGTGAATGGTGTTGTTGACAATGGAGATGTCGCTCCTGATGTTGCCACCGTTAGTGTACTGGAAGTTGTTGCAGTCGCTGATGTAAATGGTGTTGTTGATAGTGGAGAAGTTGCTGCTGTTGAGACAGTTTCAGTGCTTGAAGTTGTCGATTCTGAGGTAATGGTGGTTGGAGAAATAGTTGTAGTGTCTGCCGTAGGTGTTGTCGAAGAAAACGACGGTGATGTTGGTGATGTGAATAATGTTGTTGACAATGGAGATGTTGCGGCTGTTGAAATCGTTTCAGTATTTGAAGTTGTTGCTTCTGAGGTAACGGTGGATGTGGAAATCGTTGCAGTGTCTGTCGTAGGTGTTGTCGAAGAAAACGGCGCTGTTGGTGATGTCATTGATGTTGTTGACAATGGAGATGTCGCTCCTGATGTTGCCACCGTTAGTATACTGGAAGTTGTTGAAGTCGCTGATGTAAATAGTGTTGTTGACAATGGAGTAGTTGCTGCTGCTGAGACAGATTCAGTGCTTGAAGTTGTCGATTCTGAGGTAATGGTGGATGGAGAAATAGTTGTAGTGTCTGCCGTAGGTGTTGTCGAAGAAAACGGTGATGTTGGTGATGTGAATAATGTTGTTGACAATGGAGATGTTGCGGCTGTTGAAATCGTTTCAGTATTTGAAGTTGTTGCTTCTGAGGTAACGGTGGATGTGGAAATCGTTGCAGTGTCTGCCGTAGGTGTTGTCGAAGAAAACGGCGCTGTTGGTGATGTTATTGATGTTGTCGACAATGGAGATGTCGCTCCTGATGTTGCCACCGTTAGTATACTGGAAGTTGTTGAAGTCGCTGATGTAAATAGTGTTGTTGACATTGGAGAAGTTGCTGCTGCTGTTGAGACAGATTCAGTGCTTGAACTTGTCGATTCTGAGGTAATGGTGGATGGATAAATTATTGTAGTGTCTGAAATAGCTGTTGTCGAAGAAAACCGTGATGTTGGTGATGTGAATAATGTTGTTGACAATGGAGAAGTTGCACCTGATGTTGACATCGTTTCTATATTGGAAGTTCTTGCAGTCGCTGATGTAAATGGTGTTGATGACAATGGAGAAGTTGTTTCTGCTGTTGAGACAGATTCAGTGCTTGAAGTTGTCGATTCTGAGGTAATGGTGGATGGAGAAATAGTTGTAGTGTCTGAAATAGTTGTTGTTGAAGACAACGGTGATGTTGGTGATATGAATGATGTTGTTGACAATGGAGATGTTGCTGCTGTTGAAATCGTTTCAGTACTTGAAGTTGTAGCTTCTGAGGTAATGGTGGATGGAGAAATAGTTGTTTTGTCTGAAATAGGTGTGGTGGAAGAAAACGTTGCAGTCGGAGATGTGAATGGTGTTGTTGACAATGGAGACGTTGTTGCTGTTGTTGAGACAGATTCAGTGCTCAAAGTTGTCAATTCTGAGGTAATTGTGGATGGTGAAACAGTTGTAGTGTCTGACATAGGTTTTGTGGAATAAAACGTTGTAGTAGATGTGAATGGTGTTGTTGACAATGGAGATGTCGCTCCTGATGTTGCCACCGTTAGTGTACTGGAAGTTGTTGCAGTCGCTGATGTAAATGGTGTTGTTGATAGTGGAGAAGTTGCTGCTGGTGAGACAGTTTCAGTGCTTGAAGTTGTCGATTCTGAGGTAATGGTGGATGGAGAAATAGTTGTAGTGTCTGAAATAGGTGTGGTGGAAGACAACAGTGATGTTGGTGATGTGAATGATGTTGTTGACAATGGAGATGTTGCGGCTGTTGAAATCGTTTCAGTATTTGAAGTTGTTGCTTCTGAGGTAACGGTGGATGTGGAAATCGTTGCAGTGTCTGTCGTAGGTGTTGTCGAAGAAAAGGGCGCTGTTGGTGATGTCATTGATGTTGTTGACAATGGAGAAGTTGCACCTGATGTTGACATCGTTTCTATATTGGAAGTTCTTGCAGTCGCTGATGTAAATGGTGTTGATGACAATGGAGAAGTTTTTGCTGCTGTTGAGACAGATTCAGTGCTTGAAGTTGTCGATTCTGAGGTAATGGTGGATGGAGAAATAGTTGTAGTGTCTGCCGTAGGTGTTGTTGAAGACAACGGTGATGTTGGTGATATGAATGATGTTGTTGACAATGGAGATGTTGCGGCTGTTGAAATCGTTTCAATACTTGAAGTTGTTGCTTCTGAGGTAATGGTGGATGTGGAAATCGTTGCAGTGTCTGCCGTAGGTGTTGTCGAAGAAAACGGCGCTGTTGGTGATGGCATTGATGTTGTTGACAATGGAGATGTCGCTGCTGTTGAAATCGTTTCATTACTTGAAGTTGTAGCTTCTGAGGTAATGGTGGATGGAGAAATAGTTGTAGTGTCTGAAATAGGTGTGGTGGAAGAAAACGTTGCAGTCGGAGATGTGAATGGTGATGTTGACAATGGAGACGTTGTTGCTGTTGTTGAGACAGATTCAGTGCTCGAAGTTGTCACTTCTGAGGTAATTGTGGATGGTGAAACAGTTATAGTGTCTGACATAGGTGTTGTGGAAGAAAACGTTGTAGTAGGAGATGTGAATGGTTTTGTTGACAATGGAGATGTCGCGCCTGATGTTGCCACCGTTAGTGTACTGGAAGTTGTTGCAGTCGCTGATGTAAATGGTGTTGTTGATAGTGGAGAAGTTGCTGCTGTTGAGACAGTTTCAGTGCTTGAAGTTGTCGATTCTGAGGTAATGGTGGATGGAGAAATAGTTGTAGTGAATGAAATAGCTGTTGTCGAAGACAACAGTGATGTTGGTGATGTGAATAATGTTGTTGACAATGGAGAAGTTGCACCTGATGTTGATATCGTTTCTATATTGGAAGTTCTTGCAGTCGTTGATGTAAATGGTGTTGATGACAATGGAGAAGTTGTTGCTGCTGTTGAGACAGATTCAGTGCTTGAAGTTGTCGATTCTGAGGTAATGGTGGATGGAGAAATAGTTGTAGTGTCTGAAATAGTTGTTGTTGAAGACACCGGTGATGTTGGTGATATGAATGATGTTGTTGACAATGGAGATGTTGCTGCTGTTGAAATCGTTTCAGTACTTGAAGTTGTAGCTTCTGAGGTAATGGTGGATGGAGAAATAGTTGTAGTGTCTGAAATAGGTGTGGTGGAAGAAAACGTTGCAGTCGGAGATGTGAATGGTGTTGTTGACAATGGAGACGTTGCTGTTGTTGAGACAGATTCAGTGCTCGAAGTTGTCGATTCTGAGGTAATTGTGGATGGTGAAACAGTTGTAGTGTCTGACATAGGTGTTGTGGAAGAAAACGTTGTAGTAGGAGATGTGAATGGTGTTGTTGACAATGGAGATGTCGCTCCTGATGTTGCCACCGTTAGTGTACTGGAAGTTGTTGCAGTCGCTGATGTAAATGGTGTTGTTGATAGTGGAGAAGTTGCTGCTGTTGAGACAGTTTCAGTGCTTGAAGTTGTCGATTCTGAGGTAATGGTGGATGGAGAAATAGTTGTAGTGTCTGCCGTAGGTGTTGTCGAAGACAACGGTGATGTTGGTGATATGAATGATGTTGTTGACAATGGAGATGTTGCTGCTGTTGAAATCGTTTCAGTACTTGAAGTTGTAGCTTCTGAGGTAATGGTGGCTGGAGAACTAGTTGTAGTGTCTGAAATAGGTGTGGTGGAAGAAAACGTTGCAGTCGGAGATGTGAATGGTGTTGTTGACAATGGAGACGTTGTTGCTGTTGTTGAGACAGATTCAGTGCTCGAAGTTGTCACTTCTGAGGTAATTGTGGATGGTGAAACAGTTGTAGTGTCTGACATAGGTGTTGTGGAAGAAAACGTTGTAGTAGGAGATGTGAATGGTGTTGTTGACAATGGAGATGTCGCTCCTGATGTTGCCACCGTTAGTGTACTGGAAGTTGTTGCAGTCGCTGATGTAAATGGTGTTGTTGATAGTGGAGAAGTTGCTGCTGTTGAGACAGTTTCAGTGCTTGAAGTTGTCGATTCTGAGGTAATGGTGGTTGGAGAAATAGTTGTAGTGTCTGCCGTAGGTGTTGTCGAAGAAAACGACGGTGATGTTGGTGATGTGAATAATGTTGTTGACAATGGAGATGTTGCGGCTGTTGAAATCGTTTCAGTATTTGAAGTTGTTGCTTCTGAGGTAACGCTGGATGTGGAAATCGTTGCAGTGTCTGCCGTAGGTGTTGTCGAAGAAAACGGCGCTGTTGGTGATGTCATTGATGTTGTTGACAATGGAGAAGTTGCACCTGATGTGGACATCGTTTCTATATTGGAAGTTCTTGCAGTCGCTGATGTAAATGGTGTTGATGACATTGGAGAAGTTGCTGCTGCTGTTGAGACAGATTCAGTGCTCGAAGTTGTCGATTCTGAGGTAATGGTGGATGGAGAAATAATTGTAGTGTCTGAAATAGCTGTTGTCGAAGAAAACCGTGATGTTTGTGATGTGAATAATGTTGTTGACAATGGAGAAGTTGCACCTGATGTTGACATCGTTTCTATATTGGAAGTTCTTGCAGTCGCTGATAAAAATGGTGTTGATGACAATGGAGAAGTTGTTGCTGCTGTTGAGACAGATTCAGTGCTTGAAGTTGTCGATTCTGAGGTAATGGTGGATGGAGAAATAGTTGTAGTGTCTGCCGTAGGTGTTGTTGAAGACAACGGTGATGTTGGTGATATGAATGATGTTGTTGACAATGGAGATGTTGCTGCTGTTGAAATCCTTTCAGTAATTGAAGTTGTAGCTTCTGAGGTAATGGTGGATGGAGAAATAGTTGTAGTGTCTGAAATAGGTGTGGTGGAAGAAAACGTTGCAGTCGGAGATGTGAATGGTGTTGTTGACAATGGAGAAGTTGTTGCTGTTGTTGAGACAGATTCAGTGCTCGAAGTTGTCGATTCTGAGGTAATTGTGGATGGTGAAACAGTTGTAGTGTCTGACATAGGTGTTGTGGAAGAAAACGTTGTAGTAGGAGATGTGAATGGTGTTGTTGACAATGGAGATGTCGCTCCTGATGTTGCCACCGTTAGTGTACTGGAAGTTGTTGCAGTGGCTGATGTAAATGGTGTTGTTGATAGTGGAGAAGTTGCTGCTGTTGAGACAGTTTCAGTGCTTGTAGTTGTCGATTCTGAGGTAATGGTGGATGGAGAAATAGTTGTAGTGTCTGCCGTAGGTGTTGTCGAAGAAAACGGTGATGTTGGTGATATGAATGATGTTGTTGAGAATGGAGATGTTGCTGCTGTTGAAATCGTTTCAGTACTTGAAGTTGTAGCTTCTGAGGTAACGGTGGATGGAGAAATAGTTGTAGTGTCTGAAATAGGTGTGGTGGAAGAAAACGTTGCAGTCGGAGATGTGAATGGTGTTGTTGACAATGGAGACGTTGTTGCTGTTGTTGAGACAGATTCAGTGCTCGAAGTTGTCACTTCTGAGGTAATTGTGGATGGTGAAACAGTTGTAGTGTCTGACATAGGTGTTGTGGAATAAAACGTTGTAGTAGGAGATGTGAATGGTGTTGTTGACAATGGAGATGTCGCTCCTGATGTTGCCACCGTTAGTGTACTGGAAGTTGTTGCAGTCGCTGATGTAAATGGTGTTGTTGATAGTGGAGAAGTTGCTGCTGTTGAGACAGTTTCAGTGCTTGAAGTTGTCGATTCTGAGGTAATGGTGGTTGGAGAAATAGTTGTAGTGTCTGCCGTAGGTGTTGTCGAAGAAAACGACGGTGATGTTGGTGATGTGAATAATGTTGTTGACAATGGAGATGTTGCGGCTGTTGAAATCGTTTCAGTATTTGAAGTTGTTGCTTCTGAGGTAACGGTGGATGTGGAAATCGTTGCAGTGTCTGTCGTAGGTGTTGTCGAAGAAAACGGCGCTGTTGGTGATGTCATTGATGTTGTTGACAATGGAGATGTCGCTCCTGATGTTGCCACCGTTAGTATACTGGAAGTTGTTGAAGTCGCTGATGTAAATAGTGTTGTTGACAATGGAGTAGTTGCTGCTGCTGAGACAGATTCAGTGCTTGAAGTTGTCGATTCTGAGGTAATGGTGGATGGAGAAATAGTTGTAGTGTCTGCCGTAGGTGTTGTCGAAGAAAACGGTGATGTTGGTGATGTGAATAATGTTGTTGACAATGGAGATGTTGCGGCTGTTGAAATCGTTTCAGTATTTGAAGTTGTTGCTTCTGAGGTAACGGTGGATGTGGAAATCGTTGCAGTGTCTGCCGTAGGTGTTGTCGAAGAAAACGGCGCTGTTGGTGATGTTATTGATGTTGTCGACAATGGAGATGTCGCTCCTGATGTTGCCACCGTTAGTATACTGGAAGTTGTTGAAGTCGCTGATGTAAATAGTGTTGTTGACATTGGAGAAGTTGCTGCTGCTGTTGAGACAGATTCAGTGCTTGAACTTGTCGATTCTGAGGTAATGGTGGATGGATAAATTATTGTAGTGTCTGAAATAGCTGTTGTCGAAGAAAACCGTGATGTTGGTGATGTGAATAATGTTGTTGACAATGGAGAAGTTGCACCTGATGTTGACATCGTTTCTATATTGGAAGTTCTTGCAGTCGCTGATGTAAATGGTGTTGATGACAATGGAGAAGTTGTTTCTGCTGTTGAGACAGATTCAGTGCTTGAAGTTGTCGATTCTGAGGTAATGGTGGATGGAGAAATAGTTGTAGTGTCTGAAATAGTTGTTGTTGAAGACAACGGTGATGTTGGTGATATGAATGATGTTGTTGACAATGGAGATGTTGCTGCTGTTGAAATCGTTTCAGTACTTGAAGTTGTAGCTTCTGAGGTAATGGTGGATGGAGAAATAGTTGTTTTGTCTGAAATAGGTGTGGTGGAAGAAAACGTTGCAGTCGGAGATGTGAATGGTGTTGTTGACAATGGAGACGTTGTTGCTGTTGTTGAGACAGATTCAGTGCTCAAAGTTGTCAATTCTGAGGTAATTGTGGATGGTGAAACAGTTGTAGTGTCTGACATAGGTTTTGTGGAATAAAACGTTGTAGTAGATGTGAATGGTGTTGTTGACAATGGAGATGTCGCTCCTGATGTTGCCACCGTTAGTGTACTGGAAGTTGTTGCAGTCGCTGATGTAAATGGTGTTGTTGATAGTGGAGAAGTTGCTGCTGGTGAGACAGTTTCAGTGCTTGAAGTTGTCGATTCTGAGGTAATGGTGGATGGAGAAATAGTTGTAGTGTCTGAAATAGGTGTGGTGGAAGACAACAGTGATGTTGGTGATGTGAATGATGTTGTTGACAATGGAGATGTTGCGGCTGTTGAAATCGTTTCAGTATTTGAAGTTGTTGCTTCTGAGGTAACGGTGGATGTGGAAATCGTTGCAGTGTCTGTCGTAGGTGTTGTCGAAGAAAAGGGCGCTGTTGGTGATGTCATTGATGTTGTTGACAATGGAGAAGTTGCACCTGATGTTGACATCGTTTCTATATTGGAAGTTCTTGCAGTCGCTGATGTAAATGGTGTTGATGACAATGGAGAAGTTTTTGCTGCTGTTGAGACAGATTCAGTGCTTGAAGTTGTCGATTCTGAGGTAATGGTGGATGGAGAAATAGTTGTAGTGTCTGCCGTAGGTGTTGTTGAAGACAACGGTGATGTTGGTGATATGAATGATGTTGTTGACAATGGAGATGTTGCTGCTGTTGAAATCGTTTCAGTACTTGAAGTTGTAGCTTCTGAGGTAATCGTGGATGGAGAAATAGTTGTAGTGTCTGAAATAGGTGTGGTGGAAGAAAACGTTGCAGTTGGAAATGTGAATGGTGTTGTTGACAATGGAGACGTTGTTTCTGCTGTTGAGACAGATTCAGTGCTTGAAGTTGTCAATTCTGAGGTAATGGTGGATGTAGAAATAGTTGTAGTGTCTGAAATCGTTGTTGTTGAAGACAAGGGTGATGTTGGTGATGTGAATGATGTTGTTGACAATGGAGATGTTGCGGCTGTTGAAATCGTTTCAGTACTTGAAGTTGTTGCTTCTGAGGTAACGGTGGATGTGGAAATCGTTGCAGTGTCTGCCGTAGGTGTTGTAGAAGAAAACGGCGCTGTTGGTGATGTTATTGATGTTGTAGACAATGGAGATGTCGCTCCTGATGTTGCCACCGTTAGTATACTGGAAGTTGTTGCAGTCGCTGATGTAAATGGTGTTGCTGACAATGGAGAAGTTGCTGCTGCTGTTGAGACAGTTTCAGTGCTCGAAGTTGTCACTTCTGAGGTAATGGTGGATGGAGAAATAGTTGTTGTGTCTGAAATAGGTGTGGTGGAAGAAAACGTTGCAGTCGGAGATGTGAACGGTGTTGTTGACAATGGAGACGTTGTTGCTGATGTTGAGACAGATTCAGTGCTGGAAGTTGTCGATTCTGAGGTAATGGTGGATGGATAAATAATTGTAGTGTCTGAAATAGCTGTTGTCGAAGAAAACCGTGATGTTGGTGATGTGAATAATGTTGTTGACAATGGAAAAGTTGCACCTGATGTTGACATCGTTTCTATATTGGAAGTTCTTGCAGTCGCTGATGTAAATGGTGTTGATGACAATGGATAAATTGTTGCTGCTGTTGAGACAGATTCAGTGTTTGAAGTTGTCGATTCTAAGGTAATGGTGGATGGAGAAATAGTTGTAGTGTGTGAAATAGTTGTTGTTGAAGACAAGGGTGATGTTGGTGATGTGAATGATGTTGTTGACAATGGAGATGTTGCGGCTGTTGAAATCGTTTCAGTACTTGAAGTTGTTGCTTCTGAGGTAACGGTGGATGTGGAAATCGTTGCAGTGTCTGCCGTAGGTGTTGTCGAAGGAAACGGCGCTGTTGGTGATGTTATTGATGTTGTCGACAATGGAGATGTCGCTCCTGATGTTGCCACCGTTAGTATACTGGAAGTTGTTGACGTCGCTGATGTAAATGGTGTTGTTGACAATGGAGAAGTTGCTGCTGCTGTTGAGACAGATTCAGTGCTCGAAGTTGTCACTTCTGAGGTAATGGTGGATGGACAAATAGTTGTAGTGTCTGAAATAGATGTTGTTGAAGACAACGGTGATGTTGGTGATATGAATGATGTTGTTGACAATGGAGATGTTGCTGCTGTTGAAATAGTTTCAGTACTTGAAGTTGTAGCTTCTGATGTACTGGTGGATGGAGAAATAGTTGTAGTGTCTGAAATAGTTGTGGTGGAAGAAAACGTTGCAGTCGGAGATGTGAATGGTGTTGTTGACAATGGAGACGTTGCTGTTGTTGAGACAGATTCAGTGCTCGAAGTTGTCACTTCTGAGGTAATGGTGGATGGGGAAATAGTTGTAGTGTCTGAAATAGGTGTGGTGGAATAAAACGGTGATGTTGGTGATTTGAATGATGTTGTTGACAATGGAGATGTCGCTCCTGATGTTGCCACCGTTAGTATACTTGAAGTTGTTGAAGTCGCTGATGTAAATAGAGTTGTTGACAATGGAGAAGTTGCTGCTGCTGTTGAGACAGATTCAGTGCTCGAAGTTGTCACTTCTGAGGTAATGGTGGATGGAGAAATAGTTGTAGTGTCTGAAATAAGTGTGGTGGAAGACAACGGTGATGTTGGTGATGTGAATGTTGTTGTTGACAATGGAGATGTTGCGGCTGTTGAAATCGTTTCAGTATTTGAAGTTGTTGCTTCTGAGGTAACGGTGGATGTGGAAATCGTTGCAGTGTCTGTCGTAGGTGTTGTCGAAGAAAAGGGCGCTGTTGGTGATGTCATTGATGTTGTTGACAATGGAGAAGTTGCACCTGATGTTGACATCGTTTCTATATTGGAAGTTCTTGCAGTCGCTGATGTAAATGGTGTTGATGACAATGGAGAAGTTTTTGCTGCTGTTGAGACAGATTCAGTGCTTGAAGTTGTCGATTCTGAGGTAATGGTGGATGGAGAAATAGTTGTAGTGTCTGCCGTAGGTTTTGTTGAAGACAACGGTGATGTTGGTGATATGAATGATGTTGTTGACAATGGAGATGTTGCTGCTGTTGAAATCGTTTCAGTACTTGAAGTTGTAGCTTCTGAGGTAATCGTGGATGGAGAAATAGTTGTAGTGTCTGAAATAGGTGTGGTGGAAGAAAACGTTGCAGTTGGAAATGTGAATGGTGTTGTTGACAATGGAGACGTTGTTGCTGCTGTTGAGACAGATTCAGTGCTTGAAGTTGTCAATTCTGAGGTAATGGTGGATGTAGAAATAGTTGTAGTGTCTGAAATCGTTGTTGTTGAAGACAAGGGTGATGTTGGTGATGTGAATGATGTTGTTGACAATGGAGATGTTGCGTCTGTTGAAATCGTTTCAGTACTTGAAGTTGTTACTTCTGAGGTAACGGTGGATGTGGAAATCTTTGCAGTGTCTGCCATAGGTGTTGTCGAAGAAAACGGCGCTGTTGGTGATGTCATTGATGTTGTTGACAATGGAGAAGTTGCACCTGATGTTGTCATCGTTTCTATATTGGAAGTTCTTGCAGTCGCTGATGTAAATGGTGTTGATGACATTGGAGAAGTTGCTGCTGCTGTTGAGACAGATTCAGTGCTAGAAGTTGTCGATTCTGAGGTAAAGTTGGATGGAGAAATAGTTGTAGTGTCTGAAATAGTTGTTGTTGAAGACAGTGATGATGATGGTGATGTGAATGATGTTGTTGACAATGGAGATGTTGCGGCTGTTGAAATCGTTTCAGTACTTGAAGTTGTTACTTCTGAGGTAACGGTGGATGTGGAAATCTTTGCAGTGTCTGCCGTAGGTGTTGTCGAAGAAAACGGCGCTGTTGGTGATGTCATTGATGTTGTTGACAATGGAGAAGTTGCACCTGATGTTGTCATCGTTAGTATACTGGAAGTTGTTGCAGTCGCTGATGTAAATGGTGTTGCTGACAATGGAGAAGTTGCTGCTGCTGTTGAGACAGTTTCAGTGCTCGAAGTTGTCACTTCTGAGGTAATGGTGGATGGAGAAATAGTTGTTGTGTCTGAAATAGGTGTTGTGGAAGAAAACGTTGCAGTCGGAGATGTGAACGGTGTTGTTGACAATGGAGACGTTGTTGCTGCTGTTGAGACAGATTCAGTGCTTGAAGTTGTCGATTCTGAGGTAATGGTGGATGGATAAATAATTGTAGTGTCTGAAATAGCTGTTGTCGAAGAAAACCGTGATGTTGGTGATGTGAATAATGTTGTTGACAATGGAGAAGTTGCACCTGATGTTGACATCGTTTCTATATTGGAAGTTCTTGCAGTCGCTGATGTAAATGGTGTTGATGACAATGGATAAGTTGTTGCTGGTGTTGAGACAGATTCAGTGCTTGAAGTTGTCCATTCTGAGGTAATGGTGGATGGAGAAATAGTTGTAGTGTCTGAAATAGTTGTTGTTGAAGACAAGGGTGATGTTGGTGATGTGAATGATGTTGTTGACAATGGAGATGTTGCGGCTGTTGAAATAGTTTCAGTACTTGAAGTTGTTGCTTCTGAGGTAACGGTGGATGTGGAAATCGTTGCAGTGTCTGCCGTAGGTGTTGTCGAAGAAAACGGCGCTGTTGGTGATGTTATTGATGTTGTCGACAATGGAGATGTCGCTCCTGATGTTGCCACCGTTAGTATACTGGAAGTTGTTGAAGTCGTTGATGTAAATAGTGTTGTTGACAATGGAGAAGTTGCTGCTGCTGTTGAGACAGATTCAGTGCTCGAAGTTGTCACTTCTGAGGTAATGGTGGATGGAGAAATAGTTGTAGTGTCTGAAATAGGTGTGGTGGAAGACAACCTTGATGTTGGTGATGTGAATGATGTTGTTGACAATGGAGATGTTGCGGCTGTTGAAATCGTTTCAGTACTTGAAGTTGTTACTTCTGAGGTAACGGTGGATGTGGAAATCGTTGCAGTGTCTGCCGTAGGTGTTGTCGAAGAAAACGGCGCTGTTGGTGATGTCATTGATGTTGTTGACAATGGAGAAGTTGCACCTGATGTTGACATCGTTTCTATATTGGAAGTTCTTGCAGTCGCTGATGTAAATGGTGTTGATGACAATGGATAAGTTGTTGCTGCTGTTGAGACAGATTCAGTGCTTGAAGTTGTCGATTCTGAGGTAATGGTGGATGGAGAAATAGTTGTAGTGTCTGAAATAGTTGTTGTTGAAGACAAGGGTGATGTTGGTGATGTGAATGATGTTGTTGACAATGGAGATGTTGCAGCTGTTGAAATCGTTTCAGTACTTGAAGTTGTTGCTTCTGTGGTAACGGTGGATGTGGAAATCTTTGCAGTGTCTGCTGTAGGTGTTGTCGAAGAAAACGGCGCTGTTGGTGATGTTATTGATGTTGTCGACAATGGAGATGTCGCTCCTGATGTTGCCACCGTTAGTATACTGGAAGTTGTTGAAGTCGCTGATGTAAATAGTGTTGTTGACAATGGAGAAGTTGCTGCTGCTGTTGAGACAGATTCAGTGCTCGAAGTTGTCACTTCTGAGGTAATGGTGGATGGAGAAATAGTTGTAGTGTCTGAAATAGATGTTGTTGAAGACAACGGTGATGTTGGTGATATGAATGATGTTGTTGACAATGGAGACGTTGTTGCTGTTGTTGAGACAGATTCAGCGATCGAAGTTGTCACTTCTGAGGTAATGGTGGATGGGGAAATAGTTGTAGTGTCTGAAATAGGTGTGGTGGAATAAAACGGTGATGTTGGTGATTTGAATGATGTTGTTGTCAATGTAGACTTTGTTGCTGCTGTTGATACAGATTCAGTGCTTGAACTTGTCGATTCTGAGGTAATGGTGGATGGAGAAATAGTTGTAGTGTCTGAAATAGGTCTTGTTGAAGACAACGGTGATGTTGGTGATATGAATGATGTTGTTGACAATGGAGATTTTGATGCTGTTGAAATCGTTTCAGTACTTGAAGTTGTAGCTTCTGAGATAATGGTGGATGTAGAAGTAGTTGTAGTGTCTGAAATAGGTGTGGTGGAAGAAAACGTTGCAGTCGGAGATGTGAATGGTGTTGTTGACAATGGAGACGTTGTTTCTACTGTTGAGACAGAGTCAGTGCTTGAAGTTGTCGATTCTGAGGTAATGGTGGATGGAGAAATAGTTGTAGCGTCTGAAATAGGTTTTGTCGAAGACAACAGTGATGTTGGTGATGTGAATGATGTTGTTGACAATGGAGATGTTGCGGCTGTTGAAATCGTTTCAATACTTGAAGTTGTTGCTTCTGAGGTAACGGTGGATGTGGAAATCGTTGCAGTGTCTGCCGTAGGTGTTGTAGAAGAAAACGGCGCTGTTGGTGATGTTATTGATGTTGTAGACAATGGAGATGTCGCTCCTGATGTTGCCACCGTTAGTATACTGGAAGTTGTTGCAGTCGCTGATGTAAATGGTGTTGTTGACAATGGAGAAGTTGATGCTGCTGTTGTGACAGATTCAGTGCTCGAAGTTGTCACTTCTGAGGTAATGGTGGATGGAGAAATAGTTGTAGTGTCTGAAATAGGTGTGGTGGAAGAAAACGTTGCAGTCGGAGATGTGAATGGTGTTGTTGACAATGGAGACGTTGTTGCTGTTGTTGAGACAGATTCAGTGCTCGAAGTTGTCACTTCTGAGGTAATGGTGGATGGGGAAATAGTTGTAGTGTCTGAAATAGGTGTGGTGGAATAAAACGGTGATGTTGGTGATGTGAATGATGTTGTTGACAATGGAGACTTTGTTGCTGCTGTTGAGACAGATTTAGTGCTTGAACTTGTCGATTCTGAGGTAATGGTGAATGGAAAAATAGTTGTAGTGTCTGAAGTAGGTGTGGTGGAAGACAACAGTGATGTTGGTGATGTGAATGATGTTGTTGACAATGGAGATGTTGTGGCTGTTGAAATCGTTTCAGTACTTGAAGTTGGTACTTCTGAGGTAACGGTGGATTGGGAAATCGTTGCAGTGTCTGCCGTAGGTGTTGTCGAAGAAAACGGCGCTGTTGGTGATGCCATTGATGTTGTTGACAATGGAGAAGTTGCACCTGATGTTGACATCGTTTCTATATTGGAAGTTCTTGTAGTCGCTGATGTAAATGGTGTTGATGACATTGGAGAAGTTGCTGCTGCTGTTGAGACAGATTCAGTGCTAGAAGTTGTCGATTCTGAGGTAATGGTGGATGGAGAAATAGTTGTAGTGTCTAAAATAGGTCTTGTTGAAGACAACGGTGATGTTGGTGATATGAATGATGTTGTTGACAATGGAGATTTTGATGCTGTTGAAATCGTTTCAGTACTTGAAGTTGTAGCTTCTGAGATAATGGTGGATGTAGAAGTAGTTGTAGTGTCTGAAATAGGTGTGGTGGAAGAAAACGTTGCAGTCGGAGATGTGAATGGTGTTGTTGACAATGGAGACGTTGTTTCTACTGTTGAGATAGAGTCAGTGCTTGAAGTTGTCGATTCTGAGGTAATGGTGGATGGAGAAATAGTTGTAGCGTCTGAAATAGGTTTTGTCGAAGACAACAGTGATGTTGGTGATGTGAATGATGTTGTTGACAATGGAGATGTTGCGGCTGTTGAAATCGTTTCAATACTTGAAGTTGTTGCTTCTGAGGTAACGGTGGATGTGGAAATCTTTGCAGTGTCTGCCGTAGGTGTTGTCGAAGAAAACGGCGCTGTTGGTGATGTCATTGATGTTGTTGACAATGGAGAAGTTGCACCTGATGTTGTCATCGTTTCTATATTGGAAGTTCTTGCAGTCGCTGATGTAAATGGTGTTGATGACATTGGAGAAGTTGCTGCTGCTGTTGAGACAGATTCAGTGCTAGAAGTTGTCGATTCTGAGGTAAAGTTGGATGGAGAAATAGTTGTAGTGTCTGAAATAGTTGTTGTTGAAGACAGTGATGATGATGGTGATGTGAATGATGTTGTTGACAATGGAGATGTTGCGGCTGTTGAAATCGTTTCAGTACTTGAAGTTGTTGCTTCTGAGGTAACGGTGGATGTGGAAATTGTTGCAGTGTCTGCCGTAGGTGTTGTAGAAGAAAACGGCGCTGTTGGTGGTGTTATTGATGTTGTAGACAATGTAGATGTCGCTCCTGATGTTGCCACCGTTAGTATACTGGAAGTTGTTGCAGTCGCTGATGTAAATGGTGTTGCTGACAATGGAGAAGTTGCTGCTGCTGTTGAGACAGTTTCAGTGCTCGAAGTTGTCACTTCTGAGGTAATGGTGGATGGAGAAATAGTTGTTGTGTCTGAAATAGGTGTTGTGGAAGAAAACGTTGCAGTCGGAGATGTGAACGGTGTTGTTGACAATGGAGACGTTGTTGCTGCTGTTGAGACAGATTCAGTGCTTGAAGTTGTCGATTCTGAGGTAATGGTGGATGGATAAATAATTGTAGTGTCTGAAATAGCTGTTGTCGAAGAAAACCGTGATGTTGGTGATGTGAATAATGTTGTTGACAATGGAGAAGTTGCACCTGATGTTGACATCGTTTCTATATTGGAAGTTCTTGCAGTCGCTGATGTAAATGGTGTTGATGACAATGGATAAGTTGTTGCTGGTGTTGAGACAGATTCAGTGCTTGAAGTTGTCCATTCTGAGGTAATGGTGGATGGAGAAATAGTTGTAGTGTCTGAAATAGTTGTTGTTGAAGACAAGGGTGATGTTGGTGATGTGAATGATGTTGTTGACAATGGAGATGTTGCGGCTGTTGAAATAGTTTCAGTACTTGAAGTTGTTGCTTCTGAGGTAACGGTGGATGTGGAAATCGTTGCAGTGTCTGCCGTAGGTGTTGTCGAAGAAAACGGCGCTGTTGGTGATGTTATTGATGTTGTCGACAATGGAGATGTCGCTCCTGATGTTGCCACCGTTAGTATACTGGAAGTTGTTGAAGTCGTTGATGTAAATAGTGTTGTTGACAATGGAGAAGTTGCTGCTGCTGTTGAGACAGATTCAGTGCTCGAAGTTGTCACTTCTGAGGTAATGGTGGATGGAGAAATAGTTGTAGTGTCTGAAATAGGTGTGGTGGAAGACAACCTTGATGTTGGTGATGTGAATGATGTTGTTGACAATGGAGATGTTGCGGCTGTTGAAATCGTTTCAGTACTTGAAGTTGTTACTTCTGAGGTAACGGTGGATGTGGAAATCGTTGCAGTGTCTGCCGTAGGTGTTGTCGAAGAAAACGGCGCTGTTGGTGATGTCATTGATGTTGTTGACAATGGAGAAGTTGCACCTGATGTTGACATCGTTTCTATATTGGAAGTTCTTGCAGTCGCTGATGTAAATGGTGTTGATGACAATGGATAAGTTGTTGCTGCTGTTGAGACAGATTCAGTGCTTGAAGTTGTCGATTCTGAGGTAATGGTGGATGGAGAAATAGTTGTAGTGTCTGAAATAGTTGTTGTTGAAGACAAGGGTGATGTTGGTGATGTGAATGATGTTGTTGACAATGGAGATGTTGCAGCTGTTGAAATCGTTTCAGTACTTGAAGTTGTTGCTTCTGTGGTAACGGTGGATGTGGAAATCTTTGCAGTGTCTGCTGTAGGTGTTGTCGAAGAAAACGGCGCTGTTGGTGATGTTATTGATGTTGTCGACAATGGAGATGTCGCTCCTGATGTTGCCACCGTTAGTATACTGGAAGTTGTTGAAGTCGCTGATGTAAATAGTGTTGTTGACAATGGAGAAGTTGCTGCTGCTGTTGAGACAGATTCAGTGCTCGAAGTTGTCACTTCTGAGGTAATGGTGGATGGAGAAATAGTTGTAGTGTCTGAAATAGATGTTGTTGAAGACAACGGTGATGTTGGTGATATGAATGATGTTGTTGACAATGGAGACGTTGTTGCTGTTGTTGAGACAGATTCAGCGATCGAAGTTGTCACTTCTGAGGTAATGGTGGATGGGGAAATAGTTGTAGTGTCTGAAATAGGTGTGGTGGAATAAAACGGTGATGTTGGTGATTTGAATGATGTTGTTGTCAATGTAGACTTTGTTGCTGCTGTTGATACAGATTCAGTGCTTGAACTTGTCGATTCTGAGGTAATGGTGGATGGAGAAATAGTTGTAGTGTCTGAAATAGGTCTTGTTGAAGACAACGGTGATGTTGGTGATATGAATGATGTTGTTGACAATGGAGATTTTGATGCTGTTGAAATCGTTTCAGTACTTGAAGTTGTAGCTTCTGAGATAATGGTGGATGTAGAAGTAGTTGTAGTGTCTGAAATAGGTGTGGTGGAAGAAAACGTTGCAGTCGGAGATGTGAATGGTGTTGTTGACAATGGAGACGTTGTTTCTACTGTTGAGACAGAGTCAGTGCTTGAAGTTGTCGATTCTGAGGTAATGGTGGATGGAGAAATAGTTGTAGCGTCTGAAATAGGTTTTGTCGAAGACAACAGTGATGTTGGTGATGTGAATGATGTTGTTGACAATGGAGATGTTGCGGCTGTTGAAATCGTTTCAATACTTGAAGTTGTTGCTTCTGAGGTAACGGTGGATGTGGAAATCGTTGCAGTGTCTGCCGTAGGTGTTGTAGAAGAAAACGGCGCTGTTGGTGATGTTATTGATGTTGTAGACAATGGAGATGTCGCTCCTGATGTTGCCACCGTTAGTATACTGGAAGTTGTTGCAGTCGCTGATGTAAATGGTGTTGTTGACAATGGAGAAGTTGATGCTGCTGTTGTGACAGATTCAGTGCTCGAAGTTGTCACTTCTGAGGTAATGGTGGATGGAGAAATAGTTGTAGTGTCTGAAATAGGTGTGGTGGAAGAAAACGTTGCAGTCGGAGATGTGAATGGTGTTGTTGACAATGGAGACGTTGTTGCTGTTGTTGAGACAGATTCAGTGCTCGAAGTTGTCACTTCTGAGGTAATGGTGGATGGGGAAATAGTTGTAGTGTCTGAAATAGGTGTGGTGGAATAAAACGGTGATGTTGGTGATGTGAATGATGTTGTTGACAATGGAGACTTTGTTGCTGCTGTTGAGACAGATTTAGTGCTTGAACTTGTCGATTCTGAGGTAATGGTGAATGGAAAAATAGTTGTAGTGTCTGAAGTAGGTGTGGTGGAAGACAACAGTGATGTTGGTGATGTGAATGATGTTGTTGACAATGGAGATGTTGTGGCTGTTGAAATCGTTTCAGTACTTGAAGTTGGTACTTCTGAGGTAACGGTGGATTGGGAAATCGTTGCAGTGTCTGCCGTAGGTGTTGTCGAAGAAAACGGCGCTGTTGGTGATGCCATTGATGTTGTTGACAATGGAGAAGTTGCACCTGATGTTGACATCGTTTCTATATTGGAAGTTCTTGCAGTCGCTGATGTAAATGGTGTTGATGACATTGGAGAAGTTGCTGCTGCTGTTGAGACAGATTCAGTGCTAGAAGTTGTCGATTCTGAGGTAATGGTGGATGGAGAAATAGTTGTAGTGTCTAAAATAGGTCTTGTTGAAGACAACGGTGATGTTGGTGATATGAATGATGTTGTTGACAATGGAGATTTTGATGCTGTTGAAATCGTTTCAGTACTTGAAGTTGTAGCTTCTGAGATAATGGTGGATGTAGAAGTAGTTGTAGTGTCTGAAATAGGTGTGGTGGAAGAAAACGTTGCAGTCGGAGATGTGAATGGTGTTGTTGACAATGGAGACGTTGTTTCTACTGTTGAGACAGAGTCAGTGCTTGAAGTTGTCGATTCTGAGGTAATGGTGGATGGAGAAATAGTTGTAGCGTCTGAAATAGGTTTTGTCGAAGACAACAGTGATGTTGGTGATGTGAATGATGTTGTTGACAATGGAGATGTTGCGGCTGTTGAAATCGTTTCAATACTTGAAGTTGTTGCTTCTGAGGTAACGGTGGATGTGGAAATCGTTGCAGTGTCTGCCGTAGGTGTTGTAGAAGAAAACGGCGCTGTTGGTGATGTTATTGATGTTGTAGACAATGGAGATGTCGCTCCTGATGTTGCCACCGTTAGTATACTGGAAGTTGTTGCAGTCGCTGATGTAAATGGTGTTGTTGACAATGGAGAAGTTGATGCTGCTGTTGTGACAGATTCAGTGCTCGAAGTTGTCACTTCTGAGGTAATGGTGGATGGAGAAATAGTTGTAGTGTCTGAAATAGGTGTGGTGGAAGAAAACGTTGCAGTCGGAGATGTGAATGGTGTTGTTGACAATGGAGACGTTGTTGCTGTTGTTGAGACAGACTCAGTGCTCGAAGTTGTCACTTCTGAGGTAATGGTGGATGGGGAAATAGTTGTAGTGTCTGAAATAGGTGTGGTGGAATAAAACGGTGATGTTGGTGATGTGAATGATGTTGTTGACAATGGAGACTTTGTTGCTGCTGTTGAGACAGATTTAGTGCTTGAACTTGTCGATTCTGAGGTAATGGTGAATGGAAAAATAGTTGTAGTGTCTGAAGTAGGTGTGGTGGAAGACAACAGTGATGTTGGTGATGTGAATGATGTTGTTGACAATGGAGATGTTGCGGCTGTTGAAATCGTTTCAGTATTTGAAGTTGTTGCTTCTGAGGTAACGGTGGATGTGGAAATCGTTGCAGTGTCTGCCGTAGGTGTTGTCGAAGAAAACGGCGCTGTAGGTGATGTCATTGATGTTGTTGACAATGGAGAAGTTGCACCTGATGTTGACATCGTTTCTATATTGGAAGTTCTTGCAGTCGCTGATGTAAATGGTGGTGATGACATTGGAGAAGTTGCTGCTGCTGTTGAGACAGATTCAGTGCTCGAAGTTGTCGATTCTGAGGTAATGGTGGATGGAGACATAGTTGTAGTGTCTGAAATAGGTGTTGTTGAAGACAACGGTGATGTTGGTGATATGAATGATGTTGTTGACAATGGAGATGTTGCTGCTGTTGAAATCGTTTCAGTACTTGAAGTTGTTGCTTCTGAGGTAATGGTGGATGGAGAACTAGTTGCAGTGTCTGAAATAGGTGTTGTGGAATAAAACGTTACAGTCGGAGATGTGGTTGACAATGGAGACGTTGTTGCTGCTGTTGAGACAGAGTCAGTGCTTGAAGTTGTCGATTCTGAGGTAATGGTGGATGGAGAAATAGTTGTAGTGTCTGAAATAGCTGTTGTAGAAGAAAACGGCGCTGTTGGTGATGTTATTGATGTTGTAGACAATGGGGATGTCGCTCCTGATGTTGCCACCGTTAGTATACTGGAAGTTGTTGCAGTCGCTGATGTAAATGGTGTTGCTGACAATGGAGAAGTTGCTGCTGCTGTTGAGACAGTTTCAGTGCTCGAAGTTGTCACTTCTGAGGTAATGGTGGATGGAGAAATAGTTGTAGTGTCTGAAAAAGTTGTTGTTGAAGACAAGGGTGATGTTGGTGATGTGAATGATGTTGTTGACAATGGAGATGTTGCGGCTGTTGAAATAGTTTCAGTACTTGAAGTTGTTGCTTCTGAGGTAACGGTGGATGTGGAAATCGTTGCAGTGTCTGCCGTAGGTGTTGTCGAAGAAAACGGCGCTGTTGGTGATGTTATTGATGTTGTCGACAATGGAGATGTCGCTCCTGATGTTGCCACCGTTAGTATACTGGAAGTTGTTGAAGTCGATGATGTAAATAGTGTTGTTGACAATGGAGAAGTTGCTGCTGCTGTTGAGACAGATTCAGTGCTCGAAGTTGTCACTTCTGAGGAAATGGTGGATGGAGAAATAGTTGTAGTGTCTGAAATAGATTTTGTTGAAGACAACGGTGATGTTGGTGATATGAATGATGTTGTTGACAATGGAGATGTTGCTGCTGTTGAAATAGTTTCAGTACTTGAAGTTGTAGCTTCTGAGGTAATGGTGGATGGGGAAATAGTTGTAGTGTCTGAAATAGGTGTGGTGGAAGACAACCTTGATGTTGGTGATGTGAATGATGTTGTTGACAATGGAGATGTTGCGGCTGTTGAAATCGTTTCAGTACTTGAAGTTGTTACTTCTGAGGTAACGGTGGATGTGGAAATCGTTGCAGTGTCTGCCGTAGGTGTTGTCGAAGAAAACGGCGCTGTTGGTGATGTCATTGATGTTGTTGACAATGGAGAAGTTGCACCTGATGTTGACATCGTTTCTATATTGGAAGTTCTTGCAGTCGCTGATGTAAATGGTGTTGATGACATTGGAGAAGTTGCTGCTGCTGTTGAGACAGATTCAGTGCTAGAAGTTGTCGATTCTGAGGTAATGGTGGATGGAGAAATAGTTGTAGTGTCTGAAATAGGTGTTGTTGAAGACAACGGTGATGTTGGTGATATGAATGATGTTGTTGACAATGGAGATGTTGATGCTGTTGAAATCGTTTCAGTACTTGAAGTTGTAGCTTCTGAGGTAATGGTGGATGTAGAAATATTTGTAGTGTCTGAAATAGGTGTTGTGGACGAAAACGTTGCAGTCGGAGATGTGAATGGTGTGGTTGACAATGGAGACGTTGTTGCTACTGTTGAGACAGAGTCAGTGCTTGAAGTTGTCGATTCTGAGGTAATGGTGGATGGAGAAATAGTTGTAGCGTCTGAAATAGGTTTTGTCGAAGACAACAGTGATGTTGGTGATGTGAATAAAGTTGTTGACAATGGAGAAGTTGCACCTGATGTTGACATCGTTTCTATATTGGAAGTTCTTGCAGTCGCTGATGTAAATGGTGTTGATGACAATGGATAAGTTGTTGCTGCTGTTGAGACAGATTCAGTGCTTGAAGTTATCGATTCTGAGGTAATGGTGGATGGAGAAATAGTTGTAGTGTCTGAAATAGTTGTTGTTGAAGACAAGGGTGATGTTGGTGATGTGAATGATGTTGTTGACAATGGAGATGTTGCGGCTGTTGAAATCGTTTCAGTACTTGAAGTTGTTGCTTCTGAGGTAACGGTGGATGTGGAAATCGTTACAGTGTCTGCTGTAGGTGTTGTCGAAGAAAACGGCGCTGTTGGTGATGTTATTGATGTTGTCGACAATGGAGATGTCGCTCCTGATGTTGCCACCGTTAGTATACTGGAAGTTGTTGAAGTCGCTGATGTAAATAGTGTTGTTGACAATGGAGAAGTTGCTGCTGCTGTTGAGACAGATTCAGTGCTCGAAGTTGTCACTTCTGAGGTAATGGTGGATGGAGAAATAGTTGTAGTGTCTGAAATAGATGTTGTTGAAGACAACGGTGATGTTGGTGATATGAATGATGTTGTTGACAATGGAGACGTTGTTGCTGTTGTTGAGACAGATTCAGCGCTCGAAGTTGTCACTTCTGAGGTAATGGTGGATGGGGAAATAGTTGTAGTGTCTGAAATAGGTGTGGTGGAATAAAACGGTGATGTTGGTGATGTGAATGATGTTGTTGACAATGGAGAATTTGTTGCTGCTGTTGAGACAGATTCAGTGCTTGAACTTGTCGATTCTAAGGTAATGGTGGATGGAGAAATAGTTGTAGTGTCTGAAATAGGTGTGGTGGAAGACAACAGTGATGTTGGTGATGTGAATGATGTTGTTGACAATGGAGATGTTGCGGCTGTTGAAATCGTTTCAGTATTTGAAGTTGTTGCTTCTGAGGTAACGGTGGATGTGGAAATCGTTGCAGTGTCTGCCGTAGGTGTTGTCGAAGAAAACGGCGCTGTTGGTGATGTTATTGATGTTGTCGACAATGGAGATGTCGCTCCTGATGTTGCCACCGTTAGTATACTGGAAGTTGTTGAAGTCGCTGATGTAAATAGTGTTGTTGACAATGGAGAAGTTGCTGCTGCTGTTGAGACAGATTCAGTGCTCGAAGTTGTCACTTCTGAGGTAATGGTGGATGGAGTAATAGTTGTAGTGTCTGAAATAGGTGTGGTGGAAGACAACGGTGATGTTGGTGATGTGAATGATGTTGTTGACAATGGAGATGTTGTGGCTGTTGAAATCGTTTCAGTACTTGAAGTTGGTACTTCTGAGGTAACGGTGGATTGGGAAATCGTTGCAGTGTCTGCCGTAGGTGTTGTCGAAGAAAACGGCGCTGTTGGTGATGCCATTGATGTTGTTGACAATGGAGAAGTTGCACCTGATGTTGACATCGTTTCTATATTGGAAGTTCTTGTAGTCGCTGATGTAAATGGTGATGATGACATTGGAGAAGTTGCTGCTGCTGTTGAGACAGATTCAGTGCTAGAAGTTGTCGATTCTGAGGTAATGGTGGATGGAGAAATAGTTGTAGTGTCTGAAATAGGTGTTGTTGAAGACAACGGTGATGTTGGTGATATGAATGATGTTGTTGACAATGGAGATTTTGATGCTGTTGAAATCGTTTCAGTACTTGAAGTTGTAGCTTCTGAGGTAATGGTGGATGTAGAAATAGTTGTAGTGTCTGAAATAGGTGTGGTGGAAGAAAACGTTGCAGTCGGAGATGTGAATGGTGTTGTTGACAATGGAGACGTTGTTGCTACTGTTGAGACAGAGTCAGTGCTTGAAGTTGTCGATTCTGAGGTAATGGTGGATGGAGAAATAGTTGTAGCGTCTGAAATAGGTGTTGTCGAAGACAACAGTGATGTTGGTGATGTGAATGATGTTGTTGACAATGGAGATGTTGCGGCTGTTGAAATCGTTTCAATACTTGAAGTTGTTGCTTCTGAGGTAACGGTGGATGTGGAAATCGTTGCAGTGTCTGCCGTAGGTGTTGTAGAAGAAAACGGCGCTGTTGGTGATGTTATTGATGTTGTAGAAAATGGAGATGTCGCTCCTGATGTTGCCACCGTTAGTATACTGGAAGTTGTTGCAGTCGCTGATGTAAATGGTGTTGTTGACAATGGAGAAGTTGATGCTGCTGTTGTGACAGATTCAGTGCTCGAAGTTGTCACTTCTGAGGTAATGGTGGATGGAGAAATAGTTGTTGTGTCTGAAATAGGTGTTGTGGAATAAAACGTTGCAGTCGGAGATGTGAACGGTGTTGTTGACAATGGAGACGTTGTTGCTGCTGTTGAGACAGATTCAGTGCTTGAAGTTGTCGATTCTGAGGTAATGGGAGATGGAGAAATTGTTGTAGTGTGTGAAATAGCTGTTGTCGAAGACAACAGTGATGTTGGTGATGTGAATGATAATGGAGATGTTGCGGCTGTTGAAATCGTTTCAGTTGTTGCTTCTGAGGTAATGGTGGATGTGGAAATCGTTGCAGTGTCTGCCGTAGGTGTTGTTGAAGAAAACGGCGCTGTTGGTGATGTTATTGATGTTGTCGACAATGGAGATGTCGCTCCTGATGTTGCCACCGTTAGTATACTGGAAGTTGTTGCAGTCGCTGATGTAAATGGTGTTGTTGACAATGGAGAAGTTGCACCTGATGTTGACATCGTTTCTATATTGGAAGTTCTTGTAGTCGCTGATGTAAATCGTGTTGATGACATTGGAGAAGTTGCTGCTGCTGTTGAGACAGATTCAGTGCTAGAAGTTGTCGATTCTGAGGTAATGGTGGATGGAGAAATAGTTGTAGTGTCTGAAATAGGTCTTGTTGAAGACAACGGTGATGTTGGTGATATGAATGATGTTGTTGACAATGGAGATTTTGATGCTGTTGAAATCGTTTCAGTACTTGAAGTTGTAGCTTCTGAGATAATGGTGGATGTAGAAGTAGTTGTAGTGTCTGAAATAGGTGTGGTGGAAGAAAACGTTGCAGTCGGAGATGTGAATGGTGTTGTTGACAATGGAGACGTTGTTTCTACTGTTGAGACAGAGTCAGTGCTTGAAGTTGTCGATTCTGAGGTAATGGTGGATGGAGAAATAGTTGTAGCGTCTGAAATAGGTGTGGTGGAAGAAAACGTTGCAGTCGGAGATGTGAATGGTGTTGTTGACAATGGAGACGTTGTTGCTGTTGTTGAGACAGACTCAGTGCTCGAAGTTGTCACTTCTGAGGTAATGGTGGATGGGGAAATAGTTGTAGTGTCTGAAATAGGTGTGGTGGAATAAAACGGTGATGTTGGTGATGGGAATGATGTTGTTGACAATGGAGACTTTGTTGCTGCTGTTGAGACAGATTTAGTGCTTGAACTTGTCGATTCTGAGGTAATGGTGAATGGAAAAATAGTTGTAGTGTCTGAAGTAGGTGTGGTGGAAGACAACAGTGATGTTGGTGATGTGAATGATGTTGTTGACAATGGAGATGTTGCGGCTGTTGAAATCGTTTCAGTATTTGAAGTTGTTGCTTCTGAGGTAACGGTGGATGTGGAAATCGTTGCAGTGTCTGCCGTAGGTGTTGTCGAAGCAAACGGCGCTGTAGGTGATGTCATTGATGTTGTTGACAATGGAGAAGTTGCACCTGATGTTGACATCGTTTCCATATTGGAAGTTCTTGCAGTCGCTGATGTAAATGGTGGTGATGACATTGGAGAAGTTGCTGCTGCTGTTGAGACAGATTCAGTGCTCGAAGTTGTCGATTCTGAGGTAATGGTGGATGGAGACATAGTTGTAGTGTCTGAAATAGGTGTTGTTGAAGACAACGGTGATGTTGGTGATATGAATGATGTTGTTGACAATGGAGATGTTGCTGCTCTTGAAATCGTTTCAGTACTTGAAGTTGTTGCTTCTGAGGTAATGGTGGATGGAGAACTAGTTGCAGTGTCTGAAATAGGTGTTGTGGAATAAAACGTTACAGTCGGAGATGTGGTTGACAATGGAGACGTTGTTGCTGCTGTTGAGACAGAGTCAGTGCTTGAAGTTGTCGATTCTGAGGTAATGGTGGATGGAGAAATAGTTGTAGTGTCTGAAATAGCTGTTGTAGAAGAAAACGGCGCTGTTGGTGATGTTATTGATGTTGTAGACAATGGGGATGTCGCTCCTGATGTTGCCACCGTTAGTATACTGGAAGTTGTTGCAGTCGCTGATGTAAATGGTGTTGCTGACAATGGAGAAGTTGCTGCTGCTGTTGAGACAGTTTCAGTGCTCGAAGTTGTCACTTCTGAGGTAATGGTGGATGGAGAAATAGTTGTTGTGTCTGAAATAGGTGTTGTGGAAGAAAACGTTGCAGTCGGAGATGTGAACGGTGTTGTTGACAATGGAGACGTTGTTGCTGCTGTTGAGACAGATTCAGTGCCTGAAGTTGTCGATTCTGCGGTAATGGTGGATGGAGAAATAGTTGTAGTGTCTGAAAAAGTTGTTGTTGAAGACAAGGGTGATGTTGGTGATGTGAATGATGTTGTTGACAATGGAGATGTTGCGGCTGTTGAAATAGTTTCAGTACTTGAAGTTGTTGCTTCTGAGGTAACGGTGGATGTGGAAATCGTTGCAGTGTCTGCCGTAGGTGTTGTCGAAGAAAACGGCGCTGTTGGTGATGTTATTGATGTTGTCGACAATGGAGATGTCGCTCCTGATGTTGCCACCGTTAGTATACTGGAAGTTGTTGAAGTCGATGATGTAAATAGTGTTGTTGACAATGGAGAAGTTGCTGCTGCTGTTGAGACAGATTCAGTGCTCGAAGTTGTCACTTCTGAGGTAATGGTGGATGGAGAAATAGTTGTAGTGTCTGAAATAGATTTTGTTGAAGACAACGGTGATGTTGGTGATATGAATGATGTTGTTGACAATGGAGATGTTGCTGCTGTTGAAATAGTTTCAGTACTTGAAGTTGTAGCTTCTGAGGTAATGGTGGATGGGGAAATAGTTGTAGTGTCTGAAATAGGTGTGGTGGAAGACAACAGTGATGTTGGTGATGTGAATGATGTTGTTGAAAATGGAGATGTTGCGGCTGTTGAAATCCTTTCAGTATTTGAAGTTGTTGCTTCTGAGGTAACGGTGGATGTGGAAATCGTTGCAGTGTCTGCCGTAGGTGTTGTCGAAGAAAACGGCGCTGTTGGTGATGTTATTGATGTTGTCGACAATGGAGATGTCGCTCCTGATGTTGCCACCGTTAGTATACTGGAAGTTGTTGAAGTCGCTGATGTAAATAGTGTTGTTGACAATGGAGAAGTTGCTGCTGCTGTTGAGACAGATTCAGTGCTCGAAGTTGTCACTTCTGAGGTAATGGTGGATGGAGAAATAGTTGTAGTGTCTGAAATAGGTGTGGTGGAAGACAACCTTGATGTTGGTGATGTGAATGATGTTGTTGACAATGGAGATGTTGCGGCTGTTGAAATCGTTTCAGTGCTTGAAGTTGTTACTTCTGAGGTAACGGTGGATGTGGAAATCGTTGCAGTGTCTGCCGTAGGTGTTGTCGAAGAAAACGGCGCTGTTGGTGATGTCATTGATGTTGTTGACAATGGAGAAGTTGCACCTGATGTTGACATCGTTTCTATATTGGAAGTTCTTGCAGTCGCTGATGTAAATGGTGTTGATGACATTGGAGAAGTTGCTGCTGCTGTTGAGACAGATTCAGTGCTAGAAGTTGTCGATTCTGAGGTAATGGTGGATGGAGAAATAGTTGTAGTGTCTGAAATAGGTGTTGTTGAAGACAACGGTGATGTTGGTGATATGAATGATGTTGTTGACAATGGAGATGTTGATGCTGTTGAAATCGTTTCAGTACTTGAAGTTGTAGCTTCTGAGGTAATGGTGGATGTAGAAATATTTGTAGTGTCTGAAATAGGTGTTGTGGACGAAAACGTTGCAGTCGGAGATGTGAATGGTGTGGTTGACAATGGAGACGTTGTTGCTACTGTTGAGACAGAGTCAGTGCTTGAAGTTGTCGATTCTGAGGTAATGGTGGATGGAGAAATAGTTGTAGCGTCTGAAATAGGTTTTGTCGAAGACAACAGTGATGTTGGTGATGTGAATAAAGTTGTTGACAATGGAGAAGTTGCACCTGATGTTGACATCGTTTCTATATTGGAAGTTCTTGCAGTCGCTGATGTAAATGGTGTTGATAACAATGGATAAGTTGTTGCTGCTGTTGAGACAGATTCAGTGCTTGAAGTTATCGATTCTGAGGTAATGGTGGATGGAGAAATAGTTGTAGTGTCTGAAATAGTTGTTGTTGAAGACAAGGGTGATGTTGGTGATGTGAATGATGTTGTTGACAATGGAGATGTTGCGGCTGTTGAAATCGTTTCAGTACTTGAAGTTGTTGCTTCTGAGGTAACGGTGGATGTGGAAATCGTTACAGTGTCTGCTGTAGGTGTTGTCGAAGAAAACGGCGCTGTTGGTGATGTTATTGATGTTGTCGACAATGGAGATGTCGCTCCTGATGTTGCCACCGTTAGTATACTGGAAGTTGTTGAAGTCGCTGATGTAAATAGTGTTGTTGACAATGGAGAAGTTGCTGCTGCTGTTGAGACAGATTCAGTGCTCGAAGTTGTCACTTCTGAGGTAATGGTGGATGGAGAAATAGTTGTAGTGTCTGAAATAGATGTTGTTGAAGACAACGGTGATGTTGGTGATATGAATGATGTTGTTGATAATGGAGACGTTGTCGCTGTTGTTGAGACAGATTCAGCGCTCGAAGTTGTCACTTCTGAGGTAATGGTGGATGGGGAAATAGTTGTAGTGTCTGAAATAGGTGTGGTGGAATAAAACGGTGATGTTGGTGATGTGAATGATGTTGTTGACAATGGAGACTTTGTTGCTGCTGTTGAGACAGATTCAGTGCTTGAACTTGTCGATTCTAAGGTAATGGTGGATGGAGAAATAGTTGTAGTGTCTGAAATAGGTGTGGTGGAAGACAACAGTGATGTTGGTGATGTGAATGATGTTGTTGACAATGGAGATGTTGCGGCTGTTGAAATCGTTTCAGTATTTGAAGTTGTTGCTTCTGAGGTAACGGTGGATGTGGAAATCGTTGCAGTGTCTGCCGTAGGTGTTGTCGAAGAAAACGGCGCTGTTGGTGATGTTATTGATGTTGTCGACAATGGAGATGTCGCTCCTGATGTTGCCACCGTTAGTATACTGGAAGTTCTTGTAGTCGCTGATGTAAATAGTGTTGTTGACAATGGAGAAGTTGCTGCTGCTGTTGAGACAGATTCAGTGCTCGAAGTTGTCGATTCTGAGGTAATGGTGGATGGAGAAATAGTTGTAGTGTCTGAAATAGGTGTTGTTGAAGACAACGGTGATGTTGGTGATATGAATGATGTTGTTGACAATGGAGATTTTGATGCTGTTGAAATCGTTTCAGTACTTGAAGTTGTAGCTTCTGAGGTAATGGTGGATGTAGAAATAGTTGTAGTGTCTGAAATAGGTGTGGTGGAAGAAAACGTTGCAGTCGGAGATGTGAATGGTGTTGTTGACAATGGAGACGTTGTTGCTACTGTTGAGACAGAGTCAGTGCTTGAAGTTGTCGATTCTGAGGTAATGGTGGATGGAGAAATAGTTGTAGCGTCTGAAATAGGTGTTGTCGAAGACAACAGTGATGTTGGTGATGTGAATGATGTTGTTGACAATGGAGATGTTGCGGCTGTTGAAATCGTTTCAATACTTGAAGTTGTTGCTTCTGAGGTAACGGTGGATGTGGAAATCGTTGCAGTGTCTGCCGTAGGTGTTGTAGAAGAAAACGGCGCTGTTGGTGATGTTATTGATGTTGTAGAAAATGGAGATGTCGCTCCTGATGTTGCCACCGTTAGTATACTGGAAGTTGTTGCAGTCGCTGATGTAAATGGTGTTGTTGACAATGGAGAAGTTGATGCTGCTGTTGTGACAGATTCAGTGCTCGAAGTTGTCACTTCTGAGGTAATGGTGGATGGAGAAATAGTTGTTGTGTCTGAAATAGGTGTTGTGGAATAAAACGTTGCAGTCGGAGATGTGAACGGTGTTGTTGACAATGGAGACGTTGTTGCTGCTGTTGAGACAGATTCAGTGCTTGAAGTTGTCGATTCTGAGGTAATGGGAAATGGAGAAATTGTTGTAGTGTGTGAAATAGCTGTTGTCGAAGACAACAGTGATGTTGGTGATGTGAATGATAATGGAGATGTTGCGGCTGTTGAAATCGTTTCAGTTGTTGCTTCTGAGGTAATGGTGGATGTGGAAATCGTTGCAGTGTCTGCCGTAGGTGTTGTTGAAGAAAACGGCGCTGTTGGTGATGTTATTGATGTTGTTGACAATGGAGATGTCGCTCCTGATGTTGCCACCGTTAGTATACTGGAAGTTGTTGCAGTCGCTGATGTAAATGGTGTTGTTGACAATGGAGAAGTTGCTGCTGCTGTTGAGACAGATTCAGTGCTCGAAGTTGTCGCTTCTGAGGTAATGGTGGATGGAGAAATAGTTGTAGTGTCTGAAATAGGTGTGGTGTAATGAAACGTTGTAGTAGGAGATGTGAACGGTGTTGTTGACAATGGAGAAGTTGTTGCTGCTGTTGAGACAGATTCAGTGCTTGCAGTTGTCGATTCTGAGGTAATGGTGGATGGAGAAATAGTTGTAGTGTCTGAAATATCTGTTGTCAAAGACAACAGTGATGTTGGTGATGTGAATAATGTTGTTGACAATGGAGATGTTGTGGCTGTTGAAATTGTTTCAGTACTTGAAGTTGTTGCTTCTGAGGTAACGGTGGATGTGGAAATTGTTGCGGTGTCTGCCGTAGGTCTTGGTGAAGAAAACGGCGCTGTTGGTGATGCGATTGATGTTGTCGACAATGGAGATGTCGCTCCTGATGTTGCCACCGTTAGTATACTGGAAGTTATTGCAGTCGCTGATGTAAATGGTGTTGTTGACGATGGAGAAGTTGCTGCTGCTGTTGAGACAGATTCAGTGCTCGAAGTTGTCACTTCTGACGTAATGGTGGATGGAGAAATAGTTGTTGTGTCTGAAATAGGTGTTGTGGAAGAAAACGTTGCAATCGGAGATGTGAACGGTGTTGTTGACAATGGAGACGTTGTTGCTGCTGTTGAGACAGATTCAGTGCTCGAAGTTGTTGATTCTGAGGTAATGGTGGTTGGAGAAATAGTTGTAGTGTCTGAAATAGGTGTGGTGGAAGAAAACGTTGCAGTCGGAGATGTGAATGGTGTGGTTGACAATGGAGACGTTGTTGCTGCTGTTGAGACAGATTCAGTGCTCGAAGTTGTCGATTCTGAGGTAATGGTGGATGGAGAAATAGTTGTAGTGTCTGAAATAGCTGTTGTCGAAGACAACGGTGATGTTCGTGATGTGAATGATGTTGTTGACAATGGAGAAGTTGCACCTGATGTTGACATCGTTTCTATATTGGAAGTTCTTGCAGTCGCTGATGTAAATGGTGTTGATGACAATGGATAAGTTGTTGCTGCTGTTGAGACAGATTCAGTGCTTGAAGTTATCGATTCTGAGGTAATGGTGGATGGAGAAATAGTTGTAGTGTCTGAAATAGTTGTTGTTGAAGACAAGGGTGATGTTGGTGATGTGAATGATGTTGTTGACAATGGAGATGTTGCGGCTGTTGAAATCGTTTCAGTACTTGAAGTTGTTGCTTCTGAGGTAACGGTGGATGTGGAAATCGTTACAGTGTCTGCTGTAGGTGTTGTCGAAGAAAACGGCGCTGTTGGTGATGTTATTGATGTTGTCGACAATGGAGATGTCGCTCCTGATGTTGCCACCGTTAGTATACTGGAAGTTGTTGAAGTCGCTGATGTAAATAGTGTTGTTGACAATGGAGAAGTTGCTGCTGCTGTTGAGACAGATTCAGTGCTCGAAGTTGTCACTTCTGAGGTAATGGTGGATGGAGAAATAGTTGTAGTGTCTGAAATAGATGTTGTTGAAGACAACGGTGATGTTGGTGATATGAATGATGTTGTTGATAATGGAGACGTTGTTGCTGTTGTTGAGACAGATTCAGCGCTCGAAGTTGTCACTTCTGAGGTAATGGTGGATGGGGAAATAGTTGTAGTGTCTGAAATAGGTGTGGTGGAATAAAACGGTGATGTTGGTGATGTGAATGATGTTGTTGACAATGGAGACTTTGTTGCTGCTGTTGAGACAGATTCAGTGCTTGAACTTGTCGATTCTAAGGTAATGGTGGATGGAGAAATAGTTGTAGTGTCTGAAATAGGTGTGGTGGAAGACAACAGTGATGTTGGTGATGTGAATGATGTTGTTGACAATGGAGATGTTGCGGCTGTTGAAATCGTTTCAGTATTTGAAGTTGTTGCTTCTGAGGTAACGGTGGATGTGGAAATCGTTGCAGTGTCTGCCGTAGGTGTTGTCGAAGAAAACGGCGCTGTTGGTGATGTTATTGATGTTGTCGACAATGGAGATGTCGCTCCTGATGTTGCCACCGTTAGTATACTGGAAGTTCTTGTAGTCGCTGATGTAAATAGTGTTGTTGACAATGGAGAAGTTGCTGCTGCTGTTGAGACAGATTCAGTGCTCGAAGTTGTCGATTCTGAGGTAATGGTGGATGGAGAAATAGTTGTAGTGTCTGAAATAGGTGTTGTTGAAGACAACGGTGATGTTGGTGATATGAATGATGTTGTTGACAATGGAGATTTTGATGCTGTTGAAATCGTTTCAGTACTTGAAGTTGTAGCTTCTGAGGTAATGGTGGATGTAGAAATAGTTGTAGTGTCTGAAATAGGTGTGGTGGAAGAAAACGTTGCAGTCGGAGATGTGAATGGTGTTGTTGACAATGGAGACGTTGTTGCTACTGTTGAGACAGAGTCAGTGCTTGAAGTTGTCGATTCTGAGGTAATGGTGGATGGAGAAATAGTTGTAGCGTCTGAAATAGGTGTTGTCGAAGACAACAGTGATGTTGGTGATGTGAATGATGTTGTTGACAATGGAGATGTTGCGGCTGTTGAAATCGTTTCAATACTTGAAGTTGTTGCTTCTGAGGTAACGGTGGATGTGGAAATCGTTGCAGTGTCTGCCGTAGGTGTTGTAGAAGAAAACGGCGCTGTTGGTGATGTTATTGATGTTGTAGAAAATGGAGATGTCGCTCCTGATGTTGCCACCGTTAGTATACTGGAAGTTGTTGCAGTCGCTGATGTAAATAGTGTTGTTGACAATGGAGACGTTGTTGCTGTTGTGACAGATTCAGTGCTCGAAGTTGTCACTTCTGAGGTAATGGTGGATGGAGAAATAGTTGTTGTGTCTGAAATAGGTGTTGTGGAATAAAACGTTGCAGTCGGAGATGTGAACGGTGTTGTTGACAATGGAGACGTTGTTGCTGCTGTTGAGACAGATTCAGTGCTTGAAGTTGTCGATTCTGAGGTAATGGGAGATGGAGAAATTGTTGTAGTGTGTGAAATAGCTGTTGTCGAAGACAACAGTGATGTTGGTGATGTGAATGATAATGGAGATGTTGCGGCTGTTGAAATCGTTTCAGTTGTTGCTTCTGAGGTAATGGTGGATGTGGAAATCGTTGCAGTGTCTGCCGTAGGTGTTGTTGAAGAAAACGGCGCTGTTGGTGATGTTATTGATGTTGTCGACAATGGAGATGTCGCTCCTGATGTTGCCACCGTTAGTATACTGGAAGTTGTTGCAGTCGCTGATGTAAATGGTGTTGTTGACAATGGAGAAGTTGCTGCTGCTGTTGAGACAGATTCAGTGCTCGAAGTTGTCGCTTCTGAGGTAATGGTGGATGGAGAAATAGTTGTTGTGTCTGAAATAGGTGTGGTGTAATGAAACGTTGTAGTAGGAGATGTGAACGGTGTTGTTGACAATGGAGAAGTTGTTGCTGCTGTTGAGACAGATTCAGTGCTTGCAGTTGTCGATTCTGAGGTAATGGTGGATGGAGAAATAGTTGTAGTGTCTGAAATATCTGTTGTCAAAGACAACAGTGATGTTGGTGATGTGAATAATGTTGTTGACAATGGAGATGTTGTGGCTGTTGAAATTGTTTCAGTACTTGAAGTTGTTGCTTCTGAGGTAACGGTGGATGTGGAAATTGTTGCGGTGTCTGCCGTAGGTCTTGGTGAAGAAAACGGCGCTGTTGGTGATGCGATTGATGTTGTCGACAATGGAGATGTCGCTCCTGATGTTGCCACCGTTAGTATACTGGAAGTTATTGCAGTCGCTGATGTAAATGGTGTTGTTGACGATGGAGAAGTTGCTGCTGCTGTTGAGACAGATTCAGTGCTCGAAGTTGTCACTTCTGACGTAATGGTGGATGGAGAAATAGTTGTTGTGTCTGAAATAGGTGTTGTGGAAGAAAACGTTGCAATCGGAGATGTGAACGGTGTTGTTGACAATGGAGACGTTGTTGCTGCTGTTGAGACAGATTCAGTGCTCGAAGTTGTTGATTCTGAGGTAATGGTGGTTGGAGAAATAGTTGTAGTGTCTGAAATAGGTGTGGTGGAAGAAAACGTTGCAGTCGGAGATGTGAATGGTGTGGTTGACAATGGAGACGTTGTTGCTGCTGTTGAGACAGATTCAGTGCTCGAAGTTGTCGATTCTGAGGTAATGGTGGATGGAGAAATAGTTGTAGTGTCTGAAATAGCTGTTGTCGAAGACAACGGTGATGTTCGTGATGTGAATGATGTTGTTGACAATGGAGAAGTTGCACCTGATGTTGACATCGTTTCTATATTGGAAGTTCTTGCAGTCGCTGATGTAAATGGTGTTGATGGCAATGGAGAAGTTGCTGCTGCTGTTGAAACAGATTCAGTGCTTGAAGTTGTCGATTCTGAGGTAAAGTTGGATGGAGAAATAGTTGTAGTGTCTGAAATAGTTGTTGTTGAAGACAATGGTGATGATGGTGATATGACTGATGTTGTTGACAATGGAGATGTTGCGGCTGTTGAAATCGTTTCAGTACTTGAAGTTGTTGCTTCTGAGGTTACGGTGGATGTAGAAATCGTTGCAGTGTCTGCCGTAGGTGTTGTCGAAGAAAACGGCGCTGTTGGTGATGTTATTGATGATGTCGACAATGGAGATGTCGCTCCTGATGTTGCCACCGTTAGGATACTGGAAGTTGTTGCAGTCGCTGATGTAAATGGTGTTGTTGACAATGGAGAAGTTGCTGCTGCTGTTGAGACAGATTCAGTGCTCGAAGTTGTCACTTCTGAGGTAATGGTGGATGGAGAAATAGTTGTAGTGTCTGAAATAGGTGTTGTGGAAGAAAACGTTGCAATCGGAGATGTGAACGGTGTTGTTGACAATGGAGACGTTGCTGCTGTTGAGACAGATTCAGTGCTCGAAGTTGTTGATTCTGAGGTAATGGTGGTTGGAGAAATCGTTGTAGTGTCTGAAATAGCTGTTGTCGAAGACAACGGTGATGTTCGTGATGTGAATGATGTTGTTGACAATGGAGAAGTTGCACCTGATGTTGACATCGTTTCTATATTGGAAGTTCTTGCAGTCGCTGATGTAAATGGTGTTGATGGCAATGGAGAAGTTGCTGCTGCTGTTGAAACAGATTCAGTGCTTGAAGTTGTCGATTCTGAGGTAAAGTTGGATGGAGAAATAGTTGTAGTGTCTGAAATAGTTGTTGTTGAAGACAATGGTGATGATGGTGATATGAATGATGTTGTTGACAATGGAGATGTTGCGGCTGTTAAAATCGTTTCAGTACTTGAAGTTGTAGCTTCTGAGGTAATGGTGGATGGAGAAATAGTTGTAGTGTCTGAAATAGGTGTGGTGGAAGAAAACGTTGCAGTCGGAGATGTGAATGGTGTTGTTGACAATGGAGACGTTGTTGCTGTTGTTGAGACAGATTCAGTGCTCGAAGTTGTCGATTCTGAGGTAATTGTGGATGGTGAAACAGTTGTAGTGTCTGACATAGGTGTTGTGGAAGAAAACGTTGTAGTAGGAGATGTGAATGGTGTTGTTGACAATGGAGATGTCGCTCCTGATGTTGCCACCGTTAGTGTACTGGAAGTTGTGGCAGTCGCTGATGTAAATGGTGTTGTTGATAGTGGAGAAGTTGCTGCTGTTGAGACAGTTTCAGTGCTTGAAGTTGTCGATTCTGAGGTAATGGTGGATGGAGAAATAGTTGTAGTGTCTGAAATAGGTGTGGTGGAAGACAACAGTGATGTTGGTGATGTGAATGATATTGTTGACAATGGAGATGTTGCGGCTGTTGAAATCGTTTCAGTATTTGAAGTTGTTGCTTCTGAGGTACCGGTGGATGTGGAAATCGTTGCAGTGTCTGCCGTAGGTGTTGTCGAAGAAAACGGCGCTGTTGGTGATGTCATTGATGTTGTTGACAATGGAGAAGTTGCACCTGATGTTGACATCGTTTCTATATTGGAAGTTCTTGCAGTCGCTGATGTAAATGGTGTTGATGACATTTGAGAAGTTGCTGCTGCTGTTGAGACAGATTCAGTGCTCGAAGTTGTCGATTCTGAGGTAATGGTGGATGGAGAAATAATTGTAGTGTCTGAAATAGCTGTTGTCGAAGAAAACCGTGATGTTGGTGATGTGAATAATGTCGTTGACAATGGAGAAGTTGCACCTGATGTTGACATCGTTTCTATATTGGAAGTTCTTGCAGTCGCTGATGTAAATGGTGTTGATGACAATGGAGAAGTTGTTGCTGCTGTTGAGACAGATTCAGTGCTTGAAGTTGTCGATTCTGAGGTAATGGTGGATGGAGAAATAGTTGCAGTGTCTGCCGTAGGTGTTGTTGAAGACAACGGTGATGTTGGTGATATGAATGATGTTGTTGACAATGGAGATGTTGCTGCTGTTGAAATCGTTTCAGTACTTGAAGTTGTAGCTTCTGAGGTAATGGTGGATGGAGAAATAGTTGTAGTGTCTGAAATAGGTGTGGTGGAAGAAAACGTTGCAGTCGGAGATGTGAATGGTGTTGTTGACAATGGAGACGTTGTTGCTGTTGTTGAGACAGATTCAGTGCTCGAAGTTGTCGATTCTGAGATAATTGTGGATGGTGAAACAGTTGTAGTGTCTGACATAGGTGTTGTGGAAGAAAACGTTGTAGTAGGAGATGTGAATGGTGTTGTTGACAATGGAGATGTCGCTCCTGATGTTGCCACCGTTAGTGTACTGGAAGTTGTTGCAGTCGCTGATGTAAATGGTGTTGTTGATAGTGGAGAAGTTGCTGCTGTTGAGACAGTTTCAGTGCTTGAAGTTGTCGATTCTGAGGTAATGGTGGATGGAGAAATAGTTGTAGTGTCTGAAATAGGTGTGGTGGAAGAAAACGTTGTAGTCGGAGATGTGAATGATGTTGTTGACAATGGAGACGTTGTTGCTGTTGTTGAGACAAATTCAGTGCTCGAAGTTGTCGATTCTGAGGTAATTGTGGATGGTGAAACAGTTGTAGTGTCTGACATAGGTGTTGTAGAAGAAAACGTTGTAGTAGGAGATGTGAATGGTGTTGTTGACAATGGAGATGTCGCTCCTGATGTTGCCACCGTTAGTGTACTGGAAGTTGTTGCAGTCGCTGATGTAAATGGTGTTGTTGATAGTGGAGAAGTTGCTCCTGTTGAGACAGTTTCAGTGCTTGAAGTTGTCGATTCTGAGGTAATGGTGGATGGAGAAATAGTTGTAGTGTCTGAAATAGGTGTGGTGGAAGACAACAGTGATGTTGGTGATGTGAATGATGTTGTTGACAATGGAGATGTTGCGGCTGTTGAAATCGTTTCAGTATTTGAAGTTGTTGCTTCTGAGGTAACGGTGGATGTGGAAATCGTTGCAGTGTCTGCCGTAGGTGTTGTCGAAGAAAACGGCGCCGTTGGTGAAGTTATTGATGTTGTTGACAATGGAGATGTCACTCCTGATGTTGCCACCGTTAGTATACTGGAAGTTGTTGAAGTAGCTGATGTAAATAGTGTTGTTGACAATGGAGAAGTTGCTGCTGCTGTTGAGACAGATTCAGTGCTCGAAGTTGTCACTTCTGAGGTAATGGTGGATGGAGAAATAGTTGTAGTGTCTGAAATAGGTGTTGTGGAAGAAAACTTTGTAGTAGGAGATGTGAATGGTGTCGTTGACAATGTAGGCGTTGTTGCTGCTGTTGAAACAGATTCAGTGCTAGAAGTTGTCAATTCCGAGGTAATGGTGGATGGAGAAATAGTTGTAGTGTCTGAAATAGGTGTGATGGAAGAAAACTTTGTAGTAGGAGATCTGAATGGTGTCGTTGACAATGTAGGCGTTGTTGCTGCTGTTGAAACAGATTCAGTGCTAGAAGTTGTCAATTCTGAGGTAATGGTGGATGGAGAAATAGTTGTAGTGTCTGAAATAGGTGTGGTGGAAGAAAACGTTGTAGTAGGAGATGTGAATGGTGTCCTCGACAATGTAGGCGTTGTTGCTGCTGTTGAGACAGATTCAGTACTCGAAGTTGTTGATTCTGAGGTAATGGTGGATGGAGAAATAGTTGTAGTGTCTGAAATAGGTATTGTGGAAGAATACGTTATAGTCGGAGATGTGAATGGTGTCGTTGACAATGTAGGCGTTGTTGCTGCTGTTGAGACAGATTCAGTACTCGAAGTTGTCACTTCTGAGGTAATGGTGGATGGAGAAATAGTTGTAGTGTCTGAAATAGGTGTTGTGGAAGAAAACGTTGTAGTAGGAGAGGTGAATGGTGTCGTTGACAATGGAGACGTTGTTGCCGCTGTTGAGACAGATCCAGTGCTCGAAGTTGTTGATTCTGATATAATGGTGGATGGAGAAAGAGTTGTAGTGTCTGAAATAGCGGTTGTCGAAGACAACGGTGATGTTGGTGATGTGAATGATGTTGTTGACAATGGAGATTTTGCGGCTGTTGAAATCGTTTCAGTAATTGAAGTTGTTGCTTCTGAGGTAACGGTCGATGTAGAAATCATTGCAGTGTCTGCCGTAGGTGTTGTCGAAGAAAACGGCGCTGTTGGTGATGTTATTGATGTTGTCGACAATGGAGATGTCGCTCCGAATGTTGCCACCGTTAGTATACTGGAAGTTGTTGCAGTCGCTGATGTAAATGGTGTTTTTGACAATGGAGAAGTTGCTGCTGCTGTTGAAACAGATTCAGTGCTAGAAGTTGTCAATTCTGAGGTAATGGTGGATGGAGAAATAGTTGTAGTGTCTGAAATAGGTGTGGTGGAAGAAAACGTTGTAGTAGGAGATGTGAATGGTGTCCTCGACAATGTAGGCGTTGTTGCTGCTGTTGAGACAGATTCAGTACTCGAAGTTGTTGATTCTGAGGTAATGGTGGATGGAGAAATAGTTGTAGTGTCTGAAATAGGTGTTGTGGAAGAATACGTTGTAGTCGGAGATGTGAATGGTGTCGTTGACAATGTAGGCGTTGTTGCTGCTGTTGAGACAGATTCAGTACTCGAAGTTGTCACTACTGAGGTAATGGTGGATGGAGAAATAGTTGTAGTGTCTGAAATAGGTGTTGTGGAAGAAAACGTTGTAGTAGGAGAGGTGAATGGTGTCGTTGACAATGGAGACGTTGTTGCCGCTGTTGAGACAGATCCAGTGCTCGAAGTTGTTGATTCTGATATAATGGTGGATGGAGAAAGAGTTGTAGTGTCTGAAATAGCGGTTGTCGAAGACAACGGTGATGTTGGTGATGTGAATGATGTTGTTGACAATGGAGATTTTGCGGCTGTTGAAATCGTTTCAGTAATTGAAGTTGTTGCTTCTGAGGTAACGGTCGATGTAGAAATCATTGCAGTGTCTGCCGTAGGTGTTGTCGAAGAAAACGGCGCTGTTGGTGATGTTATTGATGTTGTCGACAATGGAGATGTCGCTCCGAATGTTGCCACCGTTAGTATACTGGAAGTTGTTGCAGTCGCTGATGTAAATGGTGTTTTTGACAATGGAGAAGTTGCTGCTGCTGTTGAAACAGATTCAGTGCTGGAAGTTGTCGATTCTGAGGTAATGGTGGATGGAGAAATAGTTGTAGTGTCTGAAATAGGTGTGGTGGAAGAAAACGTTGTAGTAGGAGATGTGAATGGTGTCCTCGACAATGTAGGCGTTGTTGCTGCTGTTGAGACAGATTCAGTACTTGAAGTTGTTGATTCTGAGGTAATGGTGGATGGAGAAATAGTTGTAGTGTCTGAAATAGGTGTTGTGGAAGAATACGTTGTAGTCGGAGATGTGAATGGTGTCGTTGACAATGTAGGCGTTGTTGCTGCTGTTGAGACAGATTCAGTACTCGAAGTTGTCACTTCTGAGGTAATGTTGGATGGAGAAATAGCTGTAGTGTCTGAAATAGGTGTTGTGGAAGAAAACGTTGTAGTAGGAGAGGTGAATGGTGTCGTTGACAATGGAGACGTTGCCGCTGTTGAGACAGATCCAGTGCTCGAAGTTGTTGATTCTGATGTAATGGTGGATGGAGAAAGAGTTGTAGTGTCTGAAATAGCAGTTGTCGAAGACAACGGTGATGTTGGTGATGTGAATGATGTTGTTGACAATGGAGATTTTGCGGCTGTTGAAATCGTTTCAGTAATTGAAGTTGTTGCTTCTGAGGTAACGGTGGATGTAGAAATCATTGCAGTGTCTGCCGTAGGTGTTGTCGAAGAAAACGGCGCTGTTGGTGATGTTATTGATGTTGTCGACAATGGAGATGTCGCTCCGAATGTTGCCACCGTTAGTATACTGGAAGTTGTTGCAGTCGCTGATGTAAATGGTGTTTTTGACAATGGAGAAGTTGCTGCTGCTGTTGAGACAGATTCAGTGCTGGAAGTTGTCGATTCTGAGGTAATGGTCGATGGAGAAATAGTTGTAGTGTCTGAAATAGGTGTTGTAGAAGAAAACGTTGTAGTAGGAGATGTGAATGGTGTCGTTGACAATGGAGACGTTGCTGCTGCTGTTGAGACAGATTCAGTGCTAGAAGTTGTCAATTCTGAGGTAATGGTGGATGGAGAAATAGTTGTAGTGTCTGAAATAGGTGTTGTGGAAGAAAACTTCGTAGTAGGAGAGGTGAATGGTGTCGTTGACAATGTAGGCGTTGTTGCTGCTGTTGAGGCAGATTCAGTGCTTGAAGTTGTCAATTCTGAGGTAATGGTGGATGGAGAAATAGTTGTAGTGTCTGAAATAGGTGTGATGGAAGAAAACTTTGTAGTAGGAGATGTGAATGGTGTCGTTGACAATGTAGGCGTTGTTGCTGCTGTTGAAACAGATTCAGTGCTAGAAGTTATCAATTCTGAGGTAATGGTGGATGGAGAAATAGTTGTAGTGTCTGAAATAGGTGTGGTGGAAGAAAACGTTGTAGTAGGAGATGTGAATGGTGTCCTCGACAATGTAGGCGTTGTTGCTGCTGTTGAGACAGATTCAGTACTCGAAGTTGTTGATTCTGAGGTAATGGTGGATGGAGAAATAGTTGTAGTGTCTGAAATAGGTGTTGTGGAAGAATACGTTGTAGTCGGAGATGTGAATGGTGTCGTTGACAATGTAGGCGTTGTTGCTGCTGTTGAGACAGATTCAGTACTCGAAGTTGTCACTTCTGAGGTAATGGTGGATGGAGAAATAGTTGTAGTGTCTGAAATAGGTGTTGTGGAAGAAAACGTTGTAGTAGGAGAGGTGAATGATGTCGTTGACAATGGAGACGTTGTTGCCGCTGTTGAGACAGATCCAGTGCTCGAAGTTGTTGATTCTGATATAATGGTGGATGGAGAAAGAGTTGTAGTGTCTGAAATAGCGGTTGTCGAAGACAACGGTGATGTTGGTGATGTGAATGATGTTGTTGACAATGGAGATTTTGCGGCTGTTGAAATCGTTTCAGTAATTGAAGTTCTTGCTTCTGAGGTAACGGTCGATGTAGAAATCATTGCAGTGTCTGTCGTAGGTGTTGTCGAAGAAAACGGCGCTGTTGGTGATGTTATTGATGTTGTCGACAATGGAGATGTCGCTCCGAATGTTGCCACCGTTAGTATACTGGAAGTTGTTGCAGTCGCTGATGTAAATGGTGTTTTTGATAATGGAGAAGTTGCTGCTGCTGTTGAGACAGATTCAGTGCTGGAAGTTGTCGATTCTGAGGTAATCGTGGATGGAGAAATAGTTGTAGTGTCTGAAATAGGTGTGGTGGAAGAAAATGTTGTAGTAGGAGATGTGAATGGTGTCCTCGACAATGTAGGCGTTGTTGCTGCTGTTGAGACAGATTCAGTACTCGAAGTTGTTGATTCTGAGGTAATGGTGGATGGAGAAATAGTTGTAGTGTCTGAAATAGGTGTTGTGGAAGAATACGTTGTAGTCGGAGATGTGAATGGTGTCGTTGACAATGTAGGCGTTGTTGCTGCTGTTGAGACAGATTCAGTACTCGAAGTTGTCACTTCTGTGGTAATGGTGGATGGAGAAATAGTTGTAGTGTCTGAAATAGGTGTTGTGGAAGAAAACGTTGTAGTAGGAGAGGTGAATGGTGTCGTTGACAATGTAGACGTTGTTGCCGCTGTTGAGACAGATCCAGTGCTCGAAGTTGTTGATTCTGATGTAATGGTGGATGGAGAAAGAGTTGTAGTGTCTGAAATAGCGGTTGTCGAAGACAACGGTGATGTTGGTGATGTGAATGATGTTGTTGACAATGGAGATTTTGCGGCTGTTGAAATCGTTTCAGTAATTGAAGTTGTTGCTTCTGAGGTAACGGTGGATGTAGAAATCATTGCAGTGTCTGCCGTAGGTGTTGTCGAAGAAAACGGCGCTGTTGGTGATGTTATTGATGTTGTCGACAATGGAGATGTCGCTCCGAATGTTGCCACCGTTAGTATACTGGAAGTTGTTGCAGTCGCTGATGTAAATGGTGTTTTTGACAATGGAGAAGTTGCTGCTGCTGTTGAGACAGATTCAGTGCTAGATGTTGTCAATTCTGAGGTAATTGTGGATGGGGAAATAGTTGAAGTATCTGATGTAGGTGTTGTGGAGGAAAACGTTGTAGTCGGGGATGCGAACAGTGTTTTTGACAAAGGAAAAGTTGTTGCTGCTGTTGAGACAGCTTCAGTGCTCGAAGTTGTTGATGTTGAGGTAATGGTGGATGGAGAAATAGTTGTAGTGTCTGAAATAGGTGTTGTGGAAGAATACGTTGTAGTCGGAGATGTGAATGGTGTCGTTGACAATGTAGGCGTTGTTGCTGCTGTTGAGACAGATTCAGTACTCGAAGTTGTCACTTCTGAGGTAATGGTGGATGGAGAAATAGTTGTAGTGTCTGAAATAGGTGTTGTGGAAGAAAACGTTGTAGTAGGAGAGGTGAATGGTGTCGTTGACAATGGAGACGCTGTTGCCGCTGTTGAGACAGATCCAGTGCTCGAAGTTGTTGATTCTGATGTAATGGTGGATGGAGAAAGAGTTGTAGTGTCTGAAATAGCGGTTGTCGAAGACAACAGTGATGTTGGTGATGTGAATGATGTTGTTGACAATGGAGATTTTGCGGCTGTTGAAATCGTTTCAGTAATTGAAGTTGTTGCTTCTGAGGTAACGGTGGATGTAGAAATCATTGCAGTGTCTGCCGTAGGTGTTGTCGAAGAAAACGGCGCTGTTGGTGATGTTATTGATGTTGTCGACAATGGAGATGTCGCTCCGAATGTTGCCACCGTTAGTATACTGGTAGTTGTTGCAGTCGCTGATGTAAATGGTGTTTTTGACAATGGAGAAGTTGCTGCTGCTGTTGAGACAGATTCAGTGCTGGAAGTTGTCGATTCTGAGGTAATGGTGGATGGAGAAATAGTTGTAGTGTCTGAAATAGGTGTTGTAGAAGAAAACGTTGTAGTAGGAGATGTGAATGGTGTCGTTGACAATGGAGACGTTGCTGCTGCTGTTGAGACAGATTCAGTGCTAGAAGTTGTCAATTCTGAGGTAATGGTGGATGGAGAAATAGTTGTAGTGTCTGAAATAGGTGTGGTGGAAGAAAACCTTGTAGTAGCAGATGTGAATGGTGTCGTTGACAATGTAGGCGTTGTTGCTGCTGTTGAGACAGATTCAGTGCTCGAAGTTGTCGCTTCTGAGGTAATGGTGGATGAATAAATAGTGGAAGTGTCTGACGTAGGTGTTGTCGTAGAGAACGTTGTAGTCGCAGATGTGAATGGTGTTTTTGACAATGTAAAAGTTTCTGCTGCTGTTGAGCCAGATTCAGTATTTGAAGTTGTTAATTCAGAGGTAATGGTGGATGTGGAAACAGTTGTAGTGTCTTTTGTAAGTGTTGTTGAAAATAACGTTCCTGTATGTGATAGTAGAGTTGTTGTTGACAATTTACTTGGTGCTCTCGTTGTTGACACAGATTCCGTGCTTGGAGTAGACAATGGCGAAACATTTTCTGTAGATGACTGGAATATTGATGTTGAAAAGCTATCGCTTCCTTTTGTTGTATATGCAGTTATGTTTGTTTTGAGTAATGAGGCAGGACTTGATTCACTTATTGAAGTTGTTGATGTAATGGTACATGTAGTATCCATACAAGCAGCTGTTGTGGATGCCATCGTTCCTGTTGATAATTATAACATTAACAGAAGGTTATGTAAAACAAATTGTTGAGTATATTGCTTTTATTATGATTGGAATGTTTTTTTATAACATGCTAATAATCACTTATTACGATATTTTACTCATAGCAGATAAACAATAATAAACAAATATAAATTCAAGCCCTTTATCAATCTCATGAAGGCATCTCCATGCTATGTCAGTTCGTCGTGTGGGTTGTCTTACCATACTTCACATTACTTGTCAGTGGAGCTTTGGAAGGGGGGAATCGGGGTTGGACCTCGCTTTTGATGCTAGCCATAGTTGGAAATGTGATTCAGGTGGCTACGTTCATAGTGTGGTGCAATGATTATTGTGCCACTGCTCGACCAATAAAGCTGCAATTGCATTCACATTTTCAAACGCAGAGCCTTATGTTATAACGCATTCTAACATTTGATAGTATGCAATTCAGACAGTTGAATTGACTGAAAAATTAAATAAATGAAAACGGTATTAATTGAGTTTTCTTTTTTTAAACGTTGTACCTAAATTTGCCTCTCTGTATCTCAGTTTGTCTCTCTTTTTCAATTTTTTTCTGTAGATCCATCTCTGTGTATGTATTTGCAACACGCAAAGAGATGCAGTTGAAGTGATTAAATACATCTCTTTCTCTCTACTGTACAATAAATGTTGCACCCTCTTCGGCATTGATGAGCTTATATAAACATTTCAACAGGTTCAAACTGGGTGTTTTTAATACGTTGACTGCACATGTACTTTCTGAGATTGTTTTAACCAACTGAATCGTTGTTGGCTCAAAATATATTTGGTTAACCCGAATCATACCCGAAAATCAATAGATTATGCTTGCAAAACGCCACACAATAGTTTTTCATTGGTCTTACCCTATTTCTTAGCAGTAACGTATACTTTATTTTCCTGAGAAAGGATACTCTTAGAATACTATGAGATGGTATCCATCCTTAGGTGTAGCTACTAGAAATAGATAGCAAGTTTCAGTTTCATTTATTTGGTATAGCCCTGTGAGCCATTCGGCTCTTGAATCGGGTGCAACCGCAACAAAGAAAAAACAAAAACATGAACAAGAAAACATCTTAAAGTGACTATGTGACTTTGTGCAAACAGAAAATCAAAGAAAAGACAGCAAAATATTGCAGAAAAAGCACCGTACACCAACGCTGTGTGCAAAAAATCCCAGTGAGATGCAAGTCAAACAATAACAACCATAAGATAATTTAGATAAAAGTTATCAGGCTAACTCTGTACTACAACAAACAAACATGGCTAAACCAAAACGTTTTCAAAATAACCACAATAAAGCTATAAAAACAATGTAACAGTGATCATAGGAACTGTGATTTAACTTTAACAATTAACGATATACATAACATGTACGACCAAACTTCGCAGCCATAGCTGGCTGCATGAGTCACTCCATAACAGCAGGAGTATCAGTAGCAGTATCAACAATTTTCAATACACCTTTAAAGATCAGCACACTATAATCAAAACTCAAGATCATACTTTGCAGCGGTCATCCGGAACGATACATTTGATTTCAGGCCATTCTGAATAGCAGTGGCAGCTAGGGGTGTACAACTCCTCTAGAGCAGTTTTGAGTGAAGATCTCACAGGTAGTGATCCAAGTTGCAGTTTATTGGCGATAGCATTCCAGACCCTGGGGGCATCAATAGAAAATGCCCATCCTCCAGTATTTGTACGGCAATAAGGAATGTGAAGCTGGTAAATGAGCGAAGACCTTAGGTCACATTTGTTCTTCGAAACAGTAATGAGATCCAGCAGGCAGTCTGCTGATTTTTTCGTAAGTACATTGTAAATTAATAAGATCTGATGCACAAGCCGTCGATCATTAAGATAAGTTAAGTTTGACCCAATGTAGATATTGCAGTGGTGGGTCCTATATGGGCAGTTCAATGCAAATCTTAAGGCCGAGTAAAGTACTGGGGGCTGCTTTATATACGAGTCAGTACGGTACTTTTTATCAATTCCAAGCGGAACATAGGGGGGAAGCAGTGCTTGTGTCGATACAGAAAACCAATTTTTTATTTTGTGTTTTTACCAATATAATCAATGTGATCTTGAAAATTCAGTTTTGAATCAAAGATGACCCCAAGATACTTATAGATCTTGACTTGCTCTATTTGATGATTATTTAAGGAATATAATTGGGGAAAAATAACTTCCTGCTTTAGTCGTGGTGAGAAGCATAGCACCTTGGTTTTGGAGGTACAGTATTCAGGACTAGTTTAAAAGCAACTAGCTGATGTTGTAGTTTGTTGAAATCACCCTGGAGCTTAGCAATCACGTCATCCGGAGAGCGGCCAGCAGTAATCAGTATCGTGTCATAAGCAAACAGATTTACCCTGGAATGATCCAGGTCAGTGCCCAAGTCATTGACATAAAGAGAGAACAAGAGGGGGCCGAGGATGGAACCCTGTGGAACCCCTTTTTGTTATCTTAACACTGTTTGACCAACCATCTGTGAAGGCAGTTTGGGTGCGAGAAGAGAGGTAAATTTTTTAAACAATTCTACTGCGTGTTTGGAGAAACGGAGGCAACTTAGTTTACTAAGCGGGGTGTTGTGGTCCACTGTATCAAAGGCTTTGAACAAGTCAAAAAAAAGACTGGAGCAGTACTGCTTATTATCAAGGCTACTGTAAATGTGATTTAGAGAGTCTAACGCAGCAGATGTGGTGCTGTATTTTTTTAGGAACCCATATTGGTTTTGATGTAATAGATTGTTGTCGGACAGGAAACTGCTCATTTGGTAGTTTAATATTTTTTTTTAAATGTTTATCAACGGGGAAAAATTGAGATAGGTCGGTAGTTATTTGGATCATCTTTAGGGCCCCCTTTGTGAAGTGGACGAACATAGGAATTTTCCATTTCCATTCTTTGATGGACAGGTTGAAAATATGGGCTATAGGTTTGTATATTAGGTGACCAACAGTTAGCAGAGCAAAGACGGGAATACTATCCGCTCCGGTAGAGGAGGACCCTTTGAGGTAGGACAGTTGTTTCAGAACATTACTTTTGTGGATAGGCTGGAAACTAAATTCTTTAATGTTTGGACATGGGTGTAGGAAATTGCATGAGCAGGGGTGACTCCCAATACATTATCAAAAAGGTCACCAGCTTCAGAAAAATGAAGGTTAAAATTGTCGACTATTTTTTGGGGATCTGAAAAATAGTCCCCATTTCAGTTAAGCGCAACGGGCAGACTCCCTTCAACTCGGAGTCGAGTTGAAAGGAGCTAAGAGTGGGGGGCTCATGGGGTGTCCGAATTCGAGTTGGAAGGTGAGGGTGGGGGGCTCGTGGGGTGTCAGAGTCGCGTTGGAGGGAGCTGAGGGTGGGGGGCTCATGGGAATGGGGTGTCAGTCGAGTTGTATGGAGCCGAGGGTGGGAGGCTCCTGGGGTGTCAGAGTCGCGTTGAAAGGAGCTGAGGGTGGGGGGCTCCTGGGGTGACAGTCGCGTTGGAGGGAACTGAGGGTGGAGGCTCCTGGGGTGTTAGAGTCAAGTTGGAGGGGGCTGAGGGTGGGGGGCTTATGGGATGTCAGAGTCTCGTTGGAAGGATCTGATGGTGGGGGGCTCCTGGGGTGTCATAGACAAGTTGGAGGGAGCTGAGGATGGGAGGCTCATGGGTTGTCAAAGCCCACGTGATAACTTTATTTGATTGCCTTTGTCGGATGGAGCGTTTAACGCAAAAAATATGGACTTACATCTACACGATTAGCATGGTTGGCTACATTTGACGCGAAAGACGTTCAACATACACAAATACGCACGAAATTAACCAATTCTGATAGCCTCTATCAACAATCAATTTCAGTACAATTTCGCAAATAATGAAAAGCCTGCATTTGTTATAAATAATCAAAATGTATATATAGTCATAGATAGTGGCAACACATACAAGTCAATAAGAGAATAATTAATCTAAAACCGTAAAGTGCATCATAGAATAAAAAGAGAGGTATGATAAAACAGTGACAATCCTCAGCTAAATTTTTCATACTCTAAAATATGGAAAACAATTATTAAACAGATGAGAATATAGATCATAGATCACCACACAAAAACGGTTGAAGATAAACGTTGGCAGCGTGAAGGCATAAAAAATGATAGTGATTATTATTCAATCACAATCGTATACTCTATTTATACTGCTCGGTGGATTCATGATGTATGATAAGTAAAAAATGTTGTGGAGGAATATTTATGTAGATCTCGATGGCAATATATACACAATGTAAAAAAAAACATAAATAGGAGGGTGTTTCAGATATATGTTTTGAATAAGCCCTTCGGTACGGTTTACAATGGAATGGAATAACTACAGACATCACTTTATCAAAGAAGCAGGACCAGCTACTGAAACTAAATTTGCTGACCTAGTTACACTCTCATCGTGGCTATTCATAGTCAGATTATATACAAGAGGCAAAAAGGCCAAATAAAACAAGCTCGCTAAGGAATTGAAGATATCTGATGGCTCTCTGATGGAGGGTATTGCCTTTTCCAAAAAAATGATATTAAGTGTGGTATTGTTCATTTTGAATGTCATAGCTCCTTGTATACATACAGTGAGGGAAAAAAAGTATTTGATTTTGTACGTTTGCCCACTGACGAAGAAATGATCAGTCTATAATTTTAATGGTAGGTTTATTTGAACATTGAGAGACAATAACAACAAAAATCCGGAAAACCGCATGTCAAAACTTGTATACATTGATTTACATTTTAATGAGGGAAATAAGTATTTGACGCCTCTGCAAAACATGACTTAGAACTTGGTGGCAAAACCCTTGTTGGCAATCACAGAGATCAGACGTTTCTTGTAGTTGACCACCAGGTTTGCACACATCTCAGGAGGGATTTTGTCCCATTCCTCTTTGCAAATCTTCTCCAAGTCATTAAGGTTTCGAGGCTGACGTTTGGCAACTCGAACCTTCAGCTCCCTCCACAGAGTTTCTATGGGATTAAGGTCTGGAGACTGGCTAGGCCACTCCAGGACCTTAATGTGCTTCTTCTTGAGTCACTCCTTTGTTGCCTTGGCCGTGTGTTTTGGGTCATTGTCATGCTGGAATACCCATCCACGACCCATTTTCAATGCCCTGGCTGAGGGAAGGAGGTTTTCACCCAAGATTTGACGGTACATGGCCCCGTATATCGTCCCTTTGATGCGGTGAAGTTGTCCTGTCCCCTTAGCAGAAAAACACCTCCAAAGCATGTTTCCACCTCCATGTTTGACGGTGGGGATGGTGTACTTGGGGTCATAGGCAGCATTCCTCCTCCAAACACGGCGAGTTGAGTTGATGCCAAAGAGCTCCATTTTGGTCTCATCTGACCACAACACTTTCACCCAGTTGTCCTCTGAATCATTCAGATGTTCATTGGCAAACTTCAGACGGGCATGTATTTGTGCTTTCTTGAGCGAGGGGACCTTGCGGGCGCTGCAGGATTTCAGTCCTTCATGGCGTAGTGTGTTACCAATTGTTTTCTTGGTGACTATGGTCCCAGCTGCCTTGAGATCATTGACAAGATCCTCCCGTGTAGTTTTGGGCTGATTCCTCACCGTTCTCATGATCATTGCAACTCCACGAGGTGAGATCTTGCATGGAGCCCCAGGCCAAGGGAGATTGACAGTTCTTTTGTGTTACTTCCATTTGCGAATAATCGCACCAACTGTTGTCACCTTCTCACCAAGCTTCTTGGCAATGGTCTTGTAGCCCATTACAGCCTTGTGTAGGTCTACAATCTTGTCTCTGACATCCTTGGAGAGCTCTTTGGTCTTGGCCATGGTGGAGAGTTTGGAATCTGATTGATTGATTGATTGCTTCTGTGGACAGGTGTCTTTTATACAGGTAACAAGTTGAGATTAGGAGCACTTCCTTTAAGAGTGTGCTCTTAATCTCAGCTCGTTACCTGTATAAAAGACACCTGGGAGCCAGAAATCTTTCTGATTGAGAGGGGGTCAAATACGTATTTCCCTCATTAAAATGCAAATCAATTTTTGACATGCGTTTTTCTGGATTTTGTTGTTGTTATTCTATCTCTCACTGTTCAAATAAACCTACCATTAAAATTATAGACTGATCATTGCTTTGTCAGTGGGCAAACGTACAAAATCAGCAGGGGATCAAATACTTTTTTCCCTCACTGTATATGCATTCCCTGTGTACCGAAAATCGAAAAAACCAGATGACAAAGCCAAACAGTACCAGAATGGGAAGCGTGAAGCAGAATACTAGAGGCTTTGATCAGATAAATGTGATAAGAATGGTCTTGTCAAGCCGTAGTGTATTTTGCTTCCCAGGAATTAACCCAACTCATGTAGCAGAGGGGGAAGACGTTAATGGCAGGCCAAAGAGGAAATTACCCTTGCTTGGGCAAAGAGTGACCCAGAGACATTTCTGAGATATAAGTTTACGGATGGGGTCTGGTATCAGCATCTCCAAAGAGCAGGGTAGAACAGGACGCGAAATGGAGAACCCATGGCAAAATACAATAAACTCGCTGACAACCCGAGGGCAAATTTAAGAATGTCCCATGCTGTTTCAACGACTGTCTGAGAATTAACAAATACTGGTGTCTGGAAAGTTGAAATGCTCAAAATGACAACCACCGCATATGAATAATCTACATGGTAATCTAATTATATTGTTTCATGACAATACAGCACAGAGTCAGGAGCTTTTGAATATGACTCGTTGCATGCTTTATTAACACCCACTTATCCATACATAATTGCCGTGAGGTTTGGGTTAAGCATATGAAACTTGATAATGAATTTTGGAAGTTATATTGAAGTATTGAACCTAAGGATCATTCAGAATAAGATACATAATACTAATCGTGCCAATTGTCCACGACCAAAAATAATATGTATAACCAGAGCCGTGCCCGACCACCTTTGTCTTCCCAGTCGCTATCTTTACATTCCGCACCAGGTATGCAAATTAAGGCTGAGTCGACATGGGGGGGGGGGACCAGAAACAGTTCAGATAACCGCCACCATGTTGATTGTGAATGGGAATCAAACTCCGCAAACCAGGCTCAATAGGATAGGGGACACATAGAGACATGAACACCCAGAGAGGAAGGAAGGCTGTTCCGGACTTTAAAACATGTGCTACAGACACCGACACACACCGCATATAGGGGCTTACTTTTATGAGTCGACAAACATCACTAGGGGCAAGTGGGTCTGCGTTCACACAAGTCTTGGCATGACCTCCGGGTGAAGGGAGTATGATAGGGTTTATGACATCAGGTGCCAAAATGTCTGCGGAGCCAGCCACAGGGATGAACTAAAGCTTAACGGATGGATATACCACATGTGCAAAGGTGGAATGAGCTTTTGGACTTTGACACTGTCAAGGACTTAATTAATAATCTTGTGTTTCGATCATTGATGCTTTTCTTACCATTTCATACGTATATTATGCTTAGATGCATGCTGTTGTTGTTAGGCGTTAGCCTGGTGTTCAGTTATCAATGCATAATCTTGTGTTTCGATCACTGGTGCTTTTTATAAAGGTTTAGTATGGATTTCTGAGTACTTATATTTGCACAGGTTCTGTTGTTGCAATTCTAATAAGTGTTTTTAGATATTAGAGTAAGTTGATATTAAAGTTGCTTAGATTGAGAAGGGTCCGAGTGCTTCTTCCAAAACTCATGCATCATTTATCTCAATTGCGAGAACTGTATCCTGCGGTGATCTCTGAATTCTGAGACCTGACATAATTATACTACACATAAATGATAAGCGAGAATTTGTAAATTATGAAGCGAGAATCATGGATATTATCACTATTGATAATGCATACCCCTAGACAACGAGAGAGACAATAATAATTCGTGATACCGTTATGCATAATCGCTCCGAATCATATGTATACATATTATTTATTTTATTTATTTTGAATCGCAATGATCATACACTTAATTACATTAACATTTGAAAAAATGTAACACAGTCCATAATTTTCACAATTTAATAATTTGAATTTTTTTTACTATATACAAGAAGGGACACAACTGAAAGCACATCAGCATACAGTGAGGGAAAAAAGTATTTGATCCCCTGCTGATTTTTTTATGTTTGCCCACTGACAAAGAAATTATCAGTCTATAATTTTAATGGTAGGTTTATTTGAACCGTGAGAGACAATAACAACAAAAAAATCCAGAAAAACTAATGTCACTAATGTTATAAATTGATTTGCATTTTAATGAGGGAAATAAGTATTTGACCCCTCTGGCAAAACCCTTGTTGGCAATCACAGAGGTCAGACGTTTCTTGTAGTTGGCCACCAGGTTTGCACACATCTCAGGAGGGATTTTGTCCCACTCCTCTTTGCAGATCTTCTCCAAGTCATTAAGGTTTCGAGGCTGACGTTTGGCAACTCGAACCTTCAGCTCCCTCCACAGATTTTCTATGGGATTAAGGTCTGGAGACTGGCTAGGCCACTCCAGGACCTTAATGTGCTTCTTCTTGAGCCACTCCTTTGTTGCCTTGGCCGTGTGTTTTGGGTCATTGTCATGCTGGAATACCCATCCACGACCCATTTTAAATGCCCTGCCTGAGGGAAGGAGGTTCTCACCCAAGATTTGACGGTACATGGCCCCGTCCATCATCCCTTTGATGCGGTGAAGTTGTCCTGTCCCCTTAGCAGAAAAACACCCCCAAAACATGTTTCCACCGCCATGTTTGACGGTGGGGATGGTGTTCTTGGGGTCATAGGCAGCATTCCTCCTCCTTCAAACACAGTGAGTTGAGTTGATGCCAATGAGCTCCATTTTGGTCTCATATGACCACAACACTTTCACCCAGTTGTCCTCTGAATCATTCAGATGTTCATTGGCAAACTTCAGACGGGCATGTATATGTGCTTTCTTGAGCAGGGGGACCTTGCGGGCGCTGCAGGATTTCAGTCCTTCACGGTGTAGTGTGGTACCAATTGTTTTCTTGGTGACTATGGTCCCAGCTGCCTTGAGATCATTCACAAGATCCTCCCGTGTAGTTCTGGGCCGATTCCTCACCGTTCTCATGATCATTGCAACTCCACGAGGTGAGATCTTGCATGGAGCCCCAGGCCGAGGGAGGTTGACAGTTCTTTGTATTTCTTCCATTTGCGAATAATCGCACCAACTGTTGTCACCTTCTCACCAAGCTGCTTGGCAATGATCTTTTAGCCCATTCCAGCCTTATGTAGGTCTCCAATATGGTCCCTGAGATCCTTGGAGAGCTCTTTGGTCTTGGCCATGGTGGAAAGTTTGGAATCTGATTGATTGATTGCTTCTGTGGACAGGTGTCTTTTATACAGGTAACAAGCTGAGATTAGGAGCACTCCCCTTAAGAGTGTGCTCCTAATCTCAGCTTGTTACCTGTATAAAAGACACCTGGGAGCCAGAAATCTTTCTTATTGAGAGGGGGTCAAATACTTATTTCCCTCATTAAAATGCAAATGAATTTATAACATTTTTGACATGCGTTTTTCTGGATGTTTTTGTTGTTATTCTGTCTCTCAATGTTCAAATAAATCTACCATTAAAATTAGAGACTGATCATTTCTTGGTCAGTGGGCAAACGTACAAAATCAGCAGGGGATCAAATTATTTTTTCCCTCACTGTATGTTTACATAGGATCAAAATTACGAAATAATGAGGCACGGGGTAGCAGGTTAGAAGCACTTTTGCCTGGGAATTCTCAGGAAGAGCTAGAGTCTGTCGCCAGGGAAAGGGAGGTCTGGACCGCCCTACTCAACACGCTGCCGCCACAACCCTCATCAGGACAAGTGGACTGAGAAACGAATAAACAAACACCCACAATATTATTCACGTCGATCTCTGGACCGTGAACTTATGCAACAAACTGCAAACACACTACCACAGGGCCATATCTCTGCCATATATAATGGTAGCTCATAACAAAAGTTTTTTGGGTTATATTGCATCAATATAAATGTGTCGTTCACCCACCACCACCCAACATAGCCAATAAGTAAGGCTCGTCGCGTAAACAAAACATGCAAATTCGTTACTTGTTCAGCAAACCGGTGTGTTGGAGAGTAGACCCCACAAATCTATAATTGTATATTATGAAATCAATATTTTACCCCACTGCATGCAATCTGCTAATTGATTGATTGTGGTGTACTCATTTTTACTGCTGGGTAGACAGAGGTGGAGGGATTTAAGAAACGAATTGGCACGTCTTGTATACGTGACAAAGCTCACTAATCGGCTGTTTCAGGTGATGGGAGGGTGAACGATACGATATATTCACGCGATCTAACAAAAAAGTGTTTTTTATGGATATTGGTCGTGAAAGCTTACGTGTTATAATGGTAGCTGTTGATCAGTGGTGCAAAGGGTTGAGATCGAAACGTGATATTTTTAAAATTATTTTTCTATCTACGTGGCTTTACCAAAAGACCCATAGAATATGTATTCCTGCAGTCACGAAAGCTTCAAGTCAAGATTTGCTTCTAACCTGCTATCCCGCGCCTCGTTATTTCGTCACTTTGATACTATGTAAGCATATGCTGATGTGTTTTCAGTTGTTTCCCTTGTATATATTGTGGTTATTAAATCACCCTGCCATGGTCGACCCAGCAGTATAAATGGGTGGTATCGTTATGTCGCGTGTGCTGGTTCTTCCATACGTCTGGCCAGTATGGAAGAACAGGTCAAATACCTTCTTTCGGAGTTTTTGTTTAGAGCTCCCTGTAACACAGAGCTACACCTTCACCTACTACTGTAAGGCTAATAATAACTATTAATATTGACCGTTTCACTTAAATATACAAACGCATGTGTGCACAACCACGATTGCTGAAATGTCTAACACACGTGTATTTCTCCAGATCGAATGTTAATTAACAACGAGCTGATTTTCATCCATAATGTACATGTTTTGTTTAATTAATTCTTATAATTTAAGGTTTAACATTGCTTACTCATATACATAAACACTGCATTATTATCATTTATGTCCATGTACAGCCCATGAGTCAATCCACTGATAGATTCGGGCCTCTCTCCACGTCGTGTGGGTCGTTATCTAAAAATATCTTTACACTACACCAGCATAGATGTAGGAGCATAGAGGTACAACACAACAATGTTTATTTCTGCAACTGCACTCGACTACCCACCACAATGCAGCCTCGCAGCCCCTTTTTTGATAACCTGTTGGTGCATAGATGGTCAACCCATCCATTCACTAGCTATGCCCATCAAACCTACTTTACTTCAGAGATCTGATAAGCTCCGGCACATTGTGGTATCATTTGGCCACAGGCATTATTGTTAATAGATCGTACTGGAATGACAATGCGTACATGTAAAACATGCTTTGAAACATTCAGTCTCTATTCATTAATATTCAGTCTCTATTCATTAATATTGAATGCCTACAATCGTACACATTGTAAAATGCGGTACTAAGCTTACTTTCATTTGAAAAACAATGTTTATGCGCAATTAATTAAACCATCCTATCGTTGTCATCAAATTTAAAGTTACACTATTTGAATACCTACAAGGAATAATTATGGTTTAGATTTTTAGTCCAGTGTTTACACATATGAAACATTCAATTGTATATGGGTTTTTTTTTATCACACACAATAGGCTAGGCAATAGACTGGGCAATTCATCCAACTTTTGAGATGCAAATGAAAAGTCGAAAGAGTGCGCAAAGTACTTACCGGCATAAAACATGAGTAACCAAGTGAAGAACATCTTCGTTTTATTCGTCTTTAATTTTAACATGGACCACTCTTCTTAGCACAAATATTTTCTTTTTCCTTGACATAAATACTTAACCAAAGAGTGTAAATACCGTATTAATCACGAAGGGCATTACAGAACAGCACGTAAACGATCACCAGAAAGAAGTGTCCTCAAGTCTGCAGGTGCTTCGGAGGTAGCGTCCACGCAATGTTTACAAAACTGTCACGGGGCTGTATATATTGGTGACAGCCCAGGTATACTTTACACCGTGAATAGCCGAGACGCACCTTGCTAGTAACTATGGATATTTGCCAACTCTGTTAGTTAAATACCCACCTGTATGGGCTGGGGGAGGAGTTTTATAATTACTGAACTATTTTGGTTCCCTTAATGCGTCTTACCTGTTATGTCAATATTAGAGATGCTTTATGTATAATGTCAAGAAATATACTTACTTTATTTATTGGTTGCTGTACAATAGTACCACATATAAACCCATGCAACACACCTGCTTAATGCTGCATTGAGTAGTACCACTCTACTTAAAGCCGATACAATTTTCGTTCTCACCAAAAGGGGAAGAAATATTTGCTTCCTTCAGATGGCTTGAGGGAAATAAATCTGGTTAAAAAGTTTTCAGAAAATGTAAAACAAATGCTGTTTAATCAGGGGCGGAGCCAGGGGGGGGGGGTGATAGGGGTGACATTCTGCGTTTAAGTGTACGACACTCGGTCTGGCGGACTCCGTGCAACTGCATTGTCAGAGTGTGTCGCCAACCGATGGCGTCAGTTCAACAGCCTGACTCTCTAATCATTCTTGAAATAAAAATTTGTTGAATGTCACCCCGGGCTGAAAATCCTGTCTCCGCCCCTGTGTTTAATCATTCAATTTGTTTCAGGCCGCAGCATTATCTTTTATATAGAGAGAGACCAGCAACCATGCATGTCCTTTGGACATTACCGTCCGTTCCAGCCAGCCAGTACAAGTATTTTTTTAACTGATATAGAACACTGTCTCTCTTCACCTTTCACTTGCCTTCTCTCTCCTGTATATCCCAACTCATATCCATGTCTTGCCTTCTATTCCCTCTTACACCTCTGCCTCCCGCTACTGTGGGGAATTACGTTTTGATATTATCTGTGTTTAAATAGCATACATATTCATTATTTTGTCTTGTAAGTTTCTGGGTGCCCAACACAGGGATGAGCCAGAGTGGGTCAGTGACCACCATATGTGAGTCAGTAACCACCAGATAAACAACTCATTTTTGCCTGGTTACCAATGCAAATTAATGTACTCACACTTCTGGGTAACTCCTTTTATCTGGAAAAAAAATACAGCTGAAGAAAACCTATGTTCTTGACATTTTATAGTGGGGATAACAAAAAAATGGTCACATTCAACAATACAAAACCCCAATGTTAATATAATGTAAGGCTGGCAATTCTTATATTAAACAGTGATAATATAATTCTTTGCCATAGTAAAACCATTTATTGCTAGACACAACCATCTCATCTGACCCGTCATGCAATAACTATGCAGCGTTACTAATTTGGCTATGGAGACATCAAAGAAGCTTGACTTTATTTCCCATACCAAAGTCTTCCTCTTTAACTCTGAACAAGTGTTACGAGTACTCCACAAAGATCCAGAACTTACTGATTCACTCCAGTCAATCACCGGCAATGCCTTGTGTCTGTATCCCACTTTTATCGTTACCAACCGTGGTTACTATGCCCATGAACTTAACTAATTGATTCCTCCACCCACGTTGAGGACTAGTTTTGCCAGACTGTTTCATCTACTTTATACTGTGTTCAACCACCACACTGTAGATTAAAACAATTGTTTCTGTCCTATTACTGCTCGAGGTTAGAAATCTCCTTCCGTTCGTCTTTTTCCAAAAATGATTATAACCTTGTTAATTTTTTGTAAAAAAACAAAGCCTCCGTATCGATTATCTATTACATGTGTCATGGTGCTGTTTGTTTTTAGCCGTTGGATGGTTTGGGACTTTGGGGCCGTGTTCAGCAACCGTGATCGTTTTCTTTTGAAGCCAAGATGATGTGTTTCTAGGACAACTTCTGGGAGAGATGTTATCTTCCTCGCCTGGTATGCCGGAGGTCGTGGGTTCAATCCCGACCTTGACGCCTGTGTATTTAGAGTTTACATAATCGCTTTCCCCGTGGTTGCTTTATTTTTCTCAGGTTCCTCCAGTTTTTCTTTCCAGATTGAGAAGCATGCATTATAGTATTTGTCAACATTATACGCCGCCACATTGAGTTATCATGTGTGGCCAAGTCGCTTCTGATAAAGAGCTATATAGCTTGGTGGGCCTTACCTGGTAAAATAAAAACAAATGTTTAGTTTTAGAATGTACATCCCGCCACGCTAGTTCCACCATCCCTTCGTTGAAAAGTCGACGAGAATGATATAAGAAGTTACGGAGGGTTATGACAGTACAATGACTTTTGCTGCCCTCTGCTGGTTTATACGTCTCTAACGTGCAAAAGTCCTGTCATAGAAAACAGTGAGCACGGTAGTTTCCAAGGATTTTATATAAGCAGTAAGTCTGCTTATATTTGATGTGTGCCTGTATTAGAAGTTTCCATTTGCATCCCTCCCTCTCTCTCTTGCTTTTGAGAACTGTGTTCATGTTCAGCTTGCACTGGGTAGCAGATTACTGTGCATATATACGGAGCAAAAGAGCATTTCCACTCTTATTCTTTGGGTCTTTCGGTAAAGCCACGTAGATAGAAAAAAATCATGAAAATAATAACATCACGACGTTTCTATCGCAACACAAGCAATCATCATCAGGTGAAAAAAGAGGGGGAAAGCTGCTGAGGTATGCTGTTTATTAAGGTTTAGAGATGGGCAGGGCAGCTAATGTTAATGTAGGAGAGGTATCCGTAACCTGCAGTAGGTCTACACCAATGAAAGAGCTGTCTATAAAGGTTTAGACATGGGCGTAAATGTAAGGTCATAGAGAGCTAGGAAAGAGCCACATGGAGGTGGAAAAGGATGGCAAGCCGCCACTTACTAACACAGCTAACGGTGACTGTGTTAGTGAGTGTAACTCAGAAACGAAGCTGTCGGGGTGGCCATTGTATTGTGAGAGATTAGCATGTCAATGTAATAAATTTGCTTGTAAATGTAAGCTCGGAGAGAGCTCGGAAAGAGCAATTGCCACATGGAGGTGGAAATGGATGGCAAGCAGCCATTTACTAACACAGCTAACGGTGGCTGTGTTAGTGAATGTAACTCAGAGAGCCGAAAATAACTGCTAACATAGGTAGGTAGGAAGGGAACATCACAGCCAGTTATGATCTAAACTGGTTAATAACGTCCTTCCAATGATTGCTCAGTTTGTACCCATCTTCTTGGTTGCAATTGTCCGTGTTTTTATATCTGGATGACTTCATTAACGAATCTTTGCTGATAGCCAGTGGGTTTTCAGAGTACCTTTGTCTTAGCAAAATCTATTTCGTGTGTGCCCACCGCATTAAAATAATGATCAGGCACGGCTGAGATATTGGTCCTACCGTATTTCAGATCCGCCTTATGTTCACGAACCCGGTCTGAGACATGTCGCTTAGTTTCCCCAATGTAACTGCTGACGAAGACACAGCTTAGTTTGCAGACACCGGGGTATTGCATGTCAGGGATCACATCCTTCACAGATGGGATCAAATCACGATTTATTTGTACTGTGTTGAATCGTACCTAGATCTTGTGTTTGCTCATGATTTTGGAAATATTTTTGGTGACCCCTGCTATGTATGGCAAGGTGATGGTTTTGATTGAGTCCTCAGATGGTTCTTTCCCAACGGTTGGGGTGATAGCTTTACGGATTGTGTAGTCTGAATATCCATTCTTCTTGAGGCTTGGTGTACGTATTCCAGTTTGCTGGCTAGGTGGTGATGGTCGGACATACAACGAGCTCGATGGTATAGAGTTTTGATGAGGGAATTCTTCTGGGATGGATGGTGGTGGGAGTCAGGTTTTAGGTAGGCATCCGTATGGGTGGCTTTCCTGTAGACAGAGTGTCCCATTGAGCCATCAGGTCTCTTTTCGATTAAAACATCCAAGAATTGTAACTTGCCATCCTTTTCCACCTCCATGGTGAATTTAATGGCTGGGTGTATGGAATTGATGTGGTTGAAGAATTGGTCCAGAGCTGGTAGGCTATGTGGCCAGATGACGAATGTATCATCTACGTCTCTCTTTTACAAGGAAGGACATATGGTGGATGCCTGGATGGCATCTGTCTCAAAATTTTCCATGAAAACATTGGCTACAACTGGAGATAAGGGAGACTCCATTGGGGTACCTTCAACTTGTTTTTAGAATGTTCCATTCCAGGTGAAGTAAGTGTTGTAGAGGCAATGTTTAACCAGGGCCAGTACATCAGCTTTCAGTCCTTGTTGGACCAAATTTTCAATGATTGCAATGGTGTCAGGCACAGGAACTTTGGTAAACAAAGATACCACATCGAAACTGACAAGCAAATCACCTGGAGATAGTGATATGTCCTTAATTGAAGATATCAAGTGAGTTGGGTTAAGTACAGCTGAGGTGGTCTTATCAATGAGTGGTTGCAAGATCTCAGACAGAAATCAGGCCAGTTTGTAGGTGGGTGAGCTAATGGTGGAGATGATAGGACGAAGTGGTGTACCTTCTTTATCGATGTTTGGTAAGCCATAAAATCTGGGTGGTCTAGCAGCAGAGGGTTTTATGTAAAGCCGCTTGGTTGGTTCGATTAAAGATGTCGAATCAGTGATGATGTTGTTGGTTCTCGTAACCAGGTGGTTGGTAGGATCTCTTAATTTTGGTCTAGCTGCCATCATTAAGTCGGTCCTGAATTTTGTTATTATATGTGGTTTTGTCCATGATGACAGTGGAATTGTCCTTTCGGCTGAGCGGATGACTATATCATCTCTCCTTCTTTGGTTCTTTCGGTAAAGTCACGTAGAATGAGAATAAAATAATAAATTGATAAAATAAAATAACACAATAATATTCTCACGACGTTTCGGCCACAACACAAGCGGCCTTCATCAGGTGAAGGGAGCGAGACTGTCTGGTAGGACAGCGCTGGAGTGAGAGAGCCACGTTCAGATCACGGCTTTTAAGCTGTGTGAGAGGAACAAAGAGCCTTGACGAAGGAATTAGCATAAAATTTAGCATTGAAAAGGCTGAATGATTAGCTTGTGACTGGTCACAGAAATAGCTATGTTAAAAGTTAAAGCATACACCTCCGCAGAGGCACCCATTGTTAAAAGGAATTAGCATAGAATTTAGCATTGAAATAGCTAAATTAAGGCATTCGCTTGTAACTGCTACAGAAATAGTTACGTTGAAGTCAGAGCATACACATTCACCGAGGCACTTAGTACAAATCAAAACAGGAGAATTTAGCATTGAAATAACTAGGCGAATTTAGCATTGAGCTATTCACAGTACTATATAGTGAACCAATAAAAACTAAAATATAAATTACCTTCATGTTATCAATAAACTCTATATTCTCCAATCAGCTAAGCTACCAACCATAAGTCGTTATATATCACAATGCTATATGGCGAAAAAATGGGTGGATTCTTACCCTCAAATTTCCGTACCACGGATAGCTACGGGCCCCGTTCAGACGGACGAGTTCGTCCATGGTCGGAACAGAGGAGGGGGAGAGAGACAGCTGCGAAGCCCTAGTATACTCCATGTTGTAAACCATACCATTAACCGTGGTGTGAGAGGTATTAAGAGGCAATGCTGGCGAAAGAGCTGCGGTCTGAAGGTCATCGTAAAATTACAATTAATTAAGAACAGAAATGATTTAACACATCTTTCCAGTGGTTACTAAGCCTGAATCCATCTTCTCGGTTGAAATTGTCTCTGTGCTTGTATATGTGAATGGCCTCATGAACGAATCTCTCATGGTAGCCAGTTGGAAAGATGTGTTAAATCATTTCTGTTCTTAATTAATTGTAATTTTACGATGACCTTCAGACCGCAGCTCTTTCGCCAGCATTGCCTCTTAATACCTCTCACACCACGGTTAATGGTATGGTTTACAACATGGAGTATACTAGGGCTTCGCAGCTGTCTCTCTCCCCCTCCTCTGTTCCGACCATGGACGAACTCGTCCGTCTGAACGGGGCCCGTAGCTATCCGTGGTACGGAAATTTGAGGGTAAGAATCCACCCATTTTTTCGCCATATAGCATTGTGATATATAACGACTTATGGTTGGTAGCTTAGTTGATTGGAGAATATAGAGTTTATTGATAACATGAAGGTATTTTTTGATTTAAAGCTTTCGTGACTGCAGTAATTCATATTCTTAGTTTTTTCGGTAAAGTCACGTTGAAGAGAAACAACAAAATAACAAAATATATATAAAACAATAAAAAATTCTCACGACGTTTCGACCATAACTCAAACGGTCATCATCAGGTGTGTCGGTTTGCATAAATTTATTTTGAAAACGGCATATTTATTTATTTATATAAAAATAACGTTTGCGTCACGCGCAACGATTGGCTGTTTGCCAGGACTAGTCCATCTATTTTTTGAAAAGAGGAGGGGGGAGACGAAATTTGTTTTTATGTATGCTGTCTGAAAGCCACTGTAAGCGTGAACAATCAATCAAGAACTGAAATGATTTATCAAATCTTTCCAATGATTGCTAAGATAGAATCCATCTTCTCGGTTGAAATTGTCTCTGTGTTTGTATATGTGGATAGCCTCATGAACGAATCTCTCATGGAAGCCAGATGGCTTACAAAGAACCTCCGTCTTGGAAAAGTCAATGGCATGTGAGCCTACTGAATTAGAACAATGATCTGCTACGGCCGAGGTGTTGGTCCTACCGTGTTTAAGGTCTGCTTTATGTTCACGAATGCGGTCCGAGATATGGCGTTTGGTTTCTCCAATGTAACTACTACCACAGAGGCAACTTAGTTTGTAGACACCAGGGTATTGTATGTCCGGAATCACATCTTTTACAGACGGAACCAGATCACGGATTTTATGTAATGTGTTGAAACGGACCTGGATCTTGTGTTTATTCAAGATTTTGGAGATCTTTTTTGTGATCCCAGCAATGTAGGGTAAAGTGATGGTTTTGAAAGGCTCCTCAAGAGGGTTCTTCTTCATGGTTTGAGTGATAGCTTTGCGGATTGTATAGTCGGAGTAACCATTAGCCCTAAGAGCTTGGTGTACGTGCTTGAGTTCACTGCTTATGTGTTCCTGGTCGGATATGCATTGGGCTCTATGATACAGAGTCTTGATGAGAGAATTCTTCTGTGATGGATGGTGGTGGGAATCCGGTTTCAGATAAGCATCCGTATGGGTAGCTTTCCTGTAGACAGAGTGGCTCATTGAACCATCAGGTCTCTTTTTAATTAGGACATCCAAAAAAGGTATCTTGCCATCTATTTCGACTTCCATGGTAAATCTGATGGCTGGGTGTATGGAATTGATGTGGTCGAAGAATTGGTCTAGAGCAGGCCGGCCATGTGGCCAGATGACAAAAGTGTCATCCACGTACCTCTTCCATAAGGTTTTGATGTAGTTTCCTTATTCACCAAGGTTCCTGTACCTGACACCATTGCAATCATTGAAGACTTGGTTCATCAAGGACTAAACACTGAGGTACCCCCCCTGGTGAGACACTGTTTAACCAATACATACTTCACTTGGAATGGAACTTTCTACAAACAAACTGAGGGCACCCCAATGGGCTCCCCCCTTTCTCCAGTTATAGCTAACATTTTCATGGAGAAATTTGAGACTGACGCCATCCAGACTGCCACTCTGCGCCCAACCTTATGGAAGAGGTACGTGGATGACACTTTTGTCATCTGGCCACATGGCCGGCCTGCTCTAGACCAATTCTTCGACCACATCAATTCCATACACCCAGCCATCAGATTTACCATGGAAGTTGAAATAGATGGCAAGATACCTTTTTTGGATGTCCTAATTAAAAAGAGACCTGATGGTTCAATGAGCCACTCTGTCTACAGGAAAGCTACCCATACGGATGCTTATCTGAAACCGGATTCCCACCACCATCCATCACAGAAGAATTCTCTCATCAAGACTCTGTATCATAGAGCCCAATGCATATCCGACCAGGAACACATAAGCAGTGAACTCAAGCACGTACACCAAGCTCTTAGGGCTAATGGTTACTCCGACTATACAATCCGCAAAGCTATCACTCAAACCATGAAGAAGAACCCTCTTGAGGAGCCTTTCAAAACCATCACTTTACCCTACATTGCTGGGATCACAAAAAAGATCTCCAAAATCTTGAATAAACACAAGATCCAGGTCCGTTTCAACACATTACATAAAATCCGTGATCTGGTTCCGTCTGTAAAAGATGTGATTCTGGACATACAATACCCTGGTGTCTACAAACTAAGTTGCCTCTGTGGTAGTAGTTACATTGGAGAAACCAAACGCCATATCTCGGACCGCATTCGTGAACATAAAGCAGACCTTAAACACGGTAGGACCAACACCTCGGCCGTAGCAGATCATTGTTCTAATTCAGTAGGCTCACATGCCATTGACTTTTCCAAGACGGAGGTTCTTTGTAAGCCATCTGGCTTCCATGAGAGATTCGTTCATGAGGCTATCCACATATACAAACACAGAGACAATTTCAACCGAGAAGATGGATTCTATCTTAGCAATCATTGGAAAGATTTGATAAATCATTTCAGTTCTTGATTGATTGTTCACGCTTACAGTGGCTTTCAGACAGCATACATAAAAACAAATTTCGTCTCCCCCCTCCTCTTTTCAAAAAATAGATGGACTAGTCCTGGCAAACAGCCAATCGTTGCGCGTGACGCAAACGTTATTTTTATATAAATAAATAAATATGCCGTTTTCAAAATAAATTTATGCAAACCGACACACCTGATGATGACCGTTTGAGTTATGGTCGAAACGTCGTGAGAATTTTTTATTGTTTTATATATATTTTGTTATTTTGTTGTTTCTCTTCAACGTGACTTTACCGAAAAAACTAAGAATATAACATGAAGGTAATTTATATTTTAGTTTTTATTGGTTCACTATATAGTACTGTGAATAGCTCAATGCTAAATTCGCCTAGTTATTTCAATGCTAAATTCTCCTGTTTTGATTTGTACTAAGTGCCTCGGTGAATGTGTATGCTCTGACTTCAACGTAACTATTTCTGTAGCAGTTACAAGCGAATGCCTTAATTTAGCTATTTCAATGCTAAATTCTATGCTAATTCCTTTTAACAATGGGTGCCTCTGCGGAGGTGTATGCTTTAACTTTTAACATAGCTATTTCTGTGACCAGTCACAAGCTAATCATTCAGCCTTTTCAATGCTAAATTTTATGCTAATTCCTTCGTCAAGGCTCTTTGTTCCTCTCACACAGCTTAAAAGCCGTGATCTGAACGTGGCTCTCTCACTCCAGCGCTGTCCTACCAGACAGTCTCGCTCCCTTCACCTGATGAAGGCCGCTTGTGTTGTGGCCGAAACGTCGTGAGAATATTATTGTGTTATTTTATTTTATCAATTTATTATTTTATTCTCATTCTACGTGACTTTACCGAAAGAACCAAAGAAGATGAATCATTGCAGTCACGAAAGCTTTAAATCGAAATTTTATATCATCTCTCTTTTTCAATTGAGCAAGCTCAAAGCGCTCATCCTTGTTGATGTTGCTAATAGGTTTCTTAGCGCTTTTTAGGATTACAGCGATTTCCGATCTCGCCACGTCTGCAGGAATGTGTCCCAAACCTTTAAGGGCTACATCGACCTAGGCAATGATATCATCAACTAGGATGACACCATTGCCCTTTAGCCAGTACCGATTTTAGGCTGTCGGAAATTGGGCTGTTACTCTGATTGATAACAATCTTGTCAACGTCTAACTTTTTAACGTGTGGCTCTCGCTTCTTCTTAGACAGGAGGCTGAACTTGGAAATCAGGTTCTCTTTGCATTTAGCTGACACTGAGGCGGCTGAAGAGGCGGCCATTTTACAGTGAGGGAAAAAAACGTATTTGATCCCCTGCTGATTTTTTACGTTTGCCCACTGACAAGGAAATTATCAGTCTATAATTTTAATGGTAGGTTTATTTGAACAGTGAGAGACAGAATAACAACAAAAAAATCCAGAAAAACGCATGTCAAAAATGTTATAAATTGATTTGCATTTTAATGAGGGAAATACGTATTTGACCCCCTCTCAATCAGAAAGATTTCTGGCTCCCAGGTGTCTTTTATACAGGTAACGAGCTGAGATTAGGAGCACACTCTTAAAGGGAGTGCTCCTAATCTCAGCTTGTTACCTGTATAAAAGGCACCTGTCCACAGAAGCAATCAATCAATCATATTCAAAACTCTCCAACATGGCCAAGACCAAAGAGCTCTCCAAGGATGTGAGGGACAAGATTGTAGACCTACACAAGGCTGGAATGGGCTACAAGACCATTGCCAAGAAGCTTGGTGAGAAGGTGACAACAGTTGGTGCGATTATTCGCAAATGGAAGAAACACAAAATAACTGTCAATCTCCCTCGGCCTGGGGCTCCATGCAAGATCTCACCTCGTGGAGTTGCAATGATCATGAGAACGGTGAGGAATCAGCCCAGAACTACACGGGAGGATCTTGTCAATGATCTCAAGGCAGCTGGGACCATAGTCACCAAGAAAACAATTGGTAACACACTACGCTGTGAAGGACTGAAATCCTGCAGCGGAAGGTCCCCCTGCTCAAGAAAGCACATATACATGCCCGTCTGAAGTTTGCCAATGAACATCTGAATGATTCAGAGGACAACTGGGTGAAAGTGTTGTGGTCAGATGAGACCAAAATGGAGCTCTTTGGCATCAACTCAACTCGCCGTGTTTGGAGGAGGAGGAATGCTGCCTATGACCCCAAGAACACCATCCCCACCGTCAAACATGGAGGTGGAAACATTATGCTTTGGGGGTGTTTTTCTGCTAAGGGGACAGGACAACTTCACCGCATCAAAGGGACGATGGACGGGGCCATGTACCGTCAAATCTTGGGTGAGAACATCCTTCCTTCAGCCAGGGCATTGAAAATGGGTCGTGGATGGGAATTCCAGCATGACAATGACCAAAAACACACGGCCAAGGCAACAAAGGAGTGGCTCAAGAAGAAGCACATTAAGGTCCTGGAGTGGCCTAGCCAGTCTCCAGACCTTAATCCCATAGAAAATCTGTGGAGGGAGCTGAAGGTTCGAGTTGCCAAACGTCAGCCTCAAAACCTTAATGACTTGGAGAAGATCTGCAAAGAGGAGTGGGACAAAATCCCTCCTGAGATGTGTGCAAACCTGGTGGCCAACTACAAGAAACGTCTGACCTCTGTGATTGCCAACAAGGGTTTTGCCACCAAGTACTAAGTCATGTTTTGCAGAGGGGTCAAATACTTATTTCCCTCATTAAAATGCAAATCAATTTATAACATTTTTGACATGCGTTTTTCATGATTTTGTTGTTGTTATCCTGTCTCTCACTGTTCAAATAAACCTACCATTAAAATTATAGACTGATCATTTCTTTGTCAGTGGGCAAACGTACAAAATCAGCAGGGGATCAAATACTTTTTTCCCTCACTGTAAATACATGGTCCCAATCAGATATAGACATTGCTAAGTGTGATTGCAAGTTCAAATCAGAGCAATTTTATTATATTTCAACTGAAGACGATTGCTTGTGTTGCGATCGAAACATCGTGATTTATTTATTTATCTATCTACGTGACTTTACCGAAAGACCCAAAGAGTATAATATTTTATTTATTAGACTTGTTTAGTCCAGGAAAGCCTCACCGAGTCTCAAGACTGTTTTTTTTAAAGGATAAACCTACAACGTTTTCGCAGAAGTGAGTTATTTTGCTACTTGTACACCCACATGAGTAATTGAGAGCATTCGAATGTTTGGCCAATATCAGTTGCAATGTATTATTCTTTAGCTAGAATAGGCAAACCGGAAAACCCTGCGGAAACCCATGCAGAACATACAAACTACTCCACGGAGAAAGGCGCCCGAGTAGGAAATTGAACCCAAGCCCTTCATGTTAGGCACAAGTGTGACTACTGCACGCCACGCTGCCCCATAGCGACCTTCCATTTGTCTTGTCACCCATGTGAGTAGAGTGACGCACTTTTTATTTGCCCTCCTATTATCCGCTCTTCCTATGCACACAAAACCGATTGGGGGGTCCTCTACCCTGAACCACGACGGGTCGTGACGTTGACGTAGCCTTTGTTCACCACGCCGCCGCCGGTCAGTGCGGATTGGCCAAGGGAGCGTAACGTGGGAGTATATTCTTTGCTTCTTTCGGTGAAGTCACGTTTCTAAAAAAAATAAAGTAAAAAAAGTATAGAAATACGAACTGTGCTGCAATGCCCTCTACTGCACACAAGATAGCCCTGCAACCGTGTTCTTAACGGTTCTTAACGGTACCGTGTTTAATTTCACGACCAAATATTTAGCGAAGAGATTCGCCAATTTTGTTCCAACGTATGGCCCAATTCTTTGACGATGTCCACCGCTATACCATCTGATCTGGGTTCATTCCTCTATTTTCAAATTGCAAAGGGTCAGAGGTGTGGCAGCAGTAAGTGGGTCTGCAAAAGTACATCCCGAATATTCATTGCCACCATCTTCATCGTGACTTTCATCCACCATCATCCGCATCTTGATTTCTTCACCAGTTTTATGTCTATAAGTGTCATCGTGACATTGTCTCCCCCCCCACTTCCAATTTATAAACTGGTTTGACAAAGGTGCCACAATACGATAAACAGTTGATCATCGATTATTTGCTTTTAACGTTATCCGGCGGTCCCGAGCCGATCTGGCAAAACTGTGTGACCCAGACCAGCGATCGGCACCACGTGCGTGACAAAAAAAGTCGTTATGCTTGATTTCACTGTCAAATATTAAATACAGCACATTGTACAATACATGGCGCAATTCAAACGGTGAAAATGCTGCGCGTACGTACATTTTTCATGACTAATAACTACGGTCATAAAAACAAACATACACAGTGCGATCCGATGAGAAGTGCGCGTAATTCGGCGTTCAACATCAGTCAAACACAAGTTAAATTTGGATTTAAAGCTTTCGTGACTGCAGGGATTCATATTCTTGGTTCTTTCTTTTGGTTTTCACACCTGATGATGATTGCTTGTGTTGCAGTCGAAACGTCGTGAGAATTTTATTGTTTTATTTGTTTATTATTTTATTGTTTCCCTTCTACGTGACTTTACCGAAAAAAACCAAGAATACAACACAAGTTGTGTTTGAAACAAGAGCGTTTTAGTGCTAGGTACATCACCCCATGCTGAGTCTTCGAGATTCGAGTGGTAAGTACGGTACAGTAAATACAGTAACTTTTTACGGTATTTTATTTTTGTCTATTTGTATGCCTTATTTATGCCAATTTCATATAGTAAACAATTTTAAATCCGGCGCCCCCTTCCCCCCGAATAGTTGATGATCTGCTGTCCTGCACAGCAAGTGCATCATCAGAAAGCGTCAATTTCAATGTGTTTACTCAGGGTGACCCTTGCAACGGGGGCAATGTGTCACGTTGTGTGGCTTTTCCCTCAAACGCATCGGTGTTTTAAATTTGTAGTAACAAATTGGCACGCGTTTGACCACGTTGCAAACCTTACTCATTGGCAGTGTCATGAAAGGGGCTATATACAGAGTCCCCGACTTATGATGTTCCGACTTACGATATTTCGATCTTACGATGGCGATAGCGATGAGAAAATTTTAAAATATTTTTAATTTCGCGCGTTAGGCAAACAGAACAGCGTACGATTTACGATACTGTAACTTTATCATCGCCATCCTCCTCTTCCGACAACTAAGTTAATGTAGCCATCAACAACCTAACATCGTTCAAGGATGCAGACGACGGACAGAATCTTGTTGAGTACAGTAGAATAGGATACGTTACGATACGTTCAATGCATGTATGATACATAGCTTTAGCGATTTCACTTTAGGGTTACCAAGCTACGATACATACGTTCAATGCATGTAAAAAAAAATATATAGCAGATAGGATTGTTTCCTGAAAAAAACTTTATGAAATTGCAGTTCGTATAGGTAGGCTAAGAATTTACCTTGTTTTTTACTTTAAATTTTACTGTGCAATACAGTATTGTAATTAATAAATACACACAGTATATAGTTTATACAGTACGGTACTGTAAATTGCTCTGTTTTGCTAAATTATCACCATTCTTTAAGACTCCTTGGTAGGCTAGGCCATTTTCGACTTACGATATTTTCGACTTGCGATGGGGTCGTCGTAACGCATCTCCATCGTAAGTCGGGGACTACCTGTACTTTATCTAAATGAAAGAAACGGTCACATAATTTCACAATCGCCCACGCGATGCCCCATCTCCATGGTGGTTTGTCCCGTCATGGGCGTTCTCTCACCAGAATCGTCCCGAAATGTTTATCCCTTCTGCTAAGCAAGTAGCAAGTCCACCTTTATTTAAGTGCTGTATGGGAGAGAAAGCGAGAGAGCGCCGTGGGAGCGTGCATACGAGAAATCAAGTTGAATGTTTGGACGGGAGAGCGAGCGAGGGTGCACACATGCTGCACCAAGGGGACATGCTTACGGGAGAGCATTTGTGCAAGGGTTTGTGGATAATGCACATGTGTGAACTCCAAAACCAACTGGGCATTTGTATACAACGGGCTTTCTTCTGAGATTCCCTCCCACACGAAAACCAATTGCATAGTCGAACATGGATAAATATATTATATCATCTGCAGCAGCAGCAGCCAGAGCAATCTGAGTAGCAACACCAGAAGCCTCAATGGCGATAACAGTAGCATTGTCATTCCAATTTAACATCGACATAAGCAGCAGTAATAGCAAGATCAATCACATGGTCATCAACCAGCAGCAGCGGCGGCAGCAGAAACTGGAACAAGGGCATAGGCGGAGTTTGACCCCTATGAAGTATTTGGGGGGGGGCAGCTGTTCGCTTTGTTCCTCGCATTAGGAATCAGGGTGCGTATAATTGATTTATAATCTTAATTGTAAACTACTTTAAATTGCCCCCCCCCCCCTTTAAACTCCGCCCATGAACACATGAACATTATGAAAATATCAGCTGCGACGGAAGCAAGGCAGCATGATCGACATTTTTGTCGTGATTAATCATCGTCATGTCCTCATCCATGGGAGTAGGTCACTGCCATTGTTTACCTGAAGTAAGCATTAGTAAGTGTTGGTTTCTGGTGACGATGTGCTTACTGTGCAGTGTATACTACTGTGGCATCTTTGTCAAACCAGTTTCCCAATCGGAAGGAAAATGTCATGATGACACTTATAGATATGAAACTGATGAAGAAATGGATGAGGATGGAGAATTAAATTCACGACGGAGATGGTGGCAATGAATATTAGCGATGCTATTTTGCCACAAACTTCCCGATACCCCCCTTTGCAATTTGAAAATGATGAAAGATCCCAGATCAGATCAAGTCACTAAACATGTTATGTAGATGCTTCCTTCTGTAATGTCCCACGTTTTGGGCCATTTTTACTGTTGCATTTTTTATACAAAGGCAAAAGTTACCCCATTTTCCCGAATCAGAACTTTTACAGCAATCCATTTACAGTTTAGAAAAAAAGATACCCCATTTTACAAGTCTAATTTTACTGTAGATGTAATCTACAAATGTCCATGTTTAATAAGTCTAAAGAGGAAATGTATCAAGCTCCGGTGTGTACAAAATTCTTTGGCACGTGTCATGACGGGTACTGCAAGATCTGAACATGTGCTCGCCGAGCTGCAATGGCTTCCGGTTGCCGAATGAATACGTAAGTTCGCACTCATTACACAAAAAGTGCTTGCCACAAATGAACCACAATACCTTGCTGGTCTCAACAAGGAGCATAAACCATCACGCACACTCCGGTCATCCTCGAACAAAGACGGTCGCCGCATCGCACACTTTCAGATGCACATCTGTGGCCGTCTGGAACGCTCTTCCTTCCGATATTAGGAAGCCACTGGAAGCTATGCATTTGAAAATGTAGATTGAAACTCACTTCTTTAGAACTGCTTTTTGTGTTTAGTTTGTCCTTCCCCCACACGTCCGATTAGTACGGTTGGCTACATACAGTGCAAAACAAGTAGAACATGTGATCCAAGTATATTTCCTTATGAAGCTCAAAGGAGTGTGAGAGAAACATTGTATGCTGATGTTAAATTCAGTGATGAAGAGGCTTAATCCACCGGTGAGGAGCTTTATTGGTCATAATTTTATAAATAGATTGACACGTGGATAAAATATATTTGTAAACATGGCAATCTTGTTAGGTTGCAAGGGTTAATGACCAAACCAAAAAAACAAATATGGTTCAAATTTGATGTATTGTGTAAGTTCTTATAAGCAGTGTCAGTGACTTTTAGCATCCTTTAATCAACGTAAACGTTGAATAAAAAATAGAATTGTTAAATATTTTTGTCAAATTGTGAGTATATAACTTGGCATAATATGTATACGAGACACTTTTTGGGAACTGAACTTGACTTTGCATCATTTTGCGTTTGACATGACGAGTCAAAGTATTTTTTGTCTAATTTTAAAAAAGAAAACCAAACAATTCACATAGCTGGTTCACGTAATAAGAATCAATTACATTAAATGTAGTGTCCAAACTTTTAGTGAAAATGTCACAACATGCAAGCTCTTCTGAGCACACATGCAAAAAATGTAACCAGATTTTCTTCCGTATTCAATTAAAAAATATAATACAAATAAAATGATAAGCTAAATAATACATAGTTCTCTGAAATAATTGTTTTCTCTTGCAGAAATAAACACTCCTTGTTTTAATAAAAAAAATAATGCTGGGCATTGATTATCGATGCAGAAACTGTGCATGCCCTGTAAGAAAGGAATAAAAGACTGATATTTTTACAATTATGTAGTTTAATAAGGTTTCATATTAAAGATTTTTGGGGTTGATCGCATAAGTATAAATGTGTCGGGTGGTGGAAGGTTACGACACATTTATACTTACGCGATCTAACCCAATTTTTTTTTTATTATGAATAATATTGGTTGCGAAAGCCTACGCGTTAAACTTAATAAGGCTTATTTCATATTTTTTTAATCAGCTTGATGTAGAACACCTAAGCATGGCGAAAAATGCTGTATGTTCAACATTTAAGATGTTTTTTTCTCCCACAGTTGTATACATTTGCAGTGAGTTCTATTCAGACACACGCCAAGACTTGGAGGCAACACGTTTATTCCTTGAACAACACAACTTCCACTGGATAACCACTTAGGGTGTTGACCACCACGGGCTAACACATAACCACTGAATAGCGAGACTATATACGGTGGTAACCACCACAGGTAATTTCGTAACCACTGACGGGATAACTATATTCAGTGGGAACCACCACGGCTATTCACAGCTACTTAACGGTGAGTCTACCCACTCTGATCCAGACAGCCACGTGCTGTCAGGTCCACGCTGAGGCCCCGGAGATCGTAGACGTAGCCCGCTGAATCCATTCCCAGAGACGAGCCCCGAGCATCCGCGTGACTCGCCTTTTATCCGCCATGGCGTGGCCAGGTTCCGCCCTTGGCCATGCCCTCTTTCCAGATCTTTCTGGTAGAGTCGGGGCTCTGGTCACGCGCCCCGTCACGTACCACCTGGCCCCCGTTATCCCCTCGTCCGGTCACGTGGCCTGCCCTGGTTCATCTGGAGTACCATGTCCCCACACAGCCTCGACTCACTGGCACCCGGACCATGCCCCCTAGGGGCCCAACCCCACGCCTGCAGTACCTCCTTTCTGCCGGTACAACACTATATACACACTATGTACTCCACTACATCACCCCCCCCCCCCTTTGTAAAACTCAGCCATCCCGGCTGACAACAAACACAAGAAAACCAACGTGCGTGTGCCTCAACAGGAATAAAAACAAGAGAAAAGAGAGTGCAAGAGCAAGACGGCACAATAAATACACAATTTTGATAAACTGCAGATTTAATCAAAGGGAAGGGGATTGGGAAAAGAAGAGGACAAGAACTGTGAGCAATATACAATGGCCGGCTCCCACTTTCCCCTCCATCAGCACCCTGAAATTCCCATGCTGTGTGTCAACACGCACGAGCACAAGATGGGCTAGATTCAGCCAAAAGCCCAACTGACCCGTGCGTGTGAGCACTCACAGACGGAGCAGGAAAAGGAAGCCGGATGGGGGCTAGGAGAATGTCAAAGTCTTCGAACGAGTTCTTGTTTGCCGGCTCTTCCAGAGCTTTGGGCTTTGACTTCGTGGAACAACCAGGGGGAATTAGAAAATTGCCTAACAGGCGCGGCCCCTCTCGAGGAACGGCGGCATCTGGCACAGGGCGGGCAAGCGATGGATGCCTCACACCCCACGATCCGCCTGGAGTCGGCGCAGCTGGTGACGCTGGTGATGTCAGGTGCTCCGGTCCTGTGGATGGCACGACAGAACTTCCCTGAGGCATGATGTCATCAGACGTATGCCCCAGCTCGCTGGGCACACCTGACACTCGGCCCTTAGGTGGTGGAGATGAAGGAACATCGCGAGGCAATACACACGGTTTAAGACGCGATCGATGCATGAACCAACGCCGGCGATCAAACTGAATTTGCACACACTGTGGTCTATTAGCTTGTACCACTTTGACCGGACCTCACCACGGCTTGTGCAATTTTGGGGACGTGCCAACTGGAAACTGTGGGCAATGCAGCCAAGCTCTGTCGCCTGGCACCCATTTCTTCCCCGATACCCGAAGCCTTTCGTTGGCCAACTGCCGCGCAGGCAAATTCTGCTTCGAAGCTTCTCGTTCCTCCGACATTTGCTGTAGGGTAAACCGCATGGGCCCCAATATGTCAACCTTTTTCCTTGCGGGGTCCGGATTCAATTGGACATCAATCAGGGGATCATGTTCCCTGCCGTACATTAGAAAAAATGGTGAAAAGACAGTGAAAGCATGAGGGGCCATCCTGTAAGCTGCAAGAACCCCCGGTATGTGTAAGTCCCATCTGACTGAGCTTCGTTAACTTGCTGACTCAACATGGAAGTCAGAGTCCTGTGTAGGCGTTCGACCATACCATCCGTTTGGGGGTGATTTGGTGACAGACACACCTTCTTTGTACCCAACAAATCACACACTTCCTTCAACAATTTAGATGAAAATTGTTTCCGTTGATCGGTAAGGAGGCGCTCCGGAACCCCCTTATCCAACACATAGCCATGAAGGAAAACGGCCAACTGGTTCTGAAGAGGCCAGGCCATGAGCCAACGTGAGAAGTATTCTACTCCCACCAATACATACTTATTTCCTCGCGGCGTGGCGGGAAAAGGGCCGAGAACATCGAGCGCGACCAGTTCGTTGATACACGACACCACAATCGATTGCAATAGCGAATTGCACATCTTCGGTGGTGGTTTCCTACAAGCAAAGTGCAGACAGCCTTTAGAACATAGACATCATCTGCCATCCCGGGCCAAAATGAATCGAGTTTCAAGGTTGCAATGGTTTTCTGCACACCCAAGTGCATGAGTCTTTCGTGCACCGCCCAAATATTTTTTCCCACCACACCATAACGCCGCAATCCGCCATCCCAACACATCAGCAGACCCCTTTTGAGGATGAAGGGAGCCAAGCTCTATCGATCCTCGTTTCCTTTCGGGTCTTTAACCCGGCGTCTGAATTTTAGCAGCGAGGCATCCTCAGCCTGGAGTGGTCCCCACTCCGTATGAGACAAACCGATGGTACTATCACAGGCTATGGGATCTGTGGTGTCATCAGGGATAGTGACATCTGCTGCTGCAATTACAGAGGGAGGCATCTCCATCCCAATTGTTTTACAGTGTCCCGATCCCGTGAGATAAGCGCAATCATTACCTGGCGGCAACCGAGACAGTGCATCTGCGTTGATGTGACGAGTGCCCCTCCGAGAGGAAACCTTAAGAGGATAGTCCTACAGGACTTCCAGCCAGCGTCAGAGCTGGCCAGATGGCTGTTCGATACACATTGCGTATTGGAGAGCCGCATGATCTGAGCGTACTACAAAGCTCCTACCATAGAGATACGGGTGGTACTGTTGTACAAACACCACGATTGCCAGAAATTCCCGTCTTGTCACGCAGTAGCACTGCTCGACTGGAGACAGAACCCTACTGCCGTATGCGACTACGTGCTCTACCCCGTTAACAACCTGGGACAGAATGGCACTATTAACAGTGTTACTAGCATCCGTATCAAGGATGAAGGGTAAAGAAAAATTGGGATATCAGAGGGGAAGCGCATTGACCAGTCCGTCCCGAAGCACAACAAAAGCAGCCTCTTCCTCCTCCCCCCACTGAAATCTCTGACCCTTCACTGTGAGAGTGTGAAGAGGTTTCGCAACAGTAGCAAACCCGGCACAAACCGGCGGTAGTAAGAGGCGAACCTGATAAAACTGCACACCTCACTCACCGACTTGGGCGTTGGCCACGTGCGCATGCACGTAGTTTTAGCTGGGTCCCGCCTCGTTGACATTGTGCCCCAAGTACCAAACAGATCTTTGCAATAAGTGGCATTTCTGCGGTTTAAACTTTAGGTTAGCCGCTCGCATTTTGAGAAAGACTGCTCGCAGTCATTGTAAATGCTCCTCAAATGTGCATGAAAAAACAATAACGCCATCCAGGTAAATCAAACTGGAGTCCCACTTGAGTCCTGCGAACACTAGCTCTATGAACCATTGGAATGTGGCTGGAGCGGAGGGAAGACCAATAGGAAGCCGTTTTGGGTTTGGAGCACTCATCAAGAGGCAGCTGCCAGAATCCCGATGGTAAGTCAAGAGTAAAAAAATTACGCGCTCCCGACAGAACGTCCAACTAATCATCCATTCGCGGAAGTGGGTATGCGTCAGCTACGGAGATCTTATTCAACTTGCGGAAGTCGACACAAAATCTCAAACTGCCGTCCTATTTTTTTAAAAAGGACAATAGGAGCTCCCCACGGACTGTTAGATGGTGAAATGACGTCGGCGGCCAACATCTCATCAACAGCCTGACGCACATGGTCCTTTTCTGTGGGGCTCAATCTATACGGGTTCTGGCGAATGGGGGCTGCGTCACCCATATCAATGTGGTGATGCAATAGATCTGTGTGACCAATGTCGTATTTGCCTTGACTAAAAACGTCCGAAAACTCCCGAAAAAGCGTACGCAACTGGGCACTCTGGGTAGCTGACAAATCACGGTTTTCGGAACAAAGCGTGTCAATCCACCCCTCATTGCCCCTCTGTGCCTGTTTCATAACCAACATGGCCCCAGCATCGCGCGTAACATCTACATCGCAACCGGCAAGCAATGCATGGGCTAAAACACTACCCGCCTGTATGACAGACGTGTCCACCCCTGCATTAAGGACCTGAATGAAAGGTTCCTGGTCAACGGATACCAAGGTCTGAGCCCCCACTAATGGCAAACCCCAGTCGGCTTTTTTTGAAGGACTCAAAAGGATACCACTCGCGGTTGAATCACGGTGATGCTGCTTCCGCAATCCTAAGGGCACAAGCATTTACGCGCCCGGGGGTATTCTAACAGTAGCACTCGCCATCGCTTCGACCGTAGCATGAGCTGTATGCAACCGAGTTGGAGAAGAAAGGAAAGCCATATGGCGGCCTTATGGCAACTCAGTACAACCCTCATCAATCTAAATTTTCAAGGGCATCATCCCCAAAAAGTCTGTTCCCAGCAGACAGGGTACAGCCAAAGCAGTCGATACCAGTACCGGTCCTGTCAACTCGATGTCACCAATCTGTATCGTAGCCATAATTTGACCGAGTTTACCTAGCGACCCCCCATTCACAGCAAAACACGGATTACCACAGCGTGAAGACTACGCGATTTCTGTGGCAAAACATAAAAAAATAACTCAGAAATTATGGTAGCAGATGCTCCGGTGTCATTCAGCACCCGCACCTCCACTCCTTCCACAGTACCAACAACCGCTGATGATCCCGCAGCTGTGGCGATCACACGATGCGCTAACGTGGACCACTGGCTCGAGTGATGTGGCCAACTATCCCCCGATGGAACTCGACTGTCATACACGGCGTCCTGACAACAATGTTCAACATGTGAACGCAAACCGACACACGCACACGATGAATGAGATGTTTGTATGGGCCGAGTGTGTGGTGTGTCGCGACTCGCCTGAGGACTCAGCGGAGTTGGAGGAAGACGGTGGCCCCGCAGGCCTTCCTCGCCCAGCACGGCATCCCCTTGAGACGTGGCCCGGCAGACCGCAGTTGTAGCAGACGATGAGGTTATTTGCCAGACGAGGAAGGTTCCCCCGCTGCAGGCCTCGCCATCCTCGCTGTGCTGTGTCGCCTTTTCTCCAGCCACCGCTGTCGATGGAGGCGCACAAGGGAAGTTCTTCTGTCTTTTCGGGTACAGCCAACACCTCGGGAGGTGCGGTGCATGCCGCCACCCCCCGGCACGTTGTTTGAGATGAAGATGGGCTTGGATGATTCGTGCAATTTTGAGGGAAGTGAAGTCATCATCCTCCGTAGCCGGGAAAACTACTCCCAGCTCTTCAGCCAATGCCAGCATGCACTCAAGCACCATCGAGTCCATCCCCTCTCATTCCATCTTCGGGAAGGCCGCCCAACCCAATGCCAAAAGTGCACTGCAGAAGGCAAGAGGTGTCTCGGCCTCCCCCTGCCACCGTGCGGCAAACTTATGTTATGTTATATTCAACGGTGGGTCGTAGATGGCTGCCATTTGGTTAAAAACTTTTTGTAGCGTGGCCCTCTCAGTTGGCGGGATGGTGTCAAACGCCGCCAGGGCATCATCATCAAGAGTGGTGGGGAGCGCACGTAGCGCTTCCACCTCAGTCTATTGGGCCAGTTCACAATTAGCTGAGAAACGGCGAGGAAAAGCTTTCCAATAACCTCCCCTAGTGGAGAATTCTTTCACGAAGGGGAGTCGTCGCTCTAGTGAAGACACTTCACGTGTCATTTTCTGCAGAGAGCTCGCCTTTGCAGAGTCAACGACCCGCTCAACCACGGGCGGCGCGCCAGAACTTTCCCGCGCAGTTTGAAGAAGCTTGGCAAGAAGAGAACGGCTCGCCCGTTGCTCTGTTCAGATGGCGGCGGTGGCACGGTGACGTGACGTTTGACGCACTGCTCCGGCTGCAACTTTATCTCGTAACCTTTTTCCGAGACAGCGGGCCCTGGGGCTGTCTGGGGAATTATTGCTTCGTCCACGTCCGAATTCGTCGTTGTAAGTCGTTGCCTCCGTGTGAACATGACACCTACTCTTGGCTATAACTTAATAATATTTTCGACCACTTCCAACACCAGTTGTAGTGGGTTATATTCAGACACACGCCAAGACTTGGAGGCAACACGTTTATTCCTTGAACAACATAACTTCCACTGGATAACTACTTAAGATGTTGACCACCACGGGCTAACACATAACCACTCAATAGCGAGACTATATATGGCGGTAACCTCCACGGGTAACTTCGTGAACATTGACGGGATATCTATATTCGGCGGGAACCACCACGGCTATTCATAGCCACTTGACGGGAGATCTTTCTGGTAGAGTCGGGGCTCCGGTCACGTGGCCCGTCACGTGCCCCCTGGCCGCCGTTATCCCCTCGTTCGGTCACGTGCACTGCCCGGGTTCATCTGGAGTACCATGTCCTCACACGGCCTCTACTCACTGGCACCCGGACCATGCCCCCTAGGGGGCCCAACCCCTCATTTATGTGCTAGGGAGAGGTCCCACACCTGCAGTACATCCTTTCCGCCGGTACAACGCTATATACACACTATGTACACCACTACACATTTAACACTCAGACAAAACCACATCCAGCAAAGTTTACATGTTTATTGGAATATTGCAATGATTTTATTATTGACGTTACGTGATCACATTACATTTTACACTGGTTTTGGTGGCCATAACGGCAACATTTCGATCAGGAAACGGTGGCAAAAGAACCTGCTTCTTACTCGGTTTCCTCTCTATGGCGACAATAAATCTGCTCCAGCAAAGCATATTCACAACTCCACGGATCAGTGTGGTGACGTAGGGTCAAACAACCCCCTCGACTTGGCACAGCATTGGGAGGACTTTATCTGATAGTGTGTGTGTTGTAAGTATTATTTTACAAAGTGACTTGATTGTAATTGTCATTGACTTTCATCCACTTGCATATTCATGTGTTATAAAACCATAACCATGGAGATTAAATGCATGCCTTCATAGCAACATTTTTACTGATGGCTTATCACAATGGCATGTCACCATTTTTAGTTTTCTAAGGCAAAACCAGTAAAATTCACAATGTAGACCGTATTTCCAAACTATTTGCCACAACTACTGTATTGTAACCACGTAAACAACTGTTGCATTCACCCAAGCTATGTAATAATGTATACAATTAATATATAATATATGTAACACCTATCTTCATTTGCAATTAACGTACGTGCAGTATGTGTACGTTTGCTCAGATAACTCCTCCCTGAGCACTCTACAAATGTCTATGAATGAGGAGTCATTTCAAAACCTATGATAAGCAGATGATGTGAAGGTGGTCGAAGTTACAAATGAATGTGAACTCTGACCCAATAATTTGGCTTGTTGATCTAAGCCCAGCATGACCCACTGTTTCAAATCATAAATGAATGTCTGTGTGCACACGGTGATTAAAAAACTGCCTTTCACATCATAACCTGTCAAAAACCACCCCCAATTTAGCATCCGTCACACTTGGCTCACAAGCCTACCTTTAAACATTGTACTAAATATCGTGTTATTGCGTTGTTGTCGCACAATAATGACAGTTTTATTGTGCAATTATAATTTCCCAAATTCATCCCATTCAAAATCCCTGAATATATTTATTACTGTTCAATATCAACGGGATTACCTTTGTAACATTATAGTGAACAAATACCAGTAGTAATAGTTAATCACAGGCACCTGCATATGACTCATTCTGTATGATTAATAATTAACAACACACAAATAAGAAACCTTTTTCCAGTTCCATTCAATACCAAAACATCGTTTACCACTCATCATACCTTGGATGAAATTGCATTAAAAAGTATTGCCATTTAAAATATTTGGAAAATTGGGAATGTTGGGGCATACAATGAGCCACAGAAGAGTGACACATGAACTGGGGAACAAATGTAAATCAGATTTACTCTTGACGAACGTAAGTGAGCATAGGCCACTTATTTTCCTTCACAGGGTTGATGGCCAAGACCAGTGATGGAATGGCTATTGAAGGAGGGAACACTCTCAAGAGGATGACCAACCAGGTGAGATGGAAGAATGAGATCGGCGCATGCGCATGATTGGGATAAGTTGTAGCATCGCAGGACTGTGTGAGGATGGCGACGGTGAAGCTTTCGTCCAGCAGTGGATTGAAAATGAATGATTACGAATGATTAAAATCCATTGCAAACCAATTAAAACAATGCATAATGGTAATGAGCATGTTTTCTTGGTATATATATGTCGATAGCTCAAAACTGGTTAGAATTACTTAAAATGACCGAAGAATAAATGTCGCCAACACATTCCCATTGCACATGCTGCATGTTATTTTACAGCATTATTAAAAGGGTCTCGTAATATTCTGCATTTTTATTATTACTTGGCCAATAGTAGACCGAGTGTAGGAATGTATCCAATTTAAAATTGCTTTTACAAAAGTACAGCATATAGACAATAAATTTAGTGGGTTTTATATACGGAGTTGTTTTTCATGCTTGAGTTCCAAAGTGCTTCTGAAATTATAATAAAAAGTGTTCGAATTAAATTTTGACATAAAACTTTCGTGACTGCAGGAATTCATATTCTATGGTTCTTTCGGTAAAGTCACGTAGATAGGAATTTTTTTTATAAAATAATAAAAATGAAAATAAAGTTAATAAAAAATAATTTAAAAATTATAATTATTCAAATTTTGATTTAAAGCTTTCGTGACTGCAGGGATTCATATTCTTGGTTCTTTCGGTAAAGTCACGTAGAAGGGAAACAATAAAATAATAATATAAAATAATACAATTCTCACGACGTTTCGATTGCAACACAAGCAATCATCATCAGGTGTAAAAGCTACAGCAAGAAAATTTGAAAAAAGTGGCGTTTTTTTAACGTTAGCACCACGGAGAGCGATTTGGCAGTTATTCAGATGGACAGTGATCTGCCACGGCCGAGGTGTTGGTCCTACCGTGTTTTAGGTCTGCTTTGTGTTCACGAATGTGGTCTGAGACATGTCGTTTGGTTTTTCCAATGTAACTACTACCACAGAGGCAACTTAGTTTGTAGACGCCAGGGTACTCTCTGTCCGGAATCACATCTTTTACAGACGGAACCAGATCACGGATTTTATGTAATGTGTTGAATCGGACCTGGATCTTGTGTTTATTCAATATTTTGGAGATCTTTTTTGTGATCCCCGCAATGTAGGGTAAAGTGGTGGTTTTGAAAGGCTCCTCAAGAGGGTCCTTCTTCATGGTTGGAGTGATAGCTTTGCGGATTGTGCAGTCGGAGTAACCATTAGCCTTAAGAGCTTGGTGTACTTGCTTGAGTTGAATAAACACAAGATCCAGGTCCGATTCAACACATTACATAAAATCCGTGATCTGGTTCCGTCTGTAAAAGATGTGATTCCGGACATACAGTACCCTGGCGTCTACAAACTAAGTTGCCTCTGTGGTAGTAGTTACATTGGAGAAACCAAGCGACATGTCTCGGACCGCATTCGTGAACACAAAGCAGACCTAAAACACGGTAGGACCAACACCTCGGCCGTGGAAGATCACTGTTATAATTCAGTAGGCTCACATGACATTGACTTCTTCAAGACAGATGCTATTTGCAAGCTATCTGGCTACCGTGAGACATTCGTTCATGAGGCTATTCACATATACAAACAGAGACAATTTCAACTGAGAAGATGGATTCTGGCTTAGCAATCATTGGAATGATTTGATAAACCATTTCGGGTCTTAATTGATTCTTCACGCTTATGGTGGATTTCAGACCGCATCCATTATTTTCGTCTCCCCCCTCCTCTTTTCCGAACATAGATGGACTCGTCCATCTGAATAACTGCCAAATCACTCTCCGTGGTGCTAACGTTAAAAAACGACACTTTTTTCAAATTTTTCTCGCTGTGGTTTTCACACCTGATGATGATTGCTTGTGTTACGTGACTTTACCGAAAGAACCAAGAATATAATTATTCACTTTATTTTTATTATTTTATTGTTATTATTTTTTCTATCTGCGTGACTTTACCGAAAAAACATAGAATATGTTCGAATTAAAACATGACGAAAATTACATTTACTTTTAACATGTGTTACAACCTCACGAGTGATACATTTGTCAAAATTATAACATTGATTTTAGATAATTAGTGCACAGATTCGCAAAACTGTTTCCGCATTAATTCCGATGTGTAAAGTTTAATTGTTAAATAATTGGTCATTTAAATATTACTGAGAAATGGTACAAAATAAGTTTGTGTAATAAAATGACTTTGCTATATCGCGTGCTTTAAGATAATCTATTGAATAAACTCTTTAACAAAAACATTTTATCAGGTAAGGCCCACTGAGCTATATAGCTCTTTTTCAGAAGTGACCTGGCCAAAAATGATTGCTCAACGAAGTGGCTTATCACGTGCAAATGTATAGCAGGCAAATACCTAATGCATATTTCTACATGTGGAGGAAAAAACGGGAAGACCTGGAGAAATATCTACGTGACCACGGGGAGAACATGCAAACTCCAAATTTACTGGGGTCAGGGTCGGGATCGAACCCACAACTTTCTGTATACCAAGTGAGGTAGTTAAAATCTCACTACCGTGGCCACCTAACCTCGATATGAATAATCAAATTATTTTCAATCGACCAGCCACAGCGTATGGAAGCGCTATCAACCAAAATTACAAGACAGTGTGGAGAGTCTTTCAGCCAGTAGTTGATAAATTAAAGGGATATAAAATACTATTATTATTATTATAAAACCATATTATGGAGGGTAAATTTTCCATTGTAAATAGCAGGTCCACACCAGAGCAATCAGTTGTGCAACTTTGTTGAATGCAACTGAATCTCTTCATATCGGGTTGTCTCTGCAACCAAAGACGTCCACATGTAAAGCAGGCGATGGATCAAGGAACGTTATTTCAAGTGCAATTTCTCAGGTGTGGACCCAGCTTTACGAAGTGAAATGTAGTTCGTTTATGTTGCTAGTTCTGTTTATTTTTGTATGGACGTGAACTTTGAAGCCCTTTTTATGATTTTCTGAAATAGGAAGCCTGCTGGCAACAAATTTATTAAACATCTGCACACAAATACAATAATTGTATATATGTACATTGAGGGAAAAAAGTATTTGATCCCCTGCTGATTTTGTACGTTTGCCCACTAACAAAGAAATGATCAGTCTATAATTTTAATGGTAGGTTTATTTGAACAGTGAGAGACAGAATAACAACAACAAAATCCAGAAAAACGCATGTCAAAAATGTTATAAATTTATTTGCATTTTAATGAGGGAAATAAGTATGTGACCCCCTCTCAATCAGAAAGATTTCTGGCTCCCAGGTGTCTTTTATACAGGTAACGAGCTGAGATTAGGAGCACACTCTTAAAGGGAGTGCTCCTATTCTCAGCTTGTTACCTGTATAAAGACACCTGTCCACAGAAGCAATCAATCAGATTCCAAACTCTCCACCATGGCCAAGACCAAAGAGCTCTCCAAGGATGTCAGGGACAAGATTGTAGACCTACACAAGACTGGAATGGGCTACAAGACCATTGCCAAGTAGCTTGGTGAGAAGGTGACAACAGTTGGTGCGATTATTCGCACCAACTGTTGATGATGACCGTTTGAGTTATGGTCGAAACGTCGTGAGAATTTTTTATTGTTTTATATATATTTTGTTATTTTGTTGTTTCTCTTCAACGTGACTTTACCGAAAAAACTAAGAATATAAAATAACTGTCAATCTCCCTCGGCCTGGGGCTCCATGCAAGATCTCACCTCGTGAAGTTGCAATGATCATGAGAACGGTGAGGAATCAGCCCAGAACTACACGGATCTTGTCAATGATCTCAAGGCTGCTGGGACCATAGTCACCAAGAAAACAATTGGTAACACACTACGCCGTGAAGGACTGAAATCCTGCAGCGCCCGCAAGGTCCCCCTGCTCAAGAAAGCACGTATACATGTCCGTCTGAAGTTTGCCAATGAACATCTGAATGATTCAGAGGACAACTGGGTGAAAGTGTTGTGGTCAGATGAGACCAAAATGGAGCTCTTTGGCATCAACTCAACTCGCCGTTTTTGGAGGAGGAGGAAGGCTGCCTATGACCCCAAGAACACCATCCCCACCGTCAAACATGGAGGTGGAAACATTATGCTTTGGGGGTGTTTTTCTGCTAAGGGGACAGGACAACTTCACCGCATCAAAGGGACGATGGACGGGGCCATGTACCGTCAAATCTTGGGTGAGAACCTCCTTCCCTCAGCCAGGGCATTGAAAATGGGTCGTGGATGGGTATTCCAGCATGACAATGACCCAAAACACACGGCCAAGGCAACAAAGGAGTGGCTCACGAAGACGCACATTAAGGTCCTGGAGTGGCCTAGCCAAGTCTCCAGACCTTAATCCCATAGAAAATCTGTGGAGGGAGCTGAAGGTTCGAGTTGCCAAACGTCAGCCTCGAAACCTTAATGACTTGGAGAAGATCTGCAAAGAGGAGTGGGACACAATCCCTCCTGAGATGTGTGCAAACCTGGTGGCCAACTACAAGAAACGTCTGACCTCTGTGATTGCCAACAAGGGTTTTTGCCACCAAGTACTAAGTCATGTTTTGCAGAGGGGTCAAATACTTACTTCCCTCATTAAAATGCAAATCAATTTATAACATTTTCGACATGCGTTTTTCTGGATTTTTTTGTTGTTATTCTGTCTCTCACTGTTCAAATAAACCTACCATTAAAATTATAGACTGATCATTTCTTTGTCAGTGGGCAAACGTACAAAACCAGCAGTGGATCAAATACTTTTTTCCCTCATTGTATATGCATTGTGAGCAAATTAATATTACCGAGGTTCATGATGGAGATCAATTACGTTGCCTTGCTGGTGAACGACGCTGGAAGGTTATCTGTTATCGTCCGGAAAAAAAAAACAATTGCACAACTGAGGAAACGTGGATGAAATGATATACAATGTGCAATAAAACACGCAATCATTTGCAACGTATCATTGATTCATATGCGTTCACCTTGGAATACCTGGACCAGTACCTACGAAGCAAGTCACCATTCAATCTACATTACACGTTGTACTTTTAACAACAATAACACTTATCAAAATATACGTTTGGGTTATTTTGGCACATGGAACTCCAATAGGTCAGTCTGGTAATATATATCTCGCCTTTCTGTGGGCTTAGCCTTGAGCCTGAAACTAAACTTCTTTTATTTTACCAGGTAAGGCCCACTGAGCTACGTAGCTCTTTTTCAGAAGTGACTTGGCCACTAATGATAGCTCAACGAAGTGGCTTATCACGTGCAAATTTATAGCAGCCAAATACTCTAAATGCATGTTTCTAAATGTGGGGGGCGGGGGGAGGACCCTGAGAAAAATCCATCCAACCACGGGGAGAACTTACAAACTCCAAATATTTAACAGATGTCAGGGTCGGGATCCAAACCATGACCCCCTTGTATATCTGGCGAGGTAGTTAACATTGCCACCGTGGTGCCCTGCATTGTCCAAAAGTGATTCAATATGTTTAAACACTAAAAACACCCCCCCCCCCCCCTTCACCATGGCTAACATCGCATGGCAAGGTCTTCATCCATAGACTTTAAAAAATATATGAACGAACATTTCACTCCATGTGCTTAGAAACTGAACATCTTTATCGATGCCAAAACACCCACATCAGTCCACTGTACACTCTAACAAATCGAAATATCAGTATATTGCATAGTTTTCAGAGTAAATTAATATTTAGGAATGGTACATGCTGTAATTGAAGCTCAGAATATGACCAATGAAAGGTGAGGTGAATTTTACAATAATTTTTTATTTTAAAAAAATTGTTACGTACATGTTGATCTCTTATTTTTGCATAGCAAAATATTGTCTCAGGAATTAAAATACTCTCTTTTTACCCAAAGTGATTATGTATTTTGTATTTATTCCCATATACATGCAAGATCTGTTTTTATCAGAACTTTGTAAAATCAGAAACACTGAAAATTTAATGACTATATTATTTTATACCACTCATCTTCAGCAATAATCTCTGTTACTCTTTTAAAAAGGATATAAACATTTGAGATACTTACGTGGTATATATTGGTATAATCCTTCGTCACGAATTCGTGAACTGCAACATGATCACATGACAGTCAGTTAGCATAATGCGTACTCTCATTCCTTATATATGTAGTGGCATCGGTGGAGGCCACTGCATGAGGTATAAGCCGGCCTGCGTGAGGCACGATACGCGCCGCTCACACCAGCCACGTGCAGTGCCAGCTTCTGGCCGTTAGGGGGCGAGAGCGCCAGGGACGGCGCAGGGGTTCACCGGGGGCCATGGCACTCCAGGTGAACCCGGAGGCCTAGTGACCGGAGGTACCGGCCAAGGGGCCCCAAGGAGGGGGCTGGGCGGACCACGGGACCAGGACCAGGTCCCTCTCGAAGGCGTGGCTAGGGGCAGAGGAAGGCCCGGGACTGGCAATCTAAGCCGGACCCCTGAACAGGTCGAGGGGCTGCTGTTGCAAGACGGAAGACAGAAGCCATCACCCGGAGAAGACCTGCCCGACTAAAGGACCCGGGCCCGAGCCAGAGTTCGATCCGGGATAGCTACCCCATGTGAGCTAGGGTTAGCTAGCCCGTGTGAGCTAGGGTTAGCTAGGGTGAGCTAGGGTTAGCGAGCCAGGAGGAGATACCTCCCTAGGGTAGCTGGTGAAGGGGCAGTGATACCCCTTCGTGTTTTAGGGCTTATTGTGAAATAAACGTGTTGCCTCCAAGAAGTCTCTGCCTCCCTCGTGTGAACCACTACATATTTAACGTTCTTTCTTTTAGTACAGTAACCTAGCACAGGCCCAAAAAGGTTCAAGACCCAAAACGACAGGCAACAAATATCACTCGTAATCTTGACTTAAAGCTTTCGTGACTGCAGGAATTCGTACTGTTTTGGTCTTTCGGTAAAGTCACGTAGATAGAAAAATAATAAATCACGACGTTTCGTGTTCAGGTGAAAAAATACAGCAAGCGGACTGCTGCGGCAGGAAGATATATTGCGAGAGAGCTACTGCAGCCAAAGGTAATATAGGTTTGAGATGGGTACAACCCAAGGGTAAGTGGGCAGGGCTAGAGATGGAATTTGCAAGTAAATGTAAGATCGCAGAGCTAGGTATACCTCGGCTATTGTGTTGCTAGAGATTAGCATGTCAATCTGTTAATGTAACCACACGGCTACGGTGATGAAGAAGTCATTGTATTGCTCGAGATTAGTCATAACTGGCTGCGATGCTTCCATCCTACCTGCCTATGTTAGCAGTTATTTCCGACTCTCTGAGTTACATTACCTTGTTAAATGTCTTTACATTAACAGGCTAAATGTCTCACTAACAAAGCTGCTGCTCCCCTTTCCTCGATGCGGCGGTGGTGCTCGTTGGATAATAGGCTGAATGTCTCCCATTAACACAGCTGCTACTGCGGGAGCAATCTCACATTGACATGCTAATCTCTAATCTCGAGCAATACAATGGCTTCTTCAGCACCGTAGCCGTAGGGTTAAATTAATCTCGAGCAACACAATAGCTGAGGTATACCTAGCTCTGCGATCTTACATTTACTTGCAAATTCCATCTCTAGCCCCGCCCACTTACCCTTGGGTTGTACCCATCTCAAACCTAGATGGGTACAATCCAAGTAGCTCTCTGGCTATATTTCTTCCTGCGTCAGCAGTCCGCCTGCTGTATTTTTTCACCTGAAGACGGTTGCTTGTGTTGCGATTGAAACGTCGTGAGTTTTAAATATTTATTTTTTCTATCTACGTGACTTTACCGAAAGACCCAAAGAGTATCACTCGTAATGTTACATAAACAAGTTTATGAAACACTTTTTTGGCGTCCATGTACGAGGTGCCTCTGTGGATGTGTAGGCTTTGACTTTAACATCTATTTCTGTGACCAGTCACAAGCTAATCCCTTAGCTATTTCGATGCTAAATTACTAGTTGCCTCTGTGGATGTGTAGGTTTTGACTTTAACATAACCATTTCCGTGACCAGTCACAAGCTAATCCCTCAGCTATTTGATATGTAAACCCCTTTGTCAAGGTGCCTCACTTCTCCCAACCAGCTTAAAAGTTGCTACGAATCTTAACAGCGTTCATTGAAGCTCTGTGGATGTGTAGGCCTTTACTTTAACATCTATTTCTGTGACCAGTCACAAGCTAATCCCTTAGCTATTTAAATGCTAAATTACTAGTTGCCTCTGTGGATGTGTAGGTTTTGACTTTAACATAGCCATTTCCGTGACCAGTCACAAGCTAATCCCTCAGCTATTTGCACAAGCTAATCCCTCAGCTATTTGCACAAGATAATCCCTTAGCTATTTCAATGCTAAATTAGTTGCCTCTGTTGATGTGTAGGTTTTGACTTTAACATAGCCATTCCTGTGACCAGTCACAAGCTAATCCCTTAGCTATTTCAATGCTAAATTACTAGTTGCCTCTGTGGATGTGTAGGTTTTGACTTTAACATAGCCATTTCCATGACCATTCACAAGCTAATCCCTCAGCTATTTGCACAAGCTAATCCCTTAGCTATTTTATGGCTAAATTACTAGTTGCCTCTGTGGATGTGTAGGTTTTGACTTTAACATAGCCATTCCTGTAACCAGTCACAAGCTAATCCCTTAGCTATTTCAATGCTAAATTACTAGTTGCCTCTGTGGATGTGTAGGTTGACTTTAACATAGGCATTTCCGTGACCAGTCACAAGCTAATCCCTCAGCTATTGATATGTAAACCCCTTTGTCAAGGTGCCTCACTTCTCCCAACCAGCTTAAAAGTCGCTATGAATCTTAACATCGTTCATTGAAGCTCTGTTGTCCTGACAGTTCTGTACTTTTCACCTGAAGACGGCCTCTTGCGTTGTGGCCGAAACGTCGTGAGAATTTTATTGTGTTATTTTATTATTTTATTCTCATTCTACGTGACTTTACCGAAAGAACCAAAGAAGATTTATGAAACACGCTTCAAAACGCATTTATTTCTCTTTCGGGTGCCTCACTAGCTCCTACGTTTCTTTGTGTGTCCTTCCCTTGGCCAAGGAAGCATTAATTTATTTTATGTACAGCACTATGCCTCGTGTGAAGGCACTTTGCAAATGTTACGCATCATAATGATTCAGTGTCGTAGCACATCAAAGTGTTGCTTATTCAAATGAGCAACAGGGCAGCTCCGGTCACGTCATTTAGAGCGTGGATTTTTCCACCACACATTTGCAGGTACAACAAAAACAGATTTTACATTTGTTTAAGTAATGTACATTGCTAAGTCAATCCACTGCTGGATGGCTCTCAAACACCAAGTAGAGAAGTCAGTTGTTTGACCATAATTTACTAAGATGGTCAATGTCGATTTCATACGTACGCTTTTACAACCAACGTTATGATTCATAATTAATTTATTTTGGGTTAGATTGTATCGGTGTAATGCCAATTTTGTTTTGGTTGGTGAACGGGGTGCCCAAATCTGGTTCGTACACTCATACCACTGATGTTAGCAGTCATAGTGCCAACATAAGATGCACAAACCATTGTCCCCTTGGAGTTCTTCTCTATCAATCAAATTGCCAATTACGTTTTAAAAGCAATTTTTCCATGATAATTTAAAAACGCAAAAATGTAGCTGCTTTTCAACATATTTATCGAGATGATTGCAAAATCAAATTATTTGAATACCCTGTCGCTACGCTAATTCAACATTTCTAATGTAAACTAGTTTTTAAAACATGCTTAAATTATAATTGAACTTTATTTCTGATTTTATACTGTTTTTTTGTTTTAACCTGTAGTTGTAAACTCGTTTTGAAAAGTGACTTTACATCTCATTGGACCAGTGCCTGTTTAAACATTAAAGACGTGTGTGTGTGTAGGCGCACAGTAGTGGTGGCATAGCATTTAGCACGTGGCGCTATAAACCCAGCGACCTAAGATTGATTCCTGACCATGGCTAATATTATTGGCAAGTGACATCTGAAAAGGTCACGGGTATCCCCTTCACCAAGCAACAATGTCCATCGCGGTGAAGCTTAATTAAACAACCCGAATGACTGACAAGATAATTCCCTCCCATCATCTATTTTTCCTAGTTCTAACAAAGCTTGATTCAAGAAATGTATGAACTTTTACCTACGACACCTTAAATAGTGCCGTTTGTTTCTGCCCAATTAGTGGTTTGTGGGCCTTTGTTCAGCAAGCACAATGCAACTCTTTTTTTTTAAATGACATTGACTCCAGGGATTATTACATACCTCTGTTTATTCCCAAATACATTGTAGCTTCTTCCTGTTTTGTATCGCCAGCATATGTAGGTGCCTATTCCAAGCAAAGCCAAACTTCCAAGACTTGCGAATAATATTGCGAAGAAGGCTGATGTTTTGATAGTGATGTTTTCACACGTGGGTCCATCAGAATGGTACAGTCCTTCTTGTTGGCAGCTAGAATAAAAACGTGTCCACTGATTACTACCATAGTTCCACATTTCTAAGATCCTCATTATATGCGAATACATTTCAAACTATAAATTCTGATTAATTTGCCACAAAAACTAATCAGGGAATTTGACACTGTTGAAAATACATGGTATTTACTATTATATTACAAACCTTGATAGTTTCAAAACACTGTGCTTTATTGTTTCAGGGTATCTTGTGCAGTTGTTGGATTGATTACTTTGTAAAGTCAATGAAAACTGGGTAATTTATATCTGGTACACATTGAACCTGAGCATTAAACAATGTCAGATAGACACACAACCAATGCCTCAGTATAATTAAAGCCACATGAACTATATGAGCCAAAAATGTAATCTGCTTACTCATTAAAAAAATCCTACATCAATATCCATAAACATAGGAGTAAAATCAAAATATAAAAATATAGAAAAAATAGTGCCACAGTGAAATTAAGACCTTAAAGTTTTGGATAACCAGCTATCACTGTTCTCCAATTTATTTTTTTAAAATGTCTTACAAGTGTTTTGCAAGATTACGTTCATATGGTGTTGATAAACCATTTAAATAAACAGGTGGATAATGTGAAATATTCAACAGGACTTGCCATTTATTAGCACTGGTATACATGTATTAGTTGATGTCCGGTGAGACTGTGGTGCATCTGGGTTAGATGGCAGGGTATTTTTTTCCCCGTGCTTATAATAAAAATACATGAGGCTGTTATGCAGTGGAAACACATAGCAAGGCTTCAATAATTATCCTGAGCCTGACTCGCTATATGAGGATTAACAATAAAATACGTGAAAATAAATGCGGGAAAAAAGACTTAAATTTTACGTAAGTGTAAGTGATATGAACTTACATGCACACAGGCCCAGTGTTCGAGGGCAAACATGTTCCTCCATTGTTACACAAATTTGAGTTCACACAGGGAGACCTGCATACGATGTTGTATGTGCCATTCCACTCAGCTTTGTATCCAGGCATATTTGTACTGCATACTGTGTAGTTAAGGAGGTCATCCTTGGAAACTGAATACAAATAAAAATTGAGCATTAAAGTTTAAATATATAGTGCATATTATATTGTAACTTTATGTATAATTGATTAATGTATGTGAATATCACATATAATGTTGATCCTTTTACACTAATAATACGGCGAAATTTTAACAAAGACTGTTAAACGCATTTTCAGTTTAAAAGAAACGTATATTTAAAAAAAGACATATCACGCTTATAGATCAACATTCAAATATTTCGGTTACTTTAGGTTTGCAAAGCCGAGATTTATTACAGCCATGCGCATGCATATGTGGATTTGGAGAATTATGAAATTGTACGCGAGGTGAACTTCTTTCGCACCGTACGTAGCCGACCGTGCTCATCGGAGGTGAGTTAAGTAGGACGGAAATGAAAACAAGGAACAAAGAGGTGCTTCGTCAGGTGGGGAAGAATGTGAACTCATTCAATCGATTCGGGAAAGAAGGAGGACAACCCGGATTGCGCAGGTGATGGTCAGGAGAAAAGCTTGATGGCAGAAGGTCATTGGGGAGTGGGGTGCAATAGTGAGAGAGAATGAGCTGAAGGAGGAGATGCCTGTTCAAAGTCCTCACCCTGGTCTACAAATCCCTTCGTGACCTCGCCCCACCGTATCTTTCCACGCTTGTATCTTTCTACGTGCCTTCTCGCCCTCTACGTTCTCATTATTTGCTGTCTCTCTATGTCCCTCCTTCTCCCTGTGCTCAATTACGCTTTCGCTCTCTCTCTTCTCCCCCCACCCCCTTCACTGGAACAACTTCCCCTCCACATTAAGCAATCACCTTCGCTCACTAGTTTCCGCTCCGCACTGAAAACTCACTTATTTTCCCTTGGTCACCACACGGCCCCTTAATCTCCCCCTCATAAACGCCACCGTTACTTTTCCCTCTTCATATTCTCATTATATGGCTTTCACTCATTCCCCATTCATTCAATCCATTCATCATAATTTGCCGTTATCAATTTCGCTTTCACCGAATTCACACGTCACAGATTTGCACCCGTTGCTTCCTCTCACCTACTGCGTTGACCTCACCACTATTACATTAACATATACCATTGTTAATTCTTTGTAAATTCGCCTAGGTTAAGGCGCTATATGGATTCCTTTAGGATAAGACGAGGGAAATATTATTTAGGACAAGACCAAAAGAAAGGAGAAAAATAACGGCCAAGACAGACAATGTTCAGCAAAGACGAATGGGGACAGATGCAGAGAGCAGCGGAAGACGGACACGTGAAAGAGAGCAGTGTGCCTTGGACCTGTCTATGGACAAAGCACTTCATGATGTGTGCACATACGTGGATTAGACATTGTTGAATTTAGCAGTGTCAGGTTTTGTTGTGCAGCACGCGTGATATAGTTGATGTTATTAATCGTTGAATTTAGAGTCCCATCGTATATGGAATTCACATCCTGGTTTGTTGTGTAGTTAAAACGAGCAGTGCAGTTCAGGATAAATGGTATTGCGGCACTGAAAGGAACACAAATAACATGTTAAAGAGATCATTTTACTCATAAACAAAGTAAAAAAAACACTTCAAATAAACTAGTATTATTCCTACAGCAAATTTACAAATTCGTATGACACTATTAGACTTATCCACCTGACAAAGACACAACAATCCCTTTTAAATGTCCTCATATTGCTTTCTGTATACATTTCTAAAGTATTTATTTTCATTTGCATATCAACCTATTTTTTTTCTCTTACAGAATAACTCCTCTGATTCGTGGGCCTATTATCAGCGACTCCTGCAGACCCTATGCTTCCTATTATCCATGATAATCTGACATTTTCCATATATCTTTGTGGAACAGCATCCATTTATCCACGCCTTGTGGATAGCGGTCGCCCAATAAATTACTCATGTTATCCGTCGGTTATCTGTGGGCGGCACTCGCTTTGATCAAGAGACAACAAAGACACGATTAGCCTCTCAGAGACAAGGGAGACACACACAGCCAGAGACATTGAAAGGGAAACACAGAGACGCAAATATAGACACAGACAAGGAGACACACAAATAGACACAAAGAGACACGGAGACACAGAGGCAGACGAGAAAACAGACACATAGAGACACGCACAGACACGCACAGACAAGGAGACACATACGACAAAGATACCCCGTATAGACTTAAACAGACTGTTGGGACAAGTGCTGTTAGCGAGCACCTATGAAGACCAGGACGATACACGAGGGGGTGGGTGACCAGCACCAAGTCCGAGCGCCTTTGTTTCCCCAGTAACGATGTTTACACACTGCACCAGGTACTCATTTGAGACTGAGTCGAACTCGGGAAGACCCGAGACCGGTTCAGATAATCGTTACTGGTGTTGGCCATGATTGGGAATCGAACTCGGATCCCTAGGTTTGTAGCTTCGGTGTGCTCACCACTGCACCACCGCTTCCCACACAGAGACACACACAAAGACAGGGAGACACACACAGACACTGAGACACAGAGAGACACAGAAACAGACAAGGAGACGCACGCATAAAAACGGAGACAGAGAGACAGAGCCACACACATAAGTGTGGAGACATATACAGAGACAGTGAGACATGGGGACATATTTTCAGACACAGAGACCTGGAGACACAGACATGGAGACAGACAAAGAAATACACACAGAAACAAAGACCAGGATAAACACAGCCCACGGAGAGATACACACAGAGACACATGGAGACACCAGGTAACGCAAACAAACACGGAGACGCATAAAATAGATCGGGACACACACAAAGATACACAGATGCACAGAGACAAACACGAAGACGCACACACAAAGATAAATGGATACATGCCGAACAAAGATAAAGAGACAAAGACAGACGCACAGAGAGAGTGAAAGAGAGCTTTGGGCAGGACACATCGCTAACCTTTGGCACCTACAGCACACGAGTTAAGAGACTCTTAAAGTGTAACACACCTTCGTGGGTCTCTGTCTCTGTACGCATCTAATTGTGTTTCTCTGTATCTCAGTCCGTGTTGCTCACGTGGAGACAGACGTGCATCAAAGGCACTCCGCTGCGTGTTAATGACTCATGTTACAATTCTTTTCGCGACTAACGTTCATCGCATGGTAAATTATACCTATTATCCACAGGTTATCTGTGATTTTTACCCCACAGTAAAATCGCGAACAACCCTGCAGATAATAGAATCTACGATAATGGTGCTCTATATCACAACGGATAAAGGGAGTTCTGTGTTATTACTATTATTCCAATTTGTACTATGTAATTATTCTTCCGTTATAAGGCACTATCAAATGACGAAGATTGTGTGAAGAGCTAAGTGATGTTCTGTACTGTCTGTGCTCATGTCTATTGGTGGGCCACTTAGTCGGCGGTGGTTGGCTAACCAACCTGATAGTGTTCACTTTGAAGTCGTAGTAGATTTTAGATACCATCAACTTCGTTATAACCTGTTTGAAACAAAACAACATCACGTTAACATTCAATGTAACAACAATACGGGGTTATCGATGCACAGATACCCCCACTGATAGGGAAAATTATAGATAATTTTGCCTTCATTTCAAAGTCTCCTCTACACGTCTCCCATCAATCTCAAATGGTGTACCTATTCAATAATTTAACACTCTCCTGATATGCTTTGTCCAACATAGCCGGTCTGATTTGCTTACGGCATTCAACGATACCCCACGCGTGAGCTCAGGTGTTCAATAGTTCGCTGCTTCAGTGCCCTACACACGCCGGTCTTTGACGTGATCCCCACGGGCGTTAAACCCAAGCGGGGGGGAGGAGGGGGGCTACGGTCAGGTGAATGCGGGGCCAATGCATCCGTTCCATGACCATCAATACAACTCACGAACATCTCCTGTAACCAATTACGTACCGCATGACACAATTGGTCATGAAGAAATCGGCGGGGTATCTACAAATGGATCGCCCTGTATATTTGCATGTATTCTAACGTCAGAATATGCAGTGCCACAGGTGTTACGGATATATGTTAAGCTTTCACGGTTGGTAATCTCTGTGGGGAAATGCCAAGTTATATTATCTTCTGTAAATAAGCATGATATCAATTGAGGCAACTAGTTATGCAAGGCCAGGAGGATGATACTGTGTTAGAGCAGTAAGCTGATGCTGCTAAAGCCCTGGGTTTGAATCCATGTAGCAAACCAAAATTAAACTCGTTCAAGTGTAATGAGTTTTATGACCTCAGTCGCGTCACCAATAATGACTGCACGAAAATTTTCACGTTACATTAATTTCCTCACTGAAAATGTGTTCCTATTCAGCTCTTGAACACCCAAAACAGACTTGTTGGACATGTGAGGAACTCTTTACTTGGCATATAAACTACAACGCGACTCCAGGTGTAGTTTCGTGAAATAATATTCCAGGGCCTTTGTTTGACACAATGTAGTGTACTGATATCCACAAGAATTCCAAATGGAAACGTAACCATGTCTTAACATATGAAATACAATTGTGAGAATAAAAAATTGGGTATAAGGTTTACCACGTATGGTCACATTATACTAAATAATCCACAAAGACAGAGATCCCCCGTGTATAGCCTTAAAAAGACTGTTGGGGCCAGTTCTGCTAGCGAGTACCTATGAAGGCTGGCACAGCACACGACAGGGTGGGTGGCCAGCATCATGCCCGGCTGCCTTTCTGTCCCAATTGGAGATGTTTAGACATCGCACCAGATACTCGTTTGAGGCTAAGTCAAGATAGGGAAGGCCCAAGACTAGTTCAGATAGTTGTCACTGGTGTTGGTCGTGAGTGGGAATCGAACTCGGGTCACTGGATTCATAGTGCAGCATCAGAATCTGAATCTTTATTTATACTGGTTGAATACGATGAGCCATAAAACTCGTTTCCACAGATATCCAGCTTGATTCCCGCTACACCACCTTTCCTAAATAAGCCACAGAACATCATTCATTATACAGTTTTTTTTATACCAGAATAATAATTTAAATATACATTATATACTATAAAAATGTATATATATAAAAACGTACCGCTGATGAAGTGTTGTCACTTATAATTATAGGACTAGTCTCAGTGCCAAATGATACATATATGAACAGCGAGTATGTCACGTGCAAGTCTGTTGAATACAATGTGCAACACGAAAGACATTTGTCATTTTCGGATAAGAGGAGCAACACATTTTACTATATAAAGATCAAAATTGCCTGGGTAATACACGAAGGAACATTTCTTGATACGTATACTTTTGGTGCTAAACAACTGGGTAACGATGCTGTGCTTTAAACGTTTGCTCTCATAACATGCAAACAGATAAAACGTGAAATGTACTTATTTTATTAAAATAAATGTTTAAGAATTTGTTTCGTGGTAATAGTTTAATACATGTAATTACCTGTGTTGATGTATGAACTGACAATGTCAAGACCATACTGGCATTTGTCACCCGTGTAGCCAGGCAAGCAAGCGCATGTGGCAGTGCAATTCACATTATTCAAGCAAGTTCCTCCATTACTGCAGTACTCAGTTGTGCATGTGGTCTGCGCGCAACTTGTTGCCACACACTGCTTGCCATTATCTGTTTAATAGAACAAAATATACATTCTATCTCGTTATATTGTTTGAATGTTCACTGGTTTGAAAGCCACATTTTTGACTGCCAAAATCATACTTTTACATCAGAGCGAAACCTGTCGCTGCTATACATTTCTGCACTATGTTCTACATTGGTGAATCGATGACGGAATATGAACACATTTTATATTTATCTATTTTCCACAGCCCAAATAACAGCAAGATTATATATATATAACCACACAAACTATTGGTACAGCTGGCAATGCAAAATCAAGAGGAGAGGAATTTTAATAAAATTAGGTTAAAAACATTGTTAATTAAAACTTAAAGGCTTCGCCTGCCCTCACGTGCCACGCTATGAGTGGAATAGCCTGGCAAGTGCTAGTTAGAGCACACATCTATAGGTCTCCCAAAATTGCTACGGTAATCACCCTGGCATACCCACGTGTTCCACCTAATCGTCCAATAAGCACAATGCATCCGTGGTAGAGTAAGTGCTGTGGTTTAGGGAGACCAAGCAAGCTATTAAAACGCAACAAAACTGGCATTCTAGATTTGAAGTATTCGTGACTGCAAGGATCCATACTCTTTGGTTCTTTCGGTAGAGTCACGTAGGTGAAAAAAATAAAAATAGAAAATAAATCACGACTTGCTTCCGAAACGTCGTGATTTATTTTTTATTCTTATTTTTTCACCTACGTAACTTTACCGAAAAAACTGGCATTGGTGCAAAAATAATATGATACTTCAAGCTCCATTTAAAGTGGCAGAGGAAGATATCGTTTTACTTTTTTACCAATTATATTCTAACTGTGCTCTCAGTGTTATGTCATGAGACCTATTTGGAACACTGAAGCTAGCAGTCCATCTTCCTGTGTCAGAGAACGACCTCCATGTTAAGTTGTACATTTTCTAAATCCAGCCTACTCACATGTTTTTTTGTCGGCATCTAAGTCGTTCATTACTTGGATAGCAATGTATGAACTTCACGAACAATAAAAATACACGTAACAGAAGACAATTGGGTCTGTAATTCTTCAAATCAATTTTGTCATACAGCAATTATACCACGAGTAACATATTGGTTACCCGGTTGTAATATATCTGTTTACCTCTCCAATTGCAAGACCACCTAATGTATTAGGGCTGTTAGATTACGATTTTAACTATACTCACCAGGTGTGGCCAGTGGAGGTGAATGCCACCTGATGATGTGTTGTATGGGAAAACAGTTTAACTCTCAACTTTACCATGATGTTAATGACCACTGCTTTATAACCTTAATGATGGAGTTCTTATAACTCAGATAATGCATATTTAAATACAATTATACAGTTAAGAACTCCATTTTCAGCAAATATTTATGTAATTTTTAGAGCGAAATGGATAGCTTTCTACTCGTTTTCATTTCTATGTTAAATATATACTGTTTCATTAGACCTCCTTTGCCAGTACCAAAATGTAATATTGTTTTTCCCCTTTTTTTCTGGCAGCAAGACTGAAACCTTTTGTACAAGGATTCATGTCTGCCAAAAGGCGTCATCTGGTCGAGCACCAATTGGGTCGAGGCTCAAAAGAAAACCGTCCCTTGGTGTGGACCAATCAGTTTCAAGGACAATGCATATATTATCATACTATGTTTTTTGTTTGCATTTTGACTGCAGGTATTGTGGTTGATGCAGACATGAATCCTTGTAAAAAAAGGTTTCAGTTTTGTTGCCAGAAAAAAAAGGGGAAAAATCCTATTATTATATATACTGTTGTCAATCCTGTGCACATATATAAAACGTAAATATAACTAAAGCAAAATGATTAACACACATCTATTTGAGTTTCTATTATATATTCGTTAGTCTCTTTTAGGCGCGCACATATTTTAATTACGATGATGTAGACTTGTTGTACAGGGTGCTTTAAAAAAATGTTAACACTTTGGAGACTTTGCAACAATACCACAAGAAATGTGCTGCTGCCTCCGGGCTCTGGAGAACACCTGGAGGAGATTCCAGGCCACGTGTTGACAATGATGGCGAACAAGTGAAGACTCTTTGACTTTTTGAAGCTATTAACATTACATTTGTTATCATGTCACAGTGTATTATTCGTTCTTTCCCATTAAAAACGATAGTCCCATATAAGTGATCATATTTTTTAAGCACCCTGTATATGAATAAATGTGTACGCTTTCATATGTTTTGCTTCGTGTGAGTGTCCGTGGAATGGACATGAATGAACTTACTCCAGTAGTTGCTTGGGCAAAGACATGTGTATGAGCCAGGATTGTTTGTGCATTTGGCGAGCGGAGGGCACTTGGTCGTATCGCACTCATTGATGTCAACACAAGTTGATCCAGTTTGCTGGTATCCCTGATTGCACTGGCAATTGTATGATCCAGCGGTATTGATGCAGGTCTGCTGCACAGTACAATTATGCTTGCCCATGGAACATTCATTCTCGTCCTCACAAGAAGTTCCATTGCCTGTAAAGTTAAGCAGGTATATTACACACTGCGCACATGTACACTTTTAAGAAAAAATCATCTGGGCCAGCGACATGGCCCAAAGGTAGCGGTTTATTTCCCGCACGCCACCCTGGTTAATACTGCAGGTGCAGTAACAGTACACTAAACACTGTCCACTTCAGAGTGGACAATAATATATCCTGTAATGTAATTCTAAAGGAAAAGTCCCTGGTGTATTGGCATCGTGGTCCAAATAAAAAAAAAGTATCTGCAAATTGATTAAATTGTAATTATGAATAGCAAAATAGCCGCTTACTGTGAAACTACTGCAGTCTGTTTCTGTAAAACAGAGCGCCTACGTGATTCACTTGTGTTATAAGAATGTCGCAACTACTAAATGTGCTCAATTATTGTCTCGTAAAATACTGAAAAAAGGCTGAGGCTGGGTATGATAGACAACATCTTTTCTTTTAGGAACTAGCTCCTAAATGGGAAGAACCATAATAGCGGGTATGTATGGAATGCCACGAGATCTATGCAATTTACTTTTATAACCAGGGTAGCAGCAGAGGTAGTAGCCCACAGTGTTCTCACACACAGCGTTTCCAGTGCAGTTGTTTGTGGTTTTGCACTCATCTATGTCCACACATTCTGTTCCGTTCACTAAAACAAAAAGACAAAAATAAATAAACATAAACATTGGTTCGCAAGTGCCATTCAGAATATATTTGGGGAACAATGGACCAGCAATGTGCCGCACAAATCTCTAATGCTATTCGACATCAATGCAAAAGCTAAAGTGGACATTATTCTTACAATCTATATACAGAATTATTAAGTGCTGAACATAATTGTAATCATGAGGAAAGAAAGCGAATATACCGTAAAATTACACTATCCCGTAGAGTTTATTTCATTTTAAATGTATAAGAGATACGATTAATTAAACCTCTAAAGCATTCTGGTCGTTTGTGAAGCTTTGATTCAACTGGCTACATTGTTACTCATCCAGTACGCACATTGATATCCTCCATAATATAGGTTTTTTTTGGGTTAGATCGCGGAAATATAAATGTCGTTAAACCTGCCACTGCCCGACACAGCCAATTATTAAGGTTTGTCACGTAAACAGAACATGCCAATTCCTTACTCGTACAGCACACCGGTGTGTTGGAGAGCAAATCCACAACATGGCATGTTCTATTTACGTGACAAACCGTACTAATTGGCTGTGCTGGGTGGTGGTGGGTTTTACGACACATGCATATTTACGCGATCCAACCCAAAAAAATTCCTATATTATGGATATTGGTCGCGAAAGCATACGTGTTAAACATTGATATCCACTGCTAAAAGGACAGTCGTAAGAGCCTTTGCTGAAAATGTACCTGCAGCTGTTGTTTCCAACCTGACACTCGGCGATGTTTCGCTGCGCATGCTGGGAGCTTCTTCCGTTCCCAAAGAAGCTCCCGGCGCACGGAGCGAAACGTCGGGACACCAACGCCGAACAAAACACGCGGTGCAACCACAAAAACGCGCACGCGTTGGAGGATAGGCAGGAGCCACTAGGCACACAACCCCCACTCACTTTGGAATCCATTATCGCATGCGCATTTGAAGGACCCTTGGGTGTTCTGACACGACGAATAAGTCTTGCAGTTGGCGTTTCCATTCTGACACTCGTTGATATCCTGGCAGGTGCGACCGTCGCTGCCGACCATGTACCCAGCCACGCAGCCACACACAAAGCTGCCCACTGTGTCGTTGCACGTCCCATGTGTGGGGTCGCAAAGTGAGGATGAGATGCACTCGTTCTTGTTGATGCACTCCGTTCTGCTCGTGCCGTTCAGGATGTAGCTGAAACGTCAATCAATGCACTATGATGAAATCTCTGCACCAACTGATAGGACCACAATCGCAATGCAGTGTATTTGCACCCATGATTTGAGTATCCAGGTAACAAGAGTGTTTATATTTTTTTACATTACATCTCCTTTGCGAAGGACCTCTCACCTTAAAAAAAAAAATCTGACTACCTTCATGCTAAGCTTTAAGAAAATACCAACGTGAATAGTAGATGCATGACTAAGACAACAGGAATGTAAAAATGCAAAATAAATGTTCCACAACTTATGTATTTTTTCCCAACTGGAGTAGACTGTTCAGATGTTATTCAATGTTTCATGAGTGTGAATTATACCTAAACATGACAAAAGACCTGATCAGATAATATGAAGATGTGATATTGAGTTTTCAAACACAATTTTATATACACATCCTCAACATTCTAAATATATATAAAAACAAAAAGCTAGTATGTTTATATTATTCCTGTACCAATAATTGGCAGCTGTACAAGCAGAGGTGACAACTCAGCTAAAACGCTGTGCAGAGATTAAACTGCTTCATCCAATCATATATTAATAATCGATTGCATTTCTATGCATTGGATTAGAGCATCGTGCACAGATGCAGGAACGTAGAAGCACAGTGCAGCAATAGAGAGGGCGGCATGCCTTCTGCTGCCTGCAACATAGTCATCCATCCAAGTACAATCCAGGCTTATTCCAGACGTAGCTTCTGAGCTTCGGTGCAATCCAGGTGATTTTGTCATATGCAGTACTTTCCACTGATATTTTTAAATACACTAAACTAATTAAACTAAACTTTTTATTTTACCAGGTAAGACCCACTGAGCAATATAGCTGTTTTTCAGAAGCGACCTGGTCACAAATGATAGCTCATTGAAGTGACTTATCACGTGGATATTTATAGCAGCAAAATACTGTAAACGCGTGATGTTGATTCTAAATGTGGAGGGAAAAACAGGACCCGCAGAAAAATCCACGCGACCACAGGAAGAACTAGCAAATTCCAAATAGACAGCAGGCATCAGGGTCGGGATCGAACCCACGACCTCTTTGTATAGCAGGCGAGGGAGTTAACATCTCGCCACCGCGGCGCCAAATAGGAAAACCCTTGGCTACCATACAATGGAGAAACCTACCCGTTGTCGCATTGACAGGCTGATGCATTTAAGTTGTCGATGTAACAGGTTCCATTTCCGCTACAGATGTTCATCTGACATGGAGTATCCGCTGGAAGGAAAATATTACACATGTTTAATATAAAATGAATTATTACAATAAAGTTTGTATTCAGACAAAGTTGTTATGTTCATAGATGATATGTTCAGACAGAGAATAGTTTTTCTTACACTTCATTAGGAAATTTAAAAAAGTGTGTACTTACGATTACACACGCCATTCACGCTGTGAAATCCACTGTAACAGCTACACTGAAAACCCCCTGGGGTGTTGATACAGTTTTGGCTGCAGTTGGAAATCAACTTCATGCATTCGTCAACATCTGTGAAAATACACATTCAAGTAAACATTGTAAAGAATGTATTTACTTCTTCTGCGCTGAGCTGGGATCCTCTTCTGCATTTTCAAAAGTCAGACATATATACAAATTGAAATGTATTCATGGAAACACTCTTATTATTATAAATTGGTGCTTGCTCCCATCCACGTCTCAAAATTGAAACCTGATGTTTGCAATATGAACATAATTAATTGAATGTGTAGTATATTTCTCTCTCTCTCATGTTCATGATATTTACTAAAGAACTTTGCATTATATACGCACAATTGCATTCTATTGTTCAATTTTCTAATTTACTTAATTCCTTGTCTACCCTGCCTTCTTGTACCTATAATTTTTACATTCAAACCATTATATTCATTCTTTTGTTTTCTCATTAAATTTGCAAAAAATCGAACTTTCCTTTCTCTAATTATACTTGACATTTTCTACTTGTACCTGCTATCATATTTAGAAAGTCACATAAATCACCAATCTGTGAATCTAATAAATATGCAAGATTGTTTATCTCTTTTTCAGCCTTCAAGTCAATACCAGAAATTACTGATCTCTCTCAGAACAGTCACCGTTAACTTTACAAAAAAGCGCTACCCATTTTATCATTCCGGAGATGAGCATATGAAGGCATAAGATGCCAATTGTAAATATCACATCACAATTATGAGTGTGGTGCTCTGTCACAGGCAGCAACACTTGGGATGGAAACACCATCACCCCACAAATGAGACACACCATTAAAAAAAAGATATATACATTTACTAAATTTCATACTTTATTAAATCAGCATTTTATGTTGTGTCCCTCCGCGTATCATAACACAACATGTGATACCTTGGCACTGGGAGCTGTCTGCAGAGGTATTGATGTAGCCACTGTTGCAGCTGCATGTATAGTTGCCGAGCACATTTGTACATGTTTGATTGCAGACAGGTGGCACGGTCAAACACTCATCCACGTCTGGAAATACAACACATGAGAGCAGATCAACGGGCTATTCAGCAGCTTAGTGCTCTCGTGTTTAAAATCAAGATCAAGTAAACATTATCCAAATAGTTATTATGAATTGATGTTATGTCGTGAGCTCATTTTCGTGGACTATATAATTCAATCTGGGTGTAATTCAATCTGGGTCTGTCCAGGTTGGTGACCTGGAAAATATTCAAAACAAAGGAATTCTAAGCTCAGCAGTCACCTTTGCTCAAGGGATAAATAATACAAGCTTTCGTGACTGCAGGAATTCATATTCTTTTGGTCTTTCGGTAAAGTCACGTAGATAGGTTCAAAGAAAATAACAAAAAACTACTTGATCCTATCTACGTTACTTTACCGAAAGACCCAAAGAATAATAATTATAACAATCGTTATGAATGTTCATATTAATTAAAATTGTTAGTATGATCCATAATAATTATAATTGATATTATTATTTACCCAGGAAGCCACACACAGTCCAACGACTCTTTTTAGCAGAGATCTGCATTTTAAATTGGTGTTAAAAAATATATTCAGATATTTTCAGTCAATTAACGCATTTTTTATGCACGTAGGAGGAAACCGGAGCGCTCGGAGAAAACCCGCGCATGCGAGGAGGCAACACTATCTCCCAACAGATGAGGCAGATGATATTGGTCCACACTTGCTCTACCACCTCCTGGTGAGTCAGGGCATAGCACCTCGACGTGCACCCCAAAGGGAAGGGAGTTTAGCAACATTTGTGTGATCCGCCAAACTTCCCTTCTCCATGGTGGATTGCAGGTGTGTGACACCACCAATAAGACATAGCTTTAAAAAATAATGATCTAAGTCAACACCATACCATGCAATACAATGGGAATTTATAACGCATATAAATGCAACTGGACCTCAAGATGCCATACACTAATTATGGGTATTATCGGGCGTTCAGTAATTGTATAAAAACGAAAGGGACAGATATTCAATAGTATGGGTGAATATAGGAAGGAAATTCAAGACTATGGGGACAAGCAGAGGAGAATGAACGACCTTCCCACTGATAGAAGTTTGACCAGAGGCATCACATCTAAACATTGGTGGCTGGTAAATAAGAGTGTGTGGCGGGGAGTGGAGTAAAATGAGAGGTCAGAGGCAGACGGGGGCGAGTCCAAGAAGGAACTTGAAGAGGTTGAGTGAGATTTTGAAAGTAATCCCGTGATTGGACTGAGAGCCATTGCAAGGAATTAAGCGTTGTGGGCATGTGGTCCCTTTAATGGGTGTGGTCGAGAAGTCTGCTAATGGGATTTAGGGGGGGCCATGGAGGAGAACGTTGCAGTGGTTGAGTCGAGGCGTAATTAAGTAGTGGAGCAGGGGGGGGTCTCAGCTGCAGCTGCGGGAAAGGAATTGGTGAATTCGGCAGTCGTTGCACAGGTGGAGGCATGCGGCTCTGCAGCGCTAAGATGCACGGGAAGAAGAACGAGAAGTCGGGATCAGCGACAGCTCTGCTTTGAACAAGACCCCCCAGCTGCAGGTAGTGAACAAATGTTCGCACCATAACACTTGGATCCATTTCCCGTGAGTCCTCTAGGGCAAGGTCCACAGTTAAAATCCATGGAGGGCGGAAGCTGGTCTAAGCATGTTACACCAGGATGACATGGGTTGTCTGCACAAGCATCGAAGTTGTCCGTGCATTGCATCCCTGTGTACCCCGGGTTACACCTGCAGCCAGCAACCTTCATACACACATTTCACAAAAATATGGATTAATTGTCAAATGCAGGATTCCTCCCTCAGATTATCTCTGTCTCTTGCAAGCATAATGAATCTTTGAGTATGAGGACTTTCAATGTAAAAATAAGCTCATTATGAGTGCATGCACATTAGGGTGCAATGATGCATCAGTGTAACAGTTTGTCGATTCAGTGATCAAAATCGACTATCACACTAACAGTACATGCACAGAACCATGCGGGTGGGTATCTATTAATTATTTTCCATTTGTAAACTTTGTATGTAATTAGGTGATCCCTGTGGTCACTGTAGGTGCTAGCTATAATACAGCACAATGTTCTACAATATAATAACAATATCAAATCAAATAGAAATCCAAAATCATAACAACATGATGAACTGCCTAGCTGACCTGGAAAGTGGATCCGTCACTGCCGTTGAGGCTCAGGGTCGTCTGGTTGTAGACGCACGTGGAGTTTGCACTGCAGTTGCAGAGAGTGAGGGTGAGCAGCAGCACAGAGGAGGCCTTGCCGTCGCTGGCGCTCACCACGCCAAACACTGGCTCCGAGCTTCTGGGGCTCCACGTCAAATTCCCATCGGCTGCAGCAACCCGCCAACAGCAGCAGTTATCAATGAGCACTAATCAAGGGACTTTGTAGACGGAATTTTATAGCGTTGTATATTTTAATTTCAGTGACATAGCCAATGCACTACACACCTGTCCGGTGGTAGGAAAAAAAGGAAGTGGGGTTTCTTACACCGTGAACTCACCTGAAATGTTGATGTTCGAAGAATTGGTTACAAGTGAGAACTCAATTATGTCATTGTTGACGTCCACCGCGTTGATATTTACCCACACTGTTTCACCAACACTGCCACTAATTTGGCCACTGCTCGTTATATTTGGAGGGAAATTTTCTGCAGGAAAAAAAGTCACAGGCGAAGATTGAGATGCTGCAACACTGTCGTTTGGTGTGATTGTTTATGAAGCTTGAAGCAAGCTATTGCACTTGTCTTTGCCCGTTTTAGTTGTTTTGGCTTTGGTGATAACTATGAATGTATAAGCCAATCGTTTTTCCATGGTGCTAATGATTCACACATACCCCTACGAGGTAAGTAAACATTTTTACATATTTTCGTTCACGTTTGTTTAAATTTATTTCTAAAAATTGTTCATGCCGTTGGCTTTTTCCCACTTGAATTTGTACTTCGTAAATAATTTTTCCCCTTCTGATAATAAAAGGAATTTTGAAAAAGTCTCACAAAAAATACACATGTTAATGTATTTTTGGCCTATTTAATAAAGGCTACTTGTAGCAGTGTCGACTTTAAAATCATATATTAATATAACGCATATATTTATTTATATTTCGATATATATGTATATATTGGCATATGTTTTATGGATATTGGCATAAGCGTTATATTGCCTTCATTGTGCCACAATATTGATCTACAAAAATCCACGAAAATTAAACCCGATACACAGTTCAGATTTTCAAATCTATGTATTCTCGTTTGTTACGTATATTGTCTATATCAGAATCAGAATATGTATTTATACTGGAGGAATCCGATGAACTACACAGCTCTTTTTCACAGATGTCCAGTAGGGGGACGGGTAACGTACGTAGCACTTTGCCCAAGGATCTGTAGACTCCAGAGCTGTCCTGTGTGGCCAGTCCAAAGTTGGTGTTCCCCGTACTCAGAACGTCAAATATGCAGTCCTTCTGGCCTCCGCAGGAAACATTAACACTGGCCAGTTGTTCTGGAGATGTCTGATTAATGAGGTCTTCATAAAACACCGGCATGAAGCTGTTGTTGTTAAAAGTGTCCCAGCTTTCCCCAGCACTGGTGTTATAGGTGAACAGACTTTCATTAGCTGCAGTTTTCCCTGTAAAAATATATTTCACAGCAAAAATATCCATTTTTTGTACCATATTTAACGTGTCTAATACCAAAAAACTTTCTTACATTTTTAGGAACAATGTATTGCCATATTTAATTGCTAAACGTTTTAATTTTAGTCATGTAAAAGTTCAAAATATTAAAACACATTATGTGGTGTCCTAGTATTATGACACTCGAGGCTTAACTGTAGTGAAAACATTTTAAACATTTAAATTATAAAAAACAGTAATTACATTTAACAAATAACGATGACTGTACTAGGGCTGAAATTATATAATGACTAAAACTGCAGTTGATGACGTCTATTTAATGTATTAATGCATGCAAAAGCAAAAGTGTGTATGTTAAAACCTTCAAGCAAATGTTTATAGTGATCTTCACACCACTTACATGTAGTTGCAAAATCATACAATTTAGCCTCCGCAGGCACATCTGCTCCATTAAATGACAGCACAGTTCCATTCTTGAATGTGAAATCATCTTTTGGATTATTGTTGAAAACACCTGTAAATATTTGTTTATGTTCGCATAATGAACAAAAACGTTAAAAGCATATACAGTAAAATATATATAATATCGATAATATTACCATGTTATCTCCCACTTTCCCCCAATTACAGAATGTCACTGGGGAGGTCACTCTGACCCAACCCAAATAACACCAATAATAAACCTTACAGTAACTGCTCTTCATTTTAGTTTCTGTGCGAAATGTTTTCATAAATTCGATATTGAATGTACGTATGTTGAATTTATTTTGCACTGTACATAGCCAACCGTGATAATCGGAGGTGCGGGGGAAGGACAACAAACTAAACACAACAATGTTGCGAAGGTAGAGGCCAGTTTATCCAAAGATGAACTATTAACTTCTTACAAATTGATACTTGGTTTTTATTGACCCCTTGGCCACTATAAAAACAAAATTGGCACTTATATCACGCATATGCCATAAATATAGGCAAAGTCTCTCCTGAAGAGAAATCCCATCTTTGTGAATCCTATGCGAGTGGCTTCCTGGGATTCCCATTCTGCAGACAGCTTTGAACATCAGAAGGAGAATATATTGCCCAGTAAAATTCCACAGCCAGTTTGGAATGACGTTACGTGATAAAGTGTACATTTATACTGCGCGGGTTTTTAGAGTTGTGCTGTACAGCTCTGCGATGTATTTTTTGGAATGTGGTGCGTGTTGTTCGGTGATGTCTGAATTTTTCGCTCCACCCACTTCTCGAAAGCAGAGCCTAGAAACTGAAGAAGCTCCCAGCATGGGTATTGAATCGTTGAACAACATGCCGGGCAACACGTGACATGATCGGAAAATGCAACGGAAGAGCTGAACGTTTAAATTTAAATTTGTTTGCGCTTGGCCCAAATTTACTTAATTGTGAACGAGCCGCCAAACTCACCCAGCAGGCCCTGCGTGTTAGCAGATGCAAAGCGCTCGGGCAGTAGCGTGATGAAGTTGAGGGCTCCTGAAGTCCCCGACACGTTCACAGAGATGCCCGAGGAGAACACGGCCGCCACATTCGCTAGGCCCGTCTTAATCACTATGTTTCCATTGCTGTACAAACCTGACGAACCTGAGAAACACAAATTTAAAAACATCCGAGATTAGTTATGTCAGTTCACTACCAGTGTAAATTACTTCACATGTACTGCTGGATTATGGCCTTCCCACGCTGTGCAGGCCAGTGGTGACCCATCCAAGAAGCACTGTCCAGGCTCAAGTCTGTTAGGTTCTGAGATCTGATGAGATTTGGTCCATTGTTGGGTCATTTTGTCATTGACGGTTAATTGCAGAATAGGCTCGATTTCATTCTGAGAACTTACCAATTTTGATTAACAACATATCATACCTAATATAGTTAGAATGTAAAGATAACTTACATTGATTAACCTCATCATTATGCATGTTTAGCGCTGATCCTACACCAAAGTCTACAGCAGAAAATAGTCATCATCCTTCCTTCTCATCCTATCAATCTCATTCCGAATCCAGTACACATCCGATTAACTATTTCAGTTATTCTAGATTTAAAGCTTTCGTGACTGCTAGGATCCATACTCTTTGGTTCTATTGGGTAAAGTCACGTAGGTGACAGCGCTGTCCTCCAGACAGTCTCGTCCCTTCACCTGATGAAGGCCGCTTGTGTTGTGGCCGAAACGTCGTGATTTTTTGTTATTTTATTTTCACCTACGTGACTTTACCCAATAGAACCAAAGAGTATTTCAGTTATTGTTCAACTTCTAATTTACATTCTGTGTAATATGGCACACCCTAAATGGTGCATTAACATTTTGCTAACTTCTTAATTTGTGGATTTGTTTACAGGTGTTTAAAAAATAAACACTTACAGCTACTGCACATCTCAGTCACTATTGTAGTTAAAAATAATATATTTCGTCAGCCAGTTTGTTCGATTTGTTTTTAACTTCTACCTCCCCCCCACGTCCCGCTCCCCACCCACTCACATTATTCCAACAGTGCAATTGTGCTACGAGTTAAGTGATCCATTCAGAACTGTTGTCATGTGTCCCATCACCCCATGGTTAGAGAACAACCAGTGGAAGTTTACACCACAGATCCACACGTGAGATTTTCTTCAGTTACTACTTTTATCCACACGAACTGGAAGGCGCGATACTTTCCCCATGCAGAATGATAGTTGATGCATTTTTTATGCTTTAACTCCCAGAGCTTGAACTTCGATCAGATTAAGTGGAAAGAAAATGTTTATGCGGTGGTGGGATTTGTTTTTGTGTAGTTACTGTTGACCTGGCTGAGTCACCAAAAACATTCTACACTGAACCCTGAGCCACTCAGTTTCACCTAGTTGAAAAAAAATGTCAGTGGTGCTCATGAATAAAAATCGTTTAGGACACAATATATCCTTTGTCTTATAGGGAATATTCAGACATCACTGGCTATGATCATGCATCGAAATGTATTGTCAAAAGAGATGCTAAACTGTAAGTGCATTATATTAAAATTAGTCTTACCGTTTACAGCCACAACTGAACCGTTGACTAATATTACAATGCTGGTGTTCTTCAGGATCCATTCAACCTATCGAACAAATCATATATTTTTTTTAAACGTTTAACAATCTCACGGGACTATAGGGTAAGAAAAGCATTGCAAAAAATACAGATTTCTCAAACATATCCCTCTGAAAATTTAATTTTAGGAAAATTACACTTTTATAATTAATTTTGCACATTATTCAATCAAAGTATTTCAGTTGCTTAATTTACCAAACGATATTTATTTGTAAGGTTATATTTTTACATCTGCTGTATGTGGGCACAATTTTAACATAGAATCCAGACCATAATGTGAGCCCACATAATTCGCTTTACACACATCCTAACATATTTAAAATGCTATAGTAAAACAAATCTACCAATGTCAAACAATTTATGTTATGTTGTATTTATGCAACCCAGATAATGTACATAAATTATCTACCTAATGTAAATACAGCAATATAAGTTGTCGGTTTAATTTAAATTCTCAATAATGATTCTGAAAATGTTCCCATGACTAAATATTTCTTTAACATCGTAGATTCGTGGCCAATTAAGAGTTAAGAAAATTATTCAAACTCTTCAGTTCTTTCGGTAAAGTCACGTAGGTAGAGAAAATGTTAAATACAAAATAATAAATCACAACGTTTCGACCGCAACACAAGCAGTCGTCATCAGGAAATATAGTGAGAAATCTGCCGCAGCAAGAGGTTATATAGGTTTGAGCTGTGTGCAACCCAAGGATAAGTGGGTGGGGCTAGAGATGGAATTGCAAGTAAATGTAGAAGATTAGCATAACTAACCTGGTTAGTGTGTGCTGTGATGTTTCCATCCTGCCTGTCGTTTGGCTGTTACCCTCCGACTCTCTGAGTTGTATTGCCCTGTTGGATGCCTTTGCATTAACGGGCGAGGGTATCACTAACATGGCCGCCTTTTGCTCCCTTAGCCTAGATGTATCGATGGCTCTTGCTGTTTCATGGGCTGTATGTCTCACTGGCTCGGCGACCATAACCCTTAACACGTTTTCCTCTCACAGTGCAGCTGCCAACGCCGCAGATCCTGTGGCCCTCGAGGTGCTTTTGTGCCCGGTTCTCTGATATTGACATGCTAATCTTCTACATTTACTTGCAAATCCATCTCTAGCCCCGCCCACTTACCCTTGGGTTGCACACAGCTCAAACCTATATATCCTCTTGCTGCGGCAGATCTCTCACTATATTTCCTGATGACGACTGCTTGTGTTGTGGTCGAAACGTCGTGATTCATTATTTTAATTGAATATTTTCTCTACCTACGTGACTTTACCGAAAGAACCAAAGAGTATGGATTCCTGCAGTCGTGAAAGCTTCAAATCTAAATTATTCAAAACATCACATTGACATGTGATGTTTAACTTGCAATGTTAATTAATTACCGTCAGCTATGATCAATCCACTGCTGGATGAAAGCCTCCCAAAAATCAAAATGTAACCTCCCAAAACCATTGGCGATCAGGGGCTTAATTCCTCACTACATATTTCCGTAACACTTTAAGGCTGGTGTGCAGTCGGGATTATCATCATGGGGCACGACCAGTACAAGGTACTCCTGTCCGTAATAATCCTAGACACACCACTGGATGTGGCATGCCGAGTTAAATCCCGAAACAGCAATCTACGGTCCCGGCTGAATTTAAGCACTGCTCACGGAACTGTGACATAACAAAATAAAATACCGATAGCAACTTGGCTTCCATATGATCATATCCTTCGCACAGTGCGTGTTCCGTGCAGTCAAATCCCTACATTAATCTGCCATCCATTTACACCCGAGACCGTTTAACAATCACCTGGTACGTACCTTGTAATCACCGATCTGCTGTGCTACGATGGCTATGAATGAAGTGGCTTTAGTGGTCACATTGGCACTCGCATTGGCGCTTGCAATTCCAGTTCGACCCTGCATGGTGAAGCTCGTGACATTGTTTGTAAACACTTCCAGGATCGTGTACTCTCCAAGGCCGTTAAACGTGTAAGAGACGTTGTCCAGTGTAGTGATGTGAGGGTCGCCAATGAGAATTGCTGAAAGAAATCAAAAGAAAATGTTTAATATCTATGGGACCTTTTTGCCAGTATCGAAATAATGAAAACTAAGAATAGTATTCTTTGGGTCTTTCGGTAAAGTCACGTAGATAGGTTCAAAGAAAATAACAAAAAACTACGACCTTTCGATCACAACGCAAGCGGTCATCATCAGGACCGCTTCTTCATGAATTCCATATAAAAGTCAAGAGTAACAATGAAGATCAAATCGATAAGTCCTACATACTGATATCTGTTGACAATATAGGCGACAGTAAACACAAATTCAGAGAAGAATCACCGTAGAAAGGTGGTCTGTAGTATGAACAACGGTCAGAGGGACGCCTCTGCTGGTACATATTGCACAATGCCTTGTCTCCAGATCTGCAGCAAGCGTTGTACGGGTCCACTTCATTTGCTGAAAACATATAAAAAGTAATGTAAAGAATGAATGACTATGGCAACAAGTCCACAACAAGTCCACAACAAGTCCACAACAAATCCACAACAAGTCCACAAGTCATTGGTGCATATGCGTTCAAGTTCTATACTCATGCTGAATTGTAACTTTTGCGAAAACAAACATACTGCGCATACGTAACATTAATGAACAATTCCGCATCTGTAAAAGGTATATTTTACTCAATTTAAATATATTATAATTTACATAAAAGAAGGCTATGCTGCCATGGTTTAATGGTTGGCAATCCAGACGTCGCCGGTTCAAATACATCTTTCGACATATCAGTTGATACATTTCCTCCAACCTCGGTTCACCTAACAGTATTACTATTTACTGTTATTTAGCTTGTTTACCCAGGAGAGTCTCACTGAGTCTCTTTTTCAGGAGGGTCCTGCCAAGTTTTCACTGGAGGGGGCAATGATTGCTATGTACATCCAAGCGAGTTATCTCTTCAAATTTGGCATATATTGACCATGAAGCCGGCATACAATGGCCTACTTCTGCAGATGACGTCACGGGGTCTTTAAAGTCCACTGAATGAGTCAGTGCATAGTATTTTCATAGTTAATCCACCTGCAGTAATAATCAGAGCAGCCGCTAGATTCAAACCGCAAACCTCTAAAACAAGATGGTGCATGTGCTATTACTGAGCCACGTTACTGCCTTGTAAATGAGTACACCACTAAAATATTTTTTCTATTTTACCAGGTAAGGTGCACTGAGCTATATAGCTATTTTTCAGAAGTGACCTGGCCACAAATGATAGCGCAACGAAGTGGCTTATCACATGGAAATGTATAGCAGCCATATACTCTAAACGCATATTTCTAAATGTCGAGGGAAAAACCGAAAGACCAGAGAAAATCCACGCGACCATGGGGAAATAACATGCAAATTCCAAATATACAGGCGTCGGAGTCGGGATCAAACCCACGACCTTCTGTATACCAGGCGACGTAGCTAACCTCTCAGGTCATGTGTGGTGGGATAACGTGTGGGTAATCCCACCTCTTCCAAAACCAGCATGGAAGAATAGGCCAATTACCCTCTCAGAGGGACTCTCCAGAACTCCCTCTTGTGGGAGGCCCTTCTGCCAGCAGTGGCGTGAGCAAGCGAATTGCCCCGGCTGCACCTTTGACCTCTTGAGTTGGCCAGGTTAAACTATTTAAACTTAGGGGCTTACTCAGGTACTGCTGATTCGTTACTCTTGACGGATTCGTCCAGGGGGTGGGGAGGTAGCGCTCATACCACCCGGACACCAGGGCGCCCCACCGGTTGTAGTGGCATCTCACCCCTCCACCACTGGCATCTGTCCAGAAGTTTTGAAGACTCCAAAATGCACCTGGGAAAAAAAAACTAAATGATCAACTTTGGTCTTAGCACAAGAGGGTAAAGGAAAAAAAAACATTTACGGATGACACACAATGTGCCTTAAACACATATACAATGGAGAGCGGGGTTTTATTTTGCCCCAAGAAGGAACGATAGCACGTGTTGAAGGAGTAAAGGAGAAAGGCAAATAGTTATCAGAATTTTATATACATAAATAAAAGCCTTTAAATATGAACGCAATTTGTAGTTCTCATATTTTGTCCTGCTAAATGTATTCAATAAAACAAACAGTGGTTGCATTTTGGGGGACATTTTGTGAGCGGGAATAAATATGTAAATTTGTCTTCCAGCATGACGTGAGCGATAGTTACATTGCTTTACAATACAATGTTACATCACAACACATGATCGCAGTGATGGAAACTGGCCAGTATACGGCGATATGCCACACCGACACTTCTCAGAACAAAACAGGGGTGCACACCAGGCACTGTTTCGAACTTTTTTTTTTAAACCTAAAGCAAACACTCACTCGTCTTCTTTCTTTTTGAGAGCTCACAACTGATGACATGGGCTACAGGAGGAATATGTTTTCATACCAGGATTTTCCATATTCCATTTCGACCAATGCAATGCAAGTAAATATTCGATAAACATTTACCTGGGACATATGGAAGCTGGTAGCCGTAAGTAGTGATGAGGTTTCCATCCACGTAGGACATGTCAAACATTCCTTGCCAAAAGGAACAGGGACAGCTCTTGATGGGGTTGATGGACGGATGAGCTGTATCGTTCGAATACCAATTCAGACACTGACGCTTTGTATTTTTTCTATTTGGCACGTTGTCTGTCAGCATGTAGGCGAATCTTCCATTTAGGCCTGAACAAAACAAAATCATTACTCTGTTAGCATTGTGTGAATGTGATATTGTTTAACTCTTCATTTCCATAAAAGGGTTAAAAAGATATACGGTATTAAGATATCATCATCATTATTATACAAAATAACGACCATATGTGTACAAATGTTTTATTTAGAAGTCGTATTCTCTGCATCAAACCTGAAGCGTCGTGAGAGCCGGTGGGGCAGGAGGGATTTAGAGGCGGCTGAGCTCCTCTGCTGAAGGTTCAGCCCACCCACCTCTCCACCCACCCACCTACACACCCCCACCACCCACCTGCCTCCCACCTACCCCCCCACTCAGCCCCCTCACCCACTTACCCCCCCACCCACCTACCTACCCACCCTCCATCCACCTCCCCCCACCCAGGCCCCCCACCAACCTACTCCCCACCCACCCACCTACCCCCCTACTCAGCTCCCTCACCAACCCACTTACCCCCCCCACCTACTCACCCCCCACCCACCTACCTACCCACCTACCCCCCTTCCACCTACACCCCCACTTACCTACCCTCCCCGCCCACCTACCGACCCTCCCACCAAATTATTATGCTCCCTACAATGATTAAAGTGTGAACATGTTAGGTTTAAAAGTGAGCCAAGTGGGAAAATTAATTCATCACCGTGGATTCCGTAATGCTTTCCGCATGAACGTTTGCTCTCGGAAGTATGTTTTTGTAAGCATTGCTACGGTGTAGGGATCAGACACGTGGACGTGTACAAATGAAAACTATATTAAAAACTGAAAAGTTTACAAAGGAAGTGTGTAGAGGTGGTGGTGCATGCTCGGAATTGCATAGAGAGACGTAGAAGAGCACTTGGATTCGAAAACATATACAAGTTGAAGGCGATCAAATTTTACTCCAGTGTCCATACAAGTGATTTGCCTGAAGGGTAATAAAAATAAAAGTGGCAGCCAGGGGGAGGGAATGTTCCCGAGAGGACGTCCACCGGCGAGATGGAGCGATGAATGCAGTTGGCTTGCTAGGCGCTGAGGTGGGTTGCTATATCAGTGGGCAACAGCTTTGTGAGGACATCCAGTAGTAGGCTGATAATAAACAATATGTAGACATATATACACCACATTATGCATGATTACCAGTATGCAATCCTTTGACCTGGTCGGGACGGTACTTGGTTGTTGCATTCAATGACACTGGGTCGATGTATGCGGCAGATGTTCCACTTGACAAAGATGATAAAAACGTGGCATTTTAGAATCAAATACAAGCACATTCTATTTCCACAAGTGGAAAACCAAAGTAGATGGTAAATCTTCTTTGGTTCTTTCGGTAAAGTCACGTAGAATGAGAATAAAATAATAAATTGATAAAATAAAATAACACAATAATATTCTCACGACGTTTCGGCCACAACACAAGGCCGCTTGTGTTGTGGCCGAAACGTCGTGAGAATATTATTGTGTTATTTTATTTTATCAATTTATTATTTTATTCTCATTCTACGTGACTTTACCGAAAGAACCAAAGAAGATGAATCATTGCAGTCACGAAAGCTTTAAATCGAAATTTAAATGGTAAATGTTATAGTGTGTAGCCTTATTGCGCTTTAAATACTCCTAGGATAAAACTTAAATGCTGTACTGCATTGGCTACCGCTAGGCCACTCCATGGCTGTTGTGTTCCACTTCACAGAAATTAGTGAAGTAAGTTAAACCATTGTTTATTAAGAACACCTCTGCTACCCCGGGGATTAAATGTGACTAATGATGGTGACGACGCTGCCTTGCCGACTTTAGAGAATGTTTTTTTTATGTATTTACTTTAGAGCAGTGGTTCTTAACCTGGAGTGCACACATGCCTGCTGGGGGTGCGAGGTGCCCCTTCTGGGGGTGCGAGACATGGCCAGATTTTTTTAGAAAGTAAATAATCGAAACACAAATTAAGCACGGGCATGTAAGTGCAACTATTTTGTTTCATCAAACCCCCCGTGTATTTACTCACTATCATTTTGTTTACGCTTGATAATAAAAGGGATGTAAGGCTGTAGTAAAGGTTGAGAAGCACTGCTTTAGAATGTTTGACGAATAAAATTTTAGGTTGTGCTCGAATTGATATGCTTCTTTTCGATAAAATCTTAGCGGAATGTTTAATCAAAGGAGGCCCGAAGTTGACTTCGATCACCCACCTGTTGAATCCTATCAAAGCGTTGTTTGCCAGCTTGTCCCTAGCCTCCGTCCTCCATTGCATGCCCCCATCCTTAAACATGATCAGGCAGAATGAGTAGACGCCATCGGTGCTAATCACAGCCTGGAATGTGTTTGTCTGAAACAAAAAAGAAAGACACACACCCAGTGGTTAAAGCAAAGAAGCGTAAATACGCATCATCATCACCACCATCACACTAAATGTTACCATCAATATGAGAAGCAGTCCACAACTAGTTGCGCTTTAGGTAGGGCTCTTTAGTAAGTCAGCCGCACAATGACGCTCACTCAAAGGAAGCTCTATCTGAAAGGCGATCAGAGTTCTCTTCATGCCCCATTTTATACTTTTTACTGCTCTTTTCGAGAAATTCTAAACAGGGCCCCCCTCCTTCAAATCAATTCCAAATAAGTAACCCCCAACGGATCTCTAACCGACTCTGTTTTACCGGTTCAATTTCCTTGCGTTTTACCCAGTCCAACTTTTTCCCGGGTTTTCACCAGTTCAACTCCATCGATAAATGGAACACAAACGTCTCACACCAATCGAGCAATGAGTGGCAGGGCAGTCAATCGTAGGGAGCCGGCTCACGTGCAGCGTATCAAGGGCCCCTGCTCTGTGACGGCTGGTCAAACGCAAAGAGGGAACGGCCCTTGCCATTCAAAAAGAGTAAGTCGTTTCTCGTACGTGCACTGTAATGTAAGTGCAATTCTTTAAGGTACGCCCGAGATTACCTTTACAAAGAGGGCTATTTGATGCCAATAGTGAGCGCTTGGCCTAGATGATGCCAATGGTGAGCATTAGGGCTATATGACGGCAATAGTGAGCGTTCGGACTTGACGGCCAGGGGTGGGTTAATCTAAATGTGCATTTACATCTGATGAATGCTATAAATCACATCCTTACGTATTTCAAGTTGCTGTTGGCTGGCACGGCTGGGGCGTTTTCCCACGTGATCTTCAGCATCCATACGGGCGTGTAGGTCTGCACTTCCGTTTGCGTGAAGTTGGCTCTGATCTGCGCCTGCACTATCTGCCGAAGTTCCAATGCGTGCGAAGTTTGGACTTTGCCGCCTGTAAAATCATACTCCTGCATTCAACAAAAAGAGCGGGGTTGAGTTAACTTGTATGACTGTATTAGACTTTGAATTATATATTTTTTTTCCAATAGAGATAATCCAGCCAGGTGGGCCAGCTCTCAATCGAAAGGTTACAAGTTCAAATCCTGGTTGGTGCGTTGACTCCGCCCACCAAAGCCTCTGGAGCCAACAAAATGAGTTACCACTTTGTGGCGAAGTCAGCAGCAATTATCCTTTGGATAGACTCGCACTACCATAGAAATGTGGAACTTTCCTCCACCGGCTCAGGGCCGTAAACGGGAGATGAGCACTGCCTCAATGCTCATCTGCGCAGGGAATAACTGTAACTTTTTTTTTACTACAATAAAAAGGAAATTACTCATTGTCTCAAAGAACAAAAACATTTTTCCCTGCATTAATGTGTGCTTAGAAATATAAAAGCAATATATCGTTAGATCGATACTGCAGATAAAATTCCCATGATGATGCTGCATGATAACCTATGTATGCAACTGCTAGAAACAAGGGACACGATCAAAAAAACACATCACACGACCAATGCAATCTGTATTGAAAATGTGTAATTCGTGAATTAAGCGGAGTGCAGTCGTCATGGCAAACCTGATAATAGATCTTGCCGACATTCGACGAGAAGTCAGAATCATCCCAGAAGACAGCAATCATTGCGACTGAGAATGAACTTGGAAATCCACCGGAGAAGGGGTTTGGATAGGGAAACTTATTCGTCTCTTCACTTTGCTGGAATACGATCACCCCATTGTCTGAAAACTGGAACAAAGGAATAGCAGATTATTACAAAGCAACATATGCATACCTGTCAACCCATAGGATTACCCTGTGTTCTTGTACAGGGAAATTGAGTTTTCAGGTCCATACAGCGTACAGCCGTTTCATTACGGGGAAAACAAATAAATTTGTGTTTCTCCTTTGTGATGGGACTTTGTAGGATGAACGTTGAAATTTATAAGGGCATGGGGGTGTCCAATAAGGTCTGAATTGGTCTGTAATAAGGTAGGCACTGATAAGGGCTTGACAGGTATGCATATGAAGCATGTGATGACATTGGTGTAAGTCAGCTTATACGTACGTATTCTCGCAGAGATTCTAATTTTAACACAACTGTATTTGCAAGGGAATGTGAGTTCAAAATGTAGTCAGGTTTCCTTCGGCGTATCCTTCCTTCGAGGCTATATGAAGGAGTGCCATCTCCAGGGCATTACTTAGTGCAGCATCGGCAGATATTGTTATATAGACACTTATTCTCACAATATAAATATGATATATCCATGACTGTGTCAGGAGCACCATTTACCAAATATTAAATGTACACAACGGTACAATAAAAATGTAATTGTTACAATCTCACTAAAAACAATTATAATCTATATGAAATCTATTGAAATATGACTTTCACACATAGTATAGTAGATTAACCATCTAACTTCAATGAGAATTTTAAAAATATATTTTCTTGCACGATATATTTTACACTGAGCACAGCCACTCCGGTACTTACATATAGTTTCTGGAAGAACTTGGAACCAAAAGGAAAATCATAGGGTGGCATGAAGTACGGAGACACAAAGTCTCTAATTTGGAACTGCAGAATGATATCGTTTACATTTGTGCCATATGCAAAAAGTCTGTAATCTATGAAAGAAGACACACACATCCAAACATTAATCAACCAATATACACGCGTCTATTATACTCTAACAATATATCTAAACGTAATATGCTAAATAATGTTTTTTTAAAAATTGTAATCTTGAGTTATGCAGTTGGCAAAAAAAAGTTTGATGCAAGGTTAATTGTATGAGAGGCTGCTCAACTTTGATTAAACATCTTAATCAACAACCAAGAAGCTTACTGAATGACATTGTTCACACGTTTTCAGTGTTGAATCAATGTGAACATGCTGCCTGGGGTTACCTTTCCCACCAGAGATGTATTTTGTGAATACATTTCAGCATTCCCATTAATTTAATTTGTAGGAAGTGAATGGCATTATTAAAATAAGACTTCGATAACACATGTCTTTTTGGGTTAGATCGCAGAAATATAAATATGTCGTTATATCCGCCATCACCCAACACAGCCAATTAATAAGGTTTGTCACGTAAAACAAATGCCAATTATGTGCCAATCACGTGACAAACCTCACTAATTGGCTGTGTCGGGTGGTGGCAGGCTTAACAAAACATTTATATTTACACAATTTAACCCAAATAAACCAACACATTTATCATGAAAGCCGACGTGTTAAACCAAAATAAGACATCGCAAAACCGCACTTACACCATAGCCATACATTCAGCCAGCAAACGCATCTTGCTCGCTTACAACGCGTCACAATGTACCTAGCTTACCACGACGTGACCTCACCTATAAGCGTGGCAGACGGGGTGGTTGTGGATGGCTGCGACGTGGTCGTCGTCCCGACTGACGTCGATGTCGCGGTTGAAGATGTGGATGGCGGAACTATAACAGTCGAAGACGCGGTTGCACTTGATGTAGCTGAAGTGCCCGTTGTGTTCTGAGTCACCGTCACGGTTGACTGTGAAGTAGGTGGAACAGTCGAAGTCAGGTTTTCAGTTGAAGTTGGCACTACGGTTGTGGCTGACATGGAACTGAGAGTATTAGCTGTCGCATTTGTCCTGCTTGTCGATGTTGCAGTTATTGGACTAGAGGAATTTCCTGTTGTAGAGGAAACGGTTGTTGAAGTTTGCCCTATAATGGGGGAAACTGGAGATGTTGCTGTGGTCGAAGCATTTGTTGTAGAATTAACTCTGACCGTAGAAGTTGCTGTTGGCGAGGCTGTTGTTGGGCTTGAGACAATCGTAGAATTAACTCCGACCATAGAAGTTGCTGTTGCTGATGCTGGGCTTGAGACAATCGTAGAATTAGCACCGACCGTAGAAGTTGCTGTTGCTGATGCTGTTGCTGGGCTTGAGACAATCGTAGAATTAGCTCTGACCGTAGAAGTTGCTGTTGGTGAGGCTGTTGCTGGGCTTGAGACAATCGTAGAATTAGCTCCGACCATAGAAGTTGCTGTTACTGATGCTGGGCTTGAGACAATCGTAGAATTAGCACCGATTGTAGAAGTTGCTGTTGGTGAGGCTGTTGTTGGGCTTGAGACAATCGTAGAATTAGCTCCGACCATAGAAGTGGCTGTTGCTGATGCTGGGCTTGAGACAATCGTAGAATTAGCACCGATTGTAGAAGTTGCTGTTGGTGATGCTGTTGCTGGGCTTGAGACAATCGTAGAATTAACTCTGTCCGTCGAAACTGCGATTTGTGATGCTGTTGCTGGGCTTGAGAGAATCGTAGAATTAACTTTGTCTGTAGGAGCTGTGATTGGTGATGCTGTTGCTGGGCTTGAGACAATCGTAGAATTAACTCCGTCTGGAGAAATTTCTGTTAATGGTGCTCTTGTTGAGCTTGACGTATTGGTTGTAAAATAAACTCCTGCAGAGGGTGAGGCTTGTGTTGTATTGGTAATTCCTGTTGTTTGAGGCGGTGTAGTCGTTTGGACTGTTGGATTAATATTACCAAAAATGATTATTCAACACATAATTCAATTTGCCAACTTTTGTTAAAGGTCAAAGTCAAAGTGACTTCTCGCTCAAATTCTTAGTGAGGTAGTGCTCATTGCTTTACAGTTCTGCAGTTCTGAGCCAGTCGTGTAAACTTTCTTAATAGGACACCTATTGTTGATTTCCCCCAAAAAATTGGTACTCGTTTTACCCACCCCAGAGGAATGACGGGTTGAGACAACCACATTCAGGATTTTACCTCGCAACCTTCCGATTGTTGAGCTGCTTGTTCTACGACTGAGGCACATGGCCTTTTTCAAATAAGCATAACAGGATGCAATACAAATTGGATGTATGAATTACTGAGAGAACCTACATGTGATGGCATTGCTTTATGCGACACAAGATTATAATCTTTTATTCTTTAGTTTTTTTATTCGGCATCTTGTTATATATATTTTTTACTCTGCAAAACTCATTTGGGAAAAGCTATTTGTCTTCAATAAACATACACAATAATATATAAGTAAAATTGTTATTGCATCTCAATTTGAAGAATGCGAATTATACTCCATTGAATAGTGTCCTTTTTTTCTGGAATATTAAGGTGCAGTTGTTTAGAAAAAATGCTATACAATTGCTAGCACAAAATGTGTTGTACATCAGTTCGTATTTCATCGTATAATACAACAATAGAAAAGATATGAAAAGAAAAAAAAAGAAAACAAAAACAAATCAAAGGAACTGGCGACATATTCAACCAAATTTCACGAACATACATTTTTTTTATAAATATCCTCTAATGCATTAAATTAATCACGTAATAGAAATACTGTATATTATGCACGTACACTAATTAAAACGTGTTTGTTTTACATTTTAAAATGTAATTGTTTCATCCAAAGACCAGTTAGCTTTTAGGCATTGCCGTGCAAATGTTGGCAAAAATGCCTCTTAGATTACATGATATTTCATACCTCATAAACAAAGTCACTGGGAGTATTACATTACTTGTATTGGACATATAGATTCTACATTTAATTTTACAAAAAAAAATACCAGGTAAGGCCCACTGAGCTACGTAGCTCTTTTTCAGAAGCAACCTGGCCACAAATGATAGCTCAATGACGTAGCATATCATGTGGACATTTATAGCATGTTTCTAAATGTGGAGGGAAAACCCAGTGGACCCAGAGAAAAATCCACGCGATCACGGGGAGAACATGCAAACTCCAAATATGCAGTGCCAGGGTCAGGATCGAACCCACGACCTCCCATATACCAGACGAGGTCGTTAACATGTCTCCCTGTGGTGCCCTTTTATTAATCTTGACAGCCTGAAAGCTGATATCCAAAAACATCCACAAATGCATTTACTAAAGCAAGACACCTTCCAATTTTGCCACTAAAATTTAATGTTGTTACTAAACTTTCAAATATGGGTTCCCAGTTTTTCATACGACTGATTATAGATAACTATCATTATTCTCCCCAAAACCTTAGAACACAAACATAAATATCAGTATATTATATCAAAATGTGCACGGTTAAATGAACTGTGTTAACAATTCGTGTAAATACGGACTGGGGGTGGAGTGGTGGTGTAGTGGTTAAGGACCCTGTACTAATTCTCTGCAATGTTGATGCCTTTTTATTTTGTTGTTGTTGTACTCACGGCACTACGGATATCCCGTAAAGTCTTATCTTATTTTATATTCAGACAACGCTTTTGATCAAGGATAGCTGTACTACAATAAAAAAATAGGCAGATAACTGGGATCATCATCCGTGTAACAAATCAAATAAACTCAAAACGTACTGCATTGTCCACGGCGATGATTAGCGGAGAGTGATATACGCAACACAGGTTCTGGGTGACCCCCATTACCCGCCCGCTCGGACAAGCATGGTTAAGCATGGTTAACAACAGCCATGCCCAACAAGGGTATGGTAGTAGTGGGTAGGAGTCTGCATATTGCAGTGGATGGACAAAAGGTATGTAAATAATGTGTGGACTTACTTGTACAACTTGCATGTGTATCATCTGTCATAGGAGGGGACAAAAACATGACATTAGAGTTTTATAAACACTCATGATAAAGATTGTTTTATCTATATGGAATTTATTTAAAGCCTTGTATGGTGGGTTATGTCAGGCCATTTTGTAGGTCGAGTTGGTGAATCGCGCTAATTTCATCATGTGCTATGAGATTCCCAAATCCTCTGAGTGGTGAAGTGGCCCGTCACAACCAGCCTCCCAATGCTTGGATTTACTCCAGCTATTCAATTCAAATAGCCCCCCCCCTTTTTATTGAGGTTTTTTTTCAATAACAAATATGATAAATATTCGTGGAAGTTCAGCAATATCGAGGTTTACAAGTACAAGCGGGACATTTTGCTGTAATCCCCGGCCGCGATATCGGGGAAAACGAAAGGGGAGCTGCAGAAGTGTCTTAGCGAAAAGGGGCAGAAGCGGGAATGAGGAAACGGATGAAGAGCTGGGAGGTTGTATCCAGAAAGGTGCACGTCTTGGAGATAGGAGACAGGTCAGAGTCAACAACAGGAACCATATTTTTGCATCAGCCACCAGAGGACCCCACAAAATAGTTACTTAAATTAAAGTGGCCAAACGTATTAATACAAGACCTTCCTAAAAGAGGTAATTAAGACGCAATTTTTTAAATCTCTGTATATAAATAATGAACATGCATACACTTGGTTCCTTATTAAAATAATGACACAAATGCACAGAATTGCACATTCAAGTTTTAATAGGTGGAATATTAAATGAGACGTTTACTTGTGGTGCGCTGATATCCTTGAATGCATGAGCAGTTGTATGACCCGACTGTGTTTTCACAACTGGTTCCAGATCCACAGTCGGCTGTATTTGTCCCACATTCATCAATGTCCACGCATAGTGCCCCATTACCTGTTGACACAGACACATTTCATTACTCACGCGATGCTCGGTCAGCACCAGTCTAAAACACAAGTATGACGGCCGATAACGTGGAAATAACTCGAGTGCAGTCTATGACGTTTGAACCAGCTTCTTACAATCTGAAATTATTGTTCTCACACTTGTAATTCCGCAAACCATTGCACGTGCCACAAATTAAAGAGGATTCGAGTGCGAATTCTGCATCGTAAATGTTATGCACAGATGCACCAGAGTGAAACGTGACCTGGCATTAACGGATCCTTCCGTTTGCTACAGACTCGCGGTTTGAATCCAGCGGCTGCTCCAAATATCGTTGCTGCTGTGCCATTACATGATTGTGCTAGGCGCCGTCTGCTTCACGGTAAACATAAAGATTCGCCTGACATCGTTCGTGAGGGTGGGACATTGTGCGTCAGCATCAGGGTGCAAATTTGCCAAAAATACCAAAAATCCACGAAAAATTACTTAACTGGGATTCGCAGTCATTGCCCCCCTACTGGCGGACTAATGCCCTAGTTCACGCTTGCAAATGAGAATATCCTGGTTTATTGTCTGCATAAACTTGAATATCAATTTTATAACAGACACAGGAGGGTGAGCAACACAGTTGGACATCGTTTGAAATCCATCATCGCATTGGCGTCGGTAGGATCCTTGGATGTTTATACAATTTGAATTGGCACTGCAGTTGTGCTGCAGGCTCAAGCACTCATCCACATCCTGGAAAATGTTTTCCACGAGCATATATCCCGCAAGACAACGGGCAATTGAATGAGCCGGACGGGTTACGGCACGCAGACCCTGCCGCACATGCAGCACCACCGGCCAATTTGCACTCGTTCATACCTGTGCATTGACTCACTGAAAAAAAGCGTTGGCCGTGAAAATTTTACCAACTCATGTTTATCATTTCCCTTTCCCCCTTCCAAACACACTCTTTGTCATAGCATACGACAACGCTGCGAAAAAGTGGACATCACAGCTTATATTCGAATTCATCTCTCGATTGCATAGCACACACTATTACCAGAGATCCAATAAAGTACTTTTTTTCAGAAGACAATTTACAATTAAAGCTTAATGTAAATTGACATGTACACCACCGTATAATTCAAACAACATATGACTATCGCAAAGGTTTTCATTTATGCAGGTACTATAGGACTTTCCACCAAACATTTACAGACCCGCCATTGGCCACTAAGTGACTGTGACGTCACCACGGTGCCTGTGCCAGGCCAGATGCACTTTGAGGCCACATGAAGTGTCGGAAGGCTTGTTGACAGGTCACGGGACAGACCCAGGTGCCATGGGTTGTTTTCTGTGCCAGGCTAAGTACAGGAGGTCACCGGACAGATCCAGGTGCCATGGGTTGAATGACTGAGATGACTGGCAGATGCACCACCTGTGCCCCCCTATTGTGCAAACTTACTGTTATATCCACTATTGCAGATGCAGTAATAACTTCCTTTAGAGTTATAACACGTAGAATGTTCAGTGCAGTTGTAGATTCCGATCTCACACTCGTTCACATCATTGCAGGTCCGGTCGTCGCTACCGATCGTGTACCCAGACACACAGCCACACGTGAAGCTGCCGATTGTGTCACTGCACGTCCCGTAATTGGAGTCGCAAGGCGTCTGTCTGTTGGCCACGGATATGCTGCACTCGTTAACATTGATGCAATCCGTTATGCTCGTGCCGTTTAGAATATATCTGGAATGAAAATAAATATCGTGTTCAAAACAGCTATTTCTCATTATTTAAACACTACCGTGCCGTCATTTAAAAGAGGGAGAAGTGGACAATACAATGTACAACATCACGAACATAATACAAGTTCAAAAATAGAAAAGCAATGCAATGATGAAGTAAAATAACTAATAAAAGTGGAAAAAGTAAAAAAAAACGTGATACTCTTTCAAGTTAGTCAAAAATAGAAGCACAATTTAAATGAATGAGCTTAAAAAATAAATTAGCTGATAAAATACAGAGCACGTTGACATAAATGATTAAAAATAGAGTACATTAGGGATAATGCTTCAAAGGCCTGTGCATCCTAAAGCACAGTTCGAAGTAGGAAATGTTTAATAGATCATCAAAATAAAAACAGTAAGGCTCAAACAATGTCACGGTGATCTGTGAGGTCTGCTAATTGTCCAGGCACAATGAATGATACATACCCATTATTACAGGCACAGGCTTTGGAATTCGTGCTGTCTATGTAACAGGTGCCAGTTGCATTGCATACATCTGCCTGACAAGAAATATTGGCTGCAAGGAAAAAGTAAAACAAAATTCATGATTATTATTTCTCACATTGATTTTTTTTTATCACTTTATTAGTTTTACATTAATGGGTGTCTAATATGACATTTAAGTCCATCAACCAAATGTCTGACTGAGCAATTGTTTTCCAGCACATTTGTTGTAAGCAAGGCATTGCGTTATTTGTGGATGGCTCTTGCCTGTGACACCAGGCAACCTACGAGCTATTGTTTCAGGGACAAAGCCCTGTTAATGAGACTCAGGGCCATGTTAATTGGCCAGGGCTGGGTTAATTGGCCAGTGGTCCAAGTAAGAACTTGGTAATTTCAGTAATAATCTATCAAAAGTGCTGCATGCGGTTTGTTAGGCATGAAATGTATTGTATTGTATATCTAATGCCCTTTGTTAATTCACTGCTGGATGATGGACTACTCATGCTATGTGGGTCATGGGGAGTTGTTTGGCCATACAAGACTATACTGGTCAGTGCAGGTTGAAGGTATGGAGCACAGAAGTACAGTACAACGACAAATTAACACTTCTGTGCCAATTCCAATCAGTACGTATCCTTGAAACATCCATATCGCAAACATCGTTGATAGCATTTTCAAGCCATTTGCAATTAAATGTATCCACCGTTTAAAATAAAATATAATTGTATAAAAAATCAAACGTGACAGTAAAAAAACAGTATTTGGTCTTCTACATACGTTGACAAGTGCCATTCACGTTGCTGAAGAGATCGAAGCAGCTGCACTCATAGCCTCCTTCAGTGTTCGTGCAGTTCTGAGAGCAGTTGTGAAGACTTTTCACACATTCATCAACATCTAAATAAAAGGTGACGAGGGCATTTGCAGCAATCAGTAAATGTTCAATCCGTCACGAGCGAATAGTAGGTCCTCTATGTATTATTATTGCTAAAGATATACTTGTAATTTCATTGCCATTTGAAATGCATACAATTGTCGAGAACGGTTCATCATGAGCACCATCAGCCATGATCAATCCACTGCTGGATGAAGGCCTCCCCAAGCAGTCACCATCTTTGATGGTTCTACACTGTAAAATGCACCTAGCATCTGCACACAGCCTGAATTCACCGATCCATCACACACATTCCATTCCTCGCCTGCCACTCGTTTACTATTATACTTATTTTATAATGCAATTGCAATTGTCTGCTGTAGGTATTTTACAAAAAAATTCTACGGGGTATCATTTTCTAGCCAAACCTGTTGGAATGCCAACCAGCAGAGTGAACGGAACCATGTTAAATTCACAATCTATGCTTCCAACCACATACATAAACAATGCTTATGTCTTTCATTTTCAAATACACCTAAACATCTTTCATTATTTCCAGACCTAGGCAGGTTGTTCCATCATTTTCCAGGTAATATCCAGGTGGACAAGTGCACTTGAAAAGGCCAGGGGTGTTGGTGCAGTTGACACCAACTGGGCCTTTGCAAGGCTGAGATGTGTTCATTGGTGGTTGACACTCATCAATGTCTGAAAAGCAAACAGTATTATCATTAAATCACTGACCGCATCATATGATAGTTGTTTGCAACGCTCAATCATTATTGTCTGCATAAACGTAGAGAATAAGACCGAATCGATTGATTACGGTTGTTTTAATGTTAGCACTTCTAAAATAATTCGATAATTGAGTATGTTTGCATCTGTGCTCTATAGTTATTCGATGTGTTTCCACTCTAGGTGTCAGCAGCTCCGTCAGTGTCTGAGCCTCCTGCGGAAGCACTTGACATCGGACATGACGCAGGACAACACATGGTGCAAGCCGAAAAAGCATCAGTGAGCTATAATTTTGTGTTTGATCTATGTTCATTTTGATTGGACTCACAAGAGATGCTCAATTCAATCTTGATTTGAAGCTTTCGTGACTGCAGGAATCCATACTCTTTGGTTCTTTCGGTACTTTTTAAAACAGTCTGCCTCAGCAGCAGACCATGCTTTCCCACCTGATGATGGACGCTTGTGTTGCACCCGAAACGTCGTGATTTATTTTATTTTATACCTACGTGACTTTACCGAAAGAACCAAAGAGTATAGATGCTCAATTGTTTTCTTTGTGGATATACCCCAATTTTTATTTTATATTAAGCTGAACTGGCAACGTTATAAATGTCCAAATGATGGCCGACTTTGATGAGCTATCATTTGTGGCCAGGTTGCTTCTGAAAAATAAGTTCATACCTCAGTGGACTTTGCCTGGTAGGATGGGGATTGTTTAGTGTTATTTGTTTGTGTTCGGGTGATTTGTTTACCTTTCTTATGCTTTGCACTCCTATCGTGTTTTTGTACTGTTTGTTGTTGTAACATTCTTACCCGCCGCGACTGGACATCTGTGAAAAGAGCTTTACAGCTCATCGGATTCTTCCAGTATGAATACATGTTTAGATTCTGATATATCATTGGCTCTATCTGATGGACTTCCACAGTTACATGACGAAGGAGTGTTTCGTTGAATAAATCCTATACCTCCCTCTATCTGGCTACCAATACCTCTAAAATAGCTGTGAGTGCATTGGGCAGGAATCTAAGAACCTCCAATAAAGACTGCACAGGCTTTATAAACCACAGCCAAGCAGCAGAAACAACCATAGGAAAAAATACATTTAGTGTCTGAAGAGGGCACCTAATTGTTCCTAAATTGTGAGTTAAATCATAACTTCTGGGTAGATGTGTGCTGTGTGTGAGGTTACAACAAATGATTTTTGTTGTTTGAAATGTTTTGTACCAGTGCAGTTGCCTCCAGTATCCCTGTATCCAGCCTTGCACTGACAGGAGTAGCTGCCATCAAAGTTCTGGCAGACACTTTCCGCTGTGCATTTGTTCAGGGATGCGATGGCACACTCGTTGATATCTTGAAAACAACAGGAGACAAATCGTTAAAAAAGAGCACAGCAAGTTCACCTTCATTCGTTCATTTGCTCCCGGTTTTTTTTACATCATTATTTACTTTGGAGGCAGTGATGAGCAGAGTGGGGTATCAACTCAACCCTTCATTCCTCAAGTGTTGATGGACAAAGACAAGAATAAGTGAAGGGTCGGCAGCTTGCTGTTGCCTTGTGGTCAACGCCATGGGAATACACGATTTCTACTTCGGACTCATGGCCATCAATTGAAGGTGAGCGATGCCTCCGGTAGCGAGATGTGAGCTACCTCGCCTGGTATACAGGAGGTTGTGGGTTTGATCCCGACCCTGACGCCAGCTGTATATTTGGAGTTTGCATGTCTCTCTCCCCGTGGTCGCGTATATTTTTCTCCGGGTCCTCCGGTTTTTCCCTCCACATTTATAATCACCATCATGTGTTTAGAATATGTGGCTGCTATACATTTCCACACAATAAACCACTGCGTTGAGCTATGATTTGTGATGGCCAGGTCGCTTCTAAAAAAAAAAGAGCTATACAGCTCAGTGAGCCTTACCTGGTAAAAATTTAAAGTTTATATTTTTTATATGACTCGTTTGACTGCGAACAGCACTTGGCTTGAGATGAATGTCGTACAGGGTGAAAGCAAAGGTGCAGCCATGAAGTGCCTTTCTCACACTATCACTCGAGGAAGCTCCTGGATAAAAACCTCAGGCATCTAGGGGGCATTTCCCGGCCTACTCGTCAACGATGGCCGGACGCCTTGACAGAGGTGGGAGTAACCACATTTTCTACCCCACCGTAATTCACCACAACCGGCAGTGTGTCCATTTATACTTCTGGGTGTGCAGAGGCGGGGGGTGGGCGGGTGATATAAGAATATTGTACCATCTTTACGTAATACAGCAATATTTGCACGTTGCAGGATAATTAAATAAGTAAAAACATCGAGTGATCACCTGGGTTAAGTGTTGTTTTTTTTTATTTAAACAAAACACTAAACGACAAACTGTCCCAAAAAAAACAGCTATCACGTGCAGAAGACATTCCTTCCCTCACTCTTACAACATCGAGTGCCACACGCCTGCTGCGCGGGTTGAGATGCGTCCGCTTGTATACCTGTACAGTTGCCGTCCGCGTCCAGCTGGTATCCTGCATTGCAGACGCATGTGTACGAGCCATTGTTGTTTCTGCATATCTTGGTTTTCTTGTCGCACGGCTGTGATTCCACACATTCATCGATGTCTGTTCAAAACAAATAATTACATTGTAACAATGCAACATTGTGACAATTAGTTCAACCATACACTATTATTTTAGGCTTCAATTCTTGGCATTTTTTGTAATATTCTGTCTCTGCATGGACGATGAACGGAGCGGTTTAAAACAGGGCACTATTATTTGTTTGCAGTCCTATGTCAATCAACTGACGGGATGGTCTCCCCTGTGTCAGTTATGGGGGTTATTCTACCATACTTCACCACGCTGGGCAATACGGATTCAGTGAAAATTTTCAGATGTCGCTCACCACCCATTTGAGCCACGGCTGGCAATCAAACTCGGGTCACCACATTCATAATGATTTGCCCGAAACGATGCACTACCACTCCCCTGAAGAGTGAGCTCTGGATAGCCCCTCTAGAGGCTTTTTGGCCTCTTCTTCCACGCTCGCTTTTCCTTCTTCTGCCAACTGTCACACCAGGGGATACAGTGAGGGAAAAACGTATTTGATCCCCTGCTGATTTTGTACGTTTGCCCACTGACAAAGAAATGACCAGTCTATAATTTTAATGGTAGGTTTATTTGAACAGTGAGAGACAGAATAACAACAAGAAAATCCAGAAAAACGCACACTCTTAAAGGGAGTGCTCCTAATCTCAGCTTGTTACCTGTATAAAAGACACCTGTCCACAGAAGCAATCAATCACTCAGATTCCAAACTCTCCACCATGCGCAAGACCAAAGAGCTCTCCAAGGATGTCAGGGACAAGATTGTAGACCTACACAAAGCTGGAATGGGCTACAAGACCATTGCCAAGCAGCTTGGTGAGAAGGTGACAACAGTTGGTGCGATTATTCGCAAATGGAAGAAACACAAAAGAACTGTCAATCTCCCTTGGCCTGGGGCTTCATGCAAGATCTCACCTCGTGGAGTTGCAATGATCATGAGAACGGTGAGGAATCAGCTCAAAACTACACGGGAGGATCTTGTCAATGATCTCAAGGCAGCTGGGACCATAGTCACCACGAAAACAATTGGTAACACACTACGCTGTGAAGGACTGCAATCCTGCAGCGCCCGCAAGGTCCCCCTGCTCAAGAAAGCACATATACATGCCCGTCTGAAGTTTGCCAATGAACATCTGAATGATTCAGAGGACAACTGGGTGAAAGTGTTGTGGTCAGATGAGACCAAAATGGAGCTCATTGGCATCAACTCAACTCGCCATGTTTGGAGGAGGAATGCTGCCTATTACCCCAAGAACACCATCCCCACCGTCAAACATGGAGGTGGAAACATTATGCTTTGAGGGTGTTTTTTTGCTAAGGGGACAGGACAACTTCACCGCATCAAAGGGACGATGGACGGGGCCATGTACCGTCAAATCTTGGGTGAGAACCTCCTTCCCTCAGCCAGGGCATTGAAAATGGGTCGTGGATGGGTATTCCAGCATGACAATGACCCAAAACACACGGCCAAGGCAACAAAGGAGTGGCTGAAGAAGAAGCACATTAAGGTCCTGGAGTGGCCTAGCCAGTCTCCAGACCTTAATCCCATAGAAAATCTGTGGAGGGAGCTGAAGTTTCGAGTTGCCAAACGTCAGCCTCAAAACCTTAATGCCTTGGAGAATATCTGCAAAGAGGAGTGGGACAAAATCCCTCCTGAGATGTGTGCAAACCTGGTGGCCAACTACAAGAAACGTCTGACCTCTGTGATTGCCAACAAGGGTTTTGCCACCAAGTACTAAGTCATGTTTTGCAGAGGGGTCAAATACTTACTTCCCTCATTAAAATGCAAATCAATTTATACAATTTTTGACATGCGTTTTTCTGGATTTTTTGTTGCTATTCTCTCTCACTGTTCACATAAACCTACCATTAAAATTATAGACTGATCATTTCTTTGTCAGTGAGCAAATGTAAAAAATCAGCAGGGGATCAAATACTTTTTTCCCTCACTGTTACATTGAACTGGCGAACTCTAAATTCCAAAGTCCGATGCGCTAACCATTACACCATGGCCGCATGATACATTTAGTGTAACTGGAGAGATATTGTTAAGTGATGTCTTTGTAAGTCAATCCATGAAATTTAAAATATATATGTATTGTTAACCCAAATATTGCCATCTCTCGGTTACTTTTGTTGAACTTTCACAGCCATTCAACTTGTTAATGAACGTTACTGAAAAGGATTGTGAATAAGGGATTCGTTTTATGCCATGCCTCACCTGTACAAAGGGTTGCGTTCCATCTGTATCCGGGATTGCACTCACAGGTATAGTTGCCGGGTACGTTCATGCAATTTTCATTGGCTCGGCAGATGGTTTGATTCTCGCATTCATTGATGTCTGCACATGAAGAGGTACATGTTGATGGCATTTCAATTTCTAATATCAAAATCAGTTGATACAAAATGGTCATTCTACAAATGCCTTGAAACGCATTTTAGACTATTAAAATAGATGAAATAACAACCAGCTAATTTATAAATGACACATATTCCTTCTGGTAAACATTAATTATTACAATCACCAAGCCAAGGCACTATGAGCACATTTCCAGGAAAACGTGAAGTTAATTATTGTGTAGTGTGGTAAAATACGTGGCACACACTGTTGGCCGAGGGCAACCGAGGACAAACACGTGCACGTGTGCAACATTAGGTTGCACGGGCAAACCGCCACCTCAGGGGGGGAAGCCGGTGCAAACCAGGTCGGCCCGGGGTTGCACGCTGACACCGGAGGTGTTGCCAGGGAGACGTGCGATAAGGGGTGATTGATGGCCTCACAGGCGCTAGCCTGTCGGGCACTAAAAAGACACTAGGGAGGAGCCGGACAATTGGGAGGGGGATATAAGGATGCATGTGAGAGTGGAGCGAGTGTTCGTGTTGCTGGGACAAGAGGGAGAGAAGACGTCTCGCCGCGGCCGTTCAAGCCGGGGACGGACCTCAAGCCTCACGAGTCGCCGGGCGGGTGATGGTTGATCTCCCCGCCCGGATCGGACGAGTGAGTGGGTTTGAGGGAACGTAGGCGAGGGCAGCGGCGCTGTGTAAGAAGCTGTGTGAGCGTTGCAGTGTGCAAGTTTCTGTGTGAGCGCTGCTGTGTGTAAGCTTCTGTGTGAGCGCTGCTGTGTGCAAGCCTCTGGGTGAGCGCTGCTGTGTGCAAGCCTCTGTGTGAGCGCTGCTGTGTGCAACCCTCTGTGTGAGCACTGCTGTGTGCAAGCCTCTGGGTGAGCGCTGCTGTGTGCAAGCCTCTGGGTGAGCGCTGCTGTGTGTAAGCCTCTGGGTGAGCGCTGCTGTGTGCAAGCCTCTGGGTGAGCGCTGCTGTGTGCAAGCCTCTGTGTGAGCGCTGCTGGGTGCAACCCTCTGTGTGAGCGCTGCTGAGTGCGGAGCTACTGAGAGCGAGAGCTGCTGTGTGCAGGTTAGCAAGGTGTAACGTAGATAAGAGTAGAACTTGATTAACAGAAGTGACCGTAGAGACAGTGATAGGAGTGCCGACAACTGGTGCAAAAATAGACAAATAAAGTGTAAGCAGGTGACCTGTTGCAACGTGTCAGTCTGAGTGATTTTACAAGATACTACAATTGTATTAAGATGTTTTTATTTCCACAACTTGTATTTCACAGTAAGGCAACAAAACAGATAACTGAAGCCCAAGAGGCCATTCAAATCATGAAATATGCAGCTTGTGTGCATGCATAATGTGACAAATACTTGTCAAAGGCTAAACTTTTATAAATTTGTGATGGGCTGCATATATCTTACGTCAAATGGACTTAAAATATATATTTTATGATACGTAGCAAATCTGTGGAAACAAAATACTTTTGATATTTTCGCAAATATTTCACCACAAAAACACCCAGTGTTCAATCCACCTGTCGCATTTTCAGAAATCTCATCCACGTTAAAAAAGTTTAAAAAATATATACCTGTGCAGTAGGTCCCATTGCCAGTGTATCTGCTGGCACATAGGCAAGTGAAGGATCCAACGGTGTTCACACAGTTTGCATAATTCCTATCACAGTTGCTTTTCCCATTCGAACACTCGTCTTCGTCGGCGCAGTTCATGCCATTTCCGACGTAGCCAGTGTTGCAGCTGCAACTGTAGGAGCCGTCCGTGTTGGAGCATGTGGCATTTGAGTGACATGAATCATGGCCACTTGTACACTCATTTATATCTGAAAAAAATAATGATCGTACATATCACAGTCATTTAATATAGCGTTTCAATTATGGTCTCTAAATACAATCACGGATATATATTTTTACATGCATTGATATCAATGGGACTTTTTTGCCAGTATCAAGACGATGAAAAAATAAGAATAGGCTTTACCCTTTCTGGCAATAAAATAGGTGTTAAGGTGTTCTAACACCCAATAGATACCGTTTGCACAACATCAAGTCTGTATTAGCCACTCATACTTGTTGCAATACATGCTTCTTTATGCAATACATGTCTTCTTTATGGCCCTGTCTGACCAGTGTCGGCCAATCAGTTTCAAAGACAATGCATATATAATTATTAGAGTATGTATGTTTGCATGTATTTCCACAAGTATGTATGGTTAATGCAGACTTGATGCCTAGCAATAGGTATCTATTTGATGTTTGCACATCTTAATACCTGTTTTATTTACAGAAAGGCAAGGCCTATTCTTATTTTTTCATCGTACAAGAAAGTGACTTTACACACATGCTAATAGCTTTACTGTATAAAGATTGTACTACCTGTGCAGTTTGGTCCAGCGTAGCCAGATGTGCAGTTACAAGAATAGGACCCTTCACTGTTCAGGCAGACTGAATTGTTAATGGAAAAGCAAGGATTGGTGGCCAATGCACACTCATCTATATCTGTAGGAGAAAAACAAACATGCATTGACATTCAAAAGGGGCACGTGCATGCATGGCAAAGTGTTCCCTTTGACCTCTTACATAAAGTTAAAGAGTGGTATGAAGCATACTTTATGTATGGGTTAGAGGAGATGCGGAGATGTCAGTTCACTGCAAACAATCTGATTATACATTTACTGCTGAGATAAACTTATTTAAACACATTTGAGGACAAAATGGACATTCAAGAGTGGATCGAGCAAGTTTCAATCAACTAACGTTAATATTGCATTACTCATGGGTCGCAAGCACATCGAGCGGGGCTAATATCTACACAATTGCACCTTAATAATTCAAAACCATTTCCAGTCGTCGTGGGCTGGACACATGCATGTAGCACATGGGCCCCAGGTACATCCATACCGCATTGCTTCGATGAAGTCACAAGCTCACAAACCATGGCAAACTTTGCACTATAATTCGGCCCTTTACTTAATTTAAGATGTCCCTTTCTTCCACACATGGTGAGTGAACCCCACGCGATTTGAGGTCATGTTTCCATGCCGCCTTCCAGTGCCACTTTGTTACTCAGTGTCTAGCAATGTTATAATCTCTTCGCTGATGTCACTCCTTTTTTTCACCAAGGTCCACCGTTGGGGTCATTCTTGTGACTCGGATTGAGGCTAAATGTTTTTTTACCCACGTAAACAAATAGATCGATAAAATGAACGGTTCGAAACCCTGCAATCACATGTGTTTTTTAAGTAAGCCATGCATGTGCACATCTACAAAAGGGCATTTGCATGGTTATTCAAAAATCATCCAAGCAACTAAAGATGTAGAGCATCGCACGCGATTTCTTACCTATGCAATATAATTTTCCGTCTCCTTGGAATCCAGGATTGCATGTACAATTGTAACCCCCAGGTGTGTTCACACATTGGCCATTTACATGACAAAGTGTAGAGTTCAAGGCGCACTCATCTATGTCTAAACACAGAGAAAAGTTGTACATATTCAAACAATACATTTTAAATTTTGATTTAAAGCTTTCGTGACTGCAGTAATTCATATTCTTAGCTCTTCCGGTAAAGTCACGTTGAAGGGAAACAATAAAATAATAAAATATATAAAACAATAAAAATATGGTATGGTCGAAACGTCATGAGAATTTTTATTGTTTTATATATATTTTATTATTTTATTGTTTCCCTTCAACGTGACTTTACCGAAAGAGCTAAGAATAATACATTTTAAAACAATACATGTGAAACACTACATGTTAAAACAATAAACTTTCCAAACAAAAAATAATAACATTAGTTGATGAGTAATGAGTAACTATTCCCCGAGTTTGTGTTTTAGACTAATATGAGCAACATATATGCAAACACAGTATTTTAAGATGTAAATAAATGCACATTATGTTCCAGCAAGTAAATTATGGGAATAAAAAAGAGAACAATCTACGTGTTTTATTTGTGTTAAGGGCTGGAGTGTAATAGAGTGTTTGAGCTCCGGAGGGTACACTTTAGTCAACTCTATAAGTTGGTGGGTAATGACCTTACATAATTACAACATCGCATTGCATAATATATCTATGACAATGCATACGTGTAAACCCATATAGTTTACCCGTATTCTTGTAAAGGGAAATAGAGTTTTCAGGTCCATACAGTGTACAGCCTTTCAATACGGGCAACAATACATTATTTGTCTATTTGTTTGTGTTTCTTCATTGTGATGGGACTTTGTAAGATAAACGTTGATATTTATAAGGGCACTGGGTGACCAATAAGGTCTGAATTGTTCTGTAATAAGGTAGGCACTGATAAGGGGATGACAGGTATGAAAATGTGTTTGTTTCCCCAGCATGAGAGGCTGTCAGGCCAAGTCATTGCTGAGTCACGTGATTTTAAGATAGACATTGTTGCGCCCCAGGGCAATTCGGTAAGGCATGGTAAGCCCACGGGTTATACGAAAACCACAGCATCCTCGGAAGTAACATTGTTTTGCAGGCTCTACACTTGACAACCTCGATTTAGGCTACATTTTGCGAGTGGCATTTTTAACTGCAAAAGTGCAGGGCACAATTAACGCACCGTCGCATTGTGTGCTATTTTCTGTGTTGATGATGAAACCAGTGGTACAGTTGCATTCGAAGCTTTTGAGCGTATTCAAGCAGGTCTGCTCGCATGGTGGGGGCGAATTGAGACATTCGTCCACATCTGAATGAAAGAAAGCATGAGACAATATGAATACAAATCAATAATTGAGCTGTAAGGCAACCTAAGTGTACTCTTTTATTGCACGTATCCTATTACACGGATTTAATTGTGAAAAGGTGACTATGCAAATGAAACTTTTAGCATATTTTAATCTTTGATGAAATATTTTCAACGAGAAAAATTACCATCTCTTTTGCAAGGGTATCTAAGGAATCAATTGATACACACGCACATACATAGTAAGCACATAGTGGATTCTCTTGATCCATTCATCACAAGGTCGTTGATGCATCGATCTCCCTCCACAGCAGTTGAAATAATCAGTACGTTTCTTAAGCCTTTATCTCTGCAGTAAGTTATTTTAATATGGTGGGTTTTTAATGTATTTTTTTGACTCAGAAAGAAAAAAAATCTTCATTGATTTCCTGAAAAGTGTCTGTACTGCACCTCATTAGTTTGTAGCAAATGACGGACGAGTAAACAAAATCAACAGTGAAATATGTACACACCGTAACACTTGCTCCCGTTGCCTGTGAGCCCAACGGGACAGGGCCCACACGAAAAGCCTAGGGAGGGTGCAGGTTCATCTGTGCAGTTCACTCCAGGATGGCAAGGGCTGTCCACACAGGCATTGTAGTCGTCCGTGCAGTATGCTCCCGCGTAGCCGGTATCACATAGACAGCCGGCAACCTTCAGACGATTGCAGCAACACGGCAAATTAATGGAACGTGGCACGGGTTATGGACGCAAACTAAAGCCATCTTCCCGCTAAGGGCTGATCAAGCATTATGATGAAACGGTATATATTCAAGCACACCAAAAGTGGGAAGAGGATGCTGTTTTCTGATACCACTAATAGACATTGGTTTTTACCAAATCACATAATCTGTCCCTTAGGACTCAATGAAAACGTATCAAAGTTGAAAAAGAGTACATTTTGTGTATGTTTGGGTGAATTTGAATTCAGCAGTGTCTGTACATATCGGGCTATTTAAAATGAGATCTTGACCTTTTGAATGGGACATTGATCATTATAGCCAGCCAATGAAATGCAGATGAAAAATAAAACTCAGCTTCCATTTTCTGCTAATTTAATAACCGTGAATCATGTTATAAATATATACGTTCCACCAACACAAATTGCCTAACTTTATATATAGGCTTTGACGACCAAAATTATGATTCATATTAGTTAATTATGGGTAAGATCTTGTAGCAAGTGTCCATTTTCAACTCGAACCCTTCACCACCCAACAGAGCCAATCAAATTATTTTTCCAGATGGGCAAATGTGCCACTTGATTTGATTTAGTGGCAAAAATGGAAGAATGTTGAAAAGCAAGCCAAATGTTCCAAATGTGTCCGACGTTTCGCTGGAGATTACATCCAACATCATCATCTGTCTCTGCTTTGTCTACTCTCTTCAATTTTTAGGTTGAATTATTTTTATACTCTTTGGTTCTTTTGGTAAAGTCACGTAGGTAGAAAAATAGTATATCACGACGTTTCGATCGCAACACAAGCAATCGTATTCAGGTGAAAAAAAAATGTTAATTCGGAAAAGCAACAATTTTGTAGGAACATCCTTGCCAAAATAAACTTTTTAAAATCATTATAGGGTGTTTTTTTACCAACATACCATTTGGGAGATATATATTATTTCCTCTTTCGGGTCGATGTTATTAACGAATGTGTAAAGTTTTTGTTGTTGTGCCCCACTGCCAAAGCAGTATCACACTGTCATCGTTTAATTAAGAAATGGAACGAGAATAAGCCATTAAAAACAATGTATTGGACAACTTTCCATGAACGTAATTTCTGAAAACAACTATCACGTAGTGGCTGCGACTGAAGCCGTGAAGTGAGGGACTTCCCAGCTGACCTGAAAAGAGGATCCGTCGCTGGAATTCATGCTCAGGGTGGTCTGGTTGTAGAGGCACGTGGAATGGGCGCTGCAGTTGCACAGAGTGAGGTTGAGCAGCAGCGCAGAGGAGGCTTTGCCGTCGCTGGCGCTCACCACGCCAAACGCTGGCTCCGAGCTTCTGGGGCTCCACGTCAACTTCCCATCGGCTGCAACAGCCAGCACCCAAAAACCACGGTCATTTTGTTACACTGAGGGACGTAGTGGCCTCTCGTGACGGGAGATATCAAGTGAACCCATTATATACAACGTGCACGGATTGAATCATCAATTCTTACACACAACGCAGAATTTGATGGCTATATTATTGAAAATTAATTTTAGTAATGGGAAAGTCCAAGTAATCCCAGATCATATACAATTACAATCTTTATTATAATAATAGGGGTTTTCCCCTTCTTTCTGGCAACAAAACTGAAACATTTTTTACAAGGATTCATGTCTGCATTAACCACAATACTTGCAGTCAAAATGCAAACAAACAACGCACTGATAATATATGCATTAAATTTCGATTTAAAGCTAAATTCTATGCTAAATTCTATGCTAATCCCATTATCAAGGGGTGCCTCTGCGGATGTGTATGCCTTAATTTAGCTATTTCAATGCTAAATTCTATGCTAATTCCTTTTAACAATGGGTGCCTCTGCGGATGTGTATGCTTTAACTTTTAACATAGCTATTTCTGTGACCAGTCACAAGCTAATCATTCAGCCATTTCAATGCAAAATGTTATGCTAATTCCTTCGTCAAGGCTCTTTGTTCCTCTCACACAGCTTAAAAAGCCGTGATCTGAACGTGGCTCTCTCACTCCAGCGCTGTCCTACCAGACAGTCTCGCTCCCTTCACCTGATGAAGGCCGCTTGTGTTGTGGCCGAAACGTCGTGAGAATATTATTGTGTTATTTTATTTTATCAATTTATTATTTTATTCTCATTCTACGTGACTTTACCGAAAGAACCAAAGAAAATATATGCATTGTCCTTGAAACTGATTGGTCCACACCAGAGACAGCTTTCTTTAGAGCCTGGTCTCATAATAATAGGGTTTTTCCCCTTTTTTCTGGCAACAAAACTGAAACCTTTTTACAAGGATTCATGCCTGCATTAACCACAAAACCTGCAGTCAAAATGCAAAAAAAACATACTATGATAATATATGCATTGTCCTTGAAACTGCTTGGTCCACACCAAGGGACGGCTTTCTGGCGTCATCTGGTCGAGCATTAACCACAATACTGCAGGTATTGTGGTTAATGCAGGCATGAATCCTCGTAAAAAGGTTTCAGTTTTGTTGCCAGAAAAAAGGGGAAAAACCTTATTATTACATTTTGGTACTGGCAAAGGAGGTCTAATGATGAAGCCTGGTCTCAATTGGTGCTAGTCCAGATGATGCCAAAAGGCTCTGGTGTGGATCAATCAGTTTCAAGGACAATGCATATATTCTAGATTTGAAGCTTTTGTGACTGCAAGGATCCATACTCTTTGGTTCTATTCGGTAAAGTCACGTAGGTAAAAATAAAATGACAAAAAATCACGACGTTTCGGCCACAACACAAGTGGCCTTCATCAGGTGAAAGGACTGGACTGTCCAGAGGACAACGCTGTCCTCTGGACAACGCTGTCCTCTGGACAACGCTGTCCTCTGGACAGTCCAGTCCCTTCACCTGATGAAGGCCACTTGTGTTGTGGCCGAAACGTCGTGATTTTTTGTTATTTTATTTTTACCTACATGACTTTACCGAATAGAACCAAAGAGAATGCATATATTATCAGTGTGTTTTTTGTTTGCATTTTGACTGCAAGTATTGTGGTTAATGCAGACATGAATCCTTGTTTAGTGGCCTTATTGACGTCGGAGACTGTTCTTTGGAGGCAACACGTATTTATTACAGACACTTCAATTACAGTGACGAATCTGATACTTGAAGAGGTAACGGCCTCTTCACCCGTACTCTATAGAGGGAACGTTCCTCGAGATCTAGCCCATGCTAGCTCCCTGGTTCCCTCTATCCTGGTCCTCTCTCAGGAGGCTATCTGACCTGGCCCAGCTTCGGCGCAGGTCCCGATCACCAGCCACACGAGTCCGACCCTCAAAAGGACATCGAGCCTCACGGCTCTGGTGTCACACCCTGGCTTGCTTTGCCCGGCCCTCAAAAGGACAGCGGGCCAAAGGAGTTCCAGGGTCTAGCTAGTTGATCTTCTTTCTTCACTGGCTCTTCATCGTGCTTGAGTCAAACTGCCCGTCAGCTCTCCGGGTCCCACCTTTTATACAGTCCCTCTCTGAGGGGTGTGGCTGGGAGGGATCACAGCATCCCCCACAGCCCCCCAGGGTGGTGGCCGTAGCAGACGTGGTTGTAGCCACCGCCCTACAACCGCGTGTCCCCCTCCCCGTAACACCTCTACACTTTAAAAAAAGGGTTTCAGTTTTGTTGCCAGAAAAAAGGGGAAAAACCCCATTATATTTTGGTACTGGCAAAGGAGGTCCAATGATGAATTACAATCTTCTTACACTGTACAGTATACAGAGTATGTTTAAAATCCAAATAAAATGGTCATCAATGTACACAATCGTAAGTTACAAAACGTACGTCGCAAATTAGAATCCTGGACATGCACAAACTACTCACGTGTGATTGTGAGACCTGACGAGTTGGTTGCCATGAAGAATACGATGGTGTCGTTGTTGGGGTCCTCTGCATTGATCTGCACCGAGACCGTTTGATTGAGGCTGGTGAAGAGTCGACCGCCCGTTGTAATGTTGGGAGGGAAGTTTTCTGCAACAGAAATTGAACAAGGGTCGTGTAAGAACTATGCCAAAGTCATGTAAGAACTATGTCATCCTCTTCACATATAACACGAACCACTTATCTATAAATAAGAGTTCGCTCTATGACGTCTTCCAGTTATTTTTTGTCGAACCATGTATAGGTATTCTTCCAATAACGGGATCACGTGATGTAAAAACACAACGATCGCATTGAAAGCCTCTAGAATGTCCCCCTCCGAACGGAGACGGGGGGGGGGGGGCATAAATTCCCCGATCAGCCCCGATTTCGGCGCGCTAGGTGCCAACTTAAAGGGGGGGTGGGAGATCAGGTGGTGACCACGAGTGGGGACATGAACGTTTATACCGGGAGGGGAAAAGGGTAGAAAGGGGGAAAATAATAAACATACTTGGTGAAAGAAAGGGACAAGGGGAAGGGAGGAAAGGGACTGAATACCCTTATTAAATATGTTCTCCGTTCCTCTGTGAGATACGGAGCCTTCGCTTTCCCAATACTCAACCACCTGTTGGAAATAAAGTACCATAAGAGGGTCATTATAAATCAGTGGGATCTCTATAAATGGATCACCCTGTATAACCGAGCCTATAATTACGAGTTAATTTCGGTTCATTCAGTTCCCTGCCGTTCAGCAGGATGTCTGAAGTGTTCCGTGGCGGGAGCCCCGAAACATTCGGTTCCTGAAGGAGATTCCAATAAGCGGAGCGTGACTTCAGACATTGGTGGTACATCCCATATAAATATCAGGGAGCTATACAGCAGGAACGCTAAAACCTGCATAGTACAATCCGCAAAAAATCTATACTGTAGCTATATCTCACGCAGTGCTTGGCCCAGGGATCCAAAATCTCCAGCACTGTTCTTTGTGGCCATTCCAAAGTTGGTGTCGTTAGTGCTGAGCACATCAAAAATGCAGTCCTTTTGCCCTCCGCAGGAAGCGTTGACGAAGGCCAGTCGTTCTGGAGATGTCTGGTTTATGAGGTCTTCGTAAAATAATGGCACGAAGGTGTTGTTGTTGTAGGTGTGCCAGCTCTCTCCAGCACTGGTGTTGTAGGAAAACAAGCTCGTGTCTGCAGTGATTTGCCCTGTGAAAAGAATAAGGTAATACTTTATTTTCACAAATGTGGGTGCATTTAGATGGCTTACAATACACCGTTTAGGAACTAAATCAAAGCATAGTAATATGCAGGTTTAATATCCATGTGACATGTTCTAATTATGTTATTAAACCATTTGGGCTATGTTGCACGATATTTTGATCACGTCATATGGTTAGGCATCAAGCTGGAACACAAGAGTATTTCATTAAGTAAACAAATCTTTCGGTAATTTAGAACCTATGCCAGTGAGATTTAAGTTTCAGAATTGCAGAGTGAATTGGGTATAACCCCTGGTACTTATGTGCAATTTTATCATCTCCATGAGATGCACCACGTGATCAAAGATGGTGACACCCTTCCACACATTAAGATTAGAAGAGCAGTGATTGTTTTCTTCATACATATTTTTTATCGAAAAATAATTGCACTAAACGGTGACAACTGTACGAATCTAGGATTTTTTTTAAATTGGTGGAGTGGCTACAATCAGGATGTGAACATGTTCATTTTGCCAATAGAAGTGGAAGGCCAGTTTTTATTTAAATTCCAGCCAACATTGATCATGTTCACAGGTTGATTTTGGATCAATATTGACATGTAAACACAATATCACGGTGTGTTGATAGAGCTCGTACAATAATGCTTTATATTGCACAGGCAATAGTGTAGCTGCTCGAAGCTGTGATGGAATAGTCATCTCGAGATGTGGTTCTTAACCTTTACTGCAGCCAAGCACCCATTTAGTTATCAGTTGTTGAAATGCGATGATTTACACTCTAAAAAAATCTGGCCATGTCTGGCACCCCCAGAGAGGGCATCTTGCTCCTCCAGGGGGTGCATGCACTTCAGTTTAAGAACCACTAATCTAGAGCATCTGGCATACAGCCGGGCGCTCGACTCTTCAGACTTCCATTTGCTTGTGTTGTGGTTATTGCAAACATGATGCCTTGAATAAAGGTGTCAGTTTTTGTGCTAGTTAAATGGGTAAAACCTATTACTATATCTTCTTACTACTGGCAAAGGATGTCTCATAATGTAAGGTATGAACAATTTGTTATAGTTTTTACAATAAAAGTCTTACATACACAAGTGTCACGCACACTAGTTATGAGTACTTACATGTAACCCCAAATTCATAGTAAATCCTGGACTCTGAAGGTACATCTGTCCCATTAAAAGGCAGCACAGTGCCATTTGCAGCTCGGAAGTCATCTGTTGGATCTTTGTTGAAAACACCTGCAAATAAAAAAAATTGATCGGAAGAAATAAAGGATGCGATGCTATGTGAGCGACGTAACTTTCCGTGACGCCACGTTTTCCGAAACCTGATTTTTTGGGGGAATTTCAGATTATTATTAAATTGGGCAACACGCTGCTGGTAGAATCGCTGTTAGCCACGGTATCAGTTGAGTCCCTTACCCAGCAAACCCTGCGTCTTGTTGATGAAGCTCTCGGGCAGCATCGTGATGAAGTTGAGGGCCCCGTAAGAAGCCGTCACGTTCACAGAGATGCCCGACGGGAAGGAGGCAGTGATGGAGGAATTTTCCGATCGCCAAACGGAGGTTTTATTGAAGTAAACGCGTGAATCTGCAAAAGACGGCCGAGAAGAGAATGCACGGGCAATGACTTTTGGGCATAAATCTGTTATAAAAATTTGGGAAAGGTGGTTGTGCACTTATGCAGAAAATAGCATAAGATAGTATTCACGGTAAGCTTAATAAACAGGTTGATATTTATTTAGGTTCCCATTGCAATATGTTTAACGTGTGCAAAGATAAAAGGGAGATTTACCTGTGATATTTGCAACGTCACCATCTACTAGGATTATTGTGATATTGTTTTTGAGAATCCATTCAACCTGTAAATTATACACAAAACAAGTTTAAGAAAACATTACATTACACGATCTGAAAGTACTCTATCACAGTCTTCAATAATGATTGATTAAAATATATATATACTAAGCTTAAAATAACCATTAACATGTTTTTTTTTAATGTATGATACCTTTACACTAATTAAGATTTGCAACACACTGGCACATCACTGAGTTATACTGGTTAAAACGGTAGTCCCATATTGTCAATACTCATGTGTGCTGGGGAAAAGTGTGGGTATCCCCCACCGAAAGGTCTGGCCAGCGTGGAAGAGTAGGCCAGAAAATGCCCTATAGAGGAGCTCTGTAGAGCTTTCTGTAATTGACAGCATTCTGCCAACAATGGAGTGAACAAGCAATTGCAGTGCTTCACCTCTGCCTTATTTATTTTTAAATACAGGCTTGCAGGGCCCATAACCCAATGTTACAGACAGCCTTAACCCAAAGAAAGAGCTCACTCCATCCTGGCAGGGCGTGTAAAACACACATTAGGGGCCGTCCATAAATGACGTCACGCGATTTTGGACGATTTTTTACCCCCTCCCCCCCGTCGTCACACGGCATCACAAAGCTCTGCCCCCCCCCCCCCCAAAAAATATATAAAACATGCTTCAAATCGCTTTAAATTATTGTCATTGTAGTGCGTATTTAATTTTGCGCTGCACTCTGATGTTGTAGGAGAAAACATTTATTAAAAAGTCTATTTAAATAAGTAGAACGTGTTGTCTATATTTATTTAAAGTTGCGCATTTTGATTTGACGTCCCATTACTCAACCCCCCCCCCCCCATCGTCACACATCGTCACAAATGTCTAACCCCCCCCCAGGTGGATGACGTCATTTATGGACGGCCCCTAAGGGATGTTCCCAAGTTCGGATTGTGAAAATCTGGCCTAGGTACAGCGTTTCATTATATTGCTTATTGAGTTTGTATTGAGTCTCGGATTTATCCGAACAATGTAAGTGACGTCCCTTTCACGCTTTTTCCGAGGCAAAAGTAGTTTTACATAGTGTCAGGTGACATCACTATTGTATCTATTCATAATAAAGGTTTTTGGGTTAGATCGCGTTATTTATAAATGTGTCGTAACCCTCCACCACCCGAGACGGCCAATCAGCAAAAAAAGGTGTCACGTTGACAAAAGACAAATAATTCACTACTTTAGCCCACCGGTGTGTTGAAGAGTGAATCCACAACAGTTACAGTTTGAGTACGACGTTTCGCTGGTAAATACATCCAGCATCATCAGGCAATTCACCAGAATGGTAAAGCCCTCACTTGCTCCCGGTTTTATATAGAGCAGTAGGGTGACGTCATCATTCAACTCATATCAGGTGCAGTGATTAGAGGCGGAGGGGGGGGTATTGTAATCATATAATCGATTAGTAATCAGGCAATGTTTATGATTAGTAATGAGTTGTAGATTAGTAATTAGTTGTAATGTGTGTTAGTGATTATATGCTATGTTAGTAATCCGTTAATTAGTATGTGTTTCCCCTATAAGGAATTGTAATGTGCATTCATATTCTCAGCTCCCTCGGCAAAGCCACGCCGAAGGGAAACAACAAAACAACAAACATATATATTCTATTATTCTATTGCTTCCCCCCAACGCGACTCCACCGAAAGAGCCAAGAACATGAATCACTGCAGTCACGAAAGCACCAAATCAAAGTGCAATGTGTATTATTTAATAATACGCTTCCAGGCCGCACTAAGCCTGTAGCTGTCAGAGCGATTAAAGTTATTCTTATTCCTCTCAATTTCAATGGATTCTCTAATTAGTCTTTGCCAGTAATAATTAGTTTTACACAACACTGAAACATTGTCAAAATCAATTGAGTGTCCTTGTTGACAAGCATGTTCTGCCACTGCCGACAGTTGTGTTTGAGATAATTTAATATTTCTCTGATGTTCTTTTATTACCTAAATTATCAACAGAAGGTGTATATCGGATTAATTGTTTATGTGGCAGATGCTATATTGGACAGACGGGACGTAACATCAGCGTAAGACTAAAAGAACATCAGAGAAATATTAAATTATCTCAAACACAACTGTCGGCAGTGGCAGAACATGCTTGTTAACAAGGACACTCAATTGATTTTGACAATGTTGCAGTGTTGTGTAAAACTAATTATTACTGGCAAAGACTAATTAGAGAATCCATTGAAATTGAGAGGAATAAGAATGACTTTAATCGCTCTGACAGCTACAGGCTTAGTGCGGCCTGGAAGCGTATTATTAAATAATACACATTGCACTTTGATTTGGGGCTTTCGTGACTGCAGTGATTCATGTTCTTGGCTCTTTCGGTGGAGTCGCGTTGGGGGGAAGCAATAGAATAATAGAATATATATGTTTGTTGTTTTGTTGTTTCCCTTCGGCGTGGCTTTGCCGAGGGAGCTAAGAATATGAATGCACATTACAATTCCTTATAGGGGAAACACATACTAATTAACGGAATACTAACATAGCATATAATCACTAACACACATTACAACTAATTACTAATCTACAACTCATTACTAATCATGAACATTGATTATTACTAATCGATTATATGATTACAATACCCCCCCCTCCGCCTCTAATCACTGCACCTGATATGAGTTGAATGATGACGTCACCCTGCTGCTCTATATAAAACCGGGAGCAAGCGAGGGCTTTACCATTCTGGCGAATTGCCCGATGATGCTGGATGTATTTACTAGCAAAACGTCGTACTCAAACTGTAAATGCTGTGGATTCACTCTTCAACACACCGGTGGGCTAAAGTAGTGAATTATTTGTCTTTTGTCAACGTGACACCTTTTTTTGCTGATTGGCCGTGTCGGGTGGTGGAGGATTACGACACATTTATAAATAACGCGATCTAACCCAAAAACCTTTATTATGAATAATATTGGTCGCGAAAGCCTACGTGTTAAACTATTGTATCTATGTTGAACCTCTTTGGCACCGCACAAAGCCAACCCTGATAATCGGAGCACTTTACTATTGTTCGCACAGAGACATTTTACATTTGTACAAAATGGAAATGATCTATGAATCTGAAATAATTAATAAATAAATAGGATTGACCTTTAAATGTTTTTTTATCAGAATGTCATCCCTAAAACACATGTATATTAATTCAGGATTAGTCTCTTGTTAGGCAGGTGATTCGGAATGTTTGTGTTGCTATTATTTATGCAATGGATGAGTAAAAAAAAATCTACGTGTAAAGTTAAGTATATATAACATACTATATCGCGTCACTGCCACATACCTTTGCGGCTCCATTTTCTTGGGCTACGATGGCAACAAAGGAAGTGGCTTTGGAGACTCCAATGACACCTGCAATTGCTGTCCGGGCCTGCATGGTGAAAGTGATATTCTCTCCAAATGCTTCTAAGACCGTGTACTCTCCCAGGCCATTGAAGGTGTATGCGGCATTGTCCAGGGTCGTGACATGAGGGTCGCCAATGAGAAACGCTGCAATGAAAAGGGTAACCAAGTTCACAATGTCAAATGGTGAAGTTCAGAGTCCCAGTGCGCCAAACATTTCACCATCCCCAATTATTATTTTTGTGAGTAACCGTCAAGGTTCGTGATGTGAGGTTCGCCAAAGAGTAATGCTAAAATACCAAGAAGAAAAAAGCACAACGTTAAGTCAACTAAGTCACAACTCCTTTTATCTTCGCCCATTTATTATAGCACGAGGCTATCCAGAAGGCAATGTATTTCACAGGTGGGTAATATCTCCAGTAGTTTCACAAGTAGTGGGGAGATGCTGCTATGTCCTGCAGTTATATCCAGTGGAATAATCTGCGATTAATTTAACGTTTGATTCGGATCCAATTCGGAACCAACTCAATTGATCATTTTGATTTAAAGCTTTCGTGACTGCAGTAATTCATATTCTTAGCTCTTTCGGTAAAGTCACGTTGAAGGGAAACAATAAAATAATAATATATATAAAACAATACATATTCTCACGACGTTCCGAGCATCAGGTGTGTCGGTTTGCATTAATGTATTTATTTTAAAACGGTGTTTTATTTATTTATTAAAAAAACGTCAGCGCCATGCGCAGCGATTTGGCAGTTTATTTAGAAGGACTAGTCCATCTATGTTCTGGAAAGAGGAGGGGGGAGACGAAACATTTTAATGTATGCTGTCTGAAAGCCACCGTAAGCGTGAACAATCAATTAAGACCTGAAATGGTTTATCAAATCCTTCCAATGATTGCTAAGCCAGAATCCATCTTCTCGGTTGAAATTGTCTCTGTGCTTGTATATGTGGATAGCCTCATGAACGAATCTCTCATGGTAGCCAGATGGCTTACAAATAACCTCTGTCTTGGAAAAGTCAATGTCATGTGAACCTACTGAATTATAACAATGATCTGCCATGGCCGAGGTGTTGGTCCTACCGTGTTTAAGGTCTGCTTTGTGTTCACGAATGCGTTCCGAGACATGGCGTTTGGTTTCTCCAATGTAACTACTACCACAGAGGCAACTTAGTTTGTAGACACCAGGGTACTGTATGTCCAGAATCACATCTTTTACAGACGGAACCAGATCACGGATTTTATGTAATGTGTTGAAATGGACCTGGATCTTGTGTTTATTCAAGATTTTGGAGATCTTTTTTGTGATCCCCGCAATGTAGGGTAAAGTGATGGTTTTGAAAGGCTCCTCAAGAGGGTCCTTCTTCATGGTTTGAGTGTTAGCTTTGTGGATTGTATAGTCGGAGTAACCATTAGCCTTAAGAGCTTGGTGTACTTGCTTGAGTTCACTGCCTATGTGTTCCTGGTCGGATATGCATTGGGCTCTATGGTACAGAGTCTTGATGAGAGAATTCTTCTGTGATGGATGGTGGTGGGAATCCGGTTTCAGAGAAGCATCCGTATGGGTAGCTTTCCTGTAGACAGAGTGGCTCATTGAACCATCAGGTCTCTTTTTTATTAGGACATCCAAAAAAGGTAGCTTGCCATCTTTTTCGACTTCCATGGTAAATCTGATGGCTGGGTGTATGGAATTGATGTGGTCGAAGAATTGGTCTAGAGCAGGCCGGCCATGTGGCCAGATGACAAAAGTGTCATCCATGTACCTCTTCCATAAGGTTTGGCGCAGAGTGGCAGTCTGGATGGCGTCAGTCTCAAATTCCTCCATGAAAATGTTAGCTATAACCGGAGATAGGGGGGAGCCCATTGGGGTGCCCTCTGTTTGTTTGTAGAAAGTTCCATTCCAAGTGAAGTATGTATTGTTCTTCTTTGGTTCTTTCGGTAAAGTCACGTAGAATGAGAATAAAATAATAAATTGATAAAATAAAATAACACAATAAAATTATCACGACGTTTCGGCCACAACACAAGCGGCCTTCATCAGGTGAAGGGACGAGGCTGTCTGGAGGACAGCGCTGGAGTGAAAAAGCCACGCTCAGATCGCGACCTTTAAGCTGTGTGAGATGAAACAAAGCGCCTTGACAAAGGAATTAGCATAGAATTTAGCATTGAAATAGCTGAGTGATTAGCTTGTGACTGGTCACAGAAATGGCTATGTTAAAGTTAAAGCATAGACATCCACAGAGGCACCCCTTGACAAAGGAATTAGCATAGAATTTAGCATTGAAATAGCTGAGTGATTAGCTTGTGACTGGTCACAGAAATAGCTATGTTAAAGTGAGAGCATACACATTCACAGAGGCACATAGTACAAATCAAACAGGAGAATTTAGCATTGAAATAACTAGGAGAATTTAGCATTGAAATAACTTGGAACAGAGGAGGGGGACAGAGACAGCTGCGAGGCGCTGTTATACTCCATGTTGTAAACCATACCATTAACCATGGTGTGAGAGGTATTAAGAGTCAATGCCAGCGAAAGAGCTGCGGTGTGAAGGTCATCGTAAAATACAATTAATTAAGAACGGAAATGGTTTAAAACATCTTTCCAATGGTTACTAAGCCAGAATCCATCTTCTCGGTTGAAATTGTCTCTGTGCTTGTATATGTGAATGGCCTCATGAACGAATCTCTCATGGTAGCCGGTTGGTTTGCAAAGAACCTCCGTCTTGGAGAAATCAATGGCACGTGAGCCCACTGAATTATAACAGTGATCTGCCACAGCAGAGGAGTTCGTTCAAACGACATATCTCGGACTGCATCCGCGAACATAAAGCAGACTTGAAACACGGTAGAACGAACTCCTCTGCCGTGGCAGATCACTGTTATAATTCAGTGGGCTCACATGACATTGATTTCTCCAAGACGGAGGTTCTTTGCAAACCAACCGGCTACCATGAGAGATTCGTTCATGAGGCCATTCACATATACAAGCACAGAGACAATTTCAACCGAGAAGATGGATTCTGGCTTAGTAACCATTGGAAAGATGTTTTAAACCATTTCCGTTCTTAATTAATTGTATTTTACGATGACCTTCAGACCGCAGCTCTTTCGCTGGCATTGACTCTTAATACCTCTCACACCACCGTTAATGGTATGGTTTACAACATGGAGTATAACAGCGCCTCGCAGCTGTCTCTCTCCCCCTCCTCTGTTCCGAGTTATTTCAATGCTAAATTCTCCTAGTTATTTCAATGCTAAATTCTCCTGTTTGATTTGTACTATGTGCCTCTGTGAATGTGTATGCTCTGACTTTAACATAGCTATTTCTGTGACCAGTCACAAGCTAATCACTCAGCTATTTCAATGCTAAATTCTATGCTAATTCCTTTGTCAAGGGGTGCCTCTGTGGATGTCTATGCTTTAACTTTAACATAGCCATTTCTGTGATCAGTCACAAGCTAATCACTCAGCTATTTCAATGCTAAATTCTATGCTAATTCCTTTGTCAAGGCGCTTTGTTTCATCTCACACAGCTTAAAGGTTGCGATCTGAGCGTGGCTTTTTCGCTCCAGCGCTGTCCTCCAGACAGTCTCGTCCCTTCACCTGATGAAGGTCGCTTGTGTTGTGGCCGAAACGTCGTCAGAATTTTATTGTGTTATTTTATTTTATCAATTTATTATTTTATTCTCATTCTACGTGACTTTACCGAAAGAACCAAAGAAGAACAATACATACTTCACTTGGAATGGAACTTTCTACAAACAAACTGAGGGCACCCCAATGGGCTCCCCCCTTTCTCCGGTTCTAGCTAACATTTTCATTGAGAAATTTGAGACTGACGCCATCCAGACTGCCACTCTGCGCCCAACCTTATGGAAGGGGTACGTGGATGACACTTTTGTCATCTGGCCACATGGCCGGCTTGCTCTAGACCAATTCTTCGACCACATCAATTCCATACACCCAGCTATCAGATTTACCATGGAAGTCGAAAAAGATGGCAAGCTACCTTTTTTGGATGTCCTAATAAAAAAGAGACCTGATGGTTCAATGAGCCACTCTGTCTACAGGAAAGCTACCCATACGGATACTTCTCTGAAACCGGATTCCCACCACCATCCATCACAGAAGAATTCTCTCATCAAGACTCTGTACCATAGAGCCCAATGCATATCTGACCAGGAACACATAGGCAGTGAACTCAAGCACGTACACCAAGCTCTTAAGGCTAATGGTTACTCCGACTATACAATCTGCAAAGCTATCACTCAAACCATGAAGAAGGACCCTCTTGAGGAGCCTTTCAAAACCATCACTTTACCCTACATTGCGGGGATCACAAAAAAGATCTCCAAAATCTAGAATAAACACAAGATCCAGGTCCGTTTCAACACATTACATAAAATCCGTGATCTGGTTCCGTCTGTAAAAGATGTGATTCCGGACATACAGTACCCTGGTGTCTACAAACTAAGTTGCCTATGTGGTAGTAGTTACATTGGAGAGACCAAACGCCATGTCTCGGACCGCATTCGTGAACACAAAGCAGACCTTAAACATGGTAGGACCAACACCTCGGCCGTGGCAGATCATTGTAATAATTCAGTAGGCTCACATGACATTGACTTTTCCAAGACAGAGGTTCTTTGTAAGCCATCTGGCTACCATGAGAGATTCGTTCATGACGCTATCCACATATACAAGCACAGAGACAATTTCAACCGAGAAGATGGATTCTGGCTTAGCAATCATTGGAAGGATTTGATAAACCATTTCAGGTCTTAATTGATTGTTCACGCTTACGGTGGCTTTCAAACAGCATACATTAATTTTTTTCGTCTCCCCCCTCCTCTTTTCAGAACATAGATGGACTAGTCCTTCTAAATAAACTGACAAATCGCTGCGTGTGGCACTGTCGTTGTTTTAAAATAAATAAATACACCGTTTAAAAATAAGTACGTTAAAGCAAACCGACACACTTGATGACGACCGTTTGTTTTATGGTCGAAACGTCGTGAGGATTTTTATTGTTTTATATGTATTTTATTATTTTATTGTTTCCCTTCGACGTGACTTTACCGAAAGAGCTAAGAATATCAATTCATCATCTACATGAGATATAAAAATGCAAAAAATACAACTGTCACATCGGACAACAATAGATTCAACCATTCAATGGTGGAGCTCTACCATTATGAAACACAGGAGATTATGGATTATCCGGCGGCTTTGGAGGTGTTGTGTATGCTGTTTGTGTTGACATTTGTTTAGGATATGAAATTGGCATAAATAAACATGCAAAGAGGCAAAAAATATCATACTTTAAAAATGTAACGTATTTACTGTACCGTACTTACCACTCCAATCTCGAAGACTCTGCATGGGGTGATGCATAGAATACAGTATTTTCATTATTTAAGTTGTATGTAGTGAATAACGTACCGTATAGAATATATAACACTTAAATCAAGCACGTGGTGCCGATTGCCGTACTGGTACAGTTACAGCATTTGGAGCGGTGTTGTCGGTTTTGGCAGATCGGCCTGGGACCCCCGGAAAATGTTGGAAGCCGGATAATCGCGCGCCGGATAATTGATCATAAAACTTGAATGTGAAGTTATAAAATAGGCTCACCGAAGAAAGGAGGCCTATAGTAAGTGCATTGGTTAATAGGACGCCTCTGGTGGTACAAGCTGCACAGCCTATTGTCCCCGGACTGGCAGCAGTATCTGAAGGGATCCACTTCTTTTTCTGATACAAGAAGACAGTCACAAGTAACCTTTTAATGATTATTGTTGATTTAAAAAATACACGGTTCATCCTTCAGGAAGTGCACTCCAGTTGTGATGGTGCTAAAATTAAAACGAGGTAGTTTAAGACTGTCAAAGCTCGTAAACATAATTACCACAGAGCTTTGTTTTATAGGAGTATTATAGTATAAACTTATAATTGATATACAGTATATAAGTATACAACAATTACAGGCTAAATGAACCATAAAGAGAGTGAGCATATGCAGATCTACAATATAAGAATCTAACTTTTTTTTTACTCTTGATTAACTTTATTAGACAGGCACGTGTGTAGATCAGCAATAAGGCACTTGGTGTAGATTACCCAAACCGTGGCATGAGAAAGTCAGAATTATACATTTACTTCCTAAATGAGTTCTGAAGGCCATTGAACTAATAAGCTATCTTTTTTCAAGGGCGACTCAGCCGGCAGACAACATCAAAGCATTCCACAATTACAGAATGACACGAAAAAAACTTAATGATAATCGCAATTATTTCAGTAAAATTACATTCACACTTAAACGTTTGTGATTTTAATGAAGTCAGTTTTAAATGAAGACAGAGATGACAAAATGGGGATGCTAAGAGACATACCTACTATAATCACCCAGGAATGTCTGTCCCTAACGCTCGTGACGTAACTCCATATCGAACATCCCCCCTCGTTAATAATCATTAACAGGTGACGTCCTCCAAATAAACACCCCCCCCCCATTCATAATATTTAGCGGCTGACGTCCCTCCACATGGGGGACCGAGGCACCTCCTCCCCCCTCTTCGGCGTCAACTTACAACCCTCACTACAAAGGCAGAACCCTCACGTCACACGATCTCCGTAACGCTGTTGAGACATCGAAGTAAAAAGGACGTCATGATAAACAAGGGATTATAACCTTAAAATGAAATGTCTATGTCACCGCGCCCTTACAAATTGCACGCGAATGGTTGCAATGAATATCACGTTGCGGTCTGATTTTCGCATGCAAGTTTCAGATTTACTGCAATACACCCGTCCTTGGACGGGCAAAAGGCTAGTAACTTAGGTTGTCCCATAAATTTGGGCAGCTGCATTTAATGTTTTTCCTTCAAATTGTGTGCAAAATCTAGGAACAATTAACAGGTGATCAGATGCGTGTCGCTGGTTTCTGTTTGAATTGTCCAATGGTAATAACAGGTCAGACAAATAAAAAGCAGAATCTGTAAATTAAAATAATAATCATCATCATCACGATCCATGTGCAGATAGCCCCGTAGGTGTCCACTGCACATTTCGTCATTTGTTTCCACTTTCCTCTGTCTTGTGCCAATGTGCTCAAGTAGTAACCACATATTTTTCTGCACCAATCTCTGATGTCGACAATCTCTTATGTCGTCAAGCTATTCTCTGTTAAGTCTTCCTCTCTCTCTGGCCAAAAGTAATTTTAAGGCTGCACCTTGACCTGTGGGCCTGCTCTATGGCTACTGCTCTGTCCAAGCCACAGGTCCAAGCCGATGGTGATTACGGTAGTTGGGCGAGTGTTGTCAAACAAGGTTTATCCTCATATGAGGCTTGCCAAACTCTTCTTGGACGCTCACCTCCTTACCAATAAACAGTATGCATATTCGCGTGCAATAACTTACCAGTGTAGGTGTTACGTTCGGCCGAAAACCCAGAGTAGTATGACCACCACCACCATTGGTACTGAAACCACGGAGTTGGCAGATATTTCTCGTACCTCCCATACAGCAACGCTCCCCACCAGCTGTAATAGCACCTGACTCCTGTCCCGTAAATATCCTTCTGCACGCTCTGTAGACTCCAGGACGTGCCTGTAAATTACAAATACCTTTGATAAGCATAAAACATTCCAACTACCGATGTAACAAATCAACCTCCTCCACGAATATTTATTTATTTTAGGTTTTTTGGGGGGGGTCAGAGTTGCATTTGTACATTTATGTTATGTTGTTGCTGTTGTGATGCTTGGAAATTCCATAGTGGCTGCAGTGTTTCCACGAAGTAATCACACACAACACATACGAATTGCGATCAATTCTTATCCATTTATTACGTGTGAAAGCATTCGTGTTCCATAGATTATTGTCAATATTTGTTGCATCGCAAATCAGCATTGTAGCTTGTGAAAAAATGAACGCGATAAGTCCGACTCACCTGGGACATACGAAAGCTGATATCCATAATAAGCTATGTTGTATCCGTATGTGTATCTGCTGTCAAATATCCCTTGCCAGAGAGAGCAGGGACAGGTAGTGAAGGGACTGAAGTATGTCATTTGCTCGCTTTGATACCAGGTCAGGCACTGGCGCTTTGGGTTCTTGGTGGTCGCTGAGTTTGAATCCAGTTTGTATGCCAATCTTCCCTTTAAGCCTGAAAGTAATTCAAAACACATTACGACATTGCATAATGAGACCATCACATAAAACCGTAATTTTTATAGACGTTCACAAATATGACCTTTTCACATATCCAAAATGCAGCAATGTTTTACTGTCTTTAAAAAAAAATTATCATACACTTAAAACTAAAATTTTACGTATAATTTATATATTTGTCCTTTAGGCCTTCATATCTACCTTTTCTATTCTTTCGGTTGTATTTTCTAAATCCATATAGAAAAAAAACTATACAAGATTATGCTTAACGGTTAAACTTATACACATTAAAGTGCATTTAAAAATATTTCCCCCACCATGTCGTAAAAAAACACTTCAATCAGTATGTTTCAACAAGAAAATGAACGTCGTTTACTTGTGTTTTCTCCAACAAACACGTCGGGACGATAGCGATCCACAACGTTTCGTGATATTGTGGGGCTGTAAAATTTAAATGGATAATCTCTGGAAGAGAAGATAGGGGAGAGGTAGAGAAGACTTCAGTTCCTCTTCCACTTGAGGCATGACGTATGGTGTATGCAGAGGAATGCACAGTTACAAATATAGGACCATACATTTGTATAATAATACATAGACATAGAGATATATTCTAAAAAAAACTAAATATAACCGCTACATTTACATGCTCACGACTTGACTGACCAGCCTCCAAGAAAGGCATTCTCAAGCAGTGCAAAGAATTGGAGACATGGATATGTTTTCCTTTCATAAAGACTAATAAACTTGCTCCCTCAGCTGTAGCCTGGTGGGGACCTGTGTGATTATATCATAGGCAAGGAGAACAGAGCCAAAGCATGGAGCTACTGAGAATATCAGCAACAGATTTGGGGGTAAAATACTCCGCATGTTACTTCAACAGTCATTTCAAACACTGCCACTACACCCACTGGTAGTATCCGATCAGGGCGTTGTTTGCGTTGGCATCCCTAACTTCCGTCCTCCAGTGCATGCCTCCATCCTTAAATATGATCAGGCAGAATGAGAAGACGCCATCTGTGCTCAGCACAGCCTGGAATGTGTTTGTCTGAAACAGAAAGAAAAAACATACCCAGCGATTATAGAAAAATAAATCAATGCTCGTCATCGCAATCACTTGACTCAGTTCAGTTTTCATTTATTTTGGTATAGCCCTGTGAGCCATTCGGCGCAAAATAAAAATGTTAAGTGAAATTAGGGCCCACTTGCTAGCATGTCACGTGTTTTACTTCAGTGACACAAGTAGATGTTGTAATTTAAAATGGTTTGCAAAATACAATCCACACAATTAAATGTTATCCTCCGTATGATAAGATGTATACACATATATTTAGTATATTTCTAAAGTATGTGAACGATGTTTTGAATAAATATGTTTTCATGATCATGAACCTAAATGTGAACCCAGATTACCAGGTCACCCCATAATGCACCCAATCTCATTAGATATCAAAAGCTAAGCAGGTATGAGTCTATAATAGGTATGAGTCTGTTAACAGGTTAGTATAGGCTGTGGGGATATGTGATGGGCTGTCAAGGGCAGTGAAGCAAAATTAATTGTTGTACTGCACTTCTATGCTCCCACATCTATCTCCCCACCTTTTCCAGCCTGCAATGACTGGTGGAGTGAAGCAAATAACCCCCATGAGGCTGCACGGAGCTGGGAGGATCTCATCCAGAATGTTCAATCCACTGCTGGATGAAGCCCTCTTCAAGCTGCGCCACCCCTCATGAACTTACGATGCAACATATCTGTCTAGCATCTGCACATGAAGTGATGGAATGTAAATGTGCAAATGTATATCGATGTGTAACCAAAGGAAGGGCTTACATATCCCATGTTGCTTCTGGCAGGCATGGCCGGGACGTCTTCCCAAGTGATCTTCAGTATCCAGGTTGGATCATAGTTCAGTATTTCATCAACAAAGCTGAAGTTGGCTCGGATCTGCTCCTGCACCTTTTGCTTGAACTCCAAAGCTGATTGTGGGACGTTGTTCCTAAAATCATACTCCTGAAAAATGCAGTCATTTGGTTTATTTTTTTTCCGCAATGATTCATTGCTACATCATTTTGAGAAAACGACACGCATTGGTTCATGTATAATTGCTGGATTTTCAAACAAATACAGTTAACTTAGTGCTATAGAGGAGAAAAATAGACAGCACAAATCCAAGATTACCAAATAGGACATAATTTAATCGGAACGACATGCAAATAGTGCATCAGTATTAAGTAATATTGTCAACATTTTCCTAGTTCTTTTGGTAAAGTCACGTATGTAGAATATAAAATAAATATGTATTAAAATTACAACTATTTATCTACGTGACTTTACTGAAATAACCAAGAATATGAATTCCTGCAGTCACGAAAGTTTTAAGTCAAAATGTAACATTGTGAACAGGTTTAGTTAATCCAGTTTTGTCTTCGACTTTACAAAAAAATGGTACCAATTTTAGGAGGCCCACTGACCGCAGTCGGATTTCATGGCCTTCTGAGCGAGCACTCCTGCAAGTTTCACCAACGCCATGGTCTAAATAAAACTTCAGTAAGGCGTATCCATACTTGTGATTACATTTGACATTCCACTGTTATGTATGCACATTTATAAACGGTGGACCATGAAGGGCGATTGAGACATTTACGTAGGCACGAGATGTTGATCGATACATAATGTGTTTTGTATACCTTGTAGTAGAGTTTCCCGCCGTATGAAAAATCAGCATCGTCCCAGAACACGGCAACCATGGGTTCGTAATACCAGTAATCGTACCAATTGGACGGTGGGTTCGGATAGGCATATTTTGATCCACCTTCATTTTCTTTGAAAACGATCACTCCATTGTCTGTAAACTGGATTTTTGAAAGCAGGCATAAAAACATCGTTGAGACGTCCGATTATATTTACTGTATTCTTGGTTCTTTCGGTAAAATCACGTAGAAGGGAAATAATAAAATAATAAAAATATAAAACAATAAAATTCTCACGACGTTTCGACTGCAACACAAGCAATCATCATCAGGTGTGAAAACCACAGCAAGAATTTTTTTAAAAAGTGGCGGTTATTTTTAATGTTAGCACCACGGAGTGCGATTTGACAGTTTGTTCAGATGGACGAGTCCATCTATGTTCGGAAAAGAGGAGGGGACGAAAAAATAATGTATGCGGTCTGAAAGCCACCGTAAGCGTGAACAATAAATTAAGACCCGGGTCTTAATTGATTGTTGAACATAGATGGACTCATATTCTTTCAAATGTTTCCTGCCGTTGGTTTTCACACCTGATGATGACTCTTTGTGTTACAGTCGAAACGTCGTGATACTTTTATTGTTTTATATATATTTTATTATTTTATTGTTCCCCTTCAACGTGACTTTACCGAAAGAACCAAGAATATGAATCACTACAGTCACGAAAGCTTTAAATAAAAAAATAGATGGACTCGTCCATCTGAACAAACTGTCAAATCGCACTCCGTGGTGCTAACGTTAAAAATAACCGCCACTTTTTTCAAATTTTCTTGCTGTGCTTTTCACACCTGATGATCATTGCTTGTGTTGGAGTCGAAACGTCGTGAGAATTTTATTGTTTTATATTTTTATTATTTTATTGTTTCCCTTCTACGTGACTTTATCGAAGGAACCAAGAATATGAATCCCTGTAGTCACGAAAGCTTTAAATCAAAATATATTTACTGTCTTCTATATAAAACACCTGGATCCAAGCATAACTTCCGTACGGATGCTAGCACTTGCATATGCCACCCATAGAGTGCAACTAAACATTGTGTCAGGAATGTTAGACTCGGATTGCATTTGTTAATGTTTAAGGTATTGAAAAAAAAATACTCAGAATGCACATTTCATCATTGGCATACACATCGCAATAAAATATAATAGACAGGTGTTGAATTTTAAAACAATTCGGCACAGTAATGGGTGTATTATGAAGGCATTTGTAAGTCAATTAGTTTATAAACAAAATAAGTAAAAGCAGCACAATATCTGCATGTTAAAATTAAATAGCTTTCACGTGTGTATTTTGGACAACCGTGTTAACTGATATTACTTATTAATAAGCAAAGTTATGCAACTCCCCTGCATAGGTATACTGCTTAATAATATGTAAGCAACCATCAAACTATTTATAATTTACAGCCCTTTGCTAACCCAACGCTGGATGGTGGCCTTTCCATATTGTTTCAGTTATGGGGGTTGTTTTACCATATCTCACCACGCTGGTCAGTGCAGGTTGGAGAAGGGGACACCCATGACCACGTGAGATATTGCTCGCCACTGATGTGAGTTGCGGCCAGGAATCATCCTTCGGTGACCGGGTTCATTGAACAATGCGGGAACCACTGCACCACCCCTTCCCTTGGGTAACACTTAATAATAATGCCTATGTAACATCGTTAATGCCAACAGAGTACTGTATTTTCATACTTACATACAACTGTTGGTAGAATCTGGAGCCCAGGGGAAATCCATAGGGTGGTGTGAAGAAAGGAGAAACAGCATCCGTGGCTCTGATATATAACTGTTGGTCCTGCGCACTGTCCCCATAACTAAATAGTCTCTTCTCTGTTAAACAAATGCACATGAATACACTTAGTAAGCACTCGTTTTTACAAACATGGAATTGTACAGATGTTTAGATTTGAAGCTTTCGTGACTGCAAGGATCCATACTCTTTGGTTCTATTCGGTAAAGTCACGTAGGTAAAAAATTAAAACAACAGAAATCACGACGTTTCGGCCACAACACAAGCGGCCTTCATCAGGTGAAGGGACCAACCTGTCCAGCGGACAGCGTTGGAGTGAAGAAAGCCAAGATGCTGGTCGCCTCCCTTTATATTTATTCTAGTAGTGGTATTCCAAACTCCCAGGGTGGTGTATTATCATCTTGTGCTAATTCCAAGCTTTGTCAGTGGTGCGTTTCATTCTAATTTCCTTTGTCAGGGCGTTTGCTGTTTGCCCCCTCACAGCTTAAAGGGAGGCGACCAGCATCTTGGCTTTCTTCACTCCAACGCTGTCCGCTGGACAGGTTGGTCCCTTCACCTGATGAAAGCCGCTTGTGTTGTGGCCGAAACGTCGTGATTTTTGTTGTTTAAATTTTTTACCTACGTGACTTTACCGAATAGAACCAAAGAGTATGTACAGATGTTCTATAATTCCTTATTAAGCATTGTCATACATGTCAACCCCTAATCAGTGCTTAACTTGTTACAGATCAATTCCGACCTTATTGATCACCCCATGCCCTTATAAATCTCAACGTGCATCCTACAAAGTCATTTTACAAAGGAGAAACACAAACAAATAGATAAAATGTTGCCCGTATTGAAATGGCTGTACGCCGTATGGGTAAACTGTATGGGTTGACAGGTATGCATTTTAAACCATTGTGTTGTATTTGCCTTGCTGCGTTCACACTTTTGCAATTAATTGGTGGCAAGCATTGGCGCATTGCATTTTATCATGTGTCAAGCAAGATTCCTCAAATTTTTCTTACGATGCGATTGCATTGTCAAAATATATGACAAAGTCAATTAAATAATCACTATACTCTTATGGAAGCCGTGCTTTACATAAAAGTGAAATTAAAACAAATTATTTATGATACTGATCATTACAGTTGGGCGATTCTCATGACTCCTAGTCTGGTATTGTAAATCCATTGTTAGATTTGAATACAATTAATGATGAGATATGAATTGTTAATCACTGTGGTGTCAGACTACCTGGAGCCCAGCATTGTATACAGGCAAGAAGGAAGGCTCTATGTGGCCTGGTCAGTCTAGTGGAATCATCATTGAAACACATGGGGAATGCCTATATCTATATATTATAGGGAAATTTGTGAATATGTGTGTCTGTTAGAAATGTTTAGCATACTTCCCAACATGCAACAAACTTGAAATTTGGAATGTGGGTAGCTTCCAGACTGTACACAATGCAAATAGTATAAAAATTGACTTTTGTCTTTTGGCGGGGGGGGGGGGGGGGGGTGCAATAATGGATATATTTTGCACGGCAAGTGAGCAGTGATGTCACATCTGTGATGCCACCCGCATGCGGAAGCGTTACACAGTGTGCCTACTGACGTCACGCATCCCCCCCAAACCCTCCACGTAGGCCGTGTATTAATCCAAGACAAGAATCCAAGTCCCGGGTGTAGCGGGGTAGTACAGTTAGTATGTAATATAGTTCACTGGCGATTGTGGCAATTCCTCTCAGCTGGAGTCCAGGTCACACTGGAGTGTCTTATGGGGGGTTTCCAGCATTTGGGAGGGGATTTCGGTGGTGGTCACCATTTCTAAAGGGACCCAAGTAATTTACTGTATTACAAAGGTTAACTTTTTAACCTGTGGCACACCCTGGGGAACGGGGTTTAGAGTCAAGAAGAATGGTAAAGGGAATAGAAGGAGAGATGATGGGAAATAAGAGGAAAGGGATAGAAAAAAATGAAAAAGGGAAGCAAAAGGCTCAGAAAAGATAAGGATAGGGAGGAAAAGACTACGCAAGGGCCCCAATACTGCCAAACAGAAGTCACGTGATTTGTGGGAGGGTTTGAGCTGATCAGATATATGGACAAAAGTATTCTGCAGTCGATTGCAATTTTCTGTCAATTAATAAACGTAATTGACTGGCCATCTAAGTGCTATTTAATAGGCATGTATGCCAGCATATTCTACCTTGTGCATAGGTGGCCCATTCATTTTGTGTGTTTTTAATAGCAACGTGGATCTATTTTGACTATCTTTGCACACAGACCCATGTACAGCCAGTCGTGGTACATGGGCGGTGTGCTTACATTTAATAATACTTTGCAGTATATTTAATAAAACTCGACAGACCATCGGCAGCTTACCAAAGCATTCAATACCATTCCCTTCATAGCCGGCTATGCAAGCACAGCTGTACGATCCCGGGCTGTTGCTACACACTCCTAGCGTTGTATGGCAGGAAGAGCGCCCTGTAGAACACTCATCAATATCTGAATTCACAAAACACACACAGTACAGTATACATTGTCAGTATAATTTTCACAAGTACATATATCCAGTACTGGCTGCTTTCAAGAAAATACTCATGTATATATGCGTGCAAAAAAGTCTAACAATGTTTTTTTTACACAGTGAAAAATAAAATTTAATAGGATATTTTAAGAAAGTACCAAATATTCATACATTGTATATTGTTAGATATATTGTATATGAAGAACACTCGTTTTTTACAGTTAATATTTATTTTTATTCACTTAATTATTTACACATCTCTTATAAATGCGAAACATTTTTTAGATACAGCAGAATATATTAATAGAGATTAGTAATCTCAACAATGATCTGTTGGAGCAATTTAAAGTTTCTCACCAACGGCGCAATATTCACCACTCCATCCGTCTGGGCAGATGCACGAGTACCTGTTGATGCCATCAATGCAAATGGCCTGGTTGGTGCATTGGTTTCCAATACAATCGTCGATATCTATGTGAGGAAATCACAGGGCAACGCCATTGAAATGTTACTCGTAGGATAGTGCAGAGATTAGAGATCGTATAAAAGGCTGCTTATTAACCTTGTATCTACAATGCTGGCAGCAGACCCGGTTATACTGGCTTCTTACGCTTCACTTATCAATACCAAGGCCGTTATTATAATATATATTGGGGGGGACACATCCCCCCCAATATTAAAATATGCTCAAAATGTCCCTCCCAATATATTGCTATAAAAATATGAAAAAAGTAATAATAACTGCTATGCTATGTAAATAAAAAAAATAATTTGCTAAACCTTGGCCACAATATCTGGACTTGTCTTCATATAAATCAATGCATAGATTTCTGTTTATATGATTGTGGTTATGGTTGCACTTTATTAATCCCTAATCTCAAACATTACATACAATGAAACAATACATGGTAAAAAAGTAAAAACAGAACAATGTAATACAATACACTATTAGACATTATTGTAAAAAATAATTAAAAGTCCATCCCACGTGTTAGTGAATTTTGTTTTATATTTTAGGCAGGAAATAGCAGGAAATTAATTTTCAACTTTAGATATTTTTCTGGGTTGGGACCCCCAGACCCCCTGGAAGTTTTGGTCCCCCCCAATGTTGACTCCATGGCTACGGCCTTGATCAATACCATTATTATTTTTACCACTCATGAGGAAATTCATTTGCATCAACATGCAGGGGTTTTTGCACACACACCCTGTGAAAATTGAGTTTTCCAATTCATGCAACAACAAAAATAGTGAAACGACATTGGCTACTCGTATCTGACTTAAGCGTGAATCAGCAAGAATGACTCCATCCCACAAACGGTTACATTCTCATTTGGCAGACTGAATCGTTTTCCTGAATTACACTGCCCAAGACGTAATTTCTTATTTTAAGAGCGTGGTGTGTGACACTTGCGGCTCACTATTTTGGCAGTACTGCCCCGTGAATCCCGCCGCACAAGAGCAGTTGAATGCCTTGACGAGATCAACGCACGTCGCTCCGTTTCGACAGAGGTTGCCTACGCAGTCGTCAATGTCTAAATGGGAAACAGACAAACACGTCAGAAAATAACTCTTATTTTCGCCAAAAACACACACACTTTGAAATTTCAAAATAGGTTTACGTCATCTATCAGAGTAAAAACAAAGTCCTTTCGAACAAGTATTGTGCTCACACTTGTCTCTTCTTAGCCAGTGATGATAATTCTAATTCACGTGCCTGAGGCAAGTTAGTCCGTCTGACATCGGCTCTCTTTCCGATCCGGCAATGAACTCGTACACGTAACGGGTATGTTTTCGCCGCCAAATATCATGATTCGTAATTTATTTCTGTGGGTTATGCCGCGGAATTATCTGGCCAAATGTAAGCATAATTGGCACAGTGAAGAGCTGGGTACGCAGGGGCACAACTGTGGGCTATGCGGCAGCGTTATGCGACGCGTAAGGGCCCAGTCAGCCACAAGGGGGGGCAGGAATCAACAAATAAACAAGTAACACAATTAAAAGATATAGCATACAAATTATTGTATACGGGTTAAAAACATCCACGGCTATTTCAGTTAAAAATTAGTCGGGATAAAGGAGGGGGGCCCACAGTCGTATTTTGAATTCCCCCATTGTAATAGGTCGGTGCGCCACTGCGTGACAATTTTATTTGTTTGGCTATATCGGGTAGTTGTAGGGCCTTAAAGGCACACATTCGGCCAAACGAACTCAACAAATTCATCAAAAACAATGCCTCACAAGAAAACATATGACAGGAAATGTTTTGGCGAATGCCCTTTTTAAAGCATACAAATGGCAGACCTACAAGTAACACCTCTATTTATATGATATGACAAATGTGCTGGGTGTTTTGTTATTTGTGCCTGTGCTCCAATGCCAAAACAGTGTCATCAAATATTTTATTCAAATTTGGCCAGATAATTCCGTGGCCTAGCCCAAAAATAAACGATGAAACGACTTGCATACCCTCCTTGTTGCTGCGCTGACATACCTTTCTAAAAGGCCACACTTGTGCACAGCAGACAAATTTGGCTCAGAATCAAATTCGGGAGCATGCTATTTGCGGCGCTTTCGCCGTGCACAGCAGAGGGCGTAACACTGCGAGGATGCTGCCTCCAGGAACATTCCTCGTGATATATATGGGATTTTCCATTGGTTGTCCCACTCCGGAGGGATGATAGACTGAGTTGACCGCCAGGCTGGGTTCGAAACCCACGACCTTACTATGGGCATTAGCCGAGCAACATTACCATTGCGCAATTCGGCCATAATGTACCAGCGTCTCAACTTCGCACGAAGTGAAGTTGAGACGCTGAGAAGTTGAGTATGTTTGGCCTTCATTTAGGCATCAGGTTGTCCAGTTCCTGGGAATTCTCACATACGGCGGTAGTTCATATCTTGTATTTTCTATTAGCACATTGTCTATTTGGCGTTATTCTTAAGTTCACATGCATTTTTTAAAGGTATTATTATTTTATCGAGTGCATGGAAGAAAGTGAAATACCAAATCTAGAGTTGACGCTATCCTGATGTGAAACATGTAGTTTCAAAATTGGATTTGTTTTGGCTATGTGTTCAAAAACTATAATTGGCAGCTTTTTTAATCAAATGCACCTATGGTAATAATATATTTGGTGGAAAAACTAGACCTCCCAAAACTTGTCTTGATATTTTTTAAATATGCAAGTGATTTGAACATACTATTTGTCTAAATGAAACTTTACTTATTCCGTGGTCTTGACGAGAGACAAGGTTATGCGGTAACTAATACTATTCGAGCTTTGCTCTGAAATAGTTGTATATTTTTGTATTCATTTTTTTTTTAAATCACATTGCTAGTCTTGAATGAGCTACTGAGAACTCTGTATAAAAGCTATGTAGCATAATCACACTATCATAAGGTGCCATTCATGTGTTGGCAAATGTCCCATTCAAGTTCTGGCAAAATTGCTCGAGGCAAATGTGTGTTTGGTTGTTTGTGAAAAGATTTGAATCTCGCCCCCCTCAGTTTTTTACATATGTAATACAACACTTCAACGACAATTGACTGTCTTATTTATTCTTGGTTCTTTCGGTAAAGTCACGTATAAGGGAAACAATAAAATAATAAAAATATAAAACAATGAAATTCTCACGACGTGTCGACTGCAACACAAGCAATCATCATCAGGTGTGAAAACCACAGCAAGAAAATTTTAAAAAAGTGACGGTTTATTTTTTTAACGTTAGCACCACAGAGAGCGATTTGACAGTTTGTTCAGATGGACGAGTCCATCTATGTTCGGAAAAGAGGAGGGGGGAGACGAAAAATAATGGATGCGGTCTGAAAGCCACCTTAAGCGTGATCAATCAATTAAGACCAGAAATGGTTTATCAAATCCTTCCAATGATTGCTAAGCCAGAATCCATCTTCTCGGTTGAAATTGTCTCTGTGTTTGTATATGTGGATAGCCTCATGAACGAATCTCTCATGGTAGCCAGATGGCTTGCAAATAACCTCTGTCTTGGAGAGGTCAATGTCATGTGAGCCTACTGAATTATAACAGTGATCTGCCACGGCCGAGGTGTTGGTCCTACCGTGTTTTAGGTCTGCTTTGTGTTCACGAATGCGGTCCGAGACATGTCGTTTGGTTTCTCCAATGTAACTACTACCACAGAGGCAACTTAGTTTGTAGACGCCAGGGTACTGTATGTCCGGAATCACATCTTTTACAGACGGAACCAGATCACGGATTTTATGTAATGTGTTGAATCGGAACTGGATCTTGTGTTTATTCAAGATTTTGGAGATGAATCCCTGCAGTCACGAAAGCTTTACATAAAAATTTGTGCCTTATTTATTTATTTCCCGCCGCTGGACAGCTCCACGTTCTTCCACGCTATCTCCGTCGCTCCGCGTTGCGCGGCGTGAGTTGGTATCCTCCGCGCACGCTCGCTCACTCTCCCGCTCCCGCGCACCGCTGGCAGACGGCGCGCAGGGAGACCGTCTCCGGACCACCACGTGGGTGATGGCGTCCCGGAGGCGCGAGACGTGGTCCCGCTTCCAGACTTCCCACACTGACCCCGAGTCCCTTCTGGCTTCCCCTTATAACCCCCTTCCACGTCACCAAGCCCCGCCTCTAGCCATGCCCCCTCACGAACCTTCTGGATTGTACCCCACTAGCACCCTCGGGCTCCGCCCTTAAACTCTAGCCCAGATACTCCCCGTCACCCGATTGGCTTAGAGGCTGAAGCGGCGAAGCCATAGTTCCATAGTTCGGCGACCATCAGCGTATGCTCGCATTACACATAAACAAATGGTAAAGCGGTATTGGTGCAGTACTCACTGGTATCACAGGTGGTACCTGACCATCCTTCTTCACAACTACAAAAGAAGGCATTCACTTGATCCACACAGCGGCCATGGATGCAGGGATTTGGTGCACAGTCATTCACATCTAAAGAGAAAAAGAAATGCATGCAGCATGATATAAACCCACAGGGGAAAGATATGCATGAGATACATTATTCACAGTCATATTTTAGTCCTTAGCCAATCAACTTCTGTATGAAGGCATTCCTGCTCCTTCAGGTTTAGGTGGTTGTTTGACCTTACTTCACCATGCTTCTCAGTGCGGGTTAGTGAAGCGGGGGGGGGGGGGGGGTGATTCAGACATCACTCGCCATCAATGTTAGCTGTGATCAGGAATCGAACTCAAGTAGCCACGTTCATAGTGATGCACGCTAAACACTGCACCAACCGCGCCGTCAAATTTGAATGATTTGATAATTCAGCATATTACAAAATGACAAAACGGAAATTTATCCAAAAATTTTACAACTAGCATCATTATCCCACGCTATCAGGCTGGACAGATGGGTTTGGAAAGGCAAAGTTACCCACACGACAGGAATTATATCAATTTGGTACTGTAGTTCTAATTAGTGTAATACACCTATTGCATTGACAAAGGTAGTGGCAGTTTAAATAAAAACCCAAGGCCTCTGGAAGTGGATAAAATTGCATCGCAATGGCTCTAAATAAGAAGTGAACCCTATTTACAAATCAACTATTTCACAAATTGACGTATAAGGGACAGTGCAGTATGTCCACATGAAGCTAAGGTTCTCACTTTAAGTATCCCCACGTGGAATATCTATTTCTCTAGATACAATGAATGTGTTTGCCTTATGTGGACTGAGACCTACTGTTTGTGCAGAGGGGCCCATTAAAGCCCAACACGCAAGAGCAGTAGAACGAGCCGTGAGTGTTGACGCAGGTCCCCCACTGCCTGCAGGGTCTTGAGTTGCATTCGTCCACATCTGTACAGATTGCGGGGGGGGGGGGCATAAGAAGTTAAGTGTGTGAAATTACATGGAGTAAGAAAATAGAGGCTTCGAGACAAATACAATTGTGGGTATATTGGTGTGTGCTGTAATGGGATAATCGAGCTTCGGATGGTGAAAAATACCTCAATTCCCGATCCAGTATTCCTTATGTGGCCCAAACCACGTTAACACAAATGTTATCATTCATTCTGCACACAGATCCAATATATCCTGTTACAGCGCCATTATTATAGCGCAAGGCTACCGTGAAGGGAGGCGCTGCACTTCGCAAAAATGCGTAATCCCAATTGTGTGTGTATATATGCGTGTTGAACTTATTTCGCGCCATATGTAGCCCACCGTGCTAATCGGAGATGCATTTGGCAGGTGCATTGTCACACTTGGGAAATGTGAACAATGTGGCAGGCGTACAATGACTTGTTTAACACGTAGTAGGCTTTCGCGACCAATAGTATCCATAATATAGTTTTTTTTTGGGTTAGATCACGTAAATATAAATGTATCGTTAAACCCGCCACAACACGACACGGCCAATTAGTAAGGTTTGTCACGTAAACAAAACGTGCCAATTCGTTACTAGCACAGCACACCGGTGTGTTGGAGAGCCAAGCTACAACATTTACAATCCGAGTACGACGTTTGGCCAGTAATTACAACTAGCTTCATCAGGCGACAGCCAGATTTGTGGAGAAATCCTCCTGTTTCGTTCCTTAAATAGAGGGGTAGATGTGATGGTGTGCTGTAGATACCCAGACTGCAGTGGTTTACTTCTTTGTGAAAAATCTGACCAATGTATCATCTTTCATGGTAAATAACAGAGGTAAACCAGAGGATGTGGAGAAAAATCCACGAAACCACGGGGAGAACATGCAAACTCTAAACATGCAGCAGGCGTCAGGGTCGGGGTCGGGATTGAACCCACAACATCCTCCATACCATGCAAGGAAGTTAACATCTCGCCACCGTGGCATTAGTACATTAACAGGGTTAATGCATCCGGGTAATTTTCGGCAGTGGTGGATCTCATTGCCTGTTAGAGATCCACATTAGAATGGATCGCAGTGCTCGGTGTGTTTGCCAACACTGATGTAAAGTGTGAGCTATTGCTCACCGATCTCGCAGAAGGTGCCTGTAAAGCCACTGCTACACTGGCATAAGAATTTGTTGTTTCGGTTTAGGCAGATTCCGTTGTTTTGACAAGGGTTGCTCAGGCATTCATTAACATCTGCAAAACACACAAAACATTTAATTTGTTAGACACAGGTAATTGATGCACGAGGGTGATTTTCAATTTTGTTGTGCTTCTAAATGTCTTAAACGTTTACGTTACATTCAGGTATACTTTTATTCCTTGTAATACAGTAATTGTTATTTTAAACTTCATCGCTCCCTGGTGTGTTTTTTGGCTTTACGTTGCATTCAATTGCGCTATTCTTACGTGCTTCGCGTCAAAATAATAGATTATATCGTCGGCTAAATTCCCTCTATGTCTTTTGTTTTCCCTGTCACTGTGTTGTTCTTGCGTTTGTCTCTCTGCTCTCTCTCTTCTTTCGCACAGTATCCTACGCTTCACCAAGTCAGACGACAGATTTAAACCTCAACCCCTGTAGGAAAAGCCACCAGGGCTGAATGATTTCTTAAATGTAAGTTCTGGCTAACCTGAAGTACTATGTTTCCCGACACAACTTTCAGTATTCACAGAGCCACATCGTGTGCATATATATGAGTCAGTTTATTTCGGTAAGGCCTATGAAGCTGAGAAGCTATTTTTCAATGGTGACCTGGCCAAAGAGGCAAGCAAGCTACACGGGGAGGGAAGGGTTTACATAGAACAAACGCTGGGGCAATATTATGAACACGACGAATCATTATTAATAAAATAATAAACGACCAGAACTATGTACGATGGAAATCTAGCAAGCAATCCAAAAAAAAACAACGAAGCATGACACGAGTAAGATTAACTCACATATGGCATTTCAAAGTAATACACCACTGATACAACCGCATATTTCTTTGATGTACTAAATAGGTCAACAAAGAACAATGACTTTCATATGAACACTTTGTGACGCTGTATAGCACACAATAGAAATCTATTTTCGAAATTTCCGTATTCCCCACACACCTGCGCATCTGTAGGCGGCATCTGGATCCACGTTGTAGCCAGAATAGCAGGAGCACTGGTACGTTCCAACCAAATTCGTGCATTCCTGGTCACACGGCTTCGCCTCACATTCATTGATATCTGTATACGGTGCATGAAAGATTAAAAAAAACAACAACCCACGCGTGATTTTACTGGAAAAAATTTAATTTAAGACATTGCTTTGAAAATGTATATGCATTGTTACAATACTCAATCTTTAAGGTGCATCGTTTGATTTACATAAATAGTGAAATATGGTACTTTGGTGGTTTTGCTATATATTTGAATCAATCAACTTATTTTTCACTTTCAGACATTAACAGATGGCTCTAAGCAAATAAAAATAACTTGATGTTCATAAGGGTGGTTAAGATGCAGACCAGTGGAACTGCTCGCTCACTCCACTGCTGCCAGAATGGCTCCCGCGAGAGGGAGCTCTGCAGAGGAGGTACACGTGTCCAACTCGTCGCCAAGACGTCTTGGAAGTGGTGGGATACCTACACTATACCCCACCACACGTGTCTCCTCTGATCGGGTTCACTAACTGTGGTGTCACCCACTTGTATACGTGTGCTGGGTGGACTAACTTTACACAATTCACGCCAATGTTGCAACAACTCTCGCGCCGGGAGATCGAATCGAACCTGGGCGACTGTCTTAGAGTCCATTGGGTAACGAATAATTTGCATCACCCCAGAAGAATCCTGTGACGTTCATACCGGAATATGATTGGCGTTGACAATCGTCAACTTACCTAGGCAGTTCTGCTGGGTCTGATCAAGGGCAAAGCCCTTGTTGCAGGAGCAGGTGGGCCTCTTCGTTATCTGGTCAATGAAGCACTTTCCATTGGTACAGGCCAGGGTACAGGAGACAATAGCTGTGATAATGGAATATACATGGACAAAACGACATGTTACATTTACGAACCTGGTTAGAAATTAAACGAATTTATTCAACGACAATATTAAGGGATGTTATTGACGAATGTGAGTTTCTTATTAAGATTAAATTACAGAAGTTACAATACAAGTAAACGGCTGTCTTCACAACCTCCCATTGAACACAATAAGTCACAAATTCATGAAATCATGGGATAAAGGACATTTGCATGTATAATATGGAATTTAAAGATTATCTACAATAAGTAAAAATTGTGTTAACATTAAATTAGTTTAAATTACAATGCATATACTCTATGTGCAATCTATTATTTTATCAAATCAAGTACAGAATAATTATTAAGTACAGTCGTGTATTTCCAGAGTGATAGGTCATCTGTGGATGGATTTAATTGCCCTGTGACGTGGATTTTTATTGAATTTTACGAGAAAATATTTTAAAACAATGCATATTTTTATTTTTACATTATTGTGTTTACATTATTATTCTACTGAATTCTCACACCAACATCACACTGTCATCGACTTTGCGAGAACACAGCACCGACCGATGGGTGAATGCAATGGTTTTCAGAATTTTTTCAAAAGATGTTTTTATCCTGGATGAATCCGATGAGCTATAAAGCTCTTTTTTCACCGATGTCCGGTATGGGCGGGTAAGAACATTACAACAAGACACAATTCGATCGGAGTGCAAAGTACAAGAATTTGTAAACAAATCACCCAAACACATACGAATAAAACTAAACCATCCCTATCCTACCAGGTAAATCCCACTGAGGCATTAACTCATTGTTCAAAAGCGACTTGGCCACAAATTATAGCTCAACAAAGTGACTTCTCATTTGGACATTTATGGCAGCAAGTCTAAACGTATGCTTATAAATGTGGAAGGAAAAATCAGATGACCCGGAGAAAAACTCTACGCGACAACGGGTAGAGACATAGAAACTCCAAATATACCGGTACATGTGTATGGGTCGGGATCGAGCCCTCAACCTCCTGCATACCAGGCGAGGAAGATACGAGCTCACCACCGTGGCGCCCCTTAAATAAATAAAGTCTATAACTTTAAATCTTGATTTAAAGCTTTCGTGATTGCAGGAATTCATATTCTTTGGTTCTTTCGGTAAAGTCACGTAGATAGGTTCAACGAAAATAAGATAAAATAACAAAAAACTACGACGTTTAGATTGCAACACAAGCGTTCGTCGTCGTAGTTTTTTGTTATTTTTTGTTCTTTTCTTTGAACCTATCTACGTAACTTTACCGAAAGACCCAAAGATTATATGTGACTTTAAATTGCATCTTCAATTACCAGGCTTTGGAAAGGCAGTAAACTAACGGCAAAAACAGTTCCAACAGATAACATCAAGACATCACTTAAAACCGTGTTTATGCCGCACAACATTTTGCAAAGGCGACACTAGAATAAAACAAAATACAACTCTTAAAAATGTAACTCCAAACATTTACACAACAAACGCCGAGTGCCCATGAAGTGCCATCACAACACTAAACAATATCATGGATATGTAATAAGACAAGCGTAATTTCCCGGACGTATAACTTATACAGTTTTCGTATGCAAAAAAAAAACCAGGCCAGTGGGAATACACAAGATTTTGGTGGTCCACATGTGTAAACTCGCCAAAAAGCAGGCCAGTGGGAATACACAAGATTTTGGTGGTCGACATGTGTAGACTCGCCACCTCTGAGGTGCCAAGGACATGACGTCTCACGAATTCAGAAAGAGGGGAGTACTACGTGCGAATTTCACTGTCTTGAGAGGGGTATTTTTATTGCGTAGCTACTGTTATTCATATATTTGTTGAGTTGTTTGTGTGTGTGTGTGTGTCGGGAGCGGTAGTGTAGAGGTTAGCATGCTGCGCTACGAACCTGGCGATCCCAGTTCGATTCTCGCTCACGGCCAACATCAGTGACGCTTATCTGAACCAGTCCTGGGCCTTCCCTAGGTCGATTCAGCCGAAAATTAGTACCTGGTGTGGTGTGTACAAATATTGCCACGCGAGAGACAAAGGCGGCCGAGCGTTGTGCTGGCCACCCACCCCCTCGTGTGCCATTCTGGTCTTCATAGGTGCTTGCTAACAGCACTTGCCCCAACAGTATGTGAAGGCTATACGGGAGATCTTGATCTGTTTTGTGTGCTTGTGCACCGCTGATAATGCAGCAGCAGCATCACCAAATTATCTAGTCAGGCCCCTGCAATGGTGGTATGCATATCACTCACGCTGACAACTTATGCCATCTTGCTGCATCTTGAAGCCACCGAAGCAGCTGCAGTTGTATCCCTGGCTGTTCTCAAAGAGGTTCAGCTCATTGCACACCTGAGCGCATTTGCTGGTCCCGTCGCTGCACTCGTCAGAGTCTAAGAGGGGAAACAATGTCGTCAGGCTTAACGGCAATCGACGAACATTAGCTCTGCATTGTGTATGCCCCAGTGTAAACGCGAGATATTTTTTTTAAAGTTAATAACAGACTTTATAGTTGCGCAAAACAACAGATGTCATCGAAAAGTGTCGCCCATTGAAGGCAAGAAGAGAATGTATGAACACTATCTACAAGAAATAAACGTCAACTGATCACAATTGGAGCAACCTGTCACATGTGTACCACGTGCATAATCAATAATACGTATTGCTCTTACTATATTCTAATTTTGATTCGAAGCTTTCGTGACTGCAGGAATCCATACTCTTTGGTTCTTTCGGTAAAGTCACGTAGGTAGAAAAATAATAGATCACGACGTTTCGATCGCAACACAAGCAATCGTTATCAGGTGGGACAACCACAGCAAGAAAACATTTCTGAAGCAGAATCAGATGGTGGAATTGTTGGCTAAAGTTGGTCGGATTGACAGATACACGGACGGATGTGATGGACAATATAAACAAATGGTTGTGCAGCAGCTATGCCATTCTTTGCTTCACGCCACTACTTGCGAGAGACCCTCCATGAGAGGGAGATAATGAAAAGAAGGTATTTTGGTCCGCTTCTCTTAAGTTGACCCAGACGTGTTGAGAGAGGTGGTGAGTACGGTGCTCCCACGTTGCCCCGCCACACGCGATCTGTAGTTGTAGTACCTATCTTACAAGGCTGGGTGCAAAAAGGCTGGGTGGATTTTAAGAAAGGTGCCCATTGTTTTAGCTGTCACGCAGGAATATTTTTTTTTATAAAAGGCAACCTCTGGTTGACCAGTTTATACTCGTATTTATAGGTATAATGTAATAAAAACATTGCGTCCCAGAATGATTTTCAGTTCACCATGAATAGGTTAACATTCCATGAATAGTTTAACATTAAATATGTGTAAAACCACACACTTAAGCAAATATGCCATTGAATTGCAGTATCCAAGGCAAGAGGATTAATGTTGTATTGCATGTGATACAGTACTGTATGTCACAATTGTACAGCATGCCATATAGTATGGCTTTTCTTTTTAAAGGGCTTTTCGCTATCAGGTTTCATGTTGACTCGCCATGCGTTGGCATCGGTACATCAGAATTAAACGTTTCATCTTCTACAATCACGCAATCATGCGGGTACCGACCTGTACTTTGCGTCACGGACACTCCTTCATCGGAGACATTTCCCTTGCCGATAGTTTTCACCGTGACGATGTACTGGACTCTGGGCCTCAAGCCAGCAAACTTGGCGGTGAGTGAGCCATTGTAGTTGATGGAAATGGAAGGAGAATCTATAGGAGCGATGAGCACCGTGTATTTCTCCACAGCTCCCAAAGCACTCAACCAGGTGACCTCCAGGGATGTGTTCGTCACTCCTCGATTCGTGAAAGTCAGGTTTCTTACCGAGCCGGGGACTAAAATTACGGCCGTAGACGACAGCGTTGTAAACCATGCACCGGATAATGTACTCATTGTGGACAATGAAAGATTAGTGGCCGACGGTAATGTCGTGGTGTTCGTTTGATGCTGTGGGGATGTTGAACCTGTAACAGGGGGTAGAATATGCAAAACAAGGCACAACATTCAGTTTAACTGCATTGCCATAACCATTATTTTATCATCATAAAAACACTTGTCAGATACAGGTGCCTAGACTACATCATGGATGACAGTGTTATTATTACGCCTTCCTGAAAAAAGTTTATATTTTAAAAGAAAGGAATTTCAACTTTTAAAAATTGAATGTGGCTCAGCATATTAAAATACAACGGTAATTATGTGAATGAAAAAATAGTGCGCGCGAGTGCTGTATTTAAGTATCAACATATATTATATGTTGGGATGATGCAATGCAGTAATTCTAATTAATTTAAAAAAAAGTTACATTTGATCTGGTGATGGGGGGGGGATCAACTTACCCGTTGTGTTTCCTGAGACGAGATTATACACTGAAGTTGACGACGTGGTTGTTGGAGAAGTTTTATTGGGAGACGGCGTAGCTGAAGTTACAACTGTTGTTGTCACCGATGTCACTGTTGTTGTCGCCGATGTCACTGTTGTGGAAGGTGTCATTGTGGAAAGTGTTGTCAATGGTGAGGATGCTGGTGGCAGCTGTGTGGAAGTTAGGGCACCAGTCATTGGTGAAGATGCTGGTGGCAGTTTTGTGGAATTCATGGCACCAGTCATTGGTGAGGATCCTGGTAGCAGCTGTGTGGAATTTATGGCACCAGTCATTGGCGAGGATGCTGGTGGCAGCTGCGTAGCATTGAGGGCACCAGTCATTGGTGAGGATGCTGGTGGCAGCCGTGTGGAATTTATGGCACCAGTCATTGGTGAAGATGCTGGTAGCAGCTGTGTGGCATTGAGGGCACCAGTCATTGGTGAGGATGGTAGTGGCAGCTGTGTGGCATTGAGGGCACCAGTCATTGGTGAGGATGGTAGTGGCAGCTGTGTGGAATTTATGGCACCAGTCATTGGTGAGGATTCTGGTGGCAGCTGTGTGGCATTGAGGGCACCAGTCATTGGTGAGGATGCTGGTGGCAGCTGTGTGGTATTAAGGGCAGCAGTCATTGGTGAGGATTCTGGTGGCAGCTGTGTGGCATTGAGGGCACCAGTCATTGGTGAGGATGCTGGTGGCAGCTGTGTGGTATTAAGGGCAGCAGTCATTGGTGAGGATGCTGGTGGCAGCTGTGTGGCATTGAGGGCACCAGTCATTGGTGAGGATCCTGGTAGCAGTTGTGTGGAATTTAGGGCACCAGTTATTGGTGAGGATGCTGGTGGTAGCTGTGTGGAATTTATGGCACCAGTCATTGGTGAGGATGCAGGTGGCAGCTGTGTGGCATTTAGGTCACCAGTCATTGGTGAGGATGCTGGTGGCAGCTGCGTGGCATTGAGGGCATCAGTTACTGGTGAGGATGCTGGTGGCAGCTGTGTGGAATTGATGGCACCACTCATTGGTGAGGATGCTGGTGGCAGCTGTGTGGCATTGAGGGCACCAGTCATTGGTGAGGATGCTGGTGGCGGCTGTGTGGAATTTATGGCACCAGTCATTGGTGAGGATGCTGGTGGCACCTGTGTAGAATTCATGGCACCAGTCATTGGTGAGGATGCTGGTAGCAGCTGTGTGGAATTTAGGGTACCAGCCAAAGGTGAGGATGCTGGTGGCAGCTGTGTGGCATTGAGGGGACCAGTCATTGGTGAGGATGCTGGTGGCAGCTGTGTGGTATTAAGGGCAGCAGTCATTGGTGAGGATGCTGGTGGCAGCTGTGTAGAATTTACGGCACCAGTCATTGGTGAGGATGCTGGTGGCAGCTGTGTGGAATTGATGGCACCACTCATTGGTGAGGATGTTGGTGGCAGCTGTGTGGCATTGAGGGCACCAGTCATTGGTGAGGATGCTGGTGGCAGCTGTGTGGAATTTATGGCACCAGTCATTGGTGAGGATGCTCGTGGCAGCTGTGTAGAATTCATGGCACCAGTCATTGGTGAGGATGCTGGTGGCAACTGTGTGGCATTTAGGTCACCAGTCATTGGTGAGGATGCTGGTGGCAGTTGTGTGGCATTGAGGGCACCAGTCATTGGTGAGGATGCTGGTAGCAGCTGTGTGGAATTTAGGGTACCAGCCAAAGGTGAGGATGCTGGTGGCAGCTGTGTGGAATGTATGGCAGTAGTCAATGGTGATGATGCTGGTAGCAGCTGTGTAGAATTTATGGCATGTATCATTGGTGAGGATGCTGGTGGCAGCTGTGTGGCATTTAGAGCACCAGCCAAAGGTGAGGATGCTGGTGGATGCTGTGTGGAATTCATGGCATCTGTCATTGGTGGGGATGCTGGTGGCAGCTGAGTAGCATTAAGGGTAGCTGTAATTGGTGAGGACGCTGGTGGCAGTTGTGTGGAATTCATCGCACGAGTCATTGGTGAGGATGTTGGTGGCAGCTGTGTGGAATTTAGGGTACCAGCCAAAGGTGAGGATGCTGGTGGCAGCTGTGTGGAATTTATGGCACTAGTCAATGGTGATGATGCTGGTGGCAGCTGTGTAGAATTTAGGGCATCCAGCATTGGTGATGATGCTGGTGGCAGCTGTGTGGAATTTATGGCATCTGTCATTGGTGAGGATGCTGGTGGCATTTGTGTGGAATTCATCGCACCAGTCATTGGTGAGGATGCTGGTGGCAGCTGTGTGGAATTTATGTCACCAGTCATTGGTGAGGATGCTGGTGGCAGCTGTGTGGAATTTAGGGCACCAGTCATTGGTGAGGATGCTGGTGGCAGCTGTGTGGAATTCATGTCACCAGTCATTGGTGAGGATGCTGGTGGCAGCTGTGTGGAATTTAGGGTACCAGCCAAAGGTGAGGATGCTGGTGGCAGCTGTGTGGAATTTATGGCACTAGTCAATGGTGATGATGCTGGTGGCAGCTCTGTAGAATTTAGGGCATCCAGCATTGGTGATGATGCTGGTGGCAGCTGTGTGGAATTTATGGCACTAGTCAATGGTGATGATGCTGGTGGCAGCTCTGTAGAATTTAGAGCACCAGTCATTGGTGATGATGCTGGTGGCAGCTGTGTGGCATTTAGGTCACCAGTCATTGGTGAGGATGCTCGTGGCAGCTGTGTGGCATGGAGGGCACCAGTCATTGGTGAGGATGCTGGTGGCGGCTGTGTGGAATTTATGGCATCAGTCATTGGCGAGGATGCAGGTGGCAGCTGTGTGGCATTTAGGTCACCAGTCATTGGTGAGGATGTTGGTAGCAGCTGTGTGGCATTTGGGGTACCAGCCAAAGGTGAGGATGCTGGTGGCAGCTCTGTGGAATTTATGGCAATAGTCAATGGTGATGATGCTGGTAGCAGCTGTGTAGAATTTATGGCATCTATCATTGGTGGCAATGCTGGTGGCAGCTGTGTGGCATTTAGAGCACCAGCCAAAGGTGAGGATGCTGGTGGAAGCTGTGTGGAATTCATGTCAGCAGTCATTGGTGAGGATGCTGGTGGCAGCTGAGTAGCATTTAGGGTAGCTTGTATTGGTGAGGACGCTGGTGGCAGTTGTGTGGAATTCATGTCACCAGTCATTGGTGAGGATGCTGGTGGCAGCTGTGTGGAATTTATGGCACTAGTCAATGGTGATGATGCTGGTGGCAGCTGTGTGGAATTTAGGGCATCTGTCATTGGTGAGGATGCTGGTGGCAGCTGAGTAGCATTTAGGGTAGCTGTCATTGGTGAGGACGCTGGTGGCAGTTGTGTGGAATTCATGGCACCAGTCATTGGTGAGGATACTGGTGGCAGCTGTGTGGAATTTAGGGCACCAGTCATTGGTGAGGATGCTGGTGGCAGCTGTGTAGAATTCATGTCACCAGTCATTGGTGAGGATGCTGGTGGCAGCTGTGTGGAATTTAGGGTACCAGCCAAAGGTGAGGATGCTGGTGGCAGCTGTGTGGAATGTATGGCACTAGTCAATGGTGATGATGCTGGTGGCAGCTGTGTAGAATTTAGGGCATCCAGCATTGGTGATGATGCTGGTGGCAGCTGTGTGGAATTTATGGCATCTGTCATTGGTGAGGATGCTGGTGGCATCTGTGTAAAGTTTAGGGCAACTGTCAATGGTGAGGATGCTATTGCTAGCAGTGTGGAATTGAGGTTAATTGTTAATGGTGAGGATACTGTTGGCAGCTCTGTGGAATTCAGAACATCTGTCAATGTTGAGGATGCTGCTGGAAGTTGCGTGGAATTTAGGGAACTCATGAATGGTGAGGATGTTGGTGGCACTTCTGTGGCATTTAGGGGATCTGTCATTGGTGTGGATGATGTTGGCAGCTGTGTGAAATTTAGGGCATCTGTCAGTGGTGAGGATGCTGTTGGCAGTTCTGTGGAATTCAGGGCATCTGTCAATGGTGAGGATACTGATACCTGCTGTGTGGAATTTTGTTCAATTGTTAATGGTGATGATGCTTTTGGCAGCTGTGTGGAATTTAGGTCATCTATCACTGGTGAGGATGCTGTTGGCAGTTCTGTGGAATTCAGGGCATCTTTCAATGGTGAGGATGCTGTTGCTAGCAGTGTGGAATTGAGGTCAATTGTTAATGGTGAGGATGCTGTTGGCAGTTCTGTGGAATTTAGGGCATCTGTCCCTGGTGAGGATGCTGTAAGCAGTTCTGTGGAATTCAGGGCATCTCTCAATGGTGAGGATGCTGTTGCTTGCAGTGTGGAATTGAGGTCAATTGTTAATGGTGAGGATGCTGTTGGCAGTTCTGTGGAATTCAGGGCATCTTTCAATGGTGAGGATGCTGTTGCTAGCAGTGTGGAATTGAGGTCAATTGTTAATGGTGAGGATGCTGTTGGCAGTTCTGTGGAATTTAGGGCATCTGTCCCTGGTGAGGATGCTGTAAGCAGTTCTGTGGAATTCAGGGCATCTCTCAATGGTGAGGATGCTGTTGCTTGCAGTGTGGAATTGAGGTCAATTGTTAATGGTGAGGATGCTGTTGGCAGTTCTGTGGAATTCAGGGCATCTTTCAATGGTGAGGATGCTGTTGCTAGCAGTGTGGAATTGAGGTCAATTGTTAATGGTGAGGATGCTGTTGGCAGTTCTGTGGAATTTAGGGCATCTGTCCCTGGTGAGGATGCTGTAAGCAGTTCTGTGGAATTCAGGGCATCTCTCAATGGTGAGGATGCTGTTGCTTGCAGTGTGGAATTGAGGTCAATTGTTAATGGTGAGGATGCTGTTGGCAGTTCTGTGGAATTTAGGGCATCTGTCCCTGGTGAGGATGCTGTAAGCAGTTCTGTGGAATTCAGGGCATCTCTCAATGTTGAGTATGCTGTTGCCAGCTGTGTTGAATTTAGATCAATTGTTAATGCTGAGGATTCTGTTGGCAGCTGTGTGGAATTAAATTCTGTCCATGGTGAGTATGTGTTTGTATATGCAGTAGAATTGTTTTCTTCCGTGGTTTGGATGGTTGCATTTTGCATACCTGTTGATGAAAAAGATGTTAAGCATGCGTATCATTATATAACATGGTTTATATCAAAACATTTGTTGCATGCAAATTCCTATTTTGTCAGTTACCCAGCTAGTTTGCAAGGGAGATATTTGGTGCATCGACACAGAACGAGAACAACAACATAAAAGTGATACACATAGAGGAACAGGCGACAAGGAAACAGAACGCCTCAAAGGTGCAGGCAAAAAATAGTGCATGAACAAAAATAACAATACTAACTGAATAAACAGGCATATTGCAACCAAAAACAAGGTTCGAGGAAATGAATGGTTGAAGAGGAGATGAGGTGTGAGGCAAAGCCAACACGATGGAGCGAGTAAAACCACCATCACGAGAACACACAGAAATCAAACAGCGAATGGGTTGGGTGCCGGTTTAGCGGGGGACCTGAACGTTCTGAGCCAGCGGTGATTTGCAATGGTAGAAGAGGAGGGGGGAGAGAGAGCCCAGCCTAAGCTGAGAGGCGACGGCATTCCTGTAAGGTGGGGCAGCGACGTAGATCGTCACGTCGCCAAAAAACCCAGGTTAAAAAAGCTGATGAGGAGATCCTTTGGATAAGTTGGTGGATTTGTTTCAAATTACTGTTAGCCCAGTCCGTGGTGGTGATCTCTTCGTTTTCCAGGGGGGAGAGAGGGGATAAATTGGAGGTTGCAAGGAAAAAGCAGAAGCCCCAATGTGGTAGAATGTAACAAGCTGTTTGAGAGGGCATTCAGATGTCTAGGAAGTAGACGATGTTGCAATAGTCAAAAGAGGGGGATCATGGTGGCTTTGACTATATCAAGATGGAGCTGAGTTGGTATATTATGGTTATTTATGCAGAGGCACCCACTTTTTATTATCTTTATTGGTCATATGATGTCCTTAAAGGATAACACCTAGATTTTTGTAGATATCGACCTATTGCAATGGGCTGTGAGTCCACAAAACTAAATGCGCAGAGAGGGCAAACTAGGCTTGGAGTAGCCAGAGAACAAAGTAACCTTGGTCTTTTTGACATCGAGGAATAACTTTAAGACATTAAACTGGAGTTATAGATTATCAAAGATCTGTTGTAGCTGTAGTTGTAGATCATCCATCGACTTCCCAGAGACCACCAAGGCCGAGTCGTCAGCAAAGAGAATCATGCTCGAGTGAAGTTTGAGAATACGTAGATTGTTGACATACGGGGATAACAGAAAGGATAGCGCACGTATAAAGAGGCTTATGGAATCTCCCATAGTAATGAGGGTGATTTCAAAAGGTATCATGGAGACCAGTTGGAACCGATCAGACAAGTAGCTGTGGATAGTCACGCATTTTAATCTCTGTGATATTGTAATATTTGGTGCTTAAACAAATGCTGATGGGTAACAATAGTTTATAAGACGTATAAGCTAATGGATTTCGTACATATCCATGTCTGTTGGTGTGGAAAGCTAATAGCTAATGAAATCAAAAGCCTATTTCTATCCCTAAATCTATTTAATCCATGACACATTATAAATGGCAGTATTAAGGAAGTTAATGCATTATTTTATTTGTGGGCAAAGGGAGCCCACATTACAATGCACAATGACCACTTCGCTCATGACACCAGTTACAATTAACTTTGAAAACAGACTATATAAACATTCCATTTAACCCTTGAGTATTTCCTGGCATTGGGAATAATATATTTTGAACTTCTTTCACACCATACGTAGCCAACCGTGATTTGTTCGTATTCATGCTTCCGATACCATGAAGTATGAATGAGAACATAGCAGAAGGGAAGTTCCACTATGCTGTAGGTGGATCTATTGTTGACTGTAATGAATTGAAAATGCCATTTTTAGAAAGACAATTCAAAAGACGAAGCACAATTGTAATTGAATCTTGTTTTGCATTTAACGCACATGCTTCCACGCCCAATATTGTGATTCATAATTGTGTTTCGTACTCCCTCTTCCACTTGGCACAGGCAAATAAATAAATAACTAGAGGTGCCGTGTGTACAATCGCTGCCAAATTAGTAATACTTCTGCACACCGGTATGTTGGAGAGCAATCCACATTGTACCGGTATCAACTTGTTAAATACAGATCCACTAACATGATTTTTTATAAATGTAAACAAATATTGTGATGTATTGTGGCCTTAATGTACAAATGAATTATGTTTAAAAATTGGCATTATTCTGGCTGTGTCGGGTGGTGGCGGATTTTAACGCCACATTTATATATTTACGCGATCTAACCCAAAAAAAAACCTCTAGTATGGTTTATTTTCCATTAACCGCAGTATTTTCCACAATTTGTTGAATTCAATGCGAGCCATGGAAATCTAAGAGTTGTGTAACCCCCTTACAATTTTGAGCCAATGACAGAGATTTGCAAACGTCACTTATAATTGTTGGTGGAAAAATCGTATAATGAACGAGCCATAAGTTAGAACACGTCACAATGCAACATAGCCATTCTACACCACAAGTAAAGCTCTTACGTGCCAATAGCATGAGCGGCAGCATAATTATCGCAACCACACATCAACTAGCGATCGCAACCACACATCGACTAGCGATTAGTTTAAGTATCAACCGGGACATTATAAACTAATATTTTAATATAGAGATAAACACATTGCGTTAATCATGTTTTAACACGTTTTAGCGATTTCAGAATTGGACAGCTAAAAATACATAGTAATTACTGTACCAGAACATTTTAACGATAAAATAAAGTAATGGGTGACCACATGATGACAACCTTCCACCTTGAAGGGAACAATGACTTATATATGGGTGGTATACCTGTCCATTTCCTGGTCGGTTTTGATTTGAAATTCAAAGACGATAGACAAGACTTTTCTTTTACAAAGTACATTTTTTAACTACCGTGAAACATTATTCAAGTATAACAATGCTGTACCGTGAAATGGAATTATTTTTTAAGTTTTGCCAATGATAACAAGCACGTTTAATAAAATAAATAATTGTGCTTTGTATGCTCGTTGAAGTACTGTAGAATTTAAACGTCTCTAAAAGCACAACTGTTATACCACGTTGTCTTGTCGATGCTATTTCAAATGCTTAATAAAATAAATAAATAAATACTCATATTGTACATGCGCATAGGTTTGCAGTAACAGTTCATGAACGTTACGGTAAGGTAACAAAAATATACACTTTAGATGAACAAACGTACTTGTTGACAAAAGCAGCTGCGGCAGCAGTATCCAGAGGAAACCTCCTGTAGGCGTCCGCATTAACATGATGACAACCTTCCACCTTGAAGGGTACCATGACTTATATATGGGTGGTATACCTGTCCATTTCCTGGTCGGTTTTGACTTGAAATTCCGGAGTGGTGGAAGTTAAAAGGGTTGGGCCAGAACACCGCCACCTGAAGACGATGATGGCCAGTTTGTCTCTACACACGGCGGCACGGCAGCCCTCATCCAGCAGTGCATAGATGATGGCTGATGATTATCAAACTAAGGTACAGCAACAACAACGATCCGTATCATACTTGCCTCTCATTATTCATACTTTTGTTGTATGGCAATATATGTGCAATACTTACTGGATCTCTTTAACATTGCACATTGATTTCGTCAAATGTATTCTAATACTGTGCAGTACAAAACACATACAGTGTACCGTATCAATTAATATACCAACTAATGTAACACTTTACCATATACATTATGAATTCCGCTAATTGTAGTAATATGAATGAAGTTACAGAATGTTGTATTTTGAGTGCGTTTAAAGTATATGCTTGCACGTGGCTTTGATATGTCTCACAGCAATGAGCACCTGGGTTAAATTCCCACCTTGGGGACCTGTGTAAAGTTTTGATGTTATCTTCCTGTTCTGCATGGGGTTTCCTCCGGCTTCTCCAGTTTTCTGCCATGGGTACCAAAAAACCCCTTACGTGGTAATTGTTATTGGCCAAAGCCTCTTGATGCTGAAAAATTACGTGCAAATTGTTTTATCTGGATGTTTTTGTCCTCTACTTCGAAAACTTGACATGACCCAACCTAAACAAAAGATTATTGATACTAGTAAGGCTTTACTGGGTAAACAAGGGTGCTTGTCATAAAACATTATCTTGAGCCCAACTTCGCAGCAGTCTTTAACAAGTAATTACATCGTTTTTTCACCTTTTATTAATTTTATATTGTTAATAAAACTGACTGTCATCAGAAAATCGGAGATTGTTAATATCTTTTCATTACATATATTATGCAAATAGTTAAATAAATAAAAAAACCTAATGTATTCTAAATGCCACTGTGAATGACTTTTGTGTTCGATTCCCCTTGTAATGTTTATCTTGTTACTTCACCGAGTCTTTTTTTTAGTTTCTTCACTTAAAAAAAAAACATTCTGTACAATGTCTATGTTAGAACTATGAACGACTGCATTTATTTACTTATAGTGAATTTCCTTGTCATAATAGGCAAAGGATTTGCACTATTCTATTTTTCTTAAGGCTTTATTTCCCAGGAGCGTATGGATAGTGTGTATGTTAGATTTTATTTATTTAATATTTTATTTCAGCAGGAAGGGCCCCATGAGCTGCTAGGCTCTAATTCGTGGGCTGTCCTGTAAAGGTGCATATATTAGGCAGCACAGATCTTAGTTAATCGTGGTTGCATAGGTCGCAGTACAATCAACAAGTATCGTTATGTGTTTTACACGTTACAGAAATTGGGAACCAGTCGAAAACGTAAAATTATTTTAGGAACACAAAAATAAAACATTTAACAAAGCAAACACAAACAGTAACTGGGAACTTTATGTGCGATCCACGCAGACTCGTACTTCTGCTTATCTGCCGATTATTGATTACAGCTACAGTATATGTATGAAGGAACTTGAGTTTCAGGAGTGAACCGGCGGTGTCTCATGTTGATTTGAAGCTTTCGTGGCTGCAGGATCCATATTCTTTGGTTCCTTCGGTAAAGTCACGTAGGTAGAAAACTAATATATCACGACGTTTTGATCGCAACACAAGCAATCGTCATCAGGTGGGACAACCACAGCAAGCAAAAACTGCTGAAGTAGGCGAGAGATCTGCCGTGGCACGAGGTTATATAGTAGGCCTCGGCAGTAGGGGGGGAGAGAGAAGGGGGGGGGGCAGGGCAGAAAGTGGACCTGCAACCGGGGGGTCGTGATCTATTATTTTTCTACCTACGTGACTTGACCAAAAGAACCAAAGAGTAAGGTTTCTCATGGTTGCAAATGATTACAATTCCAAATATAATGCGAAAGCATTCCAAAATGAGGGAGTCAGCCACTGAGAAGGCATTTTTCCACAGGACCTAAACAAACATGTAGGGATTTTAAGAGGGTGTAAGAGGAGCTCCTAATCCTTCGTTTATTTTCTTTTGGGGCTCAAGTATTTTGTGCATTTGTCCAAGAGAACCTTCCCAAATAAATGGAGCCCAGCGGATGTTTCTACGTGCAGAGAGGGAATAAAAAATGTTAACCGATATAAAGGTCGCAAGTGTAGGGGTATTGTAAGGAGCATCCGCAAAGCAAAGAGCCGAATGTTTGCGTGGCTTTGGCTTATTGAATTCAACCTCAAAATCGAAGTGAAAAGAGACTTCGTGGTAGTCAAAAATGCATTCTACACCAGATCTCATCAGCGCTCACAAGTACAACAACAAATGATTGGGCGTTTGTGAATGCGTATGGTTGCTCTTACCATATATAAATGTAGCATAGATGATTTGCAGATGTTATGTCTGTATCAAAAGTTTATGTAATTCAAGTGGTGACACTTCAATTTAGAGTCGATGGTGAAGCCAAAATATTTGTACTCCACAACTTAAATTTTTATTTAAAGCTTTCGTGACTGCAGGGATTCATATTCTTGGTTCTTTCGGCAAAGTCACGTAGAAGGGAAACAGTAAAATAATAAAAATATAAAACAATACAATTATCACGACGTTTCGACTGCAACGCAAGAAATCATCATCAGGTGTGAAAACCACAGCAAGCTGAATATAAATTGAGGTTTAGTTCATTTATGATATTATGGCTGCCAGTGATGTGGTATGGCAATTTGTGGGCGATGCTAGGTTCGGTGATTTCCCTTGATTGTAAATCTTCGAATTGGTGCATGCTTATCAAGACATTGCTTTCAAAAATACACCCAAGCAGTGCTGAGAAATGAAATTTTGTAAACCGTTTCCCAGTCTGCATTGTAAACTTTAGATTTCTCATGTGGTTGGCCTCTAAATTTAAAAATTTTCTGATCTTAATAGATCTATTTGAATGATGTCTGTGTGCCGCAAGAGTAGGATCGCATCCTGTCTGGGTGTGATGCGTTACAGTTTTAGGAATTGTCACCTGTGTTCCGGTGGACGGAATTCGTTTGTACCAAGATCTAGTACCCGGTATTGTGTAGTGGGTTCACGGGACACGGAGACGGTGGAGTAGAGGCAGCACTGTTTATTCAAGCTTAACAAGGGTTACACTGGAAGTGGTAACGGCCCCTTCACTCGTATACACGCTGGGACACTCCATAGGCTATCTAGCCTAATTGCTGTGTTCCCAGTTCCTCCAGCTACAGGCGCTAGAGGAGGCTATCTGATCTGGCCCTAGTCAAGCACAGATCACGGCACCCCCACCAACCAGACCGACCCTTAAAAGGGCTCTGGCTCTGAGGCTCTGGGGCCGCACCACTGGCTTACCCTGCCGGCCCTTAAAAGGACAGCAGTCAGGGAAGTCCCAGGGTCTATCTAGCCGGCCTTTTTCACTGGTTCTTCATTCTTGGCCCCAACACACTGCCTCGAGCTCTCTGGCTCCCCGCCCTTTATACCCATACACCACTGAGGGCGGGGCTATAGCGGACGTGGTTGTAGCCACCATGGTGTGACTGTGTGTTACCTTCCTGCAACACCCCTACAATTGTGTTGAACTTCATTGGAGTAAACTGCACAGTTTTGATGGACCTAGGTTGACAAAAAAAGTCCATGGCTTAAACCTCAAGGCCTATTCAGGGAAGCAAACACATTATACCAAATATTTAATGTTACGGCAAACACGATTATAGCCAACTGGAAAGAGCACGTCCCCCCGTCCCTGCCCCTTAATTGTGCACATCTAAGTGCACATTTAAGGGGCAGGGAGGCATATCACCATACTTGGAATCTATTCACGGCTCCTCCTCTAGTGGGCACCTCCACCCCTCCCCTTCACCCCTACCCTCCCTTTTATTGTTCTTTTTTCCCGCCTCCTTCCCCGTCATTTCCCCTCCAGGGTTATCCAAGGTAAGGAAGTAGTCACCAGGGATGTAGAGTTTATTAAAACACATGGCATAAGACGGGTTCAATTCCCATACATTCCCTTCTGTAACTGAATCGTTTGTTGAATAACATACTTTTGGAACAAAAATACGCCTGTTTATTTGTGGTCTGTGAAAAAGATAGCAACTCTACATAAGAGGCGAATGGGTCAATTTTTTTTAAGCAGACCAGGATCGAAATAGTCACATAAAGAAGTTGATGGCAGCATGTGTCGACTCCTTTTGAGAAAATGTTTATCTTAAGAATGAATAGCAACATACCAAATGAGCCCGAAAGAATAAAGTATTTAATAAGTGTAAATTACCTGATGTTGCTATACAGATCAGAAGCATGGCCAGATATAACTAAAGGAAATAAAACAAAAGGGTGCACAAAGAAGCATGGACAGGTCCATGCTCTTAATTACAGAGAACATTTGCAAATTGGAGACATCGTATTTACCAGCAATGATCAGCATGGTGAAGTATCATATAATGGAAAGACATTCATTCAGCGGTGGAATGACAAAGACTGCACATTCATAATTCATATACTATTTTTACATTCAAGAAGGGATTACCGGTATTGTATGTTTCTCCAAATGTTATTGCGATGGCACATGCTAACATCGATTATAATGCATTAATTTGTGTTTCAGATATATAAAGAAAACTACTTTACCATTAGTTATTCGTGCCTTCAAAGGAGACGTCTAGTAAAACTTTAAAGATATGTTAATTGAGCAAACGTGTAAGCTACACCTTGATTGTTAACTGTTGGAAACGAGGAATGAAACTCGTACGCCATTTGAGTATTACTGCAATTCGTAAAATGTCAGTAACGTCAGTGGTGAAGTAAGCCACGCGAGATGAGCTTAGGTCACACGCGGTGCAAGTTTCTGAAAAAGGTTGAAAAGGATGTGCAGTTGTTTGACTTTAAAATGAGCTCATTCTGTGTTCATTGTGTCTTTGTGTGTTTCCAGGAGACTATCCTTCTGATCTCACATCTCATACACATTTAAATACTGGCTTTGCGTCAAATGGTACACTTCAAGCCTTGCAGTTAATCAGTTAAATCTCCACCAGCATGTGTACTAGCCGGACAGCGGCTTATTTTAAACCACGAGCATATGTGAGGCATGACGGATCCTCTTCTTCACTCAATGGAATGTGATCAGATCTCTCGTGCATCTTCACGTACATGCCACAGACGTTAAAGGTTAACGGTGGAAACAAATGCGCGAATAACACGAGTTTGCCCCCCCTCCGCCGCCTCAACTTCACCAACCCCACGACCAGCGTAATGATATGAGGCCACCCAACGCACATTATCAATGTGTGGGGCGATCATCTTAAAAACAGGCTATATATTATTACTACAGTATCATGATTAGTTGAAAATTGACAGCCAGGAACATAAGGGCAAAAACACTCCTGATGAGCCAAGAAAGGGAAACAACTAATTCAGGATTTGAATGTTTTAATAACAGATGCTTTTGCTTACCATGAATCAGATAGGTATCATATTTTATCCACCAAACCCCACGCGTCCAGTGAGAATCAGAATATCTATTTTTACTGGAGGAATCCGATGAGCTGTCCAGTGATGGACTGCATGCGTCGTGTGCCACACTGTGCCAGTCATGCACCCATTGACGGTTGAGTCGACCTAGGAGCGGCTAAGAACGGGCTCTGAAACTACTCGCCATTGACGTGTGCTGTAGTAAAACTTTAGTATTAGTAGAGTGCAATTGTGGAGTGAACACACCGCATTCACAAACGCCCAATCATTTGTTGTTGTACTTGTGAGTGCTAATGAGATCTGGTGTAGAATGCATTATCGTCGCTTGTCATGACTGCAAGGTTCGTTTAAGACTTCAGTTTGAGAAATCTGGAAAACCCAGAGGACGTGTTATAAGATGACACCACTGAGATATGCAGCGTATTACCATTCTGTTTTGCATTTTTATGTTATCACATCGTCCCCCTTGCTTTAGAGACTTAAATATTTCTGAATCCATATTTGAGTTCAACATGTCCGAGTTACGGATTTTCAGATATGGTTATGCATTACGTATTTTATTCGTGAATTTTGGGTAAATATAGCTAACATCAAAGAACGCACCATGTATAGTTTTTTTGAACAGCTGGTCTCTAACTTCTTGCTTTACTAAGAGCCTTTATTGTGGACACCAACACTTCCCAGACCCGAGCTTCGGTTCTTGATGCTCGAATTTCGTCTTCTCTCCAAGCGTCCCTTGCCCTTGTTATCCCCTTTTATATCCCTCGAGCCCCCTTTCTCGAAGATTCGTTCATCCCATTTCCCTCGGCCAATCCTTGTCCTCCTTCTCCAACGGTTGTCAACCGTTAACCGACAGTCAACCCTCGTTTCCCCGCCTTTTAAGTTTGACTTTCTCTACCAATCAATTTCATTATCTGGCCCTAACTTATCCTCTTTGAGGTCTCCTTGCACCAATAAGATGCCTTTAACACACTTCCTGACTGTTAATTTGGACACATACATACCATGTCAGGTAAGTGATCTGTTATCGATATCACCCCCTCCCTTCTTAAAAAAATGAGCTGTCCCGGTTAACACTAGGAGAGAGAATGACAAGCACAACAGACCACGGGAAGCCAAGGAGAACTCCATCAACATGAAGTGATGACATCACAATGGCCTCATGTTTCCGTGACCCATGAGTCCCTTGGGGTATGGCCCAACAATATTTTTGTATCCAACGGTGTCAATAAACATTTACATGAACAAATCTGACTTTTTGTCTGTGTACGTGTGAATAAATGATCATGCGGTGTGAGTGTAATTTCGGCGTGCGGAATATGCACCCCTCACAGTCAAACAACAATAACAACACTGTGAGGACAACAAGGTGCAACAATCCCCTGCTCCGTCCAGGAAGAGTGTTTAGTACAACCGCGCACATTTAGCGTGGGTTATTGTTGCTGGACCGGTGTACGTTGCAGGGTCCAGCAGTGAGTCGTCGTGCATTAGGCTTGGTCTTGTGGGCTACACAGGAGCATGCACAGGAGACATAGATCTCATTTTAACCAAAGACTACGGCAGAACACAGCATGGAGATGAGGTACATGGGTGATGATGAAGGTAATGTTTGAGGCGCGATGGGTAAACATACCAATGGCAGTGTCCCGACGACTATACACGTGCACGCATTGCGGCCAGTTCATCTCAATAATTTCGACTGGGCCCTGCCATGGCCGATGCAATTTGTAAGAGGTATGTAAAGGGACTTGCGGGCAATGTAACCATGCTTTATCGCCTACTGCCTAGGGAAGTGTGTGAACCCGTCGCAGTGTATTTCGCTCATTAGTGGTTTGTGCTTTGTGGTGTTCAACATTGCTGCTGTCCGTGCTTCAAGCATTCGATCGAGCATGTCATTCAGAAACGCAGGTCGATCGGACACACCTGCAGGGGGTTTACCCAGCTGGGTTTGTATGGGAGGTTCAGGCTCACAGGCATACACGAGGTAGAAGGGAGAAAATCCCATGGAGGCATGTGGTGCCAGCCTATATGCTGCCAAGACAGCCGGAACATGGAGATCCCAGTCGGTTTGCATCGCATCCATGGTCTGGCAGAGCATGGCTGTTATCATTCTGTTCAGCCGTTCCACCATACAATCCGTTTGAGGGTGCTATTGAGGGTGTGCAGACCTTCTTTGTGCTCAGTGCCTCGCACACCTGCCGTAGAAGTTTTTACAAAAAATGTCTTCCCTGGTCAGTGAGTAGCTGCTCCGGAGAGCCTTTGTCCATAACATAACCATGATGGAACGCATCAGCAATTGATGCTGCCGTTTGTTCAGGCACGGCCAGGCCATCGGCCACCCCCACCAGGAGACATTTATTTCCCCTTGATGAGCATTGGAAGGCCCTGACAACATCGAGGGCAACTAATTTGTTTACCCTGGAGACCATAATGGACTGCAAGGGAGGCTGTGATCTGTGTGCTGGCGGTTTTCGCCGTGCACACTCAACTAAATCATACACGTCGGCAGACATACGTGGTCAGTAATAATCACGTTGCAAAGTTAACAGCATCTTTCAGCACCCTCGATGCAGTAGTTTGTTTGTGTGAACCTCCCGCATAAACCTGCCTCACACGGATGTGGGTACCACCAGACATTGCCAGTGAGCGATCCCATCCCACCACATCAACAACCCATCGTGCAGCACAAACTAATACCCTACTGGGGATATTGACGCAAATTGGTCCGCTTTTACCTGGTGGGCCAAGGGTAATACGCTGGTGTCATTGACCTGCAGCTGTCCCCACTCTATATAGGTCAGACCCAATGCATAGTCCCTGCATGGTTCATCTGCTGGCGGCTCCGCAGGCTGTATTTTTGCTGCCGTCGCCTCCGGAACAGTAAACTTGCATCGACCAGTGCCTGATATATATGCACACGGGCCCTCGTGAGGTAATCTCGACAATGCATTGGCATTCCCATGTTTTAGGCCCTTCCAATGTACAATCACGGACTCACTAACCAGCACCTGCACAGGCATCCCTGGTTGCATACACTGGCCCACCGGTTGCAGGAAAAAATGCGAACTCCCGACGGCATTTCTCAGTGAGTATCCAGAGGGGCATTCTATTTAAGTTTCCCAGCAGGCATGGAACCACCAACGTGCTGGAGACCAGTATAGATCCCGACAATGTAAGCTCCCCTATTTGCACTCGCACGTCGATCTGCCCTACAATCCCCATGTTACCCCCATTAGCCGCCACATATGTGCTGGTGACCGGCGCCAAGCGATGGCAACTGGACGGTAACAAGTCATATATAAATGTTGAAATGATAGTGGCCGACGCCCCCATATCAATTAAAATGCGGACCTCCACTCCTCCCACTGAGCCCACCATGATCAAGGTCCCCACAGCTTCCGCTACAACTCGCTGAGCCAGCTTCTTTCACTAGTTGCCCAACTCGGGCCACTGGTGGAAGATCGATTTCCTCCCCTCTTTAAGTGATTTCACCCTCCTGTTATCCCCGACGCTCACCGATTAAGATGATACATAAAAAATATCAGTGGAGATGGTGAGAGGTGATGATTCTCTAGATGCATTAAGTAATTTAGCCAGATGTTAGGGGTGTCGCCACTCTCCCGGTGTTGTAGCGCAGCGGCTGCCAATGAAGAAGTGGACACTGTCAGCGCTGATGGCAGAGGGTTGCTCCTGAAACCCCATGCGATGTGCCCAGGCCGGCCGCAGCGATGGCGTCCCACTGGGCCACATCCCCCCGTGGACCACCGCCACCACTCCTTCCAGCGGCTCTCTGCTGCCTCCAACTGCCACCGCGATTGACGAGTCCCCCCCGACGGCAACCCTTGCTCCGTATCTTGGGCAGGAGGTGCAGGCACCGCTCCCCAGGATCTCTTCTATTCGTGCCACTATTGGGGTCCGCCGGTTAATTTCTTCTTGTGCCAGCAGACACCGGGCAATCCACAAGGAGGTCTGTGCTTCCTCATCCACTTTGGGCAGTACAATGCCCATCTCGTGAACCAGGGCCAGTATCTTCTCCATCACTGGTGAGTGCAGTGCCGCTTCATCCAGCCATCTGCCTGAGCGCCTTCAGAGTGCTGCAGAAGGCGGGCAACTCGGCTTCCTCTCGCTTGAGCTGCTGAAATTTCCTCTTTGCATTGGATGGCGGGTCAAAAATCTCCGCCATCTCGTGACAGTCTGCTTACAGCATGGCCCTCCACTCCGCCAGTATGGCTTTGAAGATGCTGAGGGCTTCATCGTCTAAGGTTGTTGGTAGTGCCTTTAGTGCCTCTTCTCCCCAGTCGTCTCCTGCTGCCACAAACTCCTTAACCAACCCCAGACAATGAGGTCTGCTGGCCGCTCTCTCACGCGCCATAGGAACCGCCTTTTGTGATGATACCGCGACCATCGCTGTCGCCACCGCGGCTGCATCGAGCATCCCTGGCTCCCCGGCTCCCCGCCGCCCCCCCCCCCCCGCCATTGGCCAGACAGTTCCAACCACCAGTCCTCCCGTCGCTGGTTCCGCAGTTCCTGGCCTTCCCTCCTTCTCGGCGAGCTGCAGCATGAGCCGGGTGACTACGTCTGTGAGGCAGTCTATTCACCCCTCCAGCTGCTCCCCTCCTTTGGCTACCAGCAGTGCTCGCGACTGGAACTGTTCTATGACTACCAGTGCCGCTGCAGCCTCTCTCGCATTCCCGAGGTTGAACTCCAGGTCCTCTTCACCTGGGACGTTCTGGATGAAGAACTCCTTATTGTCGGACGTCGCCGGTGGGTTCTTCGTCGGCTTGGGCGCAACATTCTTCAGAGACCCCACTCCTTTGACACCAGCTGTAGTGACGCCAACATGTTCTTGCTTAACTAAGAGCCTTTATTTTGGACACCAACACTATTGGCTTCGGTTCTTGATGCTCGAACTTCATCTTCTCTCCAAGCATCCCTTGCCCTTGTGCTATCACCTTCTATATCCCTGGAGCCCCCTTTCTTGAAAGTTCGTTCATCCCATTTCTCTCAGCCAATCCTCCTTCTTCTCTAATGGTTGTCAACCATTACCCCAACAGTCCACCATCATTTCCACACCTTTTAAGTGTGAATTTCTCTGCCAACCAGTTTAATTCTCTGACCCAAACCAATCCTCTTTGAGGCCTCCCTTGCACCAATCAGATGCCTTTAACACACTTCCTTACTGTCCGTTTGCAGATGTACCATGTCAGGTAAGTGGTCTCTTGTTTTCGGTCTTTACACCAGTACAAAATAGTATGAACGTAAATCTTATTCTAAATAATCTGTAGATGTGGGGGCTAACGCCCCCCCGCCTCCTCTCCCCCCTCCTCCTCGGCCACTTCTCACCGGGCTGCCGCCGATCGTGTGATCGGCCCCCCCGCACCAGCGTCCTGAGGGACATGGCTAGTGGTTGGCTCACCACCGCCTGGAGTTATCCCACACACTCCCCACGTACACCACCACTAATGGGGAGGTGGCTGCGTGCACGCGCGTGCCCGAGGAGGCGCACCTTCGCTCACCACGGCTCGCGCTAAAATTAGCCGTATGAATATGCACACGCCCCTCCCACCTCTCCTGTTGGGTCGGCTTTAATCCACTGTGCAAACACGCACGCGGGCATAAGCACGCGGGTACAACTACGACGTATTGATGATAATATATGCGCACCCCACCGTTGATGCGGTTGTCGCTTGTAAACACACTGCGTAAAACGTGCTGTGTAACCACGCACGCGAGCGTCTGCGATCGTTTATGATTGAATACACGCGCGCTGCACACGCATGCACTCACACCACACCTACGCTCTCTCCACACACACAGAAATCACGAGGCGTCGGTGCTCTGTGCTAAAGTTTATTAATGGCGTATCTATAGCAAGCCCTGGGTGGCCCAGAGTAAATACCCAACGAGCAATGCCTAGCCTATCCCTATTCAATCCCTGGGTGTACCCTTGCTCTACTTCTCACCTCACGGACGTACTCACGGTGTCGCACGGACGCGGCAGGAGTTGGAGGGACAAGGGTACGAGAGGTCTCTGCTGGAGGTCGAGTCGTAGCAGCAGTCGCCAGCGTCTTTCGGACGCTGCGAGCGGCTGGGAGTCCAACCGGGTAGCTGAACAGCTGGAGGAGCACTGCCCAACGTTTTTGTCCCTTCCTCCTCTCATGCCTTCGGAATCCAAAAATCCAGGGTCACGTGGTGTTATCCTGCACGGCCAATTTGGCGTCTACTTTTAGATTTTCAACCGATGCCCCGCCCCTACCTGGAGCGTCGCTTTCCATTACGCCTTGATCCATTGTCTTCCCCACCCCGGACTCAACCGGTTTGATCGGGGCGGTCGTCCCGGGTACATAGCTTCAGTTGGTCCAGGAATTTCCTTCCCACCTCCTCTTATGTGCTGCTCGCTGGGTGTTTGCCCCCGAGGCCCTATCTCTCCGTGCTGCGAGTGTTCTCATTGCAGTTTGCTCGGTGAGCTTCGTCGTGCCCATACAATTTTAAGATAATTCACAGGGGCTGCAATGAAATTCGGCTTGGGGGGGGTCGACCCCCCACGAGACCCTACGTGGGTGCATGTGTGTGTTTAGTGGGGGTGTGCGTGCGTTCGTGTGGAGGGGTGCGAGGGGACAGCAGCGCCGTCGGAGTTGCCCCATTGCTGTGGCACCACATAGACACTTTTTATGAAAACCTGCCCCAAGCCTGCCATGGCAGAGATATTTTTTTTCTATTGTGAAACTCCTTAACTTCTATTATCCCTTATCAATTCTTTCCCGTTTTTGAAACTGATTGTAGACCAATCAGTTAAAAAAGACAATGCATATATTACCAGAGCATGTTTTCGTTTGCATGCTCACCATAAGTATACGTGGTTAATTCAGACATGATTCTTTGCAAAAGGTTTCTTTTTGGTATTTGAACATCTTAACACCTGTTTTATTTCCAGAAAGGGTAAAACCTATTGTTATATTTTGATACTGGCAAGGGAAGTCCCATGTTGTAGCTGCTCACCTGAGCTCTCAATACCCTGATAGTGCATTCTTTGAGACTGTTTGAGACTAGCCCCTAACTCAAGTTATCTCAGGTGTGAACCAATCAGATTTAAAGACAATGCATGTATTACCAGAGCATGTGCTTTTTTGCATCGTATGTGGTTAATGCAGACATGCTTTCTTGAAACATGTTTCTGTTTGGTGTTTAAGAATCAGAATCAGAAAGGGTTTTATTCGCTATGAAAGTTCACACAGACACGGAATTTAATTTGGCAGGATGGTGCATACATTCAACATATAGAAATCTAAAATCTTAAAAAAGTGGTAAACAAGTCTAACTAACACCAAGGGGCTAAAGTATATAAAATTGAATAAATATAGAATATAAAATAGCTATAAGATACAATCTTAAAATAAAAAAAATAGAAATAGGGTAACATAGTTAATATTGGCAAGGTGTCATTTTGTAGATAAAATGTTAAAGTTAGTGTAAGTCCTTGGCCTTGTTTAAGAGGCCAGCAGCGGATGGGAAGAAACTGTTTTTTGTGGCGTGAGGTTTTGGTCCTGATGGACCACAGCCTTCTGCCGGAGGGGAGTAGCTGAAACAGAGAGTTTCCAGGGTGGGAGGAATCGGCCACAATCTTCCTCGCTCACCTCATGGTCCTCGTGGTGTGCAGGTCCTCGAGGGTTGGTAGATTGCAGGCAATCACCTTCTCAGCAGTGTGGATGATACGCTGCAGTCTGCTCTTGTCTTTGGCAGTGGCAGCAGCATACCAGACGGTTATGGAGGAGGTGAGGATGGATTCAATGATTGCTGTATAGAATTGCACCATCATTGTCTTTGGCAGGTTGAATTTCTTCAGCTGCCGTAGGAAGTACATCCTCTGTTGTGCTCTCTTGGTGAGGGAGCTGATGTTCAGTTCCCACTTGAGGTCCCGGGAGAGAATAGTGCCCAGGAAGTGGAAGGACTCTACAATTTTGACTGGGGAGTCGCATAGGGTGATCAGGGTGAGTGGGGCTGTATTCTTCCTGAAGTCCACAACCATCTCAACTGTCTTTAGAGCATTTAGCTCTAAGTTGTTCTGACTACACCAGGTCACCAAGTTGTCAGCTTCCCACCTATAGTCAGACTCATCCCCACCAGAGATCAGCCCAATGAGGGTGGTGTCGTCCGCAAACTTCAAGAGTTTGACGGACAGATGATTGGAGGTGCAGCTGTTGGTATACAGGGAGAAGAGCAGTGGGGAAAGGACGCAGCCCAGAGGAGTTCCGGTGCTGATGGACCTGGAGTCAGAGACTTGTGTTCCCAGCTTAACGCACTGCTTCCTGTCAAACATAAAGTCTGTGATCCACCTGCAGGTGGAGTCGGGCACGTTCAGCTGGAAGAGCTTGTCCTGAAGCAGGGCAGGGATGATGGTGTTGAAGGCAGAGCTGAAGTCCACTAACAGGATCCTGGCGTAGGATGCTGGGGAGTCCAGATGCTGTAGGGTGAAGTGGAGGGCCATGTAAACTGTGTCGTCCACAGACCTGTTGCCTCTGTAGGCAAACTGAAGGGGGTCCAGGAGAGGGTCTGTGATGGCTTTGAGGTGTGCCAGGACCAGGTGCTCAAAAGACTTCATTACCACAGATATAAGGGCGACCAGTCTATAATCATTTAGTCATGTTGGCCTTAGCTTTTTGGGCACAGGGATGATGGTGGAGGACTTGAGACAGGCTGGTACATGGCATGTCTCCAGGGAGGTGTTAAAGATGTTGGTGAACACCGGAGACAGCTGGTCAGCGCAGTGCCTGAGGGTGGCTGGAGAGACAGAGTCCGGCCCGGCTGCTTTGCGTGGATTCTGCCTCTTGAAAAGTCTATTAACTTCTCCCTCCTGAAAGGAGAGAGTCGTCTCTGTAGTATGGGTGGGGGATGAGGCCTCTTGGGTGGGAAGGGGTAGTTCAGGACAGTCCAATTGTCTTTAAAATCTGCAGTAAAACTTGTTCAGGTCGTTGGCTAGGCGGGAGTCGTTAGTGGTGTGCGGGGCTCTGGGTTTGTAGTTGGTAATCTGCCTGAGCCCTCTCCAGACAGAAGCAGAGTCGTTAGCAGAGAACTGGTGTTTTAGTCTCTCTGAGTACAGTCGTTTAGCCTCTCTCACCGCCTTGCTAAACCTGTTCTTCGACTCCTTGAATCTTTCTCTATCCCCACTCCTAAACGCTTCCTCCTTCTCCAACCTCAACCTTCTGAGCTTTGCTGAGAACCAGGGCTTGTTGTTGTTGAAGTTCACCCTGGTACGTGTTGGGATACAGCAGTCCTCACAGAAGCTGATGTAGGACGTCACAGCCTCTGTGAGTTCATCCAGACTATTGGTAGCAGTCGTGAACATATCCCAGTCAGTACAGTCCAAGCATGCACGCAAATCTTCCACAGCCTCACTGGTCCACTGTTTAGATGTCCTCACAGCAGGTTTACAGAGCTTTAATTTCTGCCTGTATGCAGGAATCAGGTGGACCATGGCATGGTCAGAGTGTCCCAGTGCTGCTCGGGGGACGGCGTGGTAGGCTCTACTGACTATAGTGTAGCAGTGATCCAGAGTGTTCCCTTCTCTGGTTGGGCATTTAATGAATTGTATGTATTTGGGGAGTTCGTGGCTGAGATTACCTTTGTTAAAGTCGCCAAGTACGATAACCAACGAATATGGATTTGCTCGCTCCACACTCAGAATCTGGTCGGCTAGCATGCGTTGGGCCTCTTTAACCTGAGGACACGGCGGCAAATAAACTCCAACCAAAATGAGCGATGTGAACTCGCGAGGCGAGTAGAAAGGTTTACAGGTGTAGTGATTGTAGAATCACTACTGTGTACACACGCACAAGCGTGACGTCACTATGTGAGGGAGCGTCATGACCACGCGGGTCTACACACACGCATGACGTCATCCCGGCTGGAGGCGGGAATGACGTCAGGGCTGGTTCTGGGCTCCGGGAGGCCACGAGGGTGGTGTGAGGCCGTGGCACTCTCTGTGACCCCGGCTGGACACGTGACTGGACCCCAGTGGGGGCTGGGGGCACCTCGGAGGGCACGTGGACAGCAGGGGGGCTTCGAGAGGGTTCTCGAAGGGAGGCGTGGCCGGGGTGGGGCCCGGGCACGCCGAGGCCCATATAAGCAGCCTCCTCACGAGGTTCGAGGCTGCCCGTATCAAGAACGAAGATGCATCGTGAAGATGCCAAGAGGAGTCAAGCCTCCAGTCAGCGGACCTGGCAGTAGCCCACCTGGCTGGATTAACGCTAGAGTATTTGAGAAGTATGTGTTAGCTAGAGTAGGTCGGTGGTCACCATCTTATGTACAGTGTTATATTACTTACCGTTCTAATAAATCAGCGTTGCCTCCCAAGGAGTCGTGTGTGCACCTAATTCGAACCCACTACATTTGGTGTCAGAAGTTGCGGAAAAATAAATAACGTTAGGTGTTATCCTAGTCAGTATAATATGTGCACGATTACTACAACTTACCTGCTCGCTTTCACACAACGAGGAGGCGAGACGATCATCTTCGGGGCAGCCCCGGGGTTCTGCAGCCTGGGTGAAGGAGGGAGATGGCGCTGCAGGCGGGGCAGCAGCACGCACATCACGTCGCTGCTTCGCCGCCATCGAGAGAGAGCGACGGAGCTGGAGGAGAGAGGACGCCGCCGCTGCTGCTGCTACGGGTGCCTGGGCGGGAAATTCGCGCGCGCATGGTGCACGCGCGGCCGCCATCTTGGCGGGCGGTCGGGACGCGGTTCCCGCCAAAACGCCGTTCCCGCCATTCTCAACGGCTGTGGAGGGAGATCTTGGGCCGTCTTGGTGGCATCCTGTGCTCACCATCCAAGAGTCTTCAAGTTCCACAGTGCAGCCTCCGTTCCTCACGGCCTCTCAGGCGAGTCGTGACACAATGCACCCGGCCCTAAAAACACACTTCACCCATCTTGCGTGCGCCGGGTTGCGATTAGGTGTTTTTTTTACTCGCTGGGTTGCGAAGCGTGTTAGTTGGGTTGGGTGCGTGGCAGATTGACGCGGCGCCCGTGCGTGTGTCTGCTTTGTAACAGTGTTAAGTACGGCGTCGGCATTGTTATCTTAAGGAGCCAGTTAATGATTAATTCGGCTATGTGGGGGGTCTCGGGCTCCGTTAAGATCCAGTGAATTGCCGGGTTAATGATTTGTTGACACTTTGTTTGATTGCCGTTGCGGAGTCGCGATTGTTTTTGGGTATACAGTATGGCGCTTCGCTCGTGAATGTTGTCAATGTGTGACTGCGAAACTTTGCTTGTGAGTGTTAACAATGTATGCTTTGTATGGAGCTTTGTTCGTGATTGTTAATATATAGCTTGTGCCACATTTGTTAACGAAGTGTTGATTGTATGGGATTTTTCTCGAGATCGCGATGTGTGGACTGTGTGTACTGCATAGACTGTCTCTCTGCACTGATACGGGTTGTGACGTACATTGTTGTGATCCTTGTTGCGGATCGTTAAATTGTGATGGTGACATATGGTGCCAGTGATTTGGATTGTGCTGCTGGCTGTGGCGAAGCTGGGCCAAAGATCCTGACCAGAATGCCCCCTGTCATTGTTGCGTGTTGACACGAGTGTGGTCCCGTCATGGTGTGGCTGACGGCTTGACCTGACAGCCCGGAGATTGAGACACTCCGAGGCGTGTCTATCCTAGTGGGCAGTTCGCTCACATGGCTCGGAGAGTGTGGTCCCGTCATGCTGTGGCTGATGGCTTGACCTGGCGGCCCGGAGATCGAGACACTCTGAGGCGCGTCTGAGACAGTGAGCCAGAGGCTCAGGGAGCTTGTGGTGAGTTGCTCTCTCAGCTCGGTTGGTACAGCTAAATGCTGCAATGCGAGGCTTGGAGAGAGGGGTTGGTATGTCCTCTCAACCCGGTTGGGACAGCTGATTGCTGCAATGCGAGTCCTGGAGAGAGGTGTTCTTGTGTCTTCTCAGCTCGGTCGGAACAGCTACATGCTGCGATGCGAGTCTTGGAGAGAGACTGGGTTATAATTCCCCCGATACGGCCGACACGTGCGCGTCGGAAAGGCGGGGGGTGCTACCGAGTGGCATGAGATGTCTGGGTTGGCCTTCAAGGGAGGGCTTCTGAGTTGTGCGAGCGCGGGAAACCGCAGGGGATGCGGGTCGTGCATGCGGCCGCCATTTTGTACGTGCATGGGTATTTGTGTGAACCATTTCTGGGCAAGAGCAGGCATTTTTTTTGTCACGTCGATTTAACATTTTTTTTACAAATAATGTAGATACTGAGGCAACGCTGAAGTGCGACTGCTTTGCCCAGTACATGGGTCAACCTGGAAGCATGACTTCCTTGACCCGGGATGTTGTACAACATCCAACGGTTGTACCTTTGGTTGCAGCATACTGGCTCGACCTTGAAGAGTGACTTCCTTGAGCCAGTACATGGGTCGACCCTGAAGTACGACTTCTTGACCTGGGACGTAGGGAGACGTCCGGAATGTTAAGTGGTGTTTGTAGGTGGGTGTTAGACTTTCGGTCTTCGCCCTATTGCCACCTGTGGGGTGGAACGGTAACAGGGCGGTGTGAGACCCTGCCATCTATGGGGTGGTTGTGTGGTTTTGGTTTGATTTACCAGTGTTGGTTGTGCATCCAACGCGTCGGAATCTATGTATTTTTGTTTTTATTTCTTCCGCCGGGCGGAATACGATCATCTCCACTTCCCTGGGCCGGGTGGCTGTCGTGTCCGACGAGCTGAGGCGTGGGCTTGTGGTGCTGTGCCTCAGGAGGTGGTTTCTTCTTGTCACAGGATTCCTGCACCTGCCGCCCTTGGAGTCGCCGGTTGTGCTGACCGGATGTGGACTTGAAGGGGAGAGTGGAGCGCCCGTACGTCACTCCTGCTCATCCTGTTGCCCAACTCCTGGGGAGGGGCCGTGCCCTTTTTGGGCCTTTTTCAAGTTCCCCCAGGACCTCCAGGGAGAGCGTGCTCGCCTCCCCTGGAGGCTCGGCCACGCGAATTCGTTTGAAGACTGGCCGCTGTCCATGACTCTCACACCTTGTTGATTGCCTACACCGTTGTCAAGCAGCCACATTCACATGTCGGTGCATGCATACAAATTCACACGGATGGGCTGTGCTGAGGGATAAGTGGGTTGACCAGTTCTTTTGGTGTACATGTTGTTGTTGGTTCCCCTCATTCCATACATTCTTCCCTTCCCCCCCTCTCGGTGTGTGTACGTATGTTTCTCGGGGTGATTATTGTCGGTCGCCGGTTGTTTGTTGTCGTTGTTGTTGGAGGCACACTGTTTTTTTTTCTGTATTGTCACAGCCGAGACGGCTGTTTTTTTTACATGGGGGAGGGTGATGTAGTGATTGTAGAATCACTACTGTGTACACACGCACAAGCGTGACGTCACTATGCGGGGGAGCGTCATGACCACGCGGGTCTACACACACGCATGACGTCATCCCGGCTGGAGGCGGGAATGACGTCAGGGCCGGTTCTGGGCTCCGGGAGGCCACGAGGGTGGTGTGAGGCCGTGGCACTCTCTGTGACCCCGGCTGGACACGTGACTGGACCCCAGTGGGGGCTGGGGGCCTAGGGGGCACCTCGGAGGGCACGTGGACAGCAGGGGGGCTTCGAGAGGGTTCTCGAAGGGAGGCATGGCCGGGGTGGGGCCCGGGCACGCCGAGGCCCATATAAGCAGCCTCCTCACGAGGTTCGAGGCTGCCCATATCAAGAACGAAGATGCATCGTGAAGACGCCAAGAGGAGTCAAGCCTCCGGTCAGCGGACCTGGCAGTAGCCCACCTGGCTGGATTAACGCTAGAGTATTTGAGAAGTATGTGTTAGCTAGAGTAGGTCGGTGGTCACCACCTTATGTGCAGTGTTATATTACTTACCGTTCTAATAAATCAGCGTTGCCTCCCCAAGGAGTCGTGTGTGCACTTAATTCGAACCCACTACACAGGTTATAAAAATTGATTCAAGGAGCGGAGAACAATGTTGCAAAATCACTGTGACATCTACACACCAGCCACTGTTAATGTAAAAACAAATACCACTGCCTTTCGTCTTGCCAGAGAGTGCTATGTCACGATCCGATCTTACAAGATGGAATCCTGCTAGTTGTAGCACAGCACCCGGAATCAAATCACACAGCCATGTCTCCGTGAAGCACAAAACAGAAGATGAAAGAAAGTCTGTTTTTCACTATCAGTAGCTGAAGTTCGTCCATTTTGTTGTACAGTGAACGTACATTGAAGAGGAAAAAGCTCGGAAGTATTGTTCGGATCCCGCGTCTGCGTAGCCGTACGAGAGCCCCCGACTTTTTACCCCTTGGGTGGCGTTTCACTGCTTGAGCAAAGCCTAGCGCGGCATTGACTAGAATGCCCACTGATTCTGCCGCTGGTAGCAGAAAAGTAGGAATTAAATCCACAGGAGTTGTTTCCCTGATATTTAAAAGTTCGTCTCTTGTTAAGGAACTCTGAAAATCTTGGCAAAACACTGAATTGACAGACAAAACAAGACAAAACAGGGCGCACCGACCGGCTGAGGCTACCATCATCGGCGCCATCTTCTCACCAGCACGGGTGTGATGAACAGCAGGCCCCTCTCACCAGTACTGTTGTGATGAACAGCAGTCCCCTCTCACCAGCACAGGTGTGCTGAACAGCAGACCCCTCTTACCAGCACAGGTGTGCTGAACAGCAGGCCCCTCTCACCAGCACAGGTGTGCTGAACAGCAGGCCCCTCTCACCAGCACAGGTGTGCTGAACAGCAGGCCCCTCTCACCAGCACGGGTGTGCTGAACAGCAGGCCCCTCACAGCAGGCCACTTTCACCAGCACGGGTGTAATGAACAGTAGGCCCCTCTCACCAGCACGGGTGTGCTGAACACTAGGCACCTCTCACCAGCACGGGTGTGATGAACAGCAGGCCCCTCTCACCAGCACGGGTGTGCTGAACACTAGGCACCTCTCACCAGCACGGGTGTGATGAACAGCAGGCCCCTCACCAACACGGGTGTGATGAACAGCAGTCCCCTCACAGCAGGCCACTCTCACCAGCACGGGTGTGATGAACAGCAGGCCCCTCTCACCAGCACGAGTGTGCTGAACAGCAGTCCCCTCTCACCAGCACGGGTGTGCTGAACAGCAGGCCCCTCTCACCAGCACGGGTGTGATGAACAGTAGGCCCCTCTCACCAGCACGGTGTGCTGAACAGCAGGCCTCTCTCACCAGCACAGGTGTGCTGAACATCAGGCCCCTCTCACCAGCATGGTGTGCTGAACAGCAGGCCCCTCTCACCAGCACGAGTCTGCTGAACAGCAGGCCCCTCTCACCAGCACGGGTGTGCTGAACAGGAGGCCCCTCACAGCAGGCCTCTCTCACCAGCACGGGTGTGATGAACAGTAGGCCCCTCTCACCAGCACGGGTGTGATGAACAGCAGGCCTCTCACCAGCACGGGTGTGATGAACAGTAGGCCCCTCTCACCAGCACGGGTGTGCTGAACAGCAGGCCCCTCTCACCAGCACGGTGTGCTGAACAGCAGGCCCCTCTCACCAGCACGGTGTGCTGAACAGCAGGCCCCTCTCACCAGCACGAGTGTGCTGAACAGCAGGCCCCTCACAGCAGGCCACTCTCACCAGCACGGGTGTGATGAACAGTAGGCCCCTCTCACCAGCACGGGTGTGCTGAACACTAGGCACCTCTCACCAGCACGGGTGTGATGAACAGCAGGCCCCTCTCACCAGCACGGGTGTGCTGAACACTAGGCACCTCTCACCAGCACGGGTGTGATGAACAGCAGGCCCCTCACCAACACGGGTGTGATGAACAGCAGTCCCCTCACAGCAGGCCACTCTCACCAGCACGGGTGTGATGACCAGCAGGCCCCTCACAGCAGGCCTCTCTCACCAGCACAGGTGTGGTGAACAGTAGGCCCCTCTCACCAGCACGGGTGTGATGAACAGCAAGCCTCTCTCACCAGCACGGGTGTGCTGAACAGCAGTCCCCTCACAGCAGGCCCCTCTCACCAGCACGGGTGTGCTAAACAGCAGGCCTCTCCCTCTCACCAGCACAGGTGATCAAGCAAAACAAGACAAAACTGGACAAAACAGGGTGCACCAACCGGCCGAGGCTGCCGTCATCGGCGCCATCTTGATGTTGCATTTACCATCTTAACATCTGTTTCATTGACAGAAAGGGGTGAACCCTATTCCAATAGTTTCAGAGAACTATATAAAATCACAAGATAATTCAGAATTATATGTCCTGGAGAAGGAAGAGACGCCGACGCTCTCATCAACATGCCAATTGTGACTCAGGGATGGGGGTGACCACAGACCTCGTGGTGGCAAGTGCCCTTTCAACCATGCACGTGTGGACATTGTAAAATAGTCATAAGAGGATTCTGGAAGAGGAGTGCGATAACAAACGGATATGCTGATGGTGATGGAGGAGGAAGACTGAGACTTTATGGTTACCTGCGTTTTACAATCCTGCAATGAAACCTATAAAAAGGCTAATTAAGCTTCAACCCAGTGCACTGCTCATAAAATAAGCTTTGCACCAGGCAGGCTACGAATTTACATTGCTCGTAAACTTAAGACCTTGTTTAGTTTTCGCAGACGGCATCGCTCACAAGCACTTACATTGATCATGAAGTGAACCGAGCCATTTTGCATCAGGTGGGCTTCCGAGTGTTCTGCTCATAAATTAAGACTTTATTGAGCTACTGCAGATGGCATAGCTCCCAAGCAGGCCTGTCCCTAAGTAAACTTTGATCTGGACGCTCCTTACATGAGGCATGCATGCTTGTTAACAATGCTTGGGTCTCAAACCCGTCCGTTCCCTCTTGTTGTGCTGCTAATCGTTACGCAGCTTTGGGCTCCCACCCAATGCATATTTCAGTCACGATCACAGTCTAGTCAGCACGCAATGCAATTATCACAAGTAATATTTTCAGTGTGTGCAGTGATGCACAACATGCTTATAAAAAAACTCAACACATACATCAACAACATCGTGGCTTTAGGGGCCGTCCATAAATTACGTCATTTGATTTTGGCCGATTTTTTACCCCCCCTCGTCACACGGCATCACAAAAAGCCAGACCCCTCTAAAATATAACGTCACAAAGCTCTGCCGCCCCGCAAAACCATATTTCCATTTTGAAAATAAAACATGCTTTAAATCACTTTAATCTATTGTCATTGTAGTGCGTTTTTAATGTGGCGCTGCACTCTGTCGTAGAAAACATGTATTAAAAAGGCGTTGGAAAGCTGGAATTTAGCATAAAATTCACTTGAAAATATTCGTCTGACTAAAACTGCAGATGTTCAGAATATTATATTGAAATCTTCTAATAATTATCAAATATTAAAAGTAATTATAACTACAAAAACATATTTCGATTTAAAGCTTCCGTGACTGCAAGGATTCATCTTCTTTAGTTCTTTCGGTAAAGTCACGTACAATGAGAATAAAATTATAAATTGATAAAATAAAATAACAATAATATTCTCACGACGTTTCGGCCACAACACAAGCGGCCTTCATCAGGTGAAGGGACGAGACTTATTTTAAATAACTCCAGCGCCGTCCCCCAGACAGTCTCGTCCCTTCACCTGATGAAGGCCGCTTGAGTTGTGGCCGAAACGTCGTGAGAATATTATTGTGTTATTTTATTTTATCAATTTATTATTTTATTCTCATTCTACGTGACTTTACAAAAACATACTTGAAACTTTGTAGTAGAACGAAGCAAAATGGAGAGTACAATTATAACAATCACATTCATTCCACAGGATGAAAAGCCCTGGTAGAATCATTAGAATCAAAATCACGTAGAAATAAAAAAATATATTTAAAAAATAGAATACGACATTTCGATTGCAACACAAGCAGTCGTCATCAGGTAGAATTAAATTTGAGAGAGAGACAAAACAGACACAACAACAACAACCGCCATTCGCCACTAAGTGGCGGTGACGTCACCACGACGCTTGTGCCAGGCTATGTGCACCGTGAGGCCACGTGAAGTGTCGAACGCCCGCTGGCAGGAGGTCACTGGGCAGACCCAGGTGCCACGGGTCGACTGACTGAGATGACTGGCTGATGCACCACCTGTGCCCCCTACTGTGCCAACCCGCTGTGCTTTAGCCACCCGGCGTTCCGCTCATTGTTCTGAGCGTCGCTCCTCCGCCCTCTTCTGTTGTTGGAGGGCGACTGCCTACAACTGCCCAGTAGCATCCTTCACGAGCCTCCTCCACAGAGGCCGATCCTGACACCGCTGGTACCAGTCATCGGCAAGTCCACTCAGCACCACGTCCTCCTGTACCACATCACTCCATCTCTTCTCTAGCCCGTGCCGCGCCCGCTTAGCCCCCTCAATCCGGCCAAACAAAAGCTGTTTCGGCATGCGGTGGCTGGGCATGCGGGCTACATGACCCAGCCATCGCAGCCTTGCCTGCCGGAGGAGCTCACCGATGGGACCCTGCCCAGATCTTTCAAGGATTTGTGAGCTCCTCACACAATCCAGTCTGGTTAAACCCAGGATGGATCGTAGGCAGGCTAGCCTAAATGTTTCTAACCGGCGAAGATGTTCCATTAGGGGAGTCCACGTTTCGCAAGCGTAGAGAAGGGAGGGAATGACCGTGGCCGAGAAGACCTGAAGCTTAGTGCGGAGCGACAGACCAGGTAGCTTCCACACAGCGTTACACAACCGATGAAAAGATATTGCCGCTCGACTGATTCGAAGTGAGACCTCTGCTGTTAAACTGGAGCCAGTCATAAGCACACTGCCCAGGTATGGGAAACTCTCCACTCTCTCCACAACTGCCCCATCACCGATTAGGAGTTGTGGGGGTGGAGTGTCCGATGGTACAAAATACCCAGGCAGGTGCTTAGTTTTGGTGGGGCTGATGGTAAGGCCCCACCTCTTAGTGGCACGCTCCAGTCTCAGCAGCAGCGTCTCCAACTCCTCCTCTGACTGAGCAGCTATTACCAAATCATCAGCATACATAACGTGGTTGAGCAATAGGGAGCCATCCCTTGACCGCACCCGGGCATCGATTAGCCTCCCATTATATCTGTACCATATGGAGATTCCCCCGGTACAGCTATTGAAGGTTTCACGAACTACGTGGTCAAAATAGATGTTAAATAATGTGGGAGCCAGAGGACATCCCTGTCGCACCCCAAGGTGTACAGGGAATGGCTCTGACTCCCGGCCACGTAGTTTTACCCGGGCCCGCTCACCATCATGAAGGTCCTTAATGATCGTGAGCAGAGGGTCAGGTACTCCAAAAGCACGAAGAACGACCCAGAGCCCAGGCCTACTGATGGTATCATAGGCCTTGACCAGGTCAATAAAGCAGAGATGTAGGTCTTGTTGGAATTCCCTACACCTCTGCTGTAGCAGACAGACAGAAAATATGGCATCTGTGCAGGACCGCCCTTTCCTGAAACCGCATTGGGGCTCCGCAAGCCTCTCCTCAGCGTGCCTGGCAAGGCGATGCTGAATAATCCTTGCCAGGACCTTTCCCGGCACACTGAGGAGTGAGATGCCCCTGTAGTTGTTACAGTCTGTGCGATCCCCCTTCTTAAAAAGGGGGACCACCAAACAGACACACAGACAGACACACAAGCAGAGGGAGACAACACAAAGACACAGAGAGAGACGCACAACATAGACACACAGAGACCCAATGCCTCTGTGTCGTAGTCTTAAATAGAGAGGGGGTGGGGCAGAGAGAGAGGTGGATCTGCTGGAGCAGAGAAATTAGCATGTCAATGAGAGAGCTGTGTGGAAATCCACCCCGCGGCGGCAGTGGGAGAGAGAAAGACTCAGAAAGTCTGGTAGAGCCTGGTAAATTTTAGAGAGAGAAAATAGGCAGTTTGAGAAAACAAACTTAACAAATCTTTGGAAATGTAATGCAATGCAACGCAGAGAGTCGGCTAACACACAGTTAACGCATAGCCTGGTTGATTAACTTTCTCCAAAGATGGAGTTGGTCCTAGCTGGACTGCAGTGGGACTCATGCTTTATATACCTCGACGATGTTGTCTTCAGCCTTACGTTAGAAGAACATCTTGATCGGTTACGTGCTGTCCTTCTCAAAATGCGTGCGGCAAATCTCAAATTTAAGCCCCAAAAATGTCACCTTGCTGCAAAAATCCGTGCGGTATCTCGGTCACATTGTCAGTAAATCGGGCATTGCAACGGACCCCGAGAAAACAGCGTGTGTTTGGACTTGGCTGACCCCCACGTTGGTGGGGGAGTTTATTATTATCGCCGTTTTGTCGCCGGGTTTGCTACCATCGCGAAACCCTTCCACGCCTTGATGGCTAAGAGTCAGAAGTTTCATTGCGCACAATTTATAATTTTTTGCGCATAAAATACTAAATCAAAGATCCTGAATGGTTAAATTCAGTCACTCATGGTTTATAGTCGGACAATGGCGAAATGAAGCATGACGCCATTGTCTGGGTACAAAGAACTCAAATTTGAGGAATAATGAATCATGGAGGACGCGTTGGCTATTGTACGCTTGCCGAATGACGTACATTTAGTAGGTACTCCATGATTCATTATCTCTCCATGCTCAAAAATAGCTGTTTGATATCTTTGTACCCAAAAACTGTTCTCTCTATATTATTATAAATGTTAACGTAACATAATAGTATAAAAATGTAATATTGATATTTTAAATAAACAAATGTATGTGATTAAAAATGCTGTCGATTGCTATGACAGGAATAATAGTACTTACGTTTTTAAAATTCTTATTCGAAATTATCAAGCGTTTTTAATATAACGAAGGCATTCAGATTGTATTTGCACTTCCTCCTGACGAAGTATTATTCTCTATAAAAGTGTGACGGAGTTTCACTTCCAATTCTTATGTTTAACACTAATGTAATCTATACTATAAATAAAAGGTGACCTTAATACATTTCAATAATCAAAAAGTTCATAATGAAAATGAATCAAAATTAGTGTTATAATAATATTTCATTAAGTAGAACGTGTTGTTTATATTTAAAGTTGCTCATTTTTACGTGACGTCACATTTCTCACCCCCCCCCCCCTCGTCACAAATGTCTGATCCCCCCTAGGTGCGTGACGTCATTTATGGACGGCCCCTAAACTAGATGACGTGGGCAATGGCCCTTCTTCATGGTACAAAAAAGAAGGGACAATGGCAGAATGGTGCCTATTTTATATTTTCCTTTAAAGGCCACAGTGTTATTGATCGATGTGATTTTCATGACAGTGTCCCTTTCAGCATTTTATGGAGAGACATTTTGCATGTTAGTGGAACAAAATGTAACCATGGCATGGATCAGGTTATTGCAGGTAAGAGTTGAAAATCTTATTGCACCCTTGCATACGTTTTCCCAATTATGCTGTACGGCCCCGGTGTGTTTTCAGGTTGTTCGGCACGTCTGACTTTTTACTCCTGCAGAAATCTCCCAGCACATGAAGTGAAATGTCGTAGACCACGCCGAAAAAAACACTCAGTGAAAAAAACGAAAATATATCGTTAACATTTAATTTGAAGCAGGTTTAACAATAAACATACAATTCATTTGAATCACATTTTATTCTTAAATATTATTGCGATTAAAACAGCATTACCCTTGACCATAAGAGACTGCACAGCGGTATTGCAGTGATAAAAATGTGGAAGGCAGACCTCCTATAATCCACATTTTCTCTGCTAGGTAATTTAAATTTGATTCAGCAGATGCTATCACCTATCCAGGGTAGTGGCTTCTCACATGTATGTCAATGATTGGGCCTTATCAATTTTTTCCCACCATTAAGGCCTCATGCAGTTAGTCATGGGAGTTATTAGATATACACTTCGCCATGCTGGTTATTCTTCACCATGCTGGGTTGGTGAAGGCTGGGGGGAGGATCCATGACCAGCCCAGATATTGCTTGCCACCAATGTTAGCAATGGCTGAGATTCAAATTCAGGTTGCTGGGTTCATAGCCGGTATGCTAACCAATGCACCAATGCTCCCCCAAATAAATGCAACACAGTAATGTCGTCTTCCATTTTATCAGCAACTCCTTGCGTAGCATTCTCGTTTGTTTCAGATTGGTCTGGTGTACATTTGCATCTATTACTGCAATGACTTATCGTAGTCTGTTTTGCAAACATTAAAATACCCCTGACTAAGAATCATGAAATCTACAAAGTAAATTAATGATGATAATGTAATCCTTTTGTGTACATTCTATTTAGTTTTCCTGAGGTTGTGCTCACCAGTGGCAGGTTATGTCGTGTTATTTTAACTCTAACAAGCAATATTATGAACCAGCAAGACTTCAATTAGTTGCAATCAATAGCATCTGCAAGCGCTGGCATGTTCTTTGTCGGCAATATTTCATCAATATGGATACAACGTACATTCATTCAATGCATAAAATATGAGTTAATACATTCAGATATCAGCCTCTTTAAACATTAACGTATTCCCACATATAAATACTTGTAAAGATATGCATTTTTTCAAGGGTTACATTCATTTAACATAGGATACTATTTTTCATGATCCCACTGACATTATAAGCAAAGTTTTCTAATTCCGCTGTTGCAAAATAATCCATACATTGTCATGAATTCGGTTTGAAAACTGAAAAAAAAACATCTGAAATATAGTGCATAAGATGTCAAAGTGCTATCACAATAACACATTTTAAAAAAAAATTAGCGTTTTCAATTAAATGTAGACGTTTTCATGCGAATAAGGTGGAAAAAAACCCAAAAGAATTATAAACAAAGTATGGAAACAGGGATGTAGACATACATCATAAAGGCACATAAGTAATGTAATGCAAGAATATGAATCCCTGCAGTCACGAAAGCTTTAAATCAAAATGTAATGCATGAAGTTATGCTTGTATTTTAAAATCTCAAATTGCACTTCACAAAACCGTCAAATCATAGTCAACCCTTAAATCATAATACTAATTTAAGATAATTGTTGTTTAAGATTATTTTCTACGTGACTTTACCAAAAGACCCAAAGAATACTTATTGAAGATAATGTAGCTTAGATTCTCAAAGTATCGAATTAATTACAAAAACAATACCATCGCTCATATAACATTTAAATTAAGGAATACAAATATTTGTATAATTATAGCATAATTTCAACGCAACCGCAGCAATTAGGCAGAAGTTGTGTATATTAACTCGGATGCTTCATGACGTCATTGGCATTTTTTCCGTCTCCTTCACTCGTTCACTTATTCCAGGTCATGGAAGGCTTGTTTCGAATCAGAACACCCTTTTAACGCCGACGGTCGTTGAATCGATATCTGAAAAAATAAGCGACGAATGAGTTATAGAGTTGCGCTGTTTATATAAAGTATGTAAAAAAAATCCAAAAAAAAACTCATATTGGACACCTCGAAATAAGATTTGCGCTAGAGCATTTGCACTTACCTTGGTGGTGTTGATGTCACGATTTACGGGGCGCCATGAAGTGAAAGCCAAATCGGATTTTACGCCATAAACCTCTGTTTCTGCTGCATGTGTTCCTTGAATCGCTCCTTCCCCTGTGAATACACACAGCATGCTTATGTATTTCTATATTAGGTGCAGAGAGAATAGCGCTTAAGACTTAATAGCGGTTTAGTGGTTAAACCTAACTTTTGTCACCTGCGAATTTGTCATACCATCCTTTACTGAGTGTTTATTTATTATCAACAACTATGCACTGTCAAGGAAGAAATAAGTTATGTTTGTGTTACCTTTTTCTTATGATACAGTAACCTGGGATAACCTTCCCCTTATTTGCATGCACATCTGGCTCTCTCACTCTCTGCATTTAAATAATACAGTGCACTATTAATTTAGTAATTCGCTGATATTTGAACTTTTAAACATTTGTACATTCATCATTATTAAAGGTAAGTTAAATAACACAATAATATCACGCAATATATGTATTCATTAATATATAGAGTTTATGTGTTTATGTTAAAACGTAATGCATATTTCACCCCCAAACCGTATTTCCCTCTTAAGCTTCGAGTATTATCATTCACGTATTTAAAATAGCGCCGTTCTCCAGGAACGTATCCCTGCGAATACTAAGGGTTTACTAAGTGTGCGTGCTCGTTTCTTAGCTTCGAGTTTCCTCCTTATACCTGTTCTGTGCTACATTTAAACGTACCTGAGTACTTTGGCACTTACTATTCATGCACATTGCTTAGTAATATTAGACGTGAAAAGGCTGCAGGAACCCAACATAGAAAGTTACTGAAGTGCAAATTTGGTTGAATATTTAGGTTCGTAAGCCTCGAGTTTTGCCAAAGGAGTAGATGAATCAGTTCCGGAGATACTTGTTGGCTATTAACATAGAATACAAACGTTTCTGTGAAGTCTTAAGATGCAAAGGGCACATTTTAAACGATTGCAAACAAAACCGAGACAACGATAATTTGAATCGATATGCTGATTTAAGTTACACTGAGGTAATTCTCGTGAAAATATGTAACCTCTTCTGACCTATGCGTTATATTTAGTCCAAATATTCCATGAAGCAACAACATGTCTACAGAGTTGGGCAAACACCATCCGTCTGTGTTGCCCCTCACTATGCGTATGGCAATAGTGAATGTAAACAAATGCATTCCATACCAGATTCATAGGTGATAATAACACCCGTAGGAACACTCATCATAACATTTATTTATGTAAAATACATACCGGTTAACTAATAAACGGAAATGTTGACAACCATTATAGATTTTGATTTAAAGCTTTCGTGACTGCAGGGATTCATATTCTTGGATCTTTCGGTAAAGTCACGTAGAAGGGAAATAATAAAATAAAAAATATATAAAACAATAAAATTCTCACGACGTTTCGACTGCAACACAAGCAATCATCATCAGGTGTGAAAACCACAGCAAGAAATTATTTTTTTGCTGTGTGAAAATTTTCTTGCTGTGGTTTTCACACCTGATGAAAATTTTCTTGCTTTGGTTTTCACACCTGATGATGATTGCTTGTGTTACAGTCAAAACGTCGTGACAATTTTATTGTTTTATATTTTTATTATTTTATTATTATTTCCCTTCTACCCTGAAAGAACCAAGAATAATAACCATTATAGAATTGCAGTTTCCATTCCACCATACACTCGAGTTATGCCGCTAGACATTAAAGTTACATTTATCATTGGTTACCAAGCAAGAGATTACATTCTAATCAATATATATTACAGACTGTATTGTTTTAAATTGAGATTTCAATTGAGATTGCATATTTACACGATCTAACCCAAACACCTCTATTATTGATATTGGTCGCGAAAGCCTATTACGTGTTAAAATGAGATTTCAAAATATACGTTTTGCTTTTCTTTAAAATAAAAATACGACGTATTAGTTTACACGATGCATCAACAAATCTGTATTATTTACTTACGTGAGTAATTGTCATAGGCTGACGCACCTCCTGGATGACTGCCATTGAGACTGTACAATACAAAAGAGCAATTAAGTAATCTTGTTTCCAATCAAAAGCATTTCGAGCAATAGCAAGTTACCACAGTATCCAATTTGAAACAGTGATGAGACGTGTGGATTATCAGTGGTAGCACACATCCGCGATCAACCCAGGGATGATTCGGGAGTCAGAGTAATGAAAGGCAAGGTTATCACTGGCTATTCATCAGGAATGGCTAGGTGTTATTTACAACAACAAAAATGTGAAAATGGCATGGCAACGACTTTTTTGTTTGCATATCAACATCAAGTTAAAGAACAAAATAAAGTATGTTTTTTGCAGTATCACTTCTTTACAGTGTACCTTCTACAATGCAACAGTATTTCGTATGTCACTCGGAAGATATATCCGTGCATATTACCGGCTATGATGTATGGATCAGAAGGATCGACAATAAGAAAGAAAATGTAAAACGATCATCTGACGAGCGCACAAAGAAGCATACTTGGGAATTACGCTCAGAGATAGGGAAAAGGAGCACAAGGATCAGTGGAACAAACACAAATTGGAGACATTGTATCGATTGTAAAAAAAAAGTAAAGTGAGCTTTGGCAGGACATACTGCTAAGAAGGGGCAGCGGCCAGAGGATGGAGACTGGCGATGTTAATGTCAGCCATGGCCGAGAACGTAGACGGAAAGAGTGAGCACTGGGATCAGCTCGTGCAAGGGTGAGACCCATTTTTGGGATCGCGGGACCACGTGGGTCGGCGAAAGCAATGGGTGGCCTTCATTGACTGTGGATGCTAGTTTATTAAAAATGTATGATTGTTTAACCCTTTGCCAAAATGATGCTTTTTTTAAAGAACGGAAAACATTCATATAGTAATGGATTTGTTTCTCTCTCCGTGTAACTGTTTGCCTGACCGCACAGGAATGTCACCTTACCACATCGTGATACAGTGGGGATTTGTGTTCATTTTTTTAAACGCTTAAACAAGAAAGACACACCAAGTCTGAAGATTCTTTTTTCATGAGGGTCCTGCTAAGTTGGGTTATTTTGCCAACACCAGTGACATTGTGTGTGGTGTGTTTTAGCTTTGGCAGCGAACTGAATAAGTCAGAGGAAACCCAGGCAGAAGCAGGGGGAGAAAACACACAAACCTCACGAAGAAAGGCGCCCAAATAAGTGAATGAACCCAGGTCCTTCCTGCTGCGTGGCACGGGCGTTACTACTGGGCCACCCCTGCCACTGTTTAACAAATAGCAGATATGACTGTAGACGATCTCGTATATCTCCATTTTCGCAGTGTCACGAACAAATTGCCCGTTTAATTTGTTGAAGCCTTCAACGAAGAATTTTGTTTAAAGTCATAATTGGTCATAATTAAATGTGTAACTGAGATTTTAAAAAAGGGCATGTAAATTCCTGAGATGTATACAATTAAACCCACACACATAATCCACCAGGAGCTGTATGCAGTATTAAGCCGTGTATAAATAATATGATCGTGAAATAATGTACAATTCTCTGTCCGTCTACTGCAGGATGAAGGCATCCCCCTATGACATGTTTGTCATGGAAGTGCTTAACCATACTTCGCCATATTGGTTAGTGCAGGTTGGTGAAGGTGTGGGGCCAAAAACTGCTTCAGATATCACTGCCACTGGGTCCAAAACGCAGTGCCATAACCATGATGCCACCGATCCCCCGCCATCCCCCCCCAGATAAATACAACATGGTACAATGTTAAAATCAACTATTGCTAAAATAGTTATTACCAAATAATATTTTCAAGATGTAAAAACTATCCTCTTTATAAAAAGACTAAACTAGTAATTCCATTAAATTGATAACTTGAGTTACAAGACCCACACAACAAATGAAAGTGTATGAAGATATATATTTCATACCTGCCCTTGTTACAAAACAGCATATAGGTTCTTCCAGACTTGTATCTCCAGAATGCGTAGATGCCTATTCCCAGTAATAACATTCCACCAAGGCTACCAAACAAAATGCCAAAGAAGGCTGGAGACGTCACAGTGAGGTGCTGACATTGATCTCCATCGGAATGGTAAATTCCATTCGGTGCGCATCTAGAAAAAAGAATAATCGATTATTAAATATCTGGCCACAACTTGCATGTATGTATGTTGAACTCATTTCGCACCGTACGTAGCCAACCGTGCTAATCGGAGGTGCAGATAAACAAAAACACGTTTTTTTCCAATATTGTGCTGCCTATATCTGTCGGGGAGCATTTCATCATTACTCCTATTATTATTGTATGTTAACACATACAATCAATAATGCACAGATTATGATGAATTCTGACTTCCACACAACAAATGTTGAAACAGAAATGCGCGAAATCCGTCAAAAAGTGTTGGCATAAACACAGTGCTTGGTGGTTTGCGACCGCAATCGAGCACTTACGTGCACACTGGCCCCTTTGATGTGTGCTGACATTGCCCTCCGTTCTTGCAGTAGATTTCGGTGATGCAAGGGGACTGGCACACAAAGCCTGTACCATCTATCCATATTGGTACGTACTTAGGCATAGTTGTGGAACAGTTTATGTATTGTTTTAATTCATCCTTTGAAACTGAAATCACACCAACATTTTTTATGAACATTAACACGTTGATTTCACTAACAGTTATTGTAGTATCATTATGAATTAATTACTGTGCAGTTATGCTGTACGAATCGTGTACATGAATATATATGCGTGCCACTCAATGGATGTAAAAGCCATGCATTCTATTCGTGAGCAAACTCTTACAAAATGCATGTGTATATTACTGCAAAAGAATGTGTGCAAACCATATTGATGAACCATATATATTAAAATCTGAAAATAACTTAATAGAACTTAAAATTATTTGTTTAGTTTGAGGAGTACAGGGATATGATCACTGTTACATTGGATTTATGGCTTTTATTTTGGTGAATTAGAAAAGTTTATTTTGTTTTGTCCATGTTTTTGTTTATTGTAGTACGGAGTTAGACTGGTTGCTTTAATCTTAGTTGTCTTGTGGTTGTTGTTGTTGTTATTTGACTTGCATCCCACTGGGATTTTTGCACACAGCATTGGTGTACAGTGCTATTTCAGGAATATTTTGATATTTTTTTCCTGTATTTTCTGTTTGCACAGTCACATAATCACTTTAAGATGTTTTCTTGTTCATGTTTTTTGTTTGTTGCGGTTGCACCCGAATCAAGAGCCGAATGGCTCACAGGGCTATACCAAATAAATAAACTATGAAACTAACTATGAAACTATGATATGTCAACTGTACAATGAGAATGTTGGAGATATAAATGCCTAAAAAATGTGTTACTTCCCATGAAACCAATGTCAGGAGTCAATTTAAACATTTGAATTGTGAGAACAATTGTAACCCTAATTGAAACAGTGTATACTAGTAAATAATGCATTATGCATTTATTTACTTTTGATGTTGTGCTAGAAATAAAAAAAATCTCCAAAAAGCTTTAAGTCACCAAAGCTTTAAGTCAAGATCCATAATGTACTGTTGAATAATGCTGTTAATACCTAAAATCACATTTATAGACTTACACACATTCACCCAAATTGTGGTGTGTACGCGGGATAGATGTTGCATTACCAAGTTTTTTTCACAGAGTATTAAGCCAGTAATATCAGCGGAATTTTTCAAGTCTTACGTTGTTCCTTTGTTAAACTGACGAGAACCATGGATTCCACTGCTCGCGTGTTGAATTGATTCCGAATATCAGTCTCCAGAGTGTTTGTATAATAGTCAAACACAGCACTCTCCGTTGTGTAGTTAAACTGAGCATAGCTCTCCACAAAAAAAACGTTATTATCCGTGCTGCTGCAATACACGTAAAAAATCACAAATGTTAACAAAATCATCATCAAATATACGTAAAATAAATGCTTAACTGCATCAATTTGATGTAGAGGAATTACCTTCATCTGGAAGGCTCAAAGCAAATCTTAACAGTCAGAGCTGGTGGGGTTGAAATCAGACTTCTATTCTGCTCTGATCGCAAATGGTGCAGCAATCTCTAAATCCCTAAATCCCTTTTCAATGCTGTAAACTCCCACCGGTGTCCCCATGCCCAGATTTTTCCACTGCTCTGTCAGCTGCCAAGCATGACAAACATTACCTCCTCTTCCTCTGAAAAAGTCAAGAAATAAGGAATATCCTTCTGGTATCTGCCTCTGCTTCTCCTATTGTCTGTCCTGTCCCTACCTCTAACATCACTCAATAAAAATAATATAACGACAATCATCTTCAACGTACAAAAGTTATTTGCATCCTTGATCCCTTGCCCATCAAACTCATTCCTCAGTGTCCACCTACTTTGGCCCCCTATATCACCAGTTTTGTCAATGCCTGTGTCTCATCCAGTACCTTCCCCTAAAATCTCAAGACTGCTGTTACTCCCATTTTAATAAAAAAAATATCCTCAAGAGACCCTAGCATTCTTAATTAAAACCTCCATTTCCAAAAACGTCTCCCTCCAATCTCCAGGACCCAGTACATCTTTACTCTTTGGTTCTGTCGGTAAAGTCACGTAGGTATAAAATAAGTTAAATCACGACGTTTCGGGTGCAACACAAGCGTCCATCATCAGGTGGGACAACCACAGCAAGAAACAATTGCTGAAGTGGGCCTTTTGGGACGGTGGCTACACTGGTCTTTCTGCCGCTCATCATCCTTAGGTTGTTCCCATTATTTTTTAAGTACAGTACAGTAATACGATGACAGTGATTTGTGTGCGATAGAGCACCCTATATTCGGGGAGAGCAGTCTCAGAGGGCTTTACATCTCATCTCAAACATTTCAAAGGACACCCCCCCCCCCCATAGCAGATGTCCTTGTTGGAACAAGATGACTGCAGCACCTGGCCTCCAAACAGGCAGTAGTACGCCGGTAGGGAGCAGTGATTGCTACGTATAAATCCCAATTGAGTAGTTTGCGGTGCAATTTTATAATTTAGTGACTTTGGGACCCTGACATTGGCACACGATGGCCTACTTTTACGAATGATGTCAGGGGGATCTTTAACATCCACTGTGAAGCAG